>NC_140954.1:14138911-15488911 GCF_014529385.1 Adiantum capillus-veneris
CAATACTTTTGCAAGAGAGAGAGTTTAGAGAACATGACAACAGTTGAGGATCGGATTTATATGGAGGTGGTCCCCCCTCCAATAGGCTTTTGTATTATACTTGGTACAATACACACTCTTTGTGTTCCTTGTGACCTAGGTGATGCAATGAAGATGGAAAGCTTCATGCATCACGAGCATAACATAAATTTTTAAAAGCATTAACATCCCCGGCCTTGGTCCCAAGGCCTCAAACACCTTCAAAGGTGGAGAGAGCTAGCGGGGAATGAGGGTAGGGAAGAGAAAGAAGAAACACTCATTGGAGAAAGAAATAGTTCCTCATTTATCATCACTTGTCTTGCTTAGCATATATAATAGCATAGTAATGAAGATGGAAAAGATGGCAAGCTTAAGCTTTGGAGCATGGCTATTGGTTGGATTTGCATTCCATAGCCAAGAGTGTTGGTGTAGGCTCTCAACTTCTCAACAAGCTTGGAGAAGGAGATGAAGCTCTTGCACTTTGTACTACACACAATGAGAGAGAGAGAGAGAGAGAGAGAGTATACCCTACAAGCAAGCCCCCTACTTGCTTGGGTCGACCCCTCTTTCTAGCTCATGCTTTTTGCTCATTGGCTCTTTCAAGCCTACCCAATCACAAGCCTAAGTCAAGTCAAGCAGTAGAGGTAGTCTTTGGGTAAGTGTCCCCCTTTCCTCTTTGAAAGAGGGGGCTTGATAAATGCCTAAACAATTAATTTAATTAGCTAAACCCTCATTGGACCTCTCTAAGGATCAACCAATAGGCTCTGGACACTCCTTGAGGGCAACCTAGCTAGGGGCTTGACATGTGTCCTTCTTGCCTCTTGAGAAAGGGGTGCTCTTTGGGAGAGAGAGAAGTCATCTAACTATCCCCCCTACTTGCATGGCTCACCCCCTCCTTTGTAGGCTTGCATGTTGACTTTCAAGCCCAAGCTACTTGGCCCCTTACTTGCTTAAGCACCTAGTCATCAAGCATAGGGTTAGTAAGAGTATGGCCTCTCTCTCTCTCTCTCTCTATCTCTCTCTCTCTCTCTCATCCCCCTAGCTTCAAGGGCTCGCCCCCTCCTTGTGGGGATTGACTTGGACCTTCAAGCATATGCCTAGCATAAGTGGCACCTTAGCTATCAAGCATCTCATGCACTTTTAATTATCAAGCACCTCAATCATAGGCCTAGCTTTAACCCAAGGTCTAAGGACTTTTACACAAACCTTTGGAAGTCTTTAATGAAGCTAACCTTAAGTTCTTTAAGCTCCATTAGCTAGCCTTGCTCTTTGATGGACCATCTCTCCTTTGGATCCCTTTAACCTTGGCCGCGTGTTGAGACATATCCATAAGCACATGTCTATATTCTAACCCTTGTTCCCATTTATTCCCACATTAAATGATCATTAATATGAGAAAATCATTTTTTGGTTAGATATTAATTTTCATGACAGAAAATCCAAATCGTATTAGGATAATTACTTTGTTTACCACTTGTATAAAGCAGCTTATAAAGGTGATATGTACGGCTAGTACCACATAAGAGGAATAAGCCTTAATAGACCTCAATCACAAGCAACCCATATTGAGGCCAAGAGAGTTTGTGTAGTCTTAAATCCGAGTAAATATGTGCTCCCATTAATAAAGATTGGGTGGTCTCAACAATGTGTGTGTGTGTGTGTGTGTGTGTGTGTGTGTGTGTGTGTGTGTGTGTGTGTGTGTGTGTGTGTGTGAGAGAGAGAGAGAGAGAGAGAGAGAGAGAGAGCACTAGACATAAATAACCACATTAATAAGACAAAAAACATGGAGGCATGAAATAGCTATATTCAAATTTTAAAGGCTTGTGATACAATATGTTTTCTTAGCCCGGGGCCAGATGTCCAGTGTCCGGCTGCCCGCCCACCGTGTATACTTCCTTATTCATTATATACATATGAATAAGGAGCTCCTCACACATCACTCCCTGAGGTCTTGCTCCACCCACACATTGTGTACTCTCTCCTTTCCACATGCACACGCATCCACACACATGCACTCTTCAACTAGTATCAGAGCTATGGCAAAGAACCTCGTGCGCGACAACTTTTCGATGACAAACACGAGAGCGTCGGAGCGTGGCTATGGCAGCTTAAGTTTGGCGATGACGAATCCGGCTTGATGGTGCCAGATCTGAGCTTAGACATGTATTTTCAACTTGTATAGAGTTTGTGTAGCAAGAAAATGCTGAATTTTACGGAGAAACAACAAGAACAAGAAGTGTTCCAGCTCGTCTTTGCTGTTTTTGGCTCTCGAAACGATGTTTTTTGCATTTCTTTGTCACATGGAGTCATATGGATTTGATCTAGGATTCTAGGTTTGGATTTTAGCACATTCTAGACACGATCATGATGTCCATAGGGAAAACTCTACCATATTTTTCCCAGATTCTCGCCATGGTTTATGCGTATCCTTGGTTTGCTCTCTGATGGTTTAGTGGTCGAGTTTACTCCCACTCTGGCAGTTATCTGTAATTTTTTGGCTTGTAGTTTGCATTGAGTTTTGGCTCATTTTGCAAAGGAAACTCGATTTGTTTTTTCACGTCTTCTCGCCATAAAAGTTTGCAGTGTTATGCCATCTTGTACAATGGTCGATATATTCCCACTTTGACAGTGATCGAGTGTTTACTCTCACTTTGATAGGTTTTGTCAGCTTGGACACAGTTTTGGTGTTCTTGTACCCACTCTCGCAGGAGTGAGGTTAGTGTATGCTTGTGTGGCTATAGATAGACAGTCACACATTTCACAGGTTTTTTTAGATTTTCTCAAGCAGTTTCTCTTGTGGATGCGTTTTGAGCTAGTTTTCTCTCCACTTGCGTATATGGTTATGCGCTTTATGCTCGGTTGAGCTATTTATCCTAGTTTATGCTTGCAAATTATGGAGCTATTTTATGCATATGTGAGCATCAGCTTTGATGCGATTGGTCACAGTTTTCATGATTGTGTAGTGGTTGAGGGTGAAAGCATGTATAGGTGGACCACTTTTGCCACTATATAGTATATGGTTTTTGGGGTTGAGAAACTGGGTGGTTTAGGCGTTTGAAACAGTGGGATTAAATTCAAAATTTATGGAAAAAAAGGGTGAAAATTTGACGTGTACTAAGTGAAAGCGCTTACTCATTAATGATCACCTCAAGGTACGTTCAAGCACTTAATGCAAATATTCTCTCGAGTCTCGTCCCTCCCACTCTGTCTCGCTCGTTCCTCCCCCCTCTCTCTGTCTCGCCAGCACCATTCAGGTTTCTGATTCCCTCTTTCCTCCCTCCTTTGCATTTCTCTGCTAGTCGAAGCAACAAGCAACAACATCACAACAACAGCAAGCAACTTCAGGCGGAGTACTTTTTGCTGGTCTATGACCAAAAGATGAATGGATACAAAAATCTTTTTTGGGCTTTGTGCCAGAGGAGCATTCAATGATTGTGGAGATGGAAAGCCAGGAAGTTGACCTAGCAAGCCAAGGTGAAACTCTTGCAGGCTTGCAATTGAAAGTCTTAGAGCTTGAGACACAGCTCGATACCACTAGAAGAGAGCTTGCACTAGCTCAAAACAAGCTCACAAAGTACAACAAAAAGTTTGTTCCTCTTGCAGAAGAAGACATAGTAGCTGCCACAGCCAACCTAAACGCCTTTATGTCTACATCTTCCAACTCTGCGTCCATTGGCTTTGGTGAATTGTGTTTGAATGAGATTTTGACAGATCTTACTCAACATGTTGAGTTGTAAAAGCTATAAGTTCTATTGTTTTAATCATTCAAGCGATCGTTTAGTAATCATTCTACATAATCAACTCAAATATTTATCGCTTTGTGTCTTTTTCATCCTATCGGGAAATTATACAATATGTGTAAAATAAAAGTGATAGACAACATAACACAAAGTGACATGGTAAAAAGAGAGAGATCATAAGATATGGCCAACAAAACAAAGTAGCTTACAAGTACATCGTACCAAAAGTGATTTAGACAATGTCGTCACGATAAAACACTGGAACCATGTCATCAATTTCTTCCATGTCTGAACATTCTGAAGACACCTCCCACTATGACTCGCCATCACCTTGCACCTCAGTAGCAACAACTGACTCATGCCTTTGCTTTATACCAGAGCAATGTTCAGCCGCTCTCATCGCAATGTTGGTTAAAGCGTGGAACAATCTCATATTACAAAACACATATACAAGAGCCTTGGCTCGTTTTGGCTATAATCTATTTCTCTTTTTAGCATGTAGGAAGTCAAATGCATACTGATTTTTGTCGCAACTACCACTTGAAGCAGCAGTAGATAATACTCTGATAGCTACGTGTTGCAATTGTATCTTTTTCCACCATATTCTTTCCGCCACACGTTGACTATTTGCATAACGTGTTGGTGCATCCAAAGTGTGCCGACCATGGCAGAGGGCACAAGCAGTGATGTGTATTCTAACAAATGCATGGCAAAGTGCTAAAGCAGGTATGAGGCAGGTATGAAAGGTCAAAAGCAAGCAAGAAACAACGATTATGTATACTATATGTGGTTTTTAGGGCCATAATGCTATGTTATGGTGCCTGCCACACATGTGCATGGTCAAAGTGTTGAAAGTGCAAAAATGAGAGTGGTGGCCCTCATTATGCTCTACAAGTTGGTCCAAACGGCTCTTCAAATGGAGCCACAATGTGTAACATATGGATGTTTAAAGTTAGAGTGCATTGCAGATCCAAGACAAATAGGGCAGATGGAGACAGATGGTCAGAGCTAGTTTCAGCAGATAGATGTGAAGTGTTCATCATATGGTGCATGTTGGTCTTTTTGGATCAACAATGGGAGTCTCGATTGCCAAGATACAGGGCTTTGAAGTTTTGCAAGGGCCGGTTCTGAGCCAGTTTGGCCACATTGGGAGTTGTGCCATTCTGATGTTTTTTGAAGCTCAACCGGATTTGCAAAGGTAGTGAATGGAGTATGGAGATGACTAGAGGTAATGGCATGTCAATTGGAGTGCGGATTGACAACATACTAAAGTTTGAAAATGGTAGCAGTTGTCGACAGTGTAGTAGTAGATGACTTTTAGCCAGTTTGGGGCGTGTTGTTGGAGGGCCTGGCAAGATCAAAGGGCAGCAAGGTGTGTATGATTTGAATCCGGTAGGGGGGATATTTTTGTTGTATTTTGAGGCCCGATCATTAAAGCACTGAGCAGAAGATTGTAGGGCAGTGAAGTGAGGGTTAAAAAAAGAGGTTTTTAAAGTTTCTTTTATGACCAATACTTCGGAGCTTTTGAGGGGAAGTCGCCCAAACGCTGCCATGTGGCCAACTACGATCCCATAGGTGAGGACGAGAGCTCAAAGCCCGTGATATATATACTAGAGTGTTTTCCCTTCATTAAGCACAATGAGGGAGAGAGAGATCTCTAGCTCTCAACCATGGCAATGCCGTGTCGGGCACTGTGTGTGGCTTGTGATAGCGCTCTTGAGCAGCATGAGCATCTCTAGTCTTGTCATGCTATCTCAATGATGCTGCAAGCAATGCCCAATTCCATCCATTGGTTGTGTGCAACGATGATGTGATGGTCCATTGAGGGGGGTGTTCCCGTGCCCATAAGGGCCCCAAAGCTTTTGATTGAGAGTGAGGATCCCACCCCTTGTCAAAGAGCGATGACAACCAAAGGAGGGCCCTTCGATGAAACTTGGAGCTCAAGTCAAGCCCAAATTAGAAGGGAGGGTTACATGTAGCATTCGGGCTAAAAAATGAAAGGGTTGGCCAAAAATAGGAGGAGTTGTACATGCCCTATAGGGCCAATTTTTTGGCAGTTTTGGGCAGCTATTGGAGGAGGGTTTGGAAGAAAAGTTCTGAGTCAATGAGGGCACTGACAGAAAGAGGACTTCTCAAGCTCTCGGTGAGGAGATCTCCACAAGATTGAAGGATGCCAAAAAAATTTGCACTCGTCGAGGTTGTGCCAACGGAGCCGGATGGTAGCAGGTTTTCATGGTCGTTGTAGATGGTGATTTTGTCATAATTGGAGCAAACCAAGCCGATTTTTGTGCCCTTTCTTCCCCCTTTCCCCCCTTCTCATCTTTGCTCTACTCAAAGTGTTTGGTGTCGATGTATGAGTATTGTGTGCCCCCCGGGCCCTCTGTGTGAGTGAGAGAGAAAAAGAGAGAGGTGTGTGTTGTGAGATTGCTAGAAGCTGGAAAAATTGGGGTGTATGCTCTTTGCAATTGTCTGAATTGTGCATGCCTTGATATGCGTGTAGACGATGATCTAGATGTGAAGGTGTTTTCTAGTGGATGGGGGTGCTATGGAAACCCTTGGCTATAGAGAGGCAATTGTTTGTGTGTTGGGTGTGCTCCCTTTTCCCTTTTTTCAGTGTTGATGAAATGCATCTTTTCTCCATTCAGGCCCTAAGAGTTGCATGCAAACAACTTTGAAACCATGCATCACTTCAATATTGGAGGATTTTTCATGGAGATGAAATTTTGGATCCAAAGCAAATGATGTGTAGTGTAACGGCATGTGCATTTGCGCCCATCAAGATTCTGCACATGAAATTAGAAATTCTTTTGTCTCTACCAGTCAAAGTCCTTGAGCGTTTCAATGGCTTTTGACATATACTAATACACCTTCCCAAAGACAAAAGAATCTTTATCCACAAAGCGTAGCAAGTCCACAAAGGATTTAGTAAATTCACAACCTTTTCCACATTTCTCCAAAACACTGGAGAATTGATGATTTGATGAACCTTAATATTGTAGCTTAGTAACTGGGATATTTGATAAGCCATGCATCCCATTGCCTGTCGACAACTGTCTCCATCAGCGTATGTTGAGAACATCTTTCAGTGTTGACAACACATAATATGCAGTAGCAAACGAAGTCGCACAAAAGATTTGTTATGCCTTGTTAGGAAAATTTGTTTTGAATAAGGCATATGAAAATTGATGCTCTCTAATGAACGTTACTATTATGTTAACCTCTAGCAAAGTAGTCTTGATTTTGTCAACTTTGCCAATGTCTTTCAAAAGCAAATTGATAGTATGTGCACCACATGGTACCCATGTTGATTTCGGGTACTTTGCTTGTGTTGCAAGACCTGCACCTTAAAATTTACAGCATTGTCGATGACAATGAATGTTACATTCCTTGGCCCTCCAGATTTTGATATGGCACACTCATAGATCTTTGAAAGAAAGGGAATGGTTTTTCTTTCAAGGACGTGTGAATGGCTTCTAAAAATACTGACCCTCGGGGACAAATCAACAGCATAGTGATTTTAAAAAGCTTCTTCTGACAATTGTCCATCCATCCAAAGCTATAGTATACCCAAAGGTAGGAACATATTCCAATACTACACGTTTGAGCGTGATTTCTAACTCATCTTTGACTTTGTCAACATACTCTGTACGCATTTTATTATAATCCAACGTCACAAACCTTTTTTTGACAATGCTCATCAATGCATCTTTGAAGATAGGATTGTGCACTACATTGAATGGAATACCATATGCGAGAAATGCTTGCGTCCACTTCGAATGTAGAACGTATAACCACTATTTATCAAAAGCTTGATGGAGTGTTTGATCCATAGATATCCCTCTTCCAATACCATCGGTACAATTTCTCTTAGAATTTGATACATTACTAAATGAACATGCTTCAAAGGATGTTGTACCACCGTGGACTTCACTCTTGGAACAAAGATTAGGGAAATTGTGCTCTCTATTCTCAGTGCACATCAGATCCCTCTCCTCATTCGCAACAATTTTGTCTTCATCCAATGGATCTACTCTTCCCAGAGTACGACCGCTTTTGCTTGCCCCTTTAGTTTTTCTCTCAAGGATGGGTCAAGGATTTCCCCCTTTAGTGCTTCAATAAGGTGACAACATTATTGTAATTGAAGCACTACTAGCAGTACAAGATAAACATCAAGTACAGTCAAGAAACCTTAATTAGAAATCTTCCTGGAAGTGTGAGCAACGTAAAGTTTTAACACAAGAAGGTGATAACATTATTGTAGTCACTTGAAGCACTTCTAACCGTACAAGATAAACATCAAGTACGGTCAAAAAGCTTCAATTAAAAACTTGGTCAAACTTCTGTCATGTGTGAGTACATCACTCTAACACAAGGACTTAGAGAAATTCCTAATTCTATATTCATTTTGAAGTGTGAGATAAACTCAAACACAACAAAAATGAATGATTAAAACCTATATAAATGTATGGAATATATAGCATAATAACACGAAAGTTTAAACACAAGAGAATACTACAACCTAGATCGTAGCAAATAAAAATCATAAACATTAATTTATATCCCGTGCAGGTCCATATTCAAGTAAAGTTTCTCATCTCTCAAGCAAAAACTAGCATGTAAATTTTGGGAGTAAAATATTAATCTAAGTGAAACAACCAATTATCTCTAGTGCGAGTAAACACTTTTACTCTTGCACAAAGATAAATAGTCACTATTTACAATATGTACCCCATCTTCAAGTGTGAGTATATACTCCAACACAATGATAGACGATTTAAAAACCTAATCTTCTTCTCTTTAAGTGTGAGAAAACTCCAACACAGAAAGAGTGCAATTCTAATTTTTAAAACTATTCAAAAATATTCAATTTAAAAATAAAAAACAAAAAAACCTCTACAAATTATAATAATTAAAATTTAAGTATATCATTAAAAAAATTTAATAAATAACTTAAATCTTTACTTTTGTCATTTTTTAAAAAATCACATTTTTTTCTTGGAGAAGAGGATTTTTTTTTTCAAACAATTTGATACTTGATTGTGTGAAATGCTACTAGGGGGCACCGGTGGTCGCGTATATAAACTTTGCACTTCGATCGAAGAAATCTTCGATCAAAGTGCAGAGAAATAATACGGAGGGCCGAATTCAATAAAGTGTCACTATATAATACAGTCGTTTTATTTGGTCAAACATATTATATAATTAAACGCATACAATACGTTTAATGTTTAACATATAATGCAACTTAGACCTTTATCAACCAGGAAGACTGCCATAAAAGTATTGAAAGGCTATTGTTTGATAATGGACTTCACGGGAGGGAACATGGTGATTGAGAAAGAGTTTCCAAAAAGGCTTCTATTAGTGGGGTGACAGCCATGACCTTCCCTAAGATTCCATGGAAAATTTGATAGGGGTGCATCTAAAGTCCAGTACAACCAATGGAATGGTCAGCATAAGGATATGAAGGTGCAAAATCAAATCATGCTTAGGTATTTCTACTACCTTCATAAGGGGAGGATGTTCTTAAACATGGTTTTCCACTCACTTTTTCTCATTTCTTTTTAAACAAGCCTCACCTCTCTTCCCACTCATTTCAACTGCATTTCTCAACACACTTTCTCCCTTCTCAACTGTATAGTGGTGGCCACCATCATCCAAATATCATCTTAGTAGGCTTGCTATAAGACTATACAACATTTGCACAACTCCTTAAGCACATTTGGTAAGCATTTCGTTTGAGGCAGTGCCATCTCTACGCAAAAATAGCATACACATTCGATCTCCCATTGACACTATTTTGGTGCAAAAATGGCACCATTTAGCAAGAAAAACATTTCATTTTAAGTCGTGGTCTCTACTCTCTACACAAATTTAGTATGTTAGGATAAGTCCTCACTTACTCTATTTTTGCACAAGGTCGACACCCCTAGCAAGCACAAGTCAAATTTGACAATAGAACTCAAAATATGGTGATTTCAACCTTTCTAGGCCCCAAACCCTAGGATCGGCTCTTGGCTCTCCTTTTTTGGATGTGAGAGGTGATCCTAGGGTTTTTGGACCCTCTAGATACACTAGCACGATCAAAGTCACCATTTGAGCCATATTGTTAGTTTTCATTTATTCTTGTTAGTTATAGTACCTTGATTGGGTAATTTTAATGATACGCTAATTTCGTGAAAGAGGGACACACTTGAAATAGCACGTATGTTCTTATTGGTGTCGATCTTGTGCAAAATTAGGCTAGATAGACTTCTCTCCAAGTGCTCTATTCTTGCGTACCAATTCAACACTCTTTATCCTGATAATAAACTTGGATGTAGATGGTGTCCACGGCTTTCTTCTACACATGAATATAAAAGGCAAGTATTCTTCTAAATTATATGGTTCTATTCACTTACACTATGATTGATGATGCAAGAAGTGAAAGCCATTAGTAGCAAGGACCAAGCAACCTACTAGGAAGGTTCTTAAAGAGGAGGTTAAATAGTAAGAGCTGGAGGATGAATCAAAACCAAACCAAGGAGAGAGCTCAAAGTATAAGAAAAGCATGTAGGTAAAAATAATCACCTAACAAAAGAATCAATACCAAGATCCCACTTAAGCCTCTTCCAAAGAAGAGAATATTTTTCAAAAGAGTGATATGCTTTAGGGAGATTGGGAGAGTCATTGTGGCAATTCTTAAGCTTCCTTTTCAAAAAATTTGCAAGCAAGTCGCAAAGCAATTCAAAATAGATATCAGGAGGAATTTCATAAAGAGCACAAAACATATCCCTTTTTTAACTTGCAATGTCCCTTTTTGAAGACCAACATTTTGTATAGTATAGCTATACACATCCCTTGTACATGTTGATTATAAATTTAGAAAATAGAGTAAATACAAGTAAAATGAACCAAAGGCTTCCACTATTATAATTTCATTGCCTCCAAGATAGTCTCTCAATTTTATTCACGATTATAATAGCCATTGTGTCTGTCTTTGCATATTCATTCCAATCTAGTTGTGTTGACAGAAGCACGTCAATCCCCAAAGAATATTCCATGTCATCTTCAACCCCTATACATGACAGACTTAAATACTCTACCAACCATGGTGGGAATTGTTCAAGGTAAGTTGAGATGATGAAAACTAGCTCTAAGTCTAGCTCTACCTTATCCTCTACTTCCTTTTCTACCTTCTTTTCCTCTTCTATGGTCTTCTACTTATGAACTTTTCTCTCCATTTTCTTTTGCTTGCAAATTATGATCCTTAGCCATATTTCTATCCATATTGCTCATTCTAGGTGTGGACGGGTGATTTTGGCAAATTGGGGTGAGCAATTTATGGTTTCATGAACCAAGGGAATGACAAGATTGTAAATGATAGCACTATGGTTTTTTGAGCATTTAAAAACCTTACAATATTGAAAGCATCACATTGGCACTCCATCGGCATACCTTTTCACATACAACCACACAAAAGCCTTACAAAATTGAAAACGACAAAATGAGCCATTTGCACCAAATAAGTAATTAGCATTGATTTCAAAATATTTTGTACAAAATGCCAGTTGTAGTCACAATGGATACAAATTGCCAACACTATTGTCAATAGGAAAGGGCTCTAACTAAGGAATAGGCTTTAGATGCACAATCAAGTAGATGCACAGCCTTGTCTGGCACTTCTTTGTTTCCTTTTCAATTCTTTTTGGGACTTGCAAGGCATATTATTAGAAGGAGAAAGTAAGACTATGACATATACTCAAGAAAAAAAAAGGCAAAGAAAATAACTAGAGTGCTTCGTTAGCCATTCGTTTGACTCTATCGTGCTGATTTTTGATATTGTAGAGTCGACACTTCTCGAGCTTCAACTTGTCTGTAAGTTCAAACCAGAACAAAGAACTCTCATACATGGACTTTGGTAAGCTTGATCAAACAATCTGTTGCATCTCTCCCTCCAAAAGCTGATTATGGAATGCCCTAAGACTAACCGACTCCAAGAGGGAACAAAGCTAAAAGGGGGAATAAAGCCCAAAGCTTTGAACAGATGAGGAATGTCATCTTCCTGCCATTGACACCTTGGGAATTTGCTGTTTAAGACACCGATACTCTCAGCTTTTTGATATGTTCAAATTGCTTTTGATCTCTCCCTCTTAATACAAATTCTGATGCTTTTACTGGGAAAAAAAGAGCATAGTCATACTAAACTTCAAGAATTGCAAACTTGATGGTTTGTAGTACTTGGTAGACTTTTTATTGAGCATTGTGAACACATTCATATTTATGATGAATTAGATTGGAAAGAATTCACCTTCGAATTTTGAAACTGCTTCTCACATTTTCAGCCATGACCTATACCTACATACATTCCGCTCGAGCCATAGCGTGGGCTCTCCACTGTGTCTCGTCACATAATCCTTGAGCATTGAGAGTCACTTATCCATATAGTTCATTACATGTATCTTTTGGTCCCATACATCATATTTGACCACCCAAAATGATAATAAAAAATCACATGTACCTTTGGTCCTACAGGTCATATTTGTCCATCCAGGACAATAATAAAAAATATACATCTCTCTCTCTCTCTCCCCTCCCGCCCACACGCACCCTATCAAAGTTATCAAATTTTGCATACTCGAGAGCTTTTGCCAACATGATCATTCTATCTGCTCTAAAGTTGAAGGTTACAACTGCATCACCATCAACAATTGGACCAACGGACTTGCCATTTTTGTCCACGATCACAAATGGAGGACATTATTGGTCATTGAATTTTGGATTATCTGCCTCCAATTTCATAAGAGCTTCAATACCACTCTTGAACTTGCGAGGAGCTTCTCCCAGAACTTGTGCCTCCCAGCCTCTTTTTACCACATTCTAGTCATTCTTTTTCACAAAGTCCCAACAAAACAAAATCTTTAAGACTGCATTGCAGACCCAAATCAAAGTGAAACGATCAACAACGACAATTCCTATTGATCCTGACTTGGCTTAAGGTGTTTGCATGGATGCATTAAGACCCATATTGAAATCTTAGCAAGCTCTTTCAAACCAAAAGGCAATTGTCGGTATTTGGTAATCACAAGGTACCTCGTAGTGATTCATAGTTACATGCATACGCTCCCCTCCAGATGCCAGTGAGGCATCCACTCCTTGTTGCCGTAACTCTTCTAAATCTTTCTCGAGAAAAATATTGGAAACTATATATGCCATTTCAATACTTCTCAAGTGAAAAAATTTATGAAAGGATGAGAGAGAGAAAAAGAGAGAGAGAGAGAGAGAGAGAGAGAGAGAGAGAGAGAGAGAGAGGCTACCGATTGCCGTGGTTTAGAGGTGTAACTAAAAAGAATGAGATGATACCCATCATAGTGCTTCAGAGGGGTACCTTGCAAAAAACCACAAGGAGGGTTAGAGGTTTGTCAAGCTCAATGTTCGTAATCATACAAGATGTCAATGTTATTAATTGTTTGTTGTTCCATTTTTATGTTTCAAAAAGAAAAAATAACATGCAAGTTTCCTTACATGGGGGAGTTTGCACAGTCCTCCCCAATTTTTATAATATGAAGGAGCGTGCCATTCCCACGGCAGCGTGCAATTCTCAGTGTGTTCATTAACTGCGTTCTCAGTGTCAAAAATGTCAAAAATCACAGAATGATAATGCTTACTCACCGCGCGATTGAAGGAAGGCCTTTCCTTCACATTTGCTAAAAACATCTCAATGCTTCGTTGCCACAACCATGTTGTGTATATCTCATGAAAACCTCCTAGCCATGAAAAAGCACCTTTCTTTTGCATCTGGTGAAAAATTTGATTATTTCGTTATTGCCATAGCCATGTTGGGTATATCTTGTAGTGCACCACATTTGGCATACATACCCTGAGTGGATACATGCATAGAGCACATTGATATAAGTAATTGCATTGGGGGAAATGCCATCTTGCTGCATGCATTGAAAACAGTCCAGAGCTTTGTTGGCCCGCCCTTGCTGGGCATATCCTCCTATAAGTGCAGTCCAAGAAACTACATTTGGGGAGAAACCCTCCCTCCGCATTCGCTAAAAACACCCCTTAGCTTCCTGGCCCTGCCCCTGTCGGGCATATCCTGTAAACAATGCATTCCAAGAGACTTCATTCCGGACAAAAAGCTGGTCAAGAACTTGTTGTGCTTTCAAAAGTACACCACACTTGGCATACATGTCAACCAAAGCATTGCCAAGCATGACATCTTTTTGTAACAGACCCTGCCTAACAATCTCATCATGACTCTGCTTGCCCATGATACCGTTTTGCATAATGCCACATGCCTTCAAAACACAAGCATAGGTAACCGCATCCGGAGAGAAGCCCTCACTTTGCATCCGATGAACACAACCAAGCACTTCCTGGCCCTGATCTTGTTGGGCATATCCTGCAATTAATGCATTCCAAGAGACTGCATCCGTACATAAAGCTCGTCAAGAACTTGTTGTGCTACACTACACTTGGCATGCATGTCAACCAAAGCATTACCAAGCACGATAGTTTTTTCCAACAGCCCTCGACTAACAAGCTCATCATGAATTTGTTTTCCTGTGTCGACGTCTTTCAAAGTGCCACATGCCTTCAAAATGCAAGCATAGGTGATTGCATCTGGAGAGAAGCCCTCGCTTCACACTCACTGGAAACATCTCAATGCTTCTTGGCCCTGCGCTTGTTGGGCATAACCTGCAATCAATGCATTCCAAGAGACCGCATCTCGATCAAGAAGCTCGTCAAGAACTTGTTGAGATTTCAAAAGTACACCACACTTGGCATACATGTCAACCAAATCATTGCCAAGCAGTTCTTTCCAATAGCCCCTGATTGACAATCTCATCGTGAATTTGTTTGCCCATATCAATGTCTCGCATAATGCCACATGCCTTCAAAATGCAAGCATAGGTGACCGCATCTGGAGAGAAACCTCACTTCGCATACAATGGAAACAATTCAAAGCTTTCTGGCCCTGGCCTTGTTGGGCATATCCGGCAATTAATGCAGTCCAAGAGATGACATCTCGGTTGGGAAGCTCGTCTAGAACTTGTTGTGCTTTCCAAAGTACACCACAATTAGCATACATGTATACCAACGCATTGCCAAGCACGACATTCTTCTCCAACAGCCTCTGACTAACAATCTCGTCATGAATTTGTTTGCCCAGATCAACGTCTTGAATAATATTGCATGCCTTCAAGGCACAAGCATAGGTGACCGCATCCGGAGAGAGGCCCTCGCTTTGCAAGCGGGAAACAAAACCTGGCCCAAGTTTTCTAAACGGCATGAAGGAGCTATGTGACCTCATTTGTCATTAGCATTACGCAAGCTCTTGCCAAGCTCACTTTTTGTAATAAGATTAAAAATGCTTGTAGCAAAATCTCACGTCTAGCCAAAATAAAAGAGGACATGGATGCATAATGTCTCATTTGGCAATCCTTGAACAACGTTATGGTCAGGCACAATTGTGAGCTGGCAGAATTCCATGGGCAGCAATGTGGATTGAACCAACAACTTTAGCATTATAACATGTAGGTGTCATTGTCAGACAATGTTAAATTGAAAGGGCCTTCTAAAAGACTTGACCATCCCCAAAGCATTGATAAAAACTAGGTTCCTCCTCACCAATCCCATGTACAGAATCAACGGTCACAGAACCACAATGTGTGTACAAAAGGAGTATATAATGACCTTGATGCACCTACTTGGCCACAGAAATAAATAGACATAACAAGAGTGAAATGCTTCTCACCATACACCACTGCTCTGCCTTCAATCAATGAGTAAGGTAGATCAAAGGGGGGTCTATGCAAGTGTTGGACTTCTCCCCTTGGCTTTTGCTTTCCATTAACACAAGTCAATCATATTGGGGGCATGGGAATGTACCTTGCCTTGGATGGGCTTGGTGAAAGTCTTCGAAGTCGCCTTCGCTTCTTCTTCAAGGTCCAACCAACTTGCAAACTCCAAAATCTCCTTCACCCCTTCAAAGCAGCTCATGTATATGTTGTTGCGGGGTCAAAAAAGGTGTGGAGATTGATCACACAGACAGCAATCCATTGCGCCTGCTTGTAGAGAAGGCGACCCTTGGTCCTCTTTGCTCAAATGTCTACAGAAAAAGCACCTTTCCTTGAAAATCCACAGAGAATCTTCTACGAAGGCATTATTTCCAGCAGCCCCTTTGGCTACAATCTCCTTTCCTTGTAGAATTCTGTCGAAACAGAAGCTTGAAACAACAATCTTTGATCTTTCAAAGTCTTGCTTTATCTCCAAAATAGAAGTAGCGAGCCTTAAGCCGAGAGAGTACAGAAAAAGGTAAGGAACGTGGAGAGGGTGAGCATGTCAAGCGACGACGTAGAAGCCATGGCATGCTGTCCTATTAGTGCGGACATGAGCGATGACCTGTAGGATGGTGCGTGCAAAATGGTCTCCTGGGGAGAGAGAGAGAGAGAGAGAGAGAGAGAGAGAGAGAGAGAGAGAGAGAGAGAGAGAGAGAGAGAGAGAGAGAGAGAGAGAGAGAGAGAGAGACCCAGGCTCGATTCCATATATAGGCACAAAAAGAGGAGCCATGTGGGCTAATGACAGGCCAGGAATTTGGAATTTCCCACTACACTAATGAAGTAATAAGTAAACATTTCAAGCACTTTTTGATGCTACCACAATATTTGATCTCCTTTCTCGAATGCACTGCTCATGCTGCTTTTGTGCTCGTCGCCTTCATTTCTAGCACCTGCAGAAGATTAGGATGCAACCAGCAATGGCAGAGGGGATAGCGCCAGGCCTCCACTAGGTGCAAGCTAAGTTTGAAGATGGAGCAATAGCTTTTGGGCCAGATGCACCTGCTTGCCCGGTTTGGAATCGCAGGCAGGTAGTAGGAGTAGCTCAAAAAGCATTGCGAGCATTTCGATTGACCAAAATAGCCCAGCATGCCGCCACATACATGCCAATTGCTTTGGCAGAGGCCCAATACCCATCCTGCTTTGGAGCCTCGCTCATCACTTTCTCCATTAGATCAGCAACGGTGCTCAGCATTACCACATCGTTGATGTTGCCAGTATTGCATAAACCCAGCATGTAGGCGGTGTCCATGAACGAGAAGGTGTCTTCGCATAGAAAGGAGCCATCCATGTGAATGCATGCTTCACCGACTCTGGGCACTCCTACGATAAGCAAGCGGTGACGTTCTGCACACATTGCCCGCATGAGGGCGCTGAGAGGTTGCCCTTGTACTGAAAGACAATGTATAGGCCTGTGTTTCCTGGAGGAGTTGCGCTATACTTTCTACCTTGCGATGAGAGTGTGGTGAGATTGCGTAGACTTGTGTTAAAATTGCTACACGAACGTGTTGCTGCTAAGCGAGGTGGTGGTATTGCGCATGCACTGTAGGCGCTGGAGGGCATCTTGCTGCATGCAAAAGACAAGACTACTCAATAACATCGCTTTCCGTATTTAAAAATAGCCTTTGTAAATCGCTGTAAAGCGCTGGCCATGTGGGTCATTGACAGGCAGAGTGCTTTGAAAACGACACTACGCTAACAAAGTAATCATTATCTAAACACCTTGCCACGCATTTCAAAAGCAAAAGTTGTAGGTAAATCTATCTCCACATTTCGTAGATCCTGCCTCACTTGGTGTAATGTCCAAATGAATTTTATCTTCAAGGTGGCTAGGTGTTCCGTGTTCATCCATGCATCAATGTTCTGGATAGGGTTCTTAGTATAATCATCTATGTTTTGATCTAGAGGGACCACTTGACCACCCACATGATGCCATCGAGTGTAAAAGAAAGACAAGATGAAGTTTTGCGTGTGGATCAAGTAATGGAGCCACATTGCACTTTGTAAATCATTTGATTCACTTTTTTCCTAAGCCCAACCTTCATCGACAAATTCTAATACATTTTTTGTGTCTAAGCACTTAATTGAAATTATTGTTATAAACATTTTCAAATCTATGTTTGCAAAAGAATCCACAAAGACAAGTGATTGACATAAAAATTGATAAGTATTTTGCTCTGTTTTCTTATAATGTTAGCCTTTAGACATTTTTGAATTTCATTCAAAAAAATGCACCTGCAGCTTTCACCTGTTGTCAAGCTTGGTAGTGGCGACTCCACTCTTGAAATCAGGTTGTGTAAGCTTGGAGATACTACCACAATCCTTCATGGATCTTGGTATAACATAGAAATAATCATTAAAGAATACCCTCTTCTCTACAAGATACCCACGAGTGCTCCCTTTGTAAATCTCCTCCAGAATGGAGCCATGCATGATTATTTAGCTACCCGTGGTTATTTTTCTACTAGTGATTATGGATATTGGGATTCACCGATTATGTTTGTCTAATGTGCCTTATGTGGTGATGGTTTCAATGGACGTGCTAGGGTGTTTTTTATCATGTGGACTACATTGCTTGAGGTGAAGAAGATGGCCCTCAAAAGATGAAGATAAATAGAGGGTAGCAGAAGAGGAGGAAGAAGAAGGTGGTGGGATGAGGAGGGAAGAGAAGATATAAAAACTCCTTTTGGTCGGTAAAAGAAACCGCCTTGAGGTAAAAGGAGCATGTAATGGAAAGTTACCTTAGATTGCCTTTGAATGAAAAATCATTTTAGAAATTCAAAAGCAATTTTTAGAATGAAGGTTCTGTAATGAAAGACCTCCCCCCATTGGCATAGATCAATCTCTCTCTAAACAGTAAGATGCAAAAAAGACCTCAAACTTACCCTAATGATGGTATTCTTGCAGACCATTTTATCTGTATTAAGTGATTCCGCATTCCTTACTATGCCCAAAATTATGGGGCATCCTAACATTTAGGTCTTTTGTTTTGTCTTTGGATTGGCAGGTGAGGTCTCTTGCAATTGTTCCTACAATTTTAAAACTTACCTTCTTTGTCTTCTACCTTAGTGATGGGGGTGCTCTATGACTTTGCATAAACCTACTTGGGTGAAGTAACTCATTGAGAGCTACTTATGGATTAGGCTTCTCAATGAAAGTGGTCTCTTGATGTGAACCAAGTCTTCACATTATTGTAATTATAAGAAATTATACTTAAGTTGGGTTTTGACGAGCCGATTTGCTACTTCTTCATTAATCCGCACATGCACAATCACTTAGCGTGGATGACTCTAGATTTCCTTCACATGTTGTGTTTGGTTTTCAGTCGATGACTAGGGCATTTGGGTATTGCTTGACAAATCTACCCTCTTCATTATCAAACTATATCTTCCTTGAAGAATCTCCCCTACTACGTTTTGTGGTACATCTTCTATAGACGAAACCACCCTATGTACCTGCAATATGGTATTCACCCTTTTGTGCCTTTGACTTGTACCCTTTCAACTCTTGTAGTCGAGCAACATGTTATCTTCAACCTATCCTCTTCATTTGGATGTGCTCTCTTCACTCTTCTGGTGGACCATTTGATGATGTTGCACACTCCACGAGGAAGTATTCTTAAAGCCTACTTTCAATAGTTTTCAAGTAAGGATTTGATCAATGTTTCTCTTTGTGTGTCTTTGATAACCAGTATAGGATGTATACTGAGTTGTTGAGGGTTTAATTATGATTCCTCCTCAATTTGCATGTTAAGATGTGCCTTTCTAACTAGAGGGTTTTTAATTTGATCTAATGAATTGTGATCTTTGGGTTCTAGCTTACTAAAGGCTATCTAACTTTTTTGGCCTTCTCAGTGTAAGTCACTATACAATAGTGAGCATATGACTAATCTCAACTATGATATTAAGACCGAGTTCTCAAATCATTAAACGGCATTTGGGGTTCTATCTTGATTGATGGTCATCTAATGACTGTTATGGTTTGGTGATTTTCCTGTTTAGCCATTTGGATTGGATGATGGCATTGAGATTAAGATGTTTTGTTTAGGTAGCTATGCACTCCTTGGTCTCTATTGGGATAGTTCATTCTAGCTCTGAGTCTAGTCTTTTGTTATGGATTTATCTTTGGGTTTTGGTGTCTATCTATAACTTTGAATCATGACCTATCATAACAGATTTCTCTCTCGAGATGTAGTCCTCTCACTTCTACTTTGTCTGTAGAGTTGGTTTCACTGGCTCAATCTGTGAGCTTTCAGATTTATCTAGGGTGCCTTGGCTAATATAATTATAAGATTTAGTACAATTGAAACACTTGAAAAAAGATCTTACCTTGGGGTTGAATCCTTCTTCAAATTCATGTTGGGATGTATTTGATTGAAGGATTTACATTATGATTGGGTCAAAAGGTAAACTGGTTAAAATGGGATGATCTTAATCTTTGTAAGTTTGCTTCTTTGTAACAAATAGTGAGCCCTGCCCTAGAATGATGGCTTTAAGGTGGTTGGATTGAACTGTGCTACTTAAATTCTTGCTCTGGTTTAACATTGGTTGTTATGATTCCAAAAAGTTTTACTTGTAATAGATGACCAAGCTATACGTTACCTATTGTGGGTGACATGGATGACAAGTGTGGGTGGCCATTAAGACTTGCCTTCTAAGCTACTTGAAATCATTTCTAATGAATGGTTTTTGAGGTTGATGGGGGCAAGTAACAATTTTTTTATATCTTCTAGTAGGTGTATGTGTTAACCACTGGCATCCACTTCTAGTAGTCATGGGCCGGGCTTGTCAGTCCAATAGGAAAAGGGTAAGAGTGATCGTCGATGAGAGGTCACTCTAACTGGAACATTCAAGGGTTGGTTGGCTAAGCATGGGCACCCAAGTGTGAATGGGCGAGCTCATATAAAAGTCACCTAAACCTAGAAATCACTCATTCTCTCATTTGTGCAATTGAAGAGTGCTCTTGCTCCATCTCCATCTTCTTCTTCATCTCCTTGTGTGTGTGTGTGTGTGTGTGTGTGTGTGTGTGTGTGTGTGTGTGAGAGAGAGAGAGAGAGAGAGAGAGAGAGAAAGAGAGAGAGAGAGAGAGAGTTTGTGTGCGTGTGTGATCGAGCATTGCAACCGCACGGCGGCGGCGAGGCGGTTGAGCGCAACACGGTGGTAGCTCCCTCTTCTTCGCGACGAGGAATCCTCCATGAAGGCGAGCATAGGGTGGTGAGTGACACACCCTTGCTCTCTTGAGCTTGCTAGATTAGTCTGGTTGTGTGCTTGCAGCCATTTGTGGCTCGCACATAGTGTACGGCAAGTCCCTTGCTTTGACACGTGCGATAGGAGCGCAAATTTTTGGCACCGTTGCCGAGGAAATTCCTTGCACTAAGCTCGAATAGCACTCTATGCTGCTTTGTGGTGCATTTGTGAAATGTAAGAAAGGTAGAGAAAGAAGGTGTGTGGCTTGTTGAGAAGGATTTGTGACCTTTGTTTTTGTTGCAGTGTAGTGTTTTTGTTAATAAGGTGTTGCAATGTACTGTGTTTTCTATTGATAAGGTGTTAGCTTTAAGGTATTAGATCTATAATATTAGATCTGTAAGGTACAATAAGTAGATCTGTAAGTCAATTAGTTGTTGTAGTATTGTGTTAGTGTGTAACAGTAGCTTTGTTAGTTGCAAGTAGGTAGGTTAGGTGTGTGTGCGCACGCGCGGCGCGGCCGCATCGACCTTATCCCAAAAAAAAGGTAGGACCAGGATCGGGAATATTGCCCATGCTTAGGCTCAGGCCCATGCTCAGGCTCAGGCCTCAGTTACCCTTTAGAATTACTTATTTTAGCCTCACGTCTAAGTAAAAATCGATCCTATTGAGGACCAACAGAGCTTCGGGTAACCGAACGCTGTGTTGTAAAGCACACCACGATCCCCTGAGTGATACGCTAGTTTTAAACTATCACACGCGCTAATCCAAAAATCGATCAGAAAAAGACATTAAAAAACATCAAAAAACAAGTGAAAACGGGGTGCAAAACGCCTAAAAAATCAAGCGGTTAACCTTCAAGGGTATTCGCACACGCTTTTAGGGTGCCAAAGGCACATTCATCTGCGCTTTGGTCGTGTGCTAGAGACTGAGCAACTAGCGAGCACTTCGACTTACGTGGGTTCTCAATACCCACCTACCTTAGGTTTTGGGCCCTCGACGAGGACCCAAGGTAGTACCACCCAGGACCCGCCTATTGTGTCCAATGACTCTTCCTCTGACTACAATGTCATGGAGGGTTACCCAATGCCTAATCCTGATAGCTCAAGCCAAGACATGCATGCCATGGGCCCACGGTCCGGGCCGAGCGTGCTTAGCCGCTTGAAGGAAACCTTTAGTAGAGCCACTCGCTCCGAACATGGAGTTAACGATGTAAATGAGGGGGGTGGAGAAGTAAATTCGCCATTCATGACCAATGTAGACCCCATGCTCTTGGAGAGTTTGCACGTGAATACTCCATTCACTGCACCCCCTGACTCTTCAGAGCTATTCTTCTCCGAGGTTATATTACCTGATGGTAGAAGCTTTGCCGAAGTGCAAGAGGTTGAGCGATATATCATTGCGGCTAGGGAAAAGGAAAAATCGAGAGCTTATGCAAGGCAGAGCAACGAAGAGAGTTAAAAGCCAAATCCCCTATGTCAATATCCTTGCTAGGAGAGCAATCAAGTGCTCCTGAATTAGCGACCACTAAGGGTCAACCCATAGAGAGCCACATTGCATCTAGTTCAAAAAACACCCCTAGCACCTCAATCCTAGATGGAGCGTTCTTAGATGAGAAGTGGGAGTACGAACTACAAACGAAAACTCTAACCGACCTATACACACGTCACACCTATCACGTGGGTTGGTTAGATGTCCTACAATCCACAACGGGTGCTACTAGTGTAGAGGATCAACAACAAAGAGTTTGTGAGGTCATCCATAGGATTATTGAGCTAGAGAGACACAACAAGGGGATCCACATACCTTCAACGGGTCTCATGAGATTCTTCGATACAGGGAAGGCTAAACAACCAACCTTATCGCAAATGGAGACTCCCTCGATAAGTTCGATGGATCCTCCATATGTTGTTCCGCCAGGGGTCTCGGTGCAATCTGAGCCCACAAGTGATAGCTTTACCTTTCCAAGTCTAGCTCATCTTTCCCTGGATGACACCACGGCTATCATGTATACCCCAATGATGGGCATGCCAAGAAACACGCCATGGACCTCATTTGTTAATAAAGCATTTCTACATGGTAGCTCAATGCCTGCAACAGTACCTACAAGTGTATACCAATCGTATACACCTATAGGTCCTCGTCCTCATGTAGCCTTTACCCCTCCCATTGTTTCAACAACCTATGCTCCACAACCACAACACCCAAGCTCTTATTTCAATGGAACCATACTAGTTAGCATTAGCATGTCACATCCTATGTCTACTATGCCTAGGGCCACACATATGAACTTTTGGCTACCACATGGCACAACACCGTACCAAACTTGGAACCCAAGGGCTTCCTATGCACCAAGCCCAATGCCAATACCTACTCCACATGTAGTCTCTGGAGCGCCTTCACCCACGGTGCCTGCTCACTTAGGTGACTTTGCAACATTTGCTCAAGCTATCGGTCGATCTATTGTTGAGAATATGCGTAACACGCCTGATAGAGAGCCTAGAAGTAAGGCAGTACAAATAGCCAAGCTCACACAAAAATTTAGTGGAGACAGGAATGTGAGAAAGCATATCGAACTGTTTGAACAAATATGTGATTCTCTAGGACACAATGACCTGCGTAAGAGTAATGCTTTAAGCCTAACCTTAAGTGGGAAGACTGGGGATTGGTATAGAACCCTAAGGGTGGAAGAAAAAACAATTTATCCTACTCTTAGGAGATTGTTCTTGAAAGAATACATACGAGAGGGAGTGCTTTAAGGTGAAGCCTCTCAACTCTAGAAAGCCCAACAAGAGGAAGGAGAGTCGGTGAGAGACTTTATTAGTCGCTTGAAGCATTTGAATTCTCGTTGTAATCCAAATGAGCGCTTCAATAATAATCATTTTCTTGATAGATTCATTAGGGGATTACAACATTAGGATATCTACAATGGCCTAGTCATTAAAGGTATCACCACTTGGAAAACAATCACCACCAATGCGATCCAATTGGAGGATAATTTAATGATTCAAGGAGAAAGAGTGTCTATCGAGCCTAAAACTACTAGCTCACAAGCATCGAGGCATCAGCCAATGACCCTAAAGCCTATTGCTAAGGAGCCAAACATATCTGAGATGACTTTAGCAGATCTCACCAAGGACATTTTAGAGAGTCTTAGAGACAATCGTGCTCTGCAAAACAATCATATGTATCCAAGAAGGGAGCAACAATGGTGCTCAGTATGCTATGGTCCGCATAGTACCAGTGAATGCCCTACTTTTAGAGTAAAATTCAATGGGAATCGCAATCCCTATGGGAGGTATGGTCATCAAGCTAAGGATTGCATAATATTTAAGCATGTGATGGCCAATAGACAAACCTTAGCATGGACAGACACACCTCGAGTTCTTGCATTGATGTCGGCCCCACCTCTTGAACAAACATCACAACACATGGTCCCAACGGCCCAAAATGTTGTTTAAACAACACCCTTACCACCTCCAGTGCTACGACTGCAACCACCACATCTGAGAATCACTTCTATGAATTAAGTGGGTTGTGAGTCATCTATTGCTTGTTTGGAAGGCTGTGAGGAAGATATAGACCCTAATATTGCCTATGGGATTGATGCGCTTGAAGAAAGTCCACAATACTACATGGAGGACTATTGAGGATAAGTCAAACCTGTCTATCAAGTAGCTGTTCTTGCTGCAAGAGGCCAAAATATCAATTACACTGCCAAGAGACCACCTCTTCAATGCTATGAGTGTGGAGGTACACATCGTGTGGCCGCGTGTCCTATTAGGCTACAAGAGAACGCCACATTAATGCAAACCAATCAAGCGAGCACGTCTACAATGCCGATACTCATGTGTAATCGATGTGGCATAGATCATTTGATTGCCCAATGTCCAAATAATCTACATGCACCAAAGATCACGCCATTAAACTTGATTGAGGTTACTGAGGAGCCATCACAAAGTACACATGTGGTACCAGTAAAATGTACTCACATGATCGATGCTCCACAAACAAAATTATATTCTTGAAGAAAGAGACACGGCATCAATTGTCCAATCTCAGAAGAAGAAGAAAACACGAAGGAAGAGATCGCAAAAAGCTGCGAAGTGAGACCCCAGTTTAAAGACCAACATAGGGAGTGGTGACGACCTCGTATATATCAACGACGCTGAAGAGGATTCTGACTCAAGTGAAACCATGGAGACCAAAACAACCACTAAGAAAGAAACCAACAAGGAATATCGTCATGAGCCATAATGGCCAGGATCCAAGAAGATGATAGGAAATTATCCAAACCCTCCAGAGGAGATCGAGCGAGTCAAGCAATTAATGAGTTTGGTAGAAGATACCCAAAGGGATCTAGAACCAGCACCTAGGCAGATCCAAGTTACAGACACATTGTTCTCTACACAACAATAACCTCACAAAATCCATAGACCCCTAGCCATAGCTAGTGTCATCCAAGAAGAAAGTGACTTAAAGTCATGGGAAAGTGGGCGTACTCACTTCTTGTTGGAAAGAATGTTTTTAGAGGGACTACTTGACCCTATTGAAGAAATGTATATCCCATCTTCTCCATGTCAAGGGAGTGAAGCCCAAAAGGTGCCATTAAATATTGCCAAACTCATGGATTTCATGGCTTTAGAAGTCAGAACCACCATCATGTCCAAACTGTATGGAGACCCTGAGCTATTTTTAGCTCTTTGAGTTTTCCTCGATGGAGAACCGAAGGGAGGGCTACCACAATTTGCACAGATGGATGGAGCTAGGGAGCTGCCAATAGAGGAGGAACACTTAGATCCACAACCCAACTTAGATGAGAACCCTAACAAGTTGGGACAATACTTTGAGGGTGATGAATCCAATGCGACCATACCAATCACTACCAAGGGATTAACTGTGAAGGGAATCCTTGATGGTGGCATTGGGGTTAGCATTGTGACTAAAAATTGATGGGAAACTATGGGAAGACCTCACCTTGGGACCACAACCATAGTAGTAAAGATGGCCAATGGGTCTATTGTTAAACCTATTGGGATGCTAGAAGATCTCAAGGTCAAGGTCTTTGGACAAAAAATAAGAAATACCTTCATTGTTATGGATTCCTCCAAGCACACTATGGCATATGAGATGATCTTACGACGTCCTTTCATGAGGGAAGCAAAAATGGTGCATGACTAGTCTAAAAACCATGTCTACTTGTAGTTCCAAGATTCTGTCATTCGAGTGGATCTTGTCACTGGTCGAGCATATCCTCTAGGAAACAAATTTATAATTGATCATAGACTGGCACCACAGTTCACTCGGTCCCATTGCGGTATTGTTACACATGTAAAATGGACATTGATGTTAGGGAAGATTCTCCTTATATGGATGTTCTACCTGGGATGACTGAGTCGGACAATGTGGATTGGGTCCACTTAGCAGCAACCATAGATACTTGGGAAAACAGGGGGACGACCTGGGTAATACCCGAGGGGGATGAAATGCCACCACTCGTACCCTTAAATATGATAGAAGCAATGCATATAGCTTTTGATGACCTACAAGATGAAGGTTTGACTGGCATTGGAACCAGTAACGTCTCACAAGACTATAGCCCACACGATTTGGAGTCAGAATCATCAATTGAAATTGACTCTACGGAGAATCTGAGTTAAATCTTAGTGCAAATTTGGGGACAAACCATTCAGGGCCCAGTGGTACCCTAGATGACAATCTATCCAAGGGAGCATAAGACACAAGTAGCGATATCTAGTGACTCTTCACTAGAGATCAACCATAATAAAAAATTAGACAAGAAGAGTAAGAGATATAAGAGGCGACGATATCGAGAAAATGTGCGTGCTAGAATAAATGAAAAGAAATCTACCGCAGAATGGCTTAATTATACAGGGGCATGTGATGCTCATAGGAAGTTGGTAGATAGCTGGGGTGAATACCTTCAAAGCGTTATGTGGTGCAGTCCACAACCCATTGACATCACACAACTAGAGGCTGCAAAGAAGCCAAAGTTGAGCCGTACCATAAGGAGATGACAAAATCAAGAGTTAGCTCAACAACAAAAGGAATCAGAAGTGAAATCACAGTCCACATAACAACAAGACCCCATAGACTTACACCCTGCACCTAAACATTTCAAATCCTACACCACAGAGGAATGTAAGGTTGTGTATACAAAATCTCAAAGAAAACCTATCAAGGAAAAAATGGAGTTTTAGTTAAGGAAATAGAGTTAGCAAACCCAGGAGAAGAGTCCAAACCTGTTTTCATTGCCCAAGATCTGACAGAGACTGAGGAGTGTGTACTTAAATAATTCTCAAGGAATTCAGGGATATATTTGCTTGGACATATCATGATATGAAAGGTGTTCCACCTTCCATGGTGCAACACACAACCCCCATGAATAGCATGGCTAAACCAATTCAGTAACGACCCTACCCAATGAATCCTAAATATGCAAAGATTGTTCAAGAAGAGATTGAAAAGCTTGTGAAATGCGGATTCAAATACCCTATTGAGCACTCAGAATGGGTGTCTCCAATAGTGATTGTGCCAAAAAAGAAAAGGAAACTCAAAGTGTGCGTGGATCTCAAGAAGGTCAATGCCGCCACTAGGAGGGACCATTACCCCTTGCCATATTCAGAACATGTGTTTGAAAGAGTTGTAGGAAAGGAAGCTTATAGCTTTTTAGATGGGTACTTTGGCTACAATCAAATCACAATTGCGCTAGAACCAAGCTAAAACAACCTTTAAAACTGAATTTGGAGTGTTCGCATTTTTTGTTATGGCTTTTGGCTTAACCAATGCCCCTGCTGTCTTTCAAAGATTAATAAACACTGCTTTTAGAGAAAATTTGAGGGAGTTTTGCAAAGCTTTCTTAGATGACCTTTGTGTTTAGTCCTCTTGGAAAGAACATCTATCATTTTTACAAAAAGTGTTTGAGAAGTGCAAATTGTATCGCATCTCCTTAAACCCTTTCAAATGCCAATTTTGGGTTAAACATGAGTCATTTTAGGGCATATAGTGTCCAAAAATGGGATTTCCACAGATGAGAGCAAAATTAAATCCATTGTTGAATTACCACCATTTACAAACTATAAATGAGTTTAAAGGTTCATGGTCCATGTTGGTTATTACCGACGGTTTATTTTAAATTTTGTCGAGATAGCTTGTCCTTTGTACAAGCTTCTTATTGAGTCCCACTGGACCGCGGAGTGTGACCATGCTTATCAGTCATTGAAAAAGAACTAGACAAGCGCTCCCATTCTACAAGTGCCCAATTGGAATATAATTATCCATGTGCATATTGATGCATCAAACTTTGCTATTGGGTGTGTTCTAGCTCAACCGGGAGAACATAAATTGGACTACCCCATTAGCTTTGCAAGTCGTCAATTGAATGATGCCGAGAGAAACTACACCACTACAGAGCGAGAAGGTTTAGCTATGATTTATGCAGTAAAGAAATTCCACCACTACCTTCTTGTCAACAAGTATGTGGATCATCAAGCCTTGTTGTATCTAGTAAATAAACCTTGTTCTAGGGGAAGAATTACACGATGGTTGTTAATTCTCCTTGAGTTTGATTTTATCGTTGTGGTGAAACCTGGTAAAAGACATGTCATGGCGGATCATTTGTCTCGCATATCTAATGGTGAAGCCCCTACTGGAGTCGATGATGAATTGCCCGATACTTCCTTATTTCTAGTCGAGACCATGTCTGAATGGAGTGAGAAGATTGTGAACTTTTTAGTTAATGGTTTTCCACCCAAAGAGCTTCGTAAGGACATAGCTCAAAAACTGTTAAAAGAATGTGAACTTTATTCTCTCATTGTAAGAACTCTCTATAGGCTAGGGAAGGATGATAATCTTAGATGTTGTTCCCATGAGGATGAGTCTTTATACATACTACAAAAATCCCACATGGGTATAGCTCGAGGACATTTCTCGGGGGAACTAATAGCTAAAAAGTTATTGCAATCAGGCTATTGGTGGCCTACGTTATTCAAGGATGCATCACTTTTTGCAAAAGGATGTGATGAATACCAATGTTACAAGATCACACAATGAAAGGATCAGATGTCCTTACATCCTATTAAAGTGACTCAACCATTTGAAAAATGAGGTTTGGATTTTGTAGGCCCAATTAGTCCGGCAGCTCGTAGCACTCAATCTCGATATATTATTGTTGCCACTGACTATGTGACAACTGTGAGGAAGCCAAAGCGACACGTAAGGCTGATGCAAGGTTAACTGCTAAGTTTCTCTTTGAGAACATTATTACAATATTTGGTTGGCCCTTTGAGATTGTGAGTGTGACAATGACACTCATTTTACAAATGGAGTGATAAAAGAACTGACTACCAACTTCATGATAGCTCACCATAAGTCCACTCTTTATTATCTACAAGCAAATGGCCAAGCTGAGAGTACCAACAACACCTTAATCTCTATCTTGACCAAAACAGTGGAAGCTCATCGCACAGATTGGGATTTGAAGCTGACTTCAGTCCTATGGGCTTATCGTACTTCTTACAAAGTGGCTATTAATTGTACACCATTCAAAATGGTATATGACGAAGAAGCAGTTACGCCATGGGAGTCTGTAATTCCTGGTCTGCACATAGCTTCACAAGAAGGTTGGGATGGTAACCCTTCAGTTGAGCGCTTATATATCCTTGAGAGGTTAGATGAAGAAAGGAAATTGACTATGAAAAACGCACTTGTGGAGAAAGATAGGAGGAAGAAATGGTTTGACCATCACCTAAAGAACAAAGATATCAATGTTGGTGATAAATTCCTATGTATGGAGTGCGTAACAAAAAGAAAAAGTTGAAATATGCGGGAAAAGGACCATATAGAGTATGTGAAATCACCCCGCAAGGTACCATTCATGTGGAGACTCTTGATGGAGTCAAAACCATCGGATTCCTCAATGGGAGTAAATTCAAAAGGTATTAAGATCCTCTAAGCTAGGAAGAGTTACAAGCCATCCATCAAAAGAAAGCAGCCAAAGAACAGACAGAGCTTAAAAAGATCCAAGCAAGAGTTGAGGCTCGAGAAAGACAACAACATCTTAGACGTCAACAAGAGGCTAATCTGGGAATCACGAAAGGGTTTTTTTAAGATACCGATGATGATTCATTGGAATCTAAGCCACCTCTACGATATCCAATTGAACTAAATAGCCTCTATGGGAGAGTACTATATAACACATTATTGGATACAGAAGCTCAACATAATTTGTTATCCTCTAGAGTTTGGTGTCAATTAGGGATGTAGACGACTGAGACAGTTTCACTAAGTGGGAGCGTTCTCTTATGAGACGGGCAGCGAATTAGTCAGTAATTACTACGGTAATTACTAGGGCCCATTACATTGTAATTGGGTTGGCATTTGGTTGGCATTTGGGTTAGCATTTCGGCGGCATTTGTACTTGAGTTGTCAATCTTTGGCAGTTGTTGTCAGTTGTATTCTCTCTGTAAATCATATCATACTCACTATAATCTTTTATCTGTAATCCCAATCACGGCAGATATTCCAGTCACACTTACTCTGTGTCCAGTACTCTGAATCTGAATCTGAATATTATTCTCAGTACATAGTCCGATTCTCATTCCAGTAGATAAATTCCAGTTCAGTTTCTGATTCTCTGTCCAGTCGACTGTCTAAACTAACACATCATCAGTAGCCAAAATCTTCTAACACTGGAATTAGCTATCTCAAGAGATCAACTCCAATTCCATTTTGGCGATCATGGTGGCACGAGCTGAAGCTCGTTGACTGAAAGACTCTTCTCTTAGTTGGAAGTTTTCAGCAATGGCACCCAAATCCAGTCGTGCCTGGAAGTCCACCATCCGTGTTGATCCTATTCCTGAGGAGTCAGGAAGAGAGTCTGACCCCAAGCAAGAGAAGGTGACTGACAATGAGGCTCAGGAGGAGCATAGTCAGGCTGATGAGACGCAGGACTCACAGCAGTCCAGTCATTCTCAACGCAGACGGGCAGAAAGGGAAGCACGGAAAGCCAAGAGTTCTCGATCCCGGCAGGGGGATGAGGGTACCAGGGGAAGTAAAGGCAGTCACTGCACTTCTAGCCGACACGCCAAAGGGAACATTGACACAGAGACAGAGACCGAGATTGACTGGGATGCTGACACTGACAATTGCAAGAAGACTTCCAAGCACCGTTCTTAATCTAGGAAGAGAAGCGGCAGAATCATTGGTAATAGGAATGATTACTCATCTTCTCTGAAAATTTCTTTTCCAATATTCAAGGGAGGTAAGAAGGATGATCAAGATGTTCACATACAGGCTTTTGAGCAGTATGCTGAACTAAAAAATATTGATGAAGATGATTGGGGGGAATACTTCCCGCAAACTTTGAAGGAGGCAACGAGGAAATGGTATTACCATTACCCCGCCTGTCAACTCAGATCCTACAACAAGTTCCTTAAAGCCTTCAGACTGGAGTATTCCGACAACAGAGGGGATGAAGATATCCTCTGTGAACTGGATAAGATCAAGCAGCGGAATCTATCAGTTCGAAGTTATGTGAAAAAGATCAACGAGCTAACCAGGCAGTTACAGGAACCGTCATCCGAGAAGAGGTTGCGTGCATGGTTTCTGAATGGTTTCAGAAGCAAAAAGCTTAGGGAGCAGGAGGTACCAACTCTAACCAAGAAATTCAATGATTTGGTACAAAGGGCACTAAAGCTGGAACAGCAGGCCAAGAAGGAAAAGAGTCACAAAAAGAGAAGATCCAGTAGCAGTAGCTCTGCTACTGAGAGTTCTGATTCCAGTGAGGTGTCCAGCAGCTCTGAAAGTAGCTCTAATGAACGGTCCAAAGAGAAGTCAAAGAAGGGATCTTGGACCAAGAAGATTGAAGAAATGGCTAGACAGATTGAGCGAGATTAGCCACACTAGACAGCCAGTTCGGAAGATGGAGACTTGGTGTTCGAAATGCAAATCCAAGGACCATATCTCCAATGAGTGCCCACAATGTACCTACTGTAAGGCTTTTGGTCATTTATGGAACAATTGTGGTATCAGGACTCATCACTTTAAGAAGGGCAAAGACCTGTCAGTGGTAGCCTATACTGAACCAGTGAAAATAGAACCTGCCAAAGTATCTCAAGAGGCGAGACCAGGTACTAGTGGTACTGGTCAAGGACGTGGCCGATTCCAAACGGGTATGGGCTGAGGCAGAGGGCGTGGCAACTCCCAAAGTCGGAGTATGAATTGCTACACTTGTGGGAAGTATGGCCATTTCGCAGCCTAATGCCCAGACGCACCTGCAACTACTGCTGCTGAGGCTAAGGCACTAGAGCCAGTCCCAGTACGGGTAGTCACAAGAAGCAAGGGTGTAGTAATTGAAGAAATTCCGGATACTTCAGAGACACCAGTCACTACTAACAGCAGCAAGTGGGCTCAACAAAGAGAAATTTGGAAGGCCAAGGGTAAAGAGAAGGTGGTAGATGAATGGCAAGAGCAGAGAGAACTAGCAGCTAAAATCACGGAGGATTTAGCCAAGAAGCTGCCAGAGCAACCAGAAAGTTATGAAGCCCGAGTCATTCAGAAGATACCAGCCCAATCAACTGATAAAGATCGATCAATACCGGCCATACCTGAGACCATGCTGGCTGCGGTACAAGGAATGGCTGATGAACTGAGAGTTGATGGAAGGATTGGAAGCACTGCAAGAGAGGAATGGCAGTGTGATGATACAACCAGTTCTTTGAGCTCTGACAACCAGTCTAACCAAGAGAGAGAAGAAATCCATGTTAAAATGTGTGATAGAATTCAGAAGTTGATTGTAGAGCTGGAGGATATCAGAAAAACCTTGCCTGAAGTGGCAAATTTCATCAGACAGCGCAAGAAAGCTGAAGCGGAGGCCAGAACAGTAGAGCTGACGGTCGTCCAAGATGATGAAGTTCCGCTCATTCAGGTGGACTACAAGGTTAGGAAGCAATGGGAACCTCTCTCAAGTGTTATCTTGGATGGAGGAGCAGGAGTCAATATAATGGGAGTTCATCTCCAGCAGAGAATGGGTATCACAAATCTAAAGCTAGCACCATTTAAAGTGCGAATGGCAGATCACAGAGTGGTACAAGCTACGGGCATGATTGAAAATATGCAGATAAGAGTAGGCAGGGAAAAATTTAAAACCAGCTTCTTAGTTCTAGATGTGCAAGGGGCATATGGGATGTTGTTAGGGCGCCCATGGTTGAGAACAGCACATGTTGTTCATGACTATGCAAATCAAACCTTAACCATAAAAGGGGCTAGCGGCAGAATTCAGATCCAGACGAACAATACTAGGAGCTGGAGAAAAGAACTGAGGCCGAAGGAGTTATGCCAGAAGTACAGAGCCAAGAAGATTGAATGAATGTTCGCAGCCCTAAACATATTCCCTTTAGCAGAGATTGACTTGAATGCAGTTTTACTGAATAAAGAGCAGGCCGACAAGCAGAAAAAGCAATTCCCCAATCAGTTTACTGAAATCAACACAGGGGAAAGATCAGTTCAGTTAACTGGGAGGTTGGTGGAATCAGCTGATATTGGTATGGTAGAGGAACCAATACATTCTGAAGAACACACAGTGGATCAGAATGCTGATTCAGAACTGAATGGGCCATCCTGGGATTATGCTTAAGAATCGACCAAATAGAAAGGAGACGGGCCTAATTGGTTGCTTCCAGACGACCAAGAAGTGGAAGAATGGAACCTAGGATCGGAGGGTAGTCCTAGGATGATCAAGGTCAACAAGCATCTCAACCCGGTAATGAAGGAAAAGGCACGCAAGATGTTCCAGAACTACAAAGACGTATTTGTCTCGGAACACACAGACCTGAAGGGAGAGTATCCTAAAGTATGTCAGCACCGGATACCGTTGAAGCCAGATGCTAGGCCAGTACGACTGCAAAGATACCGAATGAACCCCAACTATGCTAAAAAGGTCAAAGAGGAGATTGATAATCTTCTCAAGGCTGGGTTCATCACAGAGGTGGCTAGTAGCGATTGGCTATTTCCCATAGTCGTAGTTCCCAAGAAAAATGAGAAATTGAGAGTCTGTGTTGACTATAGGAAACTCAATGCCCAAACTATCAAAGATCCATTTCCATTACCTTTTACTGACATGTTTCTTGATGAGATCGCAGGATATGAAATGTATAGCTTTATGGATGGTTACAGTGGCTATAACCAGTTACAGATCACTCATGAAGATAGAGCGAAGACCAGTTTCATCACCGAGTGGGGGGCTTTCATGTATCTGGTGATGCCTTTCGGCTTGTGCAATGCACCAGCTATCTTTTAGATGTGTATGATGGAAATGTTTAATGAATTCCTTCATCTTTTCCTCGCTATCTTTATGGATGACTTTACTGTATATTCAGATGAGGAACATCACCTACTATTCCTAGAAATGGTCTTCAAACGCTGTCAGGAGAAGCGGATTTGTTTGAATCCATTCAAATCCGTTTTCCTAGTCTTAAAGGGACAGCTACTGGGACATGTGGTTTCCCAAAATGGAATAGAAATGGCCAACGATAAAATTCAGTGTGTTCAGCAAGCTAAAGCACCCAGAACTGCTTCAGAGTTGAGCTCTTTCCTGGGTTATGTTAACTTCCATAGAAGGTTTGTACATAAGTTTGCTTCTCAAGCAGTACCATTATATGAGCTTACAAAGAAGACCAGTAAGTTCAATTGGACCGCTCAATGTGAGGAGAGCTTCCAGAATCTAAAAAAAGCCATTATCAGTAAACCAGTCCTTAGGCAACCAAACTGGGATGTTATTTTCCATGTACATGTAGACACTTCGGGATTGGCAATGGGGGCGATATTGGCTTAGCCAAACGGAAGGACTGATTATTCGGTTTATTTTGCCAGTCTTGCAGATTCAGTCAGGCTGAACAAGGATATACAACTATTGAGCAAGAAGCCCTTGGAATGGTTTTCAGTGCTACAAAGTTCAGGCATTACCTGTTGGGAAAGTTGTTCCATTTTTATGTGGACCATCAAGCTCTTCTGTTTTTTATTAATAAAGTCATTATTCAAGGTAGGCTGATACGGTGGATGATGTTCCTAATGGATTTTGAATTCAGAATCTTTCATAAGCCTGGCAAGAATCACTGTGGAGCTGATTTTCTGTCAAGAAGTACGGAAGGTTATTCAGAATTACCCTTGCGGGATGAACCAGTGGGACGGTGACTTATTCCAGCTAGAGGCAGGAGAATCAGTTGATCCTGAATGGTATGATGTTTATCAATTTCTTTCTCAAGGTGCTTTTCCAGAGGACTGGAAGCAGAACCAGAAGAAAGCTTTGGTCATCAAAAGCTTGAAGTTTACTATCATCGGAGTGTCACTCTATGGATTGGGTGTTGACGGTATACTTTGACGTTGTGTGCCTATGGAAGGAAGAATGCAAGTGATTTCAAAAGCACATAATGGTGAATCTGGTGGACATTTTTTCAATGAAGTAACCTACAAGAAGATTCTACAAGCTAGTCTATGGTGGCAAACACTGATTGCTGATGTTAGAAGTTTTTAGAAAACTTGTGACATATGCCAAAGAATGGGTCGACCAACAGCAGCAGATATGACTCCTTTGACGCCAGTACAACCACTGGGTGTGTTCATGAAATGGGAATTAGATTTTATGGGACCTTTTAAGAAGGTTACCCCCAGGAAGAACAAGTACATAGTAATGGCTACTTGTTATGTCACTAAGTGGGTGGACGCTAAAGCTCTTCCTGACAACACAGCCAAGTCAACTGCAAGGTTTCTATTTGAGAATATTGTTTGTCGATATGGATGTCTAGTAGAGATTGTGTCAGACCAAGGAACACATTTTATCAATGACACCATGGAAATTCTATTGGATATGCTTTCAGCCAAGCATCGGAAATCTATTCCTTATTATCCCAGATGCAATGGGCAGGTTGAAAGTAGTAACAAGACAATCAACTAAGGTTGTGCAAAAGAAACCAGACCAGTGGGATTTGAAACTCCAGACTGATCTATGGGCATATAGGACAGATTACAAGGTCACTACTAGGTTGACACCATTCAGAATGGTGTATGGCACTGAAGCTGTGGTTCCTATGGAGTTTGTTATCCCAAGTCTGATAATGGTTGTGAAGTATGGCTTAGACTTCAACCACAATCTGAAAAAGCTCTTAGATGAACTTATGCAGTTAGATGAACTCAGGCAACGGGCTATGCTGGAACAAGAAATTGTTCAACAACGAAGGAAGCACTGGCATGATCGCCGAATTAAGGTTCAGGAATTTCAGAAAGGAGATTTGGTGCTTCTCTATCAGTCTAGACTAGGTCCGAAGAAGCCAAACCTGAAGATTGCCCGGGCAGGACCATTTGAGGTAGATTGGGTCTTTTCCAATGGTACAGTAAGACTAAAAGATTTATCTACATTATTGTTGCCGGGAGTATATAATGGTGCAAAGATCAAGCTTTACTATTCAGAAGCTAGAGAGTCTGGGCAAGAATAAGGTACTAGGGAATTGGGAACTGCAGATCAAGAGATACCAGCATCGGATATTTTTGGGCTTTTTCATGTGCAACCAGTTCCAATTTCAGAACCAATACCAGTGGAACCAAACCAGACTGATCTTAGAATCAGTACCAGTGTGATCAAACCAAACTGGAAACCAGTTCAGTATCAGTGGGAACACACTTTTCAATTTTTAAGCGCCCAATGGTCAGATGGCACACCAATAGTAATCATTTCAAGGATGGGTAGAAGTCTTGTCCAATGCATGTCTGCCACGACAGCAGCGACGCACACAAGTCTAGGAGCGGCGAGTGGTGGAGCTTTTATGGCGCGAACACGTATAACAGTCAGGAGAGTCAGCATTTTTTCTCATAGATCCCCTGCGCGACGATTTCCTCCTGTTATTCATTCGCCATCGTCAAGCTCTGAAGTATCTCACTACAGCCGCAGACCTCGTCCTCTAATGAGACAGTCGACTGTCGACTAGCTTTGCCAGCGACACCTGGGTACGGCTTTGACGCATCAAGTAAGTCTTCTTTTCTTCGCCTATTTCATCATCTTCACAGTGTATGGGTAGGAAGAAGCGCTCAGACAAGATGCAAGAGTCTCTTGAGGAAACCCAAGCCATCGTTACTGCTGCAAAGGCAAGCCTTCCCATCATTCCGTACAGTAAGATTCAACGCTATGTATTCACCGACCAAGCAATGTCTTTGCTACAACTATGGGATCTACGTGTTGTTCTGCAAGCCACAAGAATTGCTTTCGACATAGACATCATAAAGCAGGTTCTTGATTCTTTCGATGCTGAAGATGGCAGTGCCATAGTGAATGGTCAAAAGGTGTCGGCTACACCAGAAGACATAGCTTTTGCATTCCGGATGCCCAATGAGCCCAAGCCGTCTGTCGCGACCCCACAGTAGATAAGTATAGTCCTAAAGGAGGATGAAGCGGCTAAGTGCAAGCGCAAGGCCAGTGGTCAAGGGATTCCAGTAGCAAGACTGGAAGCCTCTACTGCTTACAAGTTTGTGGCTAAAGCAGTAAGCCTTAAAAATACTCCAACATATGTATCTGAGAAAGTCTTTGCTATGCTGTTGGCCAAGACATTGGATTCAAAGGTCTCTATTAACCTTTGTCAAATCCTGTCACACAATGTGCTTCAGCAAACTGCCAAGTTAAAATCCCAGAATGTTTTTGAAGCTTGGTATGTTTGGCAATTCTTGTATTGGGCCACTACTCCAGAGGTTCATGGACAGGTAAAAAGGTCTTGGAGTGAGAAGCCAGTTTCAGAACCCAAGAATATTGATCTGTCCTCAGATGACGAAGCGACGGACAGTCAGACCACTCCAATTGGTCTGAAAAGGAAAGCCACCGAAGAATAGGCTGGCAGTTCGAAGAAGCCAAAGACTACACTGACGAAAAGCAATGCGTTTCTGAAGCAGATAGAGAGTCAGGTCAAGACTGTGAATACTGAAAAGGCTATAGTGAACCAAACTCAGAAACAACGTGTTCAGAAAACTGTGGATCACCAGTCAGTAGGACATAGTACAGTTGCTACTGGCACTGACAAAGATCAGGCGAAAGCATCAGCTTCAGAGAAGGTAGCCGAACAGTCGGCTATGGACAAAGCACAACTGGACAAAGGCAAAGGACAAGTGGACAAAGGCAAAGGCCCAGCTTCTTCAACTTTACCGGGTGGTGTCTCTATTCCAAATAATGAACAAACTTTGCACCTGGTAAAGAAGGACAGGTTGCAGCAGATGCAAACCCATCCACTGAAAGGGCGTCTTCTTCTACAGAAAGTTGATTATGCAGCCTTACCTTATATGGCTCCAGTGACGGTATATGAGCCTACTGATTCTGACCCAGCTACAGTAAAGGACGGATGTTCAGTCCTCATTCAGTCTTCTTGGAATACTATTGTCAATTGTATGGGACAAATGTTGGATGCTGCAGGGTCAGAAGATGAACTGAAAAAGGCTAATGCTGACTTGAAGGAAGCTGAAGACCAGATTCAGAAGCTCAAGATAGCATGAGATGAGCAGAATATGCAACATAGGCTCCTTGAAGCTCATTCAGATAGGGTTATTGATCTATTAAACAAAAAGCTAGCTAAGGCGGAGTCTGAGATACTGATCATCAAGAAACAAAGGAATGAAGCGCTGAGAGCTGCAAAATGGGCTGAAACAATGCTAAAAATGAAGAGAGTTGACTTCAACTCCTTGTTTATTTTCCATACAACTCTAAAGGCTTCCCTCACTGACGAATACATTTATAACAGCCTGGCTAAAATTTTAAATCCAGCAGGCAATGCTGTCTTTGATCTGGAAAATTTGAAGTCTTTAATGGAGAGTACGCAGAGTGATTTGCAGGACAAAGTGGCTGAGTATAATAATGCTCTAATGAATCAAGCAATATTGGATTATATTGAGCAGCAGAATTCCCTGAATGAAGCAGAAGAAGAAGATAAGGACGAAGGAGCTGATAAGGAGGAGAATGACCAAGAAGAAGGGCATACTAATGATGATGATGCCCCACCTCCAGGACCTGGTACTGGTGGTACAGGGCCAACTGAAGGAGGTCAGTCAAAGCCAGACCAGCCAGGCCAGAATGAGGGCCAGCAGGAAGGCCAAAATGAAGGGCAACAATTGGGTAATCAATAGTCAGAAGAACAACATCCCAGCCATACTGGGAATCAGCCAACAAATCAGTCCCAGCTTAGTAGGGAGGATAAAGGGAAAAGCAAAGTTAGAGATGAGGGACCAGTGGCTGATCAGCAGCATTCCTTGCAGCTTATTACCCTGAACAGGCAATTGAGACATCGGCAGGCTTCCATAACCAGACAATCTCTGGAGGATGATAATCTCCTTTCTGATCTAGAACGGTTTCAGAGGCTGTATGTCGGGGCCAGGGAAATGGTGGAGCATTGGAAATCAGTGGCTTTTCATGATCAAGAAGCTTGCCGTTTACCTGCGCATCCCAGCACAGTCCAGCTGCTGGAAAGAGTTCTTGAATGGATAATCACTGCTAAAGAGAGAGTGACCAACCCACATTTGCAAAGACAATCTACTGCAGATTGTCGCTCTCTCGCCCTTGAATTAGAACTTCTGTTGGGAAACAAACCAACTTACAAATGTATGAAGGATGTTCAAGAACAGTTACAGAAGGTTTTGGTGCAGATGCAAATTGCCAGAGGAGTCTTGGACCAGAGAGTAGGGGCCATTCTTGAGGATCAAACAGCCACTAGTAAAGGACCTCAGACTAGAATGTCAGTCGGAGAATAGACAACTGCTCTCCGTAAATTGTTTCAGCTAGTGAGAATCACCACAAAGATGATGCAGCAAGAGTGTTGGAATTAGGGTTGTAGAGAAACACACACAGCTTGGAGAAGACGAAGGAAGCTCAAGGCACACAATAGAGAGTGTATTCCTTAGTGTGCAATGGAAAGATAGATAGCCCTAGAGTGATGGGCGTATATACAATGCACGGGGGAAAAAACCTCCTAAAGAGGGAAAAAATGCCCCGGCGGTCCTAGTGTGTTCACACACATCACTACCACATGTATATGGTAACAAATCCCCCCTGGAGTGATGCGGTGAACGAGAGCTGGCACATGAGTAAAGGGAAGTGCCATGCCCTGAGGACAGGATCAGTCCACAAAGGGGAGTAAGCCCAAAGCTTTGCGGAAAGCTTCAAGCTTCTCACGAGACAATGCCTTTGTGAAAAGATCTGCAAGGTTGTCCTGTGTTGGCACATAAGCCAAGCTGATCTCTCCTGTTGAGAGCCTCTCCCTGACATAGTGGTAATGCACCTCAATGTGCTTTGTGCGAGCATGAAAAACTGGGTTCCTCGCAACTGCCAATGCGCTCTGACTGTCAGTGTAGATAGTGTTGGCAGTGTCCTGTCCAACACCCAAGTCAGCCATAAGGCGTCTGAGCCATACACACTCAACCGTAGCTGTGAAGACTGCCCTGTACTCAGCCTCACAACTCGAAGTGGCCACAGTAGGTTGCTTCTTGCTCAACCATGATATACATGAACTGCCAAGCATGAAACAAAAACCACTTGTGGACACTCGCGTGTCAAAACAACCAGCCCAATCTAAGTCCGAAAAAGCATGTAAGTCTGGCGGCAATGATCCCCCCTTGGGATAAAACAAGCCAAGATGTAAAGTGCCACTAAGGTAGCGGAAAATCCTCTTGACAGCCTGCCAATGCTTAGACCCTGGGCTATGCATAAATCTGCTGACCTGCGAGACTCCAAACTGAATATCTGGCCTCGTGTTGCATACATAAATGAGGCAGCCAACAGCAGTTTGGTAAAGAGTGACATCAGCAGGATCGCCAGCATCATGTAGACTCAACTTCAAACCTGTTTCCATGGGAGTGGCAATAGGTTTGCAATCCTCAAGTCCAAACTTACATAGCAATGTCTCTATGTAACTTTTCTGACACAAGGCAATACCACCATCACACTGCTTAAACTGTATACCCAAGTAATGATGCAACAGCCCCAAATCTTTCATCTTGAAAGTAGCATTCAAATCAGCCTTAAATTCAGCAATATGTCTCTCATTTGGTCCAGTGATCAACAAATCATCAACATAAAGAACCACAATGAGAAATACATCATCCTCACGCTTTACATACAATGTGCTTTCTGTTGGACTGTTACGAAAGCCTCGTTTAACCAAATGAGTGTCAGCTTTCTCATACCAAGCACGAGGAGATTGCTTCAACCCATACAAAGCCTTCTTACATTTGCACACTTTGTCCTCTTGTCCTTTTATAACAAAACCGCGAGGCTGCGTTACATAAACTTCCTCAAATATGTCACCATTCAAGAAAGCAGTAACAATGTCTGATTGATGTACATCCCAACCAAAATGAGCTGCCAATGCACATAGAAAACGCACAGTAGTCATACGACAAGTGGGAGCAAAAGTCTCTTCATAATCTATGCCTTTTTGTTGTGCATAACCCTTTGCAACAAGTCGAGCCTTATGGCGATCGATCTCACCATCCGGCTTGCGTTTCAACTTGTAAACCCACTTCGTACCAATGGCCTTTTTGCCAGGAGGCAATTCACATAAAGTCCATGTGTCATTCTCTATAAGTGCATCATATTCTGATTTCATGGCAGCAATCCAATTTTCTGAATTCTGTGCTTCATCAAAAGACAGAGGCTCCTCAACATCATGTAAACTAGACACAGCCAAAGCATAACAATCTGATGCATAAGATGCATGGCGAGAGCCTGAACGAGTACGACTAGATAAAGGTGCATCCAATTTACTGTCACGCAAAGTGTGCACCAGCCATTTTGGCATACCTCTAGCCTGCTCATTTTCAGCCCTTTCCTCATCAAGTACATCATGTACATCTGCATCAGTAATAGGCTGTTCTAAAACATTTTCAGAAACCCCCATAGGCTATACATTTGCCTCATTGGAACTTACATTCGTATTTCCACCACTGAAAAGAGGCAACAAAGTGTCATAAATGTCCTGTGAGCTTACATTATTGTCTCTAGTACATGACAGCAAGGGTTGAACAGAATCTTCCACAAACACTACATCCCGTGAAACCAAAATACGTTTTGTTTGCGGGTGATACAACCTGTAACCTTTGCTTTCAGCACTATAACCAACAAAAATACATTTGACAGCCTTATCATCCAATTTTCTGCGCTGCACTTGTGGCACCAAAGCATATGCCAAACAGCCAAAAACACGCATGTGCTCAATAGAAGGTTTTCTATCATGCCATGCTTCATATGGAGTAATAGACTGCAAAGCTTTCGTAGGACACCTGTTAAGTACATAAGTGGCACACATGATGGCCTCAAGCCAAAAAGAATGCGGTAAAGCTTGACTTTTGACCATACATCGTGCCATTTCCGTTAGTGACCTGTTTTTCCTCTCAGCAACACCATTTTGCTGAGGTGTATAAGGCACTGTACATTGGTGTTTTATCCCACGACTAGCCAGAAATGCATTAAATTCATGAGACATATACTCCCCCCCTCGATCGGAACGGAGGGTGCCCATAGTACATTTTGAGACATTTTCAGCCATAGCCAAAAATTGTTTGAAGCACATAAAAACTTCGGACTTTGCTTTAAGCGGAAATACCCATGCATGCCTGGAGTAATCATCAATGAAAGTCACGAAGTACAGGTAATTGCCCAAGGACGGAGTTTGCATGGGCCCACAAACATCACTATGCACAAGCTGCAACCTGCATGTGGCCCTAACTGAACCATCCTTTGGAAACTTAGAACGCTGCATTTTACCCAGAATACAGCCTTCACAAACATGTTTGATAGGTGCTTCAAGAGGCGGCAAAGAAGCAACCATATCAGATTTCTGCAAACGCAGCAAACTGGCAAAATTCAGATGACCAAAACGTGCATGCCAAAGTTTTGCATCTGAAATAGCCCTTGAATCTGCAACAGCATTTGCAAAATTTTGTCCACACTTGTCATACAAAGTGAGCTTATACAGCCCACGGCACAAAAGCCCAGATGCAACAATTTCATCACCAAAACTGAGATCATGAACTGTACATCTGTCATCCACAAATTTGACTACAAGTCCAAGTCTAGCAAGTGCGAATACAGACAATAGATTCTTCTTGATCCCAGGTACATAAAGTGCATCAACAAGTGTGAAGGAACTGCCATTAGCAGCAGTGAGCACAATCTTTCCAACTCCCTGAACTGGATAAGAGGCGTTGTTGGCACAAGTGACTGAATTCCCATGATGGACAGACTCGAGAGAGGTAAACAATTCACGATGTGAGGTAATGTGCTTTGTAGCACCACTGTCGAAATACCACACATGTGAATCTGCAGCAACTGACAAGCATGCATCATGGACAGCAGGATTGTAAGTGCACTCTGCGCTAAAAGCCCATTCTGCATCAACATCAGCATCAAAATCTCCTTTCACAGAAGACTCAACAATGGCTGCATTTGTAGTGGAACCAGCATTTGCAGTGGAACCACCCTCTTTCTTCTTAGCCTCTTTGGCCTTCAACTTAGGACACGACTTGATCAAGTGATCATTGGCTTTACAATAATGGCAACGCATCTTCTTTTTGCCCTTATCACCAGAATTTCCAGACGAAGTGCTGCCAGCAGAAGCATTAGGAACAGAATTTTTGCCACTCGCAGCAGAACCATAAGAAGTGGCTGCATTACTGTTACCACCCTTTCTTTGAGAAGCAATAAAAGCCTGTTCGACTGCACGCTGCCTAGTCCTGTTTTTTCTAGAAAGTGACTCTTGCAACAGCAATGTGCATAATGCATCAAACTTGACAACTTCAGGATTTCCTTGGGTCATCAGTCTCCAAGTACTAGCAAAAGTCTGGTAGGAATCTGGTAAGGCATCAAGAACAGTCTGCACAAGGGAACTGTCAGAAATGACTTCACCTGCAGAAATGAGTTGCTCATTGATATCCTTGACACTAGCAAGGAAAGTGTCCATATCATCCTCCTCATGCATAATCTTCGACTCTAGCTCTTTACGCAGCAAAGCAATTTTAGCCTCATTGCGGCTTGCATAAAGACCTGCTAGAATATCCCAAGCCTGTTTTGCAGATTTTGCTGAACGGATGTGAGGAATAATGGTGCGCTTCACAGACAACGCAATCAATGCATGAGCCTGCGCATCCTTAACATCCCAACGAGCTTGTTCTGCTGTAGGCAAAACAACTCTAACAGCTGCAATCCTTGCAGCAAGACCTGCAACATCCTCAATATCGCCTACATCTTCAGAACCAGGACGTACATCAATGCCCTGCACAATGTTCCAGACACCTTTTGACACAAGAACGTGTTGCATCATATAAGCCCACATAGGGTAGTTGTCCCCATCCAACCTGTCCTCAGCAGCAAACATCTTGAACACATCTGTGTTGTTGTTGTCAGCCATGGTAAATGCTGCACCTGATGTGAAAACTGCCCGAAAATAGGAGAAATGGAGCGGGAACAACTTGTGCTATATAGCACAAACCGTAGAAGACTATAAGGCACCTGTTATGCAGAAAACGGCACTGACAGAAAATCTGCACAAAATGACGAAATAGCCTGTGCAGTACTGCCCGTAGTGGAAACGGAGGCCGAAATGAGCCCAAATCAAAATTCTGAGCAGACCGAGCTCTTCGAGCTCACCCAAAATATTTGTCGACCTGCGAACGCTTGCCAAAGCTCACTGAAATCGGAGAAAGTGAGCAGGCGTGTGCTGGAGCAGCTGGCGACTAAGCCCGGGAGGACGTGACCTGCTCTGATACCAATTGTTGGAATTAGGGTTGCAGAGAAACACACACAGCTTGGAGAAGACGAAGGAAGCTCAAGGCACACAATAGAGAGTGTATTCCTTAGTGTGCAATGGAAAGATAGATAGCCCTAGAGTGATGGGCGTATATACAATGCACGGGGGAAAAAACCTCCTAAAGAGGGAAAAAATGCCCCGGCGGTCCTAGTGTGTTCACACACATCACTACCACATGTATATGGTAACAAAGAGAACCAGGGTGTTCTCAATTTTTTAGAATTCGTGCATGATTCTCCAATTCTCTTGTATGCCTTTCCAACAAGAGAGACGGAGTTGCCAAGATTTTTTCCAGCACTTTATCCTCAACATCCAGAACCAATTGATCCCCTTACATACTTCAAGATTATTGATGAGCTCTAGGATTGGTATGAGCGATCGACTGTGGAATGGAAAACTTGGCAAACACTGTTCAATGATGCTCTCCAACTCAATGATATTCATGCACTGAAATAAGAGATGCACAAGATCCGGATATGTATGTGTCAGTAGAAGATTTAGATCAGGGGCCTGACCAAGATCACTAATCAACTGCTGCAACTTACTGTCGAATATTCTAAATTGCCTGAAAAGGATATTGCAGCTAAGGCGGGCCTAGCACCACAGTACAAGGAGATGGCTGAGATTCTTTTCGAAGCTCGGGTCAAAACTAATCAGCCTCTTCCAGAAGGATGGATCCATACTGCTTCGCATTGTCATAAGCTGGCCAGAACCAGGATCACCAAAGGCAGGCGCACACTCTATGATCCTGACACCAAAACCTATCATTCACTCATGCCTTATGAAGTAGAGATGACCACAGAAAGGCGGGATCAGCTTGAGCAGGAGGCTATTTACCAACTGATTCAGAAGGAGAATGCTGGTAGTGGGACTTCTCAGACGCCATCCAGGTCAATGGGCAAACAAAAGATGGTTCAATGGAAGGATACTGGGTAGTTCCATCTCAGAATTCAGTGGCGACTTTTCTTCCTCAGTTGGAAGGTTGATATCCGTTTGTGTAGACGATGAGAGCTCTACCTTGGCCTTTTCAATTGCCTCTCGCAATCTTTGTATGGCCACTCTATCATTGGTCAAGTCCAATCCCCAACATCAGAACCAGACAGTGGATTTTCCAGTCTCAAATCAGAATCAGACAGGGGAATTTTTCAGAAATTTTGGACTCTTGCCAAAATTCAAGAAAGAAGGGAAGAATGTAGATGGCTGAGACAGTTTCACTAAGTGGGAACGTTCTCTTATGAGACGGGCAACGAATTAGTCAGTAATTACTATGGTAAACCCAAGGTGTATAAATAGGGCCCATTACATTGTAATCAGGTTGGCATTTGGGTTAGCATTTCGGTGGTATTTGTACTTGAGTTGTCAATCTTTGGCAGTTGTTGTCAGTTGTATTCTCTCTGTAAATCATATCATACTCACTGTAATCTTTTATCTGTAATCCCAATCACAGCAGATATTCCAGTCACACTTACTCTGTGTCCAGTACTCTGAATCTGAATCTGAATATTATTCTCAGTACATAGTCTGATTCTCATTCCAGTAGATAAATTCCAGTTCAGTTTCTCATTCTCTGTCCAGTCGACTGTCTAAACTAACACATCATCAGTAGCCGAAATCTTCTAACACTGGAATTAGCTATCTCAAGAGATCAGCTCCAATTCCAAGGGAAGCCACCTCTATCTAAGAGTATTATCCAAGTCAAGGGTGTCAACAAGAAAAAAACTGCGGTTTTTGGAATTTGACACACTTCTGTCAGTTATGACAATGGGGTTGTAGCTCAAGACTTATGCTTGTTGGAACTATGGAGGGTAATACAAACCTAGGACGCACGTGGATGATAGCCACCAATTGCACTATCGATTGGGGGATTGGGGATGTCACAACGCAGAAACCAACTCTTAGCCCTGCCACTCAAGCCATAGTCCCTAAGATATTGCCTCTTAAGGAAATAAAACCCAAAACATTGCATGTCCAAGAGGTTGAACCATATGGCCACATAGCCCAACTCTCTAGAGCTTCAACTGTTGTGGTTGAAATAAAGCTTGACACACACAAGACCCATCCTAGTATAACAAAGAAAACATACAAGTGGGTCCCTAAAGCTTCTTTAGCGACCATGGCTAGTGCTCAAAGATAGGAGCCTGGTAAGAGACGTCCACTCGCCTCAAGAAATGTAAAGAAACGTTGCGTTGAATTTCCAAAAAACTATTGGAAGCCCAAGGCTACTATGAAGGAAATAATCAAATATGGGTGCCAAAACGTAAATTGTGCTCTTACTTGTGACCCAACCCATGTGAGCCCAATCCTGTAGCTCCAAAATGAATTGACAATCACGGAAAGAAAAAATCACAAAATGCTACACACCGGCTCCAGAGCTAGTTTGGGTACCAAAGAAAGAACAATTTGTTCCACCTAGCTTAGGAATAGGGAAGTCAAATGAAGCTTCTTGCTCTTCATGTAGTTCCTATACAGAAAGCTTTGACACAACCTCCACCTACCATTGTACATATCCATACAAACGAGGAAGAGTTTGCATCTCCTATTATAAGTTCACCACCTACAACAACGTTGCAAATAAAATCATGGGAGAGTCCCTTACCACGCTTGCAACTAGATGAAACGCATAGGCGGTCAAAAAATATTGATTAAAGCCTTCACCCATAACAACTCAGAACATTTGGTTTCAAAAGGTGACGACATCATTCCAAAAGGTATGATCTACCCAAGGAAGGGGGGATTGTTTGCTGACATCCAGCATTCACTTGCTTCCCTCTCAACCTTCCTCCCTAACCTCTCAATCTCCAATCTTAGGGAATGTATATATAAAGCCTTATACTCATAAAAACAAGATAAAAAGGTAAAAGAGCAAGAGCCACCAAACAATAATTTGGAAACTTACAAGTTCTATACATAACACAAAATCATAAAAACACATTATGCACAAGGAAACGACCTTTTGACACGACCCTTATAATATTTGCACTCTAATCATCAACTATCTGTGTGTAGAGATATGGCTAGTATGCTAGAGTCATCCACTCCTGTCTTGGGTGAGAGGTACCCTCGTTACTTTTCACAAGTGTTTCACATGGTCTTTTTGGTGCTTGCCTGTGAATGGGAATTGGTAGGTGTGCTAGCATGTGAGAGGAATTTTGGCTGATACATCTCTTGACCATGACTAATCCATACTTAGTAGAGAGCATCTCTCCCATTGCACAAGACTACCATCTTGACCAAGATGACTATAGGCGTCTAGTGACCTTCTTAGTAAACATTGGTGTCTCTAATGGTGAAGACGATTTACATGATTACACGGATGGCACATATGGTCTCACGGGTGATGACGTCGTTTTTCTGACGACGAGGATAGGGGTTTAGCCTTAGGGTTTCCCCCCCATCTCTACAATATCCTATTCCCTTGACTCTCTAGGGGGAGTGCAAATAATTAGGTTAGGGTTCCTTATGTTGTTTAATTGTGTTCAATAAGGATTGATACCTCTTCCCATTGATGTGCCTCTGGAAGGTAGATGTTTGGTGGTGACTATTGTGCAGTTTGTGACTACATAAGGATGCCTTTGAAGGACAATGACAATGGATGTTTTACATGTTATAACGGATGTTCTCCATCATATCAGGTGTACTACTTCCTTTTATCTATGCTTTCCACAGTTACATGTTTGCATCTTGTCATTTGAGATTCTAACAATGCATAAAATTATGAAGATGTGACATTGCCAATTTAGATGCTATAATTTTTTCAAACTTTGAGTACCTTGTTCTTCTCTTTGAGTTTGGTCTATTAGTTGGCTTTAAGTAGGTGTCAGAACCTTAGCTAAACTAGGCCACTTAATTGTTGACTTTAATCCTAGATAGTCTATTAATTGTAGTAACTTTAGTAATGTTTTAGGCTATGACGATATAGTTCTCTCTAGCTTATTCCACCTAAGTGTGACTTGTGTTGTGGAAGTCCATGTGTTAAGCTGGTATTTGAGACCTCGAGTCTCTCGACTAGTTTATGCCCAAGCTAGTATTTGAGACATCGAGTGTCCTAGCTGCTGGTATTTGAGAACCTGAGTCCCCCAGCTACAACTGTGACACCAACAAAAAAAAAAAAGACAATAAAGAAAAAAAAATAAAGCAAATAGCACAAACTTCCTTGTATTTTATGTTGGTCACACTTAAGTGGTATAAGTGACAAGATCACTAGTCTTTAGACCCCGACGAGCATTCCTAGGGTTAACTACCTCTTTAGTCGCGACATTTTTTTATTAACATTGGTCAATCTTGTACTTACTTTAGCCCTAGCTCTTGTGTACTTCTCTTAGAGTCAACCTAATAGACCTTAACTCAATTGCATTTCATTCAGGTACTATGCTTGTTCTAGTTGGCAATGTTACAGTTCATGAATTTTTCTACATTTCCTAGAATATCATGTATGCATCTCACTTATTGCACGCCTGCACATGCTGCCTTTGAGCTTTCACAATGTTGTTTTTCTTTTGCTACAGGTACTCCTATCGTAGATCCCAATGTTGCACTATTATATTCGAGGGCAGAATCTACATCAAGAAGGGGGGCATGTTAACCACTGGCGTCCACTTCTAGTAGTCATGGGGCGGGCTTGTCGGTCCAATAGGAAAAGGGTAAGAGTGATCACCGATGAGAGACGCACTCTAACTGGAACATTCAGGGGTTAGTTGTCTAAGCATGGGCGCCCAAGTGTGAATGGACGAGCTCATATAAAAGTCACATAAACCTAAAAATCACTCATTCTCTCATTTGTGCAATTGAAGAGTGCTCTTGCTCCATCTCCATCTTCTTCTTCATCTCCTTGTGTGTGTGAGTGTATGCATGAGTGTGTGAGAGAGAGTGTGTGATCGAGATTACCTTATTTATCTATGTCACTGGCCATAAGGTATGACTTGGGTTCTTACAACTAACACACACACTAGGTCTATCTTGAGCTTCGAAGGTCCACATTGTTGTCATGCCAAGGGTAGGACTATAGGAGGACACGGACCTGGCCAAGGGCAGACGGATACACATGCGGTACAGGGGCTATATATAGCTAAGAGCCAGAGGGCCAAGGCCCTATATATGGGTATGGTTGGGTGGTTATTGGCATGTCTATCTCCCTATGGTATTTCACTGGTATCAGAGCTCAGGGGAGGGGAGAGCTATGGAGGAGGCGGAAGGACTCTCTCTCTTTGGAATTCAGTATGAGGCATGGCTCTCTCTCTCTCTCTCTCTCTCTCTCTCTCTCTCTCTCTCTCTCTCTCTCTCTCTCTCTCTCTCTCTCTCGCTTCGGAGCCACTCTTGCATGCTCATGCAAAACTAAGGGATTGGAGACGGGCATGGCCGCCTGCTAAGCGATGAAGCCGAAGACGTGGGTATGGTCTCCAAGGACTGAGGCATTCTCTACAATATGAAGCCTTAGCGTGGGCAGCAACCCTAAGGGGGGAGGAAGGCAGGTTTTCGGCTGGCACTAAACGGTGCGCATGCGGGCTCAGTAGAAGCACGAAGGGGAGCTGAGGAAAAACCATCACAAGGGCGGGTGCTTTCGAGCAACAAAGACAACTCTCTCTCTCTCTCTCTCTCTCTCTCTCTCTCTCTCTCTCTCTCTCTCTCTCTCTCTCTCTCTCTCTCTCTCTCTCTCTCTCTCTCTCTCTCTCGACGGCTCTGCCCGAAGCGCCATCGATCACAGTAAGTTGCAATTTTTTATTTTTTTATAAAACAATTGTCATTAAATATCTAATATCTAACCAACCCAAATGATTTTCTCATATTAAACTGATCATTTAATATGGGATAATAAACGGGAACAAGGATTAAAATATAGACATGTGCTTACGGATCTATCTCAACACGGGGCCAATGGTAAAGGGGCCCAAATGAGAGATGGTCTGTCAAAGAGCAAGGTTACCTAATGAAGCTTAAAAGTCCTTAGGGTTAGCTTCATTAAAGACCTCCAATGGTTAGTGTTAAAAGTCCTTTGACCTTAAGCAAATTAGGGCTGAGCTTGAGGTGGGAACCAAACCTAAACTTAAGCAAGCTAGTGTAAAGTGTGAGCTTTGTCCTAAGGTGTGAGTCAAGGAGAGGAGAGTGGATTTATCCCACATACTGTGGAGCAAGGCCGTAGAGCTACTTAAATCTCATTCCTTGAATGAATAAACAACAACTTCATTTTGCACTACATGCTTGTCCATGGTGAGCTTGTGCTAAGCTAAGTCAATACTCAAGATTGTGTTTATGAGTCCAAGCTAATTCTATCTTGGAACCTAATTCACTTGAGTGATAACCTTGCTTACACACACTCACACACTTGCACCATGTTTCTCTTTTATCCACCATAGCTAGCACGATCCAATTCCTAACATTTGGTATCAGAGCCATGGTGTGCTAGCTAGGATTGTTGTTATGCATTTGTGTGTTAGTACAATTAGCATTCATTGATCATCATTAGATAGATTCATTAGGTTTACTCTTTTATTGCATAATGCATGCTTAATTAGTATTCCATTGGCTAGCATAAGCATGTTCTTGAGCTAAAAAGACTCTTGAGCCACTACTCACTGGCTTATTGGAAGATTAATTAGCGTAAGATTTCATTAATTTGTCATTAGGAACTTGCATTTTGCATTCAAAATCTGCTCCTCATTTTAGTAAAATTGGCATTTATGATTGGTGTGTGTGTGTAGCCTGTCTCAAGAGCTCTCTACCGACTATTTCCATGCTCAAATCGCACTTCATATGCACATTCTAGAGCTTGATTAATTTCCTCTTGAACACTCTCACCCTCTCGATTTTCTGCGGAAAAACTCTCATTGGCTTTGTTTAGTGTGTGTGTGTGTATGTGTGTGTGGTGCATTTAATGCCAAAGAGGAATTTCCCTCTTCTTCTTTTGTCTTGAGGAAGCAAACCTGCCAAAAAAAAAAAAAGTGGGAACCTCCACTTTTTGAAGGCGGCCACACCCAACTTTGGGCGCCCACTGGGCGGATTTCAAATTTGGCGCTAAAACCGCTTTTCATACGATTGTCGCGTCTGCCACCGGGCTGGCTGTGAATCGGATTTACCATTCGGCGGCCCTTGACCAGCTGGACGCGGTCGTTGCTGCCCGCGCTTGTGCCCAACTTGCCCAAAGTTGCCCTGACTGCCTGATTGTGCCCGGCCTTGCCCGCCTTGCCCATTGGCACTAGCGCCGGTTCTCATGAAACGGTTGCACCGAGAGCACAAAGATAAGCCCCCTCTTGGGCCCCCCTTCCCACGGCGCTGCATCAAAAGCCTTTAAGCTCGTCTTGAGCACGGGTTCCCTCGCCGACTCCCGATCTCAAGTAAAACTTCAAGAAGCCGCCTTTCCCACAGCCTGCTGCTCCAAGGCAAACCTCCAAGAGACTTCAAAGCCTCCAAGAACTCTGTAAGGGCTTGCTCCCACCAAGTTGTAGCAAAGACCCTGCCAAGCTTCAAGAGCTTCCAAAGGCAAATAAACCAAAGTTTTCAAGGCCTTCCAAAAGGCATTCAAAGGCGGATCTCATCGCGCTTCAAAAGGCATTTCCAACCAATTTAAGGGAGGGTGAAACTTCAAAATTTTATCGAGCATCCAAGGGCTGCCAAAGGGGCCGTTCTCACCGACCACGGCATTACCAAGCTTCAAGGAGTTCTTTCGAGCATCAAAAGGAAAAACAAAGAATCATTTTCCCTATCTATGAAGAGGGGCTTCACCGACAGTGAAGAGGAGCTTCACATTGAAGGGAAAATCCAAAGTACAAATTAAAATCTTGCAGCCAAGCACAACAATTTCTTGCAATGTATGTAATTGTATTTGTCTACATGGATGACATTATATGCTTTTGTAATGGGATAGACATTGGCATTGGAGAGTCTCCATGTGTGAAGAATTTGTGACAAATTGTATGAGAAAATTCCGCATGCTTGGGCTCTCTGAGTATGACCAAGATGGAAGAGAGCATTAATTTTTGCATAAACCTTTTCATAAGATATTTTAGCATATTGTTGCATGTCATTATGACGCATGGAATAAAGCCTGATTGTACCACAACAAGGGGGACAGAAGTACTCGTTCGAGGTGAGGATACGAAGTCAGACCATGAAGCAGTTGAAAGCAATAGTAGAAGCAACAAAGGCAAGAGACCTGACAAAGGATCAGCTCACATAGTAGAAGACAAAAAGGACGGAGACGAGAGCAGCGTTTGGGAAGACCCATTTTGAAGATGCAGACTCTCTAGGGGAGGACTTTTTCCTGTGTGGATACCAGCTTATCCTCCTGTGTGGACATCACCATCCTTTGTGGATCTTTCTTGTGTGGATTTTACCATCCTGTGTGGATATCACCATCCTTTGTGGACTTTATTTTCCTATGTGGATATCACCATCCTATGTGGATTTTGTTAACCTATGTGGATCATGCATCTTCAGTATCTTGTCTTAGTCCAAACCTCAAGGGGAGGATTGTAAAGTGTGAGCTTTGTCCTAAGGTGTGAGTCAAGGAGAGGAGAGTGGATTTATCCCACATACTGTGGAGCAAGGCCGTAGAGCTACTTAAAGCTCATTTCTTGAATGAATAAACAACAACTTCATTTTGCACTACATGCTTGTCCATGGTGAGCTTGTGCTAAGCTAAGTCAATACTCAAGATTGTGTTTATTAGTCCAAGCTAATTCTATCTTGGAACCTAATTCACTTGAGTGGTAACCTTGCTTACCCACACTCACACACTTGCACCATGTTTCTCTTTCATCCACCATAGCTAGCACGATCCAATTCCTAACAGCTAGGGCTGTGCTTGAGGTGGGAACCTTAAGCAAGCTAGGGCTATGCTTGAGGTGGGAACCCGACCTAAACTTAAGCAAGCTAGGGCTGTGCTTGAGGTGGGAACTCCACCTAATGTGCTTGTCATGCTTGATGACTAAGGTACTCGAGGTACTTGTCACATTTAATGAGGAAGTTTCTTGAAAAGCTTCCTATGCATGGGGGGCAAGATACTTGAGTTAAAAAAAGAACCTACACACTTAATGAGGAAGTTTCTTGAGAAACTTCCTATGCATAAAAATCTCAAAGTTATGGGAATTCTAAAAGAGCACATGTGACACATGTCAGACTCTCACTAAGCTTAACCACATGGTGTGCTTGAATGCTATTGGTTGGGCTAAAGAGGGGTCCAATGAGCTTCTAGTTCCATCCAGCAAATATCTAGATATTTTCAAGCTCTCTCTCTCTCTAAGGGTTAAGAAGGACACTTGTCAAAAGACTACCCATGTACTTGATTGCATGATGCATGTAACTAGCTAGGGGCAGAAGGGTCCAATGAGCTTGCAACATGTGGAAAGGTTGCAACTCTCCCCAAGAAAGCAAGGGGGGTGCTAGGGGGATATACTCCACACACACACTCATTTGGAAGGCCATTCTCACTTGGTGAAAGTTGAGGAACACCACCTCCTTCTCCAAGCTTGTGAGAGTGAAAACCTACACCAACACTCTTGGCTATGGAATGCAAATCCAACCAAGAGTCATGCTTCAGTGCTTAAGCTTGCCATCTTTTCCATCTTCATTACTATGCTATTATGTATGCTAGCAAGAAGAGTAATGATAAGTGAGGGACTATTTCTTTCTCCTATGGAATGTTTCTTCTTCCTCTTCCCTATCCTCATTCCCCACTAGCTCTCTCGACCTTCGAAGGTGTTTAAGGCCTTAGGACTGAGGCTTGGGATAGTTAATGCTTTCTTCAAGTTTATGTTATGCTTGTGATGCATAAAGCTTTCCATCTTCATTGCATCACCTAAGTTACAAGGAACACAAACATTGTATTGTACCAAGTCTCTCTTGATGGGAGAAACTATAATACAAATGCCTATTGGAGGGGGGACCGGCTCCATATGAATCTGGTCCTCAACTATTGTCATGTTCTCTAAACTCTCTCTCTCTCTCTCTCTCTCTCTCTCTCTCTCTCTCTCTCGCAAAAGTATTGTTCATGCCAAGTTAACTAAGTACCATGTTTATGTTGCCACCATCGATTAAGTTCACCCGCTATGCTCACAAAGTAATCTCTCAAAGTGCTTCACCTAATTTCCTAATTCCGCTACTCTCAAAGTTCATAGGCCATTTCCATTACATAAATTTTGTTATGCTTTAGGGCACCCGCTTTTGGGTACCCTCCCCCTGCTAAGAGACGCGCCCCATGCGGTAGAGCAGTCGAGCCCCATGACGATTCTTGATTGCACCTTAATTGTTTCATACGATGGCAAGGCCAGTAGGCAGGAGAATTTCATAAGTTTCAAGGACGTTCAACGGAATTCATTACATGTTAAAGGCTATTTGAAGAGATCGGGACACCATTAAGAAGCCATGCAAAGTATTCTCAGTAAGGGCATCGCATGAACAGCCTTTATCAAATATTCCATCATGGATGATTATAAGGTTTGAGATTCACCTTCTTGTATTTTTCATCACTTTTATGTATATGATTGTATTGCAGGGAGCATGTACTTATTTTACTCTTGGCCATGGTGCCCTAAGAGACTCCCTACGGGTCAATTATGACCATGGTCAGTTCATTTCGTTCGATTAAGATGGTTGTTACCACAATTCGGACTAAGGAGCAAGGCTCCAACAAAGCTAACTCATACAAGGGCTTTATGGTGCTCCAACAAGGCAAGGTTGCCTAGCAATACAAGTAACATAGGCCATGTCGGCAAGGTCGATTCAAAAAGGGGTACCTGAATCATGTTTTACCCAGGGAGCAAGGCTCCGTCCACCAAGACTACCATGGACTACATTCCTATCTATATATGTCTTGGGTGCCTGATCACGCCCAAGAATCTATAGCCTGAAGGGACATGCAAAGTCCATAGCTATGAGCTAAATCCCACGTCAACAACCATACTATAGGATGCTATGACTTTCACTGCCAAGGGCAGTCAATAGGTACATGTTTGCTATGAGCATTCAATATCAGTTCTATCTCATCTTACTGATAGACTTCTAGGAAGCAAGGCTTTGCTCTCAAACATATTGCATAGCAGTTTCCAAAGTTCGGCATATGCTATCAGCATACGAATTTGGGAGTCTTTGCAACATGTCTGCAAGTTTTCTCAATAGGATCACACCAAACCAAGTCAAGATGGCATCTGCGGGACATCCCACACAACTCTCAAGTTATTCGCCTATATGGATATGAGCCGGATTCGCGCGAACTCTCAGAAACCTAGCCACAAGTGGCCGACAAGGTTAGTCAATTTTCAAGTTATGTTTGTTCTTGTTTATGTTTTACTTTTCATTTTGGAAAAGATCACTCTGCTGTGAAAAGAAAAGTGCTTGGGCAGACTACATAAGAAGCTACTATACAAAGCAAAGGAAGCACGGCTTCTCTTCTATACCACGTTATTATCAATTGATTGAGAATTGATGATAATGGCATACATCTTTGGTACTATGTGGATATAAGCTCATAGTACGTAACAACACACTATGATGTATCCATGATAATGTAATTGTGCAAGGCACATATACAACGACTCACATGGTTGAGATTGTTACTACAGCCAAGGGCTTATCCTTCCATTTTTTTTATATTTATGCATGGCATACTAGTACGATGGCCGTACAACACCCATCATTACATATGCTTCTGCTCTAGCACTAGCTACTCTGCCAAGGACAAGCTCATTTATTGATGTTTTCAAACATTTTTTATGTTTAATCACAGGCAAGGTGCCATACACATGCACCCAGATACAGTCATGTTCACATACACGGTAAGTCGGTCAAGATGAGCCTTATGATACCTCTCTCTCCGAGGGCGTGATATACATGCACTGTTGTACGCTTATAGGATAAGCTAAGACGCAGACATGGTCTGCACTGAGTTATCTGCACGAGACATACAACACATTCGAATAAGGAGTTTTCCTCAGCCTAGCATTCTCTCTCTCTCTCTCTCTCTCTCTCTCTCTCTCTCTCTCTCTCTCTCTCTCTCTCTCTCTCTCTTCCCAACTTCTATGCGGGAAAGGTGAAACTAGGCATGATATTTTTTTGAAATCTTTTTATGTCAATACGATAACAGGAAGGGCTACGAGACGACAGAAAGAGCTAAGAGCAAACAGAAAGGGCTAAGAGCAATCTATTTATGGTCCATCAATGATTGATTTCAAGATCTCACACTTCTATCTGGTTAAATACCCATCGATTATAATGGACAAGCAAGAGTCTTGCCATTAGTCATTTTTTGGGTATTAAGTTGAGCAGTTTTCCTGCAAAATTTAACCAAGGGGTTTGACAATGTTGATTTTAACCAAGGGGTCTAGATTGCAAAGGCAACACCCAAGGTTACATGTGCAATACTACTTGCATTTCACTAAATTTCACTTAATGTTCCTAGGCATTTGCATGCGGGAAATTTGAGGCAGGATGTGCAAACTATGTTCTCCTTCATTTTTGCTCTTAAGAGAAATGACCAGGTCATGTAGGAGCGAAGCAATTTGGGCTGTGACATCCAAAATAAGTTTCTGTATTATGCAGTTATAGACCCACTTGTAGGGTTTGTTTGGCACATGTTGTCACATGGGATACAATATGATCTATGAACTCAAGGAGTTCGGTTTAGCCAGTGTGGAGCATGGATAATGAGGGTCTCTCTCACTCACGTTGCATGCATGTTTTACAGTTACCTCCACACCCAAGTACATCTCGTACTTGAAGGACGTTTTTTCAAACATCCTTACCTGAGACATATTCCACATGTGGAGAATATGAGTCTCTGGGACAGACACTGGCGCTGCTACTTCAATTATGTGTCGCAACGATGTCCCTAGGTGCTGGTCAAATCTGTTTTCTAGACCATTTTCACACGATGTATCAGGAGCAATTTCAGTGGCCAAAAATTCTTGGATACTTAGAATGACTTGTTACGGTACAAGTGTTGGTAAACAACATTACAGATGGTTGTTTATACATATAGCAAGGCTATGAGTTGTTAATGAAAAATTTTCATTGTTTGTACCTAAGAGTGATTTCTGTTTCACCTTCTATTATGGTTCATAAATTTTAGCAAGGCTTGCAAATGATGACAGTAGAAAGTATTCAGTTTCTTCTTGCAACTATTTACACTCCTCTTCAATGTGTGCTAGGAGAATCACATTCACCATAAGTATTGGCACGAACGATTATGGATATACAGGTTCAGATCTGTTTTTTGCTAAATGCATGCACACTAGGTGTTATGGGCCCTAGTGTTTAGGAAAGGCTGATTTGGAACGACATGCGTATTCATCAAGTTGTTGCTTTTCAAGTATTTTTCACTCTATGTGCAAAATGCAGTATCTCTATGAGATTACTTTTGGGTCTACGAATGACCAATAGAGGTCATGGCTCGGTTTGGGTGCTTGTGGATTTTTAAAATTAACCACAATGGTTATTCAGGACATTGTTCATTCCTCAGCAATGTTGTACGATATTCTGATCCCTGTTTACCAGTCATATGGGAAGACTGTCTGTAAACCATGGGGGAAACACACCTCAGTACCGTCACTTATCCAAGGGGATAGGCAGATTACAAAGTGTAATCTTGTGCTAAAGGATATACAAAGTGCGTACATTAGCACCAAGCAATCCAATTAAGAAGCATTTATTGCTCTACTTGGAGTCTGCTTACCATCAAATAAAGCATGTTTGCGACTAGGTTTAGTCTCTTCATGTATAAGTTAGGTCCTCAACCTTGAACACTAGTTATGGTGCGGTTGTTTACTTATGGAATTTGAGAACAAACCAAGGACATACACTTGGATGATGAGTTATGTCAACAAGTTACCTTCATGGGATGTAAAAAGCGGTACTCTTTCAGGTACATCTTTGTTGTGACAACTCGTTTAGCATGCTCATGTGCGTTCTAAATGGAGTCTACACACTCTGATTGGATTGGAACCGGTAACACAAGATGGTTGCAAATGGACAACAATGTGCAAAATCAAGATGTTATTCTTGATTATATTGGACCTCTTATTGCACCATGTTTCGGTCAAACAAACGGCTGGATCCATCATGGATACCACTATGGCAAACATTAGTCTTCTTATGAAGATCCTACCACTTTTGTTTTCGCGGACGAAAATGCTTCTCTAAGGAGGGAGTCATGTCATGCCAAGGGTAGGACTATAGGAGGGCACGACCTTGGCCAAGGGCAGACGGATACACATGCGGTACAGGGGCTATATATAGCTTAGAGCCAGAGGGCCAAGGACCTATATATGGGTATGGTTGGGTGGTTATTGGCATGTCTATCTCCCTATGGTCTTTCAATTGCATATGTCAATCTAAAAAAATTCTCTCTCTCTCTCTCTCTCTCTCTCTCTCTCTCTCTCTCTCTCTCTGAATAGATCCTAAGCTCCATGGACATTCATACATGTGAATCAAGCTTCATAGATGCAAAGATTGAGCCATCACCTCTGACCATTGGATGGTGGTGGGTGCGTGCATGGAGAGAGAGAGAGAGAGAGAGAGAGAGAGAGAGAGAGAGAGAGAGAGAGAGAGCACGAGAGAGATGGGTAGAGCACTAGCTTGCAATCATTGTAGCTACTCTAGAAGTTCCTGATTCTCTTTGATGAAGAGGTGACTCAATAATGAGTGTTAGTATGTTAGTGGGTGGCTAGACATGGAATAGGGCAAATTGGCCATTTACCCAACATGAGTGGCCAATCGTCTCCCAAGCAGGTTGATCGTGATTAGACGCTCTAAGGTTCCGTGATGATCTTTCGCCTTTTTGTGCAAATCATGAGGACACAATACCTCTAAGTGGGGCTTACTACCTCAACCACCCAATGACCCTAGCCTAAGGCTGGGTTCACGCAAGGTGAAGGAAAACTAAATGGAAGGGGCGTGGGGGTGTGGTGACTTTCATACGCTGGACAAGAAAAAAGAGAAGGCTTTTGAGCCTACCACAAGAGTGAGTGATTTTCCTGCTTTGGGAACTTGAGTATTCCACTTACCTAATGCAAGTGCCATGGTTTGAAGCTGGGAAACGATTAGACAAGAGCCACTCACCTTATCATAAAGGTAACTTGTATTGGCTAATATATTGTTTGCAAAATCTGTACAAGTCTTTGTTGCCAACTGCTGTGAGTGCACGATGTGGAGGCAATAGACATGCCTCAACTCTATTTAACATTGAATGGGATTGGGGGCTCGCATGCAAAGTGAATCGGGCACGTTTATTACCGGCCCTGTCAAGAGCTCATTTGGGCACTAGAGAATTATGCTGATGACCTCTAGAGTTTATAGATCTAGAGATTGGTGATCTGAATCGCATTATGTGAAGGCTCAACATTTCCCACCCTTGATCCCATTTCAAGGGTAGCGTGCCAATTAGCGCCGAGGGTAGAAAGGGAGCTGACGCCCGGTCTCAACAAGAGGTGGCCGTATAACATGTGGCCCATCACAAGAAGATTTATAAATTTTCTCATGTAGGAAAACGGAGTCTTTTTCAGTGTTTTTCATACAATGCATTACATCATGTGCTTCTGCTTGGGATGCACCGCATACCTAGCTAGGTACGATTGGGGGCCACCGGGCCGGCGGTCCTCTGCCCCCAATCGTACCTAGCTAGGTATGTTGTGCCTCCCTCAAAGGGTGCGCACGTGTACTCTGAGTGCAGTGCTGCCTGGAAATAAGGAAGCTGTCGCATAGGCCTCTTTGCGCACACAAGCTTCCTCTCTGCAGGGAAATCCGCTTTCTCACCCTCAAGCTTTGCCCTAAAATTCAGGCCGCAGCGTCCAACTATGTACAAAGCCCTACTATTACGCATTTGCTCCAACGGTTTGCCACATCAGGTTCTCCCGCTGCGGTGAGGTTTTAGCTGTGAGCATGAGGCAAAGGGAGGGGGCACAATATGCAGCTTTTTGGGGATTATGAAATCTTCTTTAGGGGTATAGGTAGTGAGAAAGCAAGATCCAAAGCAACGAAAAGGCAATGGGCCAGCTTTTTGAAGAGCAAATTGTGAGCTAAGGCTGAGCTGGTGGCTACTGGATTTTAACTCAGGTAGCCGAAAGCCTCACCAGGGTTAAGTCAAGGCGTAGTGGGTGGTTAGTAAGTTGCTAGTCTCTCTACAGAGGGAGGTTGACCCACCAACGACTCTTCTCTCTCCTCCCGATTTTGCTGTGTCAAAGGTCGCCATAGCCACCACAAACGAGAGGCTATTTCAAAAAAACACACACACACACACACTCATTCCACGCCCTCTCTCCCACGCGCTTCGCCATTTCTAACCTACTACTACATTTTCTTTTGTGTGTGTATTTTGTTGCGGTTCTCTCTCTCTCTCTCTCTCTCTCTCTCTCTCTCTCTATAGACTCTCTCTCTCTCACACACACACAAGTACAAAGACGCAGCATCATTTTGTATTTTCCCCTTGTCTGCTTTCTCCCCTTTCAAGCACGCCGGCCCCTCCCAGTGCCGTCAGGTCCCTGCACAGAAGATTGGCCAGAAAAGCGAGGCATTTCTAGCCTTTCCTGTCTTGTCATGGTCCGCCCCCTCCTTACCTCCCTTCTCGTCTTGTCCTCGTCGCCATTACCGCAGCTGCAAACATCTCTTACTGCACAATCGGCTCCTCTTCATGATCGACAGGTGCGTTCCCCATTTCGCACCTTCCAAGGTCTTTGCGTGCGTGCTTTCGTGGATCTTTAGTCTTTATCCAGCCATTTGTTTGGCAGGTCCTCTGTATGTGTGGAAGGTAGCTCATCTGTAGAATAGGCTTGTTTGCGCTGGTCTTCTTTTGCCATTCTTACAAGTGTTGGAGGAAGCTCTATGAAAGGGTTGCGTCCCTTCAACAGAGGCAGCTGACGGTGCAGCGTATGTGGATGTGTAGTCGCACGCGTGCTTTCCTACCTCGTGCGAAGATCGTAGTGTGTTGATGTGGCTTACCGGCACTGGTTGTGTTTGTGTGTTCACAGTGTGCACCATCCCAGGCATTCTCAGGATTTCCTCCTTACATTGTGTGTCTGAGAGAGAGAGAGAGAGAGAGAGAGAGAGAGAGAGAGAGAGAGAGAGAGAGAGAGAGTTGTGAACGGTCTCAAGAACACTTTGAATTTCCTGCTGACATTGATATTTCTTGGGTGGTGGTCGCAAATATACTCAGAATTTCCCACTTACATTGATATTTTTGGGTGATGCACGATGCAGGCGCCTAGCTTTGAGAAGTGATTTGTATATATAAGTGGATTGTTAAGTCACGAACTTCTCAAGCTGGATTCTTGCGTCAGAAGAATGGGTCTTGTGCAGAAGATGGCAGTGTTGAGCCCAAGGGAGTTGCGACCGGAGGTGTTGGAGGCCTCAAATTTTAGATCGGTCTGCCCTGGAGAGCGAATAGAAGACAAAGTTTTGTGCCCGAAGCCCCGACGAGTTACTGCACTCTCATTCTCATCTGGGGAGCCTGTTAAGCCGTTTTGGCTTCGGCGAAGGTAATACCCGTAGAGGGCTAATTGTGCGTTCCTTGCTCTTGCCCACTGAAATGGTGCTGATTTCTGATTTGAATTTTGCTTCTCTGTTGCAACCCTCATGGTGCAGTGTGCCACCATCCTCTCTAGATTGTGAGACCAATCTTGAACTTATGGAGATTCTCCGCAGTAAGGTACCCAAATGCCTCCATGTTCCATCAAAACCGATGACTTTCTGCTCTTTCATTCATATGTGCTGATTGTCCTTTGTGAATTTTGCAGAATTCCTCTCTTAATCCTCCAAATTTTGGATCATCACCGCCTTTCTTTTCCGGATCACCCCCTTGCCGAGCCGGCAACCCCATGGTACATGATGTGGAGTTCATTCAGCAGAGGCAAACGCGTTTACCACGTGCAAGTACGCCGGCTAACCCTACTGTACAAGGTGTAGAGTTTACCCACAAGAGACTAGATTCACCCTCACCAACGATTGTCCAATCTAAGCCGACGGCTTCAGCACCAATTTATAGAGCTAACCCTCGAGTTCGTGTAGAGGGATTTGATTGTCCCACGCGTGGATTTGATTGTGCAAGCCGTGACACGAGACGCCATGTGCCTGCAATAGCATAGCAAGCCTCCCCCACTAACATTACTTTACCCGGGGGCCATTTTGGTAAATTGTGCAGCTTATCTACCATGGCTTCCCTGTAGATGTTTGTATGTAGGATAGCAATTTCTTTTACCCCTTTCTTGTCAATCTTTACAAGTTGGGTCACTCTTAGCTGTGTATTTGTGAGAGGCTAGCTTATCGAATTTTGAGAGGCCTGGGTCAGTCGCAATGAAATCTTGATCAAACCAGCCACGATCAGATGGGCTCCGGATCGGTTTTTGTTTGAAGAGAATATATATCAAGAAGTGTTTGATACGGACCCCAAATCTCCCTGTCATACCACCCCTATTTTTGTACAAATCTGAAGCTATTGTAATTCTATCATTGAAGGCGAGCTCATTTTTGCATTCTTAGGTCATCATGACTTGCAACAGTGGCTCAGGCTTTTTGTGACCTCACATGTTTTGGTTCTATAGTTGGTTGCTAATTTGGACTGGCTCAATTGTTATTTGACAAGTGTATGATGGTGTACCTGTAGATTGTATGATAATGTATTTGTAGCAAAGGATTTTGACTACAGAATGGACTCTGTCTCATATTCTCTCCGGACTGTATTCACAACTGGGTCGGTTACCCATTCCCTGGCCGTGTGTGTCCGCAGGTTTTACTTTTGGCTACACCTTGAGGGCTTCCCACCATATAATGGCCATCTTGTGCCACATTGAGATCATTCCTTGGCTTTGTCCTCACCATGAGATCTCTTATTGGGGATCCATGGTTGATATTAGGTGGTGAGTGTGACGAGTCTTGGCCGTCTGCTTGATTGAAAGTTAGGGTTACATGGTTTGATGTGGCTGATGAGCCTCATTGTGGCCTGTGACTGTGACTGTGACTGTGACCTCGATTTGATTTGATGCGTGGTCGAGACCGATCACGTCACATGTCCCTTTTTCTCAACCTTGAGCTTCCTCAACCTTCCTGAGCTTGTAGGATGGGGAGTGTGGGATGGTGGGGAAAGCTAGCCGGATGGCTTTGGAAATTAGCCCAGCATTTCACTGGATGGTTGGCCAGCTGAGAATAGGAGATCTGCCCTTGTGTGGCCTGTTGCAATTTTTGTAGGAAGAATTTATCTCTTAGTTGTTGAGAATGTATAGGCTCCTGAGACTTGTGCTTTAATCTTAACTGCTTGGAGATTTGCTCTCTCCACGGATTTGAAGAGAGGAAATGGAAAGAGTCAATGATTGTGCTTGAATAGTTGTTTGGAAATTTGGATTATTGTGCGCCTTTGTATAATGTCAAGCATGACATCAAAATTGCTTGCACCTTGTGCGTACAAGCTTCATCATGTACAAAGTCAGTTTAATGCAAAGTTACATGTTCTTTGATCTCCTCCATAGTCATAGTTTCTTTAAGGTAGTTACTACCTTGTTAGTTGCCAAAAAGAAAGGCAAATTAGCATTTTTCACTATTATTATTTACGCTCTAATTAATAGGCTTAATCTTCCACAATTTCCTAGGATAGATTTTTCTTAAGGCTTGGTTTTGCTTTGCTATCGATGTTATTGAATCAGACATTTCAGTTGCACGTAGTTTGACATAAAAATGTATGCAACAACACCAATAGCAAGACAAACTCTTAAGCAGTTAGCAATAATAGAGAAGACGAGAAGAACAGAGATTCTATGAGGGTTGGATTGATTGAGACCAGATGATTAGTAGTCATCGCAGTTATATGCTAGCGAATATGGAATGGATAAATATTGTAAGAGAAACAAAGCTGCTCCAATGAAGGAGGGAATAACTTCTATATTATCTTAAACATATTCTAAGAGCTTAGGTGATGCTTCCTCAACCCACACACACAGCAAACCTGGGAGAGAGCACACTATTGTCTATTTTGCCCAGTATAACTTAACTTTCTTTCTTCTCACTTATGGGGTAAACCAAAATTAAGTATCCATTCACCAGCCCATGATACCATGCTCTGGAGTACAGCCCTGGTTTGGTCTAAAAAATTATTGTAAAATCCAAATGAAATTTTCCAAGCTTCAATGGATATTTGTAAGACTTTTAGAATAAATCTAAACTCAACATCACCGCTTTGGCCATCGATCACCGCTCGCAAAGACAGTCACATTTCGAGGCCCTTTTTTTGGGCCTTTCTAGTCTTGTAATAGCTTGTTGAAACTCTCAAAAATTATTTTATATATTTTGAATCTTCCACAACCTATTTAGCATCACTAACTTATGGCTTGGCCATTATTGCTAATTGTAGCCTAGTTAGATGCAATTTTTAATCATCTTTCGTCTCTAGCCAAGCGAAAGAAATGCATTGTTTTAGTATCATTCTTACATTTTGATCTTAATTGCCATGGAATGATATCAATATAGTTAATTAAAGCTCTTGGGACTTCTTTTCTTTAGTAGATAATCCATTTGATGACACTTTTGTTCATAGGTGATATTTGCTTCAAGCTTGCCAACTCATTTATATCATGGTTGAGCAAGAAGCATCCTATTGTGGCTACTTCCAATTATGATGTGAAAATTCATACCTATGGTTGATTGTGTTTGGCTCGGTTTCCTTATGGATCATTTTGGGCGCTAGATCACAATTTGCAACTAGTGTCTTCATTGAAGTCAAAGCGCATTTTTGGCAACAAACGCTCGCTAAGTTGAATGTCAGTTTAAATATGAGTAATGGTGATCACCTAGAGATGGATGGTCTAACAAAAAGAGTGAACCAAATTTTAGAAGATATGTTAAGAGCCTATGGGTCTGATAGAATTGGGGTACATATCTTCCTTTGATAGAATTTACATATGATAGTCAACTATCGAACTACTCGATCTACACCGTTTGAAATGAATTATGGTATGACCCTTCAACTCCAGGAAGATTAGGTTCTTAGAGTAGTTGCCCTACTTCGACAAGCTTTCTTGCCAAGATGCAACGCATACCAACTTTAGCAAGGAGAAGTACTCAACAAGTAGTTGATAGGGCTAAAAATTATGTAGAGCATAAAAGATCCTTTAGAGCCTTTGAAGAAGGAAACACAGTGTTTCTCCAAGTCCACTTCTTTGTCGATAGGGCTTTCTCCAAGGTATTGTGGGTCCTTGAAAGATAATTGAAAAGTTTACTAGCATAGCTTATCGAATGGCTATAGTGTCGAGTTCATTTAAAGTTTTATGTTGGTGAATGGAAAAGGTTTATTTCTAAAGATGAGAACGTATGTGATGGGACTATTCTTCTATACGAATCGACAAAGTATGACCATAGTCCAAACAATATAGTTAATATGAGAGAGAAACTATTGAGAAACCATATCCTCCAAAAAAATATAGTTGCTTGGAAAGGTCTTCCTCTCATTAGTGCTATTTAGAGACAAGAGGACTTCATTTGTCAACACTTCCTTACATTGCTCATTGAGAACACCGATGCGGATCACACGTTTAGGGCTAGCCGAGTTGGCCGAGAAGCCTGAAAAGGACGAGGCATGTCGAGCTCAAGGCGTCAAGACCAACATTTATCTCGGGGGATGATTTCCAGGGAGGTAATTCCAATGGGCCAAGTCGAGGGGAGTTGATGGGAACAAGGCCCATGATAAAATCCCAAAGAAAGTCAGAAGGATGGGTGATGAGTTAATTGACATGCCATTGAGTGGTTTCTTTTGAACGAGCGTGGAAAAGTGGGGAAGAGAATGGAAGAGAGGGAGAAGAAGGCGAGAGAAAGAGAGAGCCAAGTAAGGGAGGAGCAATGGAGGTTAGCTCCTCACAATATTCATAGAACAAAAAAAGTTTTATTTGAGCAATGATTGCCATGTTTGCTACCTCCAAATTTAATGAATGATCAAAGATACACAACGCCTTCATATTTTTTGAAGTGGCAAGCGCGGTAGAAATGGAAGGTGAGCATGAATTTCATTTCAAAAGTTGATCACTGGATTTTCTTGCTCCTTTTCATATGCACTTGATAAGGAAAATGATAAAAATTTTGGAAGTGGAAGAGTTTTTGTTGGTTCTGGAAAACAACATTCAATTTGGGAGTCAATTCAATGCCATAGCCTTATGCTTAAAGAAGAGATTTAGATGGCAGCTAAGGAGTAATGGCCAGCAGGGGAGTCGAAGCACGGTTCTCGAGGCAAATGGAGGGTCTTTCGACTAAGAGCTCCTCCCATCAAATTCTGCACCTTATGATTAGTCTGAAAAAACACTTTCAGCTACACATTTTGTTTAACCACGAGCTGGAATGTCGTTATTTTGAAATAATGTAATAATCCGCTTAATTTAGGGGCATTCTTAGCTATCACTCACTTGTACTGATTGTCATCTCTGGATTGGTGGAGTTCAAAGGAGCCATGACAACCTCGCCTTTGGAATTTCACTGCAAGGTCACCTGAGAGCCTTCAAAATCTATAACCCAATCTGATTCATGACTATTGTTAAGCTTTTTCATTTGTGCCATTGCAATGCCCTTGTTTTTCGCTTACTAGAAGGAGCCTTAGTGAAGGAGTGAGTGAGTTGTATATTATCAATTTGTATACTTATGGACCTACCTGTGCGTGTGAAGTTTCTCTATCTGGTGGTTCGTAAATGGCTCCCTTCATTTCAAAGCCTCGCATGGCTTCCTTTCACTCTTCATGTTTAAGAATGTCAATGTGAGTCTTTACCTTGTTTTCTTTACATGATTTGTGTCTTTGCACTACGCAATAATATCTTCTCAAGGCATCCCAAGTTCACTTTGGTTAGTAAGTCTCCCTTTACTGAATACTTGACTTGCTAATACTTCATTTTGACAACATCCAACCATGCAACTACGACGCTTTCCCTTGCTATATTGTCGCCATTGCTATTTTCAAAATGTTTTGCGGATGAGAAAACTAGTCTAATACATGCTGGAAATTGTCCTAGGTGGTGGTACTAGATTGCATTGCATGCTTGTATTAGCCCTGCATATGCATTTTAGCCCATTTACAGCCTAAGTAGGCTGGGTACCCATACTACCCCCAGCTCAGACCGAGCGCCCATAATTTTGGTCCTGCATCAAGTGTCAATCTCACGGTCATCTGTCCTGGCCTCACTTTATATTGTCTCTCTTTCATTCTAGAATTATTGCTCTTCTGTGTGCCTTCCTCTATGTCTGTCGACATATCTTATGTTCCTCCCCTCTCCATCTTGGTACCAGTTGCCTTGAGCCTTGCACATCACAAGTTTTGAACCATAACCTCTTATTGGTTAAATGTTTGCATTGAAGTCTTCAGAGGCTAAAGACAGCTCTGAAATTCTACAATGAACCATTTCTGTTGCACTCAGAAAAAACCATGCAAGAACAGACATCCAAATTATATTGACTTGAAAAGGCAAACATAAAAACGAAAATTTACTGGTTAGTAACTTAGTTCATGTTTTTTGTAAGAATTTCAAAAAGGGTGCGGCATATATGAAGCACAAATTTGCCTTTTTCATTTGACAATCGGAAACATCGGCATCCAAAAGCATTGCTTCGGAGTATCCGAACATAATTGAGTTAGACCAGTTAAATATTCTTGTTAGAGTTTTCTTCACAAAATGTTAGAACTGAAGTTACAGACAGTATGCACTGAAACCTCTTGTTACCAACCGGACCTTTACATTTCAAAGCCTCAATGAGATGTCCAACATTCTGACAGCGTGTGATGGAGTGTACTTTTATTTGTCAAATCAACCTTAAGCGACTCTTCAATCCCTCCAGCGATGGCCACAATTTGGATTGCAACATACAAAGAACAGAGTCATACCCTCTTCCCCTCTTGCAGTGGCCTGCAGAAACAATAAATAAGTTCTCTCTCTCTCTCTCTCTCTCTCTCTCTCTCTCGGACAACACCCGATGCCAGGCATCCTCGGGCACTGATGATGATGATGATGATTTTAGTCTTTCACTTTACTTCACTTTATTTTTATTTTTGTACCTAGACATTGGATTAGATCCACCAAGATTGTATCAGTTTGGTCTCATGGGTCATTTTGGCCTTTGAAGACGTTTAATATAACATTTCATTTCATCTCTCTCTCTCTCTCTCTCTCTCTCTCTCTCTCTCTCTCTCTTATTTTCGTTGATATCCAAAGGACACTACTGAAGAACTGGAAACAAGAGCTATCCAAAGTAGATGAAGTGAGGAAGTAAGGGAAGGGTGGCCGAAGTACATGAAGTGAAGAAGGAAAATGGGCAGTCTGGCAATGTCGTCGAGCCATTATTGATCATACCCTTAACTCCATCTTCCCTCAATAAAAATAAATGAACAACACCACAAGAAACTTTTTCCACAATATACGGAGAAGAATAGAACTAGTATGATGATGCTGCAAATCTGGCAAAGATACTGCTCACCAACCTGGAAAAATACTGCCTCCCCATGATTGCAAACAGCACAACGTACAGCTTTCGTGCGAGGCAGTGTAGGATCTGATGCAACATCTTGTAAAACTTGCGTGCGCTCACCAGCAGCATGCTGAATTTCATTTCTGTAAACACAATTGTTTTCGGCCACTTCCTACAGACAATCAAATGGCCATGTAATCAATAACACTGATTGAGGGCTGGTTATTGTGGCAATGGCAATTCATCCATCTTTCCTCCCAAACAGTTCAGGCAAAAAAACATTCGGTAAAAGTTTTAAGATGCACATTTATTCTACAAGGAAAACATTCAGCATAACTTCTTCAGATCACCATACTTCTACTGGTTATTGGTTTTTTCCCCAAAAGAAGGGTCTCGAAGTAGAGCTTAGGACAGGGTCAGAGTAGATCCAGGGCTTCTATGGCTATGTTCCCTTAGGACTAGCTGCCCCAGCCTCTATGTACACAGTACTGAATAATTTCTTTCTCATCCCAAGTGGAGGCCAGTTATCCTTGTCCAACCCCGTTGTACAAGATCTGCCAGATTATTGACCCTCGATACGTATTTTTTGAGGGGATTCCCTGTTCATCCTTGCAACTCTCTCTCTCTCTCTCTCTCTCTCTCTCTCTCTCTCTCTCTCTCTCTCTCTCTCTCTCTCTCTCTCTCTCTCTCTCTCTCTCTCTCTCTCTCTCTCTCTCTCTCTCTCTCTGACGCGTCTGCTGCCTGCTGCTGCTGACGCGCACGCAGGTCAGGCCCTTCTCCCTCAGGCGCAGGCCAATGCCTGCTGCATTGGCCTGCTGCTCTCTCTCTCTCCGACTGCTGCTGACGCGTACGCAGGTCAGGCCCTCCTCCCTCAGGCGCAGGCCAATGCCTGCTGCTCGCGCGCAGGCTGTCTCAGTCTCATTTTCAATAATAGAGCATCCCTCTCTTCATGTATGAGTGAGGCTGTCAATCTGCGAGTCTCAAGAAGTGGCCTATCAGTACGATCATCACCAATACGCACAATGACGAACACGAAAGAAAAACTAGCTACTCCACCCAAAACAGAAACAGGTACAGGTACAACTACAGGTACAGGGAAAAACACAGGTACAATCACAAGAATGGACGGTCCGGTTGTATGCTCTATGCAAGACTTCTGGGGTCTCATTACATCTATGCAAGAAATGATGATGAGGCAGAGTGAGGACATTAAGAAACTTGCTCTCAAAAACCAGGAGTTAGAGCACACAATCAAGATGCAGGACCTGAAAATCACGCAACAAGAAGAGAAATTTCAAGCATTACAAGACACTTTAAACAAGCAGGTAACTACCCAAGAGGAGAAGCTTGCAAATGTATGCGACACACAACAAAATGTACTTGGGCATGCAAACTCATGGGCAAATGTAGTAAGGAATAGCCATGCAAATTCACATGCTATATCACATGCGACAGATAGGTATGTAAATGTGGATGAGACAGAATACCATGAACGCGAGAAACGCAATATGAACATTGTGATTCGTGGCGTACCCGAATCTGACAATGAAAAACTGCTCACATTGAACACGGATGTAAAAGATATCATCACAGACAAGTTTGGAATGCAAGACGTGGTTGTATACGGGGCACACCATGTGGGCCAAAAAAGAGACAAGGGCAATCGTGCGATTGTATGCACATTGTTAGATGCACGCAAACGAGCCATCATCCTTGAGAATGCACGGATTTTCCTGAAAGATAGCACAATCTACATTAGTGAGGACAGGACGCCCATGCAACAAAAAAAACGGAGACAGGCATATGAAGAACGCATCCCCTAATACGGGGACATCACAGGAGGCATGACAGGTAGGGACCCATGGGATCACAGATATACACGTAACAAGTTGGAATTGTCGGGGTTTCCCCTGGCACAAAGGAGATGGTCTGCAAGAAGTTTTGCCTAAAGCAGATGTACTTTTTTTGCTTGAAACATGGGAACATGATGCATGCCGTATCCCTTGCATTGAGGGATATATGACACAATCCATATGGATGCCAAGTATGAAAATGAGGGGTCAAGGCAGGGTTGCAGTGATGTACAAGGAGGAATTGCACAAGGTGATCAAAATAAGCAAGGTTGATGAATATAAAAGATATATCTGGATCAAAATTGAGAAAAAGGATAAGCCAATATTCCTTGCTGGATGCTACATACCGCATAGAGAGTCGTCATTCTATAATGCCTTCAAAATAGACAAAGGAGATCCTTTTGGAGAATTGTATGCAGATATTGAAACCTACACACAAGAGGGCATAGTCATGCTTATGGGAGACTTGAATGCTCGTATAGCACACACTCAAATGCAAGTTGTGGATTTCACACTACATCCTGCCAATAAGGAGGGATATGACACCCCCGATCCTATGTGGGAGAGGTGCTCTCATGACCAAATAACAAATCCACAAGGATCGACCTTGATTAGCATGATGAACTCCATGCAAATGTTAGTCATAAATGGATCACGGAAATTTGCAAACTCGGGTAAATACACATGCTACACGGCCAATAAAGGGATGAGCACCATTGACTACATGTTGGTTAGTTACGATGGATCACACATAATACATGATTTTGCGGTGGGAGAACGATCCCCAAACTCGGACCACACACCCATTCACGTATGGTTACGAGTGCCCACACAAAGGAAGGAAAAGATAGCAGCAGAGCCGACTTGGTCATACAAAATGCAAATAGAAAAGAAAAAGGAATATGCGACTTTTCTTGATAGCATACTCATGGTACATGACATGCCCTGCAATGTTGAAGACACGTGGCTAATTTTCAAACAAGCAATGATCACAACCCTTGAAGTTGTAATGGGTAGAGCTCGCAAACAGAAGAAAGATGCAAAAGGCATGCCACATAATTCATGGTTTGATGAAGAATGTAAGGCAACCAAGCACAGGTTGAGAATGACGCTCAAGTCAGAGGAGGAATGGACACCTTTAGTCAAAGAATATAATGCACTCCTACGAAAGAAAAGAAGAAGATATGAGCTGGAAAAAGAACAAAAAGAGATCAAGCATTTCAAAGAGAACCCGAAAGGGGCATGGCGGAAAAGGAGAGGGAAACGACAGGATATCATGGGAGACATCAGCCAAGAAGACATGTATGCTTATGTGGAACAACTTTATGCACACAAAGATGCTAAGGAAATGATTGGAAATCAACCCGAGTTGCAAACGAAAGAACCTTTGACTATGAAGGCAACTCTGAAAGGTATACAAAAGCTTGAGAATGGGAAAGCACTAGACACCAATAACATGAGCTCGGAAATGCTGAAATGGTCAGGCAAGGTGGCCAAGGAATGGATCCATAGACTCCTAAATCAAGCAGCCACGCAAGATCTACCCGCAAATTGGCAAGGAAACTGGATTAAGGCCTTATTCAAAAGTGGGGACAGAAATCAGCCAGAAAACTATCGCACTATTATGGTTGGTTCATGCATGGCAAAACTCTTGGGTAGCATTTTGGAAAAAGAGATCAGTGTATAGGCTGAATGTTAGATCACCTCATGTCGCTCAGAGTATTGATGGAAGAAAGCCGATTGAAGGGCAAAACTTTGTATTGTTGTTTTGTGGACTTCAAAAAAGCGTTCGACACAGTTTGCAGAAATGGTTTGTGGAAAAGAATGGAAAACATTGGAGTACCGATACACCTTAGAGCGGCGGTGGCTCGTCTCTACAAAAAGGTGAGATGCATGTTGAAAATGCAAACGGGTTTCTCCCAAGAGTTCGAAAGTAACATGGGAGTGAAACAAGGCTGCCCTCTATCCCCAACACTTTTTGGATTACGCATAGATCAACTTGAGGACTTCATACAACAAGCACTTGCACAAGAAGAAGATAGACCAAGTATTGGAGCTTTCATACTTTGACTTCTCATATATGCGGATGATGTAGTCCTTTTTGCATATAACCTCAGGTCATTACAAAGATCAATGGATGCCGTGCATGCTTTCTGTGAAGCTACGGGCTTAGCTGTCAATGTGAAAAAGACAAAGATTATGTCCATAAGAAGACACAAAATAGAAAATCAGCCCAAGGTGATGTACCTAGACCAAGCAATCGAAGTGGTGGATAGTTTTAAATATTTGGGAGTGGATATTCCTTCCAATCATGCATGGGGAAGTTGTGTAAGAAGCAGACTTGATGCGGGCAAGGCCAAATACTACCAAATTGAGAATATGTGTACACAAAGCAATATCCGAAGATGGGAGATCAAAGCAATGGTATTTGAAACATGCGTAGTACAGACCATACTATACGGGGTGGAAGTTTGGGGTGCTAGCATATCGGCCAGTACATGGAACAAAATAGAAAAGATACAAAAGGAGTTCTTATGTAGACATCTTGGGGTCAAAACGACGACACCATACTCCGTGATGATGTTGGAAACGGGCAACAGGCCATTAGAAATGAAAGCATTGCAGAGAATGTACAAATACATTATGAAAGTGAAGAAGATGTCTCCCAATAGAATACCACAAGTGGTATGGGGAGTCGGTTGTGCACCACAAAAAACCAACAAGAGCCAAGTCTGGTACAAGACATCAAGAGATGGTTTGCAAGATGGAATGTGGAAGCATATGTAGACATGCCTATCGAAGAAGGAAAAGAAGGAGATTATATGCTGAATTTTGAGCTGACAGCGCTAGACAGTCTCCACAACAAATGGAAGACGGCTACACACAAATATAAATTTGAATACTACTGCAAACATGTACACACAAAGTATTGGGAGGCATACAAAATGTCAGAAACACAAGTTCACATAAGAACTCCTATGTGTCACCGAGCAAGAAGAGCCATCACTATGATGCGTATGAGAGCTCACAGGCTGAAAGTAGAGACAGGAGGATGGCTGAAAATTGATGCAAGCCAAAGAGAATGCACCCAATGCATTTACAAAAGATTGAGGATGAGACACATGTGACTCTAGAATGCCCCGCATACACCGACATACGCGCTGATTTTCAGCAGCTTACAAGGGGATGCACTACTCTTGAGGAATTGCTCTCTAAAACCGACCCATCTCCTACAGCTCTAGGCATATACCTAGCCAGTATTCTACAACATCACACACTACTCATGGAAAAGGCAAAGGGTGCTACACACCACACACCCCTGCAAGGGGAGTTTGCTTAGAGTTTTCGAGGGTCCCATGGGTCATTTTGGCCCCCCGAGGACGTAAATATCAAATCAAATCAAATCTCTTTGCCATTTCCCCCTTGAATAACAGGTCTTGAGTTCAACTCTCCTCATCGAATAGATCTTTAAGGTCTCTTGGAATAGTTTCCTACGACATTAAAATTCTCTTCTTTTTCTTCCTCTCTCTCTCTCTCTCTCTCTCTCTCTCTCTCTCTCTCTCTCTCTCTCTCCGTGTGTGCGTGTCAAAAACTCCTAACGTGTCAAGCCACTGAAGACCTAAGCTGACTTGCAGATTCCAGCCGAGGGGCCTAAACCCTAAGAAGAAACAGAAGCAGCAAACTCGGCTAAATACGGCGTATCAACTTACCTTTTACTTTCCTTTCCTTGTGAGCCAGTATTTGTTCTGGAATGAGAATCTCCTTTGTCTCTTCCACCTCAAGTTGCTCCCCCCAGGCTCCCTATCCATTGGCAAATCACCTTTGAAAGGTTTCAACAGACTCACATGAAATGCATTGTCAATCTTCCAAGTATCCGGTAAGTTTAGTCTGAAGGATACATCATTTATCTTTTCTTAAATCTCGAAAGAAGCATAGTATCTCATACTCAAATTTGGAAAAAGTCGCTCCTTACCCTTTTGTTTCCGAAGGCGTGCCTTCTCAAACCATAGAAACACCCAATCATCTTGCAAAAGTCACGTCGATGCTTGTTGGCTGCCTTCTTATGCCTTGCTTGAGACTTCTCAAGAGCCTCGCACACTACTGCAAAAGCAGTCTCTAGCTCCTGAACATACTGATCTACTTCAAAGATCTTATCCTTGGTGCTTAGAATAGGTGGAACCTTCTTAGCACCCTCAATGATCCCAAATGGTGCCTTCCTTGTAGACATATGCACTGTGTTGTTGTAGGAAAACTCCACCAAGGGTAAAAACTTCTCCCACTAAGCTTTCTGATCAGAGATGTAAGACTTCAACAAGTCCAGAACCACTGAATTTGCAATCTCCGATTGCCCATCAGTTTGCGGGTGGAAAGAGGACGAGAATTGTAACCAAATACCAATATTCTCCCAGATTGCCCTCCAAAACAAACTAGTAAAACGGTGATCACTATCTGGAACTATAGAGTAAGGCATGCCATGAAGTCGAAATATCTGCGAGACAAACAGTTTAGCCAAATGATCCAGCTTAACCGTCTTCTTGACTGGAAAAAGTGAGCTTGCTTGCTAAATCTGTCGATGACTATCCAAATGCCATCATGCCCACTCTGAGTCTTGGGAAGATCAAAAATAAAATCCATTGCTATGCTTTCCCAAGGTCGGCTAGGTGGTATAGGTAAAGGTTGCAAAAACCCTAGTGCCTTATGCCTGTCGAACTTGACCTTTTGGCATATCAAACAATTGCAAACAAACTCATCCACATCCTTTTTGAGCCTCAGCCAATAGAAAACCGTTCCACACCTTTCAAGGTGGTCTCTATGCCGCGATGACGTGAAAAAGGTGGACAATGGCACTCTGTCAAAACCTTATTTCTTAGTGCTTGTGTAACACACAACAAGTTCTTCCGCATCAAATAGCCTTCCTTGAGCGAATAGCTCGTAACTACTTCTCCACTCTGCAGTCGGTCAAAGATGTTTGCAAAATCGGGATCTATGGCTAACTGATCCACCATATCCTCGAAACTGTGATGATGAATTGCCGAAATAGCCAAAACCAAAGGCTTACGAGACAGTGCATCCGCCACACATTGGGGCAAGTCAGAAAAGTGGACAAAATGCTCTCTTATCTGGCAGCACTTCTCTAGTTAGTGCCTCCTTCATAAGCCAGCAAGTAAAAGCATAGGTGGAGCAGATTCAGGATGCAAAAAGAGATGCATTAAGCTGTGAATGTTGTGCAAGGCTTCAGTTCTTGCACTTCGCTGTACATAGAGGGTAGGCAAGCACACAATAGCTTTGGTACCTACAACAATCCACCATACGGCTGAAAAATGCAGCCCACGTTTTATTTTAATGCTTCTCTCTCTCTTAAGTTGGAAAATGCCCAAAAATGTGCCAAGTGGCACTCATGCATTAATTCCCCGCTTTGGACCTTCTGGTCTAAAAATATCTCAACCGGTTGCTCAGTTGACTTAGCGGCAGAGTAATGAAATGTACCTCTTGTCATTCCGGAGCTAATGACGCGAGCAGATTTCATGGCCCACAATAGTAGTTCTCTAAATTTTAGGAGATGCTTCCATTGGACTCTCACTGGTCATCTGACTATCTTTCACCACTGGGACCACATCCAAAATGCAATGTAGCCCAGTTCTCGGGTGATTTTCTCTAGGTGACCCCACCTTGTCATTGTGCCTCTATGGAGTTAATTTCCTAGTATCCACCAACTTATTAAGTGCGGCGAGGGGACCTAGATGACTTTGAACTGAGCCTAAACACCCTTTTACTACTGGAATTCCAGTGCCGACCAACTTCTCGTCTGCGGGTGAAACTATTGTTTCACACTGGCCATACAATGTCCGACCATTTGCAACTTCAAAAAGAGGGTCTCAAAAATTAAACAAAAATCATCGAAAAGAAACCAACAACTATGGTTAGCAGTTGCCACGTTCCCGTGACAGTAATTAGCCATTGCCACGTCCTCGTGACACATTCCCACCCGCCCCTGGGAAAGCATTGCTATGGATTTCATCTTTGATCTCCCGAAGACTCAAAGTGGGCACGATGGCATTTGGATTTTGCATACGGCGAGGCTAAGGGCCGATCTGAAAACATTGATCCTTTGGGCTGAAAAACGCTGATCTTAATGGCTGAAAATGCTGATGCTTTGCGGCAAAAACGCTGATCTTGCTATTGAGAAAACGCTGGCGAGGCTGAAACCGGCCTGTTCAATCCAAAAAGGGTGGTAGACTTTACTTCAAACCTTGATTTAGCTTTCACCCATTATTAGTCGTCTATTTTACCTGTACTTTCAAGACACAACAAAGGGGAGAGGGATACAGGTTGCTAGATTGCACCTGTATGAGTAGACGGACACCAGATTGGCCCCTAACTTAGGCGCCCCTTTCGGTATTTCTTTATTGTTCAAAAGAGGGAAATAAACATTGTGGTTCCCTACAAGCTGCCCCGCACAAACTCGGCTGAATTTCCACTGTTCCATCCCGATTTCGGCAACATAACTATACTAGAACCCTTCACAGTCAGTATTCCCACGCATTGAATGACTTTCCCGACGCATACGGGCACTTTGCAAAACCTGGCGAGAATCTGCAGCACGCTGAATTCTCTGTTTTCAGCCCTGAAAATGCGCCAGATCACTTGTACAACGGTCCCCTTGCGTCCCCAAACCTCCTGGGGGTATTAGGGTCCGTTTAGGGCCAAAACCCTAAACCTGCAAAAATACACAGCAGGCTGTAATTCACTGTTTCAGGCTCCGTTTCACGTGCCGGTCGCATCCGTAGCAAGTCCTCGAGCTCCCACACCTGTAGGGCTACTTGCCCTTTGAATCGGACGAGATTTCTGATGTGAAACCTCTCCGAATTCACCTGTACCTGCGGGGGGATTAGCCGCTAGCTAATCCAGTACCTGTACAAGAGGCTCTTGCCTCGGCAATCGCGCATGAACCCACACAACTGTACATTGGTCAAATGAAGAGCCCACTAGTGGGGCATAACATACTGCCAAAGGGGAGAGAGAGGGCAGTGCGTAGCGTGCAGGGCATCACTCCTAGCACCGCACTGAGCATAAGAGGGAAAGCAAGCACTCCATAGCTCTTAACCAGTGACAAATCTGAAAATGAGGCTCTCCCCCTCCTAAATTCAGCGCCACTTGGCACATTTATAAGGATTTTCCCGTTTCGGGGTTGCCGTCTAAAAATATCCCAACCGGTTGCCCAGTTGACTTCACGACAGAGTAAGAAAATGTTCCCCTTGTCATTACCTCCGGAATGACGTCAACACATTTTCAGGTCCCAAAATAGCAGTTCCCTAAATTTTAGGAGATGCTGCCATTGTATCTTTCTAGGTCATCCGACCCTCTTTGTACACTGCGGCCACATCCAGAACTGAAATGTAGCCTCTGTAGCAAAGGATTCCACTTTGGCTAGTCAATGACCCCACTTGGCTAACCATAGTCCTTGTCCAACCTTAGTGCTCTCTTGCCCTCAGGCCTGGACTCCCTCTGGACAGTTCCACACTAGCTATGCAATGCAGGGCAGTTAGATTTCCCGAGGGGTGTTTCCAAAAAGTGAAAGTAAATAGATAATAAGAAAGAAATCAACAAAAAGGATAGATAGTAGTCACACGCTGGTGACAGAGGCTGCTATCTGCTGGGCACTGTGCTCTTCCTTTGAGTCTTCTGCTTCTTCTCAGCAACCTATGGCCACATATATAGCCCCCATAATCTGGGTCGAGCAGTACAATCCCAGCCCCCATGGTTTGGATTATTAAAAAGTCACTTTAATTTTTAAATGACATAAGATGTCGTCGCAAAAATGGGTTCATGAACTCGAAAATGCTCATGTTGGGTAATGAATGAATGAAATGCTAGTGATCATGGTTGTGCAATCAGAGGGTATGCAGCTACTCTAAGTGCCTCGACATGCACAACCCGCGTACAGGCTCACAAGGGTGCCAGAACACTTCCTAGGCTACCTAAACCCTAGAAGTAGGAATAGCTTGTCCACATGCACATAAGGTTAGATGTGCACGTGACAGTTATTGTTGTTCGTATCTTGCCCGGTCCGAGCTATATGACCAAACTATCTATGGGGTATGTAAGAGTACCCCCATGCATTGCAAACCCTTGCTTTGCATGCCCCATCAATTGTTGCATGGACTCGGACTTCTACAACAGACAATAATTTCAATTTAGGTAGACCGCAACAAAATAGCTCTATCTGTTGCTTGAACGTAATTTTCTTGAAAGAAGAGGCTGGTAAGAAAACGTCCCAAAATCTCTGCCATTAAGTATCAAGAGTGTCTTCCTTGGTTATCCTCAGATGATTCCAAGCTGTAATCACATCACGTTCGTATTCTTGAGTGAGCCATGAGGAAGTAAATACTCTTTTGAATTGAAGCCACTTGGTTGATGCCTCCCTCCGTAGAAGCGGAGTGGACCACCAAGTTTGTGCGTTCCCCTTGAGGTAGGATGCCGCCCTCCGGACTTTGGAGTGCTCTGAATAGCGCCCTCCGGAGTATGCAATATCAAACTGTTGAATAAAAAAAAAGGGCCTTGTGAGTATCCTTAAAGCCAAAAAAAGTGTCACAAGGTTGGATCAAAACGTACGTACGGATCAATTCCGTACCATACGGACGTTTTGTACGGATCCATACCGTACAAAATGATCCGTACGCCGTTTTTTTTTTTTTTTTGGGGTGTGGGAAGCCCGTACAGTGCTGATTTAAAATAAAAAGCTAAGTCCCTTGCAGTAGTTACACAATATATGGTTGTCTTGTAAAACGTGTCTTTGAATGTCTCTATATGTTGTTGGCTTCTCTCTTGTTTTTTTTTGAAATGTCCTAGAAAATTTAGTACTTTGCGGTTTTTTTACAAGAGTACGTATTTTTACGTACATAAAATTTTTTCCTATACGGAACAACGTACAATACGTACATATACGCCACGTACAGTACGTTTGGTACCACCTTGAAGTGTCAAACTTTATTGCTTGCCCACCCTCCTTAAAATCTTTGGGTTTCTTCTTCCTGTCCTCGAGAAAATCATACTCGTTGGCTCTATAAAAATGCTTCCTCTTTGCGAACATCGGCTCATCAGACTCTGAATTGTCCGAAGAAGACGAATCCTCCTCTGAATCATCAAAATACTTGCGAGATCTTATATGGGATCGACTCTTCTTTACCTTCTTCTTGCCTCTGTTGTGTCTCTAGATCTTTCTCCTCTTCTTGCCCTTTCTTTCCTCGTCTCTGGACTCGGAGGTCGAAGAATTATCAAAGCTTTCAAAAGAAGACGAGGACGAACTAGAAACACCCTCAAATCTAACTCGTTTCTTGCCTTCTTGGTATTTTCAAAAGTAGATCTTTGACCCAAGTAGCCTGGATAGTCTGCTGCTCGACTCTGCTTTCCGAGCCAATTCTTGGTCTTCATGAGTCTGCTAACACGTCGTTCTACTGTTTCCTTAAACTAATCCTCTCCATACACCTTTTGAGCAGGAGTCGTATGCTTCGTCAATGCTGACTTCACATGTGATCTAATGACGAAGCGCCATCATCTCGTCAAGCGGATACTTAGCCGAAAATTTCGCATATTGTGGATCCTTGGAGTATTGAAGCATCTGCTAGGCACAAGCGTCAACCTGTTGTTGCCGCTGCATCTCCATCCTTTCGTACTCAGTAGGAGGAGATGGCTCGTACTATTTGGAATCTAAAAAGATGGACGATGTCCATTGGAATCTTCATTGTTCTCGCTCGAACCGGAATGGTCGGGCACCACGGTTTCCTCCAAGCCGGATTCGTCGACCAAATCCATGTGTGTTGTGAGTAAAGGGATTGGATCCTTCATAGAAGAAGAATCAATTGAGCTTTGATACCATTGTAACAGACTTGGACACTCACAGACAAGTGAACAAACCGAAAGAACTGAACAAAACTGAGAGAGATGACACGGCACAGCAAAGTTCCGCGCCCAGAGAGATTGGCCCCAAAGACTGGCACCCCTTTTGGTATTTCTTTATTATTAATGCTTCACAAAGTACAAAGTCCGAGGGTCCTCGTGCTCCCAAGCGTATCTGCCCGAGACTAAGGCCTTGGCATTTTATTCATAGTGCCCTTGACCTTCCAAAAGCAGTGTACATGAAAAGCTTCAAGTCTAAAAGCATCTAGGTCCCAAAAGCTAGCGCCCCAACAGCCAGCGCAAATCAGGGAATTCCGTACAGGTGCCACGTCAACAACGTAAATCGTGGAAGTCCGTAAGATCAGCCACGTTAGCGACGCAATTTGCGTGTCCGTACAGCTGCCACATGATCAGCCCTTTACGCGTTTCTTTTCAGCCTTTAGTCCCTTTGGACCCCATTGGACAGGACCCCATACGTTGATACAACTTATAAAAATTGGTGTCCTTTTATTTTTAACCTCTCAGATTGGTTCTGCAAGTTGTTACAACTTCTTTTGCATCTTTTAGCGAGCCTCTAACCTCTTTCTATCCGGAGTCTGTCCTTTAGGTCATTCCACATCATCACTTTGTGCCAGACTCCCTCCATCACGCATCGGGCGCGCTCCTGTCTTCATTGCTCTTTCTTACGGGCATAAGCCATAAAGAACCCACGACCACATAGGGTTCATGGATTCGGCAGATTACCTTCAGATTCTCCTCGACGAGCTTCGTGACATTCTTTCGCGGCATCCTCAACACAATCTTTCAATGCTGCAAAGTTTTCAACAGTTTCTGGATTACATATTACCCCCTCTGATGCTTCAGGAGGTGGTACCTCTTCCTCTGGCACTGTTGCTAAATTGGCTTTATCTTACAGAAAAATAATTCTAAATGAATTATTGGATTTATAAGTGAGAGGGTTTTCTCGCTTGGAACACCAAGGAAAAATAATTATAAATGAATTATTGGAATTTTAAGTGAGAGGGCTTTTCTCACTGGAGACATCCAAGTACAGAGTATTCCTAGTGCATCATTTAAAGTAATAACGGGAACACTGAGAACGGAAATATCTATAAGGCCACCACGAACGGATACTTCTGATGCGTCACATCGGATGGGTAACAGGGAGCATCCGAAAGAAGTATCCGACCATCCGGGAACGGACATCTCTGATGCGTCATAGGATGGGTGACAAAGAGCATCGTGAAGGAGATTGTACTGTAAGTTTGGTAGGAAAGGACTAGGTGATGGGTATTCCTGATGTGTCACAAGGTGGATGACGAGTGCATCGGAAAGGGAATATCCATAGTCGGGAGGAAATTCTGAACTGTGTTAGAATTGTGCACCAGGAAAAAGCAAGCACTTGAATGAAGATGGGTTCAAAGGAAACTTTGAGGAAAAACAGATGCTTTTTGAGAAAGCGGGATTGCCTTTCGGGAAAGCAGATGCTTTCTCGCGAGGAAGTCTATGTCTGCATTGCAACTGTGCATGTGATTGCATCCAGGGACGCCTGGGAAGTACTGTCAAAGCATTGTTTTTAACTTATAAGGTTTTATTGAGTTTTTGGACAGATTCAGACCATTTTTTTGGGTGACCGACCGCCCACTTAATAAGTGAGCAGCCACTTAATAAGTGGGCAGCCATTTGATAAATAAGGCATCAGATCAGCCAGCGTTTTCTCTCTCTTTTTCTGGCAGAGCAGCAAAAAAAAAAAAAAAATCAAAAAAAAAAAAAAACGGCCGCGATCTCTACGCGAGCAGCTATTCGTGCCCGTAGCTAGGAGCTATAAAAGCATCACATGCCCTTACACAGAGAGGAGGACCAATCTTTGCAAGGAGGAGATGCTGCTGCAAATTTCAGCCGTAAAGAAGACGTTGCAGGTGACGCCCATGGCTGCCCCAAGTGTACCAGATGTCGCCAAGACCTAGTGCGCGAGTTCCCTCACGAAGAAGTGCCTACGGAGCGTGTTTCCATCGCGACAAGCTGCTGTTTTTCTCTGATTTCAGCCCCTAAACGTCGTAGACAGGGCTGATTTATGAGAAGGAACCGCAGAACACACCTCTTTTGTGTGTAGGATTGGAAGAGAGGATTTTCTATGGAGAGATCTCTTCCGGGGAATTGCTTTTCGAGAACGGAGTTGCGTTTCGAGCGTCAAGACTTTGAAGGTAACGATTTTCATGTTATGAACTCTGAGTATTTGTTTGCAGGTGTACTTCCTCTTAGTGAGGGAGTAGGAGCAGAGGAAGGCATGAGCCTCTGCAGGAGAAAAGCACTCTGAGGAACTAGAGCCAGATCAGCCCAAGGGTTTCGTACCCGAGTTTGGGAAGTAGATCCACGGATCGGAGAGAGGTAGTCTCTCAAGTTGTGATCCGGAAGTTGGGATTCCCAAGTAAGGACTTCATGTCCGGGAAAGCAGAGTTGTTCTGCGGGAAGAGGACTCTGGAAATAGAGTTCTAAAAGAGAGTTGCAGGGATGTCATGCCCTGAGTCTGGAAGGTGAGATCCAGAGGCGAGAACCTTGATTCTCGAGGAATTGGAATAAGGAACGGAAGTTCCTTGGAATAGGGTTTTGCCCTAGGAATCGGAAGCTGAGGCTTCCGGGAACCATCAAGTCTTATTCTAGAACGAACGTGGTAATACGTTCGGTTCAAGTGCTTGTATAGACTTCTCCTCAGTAATAAAGATACTATTACGGGGGGGGACCAACCCATCTTCTGGTCCCCAGTACTGTGTCGATCTTCTCACTTTATCTCTCTCTCTCTATCTATCTATTTCTCTCTATATCCTCTGGCTTCAATATTAAGTGATAAATTTTATTTATCCGAGTATATTTTATATTGCTATGCGCTCCCGTTTGTGACAGTGATATCAGAGCATGGTCTCCTCTCTTTATCTGTAAAGGAGGACGACTCTGGGAAGATACGGAAAGAAGCCATGACAAGCCAAGAGAGAAGTAAGCAGGCGGAAACCTAAGTCCTGCAAGAAAAGCTCGCAGAGTTGGAAAAAAAAATTCTCTCTGCAAGAAGTCGACACAAGACTTGGGATTCTCTGAGAAGGCGACAAGAGCATGATGCTCAAGAACCTAGAGAATCCAAGGAGTGGAATGCTCAAGATCCTTCAGAATCCAGAAAATATCCAGAACTATAGCCATGAAATCCCGTCATTTCAAGAAGGATATGAAGAAGGTCTCTAGACCTAGGAACGCTTCCAATCAAGTTTGATACTTTTGACGGAAGGGAAGATGCCCCAAGAGCTACCACTTTGATTCGACAAGTTTGAAGTTGCCTTTGCAAACGGCAATTTCTGAAAAAGCGTCGAAGATGAGGCATGTGATTAAACACCTCAAGGGGATTGCAAGTACTTGGTGGTATACCAAAGCTCTGCAAGGAACTTACAACAAGACTTGGATTCAATTCAAGGCTGAATTTTTCGACAAATTTTTTTTCCTCTGCACTTTGAGGAAGGCATCCAAGAAGATTGGGATGGGTTTGCCCAATAGGAACACGAGTGAGTCAAAGCAAGTAGTGGTTCACTCTTGCCAAGGTAGCTCCACTCTCGATCCTCTCTGAGGAAGGAAAGATGAAGAAATTCAACAAAGGACTTTTGCCCGAATTTTGTAGACGCATCTGCAAAATACTTTGCAGCAGATGGTAGAGTCAGCAATAAAAGCTGAAAGTGTACACCTTAGTGTACATAGAATCCAATCCCCGTAGTGAAACGGGAATCATTGAACATAGAAAGTTCGGAGTAAGGGAATTCAATCTAACTCCTGAGTTCTTGAATAGAAGACCCTCGAACTTTAAGTGAGAGGGCAGGTTTTCAATCAAAGTTACATCTTTGAGGAAATCATAAAGTGCATTGTGCTTGTTTGCTCTTTGGCACAAGATATGGTTGTCTAACCGGGACTACCACTCTCGAGTGTTTATGAGAGCAGGATCAAACCGAAACATTGTTTTCTGAGATGAATTGGTTTGCTTAACTAGCCGGAAGGTCAACTATTGATCTGGTATCCGGTAATTCTCGAACAGATTACCTGCTACTGCAGGTAGGAAATTATGAAGGAACCATTCTCAGCTTTCAAGCAAAGAAAAGCTTTCATGAAGCTTGAGTACTCTTTAAGCCCACACCCCCTACTCGGTAAGGGAAGATATGGTAGTGCTTTTTGCACAAGTGAATAAACACTCTCTTTATGAGGGAAGAAACAAGCGACAACTACGGCCTGTGCTTGAGGAATCCAAGGATTAAAATCCTAGATTATTTGATGAGCGGGTTTTGCTCTAAGATCAAGCCAAGGGATCGTCAAGTTGAGCATCTTCGCTCTAAGGATCTTACGAAGGGAAGGTAATTTCCCAGGTTCACCGAAACTTTAACACAGCTTAAGAATTATGTATACTTTTGAGTACATGGATAACACACGAAGATACAAACCTATGCCAAGGAACTGGACGAGAGTTTGTTATACTCTCTTGAGCGCCTTTTTGCGCGCAAGAATATTCCGACACGAGAATCTCTATTTGAGATGTGTTTGGTAGAAGGAATTTGAGTTTCTCTACGGAGAAGAGGTTTTCTGATGGTCGTTGATCATTGAGTACGCTATGTGCTTTTACCATTACAGAGCAACTTTTGGTTGCGGTATAGGTTTCTCCATGAGCACGTCAAGTAGCATTTACACGCTGCTGGAATAAATTCGAACTATTATGTTCGTAAGAATATAGTTCACCAACCATTTCAAAATGGTAAGAATTACATATGGGAGAACATCCCTGAGAATCAAAGAGGGTTCGCTCTATTGTGAACTGGGTTTGAACGTACGTTCAGAAAATGCTATGGCTAGAATCCTATCTGCCTGAGATTTTGCAATTCGTCATTGATGCTTGCAAGGTGAATCATTTTTTTATGATTTTGTAAGGAAGAGACGCTAATGGGCATCGGGAAATCACTGCTGGTGGTAATAACTCCCAGGAGGAAACGATTGGAAAGAAGTGCTATCGTGCACAAGGAATCTTCGGACTGGAACCGTCCGCCTACGTTGAGCGATGGCCTGGAACAAGAACCTTCTTTAAGGTGATCGCAAATTGTGGAAGAAAGACATCGAACTCAATGCTCTATGACTTGGGCATTCCCTATGTGGGAGGACACAAGAGGTTTAATACCCTCTGGACTAACAGCGTAGGATTATGCGCAAGGACAAATACCTAGATTGATTTCTAGGAAGATTATTCTTCTCGAATTTGAGAAGACATAATCAAGTTAACAGAGTCTTAGATAAGGAAACTTTGGATCAGAACAATTGGCCTACCCAAAGCAAAGGCCCGGAATAAGAACTTACTTTGGTAAGATGACACACTTGTTCTGCCATAGGAAGATTCACATGAGCTTAATGCTCTCGACATGCCCTATGCGGGGACACAAGAGGTTTAATATCCTCAGGACTAATAGCGCAAGGTTATGCGCAAGGACATAGACCTAAATTGATTTTTAGGAGGATTATTCTTCTCGGGATTGAGAAGGTGGAATTGAGTTCACAGATTCTCGGAAAGACGCGAATGACGAGTTCTTACATGGCTCGTAGCTTTGATGAATGGTGAAGGATATCCTCGAGGTACTAGAGGAAGCATATGAACTGGTAAGTTAAGTATTGAATTATGAAATTTTTTGGTTTAATTTACTTTTTACGTTCTCTTTTGAGAAAGGACTAGCTCAACTCACCATTGAGCAAGATTTGGAATCTTTCCAGTTTCTCCCCGGCAGTTCAGTTGGACCTCTACAGTTGAGGACGACTGTTTATAAGTGAGAGGGATGTTGCTAAATTGGCTTTATCTTACAGAAAAATAATTCTAAATGAATTATTGGATTTATAAGTGAGTGTTTTCTCGCTTGGAACACCAAGGAAAAATAATTCTAAATGAATTAATGGAAGTTTAAGTGAGAGGGCTTTTCTCACTGGAGACATCCGAGTACAGAGTATTCCTAGTGCAAGTAATGACGGGAACACTGAGTACGGGAATATCTGTAAGGCCACCCGGAACGGATACTTCTGATGCGTCACATCGGATGGGTGACAGGGAGCATCGGAAAGAAGTATCCGACCATCCGGGAACGGACATCTCGGATGCGTCATAGGATGGGTGACACAGAGCATCGTGAAGGAGATTGTACCGTAAGTTCGGTAGGAAAGGACTACGTGATGGGTATTCCTGATGCGTCACAAGGTGGGTGACAGGTGCATCGGAAAGGGAATATCCATAGTTAGGAGGAAATTCCGAACTGTGTTAGAATTGTGCACAAGGAAAAAGCAAGCACTTGAATGAAGATGGGTTCAGAGGAAACTTAGAGGAAAAACAGATGCTTTTTGAGAAAGCGAGATTGCCTTTCGGGAAAGCAGATGCTTTCTCGCGAGGAAGTCTATGTCTGCATTGCAACTGTGCATGCGATTGCATCCAGGGACGCCTGGGAAGTGCTGTGAAAGCATTGTTTTTAACTTATAAGGTTTTATTGAGTTTTTGGACAGATTCAGACCATTTTTAAAGGTGACTGACCGCCCACTTAATAAGTGGGCAGCCATCTGATAAATAAGGCAACAGATCAGCCAACGTTTTCTCTCTCTCTTTTTCTGGCAGGACCAATCTTTGCAAGGAGGAGATGCTGCTGCAAATTTCAGCCGTAAAGAAGACGTTGCAGGTGATGCCCATGGCTGCCCTAAGTGTACCAGAGGTCGCCAAGACCTAGTGCGCGAGTTCCCTCGCGAAGAAGTGCCTACGGAGCGTGTTTCCATCGCGACAAGCTGTTGTTTCTCTCTGATTTCAGCCCCTAAACGTCGTAGACGGGGCTGATTTATGAGAAGGAACCGCAGAACACACCTCTTTTGTGTGTAGGATTGGAAGAGAGGATTTTCTATGGAGAGATCTCTTCCGGGGAATTGCTTTTCGAGAACGGAGTTGCGTTTCGAGCGTCTAGACTTTGAAGGTAACGATTTTCATGTTATGAACTCTGAGTATTTGTTTGCAGGTGTACTTCCTCTTAGTGAGGAAGTAGGAGCAGAGGAAGGCATGAGCCTCTGCAGGAGAAAAGCGCTTTGAGGAACTAGAGCTAGATCAGCCCAAGGGTTTCGTACCCGAGTTTGGGAAGTAGATCCACGGATCGGAGAGAGGTAGTCTCTCAAGTTGTGATCCGGAAGTTGGGATTCCCAAGTAAGGACTTCATGTCCGGGAAAGCAGAGTTGTTCTGCGGGAAGAGGACTCTGGAAATAGAGTTCTAAAAGAGAGTTGCAGGGATGTCATGCCCTGAGTCTGGAAGGTGAGATCCAGAGGCGAGAACCTTGATTCTCGAGGAATTGGAATAAGGAACGGAAGTTCCTTGGAATAGGGTTTTGCCCTAGGAATCGGAAGCTGAGGCTTCCGGGAACCATCAAGTCTTATTCTAGAACGAACGTGGTAATACGTTCAGTTCAAGTGCTTGTATAGACTTCTCCTCAATAATAAAGATACTATTACAGGGGGGGGACCAGCCCATCTTCTGGTCCCCAGTACTGTGTCGATCTTCTCACTTTATCTCTCTCTCTCTCTCTGTCTATTTCTCTCTATATCCTCTGGCTTCAATATTAAGTGATAAATTTTATTTATCCGAGTATATTTTATATTGCTATACGCTCTCGTTTGTGACAGGCACCAAAAAGTACGAGAGCTTCCAACCGACAACCTTTCGAGCCGTCTGTTCCGATCGGGGGAGTCTTCAGGAATATGATACAGCCATCTGATCCTGATCCAGTGCAACCGCCTCTGCCATCGACATTGCCCCCAAAGACGGCGGCACGACAATCAAATTCTTCACCTTTTTCCACGGTGAGATCGGAAGAAAGAATTGCACTTCCTACAACAATTCAACAACATCTATGCTTTACGGAACTACACACAAGCATCTAAGAGTTCTCGAGCAACGGGATTTCTTAATGATAATGCTATGCAGTGGTGGAGTTCAATCGCGACAACATCTATGCTTTAGGGAACTATACAACAGAATCTAAGATTTCTCGAGAAGCGGGATTTCTTAATGATAATGCTATGCAGTGGTGGAGTTCAATCGCGACACAACCGCATGCTCCAAGGACCTGGCAAGCCTTCAAGATAATATTTGCACGCAGTTATATGACTTCTCTCTTTGAAGTACAAATCTCGTAGGAATGGGGCAACTTCAAAATACTTGCCACAGAGACCATGGACGACTATAACCAAAGGTTTCTCAACGTCTACCTCTCAGTGTCTTTCTTTAAGTTTAATCCCTTGGAGGACCAATGCGAGCAATACACTATTGGACTACCATCACCATTGCAGGAATCTTGTCTCCCTAAGCAAGCCTCAAGCAAGAGCTTATGGATCGATTGCATGAGTATGTAATTTTAGTGCATCAAGACACCCGTTACAGATCGACAAGGTCTGGGTGTGATGGCTAATTTTGCTACGCCGAAATATCAAGAGCTTCAATCTGGAATGAGAATATACTCCTTATTGGATAAGATTTTTCCGGAAAGCCAACGACCCAGGATATCAAGAGCTCCAATCAAGAATGAGAAAACTGATTGGCCCTCGCAATGTCCCTCGGAATGACCCTCGGAAATTTTCGAGCTAACTTGAGTTGTTTTGCAAATACACTGTAATCGCAGACAATTACTCTCTTTCAAGAAGGGGGATGTCACAAACTGCTGACGTTGAAGACCTGAGCCGACTTGCAGATCTGAGCCGAGGGGCCCAAACTGTTGCTAATTGGACTATTTTCTTATTTTTAATGATTAATCTCTTTTTTAGGATATTTTATTGTGTGCACTAAGAGCTGTTGAAAGATTGTAGCTACAGGAACTGCCATCAAGAACGGACAACTCTGATGTGTCATTTGATGGGTGACGGTAAACATCGCGAAGGAGTTTCCGTAAGTTCGGTGGAAAGGGCCGGGTTACGAATACCCCTGATGCGTCACATGATGGGTGACGGGTGCATCAGTAAGGGGGCATTTCGTAGGCTAAGGAGGAAATCCGAACTGAGTAAGAAAATACGCGTAAGAACGCAAGCACAAGAATAAAGATGGGTTCAATGAAGCTTTTTACGAAAAACAGGAACATTTGCGGGAGGGCAGATATTTTCCCGCGAGGAGTCTGTGTCTGCATTGCATCTGTGCCGTGTCTTGCACCCGGGGACGCCTGGAATGTGTTCGTGTAGCATTGTTTTCACTAACTGAGTGAGTTTTTAAAGTTTGAACAGGTTCACACTTTATTTTATTAAGTGGCAGGTCACTTTTAAGTGACCAGCCCTTTTATTAATAAAATAAAGCAAGGCTCTTCTTTAAAAAAAGCCAGCGCTAAAAAGCTACGAAGGGGGCTGAATCAGCGATCTCTCTCTCTCCTCTCTCTAGGGGGGCGCCAGGGTCTTGCTTTTCGGCTCTATTCCCGCCGAGTGCCAGGCCCTATAAAGTAGTAGCCAGCGTTCCAGTTTTAACACGCCGGAAGCAGCAGAGGAAGCTAGCGCTAGGATTCTAGAGCAGAGGTTGGCGACGGAAATTGCAAGTGTTCGTGTGACGACTGAGTACGGAGGTCGCTTTTCCGAGCAAGGAGCGACAGGTATAAGGTGTTGATACGCATTGAGAATTGTTGCTTTGTATGGTTTGTTTTGCAGGAATCTCCCGTCTTACGGGAAAGCCCCTCACGGGAAGTACGGCTTCACGCCTAAGTCCCTTACGGGAAAGTACGGCTTTGCGCCTAAGTCCCTTACGGGAAGGAACGGCCTTGTGCCCAAGCCCTTTACGGGAAAGCACGACCTTCGGGTCTAAGATTACAGAACGGAGGGGTTTCCTCGGGTTCTCGTGCTTGTATAAGAATTCTCCCTGAATAAAGAATACTCTTAACGGGGAGGGGGACCAGCCCATCTTCTGGTCCCCAATACTGTGTCGATCTTCTCCCTTCTCTCATGTTTGCAAAGTATTATATTTTTCAGATTTCTAAGTGCTCATGTACGCTCGCGTTTTGTGACAGAAACCCTAATAAGAAGCAATAGAAGAAGCAACAGAAGAGTTCCCACCAACTTATGGGACCTCGTCCGATGGGGCCAAGTGACACAAAGGATATTAAAATAAAGCAAGAACACACTCACAAAGGACTAGCATAAAAGATGATGACGGCAACTATACGGATGCCTGTGAATCCCGCTGCAACTACTGTGACGTGGCCGGCATACGGAATTTTGCATTTTACATTGATGATGTGACAGTCGTACGGATTTCAATGAAACGCGCTGGCAGCTTTAGCGTCAGCTTTTGGGACCCGATGCTTTTAGAACTTGAGCCTTGATGCTAACTCTGCCTTGCAAGCGAGTACTACCACCTGAATAAACCTGTCGTGAAAACATTACGGGTGAAGACGGAAGGTAAGGGTGCTTGGAGGAATACCCAATATCCAAGTACTCAAAGCATGGTCATCATCCAAAGCGGAATGGATACTTTGAGTGAAGGTGATAAGTCTGAAGTTGGAGAAGATGTCCCCAAGAACCATTAAATCCTCCTTTGTTCCCATCTACGCCACGGATTGCACCAAATTCTATGAAGGCTTTGATAAAGTCCATGATGGAGACGATGCTACGATAGGAGGCTCAACAGGCCGAAGTCAAAAGGGAAAAGGAGGCTCAACGGGCCGCAATCAAAAGGAAAACACACGGCTCTCAAGAGGGAACGCGAAGTTCAAAATATAGCTGCTGAAGAAAGAAGGATAGCTATGGAGCTAGAGTGTGAGCAGGCCCGTGAAGCTCAACACATAGCGGCCGAAGAAAAGAGGGCAGCTATAGAGCTCAAGCGTGAGGCGTTGCGAGACCAACACATGCAAGACTCAGTCCTACATGTGCTATCCTCGAAGAGCAATCCAACCAAGGATGTCGGTGAGTCATCGGGTAGACTAGGTAGAGACGACAACTACAACAATCCAATCACTGATGATTTTCAATAAATATGATGGTAGGATGGATGCATCAATGATTTATTCTTGGTTACACCAATTTAACACTTATTTTGCTACTAACAAGAAAAACAATAACAGTAAAGTTTTGAAAGTTGCCATGTACCTGTCCAGTGATGCCATTAATTGGTATCAAACGAACCTTTGTCTTACAATTTGATCGACTTCCAAGACAAGCTCAAGGCTCTTTTTATTGAAGCTACTTGAAATCATGAAACACACAAGTTTTGAGTTGTGTTTGGCCTTGTGTATAAGTGGGGCTTCAATAGTTGAATTGAAGGTGTTCTTCCTTCTTTTTCTCTCTCAAATAAATGGTGTTTGTTATTGATTAATCCACGAGCTCCCACAGTCAGAGGCCTTGCGGCCTTCCTAGCTGTACTGCGAACATCTTGACAAACAGTCCACCGACGATGTCAATAATAAAAACATAAGAACTCCCGAGTCCCAGCCATACCGCAAACATCTTCTCAAAGTGTCCATCGAGGACGTCATAAATGAAAATAAGCCAAAAGAAACTTCTCTTAGAGGCACCCACAAGCTTGCCGATTTGGCGGTAAAAACCACGAGGCTATTGCATTCAAAGATAGCACATAGGCCACACTCCACATGGGTAATATCCCTCTAGTTTACCTTCCACACCTTGCAAGAATGGTCTAGTAGTAGTCATGTGAATGCTACAAGCAAAGGTCTTGTCAAGGTCCACAAGCAGGGTTGTGCATAGCCCTTGGTAACAAGTCAAGCTCCATTTCTTAAGCGGAGCAAAGCTCAACCGTCTTATTGCTGAATGTAGCCCAGCTCTGCATGTATAGCACACCACCAAGGCTAATGTTGTGGAGCCTCATCCATCAAAGCGGGTTGTACACATCTGCCGTGGCATAAGAACACGATTCACAAGCTCATTTTCCTCATGTATCTGGATTCTGTTGCATAATTCTGGAGTCACCCCGAGAGGTGAGCCTAAGCTGGCCAACAATGGGTATTGGCACTCCTTATAACCCTTTATCTTCCTCTCACCAAAAATGTGTGTGTGTGTGTGTGTGTGTGTGTGTGTGTGTGTGTGTGTGCGTGTGTGTGTATTCCATCCATACACAGCTATTGTACATATATACACGTACAGACATGCATACATAAACATACGACATACATATACCCATGTATATACGCGTACAGACATGCATACAAAAACATACAACATAAATATACCCAGATTTTTCTTACTGGTGGCTATCAAATGTTCAACATTCTATTCTAAAACCCGCTGACAAAATGGCATATTCCACAGGCCAGAGTTTGTTGTTAAAAGGGCTTCAGGCTGAAAAAAGACATACCTGATGCTCACAATTCCTGCATGCATAAAGAAGAATTTTTTCGTTCCTGTCCTCACGTGGATACAGGATGTTGTTGCTGCACGGCAAAGAGAAAGAGAACTGTTAAAATAATAGCAGCAGTACAGGAAAAAGCTTGCTGGTAGTTGTATTACCATTCGCGGCAAAATTTCATGGTACTCATGGCTGCTGTCCTGGGTTTTTCTTTGCTCCAAGGTGGGGGGGAGAGAGAGAGAGAGAGAGAGAGAGAGAGCGAGAGCGAGTGAGGCTCAGATTACCATTTGAATGGGAACTTCAAAAAAGAAAAGGAGAGAATTTTGAACTTCGACAGAGAGAACGCCACTGTACTTTAGTAAATTGATCATAACTTTTCCGCAAGTATAATTAGGTCTCCCCAATCTCAAAAAGATAAAAATAAAAATTCTTTCAAAACATATTAAGTGCATAAATAAAGGGTGAGTTTAGGAAATGAAAAAATAGATGAAGGTTAAAAGTCAAAAGACCTTTTGTGTTTATATGAACAGGTGTTTTTTTTTTCTTTTATTTTTCGTTTAGCGTTTTCTTCTCTTTAAAGTGTCCTTGTACCAGTGTTCACAAAAAATATGTAAACAATTATAATGCACCTGCTAGGTTTTGGTTTTTACCTGTGAAATAAAAATTTACAATTTGGAAAAACCATAAAAAGAGTTCTAGTTTAGTTATAATTTTCAAAAAAACTTGTAAATTTCAAAAGCCCAATTTTTTCTATTTGTTTGGAAAAAGGTTCTTTGGGAACACTGCCTTGTTTTCTTTCTCTCTCTCTCTCTCTCTCTCTCTCTCTCTCTCTCTCTCTATGTTTATATATATGTTGTATTTGTCCTTCCCAACTAATATTGTTACAAATCTACGTGTTTCGTCATTGTCCGTTATTACGTGCTATAGACTAGCGCATTGTTTTTGTTGTTTTTGAGGGAATCTGTGAATTACGAATACCTTTTAATTTTTTTGAAGCCATTAGGAATACCTTTCAAAACATATTAAGTGCATAAGTGAAGGGTGAGTTTGGGAAATGGAAAAACAGACGGAAGTGAGAGGTCAAAAGACTTTTTGTGCCCATATTAATAGAGATGGTCGAGTATATCTTAATACATTTGTGTTTTTCTTTGTTTATTTTCTCTTTAGGGTTTTCTTCTCTTTAGATTTGTTTAGAGTGTCCTTGCACTATGTAAGTATTAAATATATATTTTTGAAGCCATTAGAAGAGCCATATGTGACCACTATTTTGTGAAATTCACATTAATAGGAATCTTATGAGGATCCCTTATCGCCGCCTCTTATCAAATGCGGAGAGTAAAGCCGTCTACGGGTGTCGCACGAGGGGGGAGGGGCAACAACTTCGTGTGCTTGCCTAAGTGGTTACGAGAACCGCCTCAAAGCTTTGAACACGCAATGACATGAGTTCGAATCTAATTCTATTTATTTTAAATGCTATGGTGAGCCTTAGAAGGAAATTATGGGAATCTGACTAAGTAATGAATAATATAATAAAAATTTTAGTAGGGGGCACCAGTTGAATTTTATTTGAAAATGTGAAGAGTGAGGACAGCTTGAGGTATTGCACTGGTGTGAATCAAGTGATATGTGAAGAGTGAGGACAACTTGAGGTATTGCACTAAGCAAGGGAAAGAGCAACACGGGGTGCACAAACTCCACGGATCGAGGGCCGCACGTACGGCACGTCCACTGCCAGCCGGGTGCCTTCGAGTGCTTGTGGAGTTGACACACGCAGAGTTTGAGGATTTTCTTTTTAAAGTTCATGGATGGATGTCACTTGCAACTTGACGTGCTAACGCATGTGGTTACGAGAGTGATTTGAAGGTTGTGCACGCTCAGGGTTTGAGTTTGAATCTATTCCAACCCTTTTACAAGGTAAGTGGAATGATAAGGTCCTCCTTGGGGAGAGGGATGGGATTCAAAGGAATCTTGTGTAGAAATGAATATAATAAACAAATAAGCTAGTAAGAGCCAATAGAGTTTAGAAGTATGTATGCCTCACAGCAAAGAAAATAAAAATTGAAGATGCTTGTGTAGATTATGTGTGTGTGTGTGTGTGTGTGTGTGTGTGTGTGTGTGTGTGTGTGTGTGTGTGTGTGTGTGTCAATTGGAGGCTTGGAGCCTCTCCCCCTTTTCTATTCTACATTGTCATTCTGAAACAATGAAATGGAAGGGAGTCGTATGAAGTGTTTAAATGAAAGGACCTTTTACCTTTGTTTATAGTACCGTTTTAAGCTATTCTAGAAAACTAAATTGTTCACATGCCACTAATCAAAGTGGACCACGTGGATAACCAAAACCTTCTTGCTTCGAAAGGTATTGTTGAAAGGGTGGCATGGGGAGATGTCAATGTAGGAATTTGGGCAGAGATTCTTAGGTCTTGTGTTCAGTCGTCTGCAAAGTTTTTTCACTCTGGGTAAGCTTTAATGTGCTTGTAAGTTATGGGATTGCCAAGCCTCACTATTTGCTATTTGACTATTGTTTGTGTTTTGAGTGAAGTATTCGTGGGATGCCAAGTAGTAACTATTCTTGTTTAATGGCAATTAGACGTGCTCTACCTTTGCTACTTATTGATGAAGAGCATCTCATCACTAAGATGAATTGATTGCAAGAAAGTAATTGATGAGCATCCTCTCCTGGATGCCATCTCTTGAAGCGGTGTGGATTATAGATATGCCCTACCTGGTTGCGACAAGGAAGTTGAAGGATGTTCTTACCATATGTGAATGAAAGGGCTTTTTCTAAACTGTACATCAAGAACAACTCTAGAGGTGGAGATTCAACCTCATTGATCTCCTCTATCTTTACACTGCTCTTTAGAGTGTCAGACTTCACAATAGCTTTGCCTTTTCACACTAGAAAGCATGACAATCTCTCTTTAAATGACCTTTCTTACTACAATGATATCATTCTACATTTCTCAAGTCAGGGCCTTGACTCTTGCTACAATTCTGGTGATCCTTACAATCTTGTGAACGACCGCAGCTGTCACCTCTTTGCCTATCGCAATTATGGCCCCTTGCCATATATGCATCTCCATGCCCACTACTATCAAGAGATTGACATCTAATCTCCTCATGAGCAATGCACTAGTAACATCACACTAAATTTCAATTTACCGCATGGTGCAGAGCTACTAATCGCAATATTGAACGTATCCCAAGAAGACGGCAAAGAGCATAGCAAGAAAATGGCCTTCATTTCATTATCAAAATCCAGCCCTTTTGATGTCAGCTGAGAAAAGATGCTATTGAACTCATTCAAGTGTGCACTAGCACTGCTACCTTCTTTCATATTCAAGCACATAAGTTTCTTCATCAAGAACACTTTGTTAGAAGCACTTTTTCAATCCCAAGCTATGCATAGAGAGTCCCGAAGCTCTCGTTGTAGTCTTGTCCATAATCGTGAAGAATATGGTCTCACCAAGATGTAATCTAATTGGGTACATGGCATGAGCATCCAACTCTTCCCACTGATCATCAGTATAAGCATTCTCTCTACGCTCTTTCAATAGCACTTCCAGGCCCTTGTTGACCAAGACATTTAGCATACATTACTTCCAAATTGTAAAGTTTGTGCCATCAAACTTCTTTATGTAGTAGTACTCCCTTTCCGAAGCACTACTAGTAGCCATAACTCAAGAGAATGTGACCAAAGATTTATGGCAAAAAAAATTGGGAGAATTTTGACAGGGTTTTCCCTAAAATAGGAGCATAAACTCAAGACAATATGTAGCAAAATCATTGGCTGCCTGCAAGCAGTCAAGTGTGCCAAGAATGCATATGGTCGACTCGCGGGAAATAGTAGAGTCTCCTATGTACGAGGAGCAAAATCTCAAACCTAAGAGGAAAAAATCAATGCATAAACTAATGGGCATAAGACTGACGTAAAATGCTCACACAAATTGTCGTGTGACTGCCAACTCGACGTCAAATGCAAAAATGTCCGACCAAATACATAGCCTATAGTGAGGATATTGATAGAGGGGAACTCCAGCAACCTGTGTCACCAAAAGTGTCTCAACATTCAAAAACACCCTAGCTCAAGAAAACCTCATGCAAATGATCCTCCAAAGGCTAAGCAGACTGAAGACTAGCCACGGTCTTAGAAAGGGCTCTTCTAGTCTGAGCCTCAAAAATCACCGGTAAATACCAAAAATCAAGCCAAATTCGCTCCAAAGACAATGTACATAGGTAGTAACCGCAACTCAACATGCCATAAAATCTAATATCTAACCAATCCAAATGATTTTCTCATATTAAATTGATCATTTAATGTGGGATAATAAACGGGAACAAGGGTTAGAATATAGACATGTGCTTCTAGACCTATCTCAACACGGGACTAAACGGAGAGATAGTTGCATCTCAATAGGGGTCCAAAAGGAAATGGTCTATCAAAGAGCAATGTGAAATAAGTGCTTCTAGACTTACCTCAATAGGGGACGAAGAGGAGAGATGGTTACATCTCAATAGGGGTCCAAAAGGAGGTAGTCTATCAAAGCGCAACGTGCATCCAATGGAGCTTAAAAGACCTTAGGGTTAGCTTCATTAAAGACCTCCAATGGTTAGTGTTAAAAGTCCTTTGACCTTCGGCAAGCTAGGGCTGAGCTTGAGGTGGGAACCCAACCTAAGCTTGAGGTGCTTGATGACTAAGGTGCTTGTCGTGCTTCATGACTAAGTTGCTTGAGATGCTTGTCGTGCTTGATGACTAAGGTGCTTGAAGTCCTTGTCATGCTTGATGACTAAGGTGCTTGTCATGCTTAATGAGGAAGGTGCTTGAGAAGCTTCCCATGCATGAGGGGTAAGGTGCTTGAGTAGAAAATAGACCCTACAAACTCAATAAGGAACATGCTTGAGAAGCTTCCCATGCATGAGGGGTAAGGTGCTTGATTCAAAAAGAGAACCTACAAACTTAATGAGGAAGGTGCTTGAGAAGCTCCCTATGCATGGGGGGTAAGGTGCTTGAGTCAAAAAAAGAACCTACAAACTTAAAGAGGGAGGTGCTTGAGAAGCTGCATGTGCATAGGGGGTAAGGTGCTTGAGTAAAAAAGAGACCCTACAAAGGAGGGGGAAAGTCCCAAAGTTAGGAAAATCTTTGACTTAACCTTCCACTCAACCAAAGGGCACCCCTTTTCTCAAGGGGCAAATGGGACACATGTCAGACTCTCCCTATGCTTAGCCACATGGTGTGCTTGAATGCTATTGGTTGGGCTAAAGAGGGGTCCAATGAGCTTCTAGTTCCATCCAAATAATATATAGATATTTTCAAGCTCTCTTTCTCTAAGGTAAGGAGGACACTTGTCCAAAGACTACCCATGTACTTGAATGCATGTTGCATGTGATTGGCTAGGGGGAGAGGGGTCCAATGAGCTTGAAGCATGTGGAAAACCTAGAACTCGCCCCAAGCAAGCAAGGGGGGTGTTGGGGGGGTATACACCACACACACACTCATTTTGTGGATGATTCTCACTTGGTGAAAGTAGAGGAACTCCACCTCCTTCTCCAAGCTCGTGAGAAGTGAGAGTCTACACCAACACTCTTGGCTATGGAATGCAAATCCAACCAAGAGCCATGCTTCAATGCTTAAGCTTGCCATCTTCTACATCTTCATTACTATGATGTTATGTATGCTAGCAAGAAGAGTGATGATAAGTGAGGAACTATTTCTTTTTCCTATGGAATGTTTCTTCTTCCTCTTCCCTATCCTCATTCCCCGCTAGCTCTCTCCACCTTCGAAGGTGTTTGAGGCCTTGGGACTGAGGCTTGGGATAGTCAATGCTTTCTACCAAGTTTATGTTATGCTTGCGATGCATGAAGCTTTCCATCTTCATTGCATCACCTAGGTCACAAGGAACACAAAGATTTTATTGTACCAAGTCTCTCTTGATGGGAGAAACTATAATACAAATGCCTATTGGAGGGGGGACCGTGGAGGGGGGACCGTCTCCGTATGAATCCGGTCCTCAACTATTGTCATGTTCTTTAAACTCTCTCTCTCTTGCAAAAGTATTGTTCATGCCAAGTTAACTAAGTACCATGTTTATGTTGCTACCATCAATTGAGTTCACCTGCTATGCTCACAACGTAACCTCACAAAAGTGCTTCACCTAATTTCCTAATTCCGCTACTCTCAAAGTTCATAGGCCATTTCCATTACATTGGTATCAAAGCATTTGGTTTCTCTTTTCTTGCTTATGAATAGAGGTCCTTAAGTAGCCTATTAATGGTTGATTTTGTTAATTAGATTAGGGTAAGTGGGACTGGGATCTATTATCGGTTTTGTTGAGCCCACTATGTGGGATATGTTGCACACCTCGGGAGCTTTGGTCTTAATAATGGAGTCTTTTTAGACTTGCCTACGTCTTTACCATTATTGAGCCATAAGAAGTTCGAAAGGAGCTATCCCTCGGCAACTTCGCTATATTAGACTCACTCCACTACTCTCTATAATTAACCAATTTGAGCCCTGGGTGTAGATACTTAAGTGCCTATTTTCAAAGGCTAAGAGGAGGAGCAACTAAGGTTTTGAATTGCCAAAGCATACACTAAGTAAACACATAAGTTTAATTAACATGGCTGAAAATAACCAAGAGAGTAAAATGAACATTGATAACTTTGATTTTGCATGTGAAGGTGCTAATGATGATGCCCCCATGTTTATTAATTATCTTGTTACTAGGTTGCAACAAGCTATGGGCAACCCCGCTTTGCAAGCCAATGTTACTCAACAACTTCGTGCTTATGGGATTTCCTTTCCTCTCCAAGAGGAGAGAGAGCTTAGGAGGCCTCTTGATGAGACCCCCAAAAGAAGACTCTCTCCCATACGGGAGGAGGAATCCAAAGATCAAGAAAGTAATGAATCCCTAAATTCCTTCGAAGATGTGGCTCCACAAAGACGGCGGTCTAAACGATTGCCAACTCCTCCCGAGAGGAAACGATTAACCCACAGTCCTTCTCCTCATCACTTCAAAAAGGGAAGAGAGGAAACAAAGGAAGAAAAGGACAAGAAAGAGGTCACCCTCTTCTACTTCTTCTTCACCTTCCTCCTCTTCTAACGAAAACAATAGTTATTATCCTAGAGAATACAAGAGGGGAGGATGTCGCAAATCTTACCCTGCATGGCGAAGGTCACAAAAGCTCAAGAAGTTTAAAGAGGGAGGAAAGGGTATCCCTTTCCTTACCTATGATGGCACCTTTGGTGCTACCAACAAAGTACTGGCCTTCATCCAAAAATTTGATGCGGCCTTTGGAGATGAGGGCTTCACGGAGTCCTCCAAGCTATGCTATGTAGCTATGCATTTCCAAAAATTGGCTCGTCAATGGTGGGCTAGCCTTTGTGGCAATGGCGAAGCCCCAAAGACGTGGAAAAATCTACGAGTTTCCATCATGAAGCAATTCCTTGCAAGCGATGCAACGGACAAAGTGCTCACCAAATGGCGGAGTTTGAGGCTTCTCTCTCATGAATCTATCCACAAATATGTGGACAAGTTTTCGGATTTACATCTCAAGGCTACTGTCTTTCAAAAGATAGACTTTTTGCCGAGCAAAAGTAACAATTCTGTGCGGGATTATCCAAAGAGATGACCGAGTATGTCAACTCTCAACGGCCTGGTTCTATCACTGAAGTAATCCACCACACCATGGTTGCTTTGCGTATCAATCTCCAACAAGGGGCTAGATGGAATGTCAAGCCCATGGAAAATAAAGACAAAAGTAATCCCAAGAGGGAAACCAATGCCCAAAATTCTTACCAAGGCTATAGGACCACAAATGTTTTAAGTGCGAAGAGAAAGGCCATGGTTATCGTCCTTGCCCCAAGAGAATTGCCCGCAATGAGACTTCTAGAGCCTCTATGTTTGAAGCTCCAAAAGGGGATGCTCATTGCCAAGGATTTCTCCTTTCCTATGCTTGGGGAAAGATGGAAGAGCATGATGCCTTTATTTTGTTTGACCCTGGTTCAACTCACAAATTCATATACACGGATTTGACCACTAAGCTAGGCATACAAGCCCATGAGATGGGAGATGCATTGAAAGCCAATGGAGCTATCAAGGGACAAGACGTCTCAGTTACTTCCTTAATTGGAAAATTTTGGCTTTATGTCCAAAACTATGTGGACAAAAAGGATTTCTTCATCTCCCCTTTCAAACATGAGAATGTTATTGTTGGGGCACCATGGTTTAACCGCATGGCTTCCAACATAAAGTTCCATGAAAGGAGAATCTACTTCACCTACAGGGAAGAGAGCATGTACATAGATGCTCATGAGTCGGGGAACACCATATCCTTGCAATAAAGGGAATTGAGAGGAATTAGAGTTGTCTAATTTCCTAAATGGATCCCAAGATGTTTTCATTGATGACTTCCCTAGTGAGCTACCTCTAAAATGAGGGATGATGACCGTGCAATTGAGCTCCAACCAGGAAGCTCAGTGCCTAACAACCCTCCTTATCGAGTTTCACAAGCTCAACAAGAGGAGATCATGAGGCACATGCATGAATTGGTGGAAAAAGGGACGGTGAGGTCTAGCTCCTCTCCATTTTGTTCACCATTTCTTTTAGTGCAAAAGAAAGACGACACATATAACATGCGTGTTGACTATAGAGCACTAAATACGATCACTATCAAAAATAGATTTCCCGTGCCACGGGTAGAAGATCTATTTGATAATTTACAAGTTTTGGCCTGACAAATGCTCCAGACGCATTCAAAATCATGATGGACAAAAATCTTCACGCCATTCAAATTCTCTTGAGGAGTACAAGCGACACCTCCAAATAATCCTTCAAGTTGTGAGAGAGAATAAGATTTTCATTAATAAAATAAAAAGTGAGTTTTTCCTACAAGAGATTCAATATTTAGGTCATATTATCTCTAAAGATGGCACCCGTATGGATCCAACAAAGTTAGAGATAATAAAAGGATGGCCTAATCCAAGGAATCTACAGAAGGTACAAAGCTTCATAGGTATGTGTGCATACTATAGATGCTTCATTAAAAAAAAATCCCCTAAAAGCAAGCCCATTACATACATAACAAAAAAATAATGTTAAGTATTCATGGACTGCAAAAGTGCAAGAAGCTTTTGAAGAACCTTAAGGAGAAGCTTATATCTCAACGTGTGCTCACACTACTAGATCTCTCAAAGCCATTTGAGGTCCAATGTGATGCTTGTGGTAATTGCCTTGGAGCTATTTTGCTTCAAGAAGGGCATGCCATAGCATATGAGAGTGAAAAACTCAACTTTGATAAGTGAGTATTGGGCAAATATGAAAAAGAGCTACTAGTTATTCTATATGCCTAAACACGTGGAAACACTATCTCTTGGGGACTCCATTCATCCTACAAATGGATCATAAAGCCTCAAGAACTTCATGACACAAACCAAGCTCTTCAACAGACAAATGAGGTGGGCAAATTTTCTTATGCAATTTAAATTTCTTATTGCTCACATTGTTGGCAAGCACAATCAAGTGGTCGAGGCACTTTCACAACGACCAAGGGTAAATGTGGTGTCTATAGCAACTCACAATGATCTATCTTTTATGATAGATGAGTATGCTACTGACCGAGACTTTAAGTATGTAATTACAGCCGTTGCATTAGGGAAGAAAAAAGAACCATTCACCTTGAAGGATGGGTATCTTCCAAACGGCAATAGGCTATGTGTTACTCACCCATACAGTAAGAAAGTCATGTATGAATCCCATACTTCTCCTTATGCGGGGCAAAAAGGGAATCCATAATCTACTCTTCAAGGAGTAGAAATGTATTTCTGTTGGTCTACCATGAAAAGTAAACATACAAGAGTATGTTTCAAAATGCGTATACCAAAAGTTGAAATTTGATCAATGGAAGCAACTTGGATTGTTTCAGGCGACATGCTTAACAAAAAAACACACTCTATGCTTGTCAAAAAGACTATTAAGGCGCAACCCTCTTCGGTTCTCAAACATCCATAGTGTTGGACAAAGATCCTAGAATGACCAGTAATTTCTAGAAGGGTCTCTTTGAGAATCTAGGAAGTAGATTAAATTTCTCTTTCGGCCTATCATCCACAAACGGATGACCAAAGTGAAATAACTAATCTAACGATTCTTGATCTACTAAAAGCTTATGTCATGGAAGTAGATCAACGTTCTCAATGAGAGAAAAACCTACCTCTTATAGAGTATGTGTACAATGACATTGTACATACTTCTTTGGGGAAAGCACCTATCGAAGTTCAAGAAGAAAGATCCAAAAGTCCCTTACTACCTAAAGTACATGGGAAGATCTTCACCTGCTGATGAATAAAGCCGAGACTCACAAGAATCTTTTTCAAAGATTAAAGAGGTTATATCCATCTCAAAGCAAAGGCAAAAAGGGATGCTGCTAATAAGCATAGAAGAACCTTAGCCTTTAAGAAAAATGATTGGGTCTTGCTAAGTTTCTCAAGGCTCATCTAAGGCATGCTACGAGCAAGAATCCTTCGGGCCACCAAGAGTATTATGCTAAACTAGCAAAAAGATACTATGGTCCTTTTTAAATCCTTAAGCCAATCAATGAGATGGCTTATCAATTAAAGTTTCCCAACCATTGGCTCATGCACCGTGTTTTCCATGAGAGCCTACGTAAGCCTTACAAAGGAGCACCATCAAAAGAAGCAATAGTTGCAGACCCTCCAAAGATCAAAGATCACAAAGAAGTACTTCAATCTGAGTCTATCCTATGACATGAAGACAATGTATCAAGAAATGGTAAGATTATCTGACGATATCTTATTAAGTTAAAGAATTATCCTTTTAAAGATGCTAAATGGATGCCAGGAACCTAGCTTAAGGATAGTATGAACCTTGTCAATGCTTACAATGTTGCACTAGAGTAAGCAAATGAAAATGCATTTTAAATGAAAAATGTTTTTGTCTTATAAGACTATTTCTCTTTTTATTGTGCACAAATTTAAGTAGTATGCATGCTTAGAATCATGTTTGTGGTGACGACGTCTCCCAAACACCAAGTAGAACTTGTCACTCTACTTTGGAAGTATGATATGGACAAAAGAGCAGACATGCTTGCGGCAGCTATGTCTCCCAGGCACCAAATGGATTAGCCATCCATCTTGGAATGATGTCGTAGGGTAAAAAGGGATCCTCTACCCGCTAAGACAAATTGACTAATGACTATGGCTTTATCTCTTTTACCTCATAGTCGAGGATGACTATGATTTCAAGAGAGAGGTAATGTCATAAAATCTAATATCTAGCCAATCCAAATAATTTTCTCATATTAAATTGATAATTTATTGTGTGATAATATACGAGAACAAGGGTTAGAATATAGACATATGTTTCTAGACCTATCTCAACACGGGACTAAAAGGAGAGATGGTTGCATCTCAATAGGGGTCCAAAAGGAGATGGTCTATCAAAGAGCAATGTGAAATAAGTGCTTCTAGACTTACCTCAATAGGGGACCAAGAGGAGAGATGGTTACATCTCAATAGGGGTCCAAAAGGAGGTAGTCTATCAAAGAGAAACGTGCATCTAATGGAGCTTAAAAGACCTTAGGGTTAGCTTCATTAAAGACCTCCGATGGTTAGTGTTAAAAGTCCTTTGACCTTAGGCAACCTTAGGCAAGCTAGGGTTGAGCTTGAGGTGGGAACCCAACCTAAGCTTGAGATGCTTGTCGCGCTTGATGACTAAGCTGCTTGAGGTCCTTGTCATGCTTGATGACTAAGGTGCTTGAGGTGATTGTCATGCTTAATGAGGAAGGTGCTTGAGAAGCTTCCCATGCATGAGGGGTAAGGTGCTGGAGTCAAAAAGAGACCCTACAAACTTAATGAGGAAGGTTCTTGAGAAGCTTCCCATGCATGAGGGGTAAGGTGCTTGATTAAAAAAGAGAACCTACAAACTTAATGAGGAAGGTGCTTGAGAAGCTTCCTATGCATGGGGGGTAAGGTGCTTGAGTAAAAAAAAGAACCTACAAACTTAATGAGGAAGGTGATTGAGAAGCTTCCTATGCATAGGGGTAAGGTGCTTGAGTCAAAAAGAGACCCTACAAAGGAGGGGGAAAGTCCCAAAGTTAGGAGAGTCTTTGACTTAACCTTCCACTCACCCAAAGGACACCCCTTTTCTCAAGGATGGTACACATGTCAGACTCTCCCTATGCTTAGCCACATGGTGTGCTTGAATGCTATTGGTTGGGCTAAAGAGGGGTCCAACGAGCTTCTAGTTCCATGCAACAAATATCTAGATATTTTCAAGCTCTCTCTCTCTAAGGGGTAAGGAGGACAATTGTCCAAAGACTACCCATGTACTTGAATGCATGTTGCATGTGATTGGCTAGGGGGAGAGGCGTCCAATGAGCTTGAAGCATGTGGAAAAGCTAGAACTCACCCCAAGCAAGCAAGGGGGTGCTAGGGGGGTATACACCACACACACACACTCATTTTGTGGATGATTCTCACTTGGTGAAAGTAGAGGAACTCCACCTCCTTCTCCAAGCTTGTGAGAAGTGAGAGCCTACACCAACACTCTTAGCTATGGAATGCAAATCCAACCAAGAGCCATGCTTAAATGATTAAGCTTGCCATCTTCTCCATCTTCATTACTATGCTATTATGTATGCTAGCAAGAAGAGTGATGATAAGTGAGGAACTATTTCTTTCTCCTATGGAATGTTTCTTCTTCCTCTTCCCTATCCTCATTCCCCGCTAGCTCTCTCCACCTTTGAAGGTGTTTGAGGCCTTAGGACTGAGGCTTGGGATAGTCAATGCTTTCTACCAAGTTTATGTTATGCTTGTGATGCTCTTTCCATCTTCATTGTATCACCTAGGTCACAAGGAACACAAAGATTGTATTGTACCAAGTCTCTCTTGATGGGAGAAACTATAATACGAATGCCTATTGGAGGGGGGACTAGCTCCGTATGAATCCGGTCCTCAACTATTGTCATGTTCTCTAAACTCTCTCTCTCTTGCAAAAGTATTGTTCATGCCAAGTTAACTAAGTACCATGTTTATGTTGCTACCATCAATTAAGTTCACCCGCTATGCTCATAAAGTACTCTCACAAAAGTGCTTCACCTAATTTCCTAACTCCGCTACTCTCAAAGTTCATAGGCCATTTCCATTACTCAACATACATAAGTAATCACGCATAAACATACGGCAAGAAATACTGCATGTAGTAAACAAAGTCCCTGCAGGGATACACTCTCAAAAGAGGTCACAGCTGTATGCGTATGTTGTCAAAAAACGCATAAATCTGATATGCAAAACTTCCACTGAAACTGAGCAGTAATGCAACTTGTAGAAAACTCCACCTATAATGTTGATGCAGAATGCTATGCCTCAATCGGAAAACGATCTACAATCAGATCTCCAACGCTCACTCCACCTGTAGTGTCGATGCTGAATCTATGCCTCCAAGAAGTGTGCACGTCTCTTGAAAGACCGCTAGCACAAAGAGTAGCTACTCTATGTGTCCCACTAATCAAGAAAATGTATGTCTCGCAATGGGAATTGTGGACTCGCGAAGTATCCACAGGTGTATACATCAACAATCCACAAAAGACCATACATCCAATCTCTGTCTGTATCTGAGTGTGATGTCGATGCCCAAAAAATGATGTCGAAGATGTCAAAGCTGGAGAGGATGATGCCAATCTCAGATTCGGAGCCATAGATAACAAAGATCGGGGATGTGCACACACACTATGTGTGTCAATGTCAAAATTGAGAAAGTCGGAGTGGAAATCAGAGAAAACCAAAGATGATGTCGGAGAAGCCAGAGATACTGGAGAAGCCAGAGATGCACACACGCTATGTGTGTTGATGTCTCTCTCTCTCTCTCCCCCCTTGCTAGCTTTTTGTAGCGCTCCAAACCTAAAGCTCAAAAAAAAAAACGCTACCTTATTCTTTCTTAGTGCTATGGAGCAAAAGCTACCACCGTCAAAAAATTCCAATGCTATTGGTGAGATGAAGCTCAGATCGACAATAGACTATGTGCAGTCTTGCATTGGCTTGGATTAACCTTAGCACATTGAGATCCTTTATGCAAGAGACCATATCTTTACACTGTAAAGCTTCACACACATTGAAAGCTTTCCACAAGATTCAAAGTAAGCAAGCTAAGGCCATCAGCATGTTCTCCTCAAGAGTTGAAGCACACACAGCTCAAGGTGTCACATACTCCCAAACCAAAGCTCATGCACACATTGATGGGAGAGGATCGAGAAGGCACCCTGCTTTGATATCACTTGTGAGGCAAGCAAGAGCGTGCGTGAGTGCGAGTGCAGAGGCAAGAGCGCAATAGTGTATGTGGAGCTCAAAAAGGATCATAATCCACAACCTATTTGTGCACTAAATGTTCATTTTGCATCTACACCAACATCACAATCTCCATTAACATTGTAATAGATACATTGCTAGAATATATGGCCTCTTTCTTCTTGACTTCTTTGGCCTTCAACTTAGGACATTGCTTGATCAAGTAATCATTAGCCTTGCAATAATGTCAACACATCTTCTTCTTGCCTTTTTCACCAAAATTCCCAAACAAGTTGCCACTAGTAGAAGCACTAGATACAAGTGATGTGCTACTAGTAGAAGCTTTAGATACAAGTGAAGTGCTACTCATAAAAAGAACCTCAAGAAGCGGCTGCATTATAGATACCACTTTCTCTTTGAGCAGCAACAAAAACCTATTCATCTGTTCTTTCTTGAAAGGGACTCCTTTAATAGCAATGTGTCCAATGCATCAAACTTGACATCTTGAAGGTTTCCTTGGGTCATAAATTTCCAAGTACTAGTCTGGAAACACATCGACACCAATTTTTACAAGAGAACTGTCAATAATAACTTCACTTGAAAAAATGGGTTGCTCATTGACATCCTTAATACCATCAAGAAAAGCGTCAATGTCATCTTCCTCTTGCATAATCTTTTGACTCCACCTCTTTATGCAACAATGCAACTTTAGCCTCATTACGACTTGCATAAAGACTAGTTAGAGTATTTCAAGCCTATTTTGGTGATTTTGTTGAGCAAATGTGAGGAGTAATGGCGTGCTTCACAAGTAATGCAATTAATGCATGAGCCTATGCATCTCCTACATCCCAACAAGATTTCTCAACTATAGGCAACACAACTCTAGCAGCAACATATGTGCTAGAACCTGCAGCATCCTCAATAGAGCGTGTATTCACAAAAGGTGGAAGCACATCATTGCCTTGCATAACATTCCAGATGCCATTTGACACAAGAACATGCATCATCATGTATGTCATAAAATCTAATATCTAACCAACCCAAACGATTTTCTCATATTAAACTGACCATTTAATGTGGGAGAATAAACGGGAACAAGGCTTAAGATATAAACATGTGCTTATAGATCTATCTCAACACGGGGCCAATGGTAAAGGGGCCCAAATGAGAGATGGTCTATCAAAGAGCAAGGCTAACCAATGGAGCATAAGACCTTAGGGTTAGCTTCATTGAAGACGTCCAATAATTAGTGTAAAAGTCCTTTGACCTTAGGTAAGCTAGAGCTGAGCTTGAGATGGGAACCCGGCCCAAGCTTAAGGTGCTTGTCGTGCTTGATGACTAAGGTGCTTGAGGTTCCTGATGACTGAGACAATTGAGGTGATTGATGATTGAGATGCTTGAGGTGCTTGTCATGCTAGGACTGTACTTGAGGTGAGAACCAGAACCCAGCCCAAGCTAGAGGAGCTTAAGGGCCAAGCTTGTGGTGAGAACCAGACCCAAGGTTGAGTGGCTTGAGGTGTGAAAAAGTCAATCCCAATCCCTACAAGGAGGAGGTGAGCCCTACAAGAGGGGGGAAGAGAGAGAACACACACTCACACACTCACACAAGGCATGCTTGGTACAAAGAAAGCAAAAGGGACACTTGTCAAGTTCCTCCTCATGTTGCCATGCCTATTGCAGATTGGCCACCCAAGGGGTCCAATGATAATTTAGATATTTAATTAATTGATTTATCAAGTCCTCTCTCTCAAAGGAGAAAGGGGGACACTTGTCCCAAGACTACCCTTGTTGCTTGGTATGACTCCTGCTTATGATTGGCTAGGCCTGGAGGGGTCCGATGAGCTTCAAGCATGAGCTACAAGGGGGGTCGACCAAAGAAAGTAGGGGGCTTGCTTAGGGGGTATACTCTCCCACACACACTCACACACACTCTCATTGTGTGAAGTGCTCCCTCTCCTTCTCCAAGCAAGTAGAGAGGTTGAGAGCCTACACCAACACTCTTGGCTATGGAGTGCAAATCCAACCAAGAGCCATGCTTCAATGCTTAAGCTTGCCATCTTCTCCATCTTCATTATTATGCTATTATATATGCTAGCAAGAAGAATGATAAGTGAGGAACTAATTCTTTCTCCTATGAAATGTTTCTTCTTCCTCTTCCCTACCCTCATCCCCTGCTACCTCTTTCCACCTTCGAAGGTGTTTGAGGTCTTGGGACTGAGGCTTGGGATAGTTAATGCTTTCCTCAAAGTTTATGTTATGCTTGTGATGCATGAATCTTTCTATCTTCATTGCATCACCTAGGTCACAAGGAACACAAAGATTGTATTGTATCAATTCTCTCTTGATGGGATAAATTATAATACAAGTGCCTATTGGAGGGGGGACCGGCTCCACATAAATCCGGTCTCAACTGTTGTTATGTTTTCTAAATTCTCTCTCTTGCAAAAGTATTATTCATGCCAAGTTAACTAAACTCTATGTTTATGTTGCTACCATCAATTATGTTTACACGCTATGCGCACAAAGTAATTTCACAAAAGTACTCTCTTTAACTTACGCTAGTCTCAAGTTAATAGGCCAATTCCATTACATTGGTATCAGAGCATTTGGTTTCTCTTTCTTGCTTAGGAGAGGTCCTTACATAGACTATAAATGGTTCATGTTGTTAATTATATTAGGGTAAGTGGAACTTGGATCTATTATCAGTTTTGTTGAGCCCACTATGTGGGATATGGTGCACACCTCGGGAGCTTTGGACTTAATGATGGAGTCTTTTTAGACTTGCCTACAACTTTATCATTATTGAGCCATAAGAAGACCAAAAGGAGCTAGCCCTCTGCAACCTGCTATGTTAGGCCTACTCCGCTACTCTCTATAATTAACCACTTCGAGCCGTGGATGTAGATACTTAAGAGGCAATTCTCAAAGGCTAAGAGGAGTGGCAAGTGAGGTTTTGAATTGCCAAAGCATACACTAAATACGTACATAAATTTTGTTAACATGTTTGACAATAGAATGAACATAGATAGCTTTGATTTTGGACATGAAGGTGCTAATGATGATGTCCCCATGTTTGTCAATTATCTCATTACCAGGTTGCAGCAAGCTATGGGCAACCCTGCTTTGCAAGCCAAAGTTACTCAACAACTTCGCGCTTATGGAATTTCCCTTCCTCTCCAAGAGGAGAGAGAGAGCTTAGGAGGCCTCTTGAAGAGACCCCCAAAAGAAGACTCTCTCCCATTCGAGACGAGGAATCCAAAGAGCAAGAAAGCAATGAAACTTTAAGTTCCTCTGAAGATGTGGCTCCATGAAGATGGCGGTTTAGACGATAGAGCTTAGGAGGCATCTTGAAGAGACCCCCAAAAGAAGACTCTCTCCCATTTGAGATGAGGAATCCAAAGAGCAAGAAAGCAATGAAACTTTAAGTTCCTCTGAAGATGTGGCTCCACGAAGACGGCGGTCTAGACAATCGTCCACTCCTCCCAAGAGGAAAGGATCAACACACAGTCCTTCTCATCGTCACTCCAAAAGGGAAGAGAGGAAACAAAGGAAGAAAAGGGCAAGAAAGAGGTCACCCTCTTCTCCTTCTTCTTCACCTTCCTCCTCTTCCGACAAAAGCTATGGCTATTCTCCTAGAGAATACAGGAGGGAGGACATCGTAAATCATACCGTGCATGGCGAAGGTCACAAAAGCTAAAGAAGTTCAAGGAGGGAGGAAAGAGTATCTCTTTTCTCACCTATGATGACACCTTTGGTACTACCGACAAAGTGTTGGCCTTCATCCAACAATTTGATGTGGCCTTTGGAGACGAGGTCTTCAAAGAGTCCTCCAAGCTACACCATGTATCTATGCACTTCCAAAAATCAGCTCGCCAATGGTGGGCTAGCCTTCGTGGCAATGGCGAAGCCCCAAAGACATGGAAAACTCTACAAGTCTCCATCATGAAGCAATTCCTTGCAAGCGATGCAAAGGACAAAGTGCTTACCAAATGGCGCAACTTAAAGCTTCTCTCTCATGAGTCTATCCACAAGTATGTAGACAAGTTTTGGGATTTACATCTCAAGGCTACTGTCTTTCAAAAGATAGACTTTGCTGAGCAAAAGCAACAATTTTGTGCGGCACTACCCGAAGAGATGGCCGAATACATTAAATTTCAACGGCCTGGTTCTATCATCGAAGTAATCCATCACACCATGGTTGCTTCACGCATAAATTTCCATCAAGGGGCTAGACGGAATGTCAAGCCCATGGAAAACAAAGACAAAAATGATGCAAAGGGGACAACCAATGCTCAAAATTCTTCCCAAGGAACTTCCAACAACAATAACAACAATCGGTCCAAGGAGAAGGGCGTTTACAAAGGAAAAAACAAACTCTCTTGTGAAGAGCTTGAAGCTTTTTGCAAGGACCACAAGTGTTTCAAGTGTGGGGAGCAAGGACATGGCTATTGTTCTTGCCCCAAGAAGAATGCTCGCAATGAGACTCCTAGGGCTTCCACCATCGAAGCTCCAAAAGAGGATGTTCATTGCAAAGGATCATCACTTTCCTATGCTTGGGAAAAGGTAAGAGAACATGATGCCTTCATCTTGTTTGACCCTGGATCTAATCACAACTTCATATCAACGGAGTTGGCCACCAAGTTGGGCATTCAAGCTTTCGAGATGGGAGATATGGTAATGGCTGACACAACTTTCAAGGGACAGCAAGCCTCCGTCACTCCCCTGATTGGGAAGTTGAGGCTTCATGTCCAAAGCTATGTTGACAAAGAAGACTTTTTCATCTCTCCTCTCCAACATGAGGATGCTATCCTAGGGGTGCCATGGTTTGATCGCATGGCTACCAATATGAAGTTTCCTAAAAGGAGAATCTACTTCACCTACAAGGGAAAGAACATGTATATAGATGCTAGTGAGCATGGTCGCACTATTCCACTTGTAAATCCTCCTGCTTTTGATAAATCTATGAAGAGCTCAGTTTCTGCGTACATGATTTTTGTCAAAGAGTCTCTAAAAGATCCTAATGTTTCATCAAATGTAAATGGTAGGAATCAAGAAGAGTTAGACTTGTCTAGTTTTCTAAAAGGATTCCAAGATGTTTCATTGGATGATATCCCTATGGACTTACCTCCAAAACGAGGGGATGAAAACCATCGCATTGAGCTCCTTCCAGAAGCCCACCGCCTAACAAGCCTCTTTATCGAGTCTCACAAGCTCAACAAGAGGAGATCATGAGGCAAGTACATGAATTGGTAGACAAAGGGATGGTGAGGCCTAGTTCCTCTCCCTTTTGTTCCACATTCCTTTTAGTGCAAAAGAAAGATGATACATACCGTATGTGTGTGGACTATCGAGCACTAAACCATGTCACTATCAAAAATAGATTTCCCGTGCCTCGGGTAAAAGATCTGTTTGATAAGCTACAAGGCTCTACCTACTTCAATATGATTGACCTTAAAAGTGGCTATCATCAAATAAGGATAGTGGATGAAGAAATCCGAAAGACCACGTTTCGCACAACGTTTGGTCTTTATGAATATCTAGTCATTCATTTTGGCTTGACTAATGCACCAACTACGTTCAATCGTCTAATTGAGAAAATTTTTAGACCTTGCCGTAAATTGACTGGAGTGTTCTTTGATGATATCATCATCTCCTCCAAGTCTTTGGAGGAACATAAGCAACATCTCCAAGTGATTTTTCAAGCATTGAGGGAGAATAAGCTTTTTCTCAACCAAAAGAAAAGTGAATTTTTCCTTCAAGAGATTCAATACCTAGGTCATATAAACTCTCAAGATGGTATTCGTATGGATCCAATGAAGTTAGAGGTAATAAAATCATGGCCTAATCCAAGGAATCTACATGAGCTAAGAAGCTTTATTGGTATGTGCACATACTATAGACACTTCATAGCAAAGTTCTCTAAAATAACAGGACCACTACATGACTTAACCAAGAAGAACCTTAAGTATGTATGGGCTGCTAAAAGGAGCAAAATGCTTTTGATAAGCTGAAATAAAAGCTTACCTCCCAACCAGTCCTCATGCTTCAAGATCTCTCAAAGCCATTTGAGGTCCAATGTGATGCTTGTGGTGATTGCCTTGGAGCAGTTTTGCTTCAAGAAGGGCATGCCATAGCATATGAGAGCTGAAGGCTCAATACGGATGAACGAGTCTTGGGCATTTATGAAAAAGAGCTTTTAGCTGTTCTACATGCCCTAGACACATGGAAGCACTACTTATTGGGGACTCCATTCATTCTACGAACCGACCACCAAAGTCTCAAGTATTTCATGATGCAAATCAAGCTTTTCGACAGACGAATGAGGTGGGCAAATTTTCTTTCGCAATTTAATTTCCATATTGCTCACGTTGCTGGTAAGCACAATCAAGTGGGCGATGCACTTTCACGATGACCAAAAGTTAATGCGGTGTCTATAGCTACTCACAATGATCTATCCTCTATGATAGATGAGTATGCTACTGACCCCGACTTTAGAGACATAATGCCAGTCCTTGCTTTGGGGAAGAAAGAGGAACCATTCACCTTGCAAGATGGTTATCTTCTCCACAAAAAAGGGCTATCTGTTACCTATTCCCTTCATGAGAAAGTTATGTATGAATCCCATGCTCCTCCCTATGCAGGGCATAGAGGTATTCAACCTACTCTTCGAGGAGTAGAGACGTATTTTTATTGGCCTACCATGAAAGTGAACATACAAGAGTATGTTTCAAAATGCACAGTATGCCAAAAGACCAAGTATGATAGAGGGAAGCAACCTAGAATACTCCAGCCATTGCCTATTCCAAATCCACAATGGGAGAGTATATCCATGGATTTCATCTTTGGATTGCCCAAGTCTATCCATGGGAATACAGGAATATGGATAATAGTCGACAGGTTTAGCAAGCAAGCACACTTTATCTTTGTCAAAAAGACTATTAAGGCACACCAAAGGGCAACTCTCTTCATATCTCAAATTTTCAAACACCATGCATGGATTACCAACATCCATCGTGTCAGATAGAGATCCTAGAATGACCAGTAATTTCTGGAAAGGTCTCTTTGAAAATCTAGGAACAAGATTGAATTTCTCTTCAGCCTATCACCCACAAACGGATGGCTAAAGTGAGATAGCCAATCTTACGATACTCAATCTACTCAAGACTTATGTTACCAAAGTAGATCAACGCTCACAATGGGAAAAGTACTTATCTCTTGTAGAGTATGCCTACAATAATATTGTACATACTTCTACGGGAAAAGCACCTTTTGAGATCATTGAGGGAAGACCTAAAAGTCCCTTGCTACTCAAAGTGCATGGGAAGATCTTCGCTGCCGATGAGTATAGCCGTGACCTACAAGAATCTTTTCAAAAGATTATGGAGGATATATCCATCTCTTAACAAAGGCAAAAAGTTGCTACTGACAAGCACAGAAGGGCCTTAATGTGCAAAGAAAATGATTGGGTCTTACTTAAGTTTCCTAAGGCTTGGTTGAGGCAAACAACGGGCAAAAAACCTACGGGCATCAAAAGTATTATGCTAAACTAGAAAAAAGATACTATGGTCCTTTCCAAATCTTGAAGCCCATCAATGAGACGGCTTACCAACTCAAGTTGCCCAACCATTGGCTCATACACAATGCCTTTCATGTGAACCTACTTAAGCCCTACAAACGAGAGCCACCAAGTGAACCAATTATTGAAGACCCTCCCGAAGTTGAATACCAAAAAGAGGTCCTACAACCCAAAGCTATCCTTCGGCATGAAGACAAGGTACTACGACATGGTAAGATTATATGACGGTATCTTATTAAGTTAAAAAATTATCCTTTTAAAGATGCTAGATGGATGCAAGGAATACAACTTAAGAATAATATGAACCTTCTCAATGCTTACAATGCTACATTGGAGGAAGAAAATGTACAAATTTCTTCTAAATGACCCATGTTTTTGTCTTATAAGACTAGCTCTCTTTTTAATTGTGCACAAATTTAAATAGTATGCATGCTTAGAATCATGTTTGTGATGACGACGTCTCTCAAACACCAAGTAGAATTTGTCACTCTACTTTGGGAGAATGAAATGGACTAAAGAGCAGACATGCTTGCGACATCTATGTCTCCCGAGCACCAAATTGATTAGTCATCCATCTTCGAAAGATGTCGTAGGGTAAAAAGGGATCCTCTACCCGCTAAGTAAGTTTGACTGATGACTAAGGCTTTATCTCTTCTACCTCATAGTCGAGGAAGATTATGATTCAAGAGAGAGGTAATGTCATAAAATCTAATATCTAACCAACCCAAATGATTTTTTCATATTAAACTGATCATTTAATGTGGGAGAATAAATGGGAACAAGGGTTAAGATATAGACATGTGCTTATAGATCTATCTCAACACGAGGCCAATGGCAAAGGGGCCCAAATGAGAGATGGTCTATCAAAGAGCAAGGCTAACCAATGGAGCATAAGACCTTAGGGTTAGCTTCATTGAAGCCCTCCAATAATTAGTGTAAAAGTCCTTTGACCTTAGGTAAGCTAGGGCTGAGCTTGAGGTGGGAACCCAGCCCAAGCTTATGGTGCTTGAGGTGCTTGTCGTGCTTGATGACTAATGTGCTTGAGGTGCCTGATGACTGAGATGCTTGAGATGCTTGAGGTGCTTGTCATGCTAGGACTGTACTTAAGGTGAGAACCAAGCCGAAGCTTGAGGGGCTTAAGGGCCAAGCTTGTGGTGAGAACCGGGCCCAAGGTTGAGTGGCTTGAGGTGTGCAAAAGTCAATCCCAATCTCTACAAGGAGGGGGCGAGCCCTACAAGAGGGGTTGAGAGAGAACACACACACACTCACACAAGGCATGCTTGGTACAAAAGAAAGCAAAAGGACACTTGTCAAGTTCCTCCTCATGTTGCCCTCATGGTGTGCTTGAAGCCTATTGGTTGTCCACCCAAGGGGTCCAATGATAATGATAATTTAGAAGATTTAATGAATTGATTTTGCATTTATCAAGTCCTCTCTCTCAAAGGGGAAAGGGGAACACTTGTCCCAAGACTACCCTTGTTGCTTAGTATGACTCCTGCTTATGATTGGCTAGGTCTGGAGGGGTCCAAAGAGCTTCAAGCATGAGCTACAAGGGGGGGTCAACCAAAGCAAGTAGGGGGACTTGCTTAGGGGGTATACTCTCCCACACACACTCACACACACTCTCATTGTGTGAAGTGCTCCCTCTCCTTCTCCAAGCAAGTAGAGAGGTTGAGAGCCTACACCGACACTCTTGGCTATGGAGTGCAAATCCAACCAAGAGCCATGCTTCAATGCTTAAGCTTGCCATCTTCTCCATCTTCATTACTATGATATTATGTATGCTAGCAAGAAGAGTGATGAGAAGTGAGGAGCTAATTCTTTCTTCTATGAAATGTTTCTTCTTCCTCTTCCCTACCCTCATTCCTTGCTACCTCTCTCCACCTTTGAAGGTGTTTTGAGGTCTTGGGACTGAGGCTTGGGATAGTCAATGATTTCCTCAAAGTTTATGTTATGCTTGTGATGCATAAAGCTTTCCATCTTCATTGCATCACCTAGGTCACAAGGAACACAAAGATTGTATTGTAACAAGTCTCTCTTGATGGGAGAAATCATAATACAAATGCCTATTGGAGGGGGGACCGGCTCCATATAAATCCGGTCTCAACTGTTGTTATGTTCTCTAAATTCTCTCTCTTGTAAAAGTATTTTTCATGCCAAGTTAACTAAATGCTATGTTTATGTTGCTACCATCAATTATGTTTACCCGCTATGCTCACAAGGTAATTTCACAAAAGTACTCTCTCTAATTTCCACTACTCTCAAGTTAATAGGCCAATTCCATTACAATGTAAGCCCATATTGGGTAGTTATCCCCATCCAATTTGTCATCAACTTCAAACACCCCAAAAACATTGTGCTGTTGTCAACCATGGCAAGTTTAATTTTTTTTTATTTTATGTTTAAACTGTAACATTTAGATTTTTATTTTGATATCAACTTGTACTAAGTTTTAAACTTGAATTTAAATTTAAGGTTTAAGGCTAAGAGCCATGTTTGGACATTTCAGTCCACTTAGGGCTACTTGCTTAGGGTTAACGGCTTATGGCTTGGCCATTAGAAGTTGGTGGTGTAAATCTGCTTAGGAAAGGCCGCTCTAAATCGGCTTGCGACTGCATTAGTTTGGTCATTTCAATTTGCTTAGGGCTAGCTGCTCAGGGTTAGCGATGTATGGTTTGGCCGCTAAGAGTTGGCCGTGTAAAGTTGCTTAAGGTTGGTTTCTCTCAACCAGGTTAGGGTCGATTTGGTTGTTTCAGTTCACTTAGTACTAGCCACTTAGGTTTAGCAGTTTATGGTTTGACCGTTAGGAGTTGGCCGTGTAAAACCACTTAGGGTTGACCGCTCTTAATCGACTTTGAGCTGCATCGATATGGTCATTTCAATCTACTAAGGGTTGGCCGTGTATATTCCCTTAGAGTTGGCTACCCTAAATTGATTCAGGACATGGTTTCTTAAGCTATTTCAGTTTGCTTAGGGCTAGCCACTTAGGGTTGACCGCTTAAGGTTGGCCACGTAAATCCGCTTAGGGTTTGCCATGTAAAGCTGCTTAGAGTTGGTAGCTCTAAATCGGCTTGGGAACACATTGGTTTGGTTGTTTCAATTTGCTTAGGGCTAGTCGCTCAGGATAAGTGGCTTTTGGTTCGTATGTGTAAAGCTACTTAGGGTTGGCTGCTCTAAATCGGCTTAGGGCTGCATTGTTTTGGTTGTTTCAGTTCACTTAGGGCTAGCTGCTTAGGTTAAGTGGATTTTGGTTCGGCTGTGTAAAGCTACATAGGGCTGTCTGCTCTAAATTGGCTTAGGGCCGCATTGGTTTGGCCGTTTCAGTCCCTTTTGGTTTGTCCGATAAGAGTTGGCCATGTAAATCTGCTTAGGGTTGGTCGCTCTAAACCGGCTTAGGGATGCATTGGTTTGGTCATTTCAGTCTGCTTAGGGCAAGTGGGCAAACAATATGCAAAGTGGCAAACATAAACGACAAGAAGACAAGTTGTTTTTTCAATTTGTTTATGATTTTAAATGAAGTCATGCAAACAAACTCAAAAAATGGTTTGATCTCTTACACGTTGTACTAAAAGAACACTTATGGCTAGCCCAAACCAACAAACAACAAGAGTGCTAGCCATAAACAGAGTGGCAAGTAAAAATGACAAGTGCACAAGCCGTTTTTAAAGTTTGTTTGAGTTTTTAATGGCTTACCCTTTTATTGTTTTTGCTTGTTGCTTCACACAGGGCTTACCTACTCCCGTATTGATGGTTTGGGCAAGCCATATGCAAAGTGGAAAGCAAAAACGACAAGAGGACAAGCCATTTCTAGAGTTCGTTTGCTTTCCACTTTGCATATGGCTTGCCCAAACCATCAATACGGGAGTAGGTAAGCCCTGTGTGAAGCAACAAGCAAAAACAATAAAAGGGTAAGCCATTTTTGAGGATTTGATTTCGTTTTTTCTCACAAAAACGCATACAAACTTTAAAAACGGCTATTCTTTTATTGTTTGTATTTTTTGTGTCACATATGGCTTATTCGTATCATTAATCACAGACAAGGGCAAACTGTGTGAGCGCGGCAAGTAGAAATGGCAAGTGCACAAGCCATTTTTTATGTTGTTTGCATTTCTAAGAGAAAAAACGCAAACCAAAACAGCTTGCTCTCTTGTCGTTTGTGCTAACAAGAACGCTTATAGTTTGCTCAAACCAAAAAATGACAAGAGGGCTATCCATATACAAAGCAACAAGTCAAAATGACAAGTACGCAAGCCATTTCTGAAGTACGTTTATGTTTTTAAGAGAAAAAACACAAATGACCTCGAGAAATGGCTTGTCCTCTAGCCATTTCTACTTGCTACTTCATATATGGCTTGCCAAAACCATGAATAAGGAAATGGGCAAGCTCTGTGTGATGGATATTTTTCTATGCCTGGGCCATGGAGCAGGACCAGACAAGAAAAACCAAGCAAAGACAAAAAGACAAACTCCCAACCCAAGCCCACCAACAAGGAACAATGGCTGGAGATGTGCTGCTAAAATCTGCTGCCAAGGAATGTGCAATGCAGTCTCGGTGCCAGATTGTAATGATTATCCACGCACATGATCACTTAATAGTTCAACAAAAAGGAAGAGAGAGAATGTTGTCTTTAGTTTGAAAGAGAGAGACGAAAGTCGAGACGAGAACGAGATATTGTGAAATTATTGCACAATTTGAATAGTGAAAATATTGTTTTTACAGAAAGCTTTACAAAACTTATCTTCGGCTTCAAAACTTTTCGTCGATGCAGCTTCGTAGGCTTCCACTTTGCTTGAAGGTATCAGGGCTTACACCCTATAGGGCAGCGCGACAACATGCTTACACCCTATAGGGCAGCGCAATGACTCGTTTCTCTCTCTCTCTCTCTCTCTCTCTCACACACACACACAACAGCCTCATGGAAAACTCACTCACTCTCTCTCAACAGCCTCATGGCAAATTTTCTCTTTGTCATGTGCTATCTATGGCAAAAGAGGAATACGCTCTCTCGACCTCTTTCACAATTCTATGGCAAGACGATCTCTATCACTTGTTTTTTATCACTTGCGGCCCTTTCTGCCTATGCACTCTCAAACGACGAGAGAGGATCTCTCTCTCGTAGAGAATCTCTCTCTATCTCTCTTTAGTCTATGGAGAACTCCCTTAGAGGGTTTCAATGAGATTAAAACCTCTATTTTGTTTGCAAAGTCAAACTCTCCTTCTCTCTCTTCGATTTATTGCAGCAGAAGGACGCTCTCTCTCTCTTCCTATTTCTACAGAGCAATCCTCGCGAGCTCTCTCTCGTTTCGATAGAGCATAGCCCACTTAAGGGCTCCCTTCTTCTCCCTTTGACGGCACCCCTACCGGGCCCTCAACTTCTTTCCTTCCTTGCTCGCGACATTTAGCAGCCCACGAGAGATCTTCTCCCTAACTCTCGGCTTTGAAGCCCTTTGTCACCCTCAAGGGTCTCCTCCCCTGCTCTCTCTTTGATCCTAAACAGCCCACGAGGGCTCCCTGTCCGCTTCTCTCTCTCTGATCCTAAACAGCCCATACCCTCACTCTCTGGCTCGTCATCAAACGGCCCTCTACAATCTCCGCCCGTGGCATTGGCCAGCCCGACTTTCTCTCACATCTCGCATGAGAGCAGCAAACTCGTTCTCCTCTGGATTGCTCTAATTCTCTCTCATGCCCTCGCTCGTGCTCACGGCCCTCATGGCCTGCCCTCTTGCTATGGAGTAAGCCCCCCTCTCTCTGCTCCTCCCCGTCTGCAAACGATGCTGCTCCTCTTTTCGTCCCAATCAGCACCCCTTTTCTCAACCACCTGCTCGCGGCTCGTCAGCGTAACAAAAACCCTTAAATCACCCATTTTTCCCATTTTAAAAAAAAAACCCCTCAAGGCTTTGTTCACACTCCCGTTCCTCCGACTTGGCCACCTACAGAGAAACTCTCCGTCTCGTCTCTCTCACAGCTTGCAACAACCCTTCAACAGCCCTTGGCCTCGCTAACCCTTCAACAACCCTTGGCCTTGCTCCCATGGCTTGCCCCACTACAACTGGTCGGCGGCTCGTGCTCTCAAAGTGCACGATGTCCCATGGCAATGCGTTATTTGAATATCTATCATAGCAATCATATTAGCACTCTATCTCTAAATATGGCATACACGCAAACCAAAGCAAGTGCTATATAGTGCAGAGAAAAATGATGTTAGAAATGAGGCGCCGGCTGTGGAAAAACAAGCATAACATAATCATTTCATAATCATTTCCCTTCATGGTTTTGAACCGTATCAAGTCCATTGCCAGCTTGATCTTTAGCTATTGGCCCTCCCGTTTCCCTTTGTTTACCTGTAAAACAGCTCCAACTAGCCGATCAAGTGCAAGTATCCCTAGCAAATAGCACATAAAATAAATCTTTTCAAGTGCAATTTTCATGCAGTCATGCTGTTGTGCGGCCAAAAAAAAGTCTAACACTGTGCAAAGCAACAAGCACAAACAGCAAAAGGGCAAGTTGTTCTAAAGGTTCGGTTGCGTTTGTCATAGAAACCCAAACGGATTTTAGAAACGGCTTGCCCCCTTGCCATTTGTGTTTGTTGCATCACCGCTATGGATTGGTCAAACCATCAATAGGAAAGTGGCCAAGACGTATGCAAAGCAACAAGGAAAAATGGCAAAAGAGTAAGCCATTTTTGAAGATGACGATTAAATAAAAATCTAGCCGAGGATTATCTTCCAGGTCTGATTGTAGCAAAACTCATGTATTTCAAAAGAAATAGCAAAAGAGCAATTTATCCAATGACAATCCTCTGCCACTGTAGGAGAACTCATGTATTGCAAAATGCTGTAAGAAATTCTGAGGGTGGATTACAAAGAATTCAAAGTGGAATTGTTTGATGTACAATGTTCAAGGTAAACATGGAGGGCTATGCTCTCATCCATGCGAAGAGGGGAGTGGGGTTTTCTTGAGGTTGACTCAACAAAACGATGGACTGATCTTTGAGATACATTCATACTCCCTGAGCATTGCAAACAAATAGGTCGTATTTTTTCATAGCCTCTTGTTGATTCAATTTCTCATGTAGCATGGTTCTTCTTTTTCAAGTGATTTTCTATCCCAAATCATCACAAGTGAGATAGTGGTATGTCATTGAAGTAGCCCTGCAAAGTGCACGATTTTACGAGGGCAACAATCTTCAAACACTAATAAACTATACATGTTTATGTTTAAATTTAAGTTGAAGATTTTGTCATAGCCCTCATCCATGCGAAGAAGGGAGTGGGGTTTTCTTGAGGTTGACTCAACAAAATGATGGACTGATCTTTGAGATACATTCATACTCCGTGAGCATTGCAAACAAATAGGTCGTATTTTTTCATAGCCTCTTGTTGATTCAATTTCTCTTGTAGCATGGTTCTTCTTTTTCAAGTGAATTTCTATCCCAAGTCTTCACAAGTGATTAGTGGTATGTCATTGAAGTAGCCCTGCAAAGTGCATGATTTTACGAGGGCAACAATCTTCAAACACTAATAAACTATACATGTTTATGTTTAAATTTAAGTTGAAGGTTTTGTTTTAGTAATACGTTACAAATGTATGCAATTCAAAATTGTGTTAGTTTTCTATAGTTTAAAGTATAATGGCTTTTAACTTTAAGTGTACATGTTCATTATGTAGGTTTCCATCATTCTTGCCCTTTTTTTATTCATTCCTTTTTTTTGCACATTCTTCACTATTCACACATGGGGGGCTACGGTCAGGGGGACATGGAGGAAATTTTAACATCTCTGTCACCAACACAACGGAGATGGTATAAGGACATTCACTTTGCCCTTCCTCAAGGTGTTGGCCTTTCATCTTACCGCCATAGTGTTGGCACTTCACACCGACCATCATCTTCACACTCTACATCTTCAAAGCAATCACTGTGCTCTAAGTGATCCATCTCCAACAGGCACTCACATGAGACATTCCATGCCCGCCGCTCCAGTGGTGGGGGAGGAAAATGTTATGGTGGTGGAGTAATTGATGTTTCCACACCGCCTCATAGCCATCAAGAGTCCATTTATGCCTGCTCATTTGTTGCTCCCACACCTCCTACATAGTCACCATCTACACCAGCTTTTGTTCGATAGTTAGTCACTCCTACCTTCACACCATAGGACACACCTTGCCTCACACCACTTACCATTGCTGGCCTCACCCCTATTGAGACTCCCACTGTGAACTCTCGGTACTACTAGGATCTGTGGGTGAACCTCCCTTACATCATAGCCCCTGCCCCACCATCAAGATTTGGGAACATCAGAATGGTAGGAAGGTGACTACTACCATGCATAACATTTCTCATATCATCTCATGAAAAAATGGAAAGACATACCATCTCAAAGAAAAACTAATCAACAAAAGAATGAAAGAAAGCAAAGAAGGATTTATGCAAAATCTTGACAAGTATAAGCAACAAAAAGAGGCAGTGAAGGCACGAGTGGAGCCGCAGAGTTCACACCACTTGGGTAGTGGCACATGGGCGAGCTTTCAAGGTGATTTTGTAATTACAATTGCATTTAATTTTTGTAAAAGTAATTGCAATTTAATTTGTATAAGTAATTGCTTAATTTAATTTTTGTGTTGTTCTCAATTCTTTTACATAGTGTGCGATGATGAATCGCGATGCTACCCCATTCGAGTGCAGTTATGGTGCAAGCCACAATCTTGTTGAGCTCATGGAGATTTTGAGATCTCAACTTGGCAAGGTAAAACATACTTTTATCACTAATTTCATTTATGTTAAACTACATGTTTGTATATAGGGTTGTTACCTAAACTTGTTTTATTGTCTTTTTTTTGTTTTGCAAAATTCAAAGCCCTTGTAGCATGAGGAAATCTCCGATCTAGAGTAGCGCACTTATGTGCTACCATATCTTTTAGTTTTATGTACATGTATGTATTGGGGATGATACAATTCTCCCATTTTGTTTATCTGTCATTTCAGCTTGAGGCATTCACCCATTTTTCTAATGTAGCCTTTCACAATATATATGGATTATTTTACCTTCTTTGCTGGAAATCCTTTGAATATAACACATCTATATCAATGAAATACAAATTCTTTTCAAATTTCATATCATCTCAATGTTTTTAGTTTAAGTTGATGTTGGTCAATCTGTTATTCTTTTTGAAAGTCCAAATCTATTTAGAATGGTGAATTGTGGTTTTGTCACCTCAGATTTTTTTGTGCCTGCAAGCATTGATATACACGTTGGTATATATGGTAATGTAGCATTGATATCACACCCAATATAGACATTGATATCTGCATCAATATATCTATATAGCACCGTAGATATCAATGCATGTATGAACTCCTTGAAGGAAGAAAACCAAGTTCATATATGTCTATACAGACGTCACAAGAGTGAGGAACTTCTTGTAGTGTGTGTGTGTGTGTGTGTGTTGCTGTATTAAACTTAATACATGTACACAAAAGAACATAACATTCAAAATACAACTGGCTTTAGATAACTCTACAAATATTTGTACAAAAAACACTCAGTCTTAGATTCATCTTTATACAAGATAATAAGAATGAGGCATCATTCCAATGATCTTATACAAAAAACTAATGAGTTGTGGAGGTCCACTAGGTAGACGAAGCCCGGTTCTTTAGTGTTGGACAAGAGCTGAGCCAAAAAATTCCTAAGTAAAGATAGAATTCTCACCCACATCCATATAAACAAGACAATAGATTCATTAGCTTTGAATACATATTACAAGTGTCAACGAACCTATCGGATGTTATCCATGTCCTACTTAATAACTTCTTAAACCTACTATGATTTTTAGAGTAACAAATATTGCAAAAGTCTTTAGGAAACTGACACGCCATCACAAAGTAAGTCTATAACCCCAAAGAAGAGTGTTTTTACATGTTTGTATGGTGATCAAAAGGCCACCACCCTTTCTGATCCAAGTGTCAAGTTCCCCATAATTTTAAGTTTGTTTATTGTGATCAGAAGGCCATCACCCCTTCTTATCCAAGTGTAAAATTTTGTTTGATATATTTAGAACATGGTAAGTTTTTGAATTATAAACCAGATAATTTATGCATCTTTCTTAATAATGTGTGTGTGTGTGTGTGTGTGTGTGTATATATACTATTATGTGGATTAGAAGGCCATCACCCTCTTCTGATTCAAGTGGCATAACCACTATCAAATTAAGCCTATTAAAGTATGTTTTGAGTAAGTCATTCAATATGGTCTTGGATTGTCCAGATCATCAACCACTTCTACTTAAGGTCATATGTTAAAATGTCCAGGTGACAGTTTTTGCAAGGTCAAAACAAGATTAAGGTTTATAAAATGTTTGTCAAATGGTACGGATAGGTGATCATAAGACCCGAAAGACAACAACCTAGTCTCAAAGTGCCATATCCACCTACTTTATATCAAAAGCTGAAAGCCAACTTTCTTTTGAAATGTTTCCCATAGTTCCTCTTGGTACATACAAAGTTTATAATAATTTCCACATCGATCCTTGCACTCAAAGCCAGAAAGCCCAATATCAAGAATCACCGCCCATATCACACAAGTCAAATCCAAGCTTCAGCCATAGAGTAAAAACAGGCTTTTAAATGCCAATTTTTTTGACAAAGATGAGTTTAGTTATAAGACCAACTTTGCAAATCAAGTGGTAAGGTTTAGTTAAATCAAAACCATAGCCAAAATCACCAAATCCACTACCATCAGGGTCAGGGCCTCAGCCATAGAGATAAGAAAGGTTTATAAATGCTAAAATTTCAACAAATAATGGAAATAAGTCTCGTTCACAGGGAAAGTATAAACCATTGTACATTTTAGCCTATGTTTTTTTATAATAAACCAGTAATGAACTACAATAGTACATAGTCCATAGTAAGCTCCAGATCTACAAGAATACCTGGTTTAGGTAACAATTCCAAGTTAGGACAAGCCATACCGAGCACTCACTACCCTAGCCTTGTATTAATCGGGCCATCCAAATTAAAAGCTTAATGGTGAGGTATAGGTACATAAAAAAGCACCTACGCTCGGTCAAATACTCCTAGTATAAATAGAGCAAAATAAGCTAGTAAAGTAAAGTATAAGCAAAATTTCCATAGTTAAAAAAAGGCAACAAATTGTCCCATTTTACTTTAGATGAGCAGACTTTGGTATCAACAATGTAAGTGATCCCATTTTCCAATTATGTAGTTTATTGCAGCTGTACCTTGCATTTTGGCAAAAAAAACCAACAAAAAATAGCAATATAATCCAACATTATTTCCATGTAATAAGTTGCATTAATAATTTAGCGAACAGGCACCAGAGAAGGATTCAATCGCTCAATCATTGTCATAGTGTATAGGACCACAATCACGCAATGGCACACGGTGCAGATTACCAGCTAATAAACACATTATTAAGGCCAATGAAGGAGTTAAGTGAAACATCAGTAAAAATGTTTGTAGTCTTACCCGACATCCAGTATATAGAAAAATGAATAGGAAATAATGATAGAGAAGCTGCATTTAAGCTACCAAAACAACACATTAGGTGGTTCCATGCACTAAAAAGTATACCAATATGCATATCATCATAGATGACATATCATGCAACATAATAATCCATTAAACCAGTAAAAAACTTCACAGATTGGTCACTAACTTGTGGGGCATCACATTTTTCTGCCAATTCCATATCGATGATAGCAAACAATGCAGCGACCCTCACAAAAAAATGGTAATACAATCACTCAAGGCTAAGTGAGGGTAAAGAAAACCCTCACCTTAGTTAAATAGGCAACCCATCCACTAGTGGAGTCACCTCATCACAACAGAGGGGGAGGGAAAATACCAACATGATCGTAGACTGCAAGAGCATGGGCTCTAGAATCCAATTCCAGTTGGTCACACATCCCAAGCTGCCTTAGTCGTCATCGATGAATACTGCTATGAGGGGAGACTAGTTGACACCAGGGAGACCAAAGCTAACACTTCGTCCAAGTTATAGGCTGGAACAAGGGGGGGGGGAGAAGAGAGAGAGAGAGAGAGAGAGAGAGAGAGAGAGAGAGAGAGAGAGAGAGAGAGAGAGAGAGAGAGAGAGAGAGAGAGAGTATGCACATCAAATATGGTACAAAGAATAAAAGGTAAGATATGTAGGACTCATCAAAGCTCGATAGAGGTTCAACATAGGGAGAGAGCGCATGAATAGGAGAAGTAATTTATGAAAAGGACAAGCCTCGATGCAACCATAAAAGAAATAAATCAATATAATCAGTACATCGGGAAGCCCATGATTAATCACGGTAGGTGGGAGGAAGGGAAATTATCATTAAGGCAATTAAAAAGGGTATTTTGCCAAGGGGTGAGGTCCCACCAAGCATACCAATCAAAAGAATAACCCAAAACTCCAATAATATCACATCCCTAGATTTGAGAGAACCCAACTAAAAAGGGTTATTTTTCTAGCTATAGAATAGGTTAGAGCAATAGAAAACCAGCCCAAACATGTGTACAAAGCCTAAAAATCAGCATTAGGTATGAAAAAAAGAGCTATTAGGTGGACAACTATCCCAAGGTATTATTTACCCTCACAAGGCAACACTGCATAACTAGAGGACCTGTGGTCAATAGATAGTTGATATATCCTTCATCTATGGAACCATAAATGGAGTAACCCATCGAGATGCCCAATAGGGCATTAAGGTAATTACCTATACGACAAAGTTACTATTGATACCATTATTGTTCAAATAAAATAACATTACTAGATGCTATCAGCCATAAAACCCATGGTTAAAAGTATCCCATTAAGGTGCTAGGTAAAAAATCAAAGTAATCCCCCATAAGACTAAATATCCACCATTAGCAACAATTTGTCTAGCATAAGCAGATATAGTCTTATGGTAGTCAACCTTAAGCAAATAAAACCATTATCTACAATAAGGATGGCACCAGAAAATGCGGTAACAAATGCAAGGCAAACCAAGTATCATGTACCACCAAAATTACCATTCACAAGTAAGAATCAAACCAACACAAGTTTCGACAAATTGGTTTAGGTGAACTGTAAAGGATAAGTGCCATCAACTTCATTCTACATGATAGAGTCAGATCCTACCATTGAGACCAAAGCAAGGGTAAATCAAAAAAGTGTGTGTGTGAGTCCAGGATGAAGTAGCCTAGGCTAAGTATAGTGACCAAGAGTGTGTGTGTGTGTGTGTGTGCATGCCCACCCTTACACATGCACCATACTTAATGTTAAGGCAATAGGCCCATTGAGTATGGGCCTACTGCTTCATCAAGTTGATTAGAGTGCAATGGTTGAGTTTGAAACTTACAAGAGATTTACCACGTCAAGTTGATTAGAGTGCAATGGTTGAGTTTGAAACTTACAAGATATTTACCACGTCAAGAAGGGGCCATAGTGAAGTTGATCTTAACTAAATAATATCGAATAATGTTTTAAAAAAAGACTTAACTCCCGTAGGAGTTTTAAGGCTTTGTTAGCCAGTGTAGATGTCGCACGTAGCATTTAATGGATGTTTTCCAAAAAAAATCCTATTTCATAGGGTCATGTATAAACCATCCAAGAGTAGTCCGTTTATATGTAAAATGTTCCTAAAATCAAAATAATCAAAACAATTACACATGGTTAAGTAATTTTAAATTAATCTGCAACCTAAAACTAGCAAAGTCAAAGACTACAGTAGCTGTGAGAGGGAACCCAATCTATAGACAAGGAAAGACAACCTAACACCTATTAACCTAACAAGGAATTATAGACAATGGGTCAATCAAAGCCTATCGACAAAAAATAATCTAAGGCCAGCATCCCGGTCCTCCCAGTAACCTAGGAGGGCCTTGTGTTTAGGACGCGTGCGTTGTTGTATTAAACTTAATACGTCTACACAAAAGAACATAATGTTATAAAGACAACTGGCTTTAGATAATTGTACAGAGATTTGTACAAAAATGACTTAGTCTTAATTTCATTTTTGTACTATATGATAAGAGTGAGGCATCATTCCAGTGATCTTATACAAAAAACTACTGAGTTCTGGAGGTCCACCAGGTAGAGGAAGCCCGGTTCTTCAGTGCCAGACAACAGCTAAGCCAAAAAATACCTAAGTAAAGATAAAATTCTCACTTGCATTCATATAAACAAGAAAATAGATTTGTTAGCCTTTGAATATGTATTACAGGTGTCAACAAACCTATCAGTTGTTATCTGTGTCCTACTTAAAAACTTTTTAACTTGAACCTACTATGCATTTTAGAGTAAAAAATATTGCAAAAGTCTTTAGGAAACTGCACACCATCACAGAGTAAATCTATAACTCAAACGAAGAGGGTTTCCACATGTTTTCATAGTGATCAGAAGGCCACCACCCCTTCTGATCCAAGTGTAATTTTTTCTTAATATACTGAGAACATGAAGTAAATTTTGGATTATAAACCAGACAAGTTATGCATCTTTCTTACAACACACACACACACACACACACACACACACACACACACACACACACACACACACACACACACACACACACACACACACACACACACACACACACACACACACACACACACACACACACACACACACACACACATATATATATACTGTTATGTGGATCAGAAGGCCATCACCCCCTTTTGATTCAAGTGGCATAACCACTATTAACTTAAGTCTATTAAAGATTGTTTTGAGTTAGTCATTCAATCGAGATTATCAACCACTTCTACTTAAGGTCATATGCTAAAATGTCCACATGAAATTTTTTTCAAGGTAAAGACATGATTAAGGTTTATAAAATGTTTGCCAAATGGTATAGACAGGTGATCATAAGACTTGAAAGACAATAGCCTAGTCTCAAAGCGCCATATCCACCTTCTTTATATCAAAAGCTGAAGGCCAAATTTCTTTTGAAATGCTTTCCAGAGTTCCTCTTGGTACAGACAAATAATTTCCACATCGATTCTTGCCCTCAAAGCAAGGAAGCCCAATATCAAGAATCACCGCCCAGATCACACAAGTCAAATTTGAGCTTCAGCCATAGAGTAAAATCAGGCTTTTAAATGCCAAAAATTTGACAAAGATGAATTTGGTTATAAGGCCAACTTTGAAAATCAGCTAGTAAGGTTTAGTTAAATCAAAACTATAGACAAAATCACCAAATCTACTACCATCAGGGCCCCAACCATAGAGATAAGAAAGGTTTATTAATGCTAAAATTTCAACAAATAACAGAAGTAAGTCTTGTTCACAGGGCAAGTATAAACCATTGTACATTTTAGCCTATGTTTTTTAATAATAAACCAATAATGAACTACAATAGTACATTTTCCATAGTAAGCTCCAGATTTGCAAGAATACCTAGTCTAGTTAACAATTTCAAGTTAGGACCAACCATACCAAGCACTCGCTACCCTAGCCTTGTATGAATTAGGCCATTCAAATCAAAAGCCTAATGGTGAGGTCTAGGTACGAAAAAGAGAACCTACACTCGGTCAAAATATTCCTAGTATAAACACAACAAAAAAGGCAGTGTAGTAAAGCATAAGCATAATTTCCAAAGTTAAAAAAGGCAACAAATTGTTGTCCCATTTTACTTCAGATGAACAAACTTTGGTATATAAGTGATAACATTTTTGAGTTATGGAGTTTATTACAGCTATACCTTCTAGTTTGGCAAAAAACCCAACATAAAATAGCAATAGAATCCAACATTATTTCCATGTAATACCTTGCATTAATAATTTAGCGAATGGGCACAAGAGAAGGATCCAATTGCTCAATCACTCTCATAGCGTATAGGACCACAATCAGGCAGTGGTACATGGTGCTCATTAAATCGATAAACACAATATCAAGGCCCAATGAAGAAGTTAAGTGCAAATAAGTAAAAATGTTTGCAGTCTTACCCTACATCCAGTATTTAAAAAAATGAATAGGAATTAACGATAGAGAAACTGCATTTAAGCTACCAAAACAACACATCACGTGGTTTCATGCGTTGAAAAGTATATCGATATGCATATAATAACAGATGACAGATCATGTAACATAGTAATCCATTAAACCATTAAAAACTTCACAGGCAGTTGGTCACCAACCTACGCGGCATCACTTTTTTCTACCAATTCCATGTCGATGAGAGCAAACAATGCATTGACCCTCACTCAAAAATGGTAATACAGTCACTCAAGGCTAAGTGAGGGTAAAGAAAACCCTCGCCTTGGATAAATAGGAAGTCCACCTGCAAGTGGAGTCACGTCATCACAAGAGAGGGAGAGGGAAAATCTCAACATGATTGTAGACTTCAAGAGCATGGGCTCTATAATCCAATTCCAGTTGGTCACACATCCCGAGCTGCCTTCGTCGTTGATGGAAAAAAAGGGAGAACAAAATGCAGCCTCTCAATAGCTTGTGGTCGGAAGTGAGAGCATTGGAGACTGACTCTCTTAGATGCTCACTTCATGAACCACCAATGATGCAGATACATATCAAAAATTCCGTGTGTGGAGGAGGTGCATGCAATCCTGGGGGGGCCTATCCGACACCACAAACTGCATCCATGGGGTCACTTGCTACAGCATGAGGATCTTCTTTATGAAGGAGAGGGAAAGAGCCATGCTAGTATAGATTTTGATTTGCTGTCTTGGCTATGATTCACATCCTCTCTCTATGAATCCCCCTTCTCTGGTATATTCACGTGACCCACCTTCTCTCAAGGGCTTCCTAAATTGGGAAACTCGTATGTTGCACTTTTGCTACTCAAAATCCAAGTGCCACTAGTGCACTCACTCACTAGGCGGCCGCCCTCTTCTCCATTGATGCCTTCCCCATGGGCCCTCAACTGAGCTCTCTTCTTCCAAAACTGAGGCTCTTCTCGACTCCCCTTCTCCTTGCGACAGATGGCAGATTGAGTGCGCTCTTAACCAAAAAATACCCTCATTTAGAAAGTTTGTGCATCATTATGGCCTTTATACATACTGTCTTCATTTTCCCCCTAAGATCATATTTTTACACACTTTAAAGTATCGGCCAAGCAATAATATACCCACTTAGCTCTCAAACTCAAAATTATGAGAAAAACCTTGCATCACATCGGTCATTAATATGAAATAGGAAGCTAAGTAGATATATAGATGACCATCAAACTTTGATAGCACAGTAGGTGAGGACTCTCGCAACCAATAGATTAACACTCGACCTGGGAGAAACTCTTGGAATATCCAAGGCATTGATATCAACCACACAAGTGCATGCTTGATGTCAAAAACCCATAATTACCCAACATCACTTACAATCAAATATATTAAAACCATCTCCTCATGGCAACAACCCCAAGCCAAAAGGAGGAACCATCGAGTTGTGACAAACACGATTATTGACTTCTAATCGTAAAAGAAAAGCACAAAAAATATTCCCAAAAAACACCCAACATAGTTTGCCAAAACCCCCCAGTGTACTAGAGTATTCATGCTCAACAATAGCAATGGTGTCTCAATTAGGCAAAAAGACGCTTTGTACAACTATGTATAGCTGCTTATTGTGGGGATACGAGGTTTTGTTGCATTTCTTGTGTGAACAAACTCTTCCACCTCATGTGTCAAGCCATGTGAAGAACCTCTTATAACCTTTGTGTAAAGAACAAACACTTGTATTTCTGCATATGCAGCGACATCTTGTGCTCATGTGTCAAAATGTTGTTTCTTTTGTATAAGCCTATATAGAGGCACATTTTGTTGAATATTATCAAGTCTATCATTTGCAAGTATACTCTATATTGTATTGTGCAATAGTTTGTCTCTCAAGCTCTACACTAACCTCTTCAAGCATACCATTAACATGAACAACACACTAAGCTATCCACCTTAATCCTACAATTGGTATCAAAGCATGGCCTAGATTAGCATTTCCTAATCTATTTTAGATCCTATGCATTAATCAAAGATTTTTTTTTATTGCATTGCACATTGCATACACTAATTGCCTTTCTTTTAAACTCTATTAATGATGGAATATGTACTATTAAAGTGCCACTACCCACATTGATAGAATTAGAAAGAATGGAAGTGATCAAGCGCCTTTGCATTACTCATTAGGTTAATTTGTGCAACATTTTCACTCTTTTTGCATCTTCGCATTAGCAATTTACCATCTCTTAGTTTTTTCATTTCCTTTTGCAATCTGTGTATGTAAATAGCCCTTCACACAAGCTCTATTTTCAATCCCTAAACTCTAAAATCCAATGTGATTAAACCTCACTCTCAATAAGTAGAAGTGTATGAATTTTGCCTTGAAATTTTATGGAATCCCTGCATCAATTTGGAATTGTGTGTATGTGTGTGTGTGTGTGTGTGTTTGGCTTTAGGAGATCATTGAATGATTATTGCCCTTTGGTTTCAAGACACATAGGCATTTTTTTTGTCTTTTGGTGGTGGGAACCATTGGATTCTAGGAGGCAAAAAGGTCATCACTAGTCGCTTGGCGCCATCATCAGATTCATTACCACTTGGCACTACTACCCTTTGGCTCCTCGCGTCATTCTTAAACCACACATGTGAAGCCCATCTCTGCACCCAGTACCATTTACTACTCCATCCTACACATTCTAAAGCTCCGCCCAACCCCACCTCGCTTCCACATTTGGCTTGCGAGCTCTACCTGCTGCCCCACCGCCCTCGGCCTTATTTACTGCAAACAACTCGTCAACCTTACCCAATATAGCGTGCCCAAACAGTGGCACACCCGCTGCCTCCCGCAACAAACTGCACATGACAACTCGCTACACCCTCAGTGTGTCGCCCCCTGCAACTCGGTCTCGACTACCAACGACCATGATCTCTAGCTATCTCGAAACCTGAATCTGTTGCATCTCGGCACCCTGAGCTTTGCTCCTCATCCCACTAAAAACCACTGGTCACTTGTCGGCTTCTGCATAAGCCTCGCATCACTCTCCAACCACACACCTGTTGCTCACCCTGTCAGTCTCGTTTTCACGTTAATGTCAAACATAAATTTGGCCACTTTTGGCTTACAACATAAGGAGTTGTTCCCACCCTCACAACCACTGGTCAAGCCTAAGCCTTGCTCCCACGCTGTTCTAAACCATTCCCTCTTAACGGACGACTCTAGAAAGCTCAAAATCTTCTTTAATGGATCAAAGCTCCTTGTACACAATCATCTTGAGCATACACACGAGCACACAAAATGCTATCTATGTGTCTTTTGCACCATTCGCCAAGAAGATCAACATCAAACAATGAAGGAAACGTCAACAAATGACAAAGCTCACGACATCCAGGCGAAGGGATAGCAATATAATTTCAAAGTCCTTTTGCATAGCATAAAATAATTTGAGGGCTTTTTCCCACGCGATTTTTTCTCCATTGTACATATATGTGCAGTGTGTCTTCCTTTGCATTCTGCATTGGATCAAAAATATCAACAACGACAGCATCACAATGTGGCAGAACAACGACGACATTACAACAAGTTCTGTAGTATTTGGGAGAGAAAATCCTCCAGCAAACAACAACCAAAATGTGGTTAAGCATTCTCTCTTGTGTACCTTACCCTCTATTTGTGCCAGGGGAAGCTTGTGTGTGCCTACACCATGATGCTTTGTATGCCTACATCCTTTGTGTCCAGGGGAGGCAACTTTGTGTTCAAGGGGAGACTTGTGAATTGTGTGCCTCACCGTAGCGTGTTTTGAGGGGAGGATTTTGTGAGTGATATGCAACCAAAACACACATAGGGGAGGATTGTTGGGATGGGAGGTTTTGTTGCATCTCTTGTGTGAACAAACTCTTCCACCTCATGTGTCAAGTCATGTGAAGAACCTCTTACAACCTTTGTGTAAAGCACAACCACTTGTATTTGTGCATAGGCAGCCACATCTTGTGCTCATGTGTCAAAAGACTGTCTCTTTTGTATAAGCCTATATAGAGACACATTTTGTTGAATAATATCAAGTCTATCATTTTCAAGTATACTCTATATTGTATTGTGCAATAGTTTCTCTCTCAAGCTCTACACTAACCTCTTCAAGCATGCCATTAACATGAATGGCACACTAAGCTATCCACCTTAACCCTACACTTATGATGCGATAATTGATAACACTTGGATCAAAAGACCATTGCATACATGATCCATTCATTGTGGAAACCATCATCCATGATTTTAGAGCAATCAAGAGAAACATTAGCGACAAAAAGCATTGCAAAATCAATATTTGAGAGTTTAGCTTGCCAAAGGCATGGATTTCCTCACACATAAAACAAGGAAGTTCATCATCATTGACCTGATATACCGACAAGTTCTCTGATTGCTCAAAGGTTCCAGGAGCCACCATATCCGAAATATATACTCATCCACCCATAAGTAGCTTTGAGTTCGTGTTGCAAAACGCTATCACAACACATGTGTTTAAGACAAAAGTATCATCTTTTGTAGTCATGTTAGCTGCTACAAAAACTTTTGGATCTTTAGACAATGCATCAAACAGTGGAGCATCTACGAGACTGAGTCATGCATCATACTGCCACTATGAGAGGATCCATCTTTAGAAGAGACCTCATCAGACCAAAAATCATCCCAAAAATCATCTTCAAACCATAAGAATGACTACCGCTATTAAGCTCAAAATCACTTCCATAGCCACTCTCTGAAACCTATGGAGACGCATCATCTATGACGCTTACATCCCTCACTATGTCATCCTTAGAAGCACAAGTCTCAACATGGATATCACATGCACAACCATAACCCATGGTCAATGGATAGTTGATATATCCTTCATCTATGGAACCATAAATGGAGTAACCCATCAGGATACCAGGTATGGGATTAGGGTAATTACCTATACAAAAAATTTACCATTGATACCATTATTTTTCAAATAAAATAACTTTACCTGATGCTATCTGCCATAAGACCCATGGTTAAAAGTATCCCACTAAGATGCTAGGTAAAAAATCAAAGTAATCCCCCATAAGACCAAATATCCCTTAGCAACAATTTGTCGAGCACACGTAGGTATAGACTTATGGTAATCAACCTTAAGAAAATAAAACCATCATCTACAAAGAGTATGGCACCATCAAATCTAGTAACAAATGCAAGGCAAACCAAGTATCATGTACCACCAAAAGTACCGTTCACAAGTAAGCATCAAAGCAACACAAGTTTCCACATATTGGTTTAGGTGAATTGTAAAGGATAAGTGCCATCAGCTTCATTCTACATAATAGAGTTAGATCCTACCATTGAGATCAAATCAGGGGTAAATAAGAAAAGTGTGTGTGTGAGTCCAGGATAAATCATCCTAGGCTGGTATAGTGACCAAGTGTGTGTGTGTATGTGGCTATTTTCAAACTTATATTTGTACACAAAAGAACATAACAATTCAAAAGATAGTTGGCTTAGACAAATGACAATGATTATCACAAAAACAATTCAGTCCTTGATTCACTTTTTAAGATCATAGCGAGAATGAGGTATCATTATAGTGTTTTGTACATAAGGTAGTCAAGAACAACTTATTCTGAAGTGAAAGAGGCCAGGTTCAACAATGACAGACAATAGATTAGCCAAAAAGATCTTAAGTAAAGATAGAGTCCTCACCTACATCCATATAAACAAGACAACATATTTATTAGCTTTGAATACATATTACATGTGTCAACAAACCTATCAGTTGTTATCCGTGTCCTACTTAAAACTTTTTTAACTTATACCTACCATCCATGTAGCGTTAAATATTCGCAAGTATCCATTATCAGAACAGTAAGCCACATATGAAAGTGACATATATACGTGTGTGTGTGTGTGTGTGTGTGTGCGCATGCTCAAACTAATCCAACTACCATGCTCAATGAGTCGATACTATGCCCATTGAGTATGTGCATTCTGTCTCATCAAGTTGATGAGAATAGAATAGTCAAGTCTGAAGCCAAAGAGCTGTATCATATCAGAAAATCCATGAGTCTCATTGGAGCTATAAGTGACAATGTTAACAAAGAGGATTATACTCCAGTAGGAGTTTTAAGGCTTTGTATGCCATTCATAGTCAATCATAGAAGTTTTCCATGCTTTAACAAGTTTCTATAGGATAGTCCTCAAACGAACCGTTCATCCAAGAGTAGTTCATTTATAGGTAAAATGTTCATGAAATTATATGAATCGAAATAATTACACAAGGTTAAGTTTTTTTGGATTAACTTGCAACCTAAACCTAGCAGAGTCAAAGACTACAATAGCTGTGAGCAAATCCGATCTATAAAAAGGAAAGACCACCTAACGTCTGCCAACCTAACAAACCCACACTACAACCAAGAAGTACAACAATGCGCACCTCACAATATGGCAAAGGGAATTGAGACATGGCTAAGCGAGTACTTTCCCAATCAGGAGGAGCACTACACACTAGATAGATACCCCCAAAAGATTTAGGCGAAGTCATGACCCCACTATTGCAATGAAATATGCATTCATCTCCAAGGTTGGAGGATTGCAACAAAGCTAAACCTTTTTAAGCAAAGATAGAATTCTCACTTGCATCCATATAGATAAGACATTATATTTTGTTGGACTTGGCTACGTATATCAGGTGTCAAAGAACCTATCATTTGTTATCCATGTCATACTTAAAAATCATTAGATTAGCTAAAATCCTACACATGCAAAAAATTTTAAAGTAAAAAAGTGATCATATTCTTAGGCTTTAAAAAACCATTTTTCCTTTGAAGCTTATTGCACAACTTGAAAATAGTAGTAGCATAAATGAAGTTCTCCAAAGAATCAAAGAATCTATTTATGTAACTTTCATTAATAATAGAATCCCAATAACCAAGCCAGTCATACAAAGCAATCTACCCTATTTGAAAATATGGTTCTCAATTGATTAATCCATTAGTAGTTTATCAAAAACCAATCCTTTTAGATGCAAGTTACCAAATGTAGTGAAAGCATCATGTTAGGTAGTGTAGAAAACTAGAGCTAAAGAAGTCCATCTTGCCATAAAGTAAGCATCATGCTTGATTTCAAGTAAGTAGAAAGATCCATTGCAAAAAAACATCCCAATAGAAAATATGATTGGTCAAGGGCAAGAACATAAAAAGGACAACGCAACCATATTGTAAACCGCAGTAAGAACTAGTTTGTAAACCTAGAGTAGCAACTAGATTTTCAAACTAGAGTAGCATCTAGGTCGTAAAACCACAACAAGAACGAGTTTGAAAAACTAGAGTAGCAACTAGATTGTAAAACCAGAGTAGCAACTAGGTAGGAAAACCACTTGTTCCAAGCTAGGAGCAAAGGTCGCAATCATTTTGAGCCTCAAAGACAATTGTGATCAACAAAAACATCAAGTTTCTTATAAAGGAGGTTAAAAAACAAGTCAAGCACTAGCTATAAGCTTAGAAATCTCCTAAGGTAGCGTTCACTATCTCTGCAAAAGTTAAAAAAAGACAAGCCACTATGAGGCAGCAAAGCTTCTACAAATTAAAAAAAAAAACACAAGATTAGCATACCAGAGTCTATGACTCAAAACCACCAAGCTATATGATCGTAAGCTAGGATCAAAATATCAATAGTAGTTTTTTAATTTAGGCTTCCAATCTACGAATGAGGTTAACAACTCTCTATTGTATAACACAATCAATTAGGTAGTAAGATCATGGGAGCAACAATAGTTTAAGGTAAGAAAGCATATATTTAGTGCACAAGAGCTCAAGCAAAGTTCAATAGCTCATTATTAGAACACTGCCATCATAAATCAGATACCAATGTGAGCAAAAGGATCTTGTTTGGATAGTAAAGTAAATAGTACCCAACAAATTAGCAACTACAACAACTTCATCCTCAAAAAACACCACTTCCTTTTCACAAGCTGTTTTAGAGTCTAGCGCCCAAATCTATGGTAGCAACAATCAAGCACAAGATCAGAGAATCACGAGAAAGGATTAAACAACTGAGTAAATTTTTTGTAAGATTTTTGTAAAAAAACCATAATTTATTTACTGTATACAATATTATGAAACCAAAAATCAATTGTAATAGGCCAATGCATTGAAGGAACCTCTCTCCCAGAGTTAATTAAGAGAACCTAGAGTATGATCCTTTGTATAAAAACTAGATAAGAGGAGAGAGCCATAAGAAGATGGGAGGGCCAACCTTCTCTTCTTAAATCTTGTTAGAAGCCCCAAATTTTCTCCATCTTGGTGATTTATATTAACCCAAGCAATAAGGATACACAGACAACCAGCAAATTCATATAAGCAAAGCAACCTACTCGAATGAGCGCCCAATTTCAAAGCTAAGTAGCAATAACTCAATCTTGTGAAAGCTATAATCAAGTGAGATAAAAGTCAAATTTTTAGTAGGTAGCCTATGATGAAGAAGCACTGAGCCTTAACTCGATAGATTATCAAAGGAATGAGCAGTCTAAGGTTTGAATGGAAACACCGGCTCACTACATCTTCCCACTCCCACTCTCTCTTTATTTCTTTGGAAAATAACCTCAAAGAGACAATCTCCTCAGAGAGTGAGTTTTCCTAACCATAGAGCAGGGGTAAAATACGAGAGCATCTCCCATGGGATGGGGATAGTGTAGAGCAACAAAGTCAACACGGTGATGATCGGAGGCAAGCAGCAGTTAAAGCATCCTCGCCATCAGGTGGGTAGTTAAGGGGAAGGATTTTTTATTTTTGTTTTTTTTAATAAAAATTGGTACCCATAGAACATTGGCTCCTTTTAAAGGTAGGGGAGTTTCCAAGTAAGAAGAACTCCACAAAAATGTGAAGTTTTAGGGCAAGTTCCCACACTACAACCAAGAAGTACAATAATGCACACCCCACAATATGGCAAGGGGAGTTGAGCCATGGCTAAGAGAGTACTTTTCCAACTAGGAGAAACACTACACACTAGATAGACACCCCCAAAAAATTAAGGCAAATTCATGACCCCACTATTGCAAGGGCTTTGGGAAAAGAGTAAAACTAGTAACACCACTATGTGAATGTGTATATGTGTGTGTCAAACCCGATATCACCCTCAAATATCCTCAAGAAGTTAAAAGACCCCCAAGAAAAAATTCCCACATAAGGAGTAATCACAAACATAGTGACCAAGTGTGTGTGCATGGCACACACACGTATGTGCATGCCCACCAATTCCCAAGCACCATACTCAATGTTCAGGTAGTACACCCATTGAGTATGGGCCTATTGCCTTATCAAGTCGATGAAAGTATAAATATTAAGTGTGAATCCAATGGAGTTATTATACTCAATGTTTGAGAATATATTATATCATAAGTCATGCTTATGAAAATCAATAAAGCAATATTTGATACTTAAAGAGTATCTCACAATGTTTCTATGAACATTGTACTTTGGTAGGAGTATTAAGGCTTTGTGAGCTAGTAAAGAATAGTGTGGACGACTTTCATAATCCTTCCCTAAAACAAAAGACTTCAATATTAGATACAAAATCTAACAAGAGGAAGTACACTTTGTAGCTCCTATTTCCTAAAATGAGCCAAGTCAAAGGATCAAAAGGTCTGTGAATAGGAACCCTTGTCTAAGGCTAGTGTCCAAACCACCTAACACATGTCAACATAAAAGGATTTATTGACATTGGGTTTGTCACAGACCACATACAATATAGTAACTCAAAGTTTTCCAAAGCTAGCATCCGATCCAACCCAATTGCCTAGGAAAACTTTGTGTTTAGGGTGTGTGTGTGTGTTGTTTTATTAACATACTACTTATACACAAGAGAACATTTTATTCAAATGAAAAATGTCTTTACATATTACATAGGTGGTTTGCACAAAATTGATTTTATATTCAACTCACTTTTGTACAATATCATCATAATGAAATAACATTCTAGTTATCCTATACATTAGGACTAAACCAATTTGTGAGGATGAAATAAGCCTTCATCTCCAAGGTTGAAGGATTGTAGCAAAGCTAAACCTTTTTAAACAAAAATAAAATTCTCACTTGCATCCATATAGATAAGACAATAGATTCTATTAAACTTGGCTCTATGTAGAACCTACCATTTGTTATCCATGTCATACTTAAAAATCATTAGATTGGCTAAAATATTGTACATGCAAAATATCTAAAGTAAAAAAGTGATCCTATTCTTAAGTTTCAAAAAACCATTTTTCCTTTGAAGCTTATTGCACAACTTGACAATATTAGTAGTAGAAATGACGTTCAAAGAACCTATTTATGTAACTTTCATTGATAATAGAATCCTAGTAATGAAGCTAGTCATACAAAGTAATCCACCCTATTGGAAAATATGGTTCTCAATCGATTAGTAGTTTATCAGAATCCAGTCCCTATATATGCAACTTACCAAACATAGTGAAAGCACCATGTCAGGTAGTGTAGAAAACTAGAGCTAAAGAAGCTCATCTTGCCATAAAGTAAGCATCATGCTTGTTTTCAAGTAACTAGGAAGATCCATTGCAAATAGACATCCCAAAATGAAATATAATTAATCAAGGGCCACAGCTTAAAACGGACAATGCAACCAAATTGTAAACCACAGTAAGAACCACTTTGTAAAACTAGAGTAGCAACTAGATTGTAAAACTAGAGTAGCAACTAGGTTGTTTGTAAAACTATTCAACTAGATTGTAAAACCAGAGTAGTAACTAGTTAGGAAAGCCATTTGCTCCAAGAAAGGAGTAAAGGTCACAATCATTTCAAGCCTTGAAGACCATTGTGATCATCAAAACCATCAAGTTTCTTATAAAGAAGGTTAAAAAACAAGTTGAGCACTAGCTATGAGCTTAGAAATCTCCTAAGATAGATTCACTATCTCAGGAAAAGTTTAAAAAAGACAAGCCACTATGAGGCAACAAAGCTTCTTTAAATTCATAAAAGCCACAAGATTAAAACACCAGCAACATACCAAAGCCTAGGGTTCAAAACCACCAAGCTATACCACACTAAGCTAGGATCAAAATATCAAAAGTTTTTTTTCAATTGAGGCTTCCAGATCGTGAATGAGCCTAACAACACTTTGTTGTATAACATAATCAATTAGGTAAAAAGATAATAGGAGCAACAATATTTTAAGGTAAGAAACCATATATTTAGTGACCAACACTTCCAACAAAGCTCAATACCTCATTATTACATACAAGCAAAAGGATCTTGTTTAGATAGTAAAGTAAATAGCACCCAACAAATTAGCAACTACAAGAGATTCATCCTAAAAAAACACCACTTCCTTTTCACAAAGCTATGTTAGAGTGTAACACCCAATTCTCTGACAACAATCAAGCACCATATCAAAGAATTAGGAGAAAGGATTAGACAAACCAAAAACTTAAAAAAAAACCATATATCTTGACTATATGTAGTATTTAGAACACATAATATATATAGCCCAATGCATGCAAGGAAGCTCTCTCCTAGATTCAAATTTAAGAAAACCTAGAGTATCATCCTTTCGCCATGAAATAAAGCATAACTCACTCAGAGTTAGTGCAGATTTCAAATTTCCACCCAACCATAGGCATCAAAAAAATGTAAGACACCCTTTTGGGTTTTTTGGTTTGAAATCTCAAGATCATTAGACAACCAAAATAGGTAGAGTATTTAGCCATGCTAATCTAAGAGTGTAAGTTTTAAGGCAAGTTCCCACACTACATCCAAGATGTATAATAATGCACATCCCACAATAAGGCAAGGGGATTTGATCCATGGCTAAGAGAGTACTTTCTCAATCAAGAGCATTACTACACACTAGATAGACACCCCCAAAAGATTTAGGGAAAGTCATGACTCCACTTTTGCAAGGGCCTTGGGGAAAGAGTAAAACTAGTAGCACCACTACATGAATGTGTATATGTGTGTGTCAAACCCGGTATCACCCTCAAAGATCATCTCAGGAAGTTATAAGGCCCCAAGGAAAAAGTCCCACATAAGGAGGATTAATCACAAACAAAGTGACCAAGTGTTTGTGCGTGTGTGTGTGTGCACGTGCGCACATGCCCACCCATTCCCAAGCACCATACTCAATGTTCAAGTAGTACACCCATTGAGTATGTGCCTACTGCCTTATCAAGTCGATGAAAGTATAAATATTAGGTCTAAAGCCAATGGATTTGTCTTAATACTATGGTAGAAGTATTAAGTCTTTGTGAGCCAACAAAGAATAGTGTGGATGAAATTCATAATCCTTCCCTCAAACAGAAGACTTCATTATTAGATAGAAAATCTAACAAGAGGAAATATACTTGGTAGCTCCTATTTCTTGAAACAAGCCAAGTCAAAGGTCAAAAAGATTGTGAATAAGAACCCTTGTCTGATGCCAATGTCCAAACCACCTAACACCTGTCAACTTAAAAGTATTTATTGACATTGTGCTTGTTAGAGACCATAGACAATACAATAATCCAAAGCTAGCATCGCGGCCAACCCAGTTGCCTAGGAAGGCCTTGTGTTTAGGATGTGAATATTGTTGTATTAACATACTACTTATACACAAGAGAACATTTGGTTTGAATGAAAACTGGCTTTAGACATTAGGAGGGTGGTTTGCACAAGATTGATTTTGTATTCAAATCACTTTTGTATAATATCATGAGAATGAAATAACATTCTCATTATCCTATACTTTTAGGACTAAACCAAATTGTGAGGATTAAATAAGCCTTCATCTCTAAGGATTGAGGATTGCAGAAAAACTAGACCTTTTGAGGGAAAGATAGAATTCTCACTTGCATCCATATGGACAAGATAATAGATTCTGTTAGACTTGGCTACGTGTAACACATGTCAAAGGAACTATCATTTGTTATCCATTTCATACTTATTAGCTAAAATCCTATATATGCAAAAATATTTAAACTAAAAAAGTGATTCTATTCTTAAGCTTTAAAAAACCATCCTTTTCTTTGAAGCTTGTTGTACAGCCTAAAAATAGTATTAGGAATAATGATGTTCTTCAAAGAAGCAAAGAACCTATTTATGTAACTTTCATTCATCATAGAATCCCACTAACCAAGCCAATCATACAAAGTAAACCGCCCTATTTGAAAATATGGTTCTCAACTTGTTAATCCACTAGTAATTTATTAGAATCCAATCCTTTTAGACGCAGCTTACCAAAGGTAGTGAAAGCATCATGTTAGGTAGTATAGAAAACTAGAGCTAAAGGAGTCCACCTTGCCATAAAATTGGCATTATGCTTGATTTCAAGTAACTAGGAAGATCCATTGCAAAAGACATCCAAATAGGGAATATGATTAGTCAAGAGCAAGAACTTAAAAAGGACAATGCAACCAAATTGTAAACCACGGGTAAGAACTAGTTTCTAAAATTGTACAACCAAAGTAACAACTAGGTTGTAAAACGACAATAAGAACCAATTTGTAAAACTAGAGTAGCAACTAGATTGTAAAGTCAGAGTAGCAAATAGGTAGGAAACCCATTTGTTCCAAGCTAGGAGCAAAGGTCACAATCATTTCAATCCTCAAAGACCATTGTGATCAACAAAAACATTAGTTTTTTATAATGTGGTTAAAAAACAAGTTAAGCACCACCAATGAGCTTAGAAATCTCCTAAGAAAGTATTCACTATCTCAGCAAAAGTTGAAAAAAGACAAGCTAGTTTGAGGCCGAGAAGTTTATTTAAATTCAAAAAGGCACAAGATTAAAAAACCAATAGCATACCAGAAGAGCCTAGGCTCAAAATCACCAAGCTATACTATAGTAAGCAAGGATCAAAACATTGGTAGTAGTTTTTTACTTTAGGCTTCCAAACTGTGAATGAGCCTAACAACACTCTATTGTATAACATAATCAGTTATGTAGTAATATCATAGGAGAAATAATAGTTTAAGGTAAGGAACCATATATTTAGTGCATAAGAACTCAACCAAAGTTTAGTGGCTCATTATTAAAAGATTGCCATCATAAATCAGATACCCATGCAAGCAAAATGATCTTGTCTAGATTGTAAATTTAATAGTACCCAACAAATTAGCAACTACAAGAACTTCATCCTCAAGAAACACCAATTCCTTTTCACAAAACTGTTTTAGAGTCTAGCATCCAAATTTGTGATAACAATCAAGCACCAGATCATAGAATTAGGACAAAGGATTAGAGAACTCAAAAACTCTTTTGAGATATTTCTATGAAAAAACCATAATATCTTCACTGCATACAATATTTAGAAACCAAAAAGCTTGTAATAGGCCAATGCATGCAAGGAAGCTCTCTCCTAGAGTCAATTAAGAGAACCTAGAGTACGATCCTTTGTATAAAAACTAGACAAGAGGAGACAACCATAAAAGAATGTTTCCGGATGTGATAACTATGATAAAAAAAAGCAAAAGGATCTACCATATGCAAGAAGATAGAGTCAACTTAGTATAGGAGAAAGTATTGCCTTGCAAGAAAGCTCCTATTATTAGAAGGACAAGAAGATGGGAGGACCAAGCTTCTCTTCTCAAATCTTATTAGAAGCCTCAAATTTTCTCCATCTTAGTGAATCATTTTAACCCAAGCAATAAGGATACACAAACACTCAGCAAATTCATATCAGCAAAGCAATGCATTTACCTGTGATGAAGAAGCACTCTGCCTTAACGCAATAGAGTATCAAAGGAATGAGCAGTCCAAAGGTAAAATGGAAACACCAACTCACTACATCTTCACACTCTCACTCTCTCTTTATTTCTTTGGCAAGAAAAAAATTAGGAGTAGCCAAGACTAAGGTTAAGGTTAAGATTAACAGTCTTGGAAAGACGGAAGGAGAGCATTCCCCAAGCAATCATCAGTTCCAAGTTCATCATAAGGTGCTTATTCACACCACTTAGCAGTATAACTAGACAATTAGTGATCAAATAGTAGCAGATTTGAGCCAATAATCTTGAGCAAGAGGTCGGAGAAACCTAAACACGATTATGGAGCTCCAAGCGAGGAGTTAAAGCATAATTCACTCAGAGTTAGTACACATTTTTAGATTTCCACCTAATCACAAGGATTAAAAAAATGTCACATTTTGTTTTTTGGTTTGAAATCTCAAGGTCATTGCACAACCAAAATAGGTAAAGTATTTAGGCATGCCAACCTAAGAAGAGTCGAAACCCTTAGGTCAAGTTTTTCTTGTTTATTCAAAACATACCAAATATTAGCAGGTAATGCCTAAGCAAGAAGTACTAGGATCACCCAAGCACAAGAACAAAAAAAGGTGATTCTTCCAACTTTAACTAGATCCACAAGATGAGCTTACAAATTTAACTAGATCCAAAATAGCTAGATGGAGAAACCACAACCGAGTAAAATAAAAAAGTGTGTGTGTATAAGTGTGCATGCACGCACGCCCACCCATTCCCATGCACCATACTCAATGCTAAGATAGTAGGCCCATTGAGTATGAGCCTACTATCTCATCAAGTTGATGAGAGTAAAAAAGTCAAGTCTGAAGCCAAACTTTTTGTTATGCTCAAAATCTAAGATGATATTATAGCATAAATCATGCTGATTCTTCAAAGTAGTTGATACTTGAACAATATCCGATAATATCTATGTGAATGTTATGCTCCAGTCTGAGTTTTAAGGCTCTGTGAGCTAGTATAAAATAGTGTGGATGACGTTTGTAGTCTTTGCCTGGAACAAAAAGACTTTAGTATTAGATACAAAATCTAACAAGAAGTAAAATGGTAGCTCCCATTTCTTGCAACTAGCCAAGTCAAAGGACAAAAAAGGCTATGAATAGGAACCCCTCTCTAAGCCCAATGTCTAGACCACCTAACATATGTCAACCAAAACGTGTCCAAATCCTTCCTATGCATTCTTTTTGTAGCCACAACTCTACATGTTGTGTTGCATGGCTGATCTGACTGTCTCTCACTTGCTCCTTGCAGTCTAACCTATGCATCACTTTTTAATAGGTCCATTGATGTAGCTCCTCCAAGTTATTGGCTTTGTTTGTACCACCTCCGTAGTGGGTGTGGCTAAAAATAACTAGTACAAGCTTGGTAGTTAGTCTTCTCCATGTCCTGTGTAGAACAAATAGCCAAGCTTCCATATTTCGGAGCAAACCAAGGCATGTGGTTGCATATAATGTGTTGCATAGAATGCCATCATAAAATTTATAAGAAAACAGATTTCATAATATCATTGAATTAATAACATTACCATGTAATGAGTGATGCGATGATTCATCTATGCATATATGAAAGACTTGTGGAAGGTCTCCAAAGCCTCTTGAAAAGTCATATAGTTAGCATCAACCATGTATTGAGCTCATAATACTTGAATATTGCATCCAAGCTTCTCCACACCTTTGCCTTGTGAGTCCTTGTTGCACCATTGTCTGCATAGTCAACCACCTTATCGTGTAAATTTTTTCACCTATTCTTTCTGAATGCTTGCCTTTCTTGTGCACTTTAGCTTTTACGTTGTCTTCCACTTATGGGCATTAATAGGAAGAGTTGAGCTGTCACAACATCAATCAAGATCTTCTTCAAAATGCCTTGGCCATTCTTAGACCTCTCCTCATCTTGCTCTATCTTCACATGCCCCCCATGCAAGGCCATATTTGAGAAAATTGTTTCTAAGGCCGAGATAGCCCTTTGCTTTGCAGGGGTAGTCCAAGTAGTCTAGGAAAAACAAATGTAGAGAAACATAGTTTCTCAATGATCCTACAAAGTGCATGCATTGTGTAAATGTGAACCCTAGCTAGTGCGATATCCGATAATGGCCAAAAGTCAGGATCCTATTCTAGCACTCTCCACCAATACTACTTGTCAAGGCCATGGACCCCTCCCATGCAATACGAGCAAGGATTTTGCTTGTTGCTCCTAGAGACATGTTGTACATACACTTCAAGGTCTTTGAATCTCCTACCATATGCCACTCCGCTGCATGGGATCCCATGCCATGAACATCAAGATTCTTTTTGTTCCTCTACTCACTTATTACTTCAAAAGATTTTGGTTTGATGAAAAACCCAATTCAATATATCAAAGTTCTTTGTACGTACCTACAAAGGGGACTTTTAACCATTTTGATGGCACGTGCAATAGCATTCCATCCAAGCTAAACAAAATGTCCGCTCACCTTGAATGTAGCAAGTAGGAATATGTTATTCTTAGATTGCACGCTTAAGTTTCTAGGATCGTCGATTGCAATGCTTGTATCTAGTGCTCTATTCATTGTTATTGTGACCCCTCAACTTTAGTCTCTTTAACAAGTTCACTCTCATGTAGCTTAATCACAAACTTGAGAACACCATTTCACTATTTGGGAGTAACCTCAAACAACTACACAATGTATGTCTGCAAAACGATCAAATCATTAAAAAAAATTTGTACTTTTCATAAACCACTGTCTCCATTGATAATGATCTATATGTAATTCAATATGGAAAGGGCTCCCCGGCGTTTGCAACACCTCCTCGTTGACTTGTTGTCTTGTCTTTTGAAAAGAGAAGGGTTTGGTAATATGACATGTGCTTGAGGTGAAAAGTATTACCTTTTTTTGCATAGACCCAAAAGGAGGACTTAAGTCAATTGAGCTTTCTTGCAATGCTGCACATTATATTATATTACATACCTGTAAATTGCAACATATCCTTTATTCAATACACCAACTTCATCCAAAATGGATTGAACATCCGTGCATAGAGCTGGTTCTTTTTTAAAAGGTTGTCACGCTTTTGGCACCTATCTTTCCATAGCGCTTGTCATCCAATAGCCCAACAACATTTTTTTAATTCAATATGAGACAGTATGAAGCAAACGAAGTGGTTCTGTTGCGCTCAACGTCATGCTCAGGGTGAAGCAACGATCTAGGCATGCAAGCCTAAGGAGAGAAAAATGCATGAGAGACTATGTAATTAAATGAACTTACTTGATGGCTTGTACTCTTTTCTTTATTCCTCCCAAGACAACCTTCATCTCCTTGCTCTTTTGTAGTCTTCTCTCTCTTTGTCAAGGACCTAGTGTAGTTTTTTTCTCTAAGCTTCTACATAAGCTCCTTGATGTTTTTGTTCTTGCCTTTGAGTTGCTCAACATAGTGTGCCACATTTTGGTTCAAGTGTAGATCCTCTTTGCATGCACTGTCTCTCTCCAATTGTAGAACATCATTATGTGCAACCAAGTGCCTAGTGTAGTTGTACAAACTGTTATGACCATCTCCCAATTCAAGCTCCTATCTCCCTTATATGATTCATCCTCTCACATCCACAAACATTACCTGTCAACCCGCCCCTGCCCCCCTCTACATGTTACCTTCAACACTAGATGTAGAGTCAAGCTTGATCGTAGGTAGTGGAGGATCAGGTTTCAAACCATTTGGAGCCATGCTTCTGCCCATAAGAAATGAGCCCTACTCTGGCTACTTCTCCACAAGGTCGTTTAGATTGAAGCCGAGATCCTTAGAACAATGTTAGATGATGGCATGTGCCCCATGTATAACTATGTTGTTGGAGACCTCCCCCACTTGTCTTCCCCTTTCACAAGTGTACCAATGGTCCGAGGTTGGGGGCTCTCCTTGTCCACGAAGTAAACTATAAGGAGATAGAGTAGGTCTTTTCTAGTGTATTGAATCATATCAAAGGTAAATTCCTGTGGATTATTTAGAGAGAGAGGAACTTTCATTTTTGTGAGGAGGCCAACTAGACTCCAAGTTTGATAATATTTTTTGATGACGTACACTTGCAAAATAAGTTTTCCAATGAGAATATTCCATTGTAAGAAGAAAATCCTCCAGGATCTTGGCTCCAAAACAATTAATGGTGCAAGGGTGGGTTGATGAGATCCCTTCTAGAGAAAACAACACTAGCAATGCTTGCAAAAAGGAAGTTGATACGGACCTCATGCTCTTTCCAGAGGAACTAGCCCATGCCAGAGAGCTCCTAGCCAGCATACAAGCTGAAATGGATCCCCTCCTTAAATGATATGATGAGTTGGATGCCCTCTCATTCTAACACTTTTATGGATAACGTGGAGATAACCATGAACTTACACCCCCTTTTTTGTATATAGTACCGCCCTACATTTTTAAAATCCCATGAATCGACTGCTTGGGTCACTACGTAATTTTTTGCTTCTTCTAATATATTTAGCCTCCTACTCGCTCTACTTCTATTTTATTCATTTCTTGAGGAGATTCCTCTCAAGATTCCTTACGTCAAGCCTTTTGACCTCAGTTGTTTTCTCTAAAATGGGAACGTCAGAGTCGAACTTGCGCAGGTTGGATATTCACGCATGGAAACGACTTCTGTAACCAACAAGTTCACAATGTATTGTACATAAGTTCTAATGTATTTTGATGTGTAGATGTTCAAATTATTTGAAGAGGACTCATAAATTAGAAAATCAAAATCAAGGATTATTTGGAGGATCTCTTTTAACACTTTATCTAATAGACTCAAAAAAAAAAAAGGGAGAGCCACGCCAATTAAGCACTGGATAAGTCCATGGGGTAGAGCCAATCATTTTTTGCATTATTGTCAACAAGGAGCGACGGCATCTCTCCATATGCGATTTCTTGAAATGTACTTATAGGAGGATATGCAAGCAAGGACTATCTCTATATATCAATGGATGGGGCGGAAGGGCATTCATGCATTGCATACACTTTTTTTAATGTGCTCAATGCATGTAGTCGCATCTAGTGGATGAAGGTCGAATGTACTTTTACAAGGATGCAGTAGCTCCTTAGATGCACCACTTTTGTTCATGCACTCCATGCATGTGGTCACTCGGGTCTAGTGGATGAGGGAAATGTCTTTTTATTGCATGAGGAAATAGAACGAGGGTTTCTTTCCCATTCTCATTCCCACATTGTGAATTCTAACCAATTAGTTACATGTGATCGTTTATGTTGGGATTATTCAAAAATTGGTACATATGACCAAAGAAGGTGATATCCATAGACCTTTCCTAAAAAATTTGATTACTATCATAAAACAGGGTTATTGTATTAAAACAATGTACGTGACTAAAGGAGAGGGACTAATAAAACTCTCTCTATATATGCTATAGATAGACTTCATATATGGGCTAAACTTTCTATAGTTGCAAGAGTATCTCCTTGTGCTACACATGATTGTCATAAAGAGACGTGACAAGGATACCCAAAGCTTGTTAATCCTTGGCTTGAAATTGGGCTGAAGTTTCATAGTTTCAAGAACCCTTGACTTGGACTTTCTATATGTGAAAGCCATGTGCTCATATGAATGACCATAATCATGGAAACTACAATGCTTAGATTGGAGCTTGATTCAGCAAGTTGAACCCTTAAATTTTGAGAGGCTTATAATGGACCTCACATTTGCTAGAACCACAAGGCTATGAGAACTGGTGTTCTACCCCGTCCCTGTCTTTTGCTTTTGCCTGTTGTCTGGCACCTTGCTTAACTTGAAACCTAAGATTGTAGTTGGTATTCATACCTACAATAACCACAATCTGAAACCCGGGTTACTTTGTTGCAGTTGAGGACAGAGAGTGTTTTTCCACTAGCTGAAGTGACTCGATGGCAGTGACAATTCTGCTGGCCAAATCAATAATCTGGTTGTTCCATGTCACTGTCACTCTTATTGCAGAGGATATTTATGTCATCTCTGCCATTCTGGCATCAAGGTTGCACCCACAGATGACGGTTCATATCCTACCTTGTTTTGCCACCTTTCCTGCTTATGGTCTTCAAGTGACCTGTTTTTGGTTCAGCCTTACCAACTGAGAAAAGCTGCTGCTTCCTCTTCCTCTTCTTCTTCCACTTCTTCTCCCGTCAATAATCACCTGCCCAGCTGTTATGTCCCATCACAGGAAAAGGGACCTGGTGTGCAACACAGTCGGGATGGGTGGCCAGTGTCTGGGAGTACTAGTGTGAACATGGCCAATGTGGCTACCTACACTTGTAGAGTGCCAATGGCCAGTCCATGAGGCTAGACATGCACGAGGTCACCTCGAGGAGGTGAGGCCGGGTGGCATGGCACGCACCGCCCGACTATGTCATAGACTAAGTTCCCTCTCCTATGGTGTTCGGTAGTATGTTCTGAAGCAGCAAAATGCGCATTGCATCTTCCACTCAGCCACTTTCTGCAGCTACTTCAACCTCTGCAGTCTCAGCATACATGTTCGCCATAGAAACATATGCCGTGGCTTGCTCTGGTTCGAGATCCACTGCATACTCAAACGCCTGCTTTGCCAGTTCCAGATTGCCATGTGTGCGGCAGGCTCCCAATAAGAATAACCACATGTTCAGGTCAGTATGTTTTGACATTCTTTGCAAAATACTGTTCACCCTCCTAAAGTCCCCTGCACGACCAAGCAGGTCTGAGATACTCACAAGATGCTTCGCATCTGGGGATATGCCATGGAGTGAACCCATCAGTACAAAGTACTCCATAGCATTCTGTACAAGGCCAGCATGATTGCAAGCAGAGATAATGGATGCATAGGTTACCCCATCTGGGATTAAACCTGCAAATTGGATTTCCTCAAATGAAAGAGCACTTGCCGTGATGTTGCCCTCCATAGCATATCCTGCAATACATGCATTCCACGACGCCACGTCAAGGTGTGGAAACCCATGCAAAACTGATTCAGCATCTGCAATGTTTGCACAAGTTCCATATGCATTTATCAGAGCACTTCGCAGACAAAAGTCCACATCATGCTCCAAAGTCATAACATCAAAATGCAGGCGCAAGCAAACACCTAGAGTACCTATTTCATTGCAAGCTTGCAGAACAGAGAGAATCAAAGTAGCATCCAATGGCACGTGATCCAGCTGCATTTGTTTGTACAAATCTACAACCTTCTCCCCTTGCCCACTGTCAATGTAAGCACATAGCAGGGCATTCCAAGCAATAGCAGTATGTTCAGACAATCCGTCAAAAACTCTCTCCGCTTTTGCAATCAACCCACATTTCCCATAGAGACTCAAGAGAATTGTACCAACATAAACACTAGAAGTAAAATTTCCAACCTCTGCGTCATAATGTAATGCTTCTCCAATCTGGAGGCACAATGTTTGGGTGCTTGATTTAACTCCATCCCTTTCCATACAAGTTACACATGCTTGAAGGGCGACAGTATATGTTCGCTCATCTGGGCTCACCCCTTCCATTAACATCTGGCCAAAGAGCTGCAGACCCTTCTGTGTATGGCCTTGCTCGACATAAGCAGAAAGCATAGCATTCCATAGAGATAGATGATGTTGGAGCGGCTCTGTGAAAACATTCTCTGCCTCCATAATGTTCCCACATTTGCCATACATACTTACAAGGGTGGTTTGTACAAAAATCTGAGATTCGATTCCATGCTTTCGTGCATATGAATGCAAGGCTCGGCCAACCTCCAAAGCGGCTTCAGCATCTCCACCGTCTGCAGCACATTTACATGCTTTGAGGGCAATGACTACAGTATGATGCGATGGATACATCCTTTCCTCATGCATTTGCAAATACAGCAGCAAAGTCTTCTCTCCTTCTCCGTGGTCAATGTAGGCACAAAGCAAAGCATTCCAAGAGACAATGTCAGGCTGGCACAAACAACAAAAGACATCCTCAGCCTCTTCAAGAGCACCGCATTTAGCATACATGCTCAGGAGAGCTGTCAAAACAATCATTTCTGACATGAAGCCCTTGATCCTTGCTGCATCATGCAGTTTTCTGCCAGTCTCAAGGTCAGAGATGGTACCACATGCTTTGAAGAGGCTCACGAACGTGTACGCATCAGGTTCTAAGCCATCCTCCAGCATGCATTCATGCATACGGAGGGCATCATAAGCGTGTCCGTAATCAGATAAACCTGAGATGATGGCAGTCCAAGAAAATACCGTTCTCTGAGACAGGGATTCGAACAGTGCGAGGGCGTCACTGATGGCACCGCATCTGGCCAAGGTAAGGAGGAGATTCTCCCCAAGGAAGGTGGAGAGGCTGGGGATGCTATGGCAGAGATGGGCATTGATGCGCTGCGCCTGGGGCAGGGCCTTGAGTTTTAGGCAGGCCTTGAGCAGGGGGATGTAGAAAGACTCGTGAAGAGGAGTATGTGTGTATGGAGGTTTAGGGCTGCTACAGGAGGGGCCTAGGAGGTCGTCTAGAGCCTTATCAAGGGAGAGCCCGTCGGAGAGGTTCTGCAGGTGCTGCGATGAAAGGGGCTTGCTACTTCTCGTCTTGCTACACAGGCCTGATGGAAACGCTCTCTTCATCAACTGAACTAGCCTTTGCGGAGTGTTTGAAAATAGTTTAATCGCTCTAAACCAAGTGGTGGTTGATTGTTTCGGCGAAAGGGCAGTCACTTTTGTGACTTTTATCCTTTCGTAACCGATTGGCTTTGACGCTCACCCGCTCTGAGGTTTCCTGCAAATTGAACCCACGACCTTTGGGAGTGTTTGAAAATAGTTCAATCGCTCTAAACTAACATAGTTTACTTTTCATCAACTCAACTAGCCTTGCTTGCCTCACTAACATGTGGGATCGACCCGTAGTTTAATTTTCAACAGTTTTGTTTATCTTAGAGCCGGGTCCCGCTTTGTATTTGTAGTTTTAGTGATATTATTCTTCAAATCCGTTTTAATTTTAGTCCCACTAGAGACGTGGAAGTAAAACACTTAACTTGAAACTACTAAAACTGTAGAGAGATGAGACCGTGTAGTCCAGCTACAAAAAGAGGCAAATTTTCATTGGTTAGCTTTCTCCCAACACTCATAATACAAACTAATACTTAGCCTTCATATCGCAGATTTTGACACGTGTATGGGGCTCCCCCTTCCTCTATATTATGTTAGTTTAGATGAAAAAGTTGGTATTAGAGATACTACTACTTTAAAGGAAGTTGTCCCCTTCATATTGCTAAATTGACGGAGCTTCTATGTGACTACTATTCGTGCATATTATATTGATACCACAAATTTTACTAGGTCATAGAGGGACTCGGCTCTTATATGTTTTTGTTTTCCCCACTTGGACAACTGAATGCACGTGTGTGTGTGTGTGTGTGTGTGTGTGTGTGTGGGGGGTTAGGGCAATGGTCCTAGGGGTTCAATTTTCAAAACCCCCTTCCATTCACCTAGCATTCAAATTTTGGTTTCCATCCATCGCCCTCGAGATTTCCCCCCTTCAAGTGCCTCCGTTGATCCCACAGCTCGGAGGTCATTAAAGATTTCGTGCAACTTAGACATGTGGCCTTGCCTGGTTGGCTTGTCATAGTATTTAATGTGTGAATTGGTGTAAATGTGTAAATAATAGTCCGTAAGTAAATTGCTTGAGTAAGGCCATCACACTAAGTAACACCATGCATTTAATGAGGGGCGATCATGGGATCAACGGATGGGTGGCATCTCGAGGCGAACTAAACCCGAGCAACGCAAAAGTCAAGGCAGTACGGAGAATCGTTACAAGGTTGGATCTGCTCAAGATGCCTAGTGCATGTACGCGAGGGATAGAGGAGAGGCTCGCTCTCTTGCCAAGTGCCAAGGTCGTTGGGGGGAGAGGGAGATCCATTGTTACATGTATATCCTAACGGAGCTTGCAAACAACTGGCAATGTTGGGTTTGACGGATTTGAAGGACATTCTCCGTATGCAAAGGCAAAGCCTTTCTCCACATGTGTGAAGGCGTGCCGCCTGCTTGAAGGTGCCGTGGTGCCCGCCAAGGTCTATGACCTGCAAAAGGCGTCGTTGTGCATGTGAATGTTTGTGACGTTGCGCTTGTGAATGTTTGTGGTGTGTGAAGATATCATGGGAATGGTTGTTGATTTTGGGGTTAGGTGAGGGGGGGGAGGGGGGATGCAAAGGTGTTGAGTACTCGAAGAAGTCAGGGGAGGCATGGAGGCACAACGGAGAAGTAGAGGGAGGCAGAAATGACCTCGACCCATCCTATTTACATTGGTAGCCTAGAGCAAAAAGAGAATCTTGACAACTAATACACCCATTTTTTTAAAAGTAGACCAAGTAGCCAGTTAGAAGACTCGGTTTTAAAAATTCAAAAAAATTCTAGAAAGATTCTCTCTCTCTCTCTCTCTCTCTCTCTCTCTCTCTCTCTCTCTCTGCTACATAGTCATGGTTTTCAAGAACAAGATAATGAACTTGAATTTCTCTCTCATAATTTGACATTCAAGTCCTTGCCCACGACCATGTGAATTTCTCTCTTGTAATCATATTTTAGTCCTTTCCACAATCATGTTGGGCAGATCTTGTAATAAAGATATTTCGAGAGACTACAATTCAGATTGAAAACTACTCGTTAAGAACTTTGTGTGCTTTTCTAAGGGCACACAAAGTTGGCATACAATTGCCAATCACAACATGTTTCTCCAAGAGCCCCTGACTAGCAACAACCCCTAAGCAAGATGTCACTTTGGCATGGGATCTTCCTGTTGGAGTTAGGGTTGCAAGAATGGACACACAATTTGGAGATGGAGAAGAAGCTCAAGGCACACAACATAGAGTATATTACTAAGTGTGTAAATACAAGATAAGATAGCCCTAGAGTGATGGCTGTATGTACAAAGCATGGGGGAGAAAAACTCCTAATGAGGAAGGAAAGGGCCCCAACGATCCTAAGTTTGTTCACACACATCATCACCATATACAAGGAAAAGTCCCCCCTAGGAGTGATGCGGTGAACAAGAGATGGCACATAGAGTATAGGCAAGTGTCATGCCCTATAGACATGATCAGTCCACAAAGGGAAGCAAATCCAAAGCTTTACGAAAAGCTTTGAAATTCTCACGAGACAATGCCTTTGTGAAAAAATTCGCAAGGTTGTCCTGTGTTGGCACATAAGCCAAGCTGATCTCTCCAACTGAGAGTCTCTCCTTGATATAGTGAGAATGTAAGAGGTTTAACCTCATCACACATACTTGACACAGCCAAAGCATAACAATCTGATGCACAAGCAATATGATGAGAACCCGAACATACAACTAGACAAAGGTGCATCCAATTTACTGTCCCGCAAAGTATGCACAAGCCATTTTGGCATACCTTTAGCTTCCTCATTTTTAGCCTTGTCCTCATCAAGTGCATCATTTACATATGCATCATAAATAGAGTGATTTGTGACATCATTTGAACCTTGTGTAGGCTAAAAATTTTCCTCCTATTGACTTACATTTGTATTCCCACCATTGAAAAGAGGCAATAAGGTATCATAAATGTATGCGAGCACTGTAGCCAACAAAGATACATTTGATAGCCTTATCATAAAATTTTATGTGTTGTTATTGCGGCACTAAAGTGCAAGCCAAGCAACAAAAACAAACAAGTGACCAACATGGATTCTTATTATGCCTCATATGGAGTCGTAGACTACAAAGATTTGGTGAGACACCTGTTAAGTATGTAGGCAGCACACATGACAGCCTTTAGCCAAAAAGCATGTGGAAAAGCTTGACTTTTAACCATATTGAAGTCGTGGAGTGGAGCGTGGATCGACTCTCTCTCTCTCTCTCTCTCTCTCTCTCTCTCTCTCTCTCTCACACACACACACACACACACACACACACACACACACACACACACACACACACACACACACACAGATACACAGAGATCTTACACAGTACACAGTACGCAGAGAATTCGTTTGAAGGGTTATCTCCCAAAAACCTTATTATCCACAAAAATATAAGTGAGTATATACAAAGAGTTAGTGATAAGTGAGTTAGGCGGGCGGGCGGCCATATCCGTATAAGAGGTCACTTGGGCTTTAATCCCAACAACCTCCCACTTAAAGTCCAATGTGGCACTTTAAGTAACTGTAAATCTATGAACATAAATGTACAAAGATTTACATGGCTGCCATCTATCCAATGCCCAATAACTCACGACAATGCACAAAGCCTTCTCCTGGAAGTCCCTTTGTGAGTAGATCAGCAGGATTTTCCTTGGTGTGGATCTTCAGCAGTTGTATCTGCTTGTCTTCAAGTACTTCCCTAATGAAAAGATATTTCACATCAATATGCTTATTCTTCGAATGGAACACTGGATTCTTTGCCAATTGTATAGCACTTTGACTATCACAATATAACTCTGGCATATCTACTTTGATTCCCAAGTCCGCTACCAATCTCCCAAGCCAAATAACTTCTTTGCATGCCTCATTTGCTGCAACATACTCAGCTTCTGTAGTAGATTGCGTAACACAATCTTGTAATCAAGATCGCCATGATATGGCACCTCCAGCCAATGTAAAGACATAGCCTGATGTAGATCTCCTCTTATCCAAGTCTCCTACATAATCTGAGTCAGTGTATCCTCTGACACTCAAATCCTGACTACTATAGCATATGCACATACTCTTTGTATGTTTTAAGTATCTCATGATACCTTTCACTGCTTCCCAATGTTTCTTGCTGGGATTTGACATATATCTACTAACCACTCCCACTGCAAATGCAATATCCGGACGTGTAGCAATCATTGCATACATCAAACTACCCACTGCACACGCATATGGAATCTTATCCATTTCAGCCTTTTCTTCCTCAGACATAGGACAATCTTGTTTGCTAAGTTTCACATATGGTGGAAATGGAACACTCAATGCCTTTCCCTTCTCCATATTGAAACGTTGCAAAACCTTGTCAATATACTATGTTTGAGATAACCAAATCAACTTCTTTGATCTGTCTCTCTCAATGCGCATACCAAGTATATGACTTGTCTCACCCATGTCTTTCATGTCAAACGATTTTGCCATCTTTGACTTCAAAGCTGAAATTTCTTCCAAGTGTTTGCCAGCAATCAACATGTCATCCACATACAAAATAAGGATCAGCCAATTGCCATCCTTAGCCTTCTTTGTATATAGACAGTGATTGAACTCACTACGTTTGTAGCCTTGAGAAAGCATAAACTGGTCGAACTTATGGTATCATGCCCTCGGTGATTTTTTAAAGCCATAAAGACTTTTTAACAACTGGCATACCAAATCTTCCTTGCCTTTCTCAACAAACCCTTCTGGCTGCTGCATGTAAATTTCCACATCTAAATCACCATGCAAGAACGCTGTCTTGACATCCATTTGGTGCAACACCAAATCCAATATAGCAACCAATGCAAGAAAGCATCTCAATGTAGTCATCTTGACCACTGGAGAGAAGACTTCATCAAAGTCAATGCCTTGTTCTTGCTTAAAGCCCTTGGCAACAAGCCTTGCTTTGTACTTTGGCTGACTATCATGAGCGGTGATATTATACCTGTAAACCCATTTACAAGGTAGAGCCTTTTGCCCTATGGTAATTTAACTAGCTTCCATGTCTGGTTTTTATGTAGAGCTGTCATCTCTGACTGCATGGCCAACTGCCATTTTTTTGAGTCAACCACTTGTAATGCTTCCTTGTAACAAGATGGTTCTCCGCAATCTGTGAGCATGACAGAATTTAGAGATGGCACATAACGATTAGGTGGTTTGGAGGCATGCTCAGAACGTCTCACCACAACTAATTCTGCCTCTCTAGCCACTATAGGCTGTTCCTGAGCCTGACCATGCTGTCTTGATGTGATAGCACTAGGTCCATCTTCCCTGAAGACAACTCTTCTGATCTCCTCTGTCTTCTCTGGCTTAGCGTGAAACTTGGCTTCATTGAAATGCACATCATTGCTACGAATAAGCTTTCTGGACTTAGGATCCCAAAGCCGGTAACCCATCTCGCCCGATTCTTCGTAGCCAAGAAATGTACACTTCTTGCTCTTTGGTTCTAACTTATTCCTGAACTGCTTAGGAATATGGCTATAAGCTTCACAACCAAAGACTCTGAGATGCTTATATGAAGGTGCCTTGCCTGTCCATAGAATCTCGGCCACTGCACTCTTATCCAGAACCCTACTAGGAGACCTGTTGATCAAATGGACTGCTGTAGCCACTGCTTCCGCCCAAAATCCATCAGGCAACTCAGCATTTGACAACATGCTTCTGACCTTCTCTTGTATGGTCCTATTCATACGTTCTACAACCCCATTCTGTGAAGGATTATATGGTGCAATAAGTTCCCGCTTAATCCCTTTTGCTTCACAAAATTCTTGAAAAGCTTTGGAAACGTACTCTCCACCATTGTCAGTTCTCAAGCACTTTAGCTTCTGACCACTCTGATTCTCCACAAGATGTAAGAATGTCTTAAAGACCTTGAGCACTTCATCCTTGTGATTCAAGAAGTAAACCCATACTTTGCGAGAATAGTCATCTATGAATGTACAAAAGTACGCTGCTCCCCCTAGTGACAAACTAGGCATTGGTCCGCATAGATCACTGTGCACAAGAGCTAACCGTTCGTCCCTACGATTCCTCTTTGATCTGTGTGGTTCCTGTGTTTGCTTACCATAAACACAATGCTCACAAAACTCAAAATCTTGAAATGAAAAGCCAGGCAAATAACCATAATGAGAAAGTATTTCCATTCCTCTTTTTGACATATGTCCTAGCCTACGATGCCACAGTGACACACTTGGCTACTCAATCACATTAATTACATGGTTTTTAACCTCTGAAACATGTAAAGTGTACAGAGTTCCTGACTTGCTGCCATGCGCTACAGTCATGGAACCTTTGGAGATCTTCCAAGCGATGTTCCCAAAAACTGTCACATAACCCGCATCATCCAACTTCCCTGTACCGGTCAAGCTCTTTCGGATTGCTAGAACATGTCTGACATTCTTGAGCCATAAAGAAGATCCATTTTGAAACTTCAACTGCACATCTCCCACTCCAAGTATGTCACAAACCTGGTCATTGCCAAGTCTGACATAATCTTTAGTAGTCACATATGATGTAAACCACTCTTTGTGCGGAGAAACATGTAAAGATGCCCCTGAGTCGATAATCCAATCACTCATAGCATGTTCGTCCTCTGCAGTCAAGAAAATAGAATCAAGATTGCTTGTCAGGAAGATGTCACTAGCTGCTATACCAGAATCACTGTCTGAACCAGATCCTGTGACATTCACCTCTTCAATCTTCACTGAACTCTTCTTTTCATCTTGCTCAGAACTCTTTGTTTTGCCTTTTTCTTGTTTCCACTTCGTACAATCTCTCTTCATGTGACCCTTCTTGCCACAATGGTAACATTCTATGTCATCCTTTGACTTCGAGTCACGAGACTTACTTCGGTTTTGTGCCTTCTTACCCTTCTTCTCTTTAGACTGTTGTCTCCCTCGAATGACCAAAGCACTATTGCCTTTGCCTTTGTCAATGTTCGTTCACTTCCTCTGTGAGCAAGCTGCCTTCTACATTGGCGCTTGTAAGACCTTCTGGCGCGACAGAATTACTTAACGCTGTACGAAAAGTATCCCAACTGTCTGGCAAAGTGATTAAGAGAAACATAGCCTTTACTGAATCTGGAAAGACTATCTCCTGTGCTGTTAACTAGCTGAAAATTGTGTGAAATTCATTGAGATGATTTGACATAGCTGTCCCTTCCTTCATCTTCAAATCCACCAATTTCTTGAGTGAGTAAATCTGAGAAGCAGCACTTTGTTTCTCGTACATACCACATAGCTTTTGCCATACGCCATACGCCATACGCTGTAGTCTCTTCTGCTACGTTGAAGTAAATATTTTCTGCCAGTGTCAGCATGATTGTGGAACAAGCTAACTCGTCAAGCTCTTCCCACTCATCTTCAGCCATACCTTCTGGTCTCTCCCCTTTGAGATTTAGTGGCTTCACTTATTTTTTCTGCACCAAAACCTGCCAAATCTGCTTCTTCCAGAATGGAAAGTTTGTGCCATCCAGCTTCTTTATGTTGTAAAGAGTCTCACTTTGAGAAGATGCCATATCTGCCAAACTGTTTACTTCAGGGAAAAATCCGGCAAAGTTTCCCCTGTAAACTGGCCTCTGTACACAGTAAACAAGCTGTAAGCAACAAGCTGAACACCTCTCCTCAGGAACTGTTAGTATTTTGAAAATTTTTGACAGAGTCTCCCCTGTAAACTGAGCTCTGGAAACCAAAAGATAGCTCAAAAAACAACCATGAATAGCTGACCAGTGACAAATCTGAAAATCTCTGTAATATGCTATCCTGTAAGCATGCACTGTCTCCTATCTGGGCGATGACAAAACATGTATCTGTCTCAAGACTGAACCCTGAACAATGCCTCAACGGCCTGACGCATAAGATGCAATCCAGTGTCTACACAAAGTCATACATCCTATGGGGTAAAAGTCGCCGAAGAGGATGCATGTAGAGGGGAACTCCAACAACCTAATCCACCTCACACTGGGTAACCCAGCCCCCAGTGCTTGGCTTCAAAAAACCTCACACACGACCCTCACAAATGGCTCAACAAACTACCCAAAACTAGCATACACCCTACAATAGACGAATCACTGTCCTATGACCACTGCGGTGGTCTGTCTGCTAGTGTGACTTACAACTAGCAGACCCACAATCACAGTACATCAATCTGCAATACATGCCAGTGGTGTCAAGCCGTCGTATGGCCACACCTCCTCTGGAACCTGGCAAGCACGAGAAGTAGCAATGCAGACTGCAATATATATATCTGATGATATATATGTGTACCTGGTCTATAGATGATGCTTTGAAGACGAATGAGTGATGTATGTCGATGCCGATATTGATGCCGACCACCTCCTCCTTGTCAATCTACACAAGACGGGTTTCTTTGCGGCTGAAACCTATCTTCTGATGTAGTGCTCAGAATGAAATTCTGAGGGCATAAACGGCTTCGAAAGGGGGGTAAAACCGCAGGTCACCTGCTGGAAATACTCCCGGAACGCCGAGTGTGAATTTTCAAGCTCTGGATCCAGAATCTGCCCGAAAAGTACGCGCGCGCGATTACGCAAAACCGCACTGCACCTCGCTCTGATACCAATTGAAGTCGCGGAGCGGGAGCATGGATCGACACACACACACACACACACACACACACACACACACACACACACACACACACACACACACACACACACACACACACACACACACACACACACACAGATACACAGAGATCTTACACAGTACACAGTACGCAGAGAATTTGTTTGAAGGGTTATCTCCCAAAAACCTTATTATCCACAAAAATATAAGTGAGTATATACAAAGAGTTAGTGATAAGTGAGTTAGGCGGGCGGGCGGCCATATCCGTATAAGAGGCCACTTGGGCTTTAATCCCAACACATATATCATACCACCTCTATAAGTGACATGTTTTTCCTCTCAGCAACACCATTTTGTCGAGATGTATAAAACATTGTACATTAGTGTTTTATCCCATAACCAATAAAAAATGCATCAAATTATTTTGACGAATTATTTTGATCCAACGGAGGGTGCCCAGAGTACAAGCGGATACATTTTCAGTCTCAATAGAAAAAATTATTTGAAGCACATAGACACTTCAGATTTAGCAAATATACCCATGTATGTCGTGAGCTGTCATCAATATAATTCATGAAGCCTACAAATTGTTTCTAAAGGAAGGACAATGCATCGGGCCACAAACATCACTCTGAACAAATTGCAATTTGCGAATAGACTGTACTGAACCATCTTTCAAAAACTTAGAACATATTATTTTCTCCAAAATACAGCCTTCACAAACATGTTTAGATAGTGCCTCCAATGGGGGCAATGAGGCAACCATATCAGATTTTTGCAAATGCATCAAACTGGCAAAATTCTAATGTCCAAATCGTGCATGCCATAGTTTTGCATATGAAACAGCTTGAGAATTTGCAACTAGACTAAAAGTTTAGTGAAGATCCAAAAGATCAATTTGGTCACTGATTATGATGGTGCACAGGACATTAATTTTTTGACAGACACTACAAATGTGTTCTGTGATGCACAAGAGACTCTATGTTTACAGAGTTCGTTGTCAGCCGAATTGCTAGTTAGTGATGAAGTGTCACATTCATGCATTTGAAATTCAGGTGCATCTCTTTGTGTGACCCCACACACTGTTGGGGTAAGGGCGGCGTGCGTTTGCCCGGGGCCGGACATCCAATGTCCGGTCAACCAACACCCATACTTATCTTTATTAGTTGTACATATACAAACTAGTAAGGAGCTCATCACTTTTAGGCTTGCACCCACACCATGTGCATGTTGTTTTCCTCTTCCCTCTCCTACACTATGCACACACGCATCTGCGCACCACCACAATCATCAATTGGTATTAGAGTCATGGCAATGATTGACCATAGTGCACTCCCCTCGCACTCATTCCCCCTCTCCATTGAGCTCTCGATGGTGGCTATGGGAGCTTGAGGATCGAATTCGGAGCGAATCTGGAAAAAAGTGAGAAGATGTGAGAGCTTGTGGGCTTTCCCCATCCATCATTGCTTGTGCAACTTCTCTTGAGGTCAAGAAGGAATCTCAAGAGGGAATCTTGTAAGAATTGGCTCTATACAGGGAAGTTAAAGATATGCAAAAATCGAGTAGCAAAGTGAAGAAATTGGGTATGGGAAGCAAGCCCTAAGTCAAGCAAGCTTGGAATCTTGAAGAGCAAAAATCAAACAGGAAATTGGGTAGCTCCGCAAGTGGGAAAACAATGCAGAGTTAAATTGAGCTATAAAACAGCATCACGGGCAACCATTGCAGTAGAAAGTTGAGCTTCACCTATAGCAAGGACAATGGGCAATACAAAGTTCTATAGAGCTCACAAAATCCAAAGCAAAGCAAGGCCAATGTTGGACTTTGTGTGTGAGCATTAGAAGCCTTAGGAAGCAACAAGGATTGAAAGTCTTGGGAGCTTGGAACTTTGGAAGGTAAGAATGAGTAGGCAAAAAATCGAACGTAGTAGATAGCAGGAGCATAAATCCGGTACTCATTGATAAAGTAATAATAATAAAAAAAGAACTCAAAGCTCCTAAGTAAGAGTGTGTGCACACACAATGTACAACCCCCCATCGGCAGTGTTTTTTGGTAACACACACGTCGGGAGAGAGAGAAGTCAGAGGGTTGATTTGGCAGCCCACAGAGAAAGAAGCTTCATCATTAGAGTAAGCTTTGACAAGCATTGAAGCTGCTTGGGCTTCAGATTGTGACAAAGTAGATTATGGATTCGTGTTATCGGCTTCCTATCTCGGCACAGGAAGAAAGCGAGAGTGTGTTGGCTTTGGCCCATCTGGATTGGCATTGGTTTCCGTTGCCAACCCATTGGCTTTGAGAATTGAGAGCTACCACACAACGTTGTTTTTTTAAAGCAATCCGACAAGCACTTCCGTGTAACGGTGAAAGACGACATCGGCATGTACTTCTTGATTTTGACATAGCAAGAGCAAGCGAGAGCGGTTTGGCTCTCCCTCAGTATAACCTCAACATCGGCTACCCTCCCACACCCATTTTAGAGTGGCTTTTCTCCGATGATTTCTCCTCGGAATTCTAGCCTTGACTTACCAATAGAGAAATTGAGAGAGAGCGACATTGGCTCTCCTCTAGCCCACATCTAGAGCGGCTCGACTCTAACGTAGTCTCCTCATCAATTTTGACAACAACCTTCCTGCTTTGGTGGCACACACTTTGACACATACGGCTCCGACGGATTGTTTTGAAGAAGATTTGCTACGAGCAAGTTTGGCTCCTAGATGGCATTTATGACCACAGGTGGTTGGTTGTTCTATGTGTTTGCTTTCTGTTCGATGAGGTTTTTGATTGACAAGGTAGTGTGCCAGATTTCAACATTTTGCTTACAGATTGCATTCTTCTCAGTGCAGATTATGATGCATAGGTTATGTGCTCATGTATGATTGTGTGGGTTACTCCAGAGAGTATTTTTAGCACGATTTTGTGCACTTTTATGCTATGTATGCATATACGGATACAACGTGAGCTAGGTACAACTTGTAGTAGGTGACAACTTCATATGTTTACACGATTTTTGGATAGGTGCAGTTGTCACTCGTTCAAGAGTGAGCTAGATTGCTAGGCTTTTGCTAGTTTATGTATACCACATGTGAAGTTGCTGTTGAGACACTAGGTCTGCTCATTTTTATGATGCAGTTTTAGTGAGACTTTTGAGATTTTGCTCAAGATTCAAGGAAAATTTTGCCAGATTTTTCCCATATTCACACCATGCTTTGTGTGTATCTATAGATTTACTCTTTGATGGTTTAGTAGTCGAGCGTGACTCCAACTTTGACAGTGATCAAGTTTTGACTCTCACTTTGACAATTTTTGTCATTTTGGATGCGACTTTGGTGTTCTTGTATCCACTCTACCACAAGTGAGATTTGCATATGCTCGCGTGGCTACAAATTATAGGCAATCATAGGTTTGATAGGTTCTACAGATTTTTAGACCATTGTCGGATCTTTGCAGGTAGTTTTCTTGTGGGATACATTTAAAGCACTATGTTTGCTCACTCCTTGTGTAGGTTATGCACTTTATGCTTGGTTGAGCTATTTGTCCTAGATTGGGCTCACTTGGTTTAGTGATGTTGTTTATGTCTACAGATTTGTGGAGCCATTTTACGCATATGCAAACATTATTTTTATGCAATTGATCTCATGGTCATGATTGTGTAGTGGTCGAGTAATCTCCCACTTTGTCGCTATTTTGGCATGGTTGATCGTAGAGATTTTGCTTGACTTTTTGCTCAGTTTACAAGGAAGAGTCTGTTAGATCTCTCCCATAATTTCTCGCCATAGTTTTGGTATCTTGGAATTCATATACATATATGTGTGATAGTTCAAAGTCAACAATAGAAACTCATGAGAGACGACGATCTCGTAGTTGCTGATATATGTGATGTTGGCATTATGATCACACATGACACATTAGGCATCGTTGTTTTATATGTATGAGGCAGCAACAAAGATGTATGTGTGATGCAGAGACAGTGTTGACACATGCTAGAGTGGTGGATTCATATGTTAGTGACAATGATGTCACGTTTACCTTAGGCATTCCTCTTGCTTATATGTCTTGAAGAGGTGACACTTCTCCCCGTTGGTTGCTAGATGAGAATGCAGTTTTCTGTGTCACACCACATCATGAGTGGTTTAGTACTTTCTATAGTGGGAGCTTTGGTTGTGTACACTTGCCCGATGGTTTGGTGTTTGACATTGCAGTTGCAAGAGATATTTTCTCGTCATTACATAGTGGTGCATCCTATATGCTACGCCATGTGCGCTATCTTCCTCGACTGAGACAGAGTTTGATCTCAGTGAGACAGCTAGTAGATTGTGGGTGTTAGTTACTGATTAGAGAGCAGTCTTTCCAGATGCATTATAGATTTTTAGTGATTGCCACAGAAGCATGGATTGGCTTGGTATATCCTATGCATATATTTGAGGTATATAGTCTCAGTTTTGTTATTGGCATGCATTGAGCAAGAGAGGAGACATGTCTCCTTCGCAAAATTGAGCTTTACCATGCTCACAAGAAAGAGCATGTAGTTGTGCAGGACATCTCAGTAGACTCTATAGAGATATAGGTAGAACGGTAATGCTCTAGTGAGACACATCAAGTTCCATCAGAGTCTATGTAGACAGAGGTAGAGAGGCTCTGCTCCCTAGAGACACAAGCAGAGATGACAAACATGGAGTTCTTTGATATGTTCATGCTAGAGGCTAATGAGTTGATTTTGTGACACATAGTTCCGCCTATGGATGAGAGGGATGTAGCCATCCCAATGTCGACGAAGAAAAATCACATACATGATGAGTAGTCTTGATGATGTAGGGCATACAAATAGCACTAATCATGCTAGTACAAGCTTTTGCAGATTTTGTCAGTGTTTGGGCATCTCATGTACAACCTACTAGTGTCAAGGCCCAACCTAGTAGCTACAGTGGGAGCATTTGCAACATGGATTGTCAATCATATGATGGTTGACACTAGCATGATGCATTGTGGAGCTATGTAGATCACACAAAATTTTTTGTGGGAATTGCATGTAGGATCTAGCGTGGCTATGCACAATTGCCTCTCAACTAAAGACGACACAACTGCATGTAGATCGAGAGAGCGAGCCAATGGGCATAGGTTGAGAGAGTCTCTCACCTAGTTTCTTGTACATACTAGTAGTTTAGCTAGTAAGAACCACTTATTGGCACATTCGCCTTTAAGTGGGAGGTTGTTAGGGTAAAGGCGATGTGCCTTTTCCCAGGGCCAAACATCCAGTATCCAGCCACCTACTGCCCATACTTATCCTTATTAGTTGTACATATACAAACTAATAAGTAGATCCTCACTTTGAGTCTTACTCCACCCACACATTGTGCATGTTTCTCTCCTCTTCCCTCTCTCGTACCGTGCACACACGTATCCATACACCACCGCACTTATCACACAGATAGTGGTTTACATTTTTATGAAGATACTATTGTGTCCTCATATTGGGTGATATGTATGCTTGTGACATAGCTAGCATTGGTAACATTACTATGGTCGTGTTGAATGGCATCAGATTTTTCATTCACAATGTTTTTCATGTGTCATGTTTGACTCACAATTCAATTTCATTTGGCAAACTTGATGACTTGGGTTATAAAGTCACTTTCTATCAACAATATTGACATATATCCACAGGAAAATTATTGCTTGCTAATGGTTCTAAAGTTGGCTCTTTGTATTCTCTTTATGTGTCTTGCAAAAACATTGTTCTTTTGGTGACTGAGTTGCCAAATATTGCTTTGTGGCATAGCCAGTTGGGACATATTTCCAAGACAAGAATAGAAACTCTTTCTTGTTTGGGCTATTTGCCTGCTTTAACTTTTTTTGAATTTCCTTTTTGTGGGACTATCAGTATGGGAAGCAAGCACGTGCTTCTTGTAACGTTTCCATGCCGACTCAGTCTCTTGGTGGTTCATCTTATTATGTGATATTCATAGACGACACAAAACACAAATTTTGGGATTATGCATTCAAGTTGAAGGATAAGACGCTCTCTTGCCTTAAGAGATTTTTGTCAAGTGTTGAAATAATGTCTGGTATGAAGCTAAAGGATTTACATTCAGATAAAGGTGAAGAATACATCTCCAAAGTTTTTTTGACTTCTATGTAGGAAGGGGAATTAAGCGTGAGTTCACACTTAATGTGGTAAGAAGATAAAGGATTTACATTCAAACAATGGTGAAGAATACATCTTTAAAGAGTTTTCTGACTTCTATGTAGGAAGGGGAATTAAGTGTGAGTTTACTGCTCCTTATACCCCATGTAACATTTAATGGCCTAGTAACTTGTGTGTAGCGGAAAATAACATGAACATAGTAAGCATTTCATTAGAATAGATTCCTAATGAGAATAACAAGAGTGCTTGGGTGGAGAGAGCAACAAAAAGCATAACACCTAGTTAGACATCATGAACAATACTTCAAAAGAGAGAGAAATTAAGCAATTGATAACAGTTGAGGACCGGATTTGCATGGAGCCGGTGCCCCCTCCAAAGGCTATGTATTATGGTTTCTCCCATCAAGAAAGACATTTTACAATACAATTCTTTGTGTTCCTTCAATACTAGCTAGTGCAATGAAGATGGAAACTTCAAGCACTAAGCACAACACTTATCAAACACAACATCAATTCCCTCACGATCTCAGACCCAAGACCTCACGCACCTTCGAAGATGGTGAGAGCTAGCGGGGTATGAGAGTAGATTGAGAGGAAGAAGGAGTAGTTTTACGAGAAAGATGTACATCTCCCCACATAATCACTCACATTAGCATAGCTTAGCTTAGTAATTAGCATGGTAGAGGAGATGAGCATGCATTGAAGCTTGGCTCTTGGTTGGATTTGCATCACAAAGCCAAGAGTTGTTGGTGTAGGCCTCCCTTCTCACAAGCTTGGAGTAGGTGATAAGCTTTCCATTAAAGCTTGAGAAGGAGAGAGTGAGTCTTCTTTTTTCACACGTAGATTGTGTGAATGTGTAAGTCAATAATTCCTTGAGGAAATCAGCCCCCTCTCTCTCTTGGTCGACCCCTCTTGCTAAGTGCTCATGCTACAGCCCTATTGGACCTCGCCCTAGCCAATGGAAATTAAGCAGCACAAGGGATAGCCTTTTGACATGTGTCCCCCTTGCCCCTTTTGTGAGAGATTTAGGTAATTAATAAATGCAACTAAACTCTCATTGGACCCCTTTGCCTCTTGGCCAATAGGAATCGGGCAAGCCATTGAGATGCTGAATGCTCATTGGACCCCTTGGGAGACTATCCAATAGTCTTCTAGAGAGCTTAATTCTTATTGGTTCTTTTATTAAGTGTTTTTAAATTATTTGAATACACCTTGTGGACATCTGGGCTAGGGAGATGACATGTGTCCCTCTTTCCCCTTGTGTACAAAGAGGGCTTGTGTGTGTGTGTGTGTGTGTGTGTGTGTGTGTGTGTGTGTGTGTGTGTGTGTGTGTGTGTGAGTTTCTCTCTCGTCCCCTACTTCTTGGGCTCGCCCCCTCCTTTGTAGACTTTGCGAAAGACTTTTGGGACACACACAAAGCATCCAAATTTCCTAATCTTTGACCTTTGGACACAACCTTTGAATTTTGGAACCTTAGCATTTTGGAAGTCTTAATGGGCTGAACCCTAAGGTCTTTGGAGCCCATTGCTTGCACATAGATCTTTTGCATATGGCCTCCCATTTGGATCCCTATTTTCCCTTTTGTGCACATAGCTCTTTTGCAGATGCCTCGCCCCATTGCAGTATTGTTACACGTGTAAAGCGGACACTGATGTTGGGGAAGATTCTCCTTATATGGATGTACTACATGGGATGACTGAGTTAAACAATGTGGATTGGGTCCACCTAGCAGCAACCATAGACACTTGGGGAAATAGGGAGACGACCTGGGTAACACCTGAGGGGGATGATATGCCACCACTCGTACCCTTAAATATGCTACAAGCAATGCATATAGCTTTTGACAAGACTCATCCTAATATAGCCAAGAAAACATACAAGTGGGTCCCTAAAGCTTCTTTAGCGACCATGGTTGATGCTAAAAAACAGAAGCCTTGTAAGAAACGTCCCACTCACTCCAAGAAATGTAAGGAAACGTAGCATTGGATTCCTAAACGACTATTGGAAGCCCAAGGCTACTATCAAGGAAATGATCAAATCTGGGTGCCAAAACGTAGATTGTGTTCTTACCTATCACCTGACCCATGTGAGCCCAATCCCATAGCTCCAAAACAAATCGACAATCGCGAAAAGAAAAAAATAACAGAATGCTACACACCTGCTCCAGAGCTTGTTTGGGTACCAAAGAAAGAACGATTTGTTCCACCTAGCTCAGGAAGGGGGGAGTCCCATGAAGATTCTAGCTCCTCATGTAATGCATCCATAGAGGTAAAAGCTTCTCCACAGCCTCCACCTACAATAGTGGACCTCCATGAAGCTACAAAGGAATCCACACGTCCCAGTTTTCAAGAATCACTTGATGAACCACTTCAAGTTCTATCCTGGGAGAGTACCTTACCACCCTTGCAACTCGACGAGGCACCTAAGGTAATAGAAAACTACCGGCAAAATCCTCACCTATTACCAACTGGAACAATTGGTTTCAAAAAGTGATGACATATTTCCAAAAAGTATGATCTACCCAAGGAAGGGGGGAGTGTTTGCTGGTAGTCATCATTCACTCACTCCCCTCTCAGCCTTCCTCCCTGACCTCTCAATTTCCCAATCTTAGGGAATGTATGTATAAATCCTTATACTCACAAAAAACAAAAATAATAAAGAGCAAGAGCAATTAGCAAACGAGTATGCACAATAAAAGTCAAAACATTGACCCAGACCTACATATTCACATCCGGTACAGTGAATTAGAAACCTGTGTCATAAAACACCTTTGATCCTCATCACTTGAGTGATGGAGGGTAGGTAGGATTAGTACGATAGAAGTGTTTCTGTTTTAGACATTAGTGATTAGCAAAGTTCTTTCTTCCCATTGATGTGCCTCCTAGAGGTATTCTTTGTGTTTCCTCATGTGTACAAGAACGTATTGTTGTTGTTAGGATTTGGACCTTCGCGGAATCTTCCTCTTATCCACTTTTCAAATCAAGTGTGATCATCAACACAAACAGGTGTTTCTTGTCCGTTAGCATGGCCCCTTATCTTTTTTGCATCTATGTTTGTTTGCTTTAATTGTGATTGGTAGCATAATATTCAGCGCATTTGCTTAGTATTAAACATTAAATTCAATGTAATTTTTTGTCATAAGCACTTGTCCAGGTTTAAAAATCAAGCAGTTCGATTAAGCTAGTTTGACCAAGTTAGATGTTAGAGATCTTCTCTTAATACCATGGGGAATGCCTTCCTAATAATCAATGGTTACTTAGGTTCTTAATCCGATTTAGGCAGCATTGTGTGCAATGTACTAGGGCTTTCTAGTGGGCTTAGTCTCTATTGACCTTTAGCTTAAGTATGATAGAGGGAGTTTACTAGTGTGATGAGCCTGGGGAGGGTAATAGTGTTATATGACCCCCCAAAGTTACAAAATTAAAATGCTGAAAACGAACAAACAATAAAAAATCAAAGTGCCACAATGTAAAATCTTAAGCTGGAAGAGAAATCTCAGCTTGATTTGGTACTTCACTCACATGTATCGCCTATGATACTAGAGCCCTAGAGGTTTCCAGTGTGGGCGCTTTTCCTTGAAAAGCAAAAAACCCAAGGCATACAAAATAAGCACGCACATAAAAAATAAATCACTGTGAAAAGACTTTGGGGGGTCAAAGAAAAGTAAATAAGTTAGGCGATGATTTCATGAGCAATTCCTTTTATCGTAGATTAACTACAAGGTCTTCTAGGTATAGCCTCTAATCAGCCCTCGGACATGAAATACTTGGCTCTTGCGATTAAACAACTTAATTGACCAGAAAAAATTGAGAAGCTTGCCCATGGCATTTATAGTCGATCTTTAGTGCCTTTCGATCGTTAAATTAGCGATCCGAGACTTGTTTAATTTTTTACCTTTACAACTGTTTATGCCTTTGATTATATTGCAATTTAATGTTTATTGCTGACAAATGGTTTAAAATTCTGTTACCAATCAAATTGTCTGCCTACAACTGCATATGCTTTTTAATTGTATATGAGAATGCAATTACTGTGCCAATGTTGTTTGATTTTGCAGTGACTGAAGAAGGCTAAGGACATTCATCTCAAATGCTCTTCCACCTTGATGAACGAGCTTCAACTCAGTAGCTTCCGAGGACGGAATCTACATCAGGAAGGGGGGCATGTTAACCCTCACGCACATTCCTATCACCTAAGACGCATGCCATATTATTTATTTGGTAGAGTTAGGTACATGGCTTGTCGGTCCAATAGGAAAAGGGTAAGAGTGATCGCCGATGAGAGGTGCACTCTAACTGGAACATTCAAGGGATTAGTTGGCTAAGCATGGGTGCCCAAGTGTGAATGGGGCGAGCTCATATAAAAGTAAACTAAATCTAAAATTCACTCATTCTCTCATTTGTGCAATTGAAGAGTGCTCTTGCTCCATCTCCATCTTCTTCTTCTTCATCTCCTTGTGTGTGTGTGCATGCGTTATAGAGAGAGAGAGAGAGAGAGAGAGAGAGAGAGAGAGAGAGAGAGAGAGAGAGAGAGAGAGAGAGAGAGCATTGCAACGATGACACGGCGGCGGCAAAGCGATTGAGCATGGCACAACGGCGGCTCCTTCTTCTTCGTGGCAAGGAATCCTCCATGACAGCAAGCGTAGAGCGGTGAGTGACACACCATCGCCATCTCTGAGCTTACTAGTTTAGGCTAGTTGCGTGCTTGGAGCCATTTGTGGCTCGCACACAGTGTATCGGCAAGTCCCTTGCATTGACACATGCGAGAGACGTGCACAAAAGCCACCATAGTATGGTGTATAACCCCTGCCGATATGGTGCATGGCCTTTGGGAATTGACATACTCCGCCATTTCTTCATATAAGCCCGCACAATATTGTTGCTTTTGCTCTCCAAAATCCAACTTTTTGAAGACAGTGGCTTTGAGTTGTAGGTCCCAAAACTTGTCTATATATTTGTGAATGGATTCATACGAGGAGAGCTTCAAGCTTCGCCATTCAGTGAGTACTTTGTCTTTGGCATCGGTGGCCAAAAACTGCTTCATAATGGAAGCTCTTAAAGCTTTCTATGTTTGTGGAGCTTCACCGTTGGCTGGTAGGCTAGACCACCATTGTCTGGTGGACTTTTGAAAGTGCATAGCTCCATGGTGTAGCTTAGAGGACTCCGCGAAGCCCTCATCTCCAAACGCCACATCAAACTGTTGGATAAAGGCCAAGAATTTGTCTGTAGCACCAAAGGTGCCATCGTAGGTAAGGAAAGAGATGCTCTTCCCTCCCTCTTTGAACTTCTTGAGTTTGGACGACCTTTTCCATGCGGCATAGGATTTCCTATGGCCTCTTCTTTTTGATGGTTCAAAGGTTGCACCATCCCTTTCTTCAGAAGGTGAAGAATTTGAGGAAGATGGAGAAGAGGGTGACCTCTTTCTCGCCTTGATCTTCTTTGTCTTCACCATCACTTTCATAAGAGGAAGAGGATGAAGAAGAGGGTGTCCTCTTTCTCGCCTTTTTCTTCTCTTGGTTTTTTTCATCCGTCTTTGAAGTAGGGTGTGGAGAAGTATGCGATGGTCTTCTCCATTTTGGAGGTGATGGAGAGCGTTTAGCCTGCTGTCTTCGTGGAGCCATCTCCACCGAGGTGGTAGGAGACTCACTTCTTTCTTGCTCCTTCGGTGGAGGCTCTTGATTTCTCCTTTGAGAAGGAGATGCGTCATAAAGGAGTTAATTTTTGAGCCCTTCGTATGGATCCTCTTCTTCTTCCTGAATCGGGGAGAGGCCTCTTTTGGAAGTCTCGCAAGGAGGCTTCCTAGGTGCTCTCTTGTCATGGTGGGGAGCTTGGAGAATCCCATGAGCACAAAGTTGCCGTTGCACTTCACTTTGGAGGGATGGATTGCCCAGACTTGTTGAAGCCTAGAAACAAGATAGTTAACAAGCGTCAGGGCATCATTAGTAGCTTGCTCATTAGCAAAATCAAAGTTATCAACATTAATTTCACTCTCTTTCCTATTGTCAGCCATTCTAACAACTTTTAGGTGTACTTTGGCACTTCAAGACCTAGTTGCTACTCCTCTTTACCCCTTTAGAAAAAGCACTCAAGCTACTGTACCCGTGGCTTGAATACCATTAATTGCAAGGAATAGAAGAGAGGGTCGTTCAACACCAAAACAACACCGCCTCCTGTCAAGCTTCTAATAGCTCAATAGTGGTTTAGTCGTAGGCAAGCCCCGTAGGACTCCACTATTAAGACCATAGCTCTCGACGGTGATGCCCCGTTAACTGCACAAAGGTAGGCACAGTGCAAGGCTGGAAATTCCCTATTCTACTTACTCACATGCAATTAATAATACCAACCATTTATAGCTAGCTTGAGGACCTCCATTCTTGAGCAAGAAAAGAGAAACCTTGAGCTCTGATACCAATGTAACATTTAATGGCCTAGTAACTTGTGTGTAGCGGAAAATAGCATGAACATAGTGAAAATTTCGTTAGAATAGATTCCTAATGAGAATAACAAGAGTGCTCGGGTGGAGAGAGCAACAAAAAGCATAACACCTAGTTAGATAGCATGAACAATACTTCAAAAGAGAGAGAAATTAAGCAATTTACAACAGTTGAGGACTGGATTTGCATGGAGCCGGTCCCCCCTCCAAAAGGCTTTGTATTATGGTTTCTCCCATCAAGAGAGACATTTTACAATACAATCCTTTGTGTTACTTCAATACTCCCTAGTGCAATGAAGATGGAAACTTCAAGCACTAAGCACAACACTTATCAAACACAACATCAATTCCCTCACGGTCTCAGACCCAAGACCTCACACACCTTCGAAGATGGTGAGAGCTAGCGGGGTATGAGAGTAGATTGAGAGGAAGAAGGAGTAGTCTTACGAGAAAGATGTACATCTCCTCACATAATCACTCATATTAGCATAGCTTAGCTTAGTAATTAGCATGGTAGAGGGGATGGGCATGCACTGAATCTTGGCTCTTGGTTGGATTTGCATCACAAAGCATCCAAATTTCATAATCTTTGAACTTTGGACACAACCTTTGGATCCCTACTGTGGCCGGTCTGCCAGCTTAACCAATATTCTAGCTTTTTCTCCCCTGGCACTTCCCCATATTAAATGATCTGTTTAACATGAGAAAATTGTTTAGGAGAATTAGATATTGATTATTATGACACACTTCCTAGGTGCTTCTCTATGCAAAAGCAGAGTAGACCACAATGTCTAGGCATTTCCTTTCAAGTAAGATGCCTCACTTTGTACCTTGGAGCATTCTAAGAAACAACCTCCAAAAAGGCGATGTCAAACTGCTGTATGTATTCAAGAGCTTGTTGGGTATCTTGATAGCCTAAGAACGTGTCAAACTAGACTGCTTGACCCGCATCCTTGAACTCCTTGGTCTTATTGTTCTTTTTCTCATTATTTGAACTATCAAAAGAGGATGATGTCTCCTCCTCTGAGTTGCTAGATGGATTCTTGTGCCTTCGAGACTTTTTTGAGAATTTGATTTTCTTACTTTTCTGGCGTTTTCTTAGCTTCCTCTTCATTTTCTCATCCTCACTAGAGGAAGATGAAGAAAGACTTGGGTCCTCCTCAAAAGGAACATACTTCTTGGACCATCTTACCACCCCTCAAAAGTCGATTTTTGACCCAAATTATCAGGGAAATCTGTTGATTCCCTCTTCTTCCAAGAGTGATTTAAGCCTTTTATCAATTCATTTTGTCTTCTTTCAAGAGCTTTGTCAAACTCTTTCTGCAAGTACAATTTCTTCTTTTCTGCACTCAGCTTCGCTTTTTGCTTCATTGCCAATTTTAGAGGAGAATCAACGGCCTCTCACCATCTACAGTGAATCTCCTCAAGCCAATTATTTAGGTGCTTCACATATTTCCAGTCCTTGGAGTACTTGATCAATCTTTTGATGCATGTGTCAACTATAGTTGATGTTTGTACTCCGCTCTCTCGCAATTCACTACCAATAATTTTCCAAACTCTCCCAAACCGCTCAAAAAATTCACTAAAATCTTCATTGGGTTCCTCCGTTTTGTTGGGATTTAGCTTTTCTTCGTCTCCTTGTAGTCTAATCGTCACAGGGTGCCATCTCTGTCAAATTCTCTACCAGAATCCTGTGTGTTGTAGAAAGTATTGGATCCTCCATAGAAGAAGAATCATTTTGAGCTTTGATACCAATGTTATAGGCTTTGACTCTCCAAGCATGAAATCAATAGCATTACACGAACAAAATCTGCAAATAGCTGAACTTGAATAGAGAGAGAGAGAGAGAGAGAGAGAGAGAGAGAGAGAGAGAGAGAGAGAGAGAGAGAGAGACACAGAGAGAGAGAGAGAGAGAGAGAGAGAGAGAGAGAGAGAGAGAGAGAGAGAGAGAGAGAGAGAGAGAGAGAGAGAGAGAGAAGAGGAGAGTTGACATAGAACAATGGAGTTTTATCCCTAGATGCACTGGCCCCAAAGAGTGGTGCCCCTTTCAATGTTTCTCTTTATTGCTTCACAAAGGTACTCTTTGAGGGTCCAACTTTCTCTGAGACTCTACATTCAAATGCTTTTAGAAGACTAGCCCTAGGGCACTTATAAATAGTACAAGGGATGCCCAAAAGCAGAGACCCAAAAGCACTTAATTCCAAAAGACTCTGTACCCAAAATCTCACTTGAAAAGCTAGCAAAACCAACCAACAAAACACGTGAAAATCTATAAAGCCTGCCATGTCAGCATGTCAACACAATTTACAAAAATGAGCTCTCGCCTTCAAGGTTTTGATAATTAGGGTTTAGGCCCCTTGATCGGTGCTCCATAAGTTTTTTGAGTCGGTAGGTTAGGGTTTAAAAATAGTAACTCATTTTAGGTTCGTTAGTCACAATTTTTTTAGTTCTTATGGGTTAGAGTTTTTGACTCTAACTCTTTGTCCTCTCCGCAAGTCCTTTAGGTTGGTGATGACATGTCATCACTTTGTGATAAGAGTAGTATGGGCGTGTTGCATAATGTAAAGAAGTGGACTGATGAACAACCATGGAAGTGAATACATGCCAATGGGAGGGCATGGCCAACATGGATGGCTCATGTGCATAATCACTACTTGTAAAGGAGCAACAAAATGCAACCCAAAAAGTGGGTAAGTTCAAGAAAGGAAAAAGCAAAAATGTGGTTGCACCTTGAAGGCATGTGCCATCACGCAAGAGAATGACACAGGTGAGAGAATTCATGAGTTGCTAGTCAGGGTTTGTTGCAAAAACATGTCTTTCTTAGCGGTGCTTTGGTCATGTATGCCAATGTGATGTCCTTAGGGAAGCATGGAAAGTTGTGGATGAGCTTCTTGTCTAGGATGTTGTCTCATGGAGTGTGTTGATTGCCTGATATGTGGCAAGGAATCATTGGAATCTTTTCAACAAATGCAAAGTAAAGACTCTTTCTCAAATGCAATTACATATGCATGCATCTTGAAGGCTTGTGACATTGCACAACCTATTGACTTGGGCAAGAGAATTAGGATGAGAGATCTACCGCCTTGCATCTCAATAGGTTAATGATGAAATTTGAGAATGCTAATGTAGTGAACTTGCAAAATGTCCATGATAGTAGTATGGGAGTGCTACATAATGTAAAGAGGGCATCACAACTAGTGACTTGAGTAATGCATAGCGTAGAGGGAAGCTATGGCGACAACAACACGCAACAATGAGGAGGTAGAGAAGGTTGAATAAGAGCATTGATGGGGGAGAAAGGATGAGGCATGAAGCAAATGTGATGGCAAGTCCACACACAAATGCAGATGGGGGATTAATGCAGATGCCATCATTTTTGAATACTTGAAGGCACCGAATCTCTTCTCATCCATTGTAGATCCAAAAGAAAATTGTCCCCTCCTATATTGGAGGAGAAATAGATGTGACCCTTCAATGTTGGAGGAGAAACATATTGTAACCCTTCAACAATGAAGGAGAGAAAATATATATAGGGGAAGGGCACATTCCCTACGCTCTATAATAGTTGGGTGAGGATGGTGCCACCCCCTTGCCATACAAATGTATGGTGTTTCTTATTTTTTGCAGGCATGACATGCAAGCACATAATGCATCCATCATGATCTTTTGAACCATGTCTGTAAAATTTCTATTACTAGAAAAATATGCTAACTTCTAATTTTCATACTTTCGAGGATTGGACAACGAATAAAGACTATAAAAGTACTCAAAATCAACCTATAGCTGAGCAAGCTGGCAGGATTCCATTTCAATTGAAAAAATGACATATTTAGTGAAAGTATTGTATACAAGGGCTTAAGGTTCACCTTTGGTAAAAAATACTTTACTGCCCTTCCATTGAATCATATTCATTGATGATTACCATCTATGTATATATATTAAAAATGAAGGACCTGCCATCCACGTGGTTGGATCTAAGGACTTTCTTTCCCTTCCCTACCCTTCCCTGCCACGCACGTCTGAGCTGCAAACTTGGAACACCGTTGCCTTGAACTTTGGGTGGGGACTTGGGTGCACTACCAATGGGGCCACTTGAACATAGCAAGAAGGGGGAAGGGCAGCGCTCACGCTTGAATTGCAAGAATCATTTGGCGGTTCAATGTGAGCACAAATAGCAAGAAAGGGAAGTGCAACGCTCAACAAGAAGGTGGAAAGAAAGTGAGTGCAATTCAATAAGAAGCGCCAAGGAAAAAACCTCAATAGGTGGGCACCCCCTCAAAGCTACCTATATCACCTCTATAGTTTCTCTACTTCTATATAAAGCCAATATCTACATCTATACTAAAAAGACACGACTTTGATCCATGTGGCTACAAATGATTTCAACCACGGGATCAAAGTCCGGTCCTTTTTTCCCTTTCCTTTCATCTCACCAATGTGTGTGGCACTTCTCCTTGAATGTGGGCTGTGGTGCTGTTGCCACTGTGTCATGACAACGTAGGCTACCACCCTATGCAGGCTATTGTAGTGTTGAGTCCAAACAACACAGTCTACACCTTGTGTAGTCCCTGCCACGCATGCACGCTAGGCTATTTTGCAGGCATGCCACACATGCACGCCAAGCCATACCACCTCTACCTCTTCCATCGTGGGCTTCCAATGACATAAAATCCCTTGAACAGTGGGCCCGAGTCACATGGATGGAGAACCTCCCATGAGCTACTCATGGCCACACTTTCTTAAATTACGAGCGGGTGGAAATCCATACCACTAATGTATTGTTGCCCATCGGCCATGAGCACCTTGAACTACAGCTATGGAATGTGCCTAAAAGCCGCTCCTAGCATCTTGCCACCCGGATTTCCAAATTTCACTTTGCACCTCTCTCTCTCTCTCTCTCTCTCTCACACACACACACACACACACACACACACACACACACACACACACACACACACACACACACACACACACACACACACACACACACACACACACACACACACACACACACACACACACACACACACACACACACACACACACACACACACACACACACACACACACACACACACACACACACACATAGGAGAACTGTGCTCAATGTGTTGAGTCGGTCCCTCTACTTAACCACATTCAGTTATACGCTTCCACCATGCTGCAACTCTGTGTTGTCATTGCATTGACGTCGAAAGTTCCTCCAATTCCTTCTGCTTTGTTTAGGATCTCCCCACACTTCTCCAACCACTAGTGCATGTCTTTGCACCTAGACCTTGATCAACTTACACCCCTGAGCCCAACTCATGGACTGCCATGAATGAAGTCCAACAGGTAGTACCTATGTCGCCTTCGTACATATTTTCACCTTTGATAATGCTCTACAACTCTCATCCCCACTGTCTTCCACGTTCTAGGGTCTCCTCATGAGGAGTTGCCTTTGTTTGCCAGGCAACCCTCGCCTAGTGCCACCATTAACATCAATGAGGAGTTGCCTTTGTTTGCTAGGCAACCCTCGCTTGATGCCACCATCAATGCACTACACAAAAGCTGTCAATTGCTTGATGTCACTTTGCTGCCTTCTGTGTTATGTGGTCCATGAGCCCCATCCCACGCTCGGCCCACTAATAGCTATCCATTCTCTATAGGTATTGCCATACCTGCAATGTTCCATGTCTTCCAATTTCACCAACACTTTCCCTCCATGGCCACCTACCCGATCTCCCTTTCCACTACGTAGTACTGGAGCCTTGGGCTAACCAATTTTCTGCCTTCCAGTTTTGCTGATCAACTTGCATTGTAGTCCACTGCCTCCCCTCCCTCCTTCAAGTACAATCCCTCCTACCATTCTTTCAAGAAACATCTACAACTTTGAAGCTCTAGGATGTGTGAGTGTGTGTAACAGACTCTCTTTCTTCCCCCCCCCCCCCCCCCCCCCCCCCCCCCCCCCCCCCCCCTCTCTCTCTCTCTCTCTCTCTCTCACACACACACACACACACACACATTGCAACTTAATCCTTATATGAATATCCTATTTTAAGATGGTTCGAGTTCATATATTTCCTTATTTTCTTACATCAGGGCATAACAACTCCAAAAAAAGTGTCATAATAAAGTTAGCATTGATTATTGTAATGTATCTCTCTGTCTCTCTTTGTATCTCTCCTCTATTATTTGCCTAAAACTGCAACATTATTGGAACCTTGTTTGTAAAGTGCTTTCAAATTCTTTTATGAGATCTAATATCAATTATAAGAATTGAATATATGTGTGACTGACAAAGTAATGCATTGTGAAAACCTTTATATTTATATGTCTAAGTGGCCATTATTTCAAAGATTAATCATTGACGTAGTCGAGGATGATTCTACATCAAGCTGTTGATTCTAGGCATGGATTTATTGGAAGATGTGAACACAGTTTCTGTGTTTCTTAAATATTGTGTTTGGCACAACATAATAATCAAGTCTTCACACAATTATTAAAAACTTCATGTCTCTCCAACTATCTAGCATCCCAACCTTGGGGTATTCACCAAGGATTATCACAAGGTGTCACGTGAGGATGTAATAGGTGTTTTGTAAGTCAAGAAAGGTCGATTTTACAAAGGAGAGTCCCGCTTTGTGCATGCAGGTGACATTTTCCTAGTACTACTAGTGAATCTCTCGGGTCTAGCATGCCCATACCAAGTGAGCACCAAGTGTTGGTTGCTTAAGTTGTATGCCTCTCCATTTTATCATTGCTATGTTTGAAAGCTTAAATGTACTATTTAGAATTATACTTATGCCAAAAAGTATCAATGTAATGCCCTTTAAATGAGAGCAACACTATACTATTGGCCATATAATGCTTGGAGTTCTCAATGTAGGAAGTTTCAACATTGAATTGACACTTGGGTGGGGATGTTTAGATCATACCATTCAGGTAGGACATGAACATATTATTTGAATGCATCTTTTTGGGGTCTTCTACCAAAGTCCTGGTAGAAGATCTATCCTTACCTTTTAGTCACCCATACCTTTTGATATCTCTCTTCTTTTCATTAGTTCAAGACCCACACCACATCACTTATGGAAAGGCTAATTTAATTCATAATTATAAGCAAAACCTTAATCTTTACCTCTTGATCTCTCTACACAGGACCTTTTGCTTTAGCAATCATAATTTTATTGAAACATAGAAGATGCTTGCAAATGTATCAGGGCGGGATACCCGAGTTTACAAAAATACTTGAGTTTACTTTTGTGACAACCTCTATGACACCCACTTAATGTTGGGGCCCTAAAATGATGGGATCCTTCGTGCCATCTCCCATGATCGTGTTAGATATAGTTGAGGAGGGCTCTTGGATAAATTTAGTTTGGAAGCAGCAATGATGCAACTCGTCTTTCGAGCATTGGATACAAGTCAAAAAATCATATGTTGGCATGCTAACTGATGGATGAATTAGGCAAAGGGGGCAAGGCCAACAATTACGTTTCAGCACGAGGGACTCTTTCCAACAAAGTGGCCTACTCTTCCCATGGTGTTGTCTTTTGGAGTACTCACTGGCTGCATGATTTCAGGATATGTTAAACAGAAAGCAAGGTCAAGAAGCTCTCCTATGAGCTAATAGCTGGAGAAAGAGGGAGCCAATCAACAAGAGCCGATAGGTCACTGTAGAAAAAAACAAGGGTCCAATGTATTTTAAGTGGCTTAAATTGTAAAATACCGGTTAGATTTTGAGCTTTCCTTTTTGAAAATTGAAAAATTTACACAAGTTTTAGTGTAATTATCGAAAAAAGCTTCAAATTTTGACTTTAAAACCGGAAGAAGTTCATTTTTACTTGGTGAGCCCAAGGCACTTTTTTAAATTAAGACCATCGTATTAAGGCACGTGGATTTATCTTGTGCGACCTCAATTTGAGTTGCGCAGCGTAGCCTTTTTCAGCCATTGCCCTCAACTCAAATCGATTTACGCCCTCTTTTTAATCAACACTAAAAAGCAGCACAATAGAAGCTTGCTTCCAGAGTTGGAAGCCAACACCGGCTGCTCTGAAATTTGTTAGCATTGGCTGGTCATCTTCAACCTCACCCACCATGAAATAACCGGAAATCCAAAGGCAATCATCTAGTAAGCAAAAAAATGTGGCGATGACACTGAGGCAAAGTGGACCGGAGGATGAGACTCTACGTATGAGCTCCCAATAATACCATGCTCCCAATAACACCGGCTGCTCTGAAGTTTGTTAGCATTGGGTGGCCATGTGCAGGAAATGACCAACAATAATTTGGAGGCAATCATCCAACAAGCAACAATGATGGTGAGGAGGACCTCAGAGGTAGATAGGAGCAACACTCTGGCTACGATAAGAGGGGAGGAGAATGGGAGAAGCTTGCGAGCAATGAGGATGTGGGAGCTGCAGGACTCGGAGTATGATCAGAAGAGGAGAGGATCGACATGGGAGGAATATTTGGTGAGCGACGAGGACGTCGTGGGTGATCTGCTGAGCAGGAACTCTAAGTATGATAAAAGGGGAGAAGCATGACATGATCGGTTGGTGAGCATGAAACAATTTCGCGAGCAATGAGGACGTGGGAGCAGGACTCCAAGTATGATCATAAGAGGGGATGATCAGCATGGGAGGATCAATTGGTGAGTGATGAGGTCATTATGGTGCAATCTGATGAGCAGAAACTCCGCGTATGATAAAAGGGGAGAAGCCTGATCGATCACTGGATCGACTGGGGAGCATAGGAGAAGTTTGCGAGCAATGAGGATGTGGGAGCGGGACTCCAAGTATGATCATAAGAGGGGAGGATTAGCATGGGAGGATCAATCGGTGATTGATGAGTGTGAGCGAGGCAAGGCACCCAATGCCTGCCTCCTAGTACCTGCTCTTCAGGTAAGTCTCTGGCCATTCTTTGAGAGAGAGAGAGAGAGAGAGAGAGAGATGGAAACCGTTCTTGTCAACCAACAGAAAACGGGGGCGTATGTGATGAAAGGGCACGAGGCCTACTCAGAAAATTCCATTGCCATGCTAACTCACTTTTGGTTATATAGTTCAGAATCCCCGGCTATCATGAGCCCTTGTTTTTTGCCTTGCCTCTCATGCATGCCTTGCTCTCCCGGTGCCAGACCTCCCAGGCTCGGGCAAATGAGGGAGTACATGGGAGCATTCAGTCCATGACATAGATTCCGATACTCTAAGAGCCATTCTCCACGAGGCGGCCTGCTAAAGTCCGTTCACTTCTAAGCCTCCTGTCACACACATTGCATCCTCGCCATCCTCTCTTATACACACCCTTTTGTGCTAACTATATGTGCTTGGTGGGTGTTGCTATAAAAAATCTATAGAATATAATGAGACATACGCAGATTGATATTATGCATCTAGCACTGAAGTAAACAAGTACAAAGTTTTCCCGATCCACATTTGCAATAGTCATAAGCAAACTAGATGTGGTGTCTTCCTCTATGGGGACATCGAACTCAACACGCCTGTTATCATGCGACCTTGCATAGGGAAAGCAATAGGCGAACACATTGTTTTGCCGATGCAAGTTCGCAACATGGAGTTCTCTTTCCAAGATTCAAGTATCACTCGCTCCCATGAACATAACCTTGCGATTGGAAAGACTCCTAGATTCCTTGAGGGCAGACCCTACATATGATAATATGCTACTACATGGCTGACGAGTTGCATAATTGAGGAGAATCCATGCTTGGTCTACAAGGAGAGGGCGCACTACAAATAGGAAATTGGCTACAACACAAGGAAGGAGAAAGAGTTGATGGCCGAGCAGAGAGAGATAGTGCAATTTTAACAAGGGAAAATCTATAAAAAATCACCCATAACTCTTTATGTAGCGAACCTTCGACATATAATCTAAAATTAGATCTGCTTCTCTTTAAGCTTAATCAAAATGTCACATCTTCTGTATTTGTCTTAATGGGTGTTTTGTGTTTGGCAGGGAAGACATATATTCACAACACTGGATGTTTCAATTGCACAAGCACGACTCTATCTCGACAATGCTACAAGGTTTGTTATTTATATCCAACACCCTATGATCATGCGTTTGCTTGCTGCAACTCACAAACGCTACAGGGCGGCACACGACTTTTGTTTCTTATGATTTTTGGAGAGACCACAGTGCCAACTCTCCACCATACTTTTGGCACCTATGCATGACGTGCAGTGTTATACTTTGTAGTTTCAGTTTGTTACGTTTCATTGCAAGACAATATGTTTAACTATTCACATTGCTTTTTTATAGCTGGACTCAAACATTGTCCACCAGCTTGCACAATTGGGTGACATTCGTACACGATTATCAGGTCAGTAGTGTAGTTTAATTTTATACTTTGTTTATACTTTCTGTATGTTTGAGTTTGTCAAAGCTTCCTTAAGTTTAGTTTAGCGATATGTTTTCCTCACGAGTGCATGCTCAATTTTGATCATCATATTTATATATCAAATAGACATGCATTTCTTTTCTCACAGTTTGGCAATTCAACTTATATATTGAAATAAAGGAAAATTGACTACGCTTGATTGAGAATAAGATGGGTGTCTCAAAGATGTTTCCACAATTTAGAGACTAAATGGTCGATATTACTAGGTTAAATAGTGCAATCTGCAAACATTTACCAAAATGGGTTAAGTTGCAACCCTTTTGCTCAATTCAATTACCCTCTTTAGTAGCCCTTTGTCATATATGGAGCACTATGGGACACAACTTGCTTCTTCCCAATGCTCATCAAGTCCCAAGCTAAGATTTTATTGGTGCCTATCAATTGGTTCTACTCATTTTCTCATGTCACCACAACAAAACCCAAGGCAACAGCAATCACAACCAACTAACCAAGTAACTAGTTGCCTTCCAAAATCTATTAAATAACCATCTGCACTCCAAAATTTATTATGTAATGTTTAATGGCCTAGTAACTTGTGTGTAGAGGAATATAGCATGAACATAGTGAGCATTTCATTAGAATAGATTTCTAATGAGAATAACAAGAGTGCTTGGGTGGAGATCGAGAGCAACAAAAAGTATAACACCTAGTTAGATAGCATGAACAAACACTTCAAAAGAGACAGAAATTAAGCAATTGACAACAGTTGAGGACTGTATTTGCATGGAGCCGGTCCCCCCTCCAAAAGGCTTTGTATTATGGTTTCTTCCATCAAGAGAGACATTTTACAATACAATTCTTTGTGTTCCTTCAATACTAGCTAGTGCAATGAAGATGGAAACTTCAAGCACTAAGCAAAACACTTATCAAACACAACATCAATTCCCTCACGGTCTCATACCCAAGACCTCACACACCTTCAAAGATGGTGAGAGCTAGCGGGGTATGAGAGTAGATTGAGAGGAAGGAGTAGCCTTACGAGAAAGATGTACATCTTCTCACATAATCACTCATACTAGCATAGCTTAGCTTAGTAATTAGCATGGTAGAGGAGACGAGCATGCATTGAAGCTTGGCTGTTGGTTGGATTTGCATCACAAAGCCAAGAGTTGTTGGTGTAGGCCTCCCTTCTCACAAGCTTGGAGTAGGTGGTAAGCTTTCCATTAAAGCTTGAGAAGGGAGAGAGAGTCTTCTTACTCTACACATGAGATTGTGGAGTGTGTGTGGATAATTGCCTTTGAAAAATCAGCCCTCTCTCTCTCTCTTGGTCGACCCCTCTTGCTAGCACCTCATTGGACCTCCCCAAGCTTAGCCAATAGGATTTCAGGAGCATAAGTGATAACCTTCTGACATGTGGCTCAATTGTCTCATAGCTAGACCTGCAAGCAAAAGATTGCCAATCATGACGCAACATACACCTGCAAAGCGGGCACTATGATTTAACAGCAAGGCGGTATGAACTCTAGGTTAATTATCAAGGATTTAGCAATATAGGACCATGATAGAGAGGATGAATATATAAACGATTGTAGCCATTTCATGGATAATGATTGAAGGACTCACAAAGAGCATGATGCTTGCAAGGAAAGATACAATGAAGTCACATGAGAGATAATGATGGAGGTTGCAATGGATATGATCGACATGATGGAGGAGATTGCGATAGACATGATCAACATGAGAGAAGGTATGAAAGATGAAGAGACCATGAATATAGAAGGGATTGTAACTGCAAGGATAATAATTGAAGGACTAATAGAGAGCATGATGATTGTAGGGATAGATACAAGGGTTTTGTTGATAGTGATGGCATAACAGGTCACGCAAAGGGTTTCTGGGATTATCATCATAGAAGAGGATGAAAATGGCTCTTCTAGGTAATTAATAAAGAGAATGAGCTCATGACCAGAGAGGTGGGAAGCTAAATAGCTAATAGGGGTAGGGGTTTTGAATGTTGAGGGATTACCCCACTTATGATGCTAGTGGATCTGGACTCTCATATGAAGATGAAGAAATCGAAAAGGAGCTTGAAATCGAACTCAATGAAGATGAACCAACCTTCTTAAGAAGGCAAACAAGGTGCCCCCTTGATATGTCACCTTTGAAAATTGTTAAGGGGCCGTTGGCCTCTCGTCCCGGTGTACACTTTTGGATACTTTTTTTATTTTAATATTTTTATTATTCCAAAATGAACATTTCTTGTTGAGATTTCCTTTGCAAAGCAACACGAGAGTGATTATCTAGATACGACACTTATCAATGTTATACGTATATATTAAAATGAGCCAGAAGGTTATATCCTTCTCGTTTTAACAGAACATAAAGAAATTGATACAACGTGCCACATCTTGTATGAGAGAGAAGGGGTTAGGTCCTAGTGTTTCAGAGCTGATTATACTCCTAGTTTAGAGTGCCCTTCCTAGTGAAATGCAGACAAGAAATTTTAACCCGACACCACGCTACGGGCAACAAGGGAAACATGATCAACTACAAGTGAACAAGTGCCCAAGTTTGTGTTTTGAAAATAAGAGGCCGAGTGCTGATGGACGCAGGAGGAAATGCAAGCACTTGGCAACACTTATGGGTGCTCGTGGACACACCATTTTGCAAAACAGGATCATGATGCCACTATTTCAAAAACTTGAAGGTAATGAATTCTTCATCATGCATTGCATATTCAAAAAAAGCGACTCTTCTATAATGCAAGAGAAGAATACGTGACCCTTCAATACTCAAGGAGAAGCATATTGTGACCCTCAACATTGGAAGAGAAAACAAGTATATTGGGGAAGGGCGCGTTCCCTACGATTTATAATAACTAGTTGAGGATCATGCCACCTCCCGCCCATACATATGTATGGTTTTCTTGAGAACAAGCATGCGAGCACATATCAACATCAAGTTTCTTTATGTCAACATCAAGCATTCGTTGATGCTCCTGAGGTCCCCGGCTTCATACGCTCACGTATTGCTGTGATGGCATTCTGATGCACTCAAAAAATTATTTGATGGCATTCTAAAGTAAAACTTCAAAGTGGTCAATATATTGGTGATGCGACATTTCATAATTCTATGTTGATGATGAGGAGTATGATCGTGACAATAATGGCTAATCATCCATGTTTAAAGTTGACAATGAAAGGTTGGAGTGCAAAGAAAAAGTTTGCAAAGCTAATGACAACTCATCTCAATGGTATCCCCAAGTGAGGCCACCATATGGGGGAAGATGATGGTCCTGAACCACACCCATGGAGGGACCACTACGTCTTCATCCTTGAACTTACCAAAGGCAAGGCAACAAGAAGGTGAACACCAATGTTCATTCCATAAAACTTGAATGGAAAAGCATAAAGGTGAAGAGTATGTTCCCTATAGTTTAATTGGGTGAGAGATAGTGCCACCTCCCCGACATACTTATGTCATAAAATCTAATATCTAACTAACCCAAATGATTTTCTCATATTAAACGGATCATTTAATGCCGGAAAATAAATGGGAACAAGAGTTACAATATAGACATGTGCTTTTAGATCTAGCTCAACACGGGACCAAAGGGAGAGAAAGCAACGGGTCCAAAAGGGAGATGTTCTATAAAAGAGAAATGACCAGATAATGGAGCTTAAAAGAACTTATGATTAGATTCATTAGAGACCTCCAAAGGTTAGTGTTAAAAGTCCTTAGACCTAGGATCTTAAGCAAGCTGGGGCTGACCTTGAGGTGGGAACCTTGCGCAAGCTTGAGGTGCTTGTTGTGCTTGCTGACTAAGGTGCTTGTCATGCTTGATGATTCAGGTGCTTGTCATGCTTGATGATTAAGGTGCTTGAAGTGCTAAAGTCAACATGATCCCTACACCGGGGGGGGGCGAGCCCTAGAAGTAGGAGCAAGTGAGAGAATACTCATACTCTCTCTCTCTCTCTCTCTCTCTCTCTCTCTCTCTCTCAAGGCAAGCCATGACTTAAGAAGCAACAAGGACACAAGTCAAGCACCTACACATGCTGCCCTCATGTAGTGCCTAAAGCCTATTGGTTAGCCTCTAAAGAGGTCCAATGAGAATTTAGTTCAATTAATTAATCTTTCAAGAATTATTCAAGCCCTCTCTCTCAAAGGGGGAAGGAGGACACTTGTCCTAATGCTACCTCTATTGCTTGAAATGACCTAAGCTTGTGATTTGTTGGGCTTGAGAGGAGCCAATGAGCTTGCATCAAGAGCTAGAAGGAGGGGTCGACCCAAGCAAGGAGGGGGGTAGCTTGTGCATATACTCCCTCTCAACCACTCACACACACTTCCATTCTCATTTTGTGTCGAGTAAGAACACCATCTCCTTCAAGCTAGAGAAGTTGAGAGCCTACACCAACAACTCTTGGCTATGGATGCAAATCCAACCAAGAGCCATGCTCCAAAGTGCAAGCTTGCCATCTTCTTCATCTCCATTACTATGCTACTATGCTATGCTAAGCTACAAGAGTAATAACAAGGGAGGAGACTATTTCTTCTTATATGTTACTTCTTCTTCCTCTTCCCTTCCCTCACTCCTTGATAGCTCTCTCCACCTTTGAAGGTGTTTGAGGTCTTGGGATTGAGGCCGAGGATACGTTAATGATTTTGGAAGTTAATTAAGGGCATAATTTTGATGTATGATGTCTACCATCTTCATTGCACCAACAAGGTCTCGAGGAACACAAGATTGTATTGTACCAAGTCTCTCTTTATGGGGGAATCTATAATACAAAAACCTTTTGGAGGAGGGACCGCTGGCTCCACATAAATCCGGTCCTCAATTGTTATTAATTCCTTTAATCCTTTCTCTACTTTTCTTATGCTCTTTAACAATTCTCTTAAAGGAAATGCTCACTATTGTTATTTCATTTCCGCTATAGTCAATGTTATAGCCATATTCCATTACATTGGTATCAGAGCTATTGGTTTCTCTTTTCTACTCTTTGCAATCAACAGTCTCTAAATCACAGGTGTGGCTTCTTGAGAGCTAATTTTCAAATGTAAAGAAGTATAGCAACTAAGGTTTTTGAGGGTACCAAAGCACAAAGTAGCATGTACATAAGTTTAGTTAGCATGACTAAACAATAATAAAGAGAGTAGATTAATATTGAATATTAACAACTTTGATTTTGCACATGAAGGTGCTATTGATGATGCCTTAATGTTTGTGAACTATCTTGTTACTAGGTTGCAACAAGCTATGGGCAACCCTACCTTGCAAGCCAAAGTTACCCAACAACTTCGTGCTCATGGGATTTCCCTACCTCTCCAAGAGAAGAGAGAGCTTACGCAGCCTAGTGTACTTCCAAAAGAAGACTCTCTTCGATAAGAGAAGAGGAGGAATCCAATGAACGAGAAAGAAGTGAATCTCCGAATTCCTCTCAAGATGTGACTCCACGAAGACGGCGGTCTCAACGATCCCCAACCCCTCCTAAGAGGAAAAGATCATCCGATAGTTCTTCTCCTCGTCACTCTGAAAGGGAAGAGAGGAAGCAAAGAAAGAAAAAAGCGAGAAAGAGGTCACCCTCTTCTCCATCTTCATCATCTTCCTCCTCTTTTGACAAAAGCAACGGCCATTCTCCTAGAGAATACAACAGGAGAGGTCACCCTCTTCTCCATCTTCATCATCTTCCTCCTCTTCTGAAAAAAGCAACGTCCATTCTCCTAGAGAATACAATAGGAGAGGACATCGCAAATCCCATGCTGCTTGGAAAAGGTCCTACAAGCTTAAGAAGTTCAAAGAGGGAGGAGAGAGTATCTCTTTTCTCACCTATGATGACACCTTTGATGCTACTAATAAAATTTTGGCCTTCATCCAGCAATTTGATGTGGTCTTTGGAGACAAGGGCTCACAGAGTCCTCCAAGCTATGTCATGTAGCTATGCACTTTCAAAAATCTGTTCGAGAATGGTGGGATAACCTTCGTGGAAATGGTGAAGCTCCAAAGACATGGAAAATCCATCATGAAACAATTCCTTGCAAGCGACGCCAAAGATAAAGTGCTCACCGAATGGCGGAGTTTGAAGCTACTCTCCAGTGAGTCTATCCACAAATATGTGGACAAGTTTTTGTATTTACATCTCAAAGCTACAGTCTTTTAAAAAATAGACTTCGTCGAGAAAAATCAACAATTTTGTACAAGATCACTTGAAGAAATGGCCAAGTATGTCAACTCACAACAACCTAGTACTATCACTGAAGTCATCTACCACACTATGGTTGCTTCTCGCATTAATTTCCACCAACAAGGGGCTAAAAGGAATGACAAGCCCATGATAAAGAATGATCTAAATGATTCAAGAGGGAAGAACAATGCTCAAAACTCTTCCCAAGGTACTCCAGCAACAACAACAACAACAACAACAACAACAAAGACAAGGGAGTTTAAAAAGGTAAAAATAAACTCTCTCTTGAAGAGCTAGAGGCTTTTCGTAAGGATCATAAATGTTTCGATTGTGGGGAGTAAGGGCATGGTTACCCTTCTTGCCCCAAAAGAAATGCACGCAAGGAGACTCCTAGGGTTTTTGGGGACGTAATGCCAGCCCTTGCCATAGGGAAGAAAGAGGAACCATTCACCTTGCGGGATGGTTATCTTATCCATGGCAAGAGGCTATGTGTTACTCACTCCCTTCGTGAGAAAGGGATGTATGAACACCATGCTCCTCCCTATGTGGTGCATAGAGGGATTCAACCTACTCTTCGAGGAGTAGAGACGTATTTTTATTGGCCCACCATGAAAGTGGACATACAAGAGTATGTTTCAAAATGTATGGTATGCCAAAAGAAAAAGTATGATAGAGGGAAGCAACCTGGATTACTCTAGCCATTGCCAATCCTTTATTCTCCATTGGAGAGTATATTCATATATTTTATCTTTGAATTATTCAAGTCTATCCATGGGAATATGGGAATATGGACAATAGTCGGTAGGTTTAGCAAGTAAGCAGACTTTATTCCTGTCAAAAAGGCTATTAAGGCACACCAAATGGCAACAACGTGAGGACAAGGTACTACGGCATAGTAAGATTATCCGATGATATCTTATTAAATAAAAAATTATGCTTTGAAGATGCTAGATGGATGCAAGGAACACAGCTTAAGGATAGTATGAACCTTGTCAATGCTTACAATGCTACAATAGAGTAAGCAAATGTAAATGTTTCTTTTAAGTGAACGATGTTTTTGTCTTATAAGACTAGATCTCTCTTTTTATTGTGCACAAATTTCAGTAGTATGCATGCTTAAACTCATGTTTGGGTGATGACGACGTCTCCCAAACACCAAATAGAATTTGTTACTCTACTTTGAAAAGTATGATATGGATTAAATAGCCGACATGCTTGCGGGAGCTAAGTCTCCCAAGCACCAAATGGATTAGTCATCCATTTTGGAATGATGTCATAGGGTAAAAAGGGATCCTCTACCCGCTATAAAACATAGACTAATGACTAAGGCTTTGTCTTCTCTACCTCATAGTCAAGGATGACTATGATTTCAAGAGAGAGGTAATTCATAAAATCTAATATCTAACTAACCCAAATGATTTTCTCATATTAAATGGACCATTTAATGTGGGAAAATAAATGGGACCAAGAGTTACAATATAGACATGTGCTTTTAGATCTAGCTCAGCACGGGACCAAAGGGAGAGAAGATAACGGGTCCAAAAGGGAGATAGTATATCAAAGAGCAATGACCAGATAATGGAGCTTAAAAGACCTTAGGGTTAGCTTCATTAAAGACCTTCAAAGGTTAGTGTTAAAAGTCCTTACACCTAGGATCTTAAGCAAGGTGGGGCTGACCTTGAGGTGGGAACCTTGCCCAAGCTTGAGGTGCTTCTCGTGCTTGCTGATTAAGGTGCTTGAGGTGCTTGTCTTGCTTGCTGACTAAGGTGCTTGTCATGCTTGATGATTAAGGTGCTTGAGGTGCTTGTCATGATTGATGATTAAGGTGCTTGAAGTGCTAAAGTCAACATGATCCCTACACAAGGGGGGGGGGGGGGGGGGGTGTGAGCCCTAGAAGTAGGAGCAAGAGAGAGAATACTGACACACACTCTCAAGGCAAGCCATGACTTAAGAAGCAACAAGGACACATGTCAAGAACCTACACATGCTGCCCTCATGTAGTTCCTAAAGCCTATTGGTTAGCCTCTAAAGGTGTAGAATCAGAATTTAGTTCAATTAATTAATCTTTCAAGCATTATTCAAGCCCTCTCTCTCAAAGGGGGAAGGAGGACACTTATCCTAATGCTACCTCTATTGCTTGAAATGACCTAAGCTTGTGATTAGCTAGGCTTGAGAGAGACAATGAGCTTGAATCAAGAGCTAGAAGGAGGGGTCGACCCAAGCAAGGAGGGGGGTAGCTTGTGCATATACTCCCTCTCACACACTCACACATACTTTCATTCTCATTGTGTGTTGAGTAAGAACACCATCTCCTTCTCCAAGCTAGAGAAGTTGAGAGCTTACACCAACAACTCTTGGCTATGGGATGCAAATTTAACCAAGAGCCATTCTCCAATGTGCAAAGTTGCCATCTTCTTCGTCTCCATTACTATGCTATTATGCTATGCTAAGCTACAAGAGTAATAACAAGTAAGGAGACTATTTCTTTTTTGTATGTTACTTATTTTTCGTCTTCCCTTCCCTCACTCCCTGCTAGCTCTCTCCACCTTTGAAGGTGTTTGAGGTCTTGGGATTGAGGCCGGGGATACGTTAAAGATTTTGCAAGTTAATTAAGGGCATAATTTTGGTATATGAAGTCTACCATCTTCATTGCACTAACTAGGTCTCAAGGAACACAAGCTTGTATTGTACCAAATCTCTCTTTATGGGGGAATCTATAATACAAAAGCCTTTTGGAGGGGGGACCGGCTCCACATAAATCCGATCCTCAACTATTATCAATTTCTCTAATCCTTTCTCTCTCTCTCTTACAAGTATTGTTCATGCCAAGCTAATTAAGTGTAATGTTCATTTGGCTATCTTTAATCAATTACCCTTCTTATGCTCTTTAAGAGTTCTCTTAAAGGAAATGGTCACTATTGTTATTTCATTTCCGCTACAGCCAATGTTATAGCCATATTCCATTACACTTATGTTTTACTTTTTTCCTTGGGGACACAATCATACGAGCACATATTGCATTTCTCAAGATCTTTTAAAGACCGTAGCTTAGTTTTTTCATTATTATTACATGTACTAACTTTGGAAATTTTCAATTTTGGAAGGATTGGTGGACAATCGATGAACTTTGTATGAGCTCCTTCAATCAACCTATGACACAAAATCTAGGTAAATTACTACCTTACCATTGCAACGTACATATTGTAGTGTAGAGGACCTGAGAAGAACTTGAGTTCCGACCTCTTCGTAGGCAAACATTTAGTTGAGTCCCTTCTTGGAAGGTTGTAACTAACTGGATCTGTTGTATCTGATGGAAGGTTAATATAAGGTGAGGAGACTTGCGTGACGGGCTTGCTGATTTCAGGGGGCCCTTCACACTAGTTTGGTACCAAAAAGGACACTTTACTGTCCTTTTTTCATGAATTTAAATAAAATGGTACATGAAATCTAGAAAAAATTCTCAAGAAATTATTCTATAAATTTATAAAATGTTATTCAAAGTACTCATAAAAATTATAATCCCTCACTTTCGATCACAACCTCAGTAGCAACTACACTCATGAAAAGAACCTATGCAAAACGACACTCAATGTTTCATTAAAACTCATACTCTAGTCTAATAGAAAAATGAGCACGGTGCATGCAATAATCCGTGGTAATTACTTATATGTGTGTTTGATATTTTTGCAATTTTCATGTGAGAAAAAAATCCTTTGTGACTAGAATTAAATATAGAAAGTCGCCTGGGTCGAATATACAACGTTCACAAGTTCAATTAACGATCACAAAAAACATTTAGTTCATCTAAATTTTCAATGTCGTATGATGCATATATTTTAGATCTATGACTCCATTACACAAGGTGATACTTTTTTTATGGTTATGCAAGCCACGTTTGGTGATTTGTGTTATATTCCAAAAACTGAACATGTTGTAATTTTGATTTTCTATTTATCAAAGATAGGCCTTAAAATAAAGTCCACTTTTGGATTTTTTCGTTCATCTCACTTAATTGCATACAAATGCCTCACATGGATTAGGAGATTTATATACACACTTTCATTAGTTTTTCATTGCAACATTTTTTTTGCAAGAAATTATGCACATTATTTTTTTAATAAAAATGAGCTTAAATTACAAGATGACTATGAGTTTGAAACCTTGAAAAATGCTTAGTTGATGGGTATTGATCTATAAATACATCACAAACCTTAGGTTTTGTCCCATAACCTCATCATGTTAATGGAAGAGGCCTTGAAAGACCAAATTTTTTCTCTTTGTTTAGCATTTTCAAGATTTTGATTTTTTGATTTTAACAAAAACCTAATCCCATAACTAAGTTATGAAGCTCAATTTCTTGATAGAATAAGTTTTTTCTTATCCATACACCTTGAAATCTATGCAAAATCTTATTCTGATGGAAAGTTATATTCAGTTTATATATTTTTTTGTTAAAACTGCACTGAATTTCTATGATTTTTCATCTTAAAACTTATCATCATAATCTTAATTTGGTACTAATTTTGGCAAAAGTAAAATTTGGCTATGTTCTTCACTTCATAATTGACCTAAGCTATGAACGTGGCTTATATATTTGTTTTCTAAATTCACCAAATAATTATGACAAGTTGCTAGAAAAACAGGACACTTTAGAGGGAATGAGAGTGGAATTGGAGCTGATCTCTTGAGACAGCTAATTCCAGTGTTGGAAGATTTCAGCTACTAGTGTGGGAAGATTTCAGACAGCAGACTGGACAGGAATCACAGACTAGACTGAAATGTGGATACTGAAATAAGAATCAGACTTATGTACTGGAACTAAGGTTCAGATTCAGATTCAAATTCAGATTCAGAAGACTGGACGAGAAGTAAGTATAACTGAAATATATACCATGATTGGGATTACAGATCAAGATTATAGGAAATATGATTACAGAGAGAAAGTACACTGGACAATACTGCTAATGATTCTCAAGTACAATTATAGCCAAAGCGCTAACCCAAGTGATAATAATTGCCAACCCGATTACAATGTAATGGGCCCTATTTATACACTTCGGGTTTACTGTAGTAATTACTAAGTAATTCGCTGCCCATCTTCTAAGAAGACGTTCCCACATAGTGACTATCCAGCCGTCCACATCCTTCCCTTCTTTCTTGAATTTTGGCAAGATTCAGAAATTTCTGAAAAATTCCCCTGTTTGATTCTGATGTGAGACTGAAAAATCCATCGTCTGGTTTTGATGTTGGGATGCCGGCTTGACCATTGATAGAACGGCCATACAAAGATTACGAGTAGGCAGCTGAAAAGGCCAAGGATCGCGAGAGGCAGCGGAAAAGGCCAAGGTGGAGCTCTCATCAGGCCAAGGTAGAGCTGTCATCTCTCCCTGCCTGCTGAGAAGAAAAGTCGTCAATGAATTCTGAGATGGAACTACCCAGTATCCTTCCATTGGACCGTCTTCCATTTTCCTTTTCCTTTTGACCGGGACGGTGCCTGAGAAGTCCCAGTACCAGCATTCTCCTTCTGAATCAGTCGGTAAATGGCCTCCTACTCAAGCTGATCGCGCCGGTCGGTGGTCATCTCTACTTCATAAGGCGTGAGAGAATGATAGGTTTTTGTGTCAGGATCATAGAGTATACACCTGCCCTTGCTCAGTCTGGTTCTTGCCAGCTTATGACAATGCGAAGCAGTATGGATCCATCCTTCTGGAAGAGGCTGATTAGTTTTGACTCGAGCTTCGAAAAGAATCTCAGCCATCTCCCTGTACTCTGGTGCCAGACCCGGCTTTGCTACAATGTCTTTTTCAAGCAATTTGGAAGATTCAACGTAAGTCTTCTGCTTCCTCATCCGGAGAAGTCTGCTGCTCAATATAATCCATTATAGCTTGGTTCATCAGAGCATTATTGTACTCACTCACCTTGTACTGCAAATCGCTCTGTATACTTTCCATCAAGGACTTTAAATTCTCTAAATTGAAAACAGCATTGCCTGATGGATTTAAAATTTCAGATAAGCTGTTATAAATGTAGAAGCCTTCAGAGCTCTATGGTGCAGTAGCAGTTTTCTGAATTCCGCCCGCTTCATCCTGAGCATTGTTTCAGCCCGCTTGGCAGCTCTCAATGCTTCATTCATTTGATTCTTTATGATCATTATTTCAGATTCAGCCTTAGCTAGCTTTTTGTTCAACAACTCATTAGTCCTTTCTGAGTGAGCTTCCAGTACCTTGTGTTGTATGTTCTGCTCTTTCTGGGCTTTCTGGAGCTTTTCAATCTGATGCTGTGCTTCTGTCAAGTCAGCTTTGAGCTTTTTGACTTCATCTTCTGATCCAGCAGCCTCCATCAGTTGTCCCATACAATTGACAATGGTATTCCAAGAAGACTGTATAAGGACTGAACATCTATCTTTGACTGTCGTTGGATCAGAATCAGTAGGCTCATATATTGCCACTGGAGCCACGTAGGGTAGAGTTGCATAATCAGCTTTGCTGAGCAGAAGATGCCCTTTCAATTGCTGAGTCTGTATTTGCTGCACTTATCCTGTTTTACCAGTTGCAGAAGGTTTCCAGTATTTGTAGGAACTCCACCAGGCAAAGTCGAGAACGCTGGACCTTTCCCATTGTCCAGTTGACTCTTGCCTTCTCAACAGTAGCTGGCTTCTCAACAGTGGCTGGCTTGCCATGATCTTTCCCAGACCCAGTAGCAATTGTATTTTTTACAACTGACTGGTCAGGCACAGTCTTCTGAGCAGATTGTTGCTCAGTCTGACTCACTACAGCTTTCTCAGTGGTTACTGCCTTGACCTGGCTTTCTATCTGCTTCAAAAATTCACTGCTTTTTGTCAGTGTAATTTTTGGCTTCTTTGAACTGCCAGCCTCTTCTGCAGTTGCTTTCCTTTTCAGGTCGGTTGAAATGGTTTGACTGTTTGTTTCCTCGTCGTCTGAGGACAATTTAATGTTCTTTGGTTCAGGAATTGGCTTCTCACTCCAAGCCTTCTTTACCTGCTCATTAACATCTGCAGCAGTAGCCCAATACAGGAATTGCCAAACATACCAGGCCTTGAAAATAGTTTGAGATTTTAGCTTGGCAGTCTGCTGGAGTACATTATGCGAGAGGATTTGACAAAGGTTGATAGGAACCTGTGGATCCAGTATCTTGGCCAACAGCATAACAAACAATTTTTTGGATACATACGTTGGGTTGTTCTTAAGACTTACTGCTTCGGCTACAAACCTGTAAGCAGTGGAGGCTTCCAGTCTTGCTACTGGAACTCCTTGAGCACTTGCCTTGCGCTTCCGTCTAGCTGTTTCATCCTCCTTCGGAGCGATACTTATTTGCTGCACAATTGCCACAGAAGGTTTGGGCTCATTGGGCATCCGGAATGCAAATGCTATGGCTTCTGGTGTCACTGACACCTTCCTACTATATACCATGGCACTGCCATTTTCAGCGTCAAAGGAATCAAGAACTTGCTTAATGATGTCTGCATCAAAAGCAATCCTTGTAGCTTGCAACACAACTTGAAGATCCCAGAGTTGTAGCAGAGTCATTTCTTGATCAGTAAATACATAACGCTCGATTTTACTGTATGGGATAACAGGAAGGCTTGCCTTTGCCTCAGCAACTATGGCCTGGGTTTCCTCAAGAGACTCCTGCATCTTCTCTGAGCGTTTCCTTCTACCCATACACTGTGAGGTCGATGACGATGAAACATATGAAGGAGAAGATGACTTACTTGTCGTGTCGAAGCCGTTTCCTGGTGTCGCTGGCAAGACTATCTGACAGTCAACTGTCTCGTCAGAGGTCGAAGTTTGTGGCTGTAGCGAAGAAACCTCGGAGCTTGGCGATGGCGAATGGTTAACAGGAGGGAAGAGTCACAAACTCCACCATAAAATCTCCACCACTCGCCGCTCCTAGACTTGTGTGCATCGTTGTTGTCGTGGCAGACATGCATTGGACAAGACTACGACCCATCCTTGAAATAATTACCAATGGCATGCCATTTGATCGTTGGGCGCTCAGAAATTGGAAAGTGTGTCCATACTGGTACTGGAGTGATTTCCAGTCTGGCTCGACCATACTGGTACTGATTCTAAGGTCAACCTGATCTGGTTCTTCTGGTACTGGTTCTGAAGCTGGAATTGGTTGCACATGAAAAAGTCCAAAAATGTCTGATTCTGGTATCTCTTGATCAGCAACCTCCATTTCCTTAGTACCTTGTTCTGGCCCAGTTTCTCTGGTGTCTGAATAATAAAGCTTGATCTTTGCTCCATTATATACTTCTGGCAACATCCGTCCAGATAAATCTTTCAGTCTGACTGTGCCATTGGAGAAGACCCAATCTACCTCAAAAGGTCCTGCCCAGGCAATCTTCAAGTTCGGCTTCTTTGGACCCAGTCTAGACTGATATAGAAGCACTAAGTCTCCTTTCTCGAATTCTCGAACTTTAATTTGGCGATCGTGCCAGTGCTTCCTTCGTTGTTGAACAATTTCTTGTTCCAATATAGCCCTTTGCCTGAGTTCATCTAATTGCATCAGTTCATCCAGTCTCTTCTTAAGATTATGGTTGAAGTCTAATCCATACTTCACAGCCATTCTCAAACTGAGGATTACAAACTCCACAGGAACCACAACTTCAGTACCATACACCATTCTAAATGGTGTCATTCCAGTAGTTACCTTATAAGCTGTCCTATAAGCCCATAGAGCAGTCTGAAGTTTCAAATCCCACTGGTCTGGTTTCTTTTACACCACCTTAGTGAGAATAGTCTTTATTGTCTTATTTATACTTTCAGCTTGTCCATTACATCTGGGATTGACTGAAAGCATATCCAATAGGATTTCCATAGTGTCATTGATAAAATGTGTTCCTTGATCGGTCACAATCTCTACTGGACATCCATATCGGCAGACAATATTCTCAAACAGAAACCTTGCAATTGACTTGGCTGTGTTGTCAAGAAGAGCCTTAGCTTCAACCCACTTGGTAACATAACAAGTAGCCATTACTATGTACTTGTTCTTCCTGGGAGTCACCTTCTTAAAAGGTCCCATAAAATCCAGTCCCCATTTCATGAATACTCCCAGTGGTTGTATTGGCATTAAGGGAGTCATATCTGCAGCTGTTGGTTGGCCCATTCTTTGGCATATGTCACTAGTTTTACAAAAACTTCTGACATTAGCAATCAGTGTTTGCCACCACAGACCAGCTTGCAGAATCTTCTTGTAGGTTACTTTGTTGGAAAAGTGTCCACCAGACTCACCATTATGCGCTTCTGAAATCACTTGCATTCTTCCTTCCATAGGGACACATCGTCGAAGTACACCATCCACACCCAGTCGATAAAGTAATCCTCCTATGATAGTAAATTTCAAGCTTTTTATGATCAGAGCTTTCTTCTGATTCTGCTTCCAATCCTCTGGAAAGACACCTTGGGAAAGGAATTGATAAATATCATACCATTCAAGATCCACTGATTCTTCTGCCTCTAACTGAAATAAATCAGCATCCACTGGCTCATCTCTCAAGGGTGATTCTGAATATCCTTCCGTACTTCTTGAAAGAAAATCAACTCCACAATGGTTTCGGCCAGGCTTATGGAAAATTCTGAATTCAAATTCCATAAGGAACATCATCCATCTTATCAGCCTGCCTTGAATAATGACTTTGTTAATCGGAAACAGAAGAGATTGATGGTCCACATAAAAATGGAATAACTTTCCCAACAGGTAATGCCTGAACTTTGTGGCGCTAAAAACCATTCCGAGAGCTTCTCTCTCAGTAGTCGTATAGCCTTGTTCAGCCTGACTGAATCTGCGACTAGCAAAATAAATCGGATAGTCTGTTCTACCATCTGGCTGAGCCTCGGGGGGTTCACTATCTGTAAAACTACCATATCACGTGCATTCAAGACATGTTTGTAAAACCCCTTATCTGTGAATCTTTTAAGGAATATAATATACCCTTTTGTATATATATTTCTGTAAGTTTCAAGAACTTTAAATACCCTTCTGTTGAACTCACGTGATAGGTTACATCTTTATTAGGTGACCTCCCTGGGGGCTGAGCTAATATTGCCCCCATTGCCAATCTTGAAGCATCTACATGTAAGTGGAAAATAATATCCCAATTCGGCTGCCTAAGAACTGGTTTACTGGTAATGGCTTTTTTCAAATTCTGGAAACTCTCCTCACACTCAGCAGTCCAGTTGAACTTACTGGTCTTCTTTGTAAGCTCATATAGTGGTACTGCTTGAGAAGCAAGCTTGTGTACAAATCTTCTATAGAAATTCACATAACGAACTCAACTCTGAAGCAGTTCTAGGTGCTTTAGCTTGCTGGACACAATGTATTTTGTCATTGGCCATCTCTATTCCATTGTGGGAAACCACATGTCCCAGTAGCTGTCCCTTCCATACTAGAAAACCAAATTTAAATGGATTCGAACAAATCCTCTTCTCCTGACAGCGTTTAAAAACCATCTCTAGGAATAGAAGGTGCTATTCCTCATCTGAATAGACAGTGAAGTCATCCATGAAAATGGCGAGGAACCGATGAAGAAATTCGTTAAACATCTCCATCATACACCACTGAAAAGTAGCTGGTGCATTGCACAGGCCAAAAGGCATCACCAGATACATGAAAGCTCCCCACTCAGTGATGAAAGTGGTCTTAGCTCTATCTTGAGGAGCGATCTGTAACTGGTTATAGCCGCTATAACCATCCATAAAGCTATACATCTCATATCCTGCGATCTCATCAAGAAACATATTAGTAAAAGGTAAGGGAAATGGATCCTTAATAGTATGGGCATTTAGTTTCCTAAAGTCGACACAAACTCTCAATTTCCCATTCTTTTTGGGAACGACGACTATGGGAAATAGCCAATCACTGCTTGCCACTTCCGTAATGAACCCAGCCTTGAGAAGATTATCAATCTCCTCCTTGACATTCTTTGCATAGTTGGGGTTCATCCGGTATCTTTGCAATCTTACTGGCCTAGCATCCGGTTTCAGTGGTATTCGGTGCTGATTAAAATTCAGAATCTACTCCCTTCAAATCTGTATGTTCCCAGGCAAACACATCTTTATAGTTCTGGAACATTTTCCGTGCCTTTTCCTTCATTGCCGGGTTGAGGTGCTTGTTAACCTTGATCATTCTGGGATTTTCCTTTGATCCCAGGTTTCACTCTTCTACTTCCTGATCGTCTGGAAGAAACCAGTTTGGTCCGCCTCCTTTTCGTTTGGTCGATTCTTCAGCGTTGTCAAGAAGTAGGCGGTCTTGCCAGGAAGGCACCGGGCCTCTTGCTGTGAGAGTTTGTGAGGAAGCTCGAGGGTTATGAGAAAGAGCTAAGATGTAGATAACATAGCTTCTAGAGCTAAAGAAGAAATGTAGCCAAAGAAGGCGCTCACTTTTCCTTACAACCACACGTGATGGAGAGAATTCATGAAAGATAGTCAGAACAAAACAAAAACGAAAAATGAGTTAATGATATTTAATCTTTGTTGTCCAAATAAGCTACGGATTTCTCTTTCGAACTGTAGCTTTGTGCTTACTATAATGTATATGTTTTGTCTAGCGATGGGGATTAGTTGTGAGTACAAATCCTCTTGGTTCATAATAAAATAACCACACTCACATCAAAAGAGAAGTTATAGTCAATAATAAGTAGTATGATGGGATCTGGTGAGAGAAGTATTTCGTTGAGCCTTTCAGGACCAAATAGAAACACTATGCGTTGCTGAAAGTGAATCTTTCGACTAATCCAAATGTTAACCCTAATAGATTGCACATAATGGAAATGAAAGAAATCGCCTCTATGTGGATTATGGTTATTCATCGATGATATACTTAGTATGTTCAAAGATAAAGGTGTGAAAGAAGTGAAAGGAGAAGAAGAAGAGAGTTTCTCTCCCAAGCCCTATTGTTGCCCTTAGGCAATTAGGATACTGCAGGGAGAGAAGTACCTGTAGCAAGGAGATTCTAGAGTTTGTGGAAGAGAATGAGAACCTTAAGAAAGAGAGGTGCTTGTGAAAGATGAAGATATGGTTACTAACCTTGTGCACATAATTGTTTCCCGCAAGAAGGTTGTGCCCGTTACATTGACAAGATTGCTGCTTGAATACCTTCCAATGAAACAATTAGGACACAACAAGAGAGATGAAAGGAGGAGTAAAGATAGAATTAGAAATAGATCTAAGTGTGGTGGTGGTATTAAAGATAAACAATGAGAGATAGAGAAGGAGTTAAAGACAAGTATTGGACTAGATATGCAAATGAAAGAAAAACTAGCAACATATATCTTACATGAGAGCAATCGCCACCACCTTAATGGAGAGAGACGATGAGGCAAGACTTCAGCCTTTCTTCAAGAGAAAGTGTGGCACTAAGATGAGTGTGACACTATAGAATTGAGCTATTCTCACTCACTCATAGCTTACCCCCAATGAAGAGAAGGTTGCCCTTTTTATAGGTGAGGGAGCCATGTTTTACATAATCACTTGATTAGGCTAAAGAGTTAGCCCAAATCAAATGTTATTTGGATATTTATTAAAATGGGAATATTAGGACTCCAAATATCATGAAATTTTGCATCTTTGGTCGTTGAGGCTCCATGTGGGTGCATGATGTATGTGGGCCCCACCTAGGCATCTTCTGTGTGGCTCCAGCAGGGGGTCCCAACTTGTGTGTCTTGTCCTTCAAGGCATCTTTGAGGTGTCACATTCACATGCTTGTGTCTTTTATCCTCTAAATATCATATTTTATGGAAAAATAGCAAGATTAACTCTTTTCACTTGATTCACCTGTTTACCATCTCTTCTTGCAGTGTAGTTGTGAGAGGGGTTTTCATTGGTTTCCCTGTAACTTTTGACCTGTAACTCGGATTGACATGCTTCAAAAGGCAAAATTGGCCTACTAAAAGAGCTTGAATTGGTTTTGGACTTTTCTCCATGCCCTTAGGTCGGGATTTTCAAATTGGGATGGTCCAAAAAGCTTTGGATCTTCCTTTTCATAAAGTCTTCGAGTAGGCCCTTCCCTCTTGTATGTATCCAAGAAGGTATGCATTATTGAAGGGTTATATTATTAAATAAATATGAAAAGAAGAAAATAATTTATATATGGTAGGGTATAGCTGAGATATTAGAAGAAATATACAAATGCTTTTTCCCCCAGAGAAAAAGAGGCACAATCATTGATACTTCTCTTGCAATACTTTCTAATAGTAATGTACATTTATATTACTTCAAAGGTAATACTAAGGTATGGTAGAAAGCTTTTATTTATGCATATGAGTATTATATGAAGTATACTTATGCATCAAAAAATCACAAGATAAATCGTTTAATGTCCGTTCCCACTATATACGTGCCACAGCACGACATCCACCCCCTCTAAACCTACACATCCTCCGGCATGTGCCAGCCTCATGGTAACTTGTGAAAGCAATTGTATCCCCTGTCATCCCATGACCTCCTCCAGGATCATATGGGTAACTCAAAAACTTGTATTGTACTAAGCATTGAGATTCTTCGCATCTTTTAATTCCTCTCGGATTAGAAGGAATTGTTATATACATCTGTCTCCAAAACATCTGTAACAAATCTCCATTATGCGCAAAATCTTCATGACATAGAGACATAAGTTCCTCATCCTCCTCTTCAAAAAACACTTTCAGGATTCCTGTAATATACTTGAAAGATTTTTGAAACTGCACTTCAACCTTCTCACCAACCTCTAAATCCATATGTACCTCTTTCGCATAGAAGTCTAAATCTGCATCTTCATTCTCAAAAGAATCCTCTAGATAGCCTTTCTCAACATCGAGAGAAACCTCAAAAATATGCATGGTAAACCTCTCATCAATTCTCTCACCTTTTACCAAATACCTCTCCATCTTTACATCACAAAACTTTGCATACCTCTCAAATATGCTGTCTAATTCCCTTTCCAAATCATCCTGGTAGGTATGCTCCCGGTCACTTGTAACCGACTGCTCAAAAATCTCCTTGGAGTTAGTCTCTGACACACTATCTTCACCCCTTCTTCCTTTTTGACCCATCGCTAAATTATCTTCAACTGAATCATGTCTCCACTCATATAGGGATAACTCTTCTTCATTACATGACTCTGGTGTCAGCATAGAGCTAGCATCCTCTTCTTGCTTCAAGGCATCACCATGTATACCCTTCCTATCCATAGCAGATAGATGCTCACAAACCTGCTTGCAATTTATACACCGTGACACAAGACCTAAATCCCTTTTATGCCTCAGATATTGTTTGCATACCTGCAGGCAAGTGAAATTCTTAAAACCCTGTATAGTAGGCACTTTATGGCAAGCATCTTTATTTGCATCTTCACACAGATCAGAAATATCACCCCAATCACAGACCATATCCGAAGAGGTTTCTTGCTCTTCTACTCTATCCTCTGATGTCACTTCAACCTGTATAGCATTCCCAAACATTTCTCTATCTTTGATTTGTGAATCTTGAAGATTCATAGCTTCATCCACAGAACCCCAAACCTCATGCAGAGAATCTGCATATGTCATTCCTGCAAACACGACTTCAAAAACGTCATCATCACGAATAGGAAATCCAAAATCAGCTGTTGAAGACTCCAAACTTTGCATAACACCTTCCTCTACCATGGAATTGTGAAAGCTTGCTGCATCTAGCTCTAAATAAGGCACAATTTCATGAGTCATCTGCATCACATCTGCTACCCCATATATACAAGACATACATATTACTCTGTCAATGCACTCCTCTTCTTCCACCTCGTCTAGCTGAGGTACTTCACAATCCACAATGCTACTAGCAGAGCTATACTCACAAAGGGAGAGATTTTCAGTCACCCCCTCTAAATTAGGACTTTTGCAGCTAGGCATATCCATTTGGGTAGTACCACATGCATCAAACTCGCATAGGAAAGCATTGATAATGTCTTCTTCATCCTGGTATATGTCTTCAGCATAGGCATCCGGCTCTTCTAAACTTGGTAAAAGTTCCTGGATCTACTCAAAAGTAGATTGTAGCACATCACTAATATAGCCGTCTTTCACCTGTTTTCCCTTCACATCCTCTGTCAAAACCATAGCATCCTCATCCTTGTATATACACTCATGTGCATCTTCAAACGAATCAAAAGGAGCGTCCAAATCATCTATCATAGCCGACGAGTTTGCATCATCCTCTAAGTCGCTTTGAGCCGTTTCAGGCGCTTGGATAGCATCATGAGAGTCATTATCTTGAGATATGAAGGTTACAAGACCCAAACGTGCATAAATAGCTTCCACTATGTCTGCTTCATCTGCATACAATAAATTTGCATCTTGCAAAAGATATGCATCTATTACTGCTTCTAAATTAGCCTGTATGCATGTGTTGACACTTGCATGTCTTACAAGAGACACCAACTCTAGCTGGTCACATCCACTTCCACTCTGCTCCATCTCTTGGTCTTGATGTTCCAAGCATACCTGTGTTATAGCTGTAGAAAACTCACCCCAGTTGCTTGCATATACACTTGCACAGTCTTGAACTTGGTGCTTGAAATCATCACTCACAAGTTCAACAAATGTTGCAATCATCCGAGCTTCTGGAATTGCTTGAAGCCTCATCTCTGTCACATAGCACTCAAGATATCCTTATGGATCATAGCCTTTGAATATATTAAGCTCATTATATACGGATTGCCTAGTGCTTTCAATCGCTTTTTGAATTCGGTCTTCTTCTTCAAGCCCTTTGCATCTGTCTGCAAGCTCTTTCATTTCAGCATATAGCTGATCCACTTTGCTAGCCATCTTTACGTACTCTCACCCCGGCTTGTTCGCGTCGGGTTCACCAAAAATATGTCAAGAAGTAGGCGGTCTTGCCAGGAAGGCACCAGGCCTCTTGCTGTGAGAGTTTGTGAGGAAGCTCGAGGGTTATGAGAAAGAGCTAAGATGTAGATAATGATAGCTTCTAGAGCTAAAGAAGAAATGTAGCCAAAGAAACCTCTCACTTTTCCTTACAAACACACACGTGATGGAGAGAACTCATGAAAGATAGTCAGAACAAAACAAAAATGAAAACATCGAGATTACGATCATATCGTATCATGGGTAGGATAAAAGGGTTAATGGATGAGTTAATGATATTTAATCTTTGTTGTCCAAATAAGCTACGGATTGCTCTTTGGAACTGTAGCTTTGTGCTTACTGTAATGTATATGTTGTGTCTAGCGATGGGGATTAGTTGCTTACTATAATATATATGTTTTGTCAAGCGATGGGGATTAGTTGTGAGTACAAATCCTCTTGGTTCATAATAAAATAACCACACTCACATCAAAAGAGAAGTTATAGTCAATAATAGGTAGTATGATGGGATCTCGGGGGATTCACTCTTTATACAAAACGGGACGCCACCTGCGAGCGGACAACTTTGATAAAACCCGTATATACGACTTATACTAGGGAATATGACCCCCTTTTTTACGCTTATACAACAATCAATGAAGAAAACTATCATACCCCTATCTTACATATAAAATTTAGGTCTCACATAGTCTAGCCGAGTAAAACTAGTCAAAGAGTGTGTAGCATAGTGACTGGCAACGTACTAAGGAACCACTTATGTTGATGACTAGATGTACCATCAATGTGTCTTAGTTTGACTTTCTGTCTATGTGATTGATCAACCTGCACTCTAGCTACTCATCCAAGTCTGACCCATCCAAAGTTGGTGTAAATTAACCCTTGACCTACTACAAATCATCCCTTGTGTATGACCGACTTGATGAAAAATTTGATGTGTGACCTGAAAAAAACTTCCCCTAAATTCAACCCAGTTCTAGTGCACACCGGTGACCAATCGTCACAAGTAATCAACCCAAGTCAGGCCCCCCCCCCCTCCCCCTCCCTCCCATAAATATGATACCCCCCTCCCTTATTTTTAAGCTTGGGAGATAAATTATTTGGGACCTGTCCCTAACTTATATGCTTATGTAACATGGTAAAAACCCCCCCTCCCCTGCACTTACATGGTGCGGTAAGTTTTCCATGGTGAATCCCCCGGGGATGGGATCTGGTGAGAGAAGTATTTCGTTGAGCCTTTCAGGACCAAATAGAAACACTATGCGTTGCTGAAAGTGAATCTTTCGACTAATCCAAATGTTAACCCTAATAGATTGCACAGAATGGAAATGAAAGAAATCGCCTCTATGTGGATTATGGTTATTCATCGATGATATACTTAGTATGTTCAAAGATAAAGGTGTGAAAGACGTGAAAGGAGAAGAAGAAGAGAGTTTCTCTCCCAAGCCCTATTGTTGCCCTTAGGCAATAAGGATACTGCGGGGAGAGAAGTACTTGTAGCAAGGAGATTCTAGAGTTTGTGGAAGAGAATGAGAACCTTAAGAAAGAGAGGTGCTTGTGAAAGATGAAGATATGGTTACTAACCTTGTGCACATAATTGTTTCCCGCAAGAAGGTTGTGCCCGTTACATTGACAAGATTGCTGCTTGAATACCTTCCAATGAAACAATTAGGACACAACAAGAGAGATGAAAGGAGGAGTAAAGATAGAATTAGAGATAGATCTAAGTGTGGTGGTGGTATTAAAGATAAATAATGAGAGATAGAGAAGGAGTTAAAGACAAGTATTGGACTAGATATGCAAATGAAAGAAAAACTAGCAACATATATCTTACATGAGAGCAATCGCCACCACCTTAATGGAGAGAGACGATGAGGCAAGACTTCAGCCTTTCTTCAAGAGAAAGTGTGGCACTAAGATGAGTGTGACACTATAGAATTGAGCTATTCTCACTCACTCATAGCTTACCCCCAATGAAGAGAAGGTTGCCCTTTTTATAGGTGAGGGAGCCATGTTTTACATAATCACTTGATTAGGCTAAAGAGTTAGCCCAAATCAAATGTTCTTTGGATATTTATTAAAATGGGCAATATTAGGACTCAAAATATCATGAAATTTTGCATCTTTGGTCGTTGAGGCTCCATGTGGGTGCATGATGTATGTGGGCCCCACCTAGGCATCTTCTGTGTGGCTCCAGCAGGGAGTCCCAACTTGTGTGTTGTTACCATATACATGTGGTAGTGATGTGTGTGAACACAGTAGGACTGCTGGGGCATTTTTCCCCTCTTTAGGAGATTTTTTCCCCCGTGCATTGTATATATGCCCATCACTCTAGGGCTATCTATCTTTCCATTGCACACTAAGTAACACACTCTCTATTGTGTGCCTTGAGCTTCCTTCGTCTTCTCCAAGTTGTGTGTGTTTCTCTGCAACCCTAATTCCAACAATTGATATTAGAGCAGGTCACGTCCTCCCGGGCTTAGTCGCCAGCTGCTCCAGCACACACCTGCTCACTTTCTCCGATTTCAGTGAGCTTTGGCAAGCGTTCGCAGGTCGACAAATACTTTGGGTAAGCTCGAAGAGCTTGGTCTGCTCAGAATTTTGATTTGGGCTCATTTTGGCCTCCGTTTCCAATAGAGGTTGTACTGCATAGGCAATTTCGTCGTTTTGTGCAGAATTTCTATCACTGCCGTTTTCTGCATAACAGGTGCCTTATAGTCTTCTACGGTTTGTGCTATACAGCACAGGTTGTTCCCGCTCTCTTTCTCCTATTTTCGGGCAGTTTTCACATCAGGTGCAGCATTTGCCATGGCTGACAACAACAACACAGATGTGTTCAAGATGTTTGTTGTTGAGGACAAGTTGGATGGGGACAACTACCCTATGTGGGCTTATATGATGCAACATGTTCTTGTGTCAAAGGGTGTCTGGAACATTGTGCAGAGCATTGATGTACGTCCTGGTTTTGAGGATGTAGGCGATGTTGAGGATGTTGTAGGTCTTGCTGCAAGGATTGCAGCTGTTAGAGTTGTTTTGCCTACGGTAGAACAAGCTCGTTGGGATGTTAAGGATGCGCAGGCTCATGCATTGATTGCGTTGTCTGTGAAGCGCACCATTGTTCCTCACATCCGTTTAGCAAAATCTGCAAAACAGGCTTGGGATATTCTAGCAGGTCTTTATGCAAGCCGCAATGAGGCTAAAATTCCTTCACTGCGTAAAGAGATGGAGTCGAAGATTATACATGGGGAAGATGATATGGACACTTTCCTTGCTAGTGTCAAGGATATCAATGAGCAACTTATTTTTGCAGGTGAAGTCATTTCAGACAGTTCCATTGTGCAGACTGTTCTTGATGCCTTACTAGATTCCTACCAGACTTTTGCTAGTACTTGGAGACTGATGACCCAAGGAAATCCTGAAGTTGTCAAGTTTGATGCATTATGCACATTGCTGTTGCAAGAGTCACTTTCCAGAAAAAACAGAACTAGGCAACGTGCAGTTGAACAGGCTTTTATTGCTTCTCAAAGAAAGGGTGGTAATAGTAATGCAACCACTTCTTATGGTTCTACTGCGAGTGGCAAAAATTCTGTTCCTAATGCTTCTGTTGGCAGCACATCGTCGGGCAATTCTGGTGATAAGGGCAAAAAGAAGATGCGTTGCCATTATTGTAAAGCCAATGATCACTTGATCAAGTTGTGTCCTAAGTTGAAGGCCAAAGAGGCTAAGAAGAAAGAGGGTGGTTCCACTGCAAATGCTGGTTCCACTACAAATGCAGCCATTGTTGAGTCTTCTGTGAAAGGAGACTGTAATGCTGATGTTGATGCAGAATGGGCGTTTAGCGCAGAGTGCACTTACAATCCTGTTGTCCATGATGCATGCTTGTCAGTTGCTGCAGATTCACATGTGTGGTATATCGACAGTAGTGCTACAAAGCACATTACCTCATATCGTGAATTGTTTACCTCTCTCGAGTCTATCCCTCATGGGAATTCAGTCACTTGTGCCAACAATGCCTCTTATCCAGTTCAGGGAGTTGGAAAGATTGTGCTTACTGCTGTATTTTTGTTGGTTATAGTGCTGAAAGAAAAGGTTACAGGTTGTATCATCCGCAAACAGATTCTGTTTGTGGAAGATTCTGTTCAGCCCTTGCTGTCATGTACTAGAGACAGTAATGTAAGCTCACAGGACATTTATGACACTTTGTTGCCTCTTTTCAGTGGTGGAAATACGAATGTAAGTTCCAATGAGGCAAATGTACAGCCTATGGGGGTTTCTGAAAATGTTACAAAGAAGCCTATTACTGATGCAGATGTACATGATGTACTTGATGAGGAAAGGGCTGAAAATGAGCAGGCTAGAGGTATGCCAAAATGGATGGTGCACACTTTGCGTGACAGTAAATTGGATGCACCTTTTTCTAGTCGTACTCGTTCAGGCTCTCGCCATGCATCTTATGCATCAGATTGTTATGCTTTGGCTGTGTCTAGTTTACATGATGTTGAGGAGCCTCTGTCTTTTGATGAAGCACAGAATTCAGAAAATTGGATGGCTGCCATGCAATCAGAATATGATGCACTTATAGAGAATGACACACGGACTTTATGTGATTTGCCTCATGGCAAAATTGCCATTGGTACGAAGTGGGTTTACAAGTTGAAATGCAAACCGGATGGTGAGATCGATCACCATAAGGCTCGACTTGTTGCAAAGGGTTATGCACAGCAAAAAGGCATAGATTATGAAGAGACGTTTGCTCCCACTTGTCGTATGACTACTGTACATTTTCTATGTGCATTGGCAACTCATTTTGGTTGGGATGTACATCAATTAGACATTGTTACTGCTTTCTTGAATGCTGACATATTTGAGGAAGTTTATGTAACGCAGCCTTGCGGTTTTGTCATAAAAGGACAAGAGGACAAAGTGTGCAGATGTAAGAAGGCTTTGTATGGGTTGAAGCAATCTCCTCGTGCTTGGTATGAGAAAGCTGACACTCATTTGGTCAAACAAGGCTTTCGTAACAGTCCAACAGAAAGCACATTGTATGTTAAGCGTGAGGGTGATGTACTTCTCATTGTGGTTCTTTATGTTAATGATTTGCTGATCACTGGACCAAATGAGAGACATATTGCTGAATTTAAGGCTGATTTGAATGCTACTTTCAAGATGAAAGATTTGGGCCTGTTGCATCATTACTTGGGTATACAGTTTAAGCAGTGTGATGGTGGTATTGCCTTGTGTCAAAAAAGTTACATAGAGACATTGATATGTAAGTTTGGACTTGAGGATTGCAAACCTATTGCCGCTCCTATGGAAACAGGTTTGAAGTTGAGTCTACATGATGCTGGCAATCCTGTTGATGTCACTCTTTACCAAACTTCTGTTGGCTGCCTCATTTATGTATGCAACACGAGGCCAGATATTCAGTTTGTAGTCTCACAGGTCAACAGATTTATGCATAGCCCAGGGTCTAAGCATTGGCAGGCTGTCAAGAGGATTTTCCGCTACCTTAGTGGCACTTTACATCTTGGCTTGTTTTATCCCAAGGGGGGATCATTGCCGCCAGACTTACATGCTTTTTCGGACTCAGATTGGGCTGGTTGTTTTGACACGCGAGTGTCCACTAGTGGTTTTTGTTTCATGCTTGGCAGTTCATGTATATCATGGTTGAGCAAGAAGCAACCTACTGTGGCCACTTCGAGTTGTGAGGTTGAGTACAGGGCAGTCTTCACAGCTATGGTTGAGTGTGTATGGCTCAGACGCCTTGTGGCTGATTTGGGTGTTGGACAGGACACTGCCAACACTATCTACACTGACAGTCAGAGCGCATTGGCAGTTGCGAGGAACCCAGTTTTTCATGCTCGCACAAAGCACATTGAGGTGCATTACCACTATGTCAGGGAGAGGCTCTTAGCAGGAGAGATCAACTTGGCTTATGTGCCAACACAGGACAACCTTGCAGATCTTTTCACAAAGGCATTGTCTCGTGAGAAGCTTGAAGCTTTCCGCAAAGCTTTGGGCTTACTCCCCTTTGTGGACTGATCCTGTCCTCAGGGCATGGCAGTTCCCTCTACTCATGTGCCAGCTCTCGTTCACCGCATCACTCCAGGGGGGATTTGGTACCATATACATGTGGTAGTGATGTGTGTGAACACACTAGGACCACCGGGGCATTTTTTCCCTCTTTAGGAGGTTTTTTCCCCTGTGCATTGTATATACGTCCATGATGTGTGGGAACACACTAGGACCGCCGGGGCATTTTTTCCCTCTTTAGGAGGTTTTTTCCCCCGTGCATTGTATATATGCCCATCACTCTAGGGCTATCTATCTTTCCATTGCACACTAAGTAACACACTCTCTATTGTGTGCCTTGAGCTTCGTTCGTCTTCTCCAAGCTGTGTGTATTTCTCTGCAACCCTAATTCCAACATGTGTCTTGTCCTTCAAGGCATCTTTGAGGTGTCACATTCACATGCTTGTGTCTTTTATCCTCCAAATATCTTATTTTATGGGAAAAGACCAAGATTACCTGTTTTCACTTGATTCACCTATTTACCATCTCTTCTTGCAGTGTAGTTGTGAGAGGGTTTTTCACTGGTTTCCCTGTAACTTTTGACATGTAACTCGGATTGACATGCTTCAAAAGGCAAAATTGGCCTACTAAAAGATCTTGACTTGGTTTTGGTCTTTTCTCCACTCCCTTAGGTCGGGATTTTCAAATTGGGATGGTCCAAAAAGCTTTGGATCTTCCTTTTCATAAAGTCTTCTAGTAGGCCCTTCCCTCTTGTATGTATCCAAGAAGGTACGCATTATTGAAAGGTTATATTATTAAATAAATGTGAAAAGAAGAAAATAATTTATATATGGTAGGGTATAGCTGAGATATTAGAAGAAATATACAAATGCTTTTCCCCCAGACAAAAAGAGGCACAATCATTGATACTTCTCTTGCAGTACTTTCTAATAGTTATGTACATTTATATTACTTCAAAGGTAATACTAAGGTATGGTAGAAAGCTTTTATTTATGCATATGAGTATTATATGAAGTATACTTATGCGTCAAAAAGTCACAAGATAAATCGTTTAATGCCCGTTCCCACTATATACGTGCCACAACACGACAGCGTAGTCCCAGGATGGTCCATTCATTTCTGAATCATTATTCTGATCCAGTGGGTACTCTTCAGAACGTACTAGTTCCTCTATTATACCAGTATCAGCTGGTTCCTCCATCCTTCCAATTAGCTGAACTGTTCTTTTCTCTGCATTGACTTCGGTAAACTGATCAGGGAATTGTCTCTTCTACTTGTCAGCCTACTCTTTGTTCAGCAAGACTGCATTCAAGTCGATTTCTGCCAAAGGGAATATGTTCATAGCCGCTAGCATTCACTCGATTTTCTTGGCTCTGTACTTGTGACACAACTCCTTCGGCCTCAATTCCTTTTTCCAGCTCCTGGTATTGTTGGTCTGGATTTGGATTCTGCCACTGGCTCCTTCTATGGTCAAAGTTTGGTTTGCATAGTCATGAACAACATGTGCTGTTCTTTACCATGGGCATCCTAGTAGCATTCCATATGCTCCCTGCACATCCAGGACTAGGAAACTGGTTTTGAAGTTCTCCCTCCCAACTCTTATCTGCATGTTTTCAATCATACCATCGCCTGTACGACTCTATGATCTGCCATTCTTACTTTGAATGGTGCTGGTTTCATATTAGTGATACCCATTCTTTGCTGAAGATGGGCTCCCATTATGTTGACTCCTGCCCTCCATCCTGAATAACGCTTAAGAGAGGGTCCCACTGCTTCCTGACCTTGTAGTCTACCTGAATAAGTGGAACTTCATCATCCCGGACAGCCATCAGGTCCACTGTTCTGGCCTCTGCCTCAGTCTTCCTGCACTGTTTGATAAAGTTGGCCACCTCAGGCAAGGTCTTTCTTATATCCTCCAGCTCTACAGTCAGCTTCTGGATTCTATCACAAATTTTCACATGAATTTCTTCTCTCTCTTGGTCACACTGATTGTCAGAGCTTGAAGAACTGGTATTTTCACTCATGCCATTCTTCTTTTGCAGTGCTTCTACTCTTTCCATCCACTCCCATTTCATCAGCTAGTCCATGTACCATAGCCAGCATGGTCTCTGTCATGGCCGGTACTGACTGATCTTTATCAGTCGATTGGGCTGGTATCCTCTGAATGACTCTAGCTTCGGAACTTTCTGTCTGCTCTGGCAGCTTCTTAGCTAAATCCTTCGTGATTTTAGCTGCTAGTTCCTGCTGCTCTTGCCACTCATCTACCACCTTTTCTTTACCTTTGGCCTTCCAAACTTCCCTTTGTTGAGCCACTTGCTACTGTTAGGATTGATTGGTACTTCTGAAATGTCTGGGATTTCTTCAATGATTACTCCCTTGCTCCTGGTAACCACCCTGACTGGGACTGGCTCTGGTGCCTTAGCCTCAGTAGTAGTCGCTACAGGTGCATTTGGACATTGGGCTGCAAAATGACCATACTTCCCACAAGTATAGCAATTCATGCTCCTGTTCTGGAAGTTGCCTCTTCCTCTGCCTCTGCCCATTCCTAGTTGGTATCTGCCACGTCCCTGACCAGTACCACTGGTACCTGGTCTCTCCTCTTCAGCTACTTTGACTGGTTCTACCTTCACTGGTTCAGTGTAGGCAACCACTGACAGATCCTTTCCTTTCTTAAAATGGTGAATTCTGATGCCTCAATTATTCCATAGGTGACCAAAGGCCTTGCAGGAGGTACATTGTGGACATTCAATGGAGATATGGTCCTTGGATTTGCATCTTGAACACCAAGTCTCCATCTTTCGGACTGCTGTCTTGTGTGGCTAATTTTAGCAATCTGCCTAGCCATCTCTTCAATTTTCTTGGTCCATGATCCCTTCTTTGATTTCTCCTTTGCTCGTTCATTGGAGCTGCTCTCGGAGCTACTGGACATTTCACTGGAATCAGAAGTTTCAGTAGCAGAGCTACTGCTACTGGTCCTTCGCTTCGTGTGGCTCTTTTCCTTCTTAGCCTGCTGTTCCAGCTTTAATGCCCTTTGGACTAGATCATTGAATTTTTTTGTAGGGGCTAGCACTTCTTGTTCCCTAAGCTTTTTGCTTCTGAACCCATTCATGAACCATGCCCTCAATCTCTTCTCCGATGGCGGTTCTTGCAACTGCCTGGTTAGCTCTTTTATCTTTTCCACATAGCTGCGGACTGACAATTTCCTCTGTTTGATCTTATCTAATTCATAGAGAATATCTTCGTCCCTTCTATTGTCGGAATATTCCAACCTGAAGGCCTTAAGCAATTTGTTATATGATCTCAGCTGGCATGCAGGGTAATGGCAATACCATTTCCTCGCTGCCTCCTTCAAGGTTTGTGGAAAATATTCCCCCCAATCATCTTCATCAATGTTTTTTAGTTCAGCATACTGCTCGAAAGCTTGTATGTGAACATCTGGATTATCCTTTTTCCCCCCTTTGAATATTGGAAAGGAAATCTTCAGTGAAGCTGTATAATCATTTCGATTACTACTGATCTTGCCACTTCTCTTCTTGGATTCAGAATGACGCTTGGGAGCCTTCTTGCAATTGTCAGTGTCAGCATCCCAATCAATCTCTGTCTCTGTCTCAGTGTCAGTGTCTTCTCTGGTTTGTCTGCTAGAAGTACGGTGACTTCCCTTACTGCCCTTGGTATCCTCATCTCTCTAGCGAGACTGAGAACTCTTGGAACTCTTTGCCTTTCGTGCTTCCTGTTCTGCCCGTCGGCGTCGAGAATGACTGGAGTGCTGTGAGTCCTGCGCCTCATCAGCCTGACTATGCTCCTCCTGAGCCTCAGTGTCAGTCATTTTCTCTTGCTTGGGGTCAGACTCTCTTCCTGACTCCTCAGGAATGGGGTCCACACGAATGGTAGATTTTCGGCCACGATTGGATTTTGGTGCCATTGCTGAAAACTTCAAACTGGGAGAAGAGTCTTTCAGTCAACGAGCTTCAGCTCGAGCCACCGTGATCGCCAAAATGGAATTGGAGCTGATCTCTTGAGACAGCTAATTCCAGTGTTGGAAGATTTCAGTTACTAGTGTGGGAAGATTTCAGACAGCAGACTGGACAGGAATAAGAGACTATACTGAAATGTGGATACTAAAATAAGAATCAGATTTAAGTACTGGAAATAAAGTTCAGATTCAGAAGACTGGACGAGAAGTAAGTATAATTGAAATATATGCCATGATTGGGATTACAGATCAAGATTACAGCGAATATGATTATAGAGAAAAAATACAGCCGACAATACCACCAATGATTCTCAAGTACAATTATAGCCAAAGTGCTAACCCAAGTGATAATAATTATCAACCCGATTACAATGTAATGGACCCTATTTATACACTTCGGATTTACTGTAATAATTACTATAGTAATTACTAAGTAATTCGCTGCCCATCTTCTAAGAAGACGTTCCCACATAGTGACTATCCAACCGTCTATAGAGAGTGTTACGGTGTGGTGGCTTACATCAGAGTATTGTTCAAAGGAGTGGGTGTTGAGTTCGATTCGAGCTCCCTCAAGGTGATTCTGCTGGGGGGCTGTAAATATGGAGGAAAGCCTTGGAGTAAAATTGGAAATTCATTGCCTTGAAGTAAATTGGAAATTTTCCAGCATTCGTGAAGTCCGGGGTGTCTCCTCTCCCGCGCTGGCAGGCAGGTTCGCTCCCAGGTAACAGCAGCCGCAACTCGTAGAGGGGTCTCGACATCACCGTTCTGGTGAGTGCGCTCTCTCTCGTCAGGCATGCAAGGTCCATCGCCTCTTGCTTCTACTTCCCTCTTGGGCACATGCCCTTCCTATGACGACATTCTCACATGCCTCAAAACCTCACTGCAATGCTCCATGTCACCACCCGACTTACAGAGAGGCCCTTCCCATCATTCCTGCGACGTACCCTCCTTCATTCACAGACTCTTCTATCAAAGGGGCTTGTGCTTCTACCACCCGCCATGTTGTCGGCATGTTCTCGGTCTGTTCAGAGACATCAAAGACACTATCGGAAACATAAGCTGTCTCCTCAAATGGATGGCAGTCTGCAGTTTTACTGACCACTGGCATTGGGCAACCATGAATGCATTTAGATAGCTCAGTTGTTGTGAAGCGTTTCTTTGTTAAACTTGTCAAATTGTGCAAGGCAATGATGTCGATGGGATCTCGGTCTTATTATGCAACCACCTTGGTATTACCTGGAGCAATACAGGGCCGAAATCCCTTTCAGAAGCACATCTATCTATATCTTTCGAGCTTTCGGCAAGACAATGGGCATCACATGAGAAGGCCTCTGCAGTCTTACCTTTCTCAAGGCATGGGAAGAGACCCCTTTTCTTACCATGTATCAGCCAGGTCATTTGCTTCATTACCTTCACAACAAGGCCAAAGCCTCTCATCAGGTGATCAAAAGCAGAGAAGCAATGAGAACAAACCCATAAATTATGATCTTGACACTATGGATCTTTCAGGTAACGTATTTTCACAATATAATTGTCTTACCTTGCTGAAAGAATGCATCAAGTTGAAGTCCCTTGTTCAATTGAGGAGAGCCTACATGTATATTATGCTTCTCACATCAGAGCTGGCTATTATTCTCCAGGAGCATTTGGTTTTGGGCTTTGCCAAGCTTGGTGGGCTTGATGATGCACTCTTTGTGTTTAACCGGTTGGTACGCCGCACTGCATTTTCTTGGACGGCTATGATCACTGGTTCTGCAGATTACGATCAAGGTTATCAAGCCATTGACATGTACCAGTGCATGCTTATGGAAGGTGTAGAGCCAGATCGTTTTACATTCATCAGTCTTTTTAAAGCTTGTGGAATCATTGGATATCTAAAGCAAGGCAAGGAACTACATCTTGAGGCTCAGAGAATGGATTTGGCGTCTAACACCTTTGTTAGTAACACCCTCATAAGCATGTACGGGAAATGTGGGGGTGTGGCTGAAGCCGAGGATGTGTTTTACAGGATAACAATACGCAGCGTGGTCTCTTGGACTGCAATGATTGCGGTCTATGTGGAAAATAATCAAGCAGAAAAGGGTTTGCTTCTATTTAGACAAATGCAAAAAGAAGGCATGAGTCCAAACGACCAAACATTTGTGGGTGCCATTCAAGCATGTGGTATTCTTGCAGAGATGGAAGATGTGAGCAATATAGATGGGGAGTTTATCAAAACAATGTCTTTAGATCTTGGCAAAGCCTTGCACGTGGAAGCTTGGAGGGCAGGATTTTCTTCAGATGCTTATATTGTGACTACCCTTGTAAGTATGTATGGAAAGTGTGGGGCAATTGCAGAGGCAGAGGCTACATTCAGCGCCCTAGCGAAGCATAATGTTCCTTCTTGGACTGCCATGATTTCAGTATATGTTGAAAATAGTCATGGGGAAAAGGCTCTACTTGTTTACAGGCAGATGCAGGAAGAAGGTGCATCTCCAAATGAGCATACATTGGTTTGTGCTCTTCAAGCGTGTGATACACTTACGGGCACTGACGGTTTAGGGGGACAAGGCAAGAAATCCAGGTCTTGGGAAATTGGTCAGGCACTACATGCCGATGCACACACGAGGGGCTTTGCCTCAGGAGAGGTTCTTGGCAATGCACTTGTGAGTATGTATGGCAGATATGGGGTAGTAAAGGAAGCGGAGCATGTGTTTACAGGATTGAGGCAGCGCAATGTTATATCTTGGACTGCAATGCTGTCTGCTTATGTTGACCAGGGTAAGCCAGAGAGGGCCTTACAAACCTACCTGCAGATGTATGAAGAAGGTACTTATCCTAATCGGCAGACCCTTGTAATGGCACTTCAGGCCTGTGACACACTAGCAGAAAGCAATGACGCTTCAACTCTAACCCAACACCAGCAGTCATCTGCCAGCATTTGCTTGAATATTTGCCAATCTTTGCATGTGGATGCAGAGAGAACAGGTCTTGCTTCAGATGTATTTGTTGGCAGTGCTCTTTTGAGCATATATGCCAATTGTGGAGCTTTTTCTCAAGCCAAGGAAGTGTTTTATACATTACCGCAGTATGATACTGGTTCCTGGAATGCGATGCTTTCTGCATTTGTAGAACGGGATGGAGGGGAAATGGCGTTACATCTGTACAGATGCATGCTTGAAGAGGATATGACATTAGATAACATAACATTTATGAATGTCCTGCAAGCTTGCAATAAAGTTTGTATTTTACAGTTGTGTAGAGAGGTTCATTTTAGTATAGTGTCCACCGCAAATGATTTTAATTTACTATTAGTAAGCTCATTAATACATACATATGGGAGCTGTTCGAGCATGCCAGATGCAGAAACAACCCTTGTTGGAATGCCACGACCAGATGCTGTATCTTGGAATGCCTGTATTGCGAGCTATGCAGAAGCTGGAAATTGTGAGGCAAGCTCGCAGATTCTGGAAGCTATGCTGCTTGCTTGTATGCAGCCAGATGGGATCACATTTGCGGCCATATTGTCAGCCTGCAATCATGGTGGTTTAGTTGAGGGAACAGAATATTTTGAAAGCATGCGTGAAAGTTATGGCCTAAACCCAGATTTCAAGCATTTTGCGGGTGTCTTAGACCTCCTCGGGCGGGCAGGGGATTTTAAGAGGTTGGAGAATGTGCTGTTGAGGTTGCCTAAGCAGCCTGACTTAGCTATATGGTTAAGTTTGCTAGGTTCTTGCTACAAGCACAGCAATATGGAGCTTGGAAGATTTGCATTGCTTAATGCTGTGAGACTGCAGTCGAATATAGTCCTTGAGTAAGACTGCATGCCAAGCCTCTGTGCTGATGTTGGGCTGGAAGTTTAGACTTGCAATAGCAGACATTGCTTGATGGCACACCACCCCAAACTTCAACACAACATCACCACACAGCAACTAAGGTACGGTCTGGAGGTCTTAAGGATATTCGGTTCGCCTTGGCTTAAGTTGCTACTAGAAACCTTTTTCTCTGTGATGCTTGGGAACAACAGCGGCGAACAGTAACATTTGAAATTGTTTAAACGTTAGGAATACTATGCATCTGAATCAGTTATCTCAGACTTTTCCACTAAAGTTTAGATAGATCTATACAGGTCAGATTTTGAATAGCTGACTATTTATCCATCAATAAGCTGACAATCCGCCTAACAAAAGAATATTATCTACACTTTAGGCGGATTGTCAAATTGGGTGGAACCATGTGGTTTGACTGATGCTTCATTGCTCAGCATACACATCTAGATCGAGTAGGGACACGCTTCATAATTGTGCCATTATCCGATAATGGCAGAAGCTAATTGGACTTCTATGTTGGTAGAAGTCGTTGCCTTGGAGTTCTGATTCAGAGTTGTAATAGCATCTTGTAAAGTAACACAGTGACACAAAGTAGTAATTTGGCATTTTGCAAAGCAAGACGGTGCCACAATGTGTAATGTATGCATTTTTTTTGGGGGCTAGTGTTTTTAGCCAAGGTGTAGATTTTTTGACCCTTGCAAAGACATTGCAAGAGCCGGTCGACCTTTACTGATTGAGGTTTAGGTCGTCCATTTTCTACTATGTACAGTGACTTCTTGGCCTTGGTCATTCACAAAGAGAGAATGCTCTGACCACAATGGGTGAGACTTTGGTGTTGGGTTTTATCAATCGGGTATCAATCATACCCAAATCCCCAAATTTGGTCTTGAATTTCTACTTGAAAAGTTCAAAAGGTTGTTGAAGTTGCCTGTGCTTCTAAGTTGATGCTAGAGTGCTCGTGCGTGCGCATGAGAGAGAGAGAGAGAGAGAGAGAGAGAGAGAGCTATTGGAAGAAAGCAAGGTGGGGGACACATCAAGCCCCCATCACAAACGTGAGATAACTCGTGTGTGGAGTGCCCCTACACCAGGCCGGAGCTAGGTTGGGCAATGCCCACCAATAAAGCCAAAGACCCATACAGAAATAAATAGGAAAGGCCTTCATAATACAACATAAATGGGTATAGGAACAAAACACGTGTGGCCATACACAAGTGCTCGGCCAAGACAAGTCTAATTGCATATGCAACCCCAACCAAGCAGACGTACTAGCCGTACAAGGATGCCCTAGACCATAGTAAAGCAGCAGAGTGGTGTACACTACGCTCCCTCTCATCACTTGGTGCTGAACAAACCGTGAGAAGCCCAGGAGCTAGTATAGGAAATACTAGTAAACGGCTCCGCCAAAAGCAGATCGAGAGAAGTGAAGCTCTCCTCTCAAGGACTCTCTCTCTCTCTCTCTCTCTCTCTCTCTCTCTCTCTCTCTCGTGCACACACACACACACACACACACACACACACACACACGTATGCGTATTGTATTCCTCGGTGTGTTGGGAGTTGGTGCCTGCTCATTGTCTTGCTGGCCAAGCTCTGCTCCACTAATGAGGATGACACGATAATGTCTTTTGCCATCCAAGTAGCTGCTCCACTATCACCCCCGTACTCCCGTGCTCTCCTCATCCCAAACCTAAATATCATCTCTCTCTCTCTCTCTCTCTCTCTCTCTCTCCATGTTAAGTGTCTGCGCTGCCATCGTATGTGCTGCTCAACTTGCTCATTGTCTTGCTGGCGGAGCTCTCCTCCTCTTATAAGGATGATGATCATCACGTCGATGAGGTCTCTTGAAGTCCAGCTACTCATGTACTCCAGCTGCCCTTGTCCCCTACTCTCCCCACCCTGAACTTGAAGAGCATCTCTCTCTCTCTCTCTCTCTCTCTCTCTCTCTCTCTCTAACTTGACATGTTGTGAGTAATTACCGCCATTGTTTTGCTAAGCTTGCTCCAGATCCTAGTGACCAAGCTCCCCTCTTCTCATGATGAGGATGATGATCATCATATCGACGACATCTCCTACCACATAGTTGCTCCTCTCGCTGTCCCCGTTTCTTGCTCTTCTCAGCCTACTGACGAGCTTGAAGAGCAATGCTCTCTCTCTCTCTCTCTCTCTCTCTCTCTCTCTCTCTCTCTCTGGTTCGTGTCATAAAATCTAATACCTAACCAACCCAAATGAGTTTCTCGTTATAAACTGATCATTTAATGTGGGATAATAAATGGGAACAAGGGTTAGAATATAGACATGGATCTATCTCAACACAGAGCCAATGGTAAAGGGGTCCAAATGAGAGATGGTCTGTCAAAGAGCAATGCTACCTAATGGAGCTTAAAGACCGTAGGGTTAGCTTTATTAAAGACCTCCAAAAGTTAGTATTCAAGAGTCCTTTGACCTTAGGCAGGAATCCTAACCAAGCATGAGGTGCTTGTTGGCTTGCTAAGCTTTAGTGGGAACTTTATATAAATCTTGAGGTTTAAATGATTAAAGTTCTTGAAGTATTCAATTCAAAGATAACTCTCAAGAGACATGAACGTGCCATGCTTGATTGATTAAGTCCTTGAAGTATTCCATTCAACCAAATGATTTAATAAGCACAAAAGACACATGTTCAAATGATCCTCCACATGTGGCCCTCATGATGTGTTTGAATGCTATTGGTTAGGTTTTAAATGGGTCCAATGAGAATTTAGATACATAAAAATAAATAATTAAGTTCTTTCGCTCAAAGAATAATAAGAGAGAGAGAGAGAGAGAGAGAGAGAGAGAGAGAGAGAGAGAGAGAGAGAGAGAGAGGTGTGGACCAAGCATGAGAGGAGGGGTGTACTCTCCCACACACACACACACACACACACACACACACATACATACACACATTCTCTCATTATGTGGAGTGCAAAATGCAAGAGCTCCATCTCCTTCTCCAAGTTTGTTGAGAAGTGGAGAGCCTACACCAACACTCTTGGCTATGGAATGCAAATCCAACCAAGAGCAATGCTTCAATGCTTAAGCTTGCCATCTTCTACATCTTCATTACTATGCTATTATGCTATGCTAAGCAAGAAGAGTGATGATAATTGAGAAATATTTCTTTCTCCTATGGAATGTTTCTTCTTTCTCTTCTCTACCCTCATTCCCCGCTAGCTCTCTCCACCTTCGAAGGTGTTTGAGGCCTTGGGACTGAGGCTTGGAATAGTCAATGCTTTTTGCAAAGTTTATGTTCAGCTCGTGATGCATGAAGATTTCCATTTTCATAGCATCACCAAGGTCACAAGGAACACAAAGATTGTACTGTAAAAAAGTCTCTCTTGATGGGAAAACCTATAATACAAACGCCTTTTGGAGGGGGGACCGGCTCCAAGTAAATCCGGTCCTCATCTATTGTCATGTTCTCTAATACTCTCTCTCTTGCAAAAGTATTGTTCATGCCAAGTTAATTAAGTACTATGTTTATGTTGCTACCATCAATTAAGTTCACCCTCCAAGTTCTCAAAGTAATTTCACAAAAATGCTCACTCTAATTCTCTTAATTCCGCTATTTTCAAAGTTTATAGGTCATTTACATTACATTCATAGCATTTGGTTTCTCTTTTCTTGCGTAAGAAGAGAGGTCCTTAAGTAGCCTATTAATGGTTGATTTTGTTAATTATATTAGGGTAAGTGGGACTAAGATCTATTATCGATTTTGTTGAGCCCATTATTTGGGATATGGTGCACATCTCGGGAGCTTTGGTCTTAATAATGGAGTCTTCTTAAACTTGCCTATGGCTTTACCATTATTGAGCCATAAGAAGTCCGAAAGGAGCTATCCCTTGGCAACTTCACTATGTTAGACCCACTCCACTACTCTCTATAATTAACCGATTCGAGCAATGGGTGTAGATACTTAAGTGCCCATTTTCAAAGGCTAAGAGGAGTAGCAACTAAGGTTTTGAATTACCAAAGCATACACTAAGTAAACACATAAGTTTAATTAACATGGTTGACAATAACCAAGAGAGTAGAATGAACATTGATAACTTTGATTTTGCACATGAAGGTGCTAATGATGATGCCCCCATGTTTGTTGATTATCTTGTTACTAGGTTGCAACAAGCTATGGGCAACCCCGCTTTGCAAGCCGAAGTTACTCAACAACTTCGTGCTTATGGGATTTCCTTTCCTCTCCAAGAAGAGAGAGAGCTTAGGAGACCTCTTGATGAGACCCCCAAAAGAAGATTCTTTCCAGACGAGAGGAGGAATCCAAAGATCAAGAAAGTAATGAACCCCTCAGTTCCTTCAAAGATGTGGCTCCACGAAGAAGGCGGACTAAACAATCGCCAACTCCTCCCAAGAGGAGACGGTTAACCCATAGTCCTTCTTCTCGTCACTCCAAAAGGGAAGAGAGGAAACAAAGGAAGAAAAGGGTAAGAAAGAGGTTACCCTCTTCTCTTTCTTCTTCACCTCTACCGATGAAAGCTATGGCTATTCTCCTAGAGAATACAAGAGGGGAGGACATCGCAAATCTTACCCTGCATGGCGAAGGTCACAAAAGCTAAAGAAGTTCAAAGAGGGAGGAAAGAGTATCTCTTTTCTTACCTATGATGGCACCTTTGGTGCTACCGACAAAGTGTTGGCCTTCATCCAACGATTTGATGTGGCCTTTGGAGACGAGGGCTTTACGGAGTCCTCCAAGCTACTCCATGTAGCTATGCGCTTCCAAAAATCGGCTTGTCAATGGTGGGCTAGCCTTTGTGGCAACGACGAAGCCCCAAAGACATGGAAAACTCTACGGGTTTCCATCATGAAGAAATTCCTTGCAAGCGATGCAAAGGACAAAGTAATCACCAAACGACGGAGTTTGAGGTTTCTCTCTCATGAGTCAATCCACAAATATGTGGAAAAGTTTTGGGATTTACATCTCAAGGCTACTGTCTTTCAAAAGATAGACTTCGCCAAGAAAAAGCAACAATTCTATGCCGGATTACCTGAAGAGATGGCCGAGTATGTCAACTCTCAACGGCTTAGTTCTATCAGCGAAGTAATCCACCATACCATGGTTGCTTCGTGCATCAATATCCAACAAGGGGCTAAACGGAATGTCAAGCCCATGGAAAATAAAAACAAAAGTGATGCAAAGGGAAAAATTAATGCCCAAAATTCTTCCCAAGGCCATTCCGACAACAACAACAACAATCGGTCCAAGGAGAAAGGAGTTTACAAAGGTAAAAATAAACTCTCTCTTAAAGAGCTTGAAACTTGGGATCACAAATGTTTAATTTTGGGGAGCAAGGACATGGTTATTGTTCTTGCCCCCAAAAAAAATGCTTGCAATGAGACTCCTAGAGCTTCCACCATCGAAGCTCCAAAAGAGGATGCTCATTGCAAAGGATCATCTCTCTCTTATGCTTGGGGAAAGGTAAGGGACCATGATGCCTTCATCTTGTTTGACCCTGGCTCTACTCACAACTTCACATCAATGGATTTGGCCACCAAGTTGGGCTTCAAGCTTTTGAGATGGGAAATATTGTAATGGCTGACACAGCTTTCAAGGGACAACAAGCCTCCGTTACTCCCTTGATTGGGAAGTTGAGGCTTCATGTCCAAAGCTATGTCGACAAAGAATACTTTTTCATCTCTCCTCTCCAACATGAGGATGCTATCCTAGGGGCGCCATGGTTTGATCGCATGGCTACCAACATGAAGTTCCCTGAGAGGAGAATCTACTTCACCTACAAGGGAAAGAACATGTATATAGATGCTAATGAGTCTGGTCGTACTATACCACTTGTAAATCCTCTTGCCCTTGATAAATCAATGAAGAGCTCAATTTCTGCTTATATGATTTTTGTCAAAGAGTCCCTAAGGTCCTAATGTTTCATCAAAGGTGAATGGTAGGAATCAAGAAGAGTTACACTTGTCTAAATTTCTAAAAGGATTTCAAGGTGTGTTCATCGATGTTATCCTTATGGACTTACCTCCAAAACGAGGGGATGGTGACCATAGAATTGAGTTCTTATCAGGAAGCTCACCGCCTAACAAACCTCCTCATCGAGTTTCCCAAGCTCAACAAGAGGAGATCATGAGGCAAGTACAAGAATTGGTAGACAAAGGGATATTGAGGCCTAACTCCTCTCCCTTTTGTTCTCCAGTCCTTTTAGTGAAAAGAAAGTCAGAACATACCGCATGTGAGTGGACTATTGCGCACGAAACCATTTCACTATCAAAAACAAATTTTCCGTACCTCGGGTAGAAGATCTGTTTGATAAACTACAAGGCTCTACCTACTTCAGTAGGATTGACCTTAAAAGTGGCTATCATCAAATAAGGATAGTGGAGGAAGATATCCTAAAGACCGCATTTTGTACAACATTTGGTCTTTATGAATATCTAGTCATGCCTTTTGGCTTGACCAATGCACCTTCCATATTCAATCATTTGATGGAGAAAATATTTAGACCCTACCGCAAGTTCATTGGAGTGTTCGTTGATGATATCATAATCTACTCCAAGTCCTTGGAGGAACACAAGCAACATCTCCAAGTGTTTTTTCAAGCATTGAGGAAAAAAAAGCTTTTTCTCAACCAAAAGAAAAGAGAAATTTTCCATCAAGAGATTCAATACTTAGGTCATATTATCTCTCAAGATGGTATCCGTATGGATCCATCAAAGTTAGAAGTAATAAAAGCATGGCCTAACCCAAGGAATCTACATAAGCTAAGAAGCTTTATTAGTATGTGTGCATACTATAGACGCTTCATAGTAGCAAAATTTTCTCAAATAGCAGGACCATTACATGACTTAACAAAGAAGAACGTTAAGTATTCATGGACTGCTAAGTAGCAAAAAGCTTTTGACAAGCTCAAAGAGAAGCTTACCTCTCAACCAGTCCTCATGATTTCGAATCTCTCAAAACCATTTGAGGTCCAATGTGATGCTTGTGGTGATTGCCTTGGAGCAGTCTTGCTTCAAGAAGGACATGCCATAGCATATGAGAGCCGAAGGCTCAATACAGATGAACAGGTCTTGGGCATTTATGAGAAAGAGCTTTTAGATGTTCTACATGCCCTAGACACATGGAAGAACTATTTATTGGGGACTCCATTCATTTGACAAGCAGACCATCAAAGTCTCAACTACTTCATGACGCAAACAAAGCTTTCCGACAAACAAATGAAGTGGGCAAATTTGTTTCGCAATTTAATTTTCATATTGCTCACATTGCTGATAAGCACAATCAAGTGGCCGATGCACTATCATGACGACCAGAAGTTAATGCCATGTCTATAGCAACTCACAATGATCTATCTTCTATGAAATGAGTATGCTATTTACCCTGACTTTAAAGATATAATGTCAGCCCTTGCTTTGGGAAAGAAAGAGGAACCATTCACCTTGCAAGATGGTTATCTTATCCATGGAAATAGGCTATGTGTTACCCACTCTCTTCGTGAGAAAGTCATGTATGAATTCCATGCTCCTCCCTATGTGGGGCATAGAGGCATTCAACCTACTCTTCAAGGAGTAGAGACGTATTTCCATTGGCCTACCATGAAAGTGGACATACAAGAGTATGTTTCAAAATGTGCGGTATGCCAAAAGACTAAATATGATAGAGGGAAGAAACCAGGATTACTCCAACCATTGCCCATCCCTAATTCACCACGAGAGAGTATATCCATGGATTTTATCTTTGGATTACCCAAGTCTATCCATGGGAATACGAGAATATGGACAATAGTCGACAGGTTTAGCAAGCAAGTACACTTTATTCCTGTCAAAAAGAATATTAAGGCACACCAAATGGCAACCATCTTCATATCTCAGAGTTTCAAACACCATGGATTACCCACATCCATCGTGTCAGATAGAGATCCTAGAATGACCAGTAATTTATGGAAAGGTCTCTTTGAAAATCTAGGTACAAGATTGAATTTCTCTTCGGCCTACCACCCACAAAGGGATGGCCAAAGTGAGATAGTCAATCTTACGATACTCGATCTACTAAAGACTTATGTTACAGAAGTAGATCAACGATCACAATGGAAGAAGTACTTATCCCTTGTAGAGTATGTGAACAATAATATTGTCTATACTACTACAGAAAAAGCACCTTTTGAGATCATAGAGGGAAGACCTAAAAGTCCCTTGCTACTTAACACTAGGTTGGTAACCTAACAGGACATAAAAGTGTCCTTTCAGGGTTTTGAAAAAAACCTCCAAAACCATAGTAGATCCACTCATTTTGTAAATTCCTTTCATGAGGTTATAGTTCAAGGCCTACTACACATGGAAAAAATAAGAAACTTGTAAAATTTCTCATCTTTTGGTCACACCAAGCCTCCAAAGTTGATGGACCAGTACATTTTCATCAAAACAATCATTTCTTACATTTTGTTGCATAAAAATAAGATTAGGGATTTTTGTAGGACTTGAGATAAATTCCCTAGTTAACTTCAATGGGTTGGTGATCAGAACATATGATTGCTTCTCACTCACTATTTTTTGTTTTGCCAAAAGAAATAGGTACAAAAAAGTTGAATTTTTACCATTCTGCGAACCTATCATCAAAGTTTCTATAGCCACGCTCAATACAAATAATATATGCATGTTTTTTTAGTTCCCTATTGGCCTTTAGGTTCATAAGGAGCCATGGAACATGTCAAAATAATCGTACATCTTTTACCAAGGGGAATCTTGGGGACAAAGATGAAGTGCTAAATACAGCAAACATGAAAAAACTGGGTTCACCATTATGAGCTGTAGAATCCCATAGAAACTATTCAATATCTACCCAAATTTGATCATTATGACTAGGTATGGTTACTACCTACAAAATTCATATAGTTGTCACGAGAAAATAGCAATATTGAGAAAGCTATACTTGATATACTAGAATGTTTTGTTTTCTTGTATAATTGAAAAAATCAACCATCATTGTGTACAATGAAAAATACGGTATTAGGTGCCTCAAAACTCAAGGAATATTAGCTTTATGGTACAATATGCCACATAGAATATCAAAACTGCATTTGGATATCATGAAAATCACCAAAAAAATCATAAAAGAGCTAAAATTGGCTAAAAAATAGGATTTGACAATTTTTGTAATTTGGTCATAACTTACAACATTAACATATATATCTCCCTAGAAGAATCACAACATGTTGAGGACTACTAAAGATAGTTCTCTAGCATTATAGACCTCACAAAACATGAGTTCTAGAGTGTTATAGTTACAAAAAGTTGAAAAAAGCCAAAAACAGGACCCGTTTTTTCACACAGTTTAGGTTGCGAAATGTTGTGCAAAGACAAGGTTAAAGATGAAATTGATATTCCAAAAAAATGTCGAGTTTTTTTCAGCTTATGAGCCAACTTTCTAGATAGATAGCACCTCAAAATCCATTTTTAAACTCTTGACATAATTCAAGCAAAATGGTCACTTAACAGGACATAAAAGTGTCCCATTACCAACCTAGTGTTAAAGTACATGGGAAGATCTTCGATGCTGATGAGTATAGCCGTGACCTACAAGAATATTTTCAAAAGGTTAAATAGGCTATATCCATCTCTCAACAAAGGCAAAAAGATGCTGCTGACAAGCATAGAAGGGCCTTAACATTCAAAGAAAATGATTGGGTCTTACTTAAGTTTCCCAAGGCTTGATTGAGACAAACGACGGGCAAAAATCCTACGGGCCATCAAAAGTATTATGCTAAATTAGCAAAAAGATACTATGGTTCTTTTCAAATCTTGAAGCCAATCAATGACATGGCTTATCAACTCAAGTTTCCCAAGGTTTGATTGAGGCAAACGACGGGCAAAAATCCTACGGGCCATCAAAAGTATTATGCTAAATTAGCAAAAAGCTACTATGGTCCTTTTCAAATCTTGAAGCCAATCAATGACATGGATTATCAACTCAAGTTGCCCAACCATTGGCTCATACATAATGCTTTTCATGTGAGCCTACTTAAGCCCTACAAAGGAGAGCCACCAATAGAACCAATTATTGAAGACCCTCCAAAATCAAAGACCAAGAAGAGGTGCTATAACCCGAAGCTATCCTTCGGCATGAAGACAAGGTACTACAACATGGTAAGATTATCCGACGATATCTTATTGAGTTCAAAAATTATCCCTTTGAAGATGCTAAATGGATGCAAGGAATCCAGCTTAAGGATAGTATGAACCTTGTCAACGCTTAAATGCTACATTAGAGTAAGCAAATGTACATGTTTCTTTTAAATGATCATTTTTTTTGTCTTATAAGACTAATTCTCTCTTTATTGTGCACAATTTAAGTGGTATGCATACTAAGAATCATGTTTGTGATGACGACGTTGTGAGCTGGATGGAAACACACACAACGCCTCTATAATGACCCGACACACACTCTTGGAATGACACACACACACACACACACACACACACACACACACACACACACACACACACACACACACACACACACACACACACTATGGGGCACCACTCGGCTTACACAATCCACCTGGCCGAGACAGAGAACACACCGATGGAGTGAGAGGAGAGAGACTACCCATTTACCCAGTCCACACAGAGAGAGAGACACACACACACACCCAAAAAACTCAGCTCAAAAGAGGAGAATTTATAATGATTAGATACAATTGAGCTTGGGCCAACACCAATGCGGAAAATAGCTCACACAATATGGGTAAAATATGCCAGATACAATCACAAATTTGAGAAGAGGCTTCGCTCATAGGAGAAACTTACACAGCCAAAACAACAAAAAAATAGTGAGGAATTTGGAAAAATGGATAGCGCCATCGTGTCTGGAACGGCCCAAAACCCCAGTCTACAATGTCAAAGTGCTCAAATCCGACCTCGGATGAACAGTTTACGGCCAAAACAGGCTCCAAAAACAACAAAAACACAGTTGCGGTTGTTCCTCCTCTTCTCTCCATGTTTTTTCTGATCTTCTCTTTGGTTTTTCAGTTCCCACACTTAGCTTTATTACTTGGGCTCCCTTGGCCTTTTAGATGACCTCAAACGGACCCTGAACATGCCAAAAACTGACCTCGCAGTGCATAGTTGTCACCCTGCTGCATCCTCACCCTGCTGCATCCTCCGCACAATTGGCACTTAACTTTTTCCAATAATGCATCCCGCCACCACGTGAAGTGGCCCCCAAATATAGTCCTCATGATGACCTTTTTGCAAAATTATCACAAGAAAACACCCACGTTGTGTCCGTACTCATCCACGTGCAAATATTGACCCCATTCGACCTCCTGACGCCACTAGATGCCATCTGACGCACCTGCTTACCTCATGTCGTCGGCCTGCGGATAGCTTCCTCAAGAAGTTTTATGCACTACCAACTCCTCATTATTGTAGAAAAAACACACTGATACTGGTGATAGTGAAAATCGATGCACTATGTACATGCTGTCCTACCTGTACACATGTGGGCCCCACATAACTACCTGGCTCTGGAAAATGGGCAATCCTTTATTCGATGCACCATGCATGTGTATGTACATATGCAAAATCCCTTGCTCCAAAAAACTCATGACAACGTCTCTCAAACACCATGTAGAATTTGTCACTCTACTTGGGAGGCTGAAATGGACTAAAGAGCAGACATGCTTTGTGGCAGCTATGTCTCCCAAGCACCAAATGGGTTAGTCATCCATCTTGGAATGATGTCGCAGGGTAAAAAGGGATCCTCTACCCGCTAAGACAAATTGACTAATGACTATGGCTTTATCTCTTTTACCTCATAGTCGAGGACGGCTATGATTTCAAGAGAGAGGTAATATCATAAAATCTAATATCTAACCAACCCAAATGATTTTCTCATATTAAACTGATCATTTGATGTGGGATAATAAACGGGAACAAGGGTTGGAATATAGACATGTGCTTACGGATCTATCTCAACACGGGGCAGATGGTAAAGGGGTCCAAATGAGAGATGGTTTGTCAAACAGCATTGCTACCTAATGGAGCTTAAAGACCGTAGGGTTAGCTTCATTAAGACCTCCAAAAGCTAGTGTTCAAAAGTCCTTTGACCTTAGGTAAGCTAGGGATGACACTAACCAAGCATGAGGTGTTCGTTGGCTTGCTAAATTTTAGTGGGAACTTTACCCAAAAGCTTGAGGTGTTTCTTACATGCTTAAATGATTAAAGTTCTTGAAGTATTCAATTTAAATATAACTCTAAAGAGACACGAACGCGCCATGCTTGATTGATTAAGTCCTTGAATTATTCCATTCAACCAAATGACTTAATAAGCACAAAAGACACATGTTCAAATGATCCTTCACATCTGGCCCTCATAATGTGTTTGAATGCTATTGGTTAGGTTTTAAAGGGGTCCAATGAGAGTTTAGATACATAAAAATAAATAATTAAGTTCTTTCTCTCAAAGAGGAGAAAGAGGACACATGTCCAAATGAAATAATAAAATAATGAGAGAGAGAGAGAGAGAGAGAGAGAGAGAGAGAGAGAGGTGGAGCAAGCATGAGAGGGGGGGTATACTCTCCCACACACACACACACACATTCTCTCTCCTTCTCCAAGTTTGTTGAGAAGTGGAGAGCCTACACCAACACTCTTGGCTATGGAATGCAAATCCAACCAAGAGCCATGCTTCAATGCTTAAGCTTGCCATCTTCTTCATCTTCATCACTATGCTATTATGCTATGCTAAGCAAAAAGAGTGATGATAAGTGAGAAACTATTTCTTTCTCCTATGGAATGTTTCTTCTTCCTCTTCTCTACCCTCATTCCCCGCTAGCTCTCTCCACCTTCGAAGGTGTTTGAGGCCTTGGGACTGAGGCTTGGGATAGTTAATTCTTTTTGTAAATTTTATGTTAATCTCGTGATGCATGAAGCTTTCCATCTTCATAGCATCACCAAGGTCAAAAGGAACACAAAGATTGTATTGTAAAAAAGTCTCTCTTGATGGGAGAATCTATAATAAAAACGCCTTTTGGAGGGGGGACCGGCTCCAAGTAAATCCGGTCCTCATCTATTGTCATGTTCTCTTATACTCTCTCTCTTGCAAAAGTATTGTTTATGCCAAGTTAATTAAGTACTATGTTTATGCTGCTACCATCAATTAAGTTCACCCTCCAAGTTCTCAAAGTAATTTCACAAAAATGCTCACTCTAATTCTCTTAATTCCATTATTCTTAAAGTTCATAGGCCATTCGCACTCACGGCCTGAGCCTGTCACCGGCCAAAAGTCTCTCTGGTTCGCACGCTGCTATAGGGAACACTTGCCTGAGAAAGGATAATGACACGTGTCCCAGGGGGGCCAGAATCTCTCTCTCTCTCTCTCTCTCTCTCTCTCTCTCTCTCTCTCTCTCTCTCTCTCTCTCTCAGAGCTCTTAAGTTTTCTCTTCCTGGCTCTCGAAGTTCGCTTCGCATCCACCAAAAACAGCCCAAAGCTTCTTGGCCTTGCTCAAGGTGGATATATCCCTCAAGCAGTGCATTCCAAGAGACGACATCTCGGACAGGAAGTTCCTCAAGCACTTTTTGTGCTTTATGAAGTGCACCACATGTCGCTTCATATATATGCACACACACACACACACATGAGAAGATGCGTTCACAAACAAAAACACCTCTTGATTGCTTTCTAGTCTCTCTCTCTTTTCTGCACGCACGCACGCACAAACACACATAGCTGCCTTCCACTTAGCTATTGTACTATATAGCAAAGAAATGATATTAGGAAACGTATAAAGATCAAGGCTCATTGTATAGATCTTCTCTTTGTCTTTTACAATTCTCTATCTCTCTATGAATTTCTCTAGTTCTCTCTCTCTACTTTATCTTGGTTATCTCTATGGCGTGTGTCAATAAGAAGAGTAAATTGGAATAACCTTTCTATCCAAGTGTGGTAGATTGGTTATCCAAATTCCCTCTTGAATAGCAAGTCTTGAGTTCGAGCTGTGTCGAGTTCTTTTTCCTCTCAATGTCCTTGTTTTCCACTTTAATCCAAGATATTATGAAATCTCTCTCTCTATCACCTTAATGTGGTAGATTGGTTATGCCATTTCCCGCTTGAATAACAGGTCTTGAGTTCAACTCCTCGTCGGCTAGATCTTTAAGATCTCTTGTGATAGTTTCCGACGACGTTAAAACTCTCTTCTTCTTCTTCTTCTTCTTCTTCTCTCTCTCTCTCTCTCTCACTCACTCACACACACACACACACACACACACACACACACCTATGTCTCCACCCTGAGATTAGGACTTCACCTAAATAGCTCTTGATGCCCTCTCTCAAATTTGTCTTCGAAGCCATTGACCCCTCCATTGCAACATCTTGTATTTTCAAAAATAAGATATACTTTTGTAAAAATGTCACCATGCAACAAACTTCACTCAAAAATTAAATCTTTTATCTTTCAATTGTAGAAAAATAGTATAGATCACTCATGGAGTGGCAAATTGAGAGTATTCTAATCTCCCTCTCAATAGCACATGCATGCGCACAAACACTACATGTAGTTGTAACTATACTTATTCTATATGAAGACACATATTTATTTGATACTAAAATGTGGAAGATAAGGCATTCAACACACCTTTAATATGCAAAGACAACTTTCGTAAGACCTTCAATCCTCTAAGCAGTCTCCCTACTTTGATCCCTTGTAGGGCTATATTGTTGCTCTTCCCTATCAAAACAACCGTTGCTACAACACACCCATGGGTTCTATTTAAAAAACTCGAAGAAATTTTCACAAAACAGTGGAGAACTAAGCTATATGAAAAGCAATAGTATCAAGGGAATCTCACAAAATTCAAAATGTGACTTATTCGGCTTTATGTAGGTGCACATGGTAACAATATAATGAAACATCCACAAACACACCAATATAATGCAAGATTTCATCGTGCTTGCACCTACGTGAGATATGTGTGTGCGAGAGAGAGAGACAGAGAGAGGTGTCAAAGTACATTAGGACCTCTCTCTCATATGCACACTACCTATTGTAAATCCTAAATGCTTTCTTTTAATCACAAATAGATAGAAGTGCCTTTGCAAAAAGACAAATACTTTAGCATGTTACTTTATTTAAAGCTCAAATTGGAAATGGGAAGACACACAACCAGAAATCAACCGCAAAGCTTAGCTTGATCATACCCATGTACCGGCCATGTAGAAGTTAATAACCCATAAAATCAACCTTTGCATTGAAACATCCACGAAGTTAACCTTTGCATCAAAATGACAATTCCGTAAAGGTTTTCCCAGCATCCAACATTGTGCGTGAAGCTATTTATTAGCCTGAGGCGAACCTCCTTTGTGGTTTGATTGTTGGCAAAATCTGCAAGAAAGATGCTTCAATGTTTCATCCTCAACTTTTCCTCCTCGCTTGTCAATGAGGGACCTCATACAAAAAGAAATTCAAATGTGAAAAACACCTAGAGCAAATCATCTTGCTAGTTTATACACTTCTGGGTGAGGGGTTTGTCAAAAGAGAGCTTTGCATGAGCAAGGTTGAAAGTGGGAAGATAAGGGCATACAGGCTGCAAGATGCTATTGAGGGGAACCCCAAAATGATGCATGGAGTTGTTTCTCTCGAGGCTCAGGTGGTATGCATGCATAGATGCAACAACAAGGCATTTATCTATATTCAAAGCACAACCAGTACCAGTAGTGACAGCTTCAAAATTTCCATTTCCGCTCTCCCGATCCTCAAAATGTTATTGTGCCAATCGAAGCCTTGGCCTTGAACATGGCTTGATTGCTGCTTGTTGTAGCCTCTGAACCTTGGCAATGCTTTCAACATTTTCCACAGCCTCACAACCGATTTGTTGGGCGTTCTTCTTCCGGGCAAAGAGAGAGAGAGAGAGAGAGAGAGAGAGAGAGAGAGAGAGAGATCCGGATTCAGGTAGAGAGGGGCAAGGACCCATGAACGAAGAAGTCGTGATTCATCTGCAATGGGCCACAACTTAAAAATTCAAACCGCAGCAGGAGCACACTGTGAAGTTTGTGAGGTTGCAACAGGTAAAAGCTAAAACCATGATTGGGAGGGATGCTGAACACATGCTCTTGCAAAATTAATTTGAAGGCGGATATAAAATTAAAGCTCACATACTTTAAAGCTCATAAATAACTCCTCCCTCCCTCCCTTTTCAACCGACTTGATAAATTCTCTCTCTCTCTCTCTCTCTCTCACACACACACACACACACACACACACACACACACACACACACACACACACATTTGAAATCCGGATACATATGAGAGTGCCACATGGCACGGGGATGTCGGAATCCCTCCCCCTTTTATAATAGTATAGATACTAGCTACTGAAGTAACTCTTGGAATAAATACCACTATGGTCAAGTGGCCGACATAGTCGACCGTCCATCCTCTTACTAACATCCAACACTAACATATTATTCTATACTAAAAATATGGATAATAGAGAATAAAGAGACGCACGACTATTGTCTCTGTGCTTCATCAAATCTTTGTTCTCTCGTGCTCTTCATCCCCACACAATCGTGTCTTTCAACCGATCGGCAATTGCGGTAGTGTCATCGACAAAGCAAAGAGGCGTGGTGCTCGATGAAGAAAATCAAGTGGTGTTCAAGAGGGAGTGAAAATTTGAGTTTGAATCTAAATTTTGAGCTTGTGTAAGGCTTAGGGAGTAAGATTTTGTTAGAGAAGCAGCAAGAAAAATAGATTTAGTGAGATCATTTTTCTATTTTGAACTTCAACACGTCTTCTTTTTTTGCAAATCTATGTGTGTGTGTTTTTGTTAGACTCGGCTTTATGTGATCCAAGGGTCTATCCCAAGGTTTTGGCACGTTTTATGCGCACGTTGCACTCATATATTTGATATTTTACAAGTAGACTTTTCTATCAACAATTTGGTTTTTTGTTTTGTTTCTATACAGACAATCCCGGAGTCTACTTTTGTGTTTTGGCACGTTCTGGACGTGTTGATGAAATTATGTGCACAAAAACATAGATAGTAATTTGGAGCAAATTTGACACATAAGAGTACTGTCACATTGATACCTTCACTGTAGAACAATGAATATCGTAAGTTTTTGGATATGTATGCTCGTTGGAAACTATTTAAGTTGGGAGGTCGGGAGAACAAGTGTTAACATTCTTCAAACTTTCTTGACACACACGTGTTCATCAAACCTCTCACCATCTCTCCCTTTACCAAGTACAAACACAAGTAGACAAGGACATACCATACTCACACATGCACAAAAGAATAGCTTTGATGGTGATAGCTTGTAAGAGAGAAAGATGCTAACATAATTACTACAATAGCTTACCATAAGAGAAGAAGAGGATCTTGCAAGAGAATGACTTAAAGTTGTAGCCTCCAAACTCCACCTCAACACTTGTGGAGTTTGTATTTAATTTCTTTATTGGTTAAGTTGGTGCCAAAAAAAATTGGAGGCCTCTCTTTACACTTTAGTTTATGGGTGAAACCTATCACTTAATGCATGGCCCTTCATAGGGTAGGTTCTCACTAACCTTGTACAATGAAACCATAAGCTTACTCAACTATCATCTACAATATTTTCTTTACCAAGGACGTTGGGTTGCAAACTTTAAATGAAGGCAACCCACATGATATACCTATCATTTATTAAGGGTTGAGATAATAAATACTTGATATTTTGTTGATCAATTTTGATTATCAAATCAACACCCATTAAATAATGCTTCTAAATCTTTAAAATTTGCAATATAACAACTAATTCTTTGTCATATGTACTGCATTTTGATTCAAAAGGTTTAAATTTATGACTCGCAAACGTGAATGGATAGTTATCTTGCATACGAACTATACCAATACCTTTTCCACTAGCATCAATGACTACAACAAATAATAGTCTACCAAAATCAGGTAATTGAAACACAGGTGCATTAGTCAAAACATTCTTAAGTGCAATGAATGAGCTTTCTTGTAAACCAGGCCATGTATGAGGAGGATTTTTCTTCAATAGGAGAGTCAAATAATGAGATTTCTAAGTAAAATTATAAACAAACTTCCTATAATAAATGCAAAGACCAAAAAAAGAACTGGCTCATGCAGGTTTTTGGGTCTATGCTATGACTTGGATAGCTTCAAGTTTCTTGGGGTCAGCATGAATTCCCTTTCTCCACGAGACAATGTATCCCAAATATTCAATTTTGGATTGGAAAAATGAACTTTTGCTGGGTTGAAATACAAGTGGTTTTGTAAAGCATATCAATACACGTGTTAAAATGTTCTTTATGCTCTTGTTCAGATTTAAACACCAAAATATCATCAAAGAAGACAAAGACAAAATCTTGATGGTCAATAAAAATCCTATTTTTATTATACGTGTAAAAATAGCTGGTGCATTTATTAGACCAAATGGCATGGCAAGAAATTTGTAGGGCTCAGTTTGTGTCCTGAATACAGTTTTGTAAGCATCTTCTTTCAAATATTTTGACTTGATGATACCCAAAGTTAAGGTCAATTTTACTAAAAATGTTTGTCCCTTTCAATTTGGCTAGTAGATCATCAACTCTGGGAATAGAAAATCTATTCTAAATGATGACTTGTTTAAAACCCTACAGTTGAGATACACACGACATATTCCATTTTTCTTCTTAACAAAAAGTAATGGAGTTTTGTATGGTGAACTACTAGGTCTTATAAGGTGATTTGGTTTTGTATCTCCGTGTATGCAATTGAGTTTACATGATAAGGTTCTCTACACGGAGATTCACTACCCAAGGTAATGTCAATTTTATGGTCTTCACGGGAAGAAAATAATATATAATACAGTCCTTAAACTGTGAGGAAGACATTGTGTGAAAAATGATATGGAGTTTTAGTTTTAGCAGAGAGGTCATTTACAAGCACTAGGTATGTTTTTCCTTGCTTTTGAATGGTTCATTTGGCTTGGATGTGAGAAAGAAGTGGAAATTCTTGATGTTCAAGTGTTGCTTTAATGGAGAAAATTTTGTTCCCGTGTGTGAGGGTCAATGTACATGTTGTGTAGTTATTCGGTGGGTTAAACTCATGGCATAAAGGAATTCTCAAAATCATGTCAATAACACACAATGGTGCTACTAAAAATGTAGGTGTCTATGAAAAGTCACCAATCCAAACTTCAACCGTTACTCGAGTCTTACAATTGAAACTTTATCTCTTAAAACGATCTTGATTTTGTGGGGTGAAGAGAATTCAAAAGGAGAGAGCTTCTATGCCAATTGTGTAGAAATGAAATCATGATTATTGCCATCATCTTTGTGATATCTTTATCCTTAAGTGTGCCCTTTTCTTTAAACAAGGCGTGTGAAGATTTAGGAATGCAGGAAGAAGTATTGTTATTGGCTTCATATTTGGTGTTAGGGTTTAGGCAAACTATCCAAACACCCATCAAATAGATTGTACTGACGTTATCCATTATTTTGATCATATAGAACAATAAGGAGGTGTAAGGCATTAATTCTCACGTCGAGCTCCACCAAGACTCTTTGTCTTCTCTTCTTCTCCCTCGTACTCTGCATGCACCGCATATGCACTCACAAGTAGTATCAAAGCTACGATGGTTTCCTCGCATTTTGTACGTGCACAAGCTTCGAAACAAACTAAGGCTTGAGCCTTGTGTGCAATGTATTTCTCACTACAACACGTCGTGTGGATACTACCAACCATATCGAGGAAAATAAACTATCTATGAAAATCTTGTGCGTTGGTATGACCGTCGGTATGGACACGTCGATATGTTTGCCGGTATAGTATTCATCGGTATACATGCTAGAATGTAATATGTGCATACCGATGTGAATACCGATAGACATACTGACGCATATATGGATGTTTATACCGACGCCAATACCTGCACATTTTTTTTAAACCAGAGAAGGATGGTATTTGGTGCTGTGTGGACTACAACATCAAAAGCAGTCCTCTCTACTCAAAAGGAGAAAGTGCAAAAGCAATTGCACTCCACCTTTGTTTTGCTTGAAAATTCCAGAGATGTGTGAGTACATATTGATCATGACAAGATCAACAAACAGAACCATAACAATACTCGTAAACCACAATCATTGTGTAAATCACAAAACATAACCATAACCAAATTTTGAAACCATAACCATAACCATAAGCTTAAGCATAAGCATAAGCATAAGCATAAGCATAAGCATAAGCATAAGCATAAGCATAAGCATAAGCATAAGCATAAGCATAAGCATAAGCATAAGCATAAGCATAAGCATAAGCATAACCATAACCAAATTGTGAAGCCATAACCATAACCATAACCATAACGGAATTTTGAAACCATAAACATAACCACAACTGTAAGCGATTTTCAAAACTATAACCTTAACTAAATTTTTAAAGCCATAACCATAACCTTAAGCAGATTACATAACCATAACCATAACCATAACCATAACCATAACCATAACCATAACCATAACCATAACCATAACCATAACCTTAAGCAGATTACAAAATCATGACGATAACCAAATTCTTTAACCATAACCTTAACCACCATAACCTACATCAAATTCTCTAACCATAACCATAACCTTAAGTAGATACCAAACCATAACCATAACCATATTCTCAAACCATAACCAAAGCTAGACATACATGAATATATTTAGAACCATGGCTACCGACTAAAAGTATATATGAACCAAAACATCAACTTGTACATATGAAAATATATACATTAACCATATTGATCAAGGTAAGGCCTCCAAGTCAACGGCCTCTCCCCATCCTGAAGCTGCAAAAGAGGAGTTGATTGTCCATGCTATACATCAATATGTACACATGAAAATATATACATCAACCATACTGATCAAGGTAAGGCCTCCAAGTCGACGGACTCTCTCTCAACCTGAAGTTGCAAAAGAAGAGATGATAGTCCATATTTGAATCCATCTTTCTTCTCTCTACCCGTCGGAGGATGCTTCATGGTAAGCTTCTGTAAGATAAACACTTAACCATAAGATAAACAATAGAAAAAAATATGTACATACGCTATTTACATAGTGTATGACAATTACAAACTCATGTCGAAGAGTCTCGTAGCCTCCACTCCCAAGATGAGAAGATCGTACAGACTCCAGATGTGCTTTGGCTACATCTTGCTACTGTTGAAACCTGTCTAGACACTCTTGCATCTCTTTTGCAATCCTTGTCCACTCCTATGTGTCCAACCATGGCAACTTTGGCTCATTATTGTAGTATTTGTCTCGTGCTTCAGATCGATGATGTGACATCTTGTAATAGCCACATCCAAGATCTAGCCATTTGAGACTGAATTGTATTCGTCTGTTGGCATGTACTCTCTCTGTGAATGGCACCAATGATGTAATTTGTTCTCTCCACATCCTGAGCATCCCAATGCTCCATCATAGAGTGTCCAAATTGTACCGTACAAAGCTGGTGAGCCCTTTGACGCATGGCCTTTCTGGCCCTAACCATAACTGGTGCCCCATCCTTGGTCTTCTACACCTTGCTAAGATCAAACTCATGTGATCCCCAAGGTGTAGGTGGTGTGCTTTGTGGTGTACTATCTACTAAAGAGAGAGGTGGATGCTCTCTTGGAGGTGTGGACGCATTGATAGAGCTACTACCACAACAACCACTGCCACCACTTGCACGACGCGATCTGAATCGTCTTGAAGAGGAAAAAAAAATCACAGTCTTTGGTGTAGCTTGAGCAATTGCTGTAAATGGGATGTTGATCTAAGATGTGACGCTGTGGCTCGGTTGACTGGAATGCTAGTCTGAGGGGTCGGCGCTATTGTAGCTAGTTTAGAAAAACCTATTGTCCAATTGTTGTGCATATGTACAGTGCACGGGGAAAAACTGTGAGAAGAAAGTACGCTCTACTCAGGTGACATGCCGATTGTAGTAACTTGAAAATTGAAACTTGGAGAGTATGGCTCCTTGTCATCTGCCATGGCTGCAAAATTAACTTGAAAACATATATACAATACATTAGTTCACTTAACCACAAATAAACATCTTAAACACTATTTATTCAATGTTGGAGAGTAATTAAAATCCATTAATCAAAAGTAGATATTACAAGAGAGTTCTTAACAAAAATCACTAGTGAATCTCTCATCTTCTATGAGAGCCGATGCACCAAAGACATCTATCTCTAAGTGAATTTTTGCATCTTTGTCATCAAACTCCACGACTCCATCTAGCTCTACACCTATCTCAGTATTTGATTGCTCATCTTCAGGTTCAAGAATCAACTTGAGAAGAGCACCAATTTCAAGCAAAGACTCCTACATTTGATCATCCACAATCCGTGCACGCTGCTGAGGTGTCTCTTCATTCTTAACCTCCAATCCTTCGCAGGCTTGTTTACTCCATGAAGTAACTTGGATGAACAAACCCTTTTAATGTATTCATGAATCTCTCTAAGAAGAACATCCACTTGTAATCGATTATTCTAGCTACTGCATCTTCACCATGTTATCGTATACATGTGGTAGTGATGTGTGTGAACACACTTAGAACCGTCGGGGCATTTTTTCCCTCTCTAGGAGGTTTTCCCCCCCGTGCATTGTATATACGTCCATCACTCTAGGGCTAACTTATCTTTCCATTGCACACTAAGTAATACACTCTCTGTTGTATGCCTTGAGCTTTCTTTGTCTTCTCCAAGCTGTATGTGTTTTCTTGCAACCCTAATTCCAACAATTGGTATCAAAGCAAGTTGCATCCTCCCGGGTTTAGTGGCCAGTAGCTCCATCACACGCCTGCTCACTTTCTCCGATTTTAGTGAGCTTTCGCGAGCGTTCCCAGGTCAATTTTTTTTCTTTGGGAGACTCATAGAGCTTTATCTGCCCATATTTTTGATTCTGGCTCATTTCGACCTCCGTTTCCACTATAAGCGATAGTGTGCATGCTATTTTGTCATTTTGTGCAAAAATTCTATCAGTGCCGTTTTTTGCATAACAGGTCTCTTACAGTCTTCTATGATTTGTGCTATATAGCATGTGTTGTTATTGCTTTCTTCTCCTCTTTTTGGACAGTTTTCACATCACGTGCAACATTTAACATGGTTGGCGACAACAAAGATGTGTTCAAGATGTTTGCTAACTGCTGAGGACAAATTGCATGGGGACAATTACTCTATGTGGGCTTATATGATGCAGCATGTTCTTGTGCCAAAGGGCGTTTGGAACATTGTGCAGGGCATTGATGTACGTCCTGGTTCTGAGTATATAGGCGATGCTGAGGATGTTGCAGGTCTAGCTGCAAGGATTGTTGCTGTTAGAGTTGTTTTGCCTACGACAGAACAAGCTCGTTGGGATGTGAAAGATGTGCAGGCTCATGCATTGATTGCATTGTCTATGAAGCACACTATTACTCCTCACATTCGTTCAACAAAATCTGCAAAACAGGCTTGGGATATTCTAGCTGGTCTTTATGCAAGTCCAAATGAGGCAAAAATTGCATTGCTGCATAAAGAGCTCGAGTCAAAGATTATGCATGAGGAAGATGTCATGGACACTTTCCTTACTGGTGTCAAGGATATCAATGAGTAACTTATTTTTGCAGGTGAAGTCATTTAAGACAGTCCCCTTGTGCAGACTGTTCTTGATGCCTTGCCAGATTCTTACCAGACTTTTGCTAGTACTTGGAGACATATGACCCAAGGAAATCCTGCCGTTGTCAAGTTTGATGCATTGCGTACATTGTTGTTGCAAGAGTCACTTTCCAAGAAACACAGGACTACACAGCGTGCAGTTGAACAGGCCTTTATTGCTGCTCAAAGAAAAGGTGGTAATAGTAATGCAGCCACTTCTTAGGGTTCTTTTGCGAGTGGAAAATTACATGTTCCTAATGCTTCTTATGGCAGAAATTTGTATGGGAATTCTAGTGATAAGGGCAAAAAGAATATGCGTTGCCATTACTGCAAAGCTAATAATCACTTGATTAAGCAGTGTCCTAAATTGAAGGCTAAAGAGGCTAAGAAGAAAGAGGGTGGTTCCATTGCAAATGTTGGTTCCACTACAAATGCAACTATTCTTGAGTCTTTTGTGAAAGGAGATTGTGATGCTGATGTTGATGTAGAATGGGCTTTTAGTGCGGAGTGTACCTATAATCCTGCTGTCCATGATGCATCCATGTCAGTTGTTGCTGCAGATTCACATGTGTGGTATATTGACAATGGTGCTACAAAGCACATTATCTCACATTGTGATTTGTTCATCTCTCTTGAGTCTGTCCCTCATGGGAATTCAGTTACTTGTGCCAACAATGCCTCTCATCCGATTCAGAGAGTTGAAAAGATTGTGCTTACTGTTGCAAATGGCAGTTCTTTCACACTTGTGTTTGATGCACTTTCTGTACATGGGATCACAAAAAATATTTTGTCTGTATCTGCACTTGCTAGACTTGGACTTGTAGTCAAATTTGTAGATGATAGATGTACAATACACGATCTCAGTTTCAGCAATGAAATTGTTGCATTTGACATTTTTTGCCGAGAGTTGTATAAGCTCACTTTGTATGACAAGTGTGGGCATAATTTTGCAAATGCAGTTGTGGACTCAAAGGTTATTTCAAATGCAAAACTTTGGCATGCACTTTTTGGACATATGAATTTTGCCAGTTTGCTACGTTTGCAGAAATCTGATATGGTTGCTTCTTTGTTGCCTCTTGAAGCAACTGTCAAACATGTTTGTGAAGGGTGTATTTTGGGTAAGATGCAGCGTTCAAAGTTTCCAAAGGATGGTTTAGTTAGGACCACATGTAGGTTGCAGCTTGTGCATAGTGATGTTTGTGGGCCCATGCAAACTCTGTCCTTGGGCAATTACTTTTACTTCGTGACTTTCATTGATGATTACTCCAAGCATGCATGGGTGTATCCGCTTAAAGCGAAGTCCAAAGTATTTATGTGCTTCAAACAAATTTTGGCTATGGATGAAAATGTCTTGAAATGTACTATGGACACCCTCTGTTCAAGGGGGGGAGTATATGTCTCATGAATTTAATGCATTTCTGGCTAGTCGTGGGATAAAACACCAATGTACAGTGCCTTATATGCCTCAGCAAAATGGTGTTGCTGAGAGAAAAAACAAGTCACTTACGAAAATGGCATGATGTATGGTCAAAAGACAAGCTTTGCCGCATTCGTTTTGGCTTGAGGCCATCATGTGTGCCACTTATGTACTAAACAGGTGTCCTACGAAACCTTTGCAATCTATTACTTCATATGAAGCATGGCATGATAGAAAGCCTTCTATTGAGCACATGCGTGTTTTTGGCTATTTGGCATATGCTTTGGTGCCACAAACACAACACATAAAATTGGATGATAATACCGTCAACTGTATTTTTGTTGGTTATAGTGCTGAAAGCAAAGGTTACAAGTTGTATCATGCACAAACAAAGCGTATTTTGGTTTTACAGGCTGGCGTGTTTGTGGAAGATTCTATTCAGCCCTTGTTGTCATGTAGACAATAATGTAAGCTCACAAGACATTTATGACACTTTGTTGCCTCTTTTTGATGGTGGAAGTTTGAATGTAAGTTTCAATGAGGCAAATGTACAGCCTATGGGGGTTTCTGAAAATGTTATTGATCAGCCTATTTGATGCAGATGTACATGATGTACTTGATGAGGAAAGGGCTGAAAATGAGCAAGCTAGAGGTATGCCAAAATGGCTGGTGCATACATTGCGTGTGACAGTAAATTGGATGCACCTTTGTCTAGTTGCACTTGTTCAAGCTCTCGCCATGCATCTTATGCATCAGATTGTTATGCTTTGGCTGTGTCTATCTTACATGATGCTGAGGAACCTCTCTCTTTTGATGAAGCACATAATTCAAAAAATTGGATGGCTGCCATGCAATCAAAATATGATGCACTCATAGAAAATGACACATGGACTTTATGTGATTTGCCTCCTAGCAAAAAAAACATTGGTACGACATGGGTTTTACAAGTTGAAATGCAAGCCGGATGGTGAGATTGATCGCTAGAGGCTCAACTTGTTGCAAAGGGTTATGCACAGCAAAAAGGCATAGATTATGAAGAGACTTTTGCTCCCACTTGTCATATACTACTGTGCGTTTTCTATGTGCATTGGCAACTCATTTTGGTTGGGATGTACATCAATCACACATTGTTACTGCTTTCTTGAATGGTGACATATTTGAGGAAGTTTATGTAACGCAGCCTCGCGGTTTTGTCATAAAAGGACAAGAGGACAAAGTGTGCAAATGTAAGAAGGCTTTGTATGGGTTGAAGAAATCTCATCGTGCTTGGTATGAGAAAGCTGACACTCATTTGGTCAAACAAGGCTTTCGTAATAGTCCAACAGAAAGCACATTGTATGTTAAGCGTGAGGGTGATGTACTTCTCATTGTCGTTCTTTATGTTGATGATTTGCTGATCACTGGACCAAATGAGAGATATATTGCTAAATTTAAGGCTGATTTGAATGCTACTTTCAAGATGAAAGATTTGGGGCTGGTGCATCATAACTTTGGACAGTTTAAGCAGTGTGATGGTGGTATTGCCTTGTGTCAGAAAAGTTACATAGAGACATTGCTATATAAGTTTGGACTTGAGGATGGCAAACCTATTGCCTCTCCCATGGAAACAGGTTTGAAGTTGAGTCTACATGATGCTGGCGATCCTGATGATGTCACTCTTTACCAAACTACTGTTGGCTGCCTCATTTATGTATGCAACACGAGGCCAGATATTCAGTTTGCAGTCTCATAGGTCAGCAGATTTATGCATAGCCCAGGGTCTAAGCATTGGTAGGCTGTCAAGAGGGTTTACAAATTATGGTATGTAGATAGCTATTTAAATTAGTAAAGGTATTTAGTTAAAAGAATATGCAGTAAAAAATTAGGAGAGTAGAATTAAGTTTACTATTTACATTTAGCATGAAGAGAGAAATATGATGTAAATGCATAAAGACCTAAGAAGGGTAAGGTGTTTGTATGGAAAAAGGCTATTACGGAAAGAGAGAATGAACACTAGGTTAAAACTTTGATTAAAAATATATACATTTGAGTAGAAATGTAGTGCAAATGCAAGGTTACCGTTTAACACTACTCAGCAGCTGTTAGAGTTGTTTTGCCTACGGCAGAACAAGCTTGTTGGGATGTTAAGGATGCGCATGCTCATGCATTGATTGCGTTGTCTATGAAGCACACCATTGTTCCTCACATTCGTTCAGAAAAATCTGCAAAACAGGCTTGGGATATTCTAGCAGGTCTTTATGCAAGCCGCAATGAGGCTAAAATTGCTTTGCTGCGTAAAAAGCTGGAGTCGAAGATTATGCATGAGGAAGATGATATGGACACTTTCCTTGCTAGTGTCAAGGATATTAATGAGCAGCTTATCTCTGCAGGTGAAGCGATTTCACACAGTTCCCTTGTGCAGACTGTTCTTGATGCCTTACTAGATTCCTACCAGACTTTTACTAGTACTTGGAGACTTATGACCCAAGGAAATCCAGAAGTTGTCAAGTTTGATGCATTATGCACATTGCTGTTGCAAGAGTCGCTTTCCAGAAAAAACAGGACTAGGCAGCGTGCAGTTGAACAGGCTTTTATTGCTTCTCAAAGAAAGGGTGGTAACAGTAATGCAACCACTTCTGATGGTTCTGCTGCGAGTGGCAAAACTTCTGTTCCTAATGATTCTGTTGGCAGCACTTCGTCTGGCAATTCTGGTGATAAGGAAAAAAAGAAGATGCGTTGCCATTATTGTAAAGCTAATGATCACTTGATCAAGTCGTGTCCTAAGTTGAAGGCCAAAGAGGCTAAGAAGAAAGAGGGTGGTTCCACTGCAAATGCTGGTTCCACTACAAATGCAGCCATTGTTGAGTCTTCTATGAAAGGAGACTGTGTTGTTGATGTTGATGCCGAATGGGCTTTTAGCATAGAGTGCACTTACAATCCTGCTGTCCATGATGCATGCTTGTCAGTTGATGCAAATTCACATGTGTGGTATTTCGACAGTGGTGCTACAAAGCACATTACCTCACATCGTGAACTATTTACCTCTCTCGAGTCTGTCCCTCATGGGAATTCAGTCACTTGTGCCAACAACGCCTCTTATCCGGTTCAGAAAGTTGAAAAGATTGTGCTTACTGTAGCAAATGGCAGTTCCTTCACACTTGTTGATGCACTTTATGTACCTGGGATCAAGAAGAATCTCTTGTCTGTATCCGCACTTGCTAGACTTTGACTTGTAGTCAAATTTGTGGATGACAGATGTACAGTTCATCACCTCAGTTTTGGTGATGAAATTGTTGCATCTGGCCTTTTGTGCCGTGGGCTGTATAAGCTCACTTTGTATGACAAGTGTGGACAAAATTTTGCAAATGCTGTTGCAGATTCAAAGGCTATTTCAGATGCAAAACTTTGGCATGCACGTTTTGGTCATCTGAATTTGGCCAGTTTGCTGCGTTTGCAGAATTCTGATATGGTTGCTTCTTTGCCGCCTCTTGAAGCAATTGTCAAACATGTTTGTGAAGGCTATATTCTGGGTAAAATGCAGCGTTCTAAGTTTCCAAAGGATGGTTCAGTTAGGGCCACATGTAGGTTGCAGCTTGTGCATAGTGATGTTTGTGGGCCCATGCAAACTCCGTCCTTGGGAAATTACCTGTACTTTGTGACTTTCATTGATGATTACTCCAGGCATGCATGGGTATTTCCGCTTAAAGTGAAGTTCGAAGTTTTTATGTGCTTCAAACAATTTCTGGCTATGGCTGAAAATGTCTCGAGATGTACTATGGGCACCCTCCGTTCTGATCTAGGGGGGGAGTATATGTCTCATGAATTTAATGCATTTCTGGCTAGTCGTGGGATAAAACACCAATGTACAGTGCCTTATACACCCCAGTAAAATGGTGTTGCTGAGAGGAAAAACAGGTCACTCACGGAAATGGCACGATGTATGGTCAAAAGTCAAGCTTTGCCGCATTCTTTTTGCCTTGAGGCCATCATGTGTGCTACTTATGTACTTAACAGGTGTCCTACGAAAGCTTTGCAGTCTATTACTCCATATGAAGCATGGCATGATAGAAAGCCTTCGATTGAGCACATGCATGTTTTTGGCTGTTTGATATGCTTTGGTGCCACAAGTGCAGCGAAAAAAATTGGATGATAAGGCTGTCAAATGTATTTTTGTTGGTTATAGTGCTGAAAGCAAAGGTTATAGGTTGTATCATCCGCAAACAAAACGTATTTTGGTTTCTCGGGATGTAGTGTTTGTGGAAGATTCTGTTCAGCCCTTGCTGTCATGTACTAGAGACAGTAATGTAAGCTCACAGGACATTTATGAAACTTTGTTGCCTCTTTTCAGTGGTGGAAATACGATTTTTTGCTACTTGAATGGCACTTACATCTTGGCTTGCTTTATCTCAATGGGGGATCACTGCCGCCACATTTGCATGCTTTTTCAGACTCAGATTGGGATGGTTGTTTTGACACACAAGTGTCCAAAGTGGTTTTGTTCCATGCTTGGTAGCTCATGCATATCTTGGTTGAGCAAGAAGCAACCTAATATGGCAACTTCCAGTTGTGAGGCTAAGTACAGGGCAGTCTTCACAACTACGATTGAGTGTGTATGGCTCAGACGCCTTATGGCTGATTTGGGTGTTGGACAGGACACTGCCAACACTGACAGTCAGAGCGCATTGGCAGTTGCGAGCAACCTAGTTTTTCATGCTTGCACAAAGAACATTAAGGCGCATTACCACTATGTTATGGAGAGGCTCTCAGTAGGAGAGATCAACTTGGCTTATGTGACAACACAGGACAACCTTGCATATCTTTTCACAAAGGCATTGTCTCGTGAGAAGTTGGAAGCTTTTTGCAAGCTTTGGGCTTACTCCCCTTTGTGGACTGATCATGTCCTCAGGGCATGGAACTTCCCTTTACTCTAGGTGCTAGATCTCATTCACCGCATCACTCCAGGGGGGATTTGTTACGATATGCATGTGGTAGTGACGTGTGTGAACACAATTAGGACCTCCGGGTCATTTTTTCCCTTTCTAGGAGGTTTTTCCCTCTGTGCATTGTATATACGTCCATGACTGTATGGCTAACTTATCTTTCCATTGCACACTAAGTAATACACTCTCTGTTGTGTGCCCTAGGGGGGTTCACCATTCAGTACCCCCCTATATAACGTGCGTTCGTGGGGTATTAAAAAACTCATCTTTTAACATGTCTAAATGAATAAAATGACCCCTTATTTTAGAAAAAAAATCCAAAATTGAATATAAAACCCTCTTATTTTAATGTATCTCTATTAAATTGCTTAGAATTTTTATATTTTAAAACCCCTCCTTTTGAACTCACGTTATACATTAACATGATTACATAGTGCACCCCCCGGGTGTGCCTTGAGCTTCCTTCGAGTTGTGTGTGTTTTCTTGCAACCTAATTCCAACACATCAATCACATGCACAAGTAAATGAATTTGGAGAGTAAGAATGTTGGTTGGAAAATACTTCTTCACCATACACACTACCTCTATAGCATTTAAGCGAGCTGCATCAATGTTGTCTCTCTTGATCTCTTTTGATCACAATCATGAGACTTAAGACCACTTATTTTGTCATATTTTGTAAAAGTTGTTTTCAAGCATCGCATGCTCCCAGTTGGAGTTTTGAATGTACACATGAATTTCTTTACTTGTTGCTCCTCTGCCTTTCTCAAAACCCATGGAAATTTTGGAATAACATAATTTCCACTGGGATAAAGACAAGGACATATCTCTGGCATTTTTCCCACGGCTTGCAAGTCGTCCCTTGCACCTTGCTATCCCTTTTTTCAGTAATTTTCTTCCACAAGATCTCCCCCACATTTTAAAAAATATGCATTGGATCGATCACTTAATTGATAAGCAAGTCACTCCAACATGGAAGGTCATGAAAAATAGAGAGTCTTTCTATCCCAAGTGGCATAAAATCCCTTGATTATTGTTACATGTTCTTCCAATCATTCTCCTTCAATGGGTGCATATTATGTTTGTATATATTTGGTCCACTCAACTCATGAATTCGGGCAAAAATAAGCCATGCTCCTTGTACATTGTCTTGCCCAAATAATTAGAGCACCAAGTCGAGGACCACATAGTAGACATGCATGGTTGCCCGAGTAGCTCAACCTTTAAACCAGAAAGAAAGAACGAGAAAGGATCAAGCATTGAACTAGCACCACCTATAGAATGTAGATAGATATGGGTTTCAAAGTACTTACTTGAACACTGACCAAAGCCTGGCCAATTGTGCATGGTCCACATGAGAATTCCTTGCACATGGGCATGTCATCGATTGATCGGTTGGGACATGTCAACCACATAAATCCTTCTCCTAAGATTTGAAGCTCTTCTATAAGTTGGTTCCATATAAACATCCATGTTCTTTACCTTGTACTTCTCTAGAACAATCAATGACAATAGTAGATGGCCTTCTTGATAGCCAACCATGGTGGAAAATTATAGTTCACCAAGAAAATAAGCCATGTGCTCCATCAGGAACTCCAAATTCCAAATGGGTTTACTCTGTCCATTGCCAAACCAAAACGGATAGAAAGAGATTCTTCTTTAAATGCATGCCATCATTCCTCTATGTGCTTCCATGCAAGAGAATTAACAGGCATCCACATCACATCATCTGTGGATCTGGTGTCTTGATGCCATGTTATCAAAGCTGATATAGACTTGCACCTAAACATACTCTTTATCCTTGGAATGATTGGAAAGTGTCTTAGAAGCTTTGGAGGGACAAATTTTCCTTATGTGTCCTCTTCATACCTATTTGATCCCCATTTGGGACATTTTTCCAAATACTTGTACTCATTTAGAAAGAGTGCACAATCATTAGGATATGCATGGATTTTATTATAATCCATCCCAAGTTCGTAAGAAGCTGTTTAACGGTAGGTCAAGTAGGGGGGTATGTGATTGCCTTCTGGCAAAATCTGCTCGTTGAGCAATCTGTCAAAACCTTTTGAACAAGAACTTTGGCTTTTCAGGTAAATCCGTATGATATACATATATTTACCCAAAAAGCCCTGTAACACTCGTGTCGGCGGACTATCCATAAATTGAGTGTAGATTAAGCATTGCCAAAGCTGTAAAAAGAACAAAAATTTTGGCGTTGTTGTAAAGCAGCATGTGGGCAAGCCTTTTCATCATCTCTCCTTCCTCTTTGTCATTCTCATGCCGTTGTTGTGGATGGGATGATTGAGGTTGAGAGGTAGTGTTGCCTTGATTGCTAGCAATTTTTCCACCTTGGCTTTGAATGATGGGGTCCATGTCAAAGAATACATCCAAGATTTGTTCCATCTCAACTTCTTGAAAAGTAGCATGGATGGTTGATGGGGTAGACTCTGTTATGAGTACGTATAGAGCTAGAAGAGAGCAAGAGGAGGCACTCACAATGTACAAAAACTCGGACTTGATGATAAGCTTAATATTGATTACAAGAATTAATACTTTATTAAGAGAGCTAGATACAAGACTTGGATTACATGACTTGAGTACAAGACAAGGCTTGATTGCAAGGACAAGACTTGAACATAAGAACTAGAAGAGGGATTTCCGCATAGGAGGCTCACAACCGGTGTTGGCAAGACTGAGGTGCTTGTGGCCCAAGATCCCTATTTATACTAGTGCTTGAGGAGGTTAGGACTTTCTAGGTTCTTCTTGAGGAGGTTAGAATCTTCTAGAACCTTCTTGATCCTTCTAGTTCTTCTAGAACCTTCTAGATCCTCCTCCAACTTTCTAGAGCTTTCCAAAAACTTCTAGATTCTTTCAAAATATTCTCCAAGCTTTTAGGAACCTCTTGATCTTCTAGAACCTTCTAGATCCTTCTTCAACTTTCTAGAGCTTTCCAAAAACTTTGAGATTCTTTTGAAATCTTCTCCATTCTTCTAGAAACTTCTAGAATCTCCTTGATACTTATAGAACCTTCTAGAATCTTCTAGATCCTTCTAGATTCTTCTAGATCCTTCTAGCGATGATGTAAGCAATGACACAGGTGATAATGCAGGCAACAACTAACTCTCAAGCATTCATGACATTACCCCCTCCTCTGGTGACGAGTTCCAAGAGGAGTAATGGTGTTCCTTGACTGGGGCTTCCATGGATGCTATTGATGGAACTCTTGGACTTTGAGAGATGCATGCTGAAGATTTTGTGCTGGTTCCAAGGTTCGTTCACTAACATCTTTGCCTTTCCAATGCACCAAGCATTATAACCTGCCATGCAAAACTCGAGAATCTAGGACTTTCTTGACCTGATATTCGTCATGTCCTTGAATCTCAACCGGAGGAGGTGGTTGTAGGGCTCTTCTTGGGATCTTAGATGTGTAACAAGGTTCTAGGACTGAGACATGAAAGACCGGATGGATTTTCATGGATGAGGGCAATCGGAGTGGATAGGTGATTGGATTGACTTGACGGATAATTTTAAACGGGCCAAGCCTTCGATAATCAAGATTTTGAAAGGGACGAGATGAATGCATATCACACCGGAGGAGCCACACTTTGTCCCCTTCTTTGTATTTTGGATGTTGCATGCAATGAAGATCTCCACTTTCCTTATACTTGGATTGAGATTCTTTGATATGAATTGTAAGTTCTTTGTGAATTGCTAATAATTGTTGTGTAAGATGAATAGCAGCTTGATTCTTGACTTGATGGTGTCTGTGATATCCTGTTTGGGATGTTGACCATAATTAGCAAAGAATGGAGTGTGATGGGTGGAGGCATGAGAATTGCTATTATAGGAGAATTCTGCTAGCGTGAGGAGCTCAACCCACTTATCATGGTGATAATTGATAGTACAATAGAGATATTGTTTCAAAACTTGATTTACTCTCTCTGTTTGTCCATCACTTTGTGGGTGATTTTTTGAGGAGAGGTTGATTTGTACTCTAAGTAGCTTGAATAAGCTTTTCCAAGAGCTAGAGATGAATTGTGGGCCTTGATCAGAAACTATGTCATCCGGTAATCCGTGATAACGATAGATATGCTGTAAAAAGAGTTTGGCCGTACCTTTGCTGGTGATGGTTTTAGTCGTTGGAATAAAGTGTGCCATTTTTGTAAACCAATCTATGACTACTAAAATGGAGTCAAATCCTTGTGACAAGGGTAGCTCTACAATGAAATCCATGGAGATGGATGACCATGGTTTCCTTGGAATGAGCAAGGGATGGAGTAACCCATGAGGATGATGATGAGGGGCCTTTGATCTATTGCAAGTGTCACAAGTGCCTACATACTCCTTGACAAGCTTCCACATTTGAGGCCACCAAAAGTCACAAGAGAGAAGCTCAATTGTCTTATTAACCCCAAAATGCCATGTTGATGGAAGATCATGCCGTTGCTGAAGTACCTCCAAGCATGTTGGTCCTGGCGGAATATAGAGAAGACCCTTATAGTAAATTAGTCCATCATTTTTTTGAAAATCCTCATTAATTTCTTGTCCTTGTAGTTGTTGTCTAATATTCTGAGCAAGTGGGTCTTCGGCAATTTGCATCTTCACCTTAGAAAGAAAAGTAGAATCGTTAGGAGCTTGGCTCATGCTGGCGTTTAGCTTAAGCTGCTCAACTTTCAAAATCACTGACTCTTGTTGATCAAATGCTGCATCACCTTCTCTAGGTGCAAGGTAGGATCTTCTTGATAAGGCATCTGGTTTACCTTGTTGATGACCAGGTCTATAAGAGATAAGAAAATCAAACCTGATAGGATACCACTCCACCTGGCTTGGCGACGATTCAAGACCCGGGATTCCATGAAGTATTCCAAATTCTTGTGATCTGTATAGATAGTGATCTTATGAGGAGCTCCTTCAAGTAGGTAACGCCAAGTGTCGAAGGAGTCGAGGATTGCTAAGAGCTCTTTGTCATGGATTTCATAATTGATTTCTACAGCTGAGAACTTGCGGGAATGAAAAGCCACTGGATGTACTCAACCATCCTCTCCTACTTGGGATAGAATAGCACCAAGGGCAAAATCTGAAGCATCTATTTCTAGGATGAAAGGCTTTGTAGGATCTACGTGAATTAGAATGGGTGTGGTCGTGAAATCTTTCTTGAGAGTCTGAAATGATTTCGCGGCCTCTGAGTCTTAGACAAACTTATTATGTCCTGTCAACCTTGTGAGTGTTGTAACCACCTTGGAGTATCCCTGTATAAAGATACGATAAAAATTTGCAAATCCGAGGATACATTGAACATCTCTTACCAAGGTGGGTGTCTCCCAATCAAGGATGGTTTGCCTTCTTTGGATCCATGGAGATTCCCTTTTCAAAAATTACATAACCAAGAAATTCCACCTTAGATTGATGAAAATAGCACTTCTCCAACTTTGCATATAACCCTGATGCATGAAGCTTTTCAAGCACTAATCGGGCATGGTGCTCATGCTCTTCTTGATCCTTGGAAATATCAAGATATCATCCAAATATATTACCACAAAATAATCCAAATACTCCCAAAAGATATCGTACATTAAATGTTGAAAAACAGTTGGGGCATTTGTGAGACCAAATGGCATGACGGTATATTCAAAGTGGCCATACCTTGTCCGAAAGGCTGTCTTCCATTCATCACCTTCTTTGATTTTGACTAGGTTGTAAGCACCACGAAGGCCTATTTTTGTAAATATTCTTGCTTTGCCAAGGCGCTCAAGAAGCTCTAGGATCGGGGAAGGGGATAACGATTCTTGACAGTGATCTTGTCCAGGCCCCTATAATCCACACACATCCGGAGAGTTCCGTCCTTCTTTTCTACAGAGAGTATTGGAGCTCCTGCTTGGGACTTTGAATGCCGTATGAACCCCTTAGCAAGATTCTCATCAATATTTTTTTCGTAATTCTACCAGTTCATCTTGAGATAGCTTGTATATTGGGCCAAAAGGGGGTTGGGTTTCCCTCCTGAAGCTCTATAGCACAATCATAGGGTTGATGCTCCGGTAAGAAGTCTACATTCTTCTTCTCAAAAACATCATTGTGATCTTGATATTGACGTGGAAATTCCTCCATGACTTTTGTTGTCAACATGTCGGTTGGTGTTTGCAAATATCAGGAAAGTTGGATACTTTTTGGCTGCACGCATGAATACCTTGGCTCCAAGATATATAGGCCTATTATGCCTTCCCTTCTTCTTTTGGACTTTTTGTGGTTCAATTCTTCAAGCCCTCCAATCGATGTGAAGATTATGTAATTCAAGCCACGGTAGCCCAATAACGATTGGAACGCTTGGGCTTTGTATAATATTGAACGCTATTCTTGAAACATGCTCTTGCAATGTTACTTCTATGGGGCAAGTTTCATACCTGACATCCCCTGAAACGAGGGGACGACCATCAATGACTTCTACAATTGCTGGATTGTACTTCTCCACAAGTGGCATGCCTTGTTCTTTTGCAAATTCTTTGTCCATGAAGCACGCCGTTGCGCCTGACTCTAGTAATGCTTCACAATCCATGTGCCTACCCGGCATATGGATCTTGACTAGTAGCATAAAACTTGAAGTGGAATCAGCGGGAAGAAAGAGACCTTTTTTTGCTTGTCTTTTGTCCAACCGGTTGGTCTCTATTGGGGTTGGACGTCCATGTTTTTCGAACACATTGAGGCCATTGCACCATGAACCTTCATCCTTCTCTTCCTTGGACACTATTGAACTATGTGCCCCTGCTCTCCGCAATACATACATAAGCCATTAATGCATCGCCTTTGCTTCTTCTGGGCTGAGAGAGGTTGAAACCGTGCTAAATCAATTTGCATGGGCTCAATGCTTGATTCATGGCCCCGTTGCGGTGTGTAGCATTATGTGTCACTTATGTTTGGGGTCGCAATGGTGCCCCAAGACGCCTCTCTTGTTTCCTCTCAAATAGTCGATTATCACATTCTATTGCTTGAGAGATGAACTCGCTTAGTGTGTGAACCTTTGGCATAGTCAATAAAAGATCTTTTACGTCATCCTTTAATCCCCACAGAAATTGGCTAATGAAATATTCCTCATGCCAAGTCACATCACAAGTGAGTTGTTGACATTCGTATGCATAGACGGATGCAGGTCTTGATCCTTGGCAGAGATTTCTAAGTTTGGTTTCAGCAACCCTTGCTCTATCAATATCCCCAAAGGTTGCAGAGAAATCCTGCACAAAAGATTCAAAGTCATGAAGGAGAGGAGATTGTTTTTCAAGTAAGGGAGCAAACCAAGAGAGAGCCGTACCCGAGAGGAGGGTCCCAATAATGCCTACTTGAGAGGCATCATCTAGATAACACTCTCATTGCATTCGAGTGAAGAGACACACTTGTTGGAGAAAACCTCTAAACTTTGATCTATTCCCATCAATTTTTTTAGGCATGTTGACCTTCGGCTCCTTCTTACGTTGTTGAGAATAGCTAGATCTTGCAGCTTGTGCTTGATGTGTGCTTGTCTCTTGAAACTCTTGAATTTGACGTTGAAGATCTTGCAACACCGGTACCAAGATTAGGGGTTGCCCTACTTGAAGTTGAGCATTACTCTCATGAAGTTCTTGTAACTGAGCTTGGATGCTTTGCAATGCATTGATGACACCTTCCATCGTTGGCTCCATGATGGCTTGAGAAGATTAAGAGATGGTAGTCTTGCCAAACTGTTATGAGTGCGTATAGAGCTAGAAGAGAGCAAGAGGAGGTGCTCACAATGTACAATAACTTGGACTTGATGATAAGCTTAATATTGATTACAAGAATTAATACTTTATTAAGAGAGCTAGATAGAAGACTTGGATTACATGACTTGATTGCAAGGACAAGACTTGAACATAAGAACTAGAAGAGATATTTCCTCATAGGAGGCTCACAACTGGTGTTGGAAAGACTGAGGTGCTTGTGGCCCAAGACCCCTATTTATACTAGTGCTTGAGGAGGTTACTTGAGGAGGTTACTTGAGGAGGTTAGGATTTTCTAGGTTCTTCTTGAGGAGGTTAGAATCTTCTACAACCTTCTTGATCCTTCTAGTTCTTCTAGAACCTTCTAGATCCTTCTTCAAATTTCTAGAGCTTTCCAGAAACTTCGAGATTCTTCCGGAATCTTCTCTATGCTTCTAGAAAATTCTAGAATCTCCTTGATACTTTTAGAACCTTCTAGAATCTTCTAGATCCTTCTAGATTCTTCTAGAGCTTTCTAGCGATGATGTAAGCAGCGACTGACTCTCAAGCATCCATGATAGACTCCACCAATAGTGTTCCATTTGATATTTGTCTCCTTTGTTGAGTTCGTGTTGAGATTGGAGCGATACCTATATCCAAGATTTGACCTATTCTCTCTTGACCATAAGATTGATAATGCAGATCTTGTAGCTGCTTTATGAGAAAAAGGTTGTTGTTGCGTATATGTTGATCACAGATCTTTCGTTTTCAAAAGATTTGATGCTTACATAGCGTACAAGGGTATGCCATCCTATCGTCCAATTTAAATATTGTAAAACAAATCAACAAGTAATAGTGAGTGCACACAAATTCGCTCTGTGAGATCCCCAAACCCGCCAATACCAAGATCGGGATGGGATCCTTGATAGGTCTCTAGGTCTGATAAAAATCAAAGTCTCTAAACAAGAAAAATGCAAGGAATATACCTTTACCATTAACAATGGCTGGGGTCTATAGCCTTAGAATAAGACCTAGTCATGTCTCGCAGCGAAAACGAGACAACGTATAAAAAGTAATAAAAAACTATTTCGGCCCTATAGCTTCCACAAATTTGGCTAAGGTATCCTCAACCAACGCTTTTTTCCCCCTCACATATGTGAGGGCACAGTCGCTGGTGGACTCCTCTTCCAAGTGAAGAAGTTTTCCAAACGTTTCTAGTGCGTGGGGATGGATAGTTACCTGACTAATCAGGTCCACCCGTCCATTATTGACAACCTTAGTCAATCCCCACTTACCACCCCGCACTCACACATGATTCTTTTGTTATTTATTTACTACGACGTTCTTATCACAATTAAAATAATGATTCCTTTTATCCGTCATAACAGGATTTTATTAAAATAGCCCTTGAAAACAATATTGAAAACATTCTTTTAGCAAACAGACATCTTTAAATTTAAGACAGGATACTGTCAATCAAAAACATTGTCCATAGCAACCATGACCAGTACTCTTCTTGTCTTAAGACCACCTAAGGGTGAAAAAAATGGCACCCATTTCTTATTCACAATCCGGAGTGGATAAACCCCCACCCAAGGTTCCGGGTGCCCATACACCAAATCAGTTGCCCATACAACTGGGCGGCTCCCCTAGGATAAAAAACGGTATCCTAACTTATGTAGAAACATCAAGACATGCCACGGAGTAGAAACTCAACGGGGGTAACCGACTTATTCGCAGCTGGAAAGCCATCATTACCATCAAAATATACCTAGGAGTCAGAGGTGTCTTGACAAAAGCTGTCTTAAGGACGATCAATCATATCTTTCCTAATTCAACCAATTTTAACCCAAACAATTCTTTCCTACATTATAAACAATGCACGTTGGAAGTTACCCTTCGTTTTTGGTCAATTATTCATTTTCTTATTCTTACTCACTCTTTATGTATGCAATGCTAACTTATAAAAGACCTTAAACTATTTAAAGACTTAATTGAATAATGGGAAACCCACCTGGGACTGATCGGCCATCGGCTGCTGCGCTGGTGCCTGAAGACTCTCCTCCGTAGGCCTACTACTAGGCCCAACTTCATCGTCGTGTGACGCTCTAGTTCTTTTTAGAGCTCTGCCCTCATCATCAGATGTAGGATGGCTCGGGTCCTTTTAGGTGCCATAACTTCTTATCCTTATAAAAAGGACGTCTAATCATTAGGTAAATAATCCAAAAGCTAAACTTAACCTTTGTATCCAATTTTACCCAAATCTAAGTTAAATTTATAGTTTTAATAGATAAATTCTTGACCTAGAATTTTTTTTTTTGCCTAAATAGGCATGATAACTTTTTCCACAGCTTCCTAAGGGTTTTCTAAGCTATCCTAATTTTCTTATAATTTTCTATATCTTTTTCCTAATTTCCCCATCGAATCTTAAGCTTGGAATCTACTTATTTTGAGCTTAATATTTATTCTATTGATTTTCTCTCAAAGATTTCATTTTCTTAACTTTATATCTTTAGTTTACACTTACTATAATTTTCCTAAAAACTTTTGACCGCAAAGTCTATTTATTTTAATTAATCTTTTGCTAAAAATAGAACTTTTGGTCAATTATAATTTTCTAACTCACTAATTAACTATGGTATAATTATGACAAGTAGATAAGGATATTTTTGACCTTTGGTGATTATCTTATTGTTTTCCAAATTAATTATATAATTTATATTTTTAGTTTTCAACTAGAATTAGTATAATTCGACTTAGATAAATATCTATACTAAGTTTCTAACCTTGACATAATTATCACGGTCTTTTCATCATGTAATCTAGCTCTAATAAATAGCATGTAATCATATAGCATGATTTACTAATTTCCCTCTTTAGTATTTAGTTAGAATTAGTATTATTTAACTTAGATAAATATCTATACTAAGTTTCTAACCTTAAAATAATTATCAGGGTCTTTTTATCATGTAAGCTAGCTTTGATAAATAGTATGTAATCGTATATCATGATTTACTAATTTTCCCCTTTCGTTTCTAGCTAGAATTATGATAATTTGACTAAACTAAATATCTATATTAAGTTTCTACCCTTGACATAATTATCACGGCTTTTTCATCATGTAATCTAGCTCTGATAAATAGCATGTAATCATATAGCATGAATTACTAATTTTCCTCTTTAGTTTTCAGCTAGAATTAGTATAATTTGATATAGATAAATATCTATACTACTTTTCTAACCTTGAAATAATTATCAGAGCCTCTTTATCTTGTAGTCTAACTCTGATAAATAGCATGTACTAATTTATTAGCCTTGAAATAATTATCATAGACTCTTTATCTTGTAATCTAACTCTGATAAATAGCATGTAATCATATCACATGATGTACTAATTTCCCCCTTTAATTTATCCTCAAAATAGTGTTTTTTTACTAAGATAATTAGCTAAACTAATTATCTATGGTTAAGATAATTATCACGGGTTTTTTAAGATGTGATTTAGATCTGATAGTTATCTCAAAACCCTTTTAGTTTAATTTAATATTTTTCCCCATTAATTTATCCTTAAAAATAGTGTTTTCCTACTGAGATAATAAGTTAAACTAATTATATGAGGCTAAGATAATTATCATGGGTTTTCTAAGATATATTTTTTATCCAATAATTATCTAAAAGCATTTTGGATCAGTTTGCTATTTTTCCCCTTAAAAATAGTGTAATTTTATTGATAAAATTATTTAAATTAATTATCTAAAATTAAGATAATTATCACACGTTCCATAACATGTGATTTACCTGTAATAATTATCTCAAAGTAGTTTGGATTAGTTTGCTATTTTTTCTTTTGTATTTTTTCCTATAAACAGTGTATTCTTTTGAGATAATGAGCTAGAATAATTATCTGAAGTTAAGATAATTATCACGGGTTCCATAAGATATGATTTACCTCTAATAATTATTTCAAAGTATTTTGGATTAGTTAGATCTCCAATTCTGGCAGGTATTATCTAATCCTGATGGGACCAATCCTTACGTTGTTACATGGGGAATGAAAATGCTAAAATATTCACGCCTCCATCCCTATCCGGGGGGGGGGAGTTGCTGGCTTGTCCCGATGCAGCTACATATTTGGTACAATCAAATAGGCAAAACAAATAAAATTAGTTTTCTCGTCGAAGATTAAAAACATTGTTCGTTTCCCTCCCACTCTGTCGCTCTAACTACGAGCCAGAATATCTTGATTGTTTCCCCCTTTATTTTTCTCTTAAAAACAATGTAATTTTGCTTAAATAAATATAAAAATTACAAGATAATTTTTCTAGCATAATGATAGTCTAACATAGCTTTGATAATTATCTTATCACAATTAAAATAATGATTCCTTTTATCCTTTATAATAGAATTTTATTAAAACAGCCATTGAAAACAGTATTGAAAACATTCTTTTAGCAAACAGACATCTTTAAACTTAAGACAGTGTACTGTCAATCAAAAACATTGTCCATAATAACCATGACCAGTACTCTTCTTGTCTCAAAACCACCTAAGGGTGAAAAAAAAACGGCACCCACACCTTTTTCCACAACTTCCCTAAGGGTTTTCTAAGCTATCCTAATTTCCTTATAATTTTCTATATCTTTTTCCTAATTTTCCCATCGAATCTTAAGCTTGAAATCTGCTTATTTTGAGCTTAATATTTATACTATTTATTTTCTCTCAAAGATTTCATTTTCTCAACTTTATATCACAGGTTTACACTTACTATATTTTTTCTAAAAGCTTTTGACCGCAAAGTTTTTTTATTTTAATTAATCTTTTGCTAAAAATAGAACTTTTGGTCAATTATAATTTTCTAACTCACTAATTAACTATGGTATAATTATCACAAGTAGATAAATATTTTTGACCCTTGGGAATTATCTTATTATTTTCCAACTTAATTATATAATTTCTATCTTTAATTTTTAGCTAGAATTAGTATAATTTGACTTAGATAAATATCTATACTAAGTTTCTAACCTTGACATAATTATCACGGTCTTTTCGTCATGTAATCTAGCTTTGATAAATAGCATGTAATCATATAGCATGATTTACTAATTTCCATCTTTAGTATTCAGTTAGAATTAGTGTAATTTGACTTAGATAAATACCTATACTAAGTTTCTAACCATAAAATAATTATCACGGTCTTTTTATCATGTAATCTAGCTCTGATAAATAGTATGTAATCATATATCATGATTTACTAATTTCCCCCTTTAGTTTCTAGCTAGAATTATGATAATTTGACTAAACTAAATATCTATACTAAGTTTCTACCCTTGAAATAATTATCACGGCCTTTTCATCATGTAATCTAGCTCTGATAAATAGCATGTAATCATATAGCATGAATTACTAATTTCTCTCTTTAGTTTTCAGCTAGAATTAGTATAATTTGACATAGATAAATAGCTATACTACTTTTCTAACCTTAACATAATTATCACGGCCTCTTTATGTTGTAATCTAACTTTGATAAATAGCATGGAATCATATCACATGATTTACTAATTTCCCCCTTTAATTTACCCTCAAAATAGTGTTTTCTACTAAGATAATTAGATAAACTAATTATCTGTGGTTAAGATAATTATCACGGATTTGTTAAGATGTGATTTAGCTTTGATAATCAGTGGGTTTTCTAAGATGCATTTTTCTTCTAATAATTATCTCAAAGCATTTTGGATCAGTTTGCTATCCTCCCTTTTATTTTCCCTTAAAAACAATGTAATTCTATTGAGATAATTAGTTAAATTAATTATCTGATATTAAGATAATTATTACAAGTTTTGTAACATGTGATTTACCTGTGATAATTATCTCAAAGCATTTTGGATTAGTTGCTATTTTTTCTGTTGTATTTTCTCCAAAAAATAGTATAATTCTGTTGAGATAATTAGCTAGAATAATTATTTGAGGTTAAGATAATTATCACGAGTTCCATAAGATGTGATTTACCTCTGATAATTACCTTAAAGTATTTTGGATTCGTTTGATCATTTCTCCCTTTACGTTTCTCTTAAAAACAATTTAATTTTACTTAAATAATTATAAAAATTATTCAAAAAATTACAAGATAATTTTTCTAGCATAATGATAGTTTAACATAGCTTTAATAATTATCCAATATTAATCTAAATTTAATTAGTATAATTATCATTAATTTATAGTTAAAATGAGTAATTTCAGTTCTAATATGATATAATAATTAATTAGCTTAGTATCCTTAAGCTTAATCACAATATCAACAGAGAATTTTGAATTAAGAGAGAATTTTAGAGTATACATAGGTTTAATCTTCAATTAATTAAGAAAATTGTAAATAGGTTAACATAGTTTTACTAATTAAAAAAGGTTAGTGCTAATTACTGTTGATTAACCAACTAGAGCTTTGCTCTCTAGTGATTTTTGCGTAGAGATCCCTCTAGATGAGAGAGAATTTACCAAAGCTCCAAGTCTGTCTGAAATTGTGAAGCAAGGGGTCCTATTTATAGGTTTCTGGCACTCACAAGCTCTCATAGGCTAAAAAAAGCAGTTACTTGCAGGTCAAGCAGCCCCCAGGCTCAAGATGGAGCCCCCTGCTGCTAAAATTGGCTTGGGCAGGTTCATCATAGTCCCACACAGCCCCTCCTAGCTTCCAGAATCCATTTCTGCTATTTTTCCTGACTTTTTAATGATTAACTTGGAAATATCTACAATTTCTAGAACCTTAGGATAAAAAGTCTTTAGCAGTAATAATTACTGAAACTATTCAAGTTTACTTAACTAATTAAAGTCATAGTGTAACCTTTCAGAGCCCGTAACTTTTCCAGATTTTATCAAAATTCGGTTCTGAAAAATTCTAACCCTAGTAAAGCTCTGGTTACGGTTCCAAAAATACCAATATTTGCCCGAATTGGATCATTCTACAGTGTTTTCTCAACAGCCAAGTTAATTTGATTGGCTTTGTACAATTTCTAAGGTTTCAGAAACTGGAAACCTTACATACTCTTATTAGAGACAAACCAAAGGTATATAACAATGTAACTTTACTACCTCACATTCTCTAGCCATGCCCGATTCCCGCACAACTCGGCCTAGAGGTGCATGGAGATCAGGACCACCGGGTAACACTTTTGTCTTTATTGGTCAATGCCCATATTCATAAGTGCAACATAAGTACACATCCACGTCTACATGATAATGCATGTAGATCTATGACAAATCTTAATACGTACCAATCTATCCTATAACTCTTATCGGTCAAAGTAAGCCTCATATCCTTAGCTGAAACCTAAGTGGGCTATCCCTAAGTGGCCAAATACGGCTCACGCTCAGTCTTAGTAGACTGTCGAGGACCCACCACCACTCCCTCAGCCATACACATTCCCTTATGTTAACAACTATTCCTATAACCGCTATACCCGAGGCTATACCACACCAGCTATCGAGCCCATCACACACACTTATGCTCCTCCCTACACAAATAGTGCATGCACTACCATAACCCTCACTCTCACCAAGATACCATCTCTTGGCTCTTGCTCCATATGTAATGAAGAGATTTGAAAAGCTTTTCACTTCCTCTCATGGCTCCAGTTGCTTAATTTTGCAAAGTTGTTCAATAAGCTTGATCCTGCACTCACTTCTCTTTACTCTCTTGCCCTCCGGATTGCCCTAGTACACAATCCTTGTTATCAATATTGTATGCTTGATCTCCACATCATTTTCTAGAACTTTTGATACATTGTTATCCAATTTTTTGAAAGTCAAATGACAAATTTCTAGTAATTAAAGAAGATTTAACTATGATGCTCATGGCAATGGAATTTTATGGATTTTGTTTCTTATCGCCTTTTACTTTGGATCTTGGTATCTTCAAGAAAAGGAATTAATCCTATGTTTATGGCAATGGGAAATAAAGCACGTATACAAGTCCAACTCCAACCGGCTAAAGCAAACGTCACCCTAGCGCTAAGTAGCTAACCCTAAACATACTGAAACATAAGCAACTATATGCAGCCACTAAACCTAAGCCGCTAGACCTAAGCAGACTGGAATGGCCAAATGCTACCCTAACCTAAGCGGCTTTACATAGTCTACCCTAACTGCTCAAACGCGGCCAACTTTAAGCGATCAAACCTCTAAGCCGCTAACCCTAAGCGGCTAGCTCTAAGCAGACTAAAATGGAAAAATGCTACCCTAATCCAATTTGGAGCCTCCAAACCTAAGGAGCCTTACACAGCCTACCCTAACTGTCCAAATACGGCCATCTATTAGCGGCCAAACCAAAATCCGTTAACTCTAAGCTGCTAATCCTAAGCGGCTAGATCTGAGCGATTAAAATGGCCAAACGCTGTCCTAATTCTATTTAGAGCGGTCTAACCTAAGCAGCTTTACACAAACTATCCTAATCATTCGAACATGCCCATCTATTAGCGGCCAAACCAAAAGCCGCTAACCCCAAGCAGCTAGCCCTAAGTAGACTCAAATGGTCAAACACTACCCTAACTCGATTTGGAGTGGCCAAATCTAAGCGGCTTTACGTGACCTACCTTAACCGTCCAAACACGGCCATCTATTAGTGGCAAACCAAAAGCCAGAAACCCTAAGCGGAGTGAAATGTCCCTAAACGGATTGAAATGGCCAAACGCTAAGTTTAAGTCGACTGAAACATGCAGCTAGCCAGTCCTAAGTGGCAAGTTCTAAATTAATTTGAAATGGCCAAACCCTAACACTTTAACCTAAGTGTTTAGGTCTATTTAGGTCTAAACAAACTAAAATGGTCAAATGTATTAAGCGGACTAAGTTTTAATTTAAACACGAATAAATTAACAAGTTTTTTGTTTAAGTATAAATTGATATAAACCAAAATAATTTAATGATTCTTTTCAAACTTATTCTTATTACCAAATTTTAATATGTTTGATTGTGAATGAAAATATGTAACCAAAAATTCAAAATAACGAATTTAATATATATATATATATATATATATATATATATATATATATATATATATATATATATATATATATATATATATATATATATATTGAAAATGTGTGTGCGTACGTGCGTGCGTACATGCATGTAATGTGTTAAATTACGTGTAAATTTATGTGCATCTTTATTTATCTACGTGTTTATGTGCATGTGTGTGTGCGCATATGTAAGAAAAGAAAGGGATAGTGCACTCACAAGCGACCTAAGTGAGCACAAAACTCTTGAGAGAATGCCACCAAATTTGCAAAAAAAACAAACAACACACACACGTATACTATGTCACACACATACACACACACAAAGACCAAAAAATCTACCATAAATTTGCAAAACAATCCCATCTTCTTGTTGTTAAATGAGTGTATGAGCGCAGATTTGAAGTTCGGTAAGTCCCACAGTAGAGATTTGAAGCAAGGGAGAAGAGGAGAGCAAGAGAGATCTTCAAAAAATGGGGCAAAACAGTAGAAAAGAACCCGGGGTTTTGTTTTTGCAAGTGGCATCGATGCAGGTGTCTGTATATGCATCGATAAAGACGTCGGTATGCGTGTCGATATCAACGTTGTATAAGCATCTAAAGTTCAAATTTTAATTTTAAATTTTTTTTGGATTTGTTGGAGTTGGGGTTGCAGAGAAACGCACATAGCTTGGAGAAGACGAAGGAAGCTCAAGGCACACAATAGAGTGTGTGTTACTTAGTGTGCAATGGAAACATAGATAGCCCTAGAGTGATGGGCATATATACAATGCACGGGGTAAAAAACCTCCTAAAGAGGGAAAAAATGCCCTGGCGGTCCTAGTGTGTTCACACACGTCACTACCACATGTATATGGTAACAAATCCCCCCTGGAGTGATGCTGTGAATGAGAGCTGGCACATGAGTAAAGGGAAGTGCCATGCCCTGAGCACATGATCAGTCCACAAAGGGGAGTAAGCCCAAAGCTTTGCGGAAAGCTTCGAGCTTCTCACGAGACAATGCCTTTGCGAAAAGATCTGCAAGGTTGTCCTGTGTTGGCACATAAGCCAAGCTGATCTCTCCTGCTGAGAGCCTCTCCCTAACATAGTGGTAATGCACCTCAATGTGCTTTGTGCGAGCATGAAAAACTGGGTTCCTTGCAACTGCCAATGCGCATTGACTGTCAGTGTAGATAGTGTTGGCATTGTCCCGTCCAACACCCAAATCAGCCATAAGGCGTTTGAGCCACACACACTCAACTGTAGCTGTGAAGACTGCCCTATACTCAGCCTCACAACTCGAAGTGGCCACAGTAGGTTGCTTCTTGCTTAACCATGTACACATGAACTACCAAGCATGAAACAAAAACCACTTGTGGACACTTGAGCGTCAAAACAACCAGCCTAATTTAAGTCCAAAAAAGCACGTAAATCTGGTGGCAATGATCCCTTCTTGGGATAAAACAAGCCAAGATGTAATTGCCATTAAGGTAGCAAAAAATCCTCTTGACAGCCTGCCAATGCTTAGACCCTAGGCTATGCATAAATCTGCTGACCTGTGAGACTGCAAATTGAATATCTGGCCTCATGTTGCATACATAGATGAGGCAGCCAACAACAGTTTGGTAAAGAGTGACATCAGTAGGATCGCCAGCATCATGTAGACTCAACTTCAAACCCGTTTCCATGGGAGTGGGAATAGGTTTGCATCCTCAAGTCCAAACTTACATAGCAATGTCTCTATGTAACTTTTTTGACACAAGGCAATACCACCATCACACTGCTTAAACTGTATGCCCAAATAATGATGCAACAACCCCAAATCTTTCATCTTGAAAGTAGCATTCAAATCAGCCTTAAGTTCAGCAATATGTCTCTCATTTGGTCCAGTGATCATCAAATCATCTACATAAAGAACCACAATGAGAAGTACATCACCCTCACGCTTTACATACAATGTGCTTTTTGTTGGACTGTTACGAAAGCCATGTTTGACCAAATGAGTGTCAGCTTTCTCATACCAAGCACAAGGAGATTGCTTCAACCCATACAAAGCCTTGTTACATTTGCACACTTTGTCCTCTTGTCCTTTCTTGGCAAACCGCGGGGCTGCGTTACATAAACTTCCTCAAATATGTTACCATTCAAGAAAGCAGTAACAATGTCTGATTGATGTACATCCCAACCAAAATGAGCTACCAATGCACATAGAAAAGGCACAGTAGTCATACGACAAGTGGGAGCAAAGGTCTCTTCATAATCTATGCCTTTTTGCTGTGCATAACCCTTTGCAACAAGTCGAGCCTTATGAAGATCGATCTCACCATCCGGCTTGCGTTTGAACTTGTAAACCCACTTCATACCAATGGTCTTTTTTCCATGAGGCAAATCACATAAAGTCCAGGTGTCATTTTCTATAAGTGCATTATATTCTGATTGCATGGTAGCCATCCAATTTTCTAAATTCTATGGTTCATCAAAAGACAGAGGCTCCTCAACATCATGTAAGCTAGACATAGCCAAAGCATAACAATATGATGCATAAGATGCATGGTGAGAGCCTGAACGAGTACGACTAGACAAAGGTGCATGCAATTTACTGTCACGCAAAGTGTGCACCAGCCATTTTGGCATACCTCTAGCCTGCTCATTTTCAGCCCTTTCCTCATCAAGTACATCATGTACATCTGCATCAGTAATAGGCTGATTTGTAACATTTTCAAAACCCCCCATAGGCTGTACATTTGCCTCATTGGAACTTACATTTGTATTCCATCACTGAAAATAGGCAACAAAGTGTCATAAATGTCTTGTGAGCTTACATTACTATCTCTAGTACATGACAGCAAGGGCTGAACAGAATCTTCCACAAACACTACATCCCGTGAAACCAGAATTCGTTTTGTTTGTGGATGATAAAACTTGTAACCTTTGCTTTCAGCTCTATAACCAACGAAAATACATTTGACAGCCTTTTCATCCAATTTTCTGCGCTGTGTTTGTGGCACCAAAGCATATGCCAAACAACCAAAAACACGCATGTGCTCAATAGAAGGCTTTCTATCATGCCATGCTTTGTATGGAGTAATAGACTACAAAGCTTTTGTAGGACACCTATATAGTACATAAGTGGCACACATGATGGCCTCAAGCCAAAAAGAATGCGACAAAGCTTGACTTTTGACCATACATCATGCCATTTCCGTAAGTGACCTGTTTTTCCTCTCAGAAACACCATTTTGCTGAGGTGTATAAGGCAATATACATTGGTGTTTTATCCCACGACTAGCTAGAAATGCATTGAATTCATGAGACATATACTCCCCCCCTTGATCGGAACGGAGGGTGCCCATGGTACATTTCAAGACATCTTCAGCCATAGCCAAAAATTGTTTGAAGCACATAAAAACTTCAAACTTCACTTTAAGCGGAAATACGCATGCATGCCTGGAGTAATAATCAATGAAAGTCATGAAGTAAAGGTAATTGCCCAGGGACGGAGTTTGCATGGGCCCACAAACATCACTATGCACAAGCTGCAATCTGCATGTGGCCCGAACTGAACCATCCTTTGGAAACTTAGAACGCTGCATCTTACCCAAAATACAGCCTTCACAAACATGTTTGACAGGTGCTTCAAGAGGCGGCAAAGAAGCAACCATATCAGATTTCTTCAAATGCAACAAACTGACAAAATTCAGATGACCAAAGCGTGCATGCAAAGTTTTGCATCTGAAATAGCCCTTGAATCTGCAACTGCATTTGCAAAATTTTGTCCACACTTGTCATACAAAGTGATCTTATAAGCCCACGGCACAAAAGCCTAGATGCAACAATTTCATCACCAAAACTGAGATCATGATCTGTACATCTGTCATCCACAAATTTGACTACGAGTCCAAGTCTAGCAAGTGCAGATACAGAAAAAAGATTCTTCTTGATCCCAGGTACATAAAGTGCATCAATAAGTGTGAAAGAACTGCCATTTGCAGCAGTAAACACAATCTTTCCAACTCCCTGAACCAGATAAGAGGCATTGTTGGCACAAGTGATTGAATTTCCATGAGGGACAGATTCAAGAGAGGTGAACAATTCGCGATGTGAGGTAATGTGATTTGTAGCACCACTATCGAAATACCACACATGTGAATTGGCAGCAACTGACAAGCATGCATCATGGTCAAGAGGATTGGCAGCAACTGACAAGCATGCATCATGGAAACTTTGCGCTAAAAGCCCATTCTGCATCAACATGAGCATTACAGTCTCCTTTTACTAAAGACTCAACAATGGCGGCATTTGTAGTGAAACCAGTATTTGCAGTGGAACCACCCTCTTTCTTCTTAGCCTCTTTGGCTTTTAACTTGGGACACTGCTTAATCAAGTGATCATTAGCTTTACAATAATGGCAATCTTCTTTTTTCCCTTACCACCACAATTTCCAGACGAATTGCTGCCAGCAGAAGCATTAGGAACAGAAGTTTTGCCACTCGCAGCAGAACCATAAGAAGTGGCTGCATTGCTGTTACCGCCCTTTCTTTGAGAAGCAATAAAAGCATGTTCAATTGCACGCTGCCTAGTCCTGTTTTTTTTGGAAAGTGACTCTTGCAACAGAAATGTGTATAATGCATCAAACTTGACAACTTCAGGATTTCCTTGGGTCATCAGTCTCCAAGTACTAGCAAAATTCTGGTTGGAATCTGGTAAGGCATCAAGGACAGTCTACACAAGGGAGCTGTCTGAAATGACCACTTGCAGAAATAAGTTGCTCATTGATATCCTTGACACCAGCAAGAAAAGTGTCCATATCATCTTCCTCATGCATAATCTTCGATTCCAGCTCTTTACGCAGCAAAGCAATTTTAGCCTCATTGCGACTTGCATAAAGACCAGCCAATATATCCCAAGCATGTTTTGCAGATTTTGCTGAACGAATGTGAGGAACAATGGTGAGCTTCACAAACAACGCAATCAATGCATGAGCCTGCGCATCCTTTATATCCCAACAAGATTGTTCTGCCTTAGGCAAAACAACTCTAATAGCAACAATCCTTGCAGCAAGACCTGCAACATCCTCAACATCGCCTGCATCCTCAGAACCAGGACGTACATCAATACCCTGCACAATATTCTAGATGCCCTTTGACACAAGAACATGTTGCATCATGTAATCCCACATAGGGTAATTGTCCCCATCCAACCTGTCCTTAGTAGCAAACATCTTGAACACATCTGTGTTGTTGTCAGCCATGGTAAATGCTGCACCTAATGTGAAAACTGCGCGAAAAGAGGAGAAACGAAGCGAGAACAACACATGCTATATAGCACAAACTGTAGAAGATTGTAAGGCACTTGTTATGCAAAAAATGGCAATGACACAAATTCTGCACAAAATGACGAAAGTGGAAACGGAGGCCGAAATGAGCCCGAATAAAAAATATAAGCAGATTGAGCTCAACAAGATAACCCGAAATTTTTGACGACCTACGAACGCTTGCCAAACCTCACTATAGTCGGAGAAAGTGAGCAGGCGTGTGCTGGAGTAGCTGGCGACTAAGCCGGGGAGGATGTAACCTGCTCTGATACCAATTGTTAGAATTAGGGTTGCAGATAAATGCACACATCTTGGAGAAGACGAAGGAAGCTCAAGGCACACAATAGAGATTGTGTTACTTAGTGTGCAATGGAAAGATAGATAGCCCTAGAGTGATGGGCGTATATACAATGCACGGGGGAAAAAACCTCCTAAAGAGGGAAAAAAGGCCCCATGGTCCTAGTGTGTTCCCACACATCACTACCACATGTATATGGTAATAGGATTGTCCTCCAAGTTTAGCAATGCACATACTGACGCCTGCCAACGATGTCGATAATTTGTTCTGGTAATGAAGTCATCTCTTGTAGTGTTTGAGCTCAATATTTTGCAGATTGGACAAAATAGAAATGCAAGGTGTTTGGTAGCGCTAGATTTCATGAGGACAATGCAATGCAAGAACTCTTTGCAAGACAGGCATCAAAAAATCAAAGCGCTAAGACAATAATAAGGTAGCGCTGGATACTAAAAACACAATATTGAATCTTTTCAGCGGGCAAGAAACCATAGAACTAATAGAAAAAAAAGCATTGGTGGTTTTTAATAAAGACATTGCTAATCTTGACTGCTCTATAGCGTTACCAGACAGTGCTATTATATGGCACCGCAGTAAAGAGCATGCAGGGCAAAGAGAGTGGGAGGTGCTTTCTTTTTGGCATCAAAACATAGTGGAGGAGATATCTACAATGTAGACATCAAAACTTAGTGTGTGTGAGAGAGATCTTGGGTGCATGCAAACAAGAAGTGTGTGTGTGTGTGTGTGTGTGTGTGTGTGTGTGTGTGTGTGTGTGTGTGCGCGCGCGTGCATACACACTCACGCGTACAATTTTAAAACACATCAGGAGATAGAAAGAGAAATCTTTCTTACTTCTCTCATGACATACATAGAGGGGGGGGGGGGGGGGGGAGAGAGAGAGAGAGAGAGAGAGAGAGAGAGAGAGAGAGAGAGAGAGAGAGAGAGAGAGAGAGAGAGAGCACATCGATTATCTCGGCATTCAACATTGGCAAGGCATCTCCGTTAGGGATTTAATTAACATGATCCACAAACACGCAAACATGTTAATAACATTGAGTAATCACTTTTCAAAATACTTGATCATATTAAATATTAATGTGACCTTCCTGTTAACCTACAAAAATCGTCCAGATCGATAAGCTTGCCGTGCTTTTTACATAGCTTGAGTGGCCTACTGAGATATATCAAAAGCTCGAAGGACCTGGTGGGCTATGTAAAATGTCCATTGGGCCATCTTTTGTAAAACAAAAAGCAACCATATTTATCCTTTTGACTAGGAAGATCCCTAGAGAGCGTATCCTTGTACCAAATACAATTAGTTCTTCTTTGTGAATTGACTTAAGATTACTGCACCATAGGTCCTACTACTAGGTTGAATGTGATTCTTAATATGCATTAGGAGAAAGTTGGACTCACTTTTGGGCCCTGTAAGAAGTGCCACGTCGGCTTAGAGAGAGAAAATGAAAATGTTAAAATGTGCATTTTATGTGATACTTTTTTGCGCAACAAAAAGCCAAAATGACATTCTTTGGTAGGTAGCCGCCGTATTTATCATTCTTATCCTTCATTCTCTTGTCAGGAATCCAACTAATCGTATGACTAATGATTTGAAATGCCAACTTACAAGCGTTACCTCCAGAAACATAAGCCACACGAACTCTATCAACTCTAAACTTGAGAATATGGTCTTCCCTCCCAAAACCTAAGATATTTCATGAGTTTCGAGTCTCCATCTTTTTCTCTATCAACTCTAGGAATGGAGAACTCTTCTTTTCCTGATGAAAACACCAATTTGAACTTGCAATCCTCAGCCCCTTCATCTTTAACACTTACCCAAAGAAAGAACACACATCATCTTCATGTTGATGTATTGCAAGAGTACGCACCATTGTAGAAACGTAGGAGGGAGTCTTTCTTATCTCAACGGGAGAAAGAACTTAGAAGGACAAACAAGGAAGATCATTTGGATTTCTGGAGATGGGTCTATTTATCCAAAGGATCCTACGACAAATGCGCCACCTCCCTTTGCTAATATCACTAACCTCTTATATTTCACGGGCGATGGCAAGGATGGGCTATTGGGATACACCGAACATTTGGAAATGAGAGGATTGAATGCAGAAACGCAAAGAAACTTCCTGGAGATGGAGAACATGCAGCTGAAGAAACTTAATGAAGCATGCTCTCAAAAGATTTCATCAAACAAAGAGACAATCCAAGGCCTTGAGAAGAAGATCACAAGTTTGCGAGAGAAAGACATTGTGCTTGGTAGTCAGAAAAGAAAACGAGATTTGTGCAACATTGAGAATATGAAGATTGGTAGTGGTGGCCTGAAAAAATAAATACGATCTTTAAGGTAACTCGAAGTTTGTTTCTACTTTTGTATCTTCAATGTGCTTCACTAAGAAATGGATACACTTTCCTATACATGATCATAACGCATGGTGCTTTTTTGGCAGGTCTTTACTGCATCCAAACTCAAACGGTGCAGGCTTCAATGCCGGAGTGCATTACAGCCATGTAGTTCCAAAAGAAGTAGTCGAAGAGATGATAACTCACAAAAAATTTCGTAAGTTGAAAGGGAGGCTCCTTACCTCCTTCATGAAAGAGAATCAGCTGGAACCAATGGAAGTGCAAGCAATACTTGATGAGAGTGGCATCTCGCAGATGGGATACAGGGCACTCTTCAAAGCATTAGCTAAAAAGTCTCAAAATAAACTACAGAGAGGATCATTGCTACCAAAGCCATCACATGTAAAGACTGCTCTTCGCAGGTACATAAATGATGAGGTGTTTGAGAAACTTGGGTCACCATTCCATATTGAAGCAACGTTCTTAGGCAAGGGTGGCATAGAGATACAGTTTAACGAGCACAACAACCTCTTCGTTGATCTTGAAGCATTGCAAAGGTATGCAGTTCACTTCTTTGACATCAGTCGAGAGGAGTGCGATGGGGTTCTCAAGTTTGTTTTGAAGCTCAATGAGTGCGAGGTCCTGAAGAACAAGAAGCTAAAGAGAGTTACCATTACCCTCATGAACAGAGCTCTGGATCCATCAATAACGAAAGAGGATCCATGATACTTCAGCGTGCAATCCGAAAACAACATTCTAACTCTAGGATCATTTTAGGTATACTTCGTTCAGTCTATGATAACAAAAATATTGATTATTTGGTTGTTGATTTTGTGTTTTCATTTTTCACTGCAGGTTGATAAGGAAAATTTTGAAATCCTCGATTGGGTTTTTAGTCAAACCCAAATTCCTTCTATCATCAATGAACAAAGAAACGGAGCCGTTCTTTCAGTGGAAGGATTTGGTGACTATACAGTGGAATGGCACATGGCAGGTGACTTAAGGACTCTTAAGTGTATGTACAACATAACACACGGAGCAGTTGTGGCAAATCCATGCTTATATTGCATGGCTGATGCATAATCTCTTGAGAGTGTGCAATGGAATAGAGCTCCCAACAAACATCTTCAAGATAAAACTTTTAGACCAGTGCTTGATATTCCTCTGAGTAGAGTTCACCTCTGTACACTTCATGCACTCTGTTGAATAATTGAAAAGGTGGTTCATTTGTACATATGTTTTGCATGGACATTAAAGCCAGAGAGTGAGTCGAAAAGAGTGATCAAAGCATTAGAGGGAGTGCTCTCAGACATTGATTTGCATAGAGGCAATGTCAAAATTGAAGAGGACCCTAAGATGTCTCAAAGTTGGTACAAGGTACCTAGGAAAGCATCAATAGGCGGTGTGAAGGCAAGAAGGTTTCTTGGGTTTAGCCTCAAAGATTCAGATAGAGAAGAAAGGAGAAACCTGTTCAACAAATGGAAACAGTTACATAAAGTGGTTAAAGACAATGCTGGTGGTGGGGCAATCCAGAATCACAAGGAGAACGTGTGGAAATCACTAGATAAAATTTTCCACTACGTTGAGCAGCATTCTTGGGACCAAAGTAAGCTCACATCATTTAAAGAAGCCTTGCTGGATTGGAAAAAGGCTTACCTTACAGGGTGGGGTGGGCAACATATCACACATTACGTGGTGGGTTAGCATTCTACATATACAAAACAAAATTTTAAATTGTACTCTACTGACCATTTTGTTTTATTTTAATGAAGCACATATTGTTCAACCATGGTCCATATTTTGCCAAGACATACGGCTCACTATCAATATGGTCCACACAAGGCATGGAAAAAACCCACTACATGGCAAGAACAGGTTATTTTAAGCACACTAGACATGGGGGAGGAAAGGATAAGGCCAATAGCCTATTAGAGTTACACCAATGGACTTATAGACGACTAATTCATGAAGCAAGGTAGAAGGAACTTCTTAAGAGTTCAAAAATTACACGGTCTTTACAACACATCTGCAAAGAGAAGAAACAGATGGCTTGGGGGAGCTTCAAATGTGGGGGAGTGCCATGCGAGGTGGCGCAGGTCACGAGTCAGGAGCGGGAGAAGATGGACCTGAGCCCATAGTTTTTATCCTCTTCGATGTGCAAGCTCTGTAGACGATCTCATTCCTCTATTGATGGCAGCATCCCCACGGGCATTAGGCGTCTTCTTTTCCTCAGAGACAGCCGCTTGTTGTATGGATCTAAGCTCTTCGGGTCTTCAACCCCTGCAGAGCCAGAGCCTGAGCTGTGTATGACATGAAATAGGGGGCTCTGAGTGCTTGCGGCACCCATACCCAATGCCAAATACGCGTAGAGAAAACTGTTTCTCAATCAAAATTAGTCTTTCTGCGTTTAGTGGGAGGGGGTTCCCACCACACAATCTTGTAATTCATTGAAAACAGTGGGAACTTTGCATTGTCCTTGGAGTATTCCTTGTGGTATATTATGATCTACATAAAAATTGTAATGAATTTATGGGCCGTAAGTGAGATGAGTACAATTGCCAAGTACTTGAATTTTTTCTACAAACCTTTTTGTGGTTGAAACGCCCGATGTAGTGAGACAACGCCTCATCCTTGCCTTGGACTCCAGTGGCAAGCCCTTGCCATGAGCCTTCCGCTCTTCTAAGGAAACTATTGTCATACACTAGCACCTGTCAACACAAAAAACAATCATGATATTTTATCACTGGGCCATCTCTAATACCATCTGAATGCATGACAAAAGTTACCATCTGATTCTCGTCCATTTCTAGCATCGACCTCCCCCACAAGTGAATAGACCGACTATTCATTATCTGATCTCTGGGTGCCACGGGCCTACCCATGTTTTCCAAGCCGAGTTGTTTTGTTGTCGATTCAAACTGCTCATCTGTTGGCAAATTGGCCTCTTTGGACTTCGCTTCATTGAATGTATCTTTGATTAGTTGCCACCTTGAAGTGAACTGTGAGTCGTGGACAACTATGTCAGCAATAAGATGTTGGTCCACTTCATCATCATCCACAAACCCCATGTCTGCCTCACAAAATTTGCAATTGCAGCTTGGCAGTAGTCCTCCCGTATATTGAGCTCATGCATGATATCTGTGAGCAGAACATAGTGGGTGTTGCCCGCCATAGCAAAGCTGGGAGCACAATTCAGAGGCAAAGTCACTTCCTTACTTGGGCTTTCTTGCTTGCACCCTATTGCTGCATCCGCAAGAGAAGTAAGAGTTAAGCCCCCATCAAAGCTTTCCTTTAATACCTCTACTCGCTCTTCTTCTAGTTCGAACTGCACCTCCACATCCTCTACCTCTTTCTCCAGTGCCAATGGACAACTACCGAAATTTGTTGACTAGGAAGTCTCTAACTCACCATCCGTCTGCAAGTATAAGTAATAGACAAACCCATGGTAGAATTCCACTAAGCGACACTTTTTGAAGTGTTTCATACACCTGTCTTGTATAAGCAGTGCATTGGAGGGACACTTTTCTAGACAACGATTCAGTCTTCTTGAAGCACTCTTGTTAGGGTCAAGGTCAGCTGGGTGCACATATCTCATGCCATCAGCTGTCATGGAATTGTCACAAGTGATTGCCTCATACTGTTGCAAATGGGTTTGTAGGTACTCAAATGAGCAATCTATAATCCTCTGTATAGAAAACTCTGCATTAAACATTCCTGATAGTTTTGGTGCACGGTGATGAGCACGGGCGTTGTATAAGAACGTGAATAGTTTTTCTTCACATGTATCCTTGCTCACAACGTTTGTCTCCAGGACTATGATCCCCATGACTGAAAGAAAAAGCAAGCCAAAACTATTTGGTGTCATAACCAAGCGAATATTGAGCCTCGAGTAACCCTCAAGGTCTCTATTCGCTTGGTACTATCCCGTGCACTAATGTCATAAAAGGTGATGTCACTTCAGTCAGAACCAAGCGAATAGGGGCCCCAAGAATCTCCAAAGGGCCTCATTCGCTTCGTTCTGTCCCGTGTGCTAATGTCATAAAAGGTGACGGCACTTGAGTCAAAACCAAGCAAATAGGGGCCCCGAGAATCTCCGAAGGGCCCTATTGGATTGGTTTTGACCCAAGCATTCAGAACAGGTGGATAAGAACAGAGCATTTAATGTTATCAGTGATAGATATATAGGCCTACTCACTCACTATGCCCAAACTCAAGCACGGTCACATAAGGAGTAATTATTCCAACCATGCGGTGCGAGACTTCTAATCTTACCCTAACGCAGTGGCTTTGGTGCGCACACAGTTAACAGTACATAGGAAGGGGAGAGAGGTAGGGAGAAAGAACTTGTCTCTGCAATATCCAATGGCGCCGAGATGGATGGTGATATCGCAGGCTGCTAACAGCAAGAACCAGAAGGTGGCGATGGCGATGGCGACGCGGTAGCAAAGGACTCAACCCAGTGGAGGTCGCTCAACGCAGGATCACGAGAGGTGGCCAAGGGGAAGAGCGCACAAAAGGCAAAGGCAACGGCGATCTGTTTGTTATACTTGGAGATGGAGATGGCGATTGCAAGGGCGATCGACGTCTGACTCTAAACGTAGGATCACGAGATGTGGCCAAGGGGAAGATTGCAAAAAAGGCAAAGGCAATGGCGATCTGTTTGTTCCACTTGGAGATGGAGATGGCGATTGCAAGGGCGATCGACGTCTGACTCTAAACGTAGGATCACGAGATGTGGCCAAGGGGAAGATCGCAAAAAAGGCAAAGGCAATGGCGATCTGTTTGTTCCACTTGGAGATGGAGATGGCGACTGCAAGGGCAATTGGCATGTGTCTGACTCTAAACGGTCACTCGAAAAAGGCACGTGGGTTGCACTCACAAGGACAATCAGTAATAAATGGGCTCAGATTCCCATGCAGTACGATTTACCAACCATAATCTCGGGTATAATCATGCACATAAGTGAAGTTGTCACCCTCGCCGAGGTAAGCATTCTAAGTTTAGAGGCAATACCCCCGCCAAACATTTCAACTATACCCTCACCCCAGATGAGCACTCTTTTGCCTCTTTTCAGGTCCTCTACTCCCCATCATTTTAATTAACTCTACCCCCATCGACGCTACGCGGTAAGTAAACCATCCCAACCCTTTTTGTGCATCTACTCTTACTCTCTAGTTCTCCTCCTTTTTGCATCCTTCTCTTACTCCTATTCTGCAATGCTTTAGTGACGCAGAACTCTACACACAGTGAAGAGGTATGCTACTACACTTTTGTGCACTTGTATTTTGTGTAGTCAGTACCAAGCGAATAAGGGAAGGTAAACCCTGTCTGTTGCACCTGTTCTCTTGGTACTGACCATCGTCTTTATTAAGGATGTTTGCTATTACACTTTTCTAAGGTCAGTACCAAGCGAATAAGGGAAGGCCACTTTGTTCGATGCACCTGTTCGCTTGGTACTGACCTCGGAAAATATAAGTGATGTCTGCTATTACACTTTTCTGAGGTCAGTACTAAGCAAATAAGGGGAAGGTAAACCCTGTTTGTTGCGGGTTTAGGGGTTTTTTACCAAATACGCGTTTTGAATTTATAAGGGAGCAGCAAAATTACAACTTAACACCCTTGTATGGGGTTTTGAGTTAGAAAACACTAGGGACAGGCACAAAGGCCAAGTTTCAGACTTTACAAAAAGTGGCCTACTAATTTCCAGGGGTTTAGGGTTGGGAATAACCAGTTAGAAGTTAATCCTTTTCCTTCACAGCCAGACTATCTCTTCCTGAAGCTTGTTGGCAAAGTTCAGGGCTTCCTCATATTTACTGGCTAGCTCAATCACTTCATCCTTCATCTCCTGTAGCCAATTATAGAGAGCATCTAGAGAGCCATTCTCGGCGAGCAATCGCTGCAGGTCTTCAGGCCTTCCTGCTTCCATAGAGTCTTTGAGGATTGAGACTCTGTGCCTGCAGATCCTCATTTGTTCCAGCTTGAGGCTAGCATCCTACACAGAGCATTTAGCAAAAAAGATCTTAAAACTAGGAGCTTGGAAATTGGGAACAAAAAGGAAATAATTACCAGCGGCTTACCTCAAGGATTGACTCCAGTGTTGACAGCAGCCACTCTCGGGTTGTGTCGATCAAGAACGCTAAGTGTACCATCGGGGGAGGGCCAAGGGGGGACCTCATGAGGAGGGCACGGATGCATCCTGTTGGCGCTACGGGAGTGTCCCTTGGAAAGGCATCACCACTATTCTAAGCTTCTCGTAGTTGCTCTGCGAAACCTTGAGGGAGGTTCTGAAAAAACTGTTGGTTAAATAGACTAGATAGACATGCCTGAAAAGCAGGGCCTGGGTTTTGGCTGATGAGTGGTCTGTGAGGCGGTGGTACCGCCATGAGTTTTCATGAGAGGTAGACGTGGGAGGGAGAAGCAATGGTACCACCCCCCTGATTTAGGGGAGGTGATGGGAGGGAACGACATGACAATTAGGACCGCATGGACTTAAACATATCCTTCACGTTGGTATTTTGTTGCAGGGGATGCAAACCTGTTTGCTTGCTATTACACTTTTCTGAGGTCACTACCAAGCGAATATGGGAAGGCAAACTCTTTTCGATGCACCTGTTCGCTTGGTACTGGCCTCAAAAAATATATGTGATGCCTACTATTACACTTTTTTGAGGTCAATACCAAGCGAATAAGGGAAGGCAAACTCTTTTTGATGCACCTGTTTGCTTGGTACTGACCTCAGAAAATATAAGTGATGTCTGCTATTACTATTTTTTGAAGTCACTACCAAGCGAATAAGGGAAGGCAAACTCTTTCCGATCCACCTGTTCGCTTGGTACTGACCTCAAAAAATATAAGTGATGTCTGCTATTACTATTTTCTGAGGTCACTATCAAGCGAATAAGGGAAGAAAAACTCTTTCCGATGCACCTGTTCGCTTGGTAATGGCCTCAAAAAATATAAGTGATGTCTGCTATTACACTTTTTTGAGGTCAGTACCAAGCAAATAAGAGAAGGAAAACTCTTCCCGATGCACCTATTCGCTTGGTACTGACCTCAAAAAATATAAGTGATGTCTACTATTACTATTTTTTGAGGTCACTACCAAGCGAATAAGGGAAGGCAAACTCTTTCTGATGCACCTGTTTGCTTGGTACTGACCTCAAAAAATATAAGTGATGTCTGCTATTGCACTTTTCTGAGGTCAGTACCAAGCGAATAAGGGAAGGCAAACTCTATCCGATGCACCTGTTTGCTTTGTACTGACCTTTTCTGAAATCTTAAGTCCCTTGTGCTGACAAATGAAATGTCATTTTCTGTTATGCTGTTTGTAGAGATGCCTCGTGCAAAGGCCACGCCTAGGAGGGCAACAGGTGAATCTCTAAATGCTCAAGCAAGAAGACGCCGATATGAGGCGCACAGAGGGGTACTGCAAGAGTTGCAAAGGATAGAACGACATGTTCAACCTACTATTCCGTGTCTCCCTTTCCAGCGAGTAGTGCAAGAGATTTACGAGCAGTGGAGAGTCGGCATGCGATGGGCCAGCAGTGCACTACTCTGCCTTCAAGAAATTGCAGAAGACTACCTCGTTGAATTCTTCAACGATGGATATATCCTAGCTGCCCATGTACTATCATGCCGTGGGATTTTGATACTCTTCGGAGGCTGCATTTCCGCTACAATGGGTTGCTTGAGCCAGTACCTATCCGGGATAGTAGAACCATGGATATTCTCAACATCCCCCCTCTCCATCTTCGTGCAGGACAGACAGAGCCGTCTAGGGCTGAAACAAACAGCAGAAGGACACGATCACGGGTCGAGAGAAACGACATAGATGGGTAGGCTGAGATAGCCGCAGAGGGGCATGAGTAAGCTAGAGTGGACCCCGAGGCAGTCATGGAAGAAACAGAGACAGTTATGGAGGAGCCAACTAGACACCAAAATGAGCAAGTCATGGAGGATCCGCAGCCAGTAAGGGTTGATGAGGGGCAAGAGCAGGCCACGGTGGACCCTGAGGCATTTATGGAGGAACCAATATTGAAGGAAAATGATCTGGAGCCTGTGCCTATTAGGGACGACCCTACGGCTGTTAGGGAGGAGCGCAACCAGGGAGACAACTCAAGAAAGGCAAGGGCAAGGCTCTACATCACAAGGGCCATCCAACGAGGAGCCTTTATCAGATGAATCAATTATTTTAGAGAAAATCAACGAAGAGAAGGAAGAGGAGTTGCAAGTTCTGCTCAGCGCAGCGCCTCTGCATGCAAAGATACTGTTGCCTGGAAGGTCAGAGGAGGCCTGCATTTTCAACCTCGGTCAACAAGACTTCCTGTGCATGAGCAGTTTCATCAACTTCAACGCAACGAATGAGGTCCTCAACATTTCTTTGTGGTAATTCGCATGCTCTTTAAAAGTCATGGTTGGTTCATTAAATGGGTCTCTACCAAGACATGGGTCAATACCAAGCGAGACAGTGGCTTATGGAATTCGATAGTGGTACTACTCACTCGGTATTGACCCATGTCTTCGCGGCAATCATCAAGTTTTTCTTTATAAGTCACGCTTGATTCATTAAATGGCTCACTACCGCTAAGACATGGGTCAATACCAAGCTAGTCAGTGGCTTATGGAATTTGATAGCTGCCCCACTTGCTCGGTATTGACTCATGGGTTTATGGCAGTGAATGATAGCCCACTGAAATACCTTAAGTCTAATCTCTGCCATTGATTCATGTTAGGCACGCTGTCTCGCTTCTCCCCCCTGAGGTTCAAAACAAAGTATACGTAATAGATCTGCTAATATCGCCTATGCTGCATAACAACCCAGTTTCCTTTTTGAGTCTGATGAACTGGTTTAGTAGAGTCAACTTTATCTAGCATGCTTTCTGGTCATTGCATACAATCAATCGTGAGTTTTTTCTTGCCTTGTAAAAACCATGTTGCATTTAGAATCTTTCTCCTCATCTTTGATGGTGTCTTTGTAGTGATCATTGGAGTCTGATGTTATTTGACATGGAAGCTAAGATTGTTTACTACGCAAACTCTGGGCAAAGCAGGGCGTTTCACGATCGTGTAAAAACGTAAGGCCCATCTGGGTACATTTGGAAGTAGTGTCTCTTTGTAATGTGTTGCTGACTCAAGTGGTTATGTATGTAGTGCCGCGAAAAAACTTGTATGCTGTGTAGAGCATGTTTTGTTAGAACATGATCTAGGAAATACCATCCGATACAAACGGGTAACCGTGCCCACACAGATTGATGACTATAGCTGTGGCTGGCGAACTTGTTTGAATGCCCTGTTGCTCCTCAGTCAAATTTTGGATGTACCGAACGTAAGTAATCGTGCTGTTTCATTATTTGCTGCAACATTTGTATGAAGCAATATCTTTACTTACTTTCCTATTATCACACTTCTACAAGAACTTTAATTACATAACTACATCCCCAACGATGTGCGACATTTTTCTGTAATGGCCATCCAGCATATTATAATCTCGGTAAACAGACACACAAGAGAGGAAGGGGCGAGAGCTGAGGAGTTCAAACAGGCTCGCATTAACAAAATGATGCAACGCTACAATCAGACTCAAGAAGACGTTCGAAATATGAAAGAAGCAATAAATCAATATTATGCGGATGCCGCAGAAGTAAAGGAATGGGCTACACGTCGACGACAAGAGAAAGAACAGAGGGAAGCTTCACAAGTGCAAGATGCATGGGAAGCCATGGAAGAGGCCCATGATTTCGACGACGCGAAAGGATGCCCGAGACCAGCATCCCTAGAGGCAGAAGTAGCAGCAACCGGGGGAAAGGACAGGGGACCAGTGGCACAAACTGGGGGAGAGGACAATAGCAGGGAAAGGGAGCAATTTACTTGTATAAATATTGACAGAAACAACACAATATGTAAAGTTTTGAGACAATGAAAATGTACATTTTTGAAACATTGTTTGACCGCCGCAAAATGTCTCTGCATTAGTCATTTTGAAGAGTACATCATGGTTTGCATGGCATCAAAGCTCTTTGCGTGCACAAGGTATGTAAACTAGCTTCCGGTGGAAGCAATTAAGTGAAGTGTATTTGTGAGTGACTCCTTGCACAATGTTGTTTTCTCCTTGCGTCTTGGAATCTGAAAAGAAGAAAAAGTTAGATTCTCTCTTAATATATTAAAGACAATCAAAATTCGTCCATTTAGTAAGCACCTTTCCATTGTTGAGACTGAATGCATACAATTCCGGCAAAAGTGGAAGTTCTTCACATGTAAGATCTACCCTGAGTTGTGCAAGAGTTGTGCTTGACATCGTCTCCATCATAGTAAGTAGGTTGTCTCGAAAGTAGAGCTCCATTGATAAAGGTTTATTCTTGAGGCTATTCTCTGTATCTTGGTCGAGTGGAATAAGCTGCCCACTAAGAAGATGATATCTAATATAGTAAAACGACACTAAGAAATTTTGAGAGCTTATAATGAACTTGCAAATTATGGACTTCTTTGCAAATACAGATTTTGCTCTTTGATTGTTTCCTATCCCAATTATCATCTAAAAAGTCCAAACAGCTCTCAGACTTGCAAATGAACATTGTTGCGGTAGTTCTTATTTGCTCATTGAAGAAAAAATCTACAAACACTTCAAGAGGCATAAATAGTGCTAGCCGAACTAATTTTGTGGCAATTGAATACTTGAGGGACTTTTGTATATCCTGAAACAACTTATTCCTAAAGCTTTCACTAGTTTGCGAAGCTGGCAAGGACCAATCCTTGCTGTCAAAAGATGAAAGTGACAAAGGAGCTACACGACCCCAACCAATGGAGGTTCTCGGTTCCACACATGACATATCATAAAAGAAAATTCCATTATTTGTAAGTTCCTTGTGTTGTCTTCCTCGGTACATTTGCTCACCAATAAATGCATGGAAAGCATCAAAAAGCCCAACTATGCTCTCAACTGGTTGCCAATTTGTCCTATTCGATGGATAAATATCTAAAACATACCAAAGATGATATCCACCACTTAACCTTCGAATATAATCATGCACTAAGCGAGATGCTCAAAATAACTTACAGTTGGGTCGATGCCTTGGAAAACTTGGAGGAGATGTTTGCAACCTTAAGTCTGCATGCTGGAAAGCATGTTGTATGAGAACCTCTTTCACCCACTTGCTTTGTGCACACACTTTAAACTCTTTAACTTGTCCCTTGAAAGCCTCCACGAAATCAATGCGTTGCCTCCTCTTCCTCCTCCTAGTTTGCAGTAGAACCCAATTTTCGATAGTTATTCGAGATGGTATCCATGCTTGATCATCTGTAGTATAACTATTAAAAATTCTAACAGAGTCAATGGTCCGATAGTTATTCGAGATGGTATCCATGCTTGATCATCTGTAGTATAACTGTTAAAAATGCTAACAGAGTCAATGGTAGTGCTAGGCCTTCGAGAAGTAGTCATGGTGTGCACTAGAATACACAAAAAGGTTAGCGCAAATATGAAAAAGGGAAGAAGTTTTGAGAGGGAAGTACAACTACTCAAAGTCATATTTGGGCGGGAACAAAGATACTAGATAGAGTCTTCAATGAAAGCTTTGAAATTCCTCGGTACAGAGTTAGTATGACTTACGGCATTTATGCCTTGAAAGCGTGAAATTGTGCAATTTGATGAACAAAAATAATATTTCCTCCCTTTTTTTTAAAAGAGCTTGACTCCAAAATGTCGATTTTCAACGTAACGTTAGCCTCTTCCTCATTGTTCGAGCGCCACTCTCTCTCTAGAACTGAAAGGCCCAAAAGTGAGTCTAACTTTCTCCTAATGATAACCGGTTATCATCGTAAAAATTTTAAAAACCTTGGCATAAAACAAGGGATGATGCATAACACATCTGGTCTGTTTAGGGTCATACTCATTGTAATGAAGCCATCGGCCCGTAAAGGGATTGAAGTTGGTTTTAGAAGATAAGTATATGCTAAAAATGAGTCATTAGTCAGGGTTGGATGTCTTGTACTAGTGTACCGGGTATATAAAGATCCTTGAAGTCTTGCATTTCACACCATTATAGGGTCTATTTGATGTGACAAACAACATATGAGAGCTACAATCTTTAATTAGGTGAAAACAGTTCCTATATATTTAATCATTGAGTGGGTAAAAGTAGTCCTCAAGTGTATAATTGCATTGAAGATTACATAGTTTTCATGCATTGAAGATTACATTGATAATGTTGGATCCAAAGTGCATTGTGTACTAGTAGCACACATGATACCCTCAAGCTAAAACAAACGTGGACAAGCTTGACTGTTGTCCATACATCGTGCCATTTTCGTACGCGACCTATTTTTCCTTTCAGCAACACCATTTTGCTAAGGTGTATACAGCACTATACATTGGTGTTTTATCCCATGGCTAGCCAAAAATGCATTAAACTCATGAGACATATATTACCATATACATGTGGTAGTGATGTGTGTGAACACACTAGGACCGCCGGGGCATTTTTCCCTCTTTAGGAGGTTTTTCCCCCGAGCATTGTATATATGCCCATCACTCTAGGGCTATCTATCTTTCCATTGCATACTAAGTAACATACTCTCTATTGTGTGCCTTGAGCTTCCTTCGTCTTCTCCAAGCTGTGTGCGTTTCTCTGCAACCCTAAATCCACCAATTGGTATCAGAGCAGGTTGCATCCTGTCGGGCTTAGTTGCCAGCTACTCCAGCACACGCCTGCTCACTTTCTTCGATTTTAGTGAGCTTTGGCAAGCATTCGCAGGTTGAAGAAAATTTTGGATGAGATCGTAGAGCTCAGTCTGCTCAGATTGTTGATTCGGACTCATTTCGGCCTCCGTTTCCACTACAAGCAGTAGTACTGCACAGACTATTTTGTCATTTTGTGCAGAATTTCTATCAGTGTCGTTTTCTGCATAACAGGTGCCTTATAGTCTTCTACGGTTTGTGCTATATAGCACGTGTTGTTCTCGCTCCATTTCTCCTATTTTCGTGTAGTTTTCACATCAGGTGCAACATTTACCATGGCTGACAACAACACAAATGTGTTCAAGATGTTGCGGCTGCTGAGGGCAGATTGGATGGGGACAACTACCCTATGTGGGCTTATATGATGCAACATTTTCTTGTGTCAAAGAGCGTCTAGAACATTGTGCAGGGCATTGATGTATGTGATGGTTTTGAGGATGTAGGCGATGTTGAGGATGTTGCACGTCTTGCTGCAAGGATTGCTGCTATTAGAGTTGTTTTGCCTACGACAAAACAAGCTCCTTGGGATGTAAAGTATGCACAGGCTCATGCCTTGATTGCGTTGTCTGTGAAGCGCACCATTGTTCCTCAAGTTCATTAAGCAAAATCTACAAAACAGGCTTGGGATATTCTAGCAGGTCTTTATGCAAGCCGCAATGAGGGTAAAATTGCTTTGCTGCGTAAAGAGCTAGAGTCGAACATTATGCATGAGGAAGATGATATGGACACTTTCCTTGCTAGTGTCAAGGATATCAATGAGCAACTTATTTCTGCAGGTGAAGTCATTTCAGACAGTTCCCTTGTGCAGACTGTTCTTGATGCCTTACCAGATTCCTACCAGACTTTTGCTAGTACTTGGAGACTGATGACCCAAGGAAATCCTGAAGTTGTCAAGTTTGATGCATTATGCACATTGCTGTTGCAAGAGTCACTTTCCAAAAAAAACAGAACTAGGCAGCATGCAGTTGAATAGGCTTTTATTGCTTCTCAAAGAAAGGGTGGTAACAACAATGCGGCCACTTCTGATGGTTCTGCTGCGAGTGGCAAAACTTCTATTCCTAATGCTTCTGCTGGCAGCAATTTGTCTGGAAATTCTGGTGATAAGGGCAAAAAGAAGATGCGTTGCCATTATTGTAAAGCTAATGATCACTTGATCAAGTCGTGTCCTAAGTTGAAGGCCAAAGAGGCTAAGAAGAAAGAGGGTGGTTCCACTGCAAATGCTGGTTCCACTACAAATGCAGCCATTGTTGAGTCTTCTGTGAAAGGAGACTATGTTGCTGATTTTGATGCATAATGGGCTTTTAGCGTAGAGTGTACTTATAATCCTGATGTCCATGATGCACGCTTGTCAGTTGCTGCAGATTCACATGTGTGGTATTTTGACAGTGGTGCTACAAAGCACATTACCTCACATCGTGAATTGTTTACCTCTCTAGAGTCTGTCCCTCATGGGAATTCAATCACTTGTACCAACAATGCCTGTTATCCGATTCAGGGAGTTGGAAAGATTGTGCTTACTGCTGCAGATGGCAGTTCCTTCACACTTGTTGATGCACTTTATGTACCTGGGATCAAGAAGTATCTCTTGTCTATATCCGCACTTGCTAGACTTGGACTTGTAGTCAAATTTGTGGATGACAGATGTACAATTTATGATCTCAGTTTTGGTGATGAAATTGTTGCATCTGGTCTTTTGTACCGTGGGCTGTATAAGCTCACTTTGTATGACAAGTGTGGACAAAATTTTGCAAATGATGTTGCAAATTCAAGGGCTATTTTAGATGCAAAACTTTGCCATGCAGGTTTTGGTCATTTGAATTTTGCCAATTTGCTGCGTTTGCAAAAATTTGATATGGTTGCTTCTTTGCCGCCTCTTGAAGCACCTGTCAAACATGTTTGTGAAGGTTGTGTTTTGCGTAAGATGCAGCGTTCTAAGTTTCCAAAGGATGGTTCAGTTCGGGCCACATGTAGGTTGCAGCTTGTGCATAGTGATGTTTGTGGGCCCATGCAGACTACATCCTTGGGAAATTATCTTTATTTTCTGACTTTCGTTGATGATTACTCCAGGCATGCATGGGTATGTCCACTTAAAGAGAAGTCTGAAGTTTTTATGTGCTTCAAAAAATTTCTGGCTATGGCTGAAAATGTCTCGAAATGTACTATGGGCACCCTCCATTCCGATCGAGGTGGGGAGTATATGTCTCATGCATTTAATGCATTTCTAGCTAGTTGTGGGATAAAACACCAATGTATAGTGCCTTCCCGGGGCGGTCACTTTTTAGAATGTGTATGATATCACGTGAGTTAACCGGAGAGGATTATTAAAAGACCAAAATGTATAAAAATGTATACATACAGAGGGGGGTGGGGGTTTTTTAAATAGGCTCACAATGTAAGTATAGTATTTATATTGGGGTATTATTAATTACCTCTTGAATGCACGTGATATAGGGGTCTTTTCATAAGTGAATGCCCCGGGAGTGCCTTATACACCTCAGCAAAATGGTGTTGCTGAGAGAAAAAACAAGTCATTGACGGAAATGGCGCGATGTATGGTCAAAAGTCAAGCTTTCCCGCATTCTTTTTGGCTTGAGGCCATCATGTGGGTCACTCATGTACTTAAAGGGTATCCTATGAAAGCTTTGCAGTCTATTACTCCATATGAAGCATGGCACGATAGAAAGCCTTCTATTGAGCACATGCGTGCTTTTCGCTATTTGGCATATGCTTTGGTGCCACAAACATGGCAAAGAAAATTGGATGATAAGGCTTTCAAATGTATTTTTGTTGTTTATAGTGCTGAAAGCAAAGGTTACAGGTTATATCATCCGCAAACAAAGCGTATTCTGGTTTCACGGGATGTAGTGTTTGTGGAAGATTCTGTTTAGCCCTTGTTGTCATGTACTAGAGACAGTAATGTAAGCTCACAGGACATTTATGACACTTTGTTGCCTCTTTTCAGTGGTGGAAATACGAATGTAAGTTCCAATGAGGCAAATGTACAACCTATGGGGGTTTCTAAAAATGTTACAGATCAGCCTAGTGCAGATGTACATGATGTACTTGATGAGGAAAGGGCTAAAAATGAGCAGGCTAGAGGTATGCCAAAATGGCTGGTGCACACTTTGCGTGACAGTAAATTGGATGCACCTTTGTCTAGTCGTACTCGTTTAGGCTCTCACCATGCACCTTATGCATCACATTGTTATGCTTTGGCTGTGTCTAGCTTACATGATGTTGAGGAGCCTCTGTCTTTTGATGAAGCACAAAATTCCAAAAAATTGGATGGCTGTCATGCAATCAGAATATGATGCACTTATAAAAAATGACACGTGGAATTTATGTGATTTGCCTCCTGGCAAAAAAGGCCATTGGTACGAAGTGGGTTTACAAGTTGAAACGCAAGCTAGACGGTGAGATCGATCGCCATAAGGCTCAACTTGTTGCAAAGGGTTATGCACAGCAAAAAGGCATAGATTATGAAGAGAATTTTGTTCCCACTTGTCATATGACTACTGTGCGTATGTGCATTGGCAGCTCATTTTGGTTGGGATGTACATCAATCAGACATTGTTACTGCTTTCTTGAATGGTGACATATTTGAGGAAGTTTATGTCACGCAGCCTCGTGGTTTTGTCATAAAAGGACAAGAGGACAAAGTATGCAGATGTAAGAAGGCTTTGTATGGGTTGAAGCAATCTCCTCGTGCTTGGTATGAGAAAGCTGACACTCATTTGGTTAAACGAGGCTTTTGTAACAGTCCAACAGAAAGCACATTGTATGTAAAGTGTGAGGGTGATGTACTTCTCATTGTGGTTCTTTATGTCGATGATTTGCTGATCACTGGACCAAATGAGAGACATATTGCTGAATTTAAGGCTGATTTGAATGCTACTTTTAAGATGAAAGATTTGGGGTTGCTACATCATTACTTGGGTATACAGTTTAAGCAGTGTGATGGTGGTATTGCCTTGTGTCAGAAAAGTTACATAGAGACATTGCTATGTAAGTTTGGACTTGAAGATTGCAAACCTATTGCCACTCCCATGAAAACAGGTTTGAAGTTAAGTCTACATGATGCTGGCGATCTTGCTGATGTCACTCTTTACCAAACTGTTGTTGGCTGCCTCATTTATGTATGCAACACGAGGCCAGATATTCAGTTTGCAGTCTCACAAGTCAGCAGATTTATGCATAGCTCAGGGTCTAAGCATTGGCAGGCTGTCAAGAGGATTTTCCGCAACCTTAGTGGCACTTTACATCTTGGCATCATTGCCGCCAGACTTGCATGATTTTTCGGACTCAGATTGGGCTGGTTGTTTTGACACGCGAGTGTCCACAAGTGGTTTTTTGTTTCATGCTTGGAAGTTCATGTATATCATGGTTGAGCAAGAAGCAACCTACTGTGGCCACTTCAAGTTGTGAGGCTGAGTTCAAGGCAGTCTTCAGAGCTACGGTTGAGTGTGTATGGCTCAGACACCTTATGGCTGATTTGGGTGTTGGACAGGACATTGCCAACACTATCTACACTGACAGTCAGAGCGCATTGACAGTTCAGAGGAACCCAGTTTTTCATCCTCGCACAAAGCACATTGAGGTGCATTACCACTATGTCAGGGAGAGGCTCTCAGCAGGAGAGATCAGCTTGGCTTATGTGCCAACACAGTTCAACCTTGCATATCTTTTCACAAAGGCATTGTCTCATGAGAAGCTTGAATCTTTCCGCAAATCTTTGGGCTTACTCCCCTTTGTGGACTGATCATGTCCTTAGGGCATGGCACTTACCTTTACTCATGTGCCATCTCTTGTTCACCGCATCACTCCAGGGGGGATTTGTTACCATATACATGTGGTAGTAATGTGTGTGCACACACTAGGACCGCCGGGGCATTTTTTCCCTCTTTAGGAGGTTTTTTCCCCCGAGCATTGTATATACGCCCATCACTCTAGGGCTATCTATCTTTCCATTGCATACTAAGTAATATACTCTCTATTGTGTGCCTTAAGCTTCCTTCGTCTTCTCTAAGCTGTGTGCGTTTCTCTGCAACCCTAAATCCAACAACATATACTCCCCCCCTCGATCTGAACGGGGGGTGCCCATAGTACATTTAGAGACATTTTCAGCTATAGCTAGAAATTCCTTCAAGCACATGAACACTTTGTACTTAGCTTTAAGAGGATACACCAATACATGCTTGTGGTAATCATCAATGAAAGTCACAAAGTATAGGTCACCATCCCTTTGGAAACTTCAAACGGTGCATCTTACCCAAAATTTAGCCTTCACAAACATGCTTTATAGGTGCTTCAAGAAGTGGCAAAGAAGAAACCATATAAAATTTTTGCAAACACAGCAAATTGGCAAATTCAAATGCCCAAAACGTGTAGGCCAAGGAAAAATCTATCCGTTTGTCCCCAAATTCTCGCTATATTTCACGTGTATCTGCAGTTTTACTCTCTCATAATTTAGTGATCGAGTTTGACTCCCACTTTGAGAATGATCGAGTGTTTACTCTCACTTTGATAGGTTTTGTCAGTTTGGACACAATTAAGTGTTCTTGTACCAAACTCTCACAGGAGTGAGGATTGTGTATGCTTGTGTGGCTATAGATAGGTAGTCACACGTATTTTGCAGATTTTTGCAGGCACTTTCTCTTGTGGGATGCATTTTGAGCTAGTTTTCTCTCTACTTTCGTATATGGTTATGCCCTTTACGCTCAGTTTACCAGTCTCTCCCAGATTGCATGCTTGCAAAGTTTGCAACTTGTGGACTTGGTTTTATGCTTGTGTGAGCATCGGCTTTGATGTAGTTTGATCATGGTTTCATGATTGTATAGTGATCGATTTATTCCCGCTTTGATAGTGATTGAGTGTTTACTTTCACTTTGACGCTTGGGACACAGATACAGGTTTAGTGTTCTTCTACCCACTCTCGTAGGAGTGCATTTATAGTATGCTCGTAGTGGTTATATGTTTCCTTTGATTTTGCCTCATGTTCTCACATTGACACATATTCCAAGCATGAGACTACAACATGCAAGTTACATGTTTTCACTATTGAGCTACTGGTTGGTTTATGCCTGATTAGCGCAATGGTCGAGGGATCTCCCACTTTTGACGTATGTGCATTGACATGATGTGTGACACAATTGAGTCTACAGTGACGGCTCATGAGGGGTGGAGGTCTTGATCTTCCCGACATATGCGATGCTGGTATTGTGGTCACGCAAGCACATAAGGCACTGTTGTTTTAGACGCATGAGACAACAATGGAGGCAAATGCATGATGCACAGATAGTCATGACACAGACTAGAGAGACGGCTATGTATGTCGGTGATGGTGATGTCACACTTACCGCTCCCCTCCACCCATGAGACATGTCTGACAGATGACACTTGCTCTCGATGGCTACTAGATGAGTCTGTAGCATTTCATGTCACACAATGTCATGACTGGTTCAACACATTTTCTAGTGGGAGTTATGGTCGTGTTCATCTGGCTGATGGTTCAACGTATGACATAGAGGGTGTAGGAGATATATGTTTGTTACTACCTAGTGGTGCATCTTATATGCTTACACATGTGCGTTATGTCCTAGGATTGCTCATAGCTTGATCTTAGTGAGATTCCTAAGAGAGAGTGGATGTCAGGTACTGCTTCAAGAGCATTGTTTCCAAGTGCAATTGGGTCTCCTAGTCATTGCGCGAGGTGCTAGGTCATACATTGTATACACATTCTAGGTTTCTCAAGTGGGAGACAATATAGTCTCCATTACTACCATGACATGTTTTGAGAGAGAGACGAGACGTGTCTCCTTTGTGGCTGAGCTCATGCTCACTAGACAAAGCATTTACCTGTGCAGGACATCCCAGTAGACTATGTATAGACAAAGTTAGAGCGGCAGTGCTTCTAGTGAGACACAACAGGTGTTGTCAAAGTTTGTGCATGCAAAGGTAGAGCAATTCTTCTCCCTAGAGACACAGGCAGAGATGACAAACATGGCATTTTTGGATATGATCATGCTAGATGCTGATGAGTTGGTGCCAAGATGCACATTTTTGTCTTTGGGTGAAAGAGATGTATCCATCCCAGTGTTGGCGTTGACACATCCATAAACGATGGGTAGTCCTAATAATACAGTGATTGCACATAGCGCAGGGGAGATGGGTACAACCAAGCTTGTACAGATTTTGTCAGCGTTCGGGCATATCATGTATGACTTACTAGTGTCGAGGCCTAACACATCAGCTATAGTGGGAGCATTTGGAGCAAGGATTGTCATTCGTATGATGATTGACACTAGCATGTTGCATAGTGGAGTTTTGAAAATCATACAGAGTAGTCTGCAGGATTTGCATGCAGGCTCTATCGTGGCTACACACGCTTGCTATCCCTAGAGCCAATAGACTGCAAGAAGATTGATTGAGCGAGCCAGTGGATGTAGGTCGAGAGAGTCTCTCACTTCTTTTCTTATACATACTAGTAGTTTAGCTAGTAGGACCCACTTATTGGCACATTTGCCTTTAATTGGGAGATTGTTGGGATACACGCACATGTGTCTTGCTTGATCGCTCAGGTTATGGGCGCTCGCCTACTGACACAATATTCTTGTGTACATGTACAAAGAATAAGGGGCATCTCATAAGTTGATTCTTGCTCCACCCACACTGTTTACTCTCTCCTTCTCCCCTTCTCGCACACACACCGCACTGCATCCTGCACGATGCATGCACGCATCTGTGCAAACGTACTCTTCATTATTAACCTTGTCAACATTATATTTAAATGTGGTTAATGCTTTTAATAGGGACCAAAAGACAATTCTGATCAATTATATTTGTAAATACTCCTACTATAAGCTTGATTATTTGTGATCACTTTTTGTAATTTCCAAATAATGCTAAGGTCCACTATGTGGACTTTGCATGATTCTGTTTATGAATTGATGTTATGAAGCACATATGTAGGGCTTAAATTTTATGGAATTTACAAATTTTTGCATGTTTTCTTGTTTTATCCTATTTAAGATAACTCTTTGTTATTATTTGTCTAGTTGTTAATTATATTTAGCATTGTTATCATCCTTACCTTTGTACTAACCAAGAGCCTCCAAAGGCCTCTTCTTTTATTTTCCTCTTTTGTGGAATTTTCATAGTGTAATCCACATCATGGACTTTACTTATTGTAGCTGACAAACTATTCGCCTTTTATATGGATACAATCAAGAACAAACATTGTGAGAGAGAAGAAGTTGGATAAGTCCTCTCCTCCTTTTGGTTTTCTTTTATTTTTGCAAATGCCAATCCAAAAGATGGAGGTAATAAAAATACTAACAACGTTGTATAGAAAATGTTCAATTCATGGACTATAGTGGATTTAGAATGCACTCCTTCATTTTTGCCAAATCAAATATTTAGAATAGTCTATAATTTATTGTACCTAGCTAGTTGAGGATGCTAAGTCTCTCGTAGATTTCATTCTAAGAGTCCAATAGAATTGCATTAATTCCAATTATATGGCTTGCTTATCAGTTTGATTACTATTTATTTCTTCAGATAAACTCCAGGTACATAATTTCTTGATATATTATATCAATATGCATCTCATGACAGCATTTGAGTTCTCTTTGATGAGTCACTCCTCTCTATAGGTCCAAATGTCATCTATATTGCACCATTCTAGTGCTTATTCTAATTCCTTCTTTATCTTAAGGTCTCCAAATTTTGCACTACCTCTTACAACATCTTCTTATAAAACTGTATTAGGTAAAGTGGGAAAATCCCAATTTCTAGGTTGGACAACTTTCAACATATCACGTATAAAGGAATGAGATTTTTGTCAAAGATGTCAATTTGCTTAAGGTCTCATTCCAATTTATGCACGTACATTACACATTGAGAACAGATTTGGACATGAAATTTCATGGTTTTAGTCAATTGAACCATTAAGATACTAGTGCATTCCAGACATTATCATTGTGTATGCTTTATTGTTCTACCTATGATTTATCTCAAGGTGAAGTTTCAAGGCCCACCACCTATCCAAGCTAAGTTAAAAATGAGTACCTAAACTCATTCAAGGTCCACCACTTGTCCAAGTTAGGACTCAAACTGAGAAAAATAACCCACCTTTCTATGACATTCAAGCTCATCCAAGCAAATTCCACTCCTAATCTAGGACTTCTTCATTTGAGGCATGAAGCATACATAAAACATGTCTCATATGATTGGTTGCATCATAAGAGTGTTGGTTTCATGGTGCACTTATCTAAGCTAGGCTCCCTTGGAGGAATATAAAGCCCACCACTTGTCCAAGTTAGGTTCCCTTAACCTATGGAAGAATACAAAGTCAAATTCTTGTCCAAGCTACACTCAAAGTGATATGTTAAAATGAGTACCTACATATATGTTTAAGTTCTCTATTAAAATAAATAAGGTTTCCAATGAGAAAAAACCCCATTCCCAAGACTAATGATCACTTTCAATTTTTATCAATATAGACAATTTGACCATTAACAAACAAAAAAATTGAATTTTATTTAAGATATTTCTTTCACTTTTCTTTTTTAGATATTTTTTGAGCTACATCAAGAAGTGTCAAGATCACATATATTACATTCTAGAATACCATGTCATACGCCACTTGATGCACGTAGATGTATTCTTTTGAACATGTTCATGAGGATAAGACATTTAGGCATTCATCCACACTTATGTTAAGTCATTCTAATTTTATACATTTTATAACAAAGGGGTTTTTAAATCCACCACTTGGCCATTCTAAAGTATTCAATCAATTTCATGTTACTTGTGTGAATGCTATTCTATGTGTATTTATGAGAAAAAAGCAGTTGTTATAAAGAAAATTTCAATCTATTTGCAACTATAATAGATGTAAAGCTCTTGTGTTTATTACATTGTTATTATCATTAAACATATTTGGAAAACACAAGTCTTAAGGAAGAAGAATAAAACTAATGTCAATAATGGATTTTATGATAAAGAGTTGCGATTTTGACACTATGTTCTAAATGAATGGGTTATAGACGCATATTATTCAAAACTGTAATGATCTATATTAAAAAAAAAATTATTTGTGCATGAATACATGCATATGAATTTCCATGCCAATATCACAACAACATGGCATATTCTTGTATGAATCTCCATGCTAATATGACAACAACATTGTTCAATTGATATTTTTTATTAAAGAGGTCTTCTATTGATACAACTTATATTAAGTACAAAATTTTATATACCACCCATTGACCCAGCATAAAAAAAAGGGACGTTGTTCAAGTCGTACTTGTGTCTTGAAGCAAAAAGGATTCTCTTGACTAAATCCATTTATACATTGTAAACAAAAATAATGATCACATTCCAAAAAAATATATAAAGAAAAATTTGTATCCTTAAATTAGAATTCACTCCATTAATAAAGAAGTCCCCTTTCACTAAGGTGGACTTTGTGGAAAAATCCAAGTTACAACGAGGCCTAAATATTTATAGTGGATCCATTGACACAAGATATGAGCACAATATAGATAATTCTCTACTCAAAGCAACAAGAAAAAGAGCACCCATAAAAAGGATGCACTCCATTAATAAAGAGTCCCCTAAATGTTAAGGGTGCACTCCATGTGAAACACATAGGTTGAACAGAAGTCCCCTTACAATAGGGTACACTTCGTAGAAAAAAATAAAGTGATAAATGGTTAATTGAAAGAGACATTCTAACTGGCAAAGGAGCATATGCTTGTTGCATTGGCGGATTTGGGGCAGGATAAACCCTTGTGTGGTTTATCGGCGAAGCCCAAGTCTATGCGTGATGATGATTGGCAGGATCTTGATGAGTTAGCCATGTCTACGATTCGTTTGCATCTGGTTGAGTCTATTTACTGGCAGGTCTCGAGGGAGACTACAACTCATGCTTTATGGCAGAGTTTACATGCTATGTATGCGGCATCCATGTCTATTGGGGAGTCTAGTCCCACTTCTATGTCCATGGGAGAGATTGGTCCCACACGCAAGTCTCGACGGCATAGAGACTTGACATGTTGGCATTGTGGACATAGAGGGCACATAAGGCGTCGATGTTTCAGGCGTTTGAGACAACGGAGGCCAAAAATGCGTGATGCAGATTTGGGCATGACAGATGCTAGTGAGATCAGTACGGTGGTTACTAAGTATTCTTGTGACGGCGATGTCACATTTACATCTAGCTTGTCTTCAGACGATCTTATGTCTACGGATTGCATATCAGATTGCACATTGTCTTCACATTGGTTACTAGATTCAGATGCTACTTTCCATGTCACGTCGCATCGTGAGTGGTTTAGCACGTTTTCTAGTGGGAGACTTGGTTGTGTGCACATGGTTGATGGTGTTTTGTATGACATTGAGGGTGCAGGAGACGTATGTTTGTCCTTGCCCAGTGGTATGATATTTACCCTGCGTCATGTGCGTTATGTGCCAGATCTGAGACGGGATTTGATCTCAGTCAGACAGTTACGGGATAGTGGATGTCAGATTTCGCTACGAGAGCGAGATTTTGTGATGCATTTGGGTTCGCTAGTGATTGCGAGAGGTGCCAGGAGTGGTACAGGTTACCCATTGCATGTGGATCACGCGAGAGACGGTGTTGTCTCTGTGATCATGCAGCGAGGTAGACAGCGAGAGAGAAAGCGAGTCTCTTTTGCTTGTGGGTTGCAGGATGCTTTGCATGGAGTGCAGAGTAGTGAGCTCGTTGTGCACACAGCTGGGGCACGACTTGATCAGTCACACAGAGAGGTGACAGAGTTAGACATGCATGCTTTGCTAGTGACTGAGTAAAGCAGAGAGTCAGTTGTGCGAGATACTTCTATGCAGATAGACAGGTAGAGCTGTCTTGCTCTAGTGAGTCACGACAGGAGGATGTTGTGCAAGAGTCTATGCATATGGAGTTAGAGCATGAGAGCTCTAGTGAGTCACAGCAGATTGAGTGGTCATGTTTGCAGTGGATGATTGCAGAGGAGGCTGAGATGTCAGCGATTATGCAGTCATTCCTTTCTATGCTCGACAGTGAGCATGGGGATATAGTTGTGCAGGATATGTCTTCCAGCAGACACCTAGAGCAGCTGGTTTGCTCTGAGGTTGCACGACAGGTTGATGCATCTTTTGCGGACAGTCAGGAGATGCATGTTGTTGACACGCCTTGTCAGTCAGAGATGCCTATTGCCAGGGATATATATGTTGATGCATGCTCCGTAGAGCTAGCAGGGCCCGCTAGCATTGCATCGGCATTCGGTGGTCTCATGTATGAGATGCTGATCTTGAGACCGGATATGGCAGCTGCAGTGAGAGCATTTGCAGTTGGGGTTGTCAGTCGTCTGTTGACTGATGATGGCATAGTGCACGAGGGAGATATGTAGGTATTGCGTACATACTTGCAGTACGTGTGCGGTACATCTGGTGGTGTATGGACTTACACGGGAGCAGGACAGCCAGATGCACACGATCACAGCCAGCCAGTGAGCATCGGTTGAGAGCGGTTTTCTCTCGCCTTTTGTAGTCTTTAGACTAGGTTCTCTTGCTTAAAGGCACAGTCGCCTTTAAGTGGGAGGTTGTTGGGGTATAGGCGTTTGTGCCTTGCCCGACCGCCCAGAGTCTGGGCGCCCACTGACTTGTATACCTTATACATAGCATAAGTGTATAGGGGGCTGCTCACTCTTTAGAGTCTCCCCACCCATATTTGTGTTGTGTGTCTCCTTCTCTCTCTCACTCTCCGTCTGTGGTGCTCTCCGATCCCCTTCAGTAGGATATATAGATCTTAGATTCACTATTTGGCCATTCTAGCCAATTCTTGGAAGGTGGGTGCATCCAAGATCCACCATTTGGCCATTCTAACTAGGTCTTCCAAGGTGGATGCAATGGTTGGTTTCTCCTTCATCCACCAACTTCCCATTTTAAACAAAGTGTGTGCAATATGCATACCTTAGATCCACCACCTGACCATTCTAACCAAGTCTTGAAGGTGGTTACAATTTAGATCCACCATTTGGCCCTTCTAACCACGTCTTGCAAGGTGGATGTAATGGTTGGTTTCTCCTATATCCACCGACTTCCTATTCTAAACAAAGTGTGTGCAATATGTAGACCTTAGATCCACCACCTAGCCATTCTAACCAAGTTTCAAATGTGGCTACAATTAAGATCCACCACTTGGCTGTTCTAAACAAATCTTACAAGGTGGATGCAATTGTTGGTTTCTCTTACATCCACCAACTTCCCATTTTAAACAAAGTGTGTGCAATATGTAGACCTTAGATCCATCACTTGGCCATTCTATGAATTATTGGTAGGTGGGTACATCCATGATCGAGGTATTGGTAGGTGGGTGCATCCATGATCCACCACTTGGCCATTCTAACCATGTCTTAAAGTTAGGTGCATTCAATACTTGGCCATCATAAGACTTGTAGTTTTACGAAAATTTTGTGGGATGAGTAGACCTTAGATCCACCACTTGGTCATCCTAACCAAGGTGTGAATTGTGGATCCAATTATTGGTGTCTCCTAGATCCACCACCTTGCAATTTCAAATAAAGTGCATAAAATTGGTAGAGTGGAGATTCCCTAGTGGGCCATTCTAACCAAGTCTTGGAGAGTGAGTGCATCCAAGATCCAACACTCGGCCATTCTAGCCAAGTTTTGGAATGTGGATGCAATGTTTGGCATCTCCTAAATCCTCCAATTTATAACTTTTAACAAAATGTGTGAGAAAGATAGACCTTAATTCCAACACTTAGCCATTCTAACCAATTTTTGAAGGTGGGTGCATCTGAGATCCACCACTTGGCCATTCTAACCATGTCTTGTAAGGTGGATGCAATGGTTGGTTTTTCCTATATCCATCAACTTCTCATTTTAAACAAAGTGTGTGAAATATGTAAACCTTAGATCCACCACCTAGCCATTCTAATCAAGTTTTGAAGGTGTCTTCAATTTAGATCCACCACTTGGCCATTCTAACCAAATTTTGCAAGTTAAATGCAATGGTTGGTTTCTCTTACGTCCACCATCTATCAATTTTTAAATAGTGTTTATAGGAAAGATAGACCATAGATCCACCACTTGGCCATTCTAACCATGTCTTAAAGTTAGGTGCATTCAACACTTGGCCATCATAAAACTCGTATTTACACAATGTTTGTGGGATAAGTAGATCCTAGATCCACCACTTGACCATTTAGACTAAGAATTGGGAAGTAGGTGCATCAAAGATCCACCACTCGGCCATTATAACCAAGGCTTGAAATGTGGATCCAATTGCTGGTGTCTCCTAGATCCACCACCTTGCAATCTTGAATAAAGTGCGTGAAATAGGTAGACCTCACATTCCCCAGTGGGCCATTCTAACACAGTCCTAGAGGGTGAATGCATGCAAGATCCAACAGTTAGCCATTCTAGCCAAGTTTTGGAAGGTGGGTGCAATGGTTGGCGTCTCTTAAATCCTCCAATTTACAACTTTCAACAAAGTGTGTAAGAAAGGTAGACCTTAGATCCTCAGCAATTTTAGCGAATTTCTAAAGGTGGGTGCATCCAAGATCCACCACTTGGCCATTCTAAGTATATTTTTCAAGGTGGATGCAATGGTTGGTTTCTCATACATCCACCAAACTTCCCAATTTAAACAAAGTATGTGCAACATGGAGACCTTAGATCCATCGCCTGGCCATTCTAACCAATTCTTGAAGGTGGCTACAAATTAGATCCACCACTTGTCCATTCTAACCTAACCTTGCAAGGTGGATGCAATGGTTGGTCTCTCCTACGTCCACCATCTATCAATTTTAAATAGTTTTTGTAGGAAAGGTAGACTGTAGATCCACCACTTGGCCATTCTGACCATGTCTTAAAGTTAGGTGCATTCAACACTTGGCCATCATAATACTTGTAATTTTACATAAATTTTGTGGGATGAGTAGATCCTAGATTGACCACTTGGCCATTCAGACTAAGATCTGGAAAGTATGTGCATCAAAGATCCACCACTCGACCATCCTTACCAAGGTTTGAAATGTGGATCCAATTATTTATGTCTCCTAAATCCACCACCTTGCAGTTTCAAATAAAGTTTATGAAATAAGTAGACCTTAAATTCCCCAATGGGCCATTCTAACCAAGTCCTCTAGAGTGAGTGCATCCAAGATCCAACACTTGGCCATTCTAGCCAAGTTTTGGAAGGTGGGTGCAATGGTTGGTGTCTCCTAAATCCTCCAATTTACAACTTTCAACAAAGTGTGTGAGAAACATAGACCTTAGATCCACCACTTAGCCATTCTAGCCAATTCTTGAAGGTGGGTGCATCCAAGATCCACCACTTGACCAGGTCTTATAAGGTGGATACAATGGTCAATTTCTCCTATATCCATCAACTTCTCGTTTTAAACAAAGTGTGTGTAATATGTAGACCTTAGAGCCACCACCTAATCATTCTAATCAAGTTTTGAAGGTGTCTGCAATTTAGATCCACCACTTGGCCATTCTAACCAAATTTTGCAAGGTGGATGCAATGGTTGATTTCTCTTGCATTCATCATCTATCAATTTTAAATATTGTTTATAGGAAAGATAAGACCATACATCCAACACTTGGCCATTCTAACCCAATATTGGTAGGTGGGTGTAGACAGTAGATCCACCACTTGGCCATTCTAACCATGTCCTAAGGTTAGGTGCATTCAAAACTTGGCCATCATAACACTTGTAATTTTACACAAACTTTATGGGATGAGTAGATCCTGAAACCACCACTTGACCATTAAGACTAAGAATTGGAAAGTAGGTGCATCAAAGATCCACCACTCGGCCATTATAACCAAGGCTTAAAATATGGATCCAATTGTTGGTGTCTCCTAGATCCACCACCTTGCAATCTCAAATAAAGTGTGTGAACTAGGTAGACCTCACATTCCCTAGTGGGCCATTCTAACCAACTCCTAGAGGGTAAGTGCATCCAAGATCCAACAGTTGGCCATTCAAGCCAAATTTTGGAAGGTGGGTGCAATGGTTGGTGTCTCCTAAATCCTCCAATTTACAACTTTCAACAAAGTGTGTAAAAAAGGTAGACCTTAGATCCTTAGCCATTCTAGCCAATTCTTGAAGGTGGATGTATCCAAGATCCACCACTTGGCCATTCTAACCAGATTTTTCAAGGTGGATGCAATGGTTGGTTTCTCCTACATCCACCAACTTTCTATTTTTCAAGGTGGGTGCATCCAAGATCCACCACTTGGCCATTCTAACAAAATCTTACAAGGTGGATGCAATGGTTGGTTTCTCCTACATCCACCAACTTTCTATTTTTCAAGGTGGGTGCATCCAAGATCCACCACTTGGCCATTCTAACCAAGTATTGGTAGGTGGGTGTAGACCGTAGATCCACCACTTGGCCATTCTAACCATGATTAAAGTTAGGTACATTCAGCACTTGGCCATCATAACATTTATAATTCTACACATTGTTTGTGGGATGACCAGATCCTAGATCCACCACTTGACCATTTAGACTAAGAATTGGAAAGTAGGTGCTTAAAAAATCCACCACTCGGCCATTATAACCAAGGCTTGAAATGTAGATCCAATTGTTGGTGTCTCCTAGATCCACCACCTTGCAATCTCAAATAAAGTGTGTGAAATAGGTAGACCTTAGATTCCCCAGTGGGCCATTCTAACCAACTCATAGAGGGTAAGTGCATCCAAGATCCAACAGTTGGCCATTCAAGCCAAGTTTTATAAGGTGGGTGAAATGGTTGGTGTCTCCGAAATCCTCCAATTTACAACTTTCAACAAAGTGTGCAAGAAAGGTAGACCCTAGATCCTTAGTCATTCTAGCCAATTCCTGAAGGTGGGTGCATCCATGATTGACCACTTGGCCATTCTAACCAAATTTTTCAAGGTGGATGCAATGGTTGGTTTCTCCTACATCCACCAACTTCTTATTTTTCAAGGTGGGTGCATCCAAGATCCACCACTTTGCCATTCTAGCCAGATTTTCAAGGTGGATGCAATGGTTGGTTTCTCCTACATCCACTAACTTCCTATTTTTAACAAAGTGTGTGTAATTTGTACACCTTAGATCCACCAACTGACCATTCTAACCGAGGCTTGAAGGTGGTTGCAATTTAGATCCACCACTTGGCCATTCTAACCAAATCTTGCAAGGTGGATGCAATGTTTCATTTCTCCTACGTCCACAATCTATCAATTTTAAATAGTGTTTATAGGAAAGATAGACCATAGATGCACCACTTGGACATTCTAACCAAGTATTGGTAGGTGGGTATAGACCGTAGATCCACCACTTGGCCATTCTGACCATGTCTTAAAGTTAGGTGCATTCAACACTTGGCCATCATAATATTTGTAATTTTACACAATGTTTGTGGAATGAGCCGACCCTAGATCCACCACTTGACCATTTAGACTAAGAATTGGAAAGTAGGTGCATCAAAGATCCACCACTCGGCCATTATAACCAAGGCTTGAAAGGTAGATCCAATTTTTGGTGTCTCCTAGATCCACCACCTTGCAATCTCAAATAAAGTGTGTGAAATAGGTAGACCTTAGATTCCCCAGTGGTCCATTCAAACCAAATCCTAGAGGGTAAGTGCATCCAAGATCCAACACTTGGTCATTCAAGCCAAGTTTGGGAAGGTGGATGCAATGGTTGGTGTCCCCTAAATCCTGCAATTTACAACTTTCAACAAAGTGTGTAAGAAAGTTAGACCTTAGATCCTTAGCCAACACTTGGCCATTCAAGCCAAGTTTGGGAAGGTGGATGCAATGGTTGGTGTCTCCTAAATCCTACAATTTACAACTTTCAACAAAGTGTGTAAGAAAGGTAGACCTTAGATCCTTAGCCATTCTAGCCAATTCCTAAAGGTGGGTGCATCCAAGATCCACTATTGGCCATTCTAACCAAATTTTTCAAGGTAGATGCAATGGTTGGTTTCTCCTGCATTCACCAAAGTGTATGCAATATGCAGGCTTTAGAACCACCACCTGGCCATTCTAAACAAGGCTTGAAGGTGGCTGCAATTTAGATACACCACTTGGCCATTCTAACCAAATCTTGCAAGGTGGATGCAATGGTTGGTTTCTCCTACATTCACCATCTATCAATTTGTCCATTCTAGCTAGTTCTTGAAGGTGGTTACATCCAAAATCCACCACTTGGCCATTCTTACCAGACATTGCAAGTTTGCTTCTGGCCATTCTAGCCAAGTTTTAAAGGTGGCTGCAATTAAGATCCACCACTTGGCCATTATAACCAAATCTTGCAGGGTCGATGTAATGGTTGGTTTCTCCTACATCTATCAACTTCCCATTTAAAACAAAGTGTGTGCAATATATAGACCTTAGACCCACCACCGGGCCATTCTAACCAAGTCTTAAAGGTGGCTACAATTAAGATCCACCACTTGACCATTCTAACCAAACCTTGCAAGATGGATGTAATGGTTTGGTTCTTCTATGCCCACCATCTATCAATTTTAAATAGTGTTTGTAGGAAACATAGACCGTACATCCATCACTTTTCCATTCTAACCAAGTATTGGTACATGGGTGATCCACCACTTGGCCATTCTAACCAAGTATTGGCAGGTGGGTGATCCACCACTTGGCCATTTTAACCATGTCTTAAAGTTAAGTGTATTCAATACTTGGCCATCATAACACTTCTTATTTTACACAAAGTTTGTGGCATGAGTAGACTCTAGATCCACCACTTAACCATTCTGACCTTGAAATTTTAAATAAAGTGTGTGAAAACGTTAGGTCTTATATGCACCACTTGGCCATTGTAAGTAAGTCCTAGAATGTGAGTGCATGCAAGCTCCAACACTTGGCCATTCTCAGCAAGTTCTAGAAAGTGGATGCAATGGTGGATGTCCTCTAAATCTACAAGCTTCCACCTTTAAACCAAGTGTGTGGTATATGTAGCCCTTAGATACACTACCTAGCTATTCTAACCAAGTCTTGAATGTAGTTGCATCCAAGATTCACCACCTTGCCATTGTAACCAAGTCTTGCAAGCTGGATGCAATGGTTGGTTTCTCCTACATCCAACACCTTGAAATTTTAAACAAAATATGTGGGCTAGGTAAGCCCAAGATGCACCACTTGGCCATTCTCACCAAGTCTTGAAGGTGAATGCATCCAACATCCACCACTCACCGATGCTAACCAACTCTTGGGAGGTGGGTGCATCCAAGATCCACCACTTAGCCAGTCTAATGATTTCTTGAAACGATTGCATTAAAGGTCCACCACTTGGCCATTAAGTCTTGAAATGTAGGTACATTCTTGACACTTCAAATAAAGTGTTTGAAAAATCTACATCCTAGATCCACCACTTGACCATTCTAGCCAGGTCTTGAAAGGTTGCAGTCGTTGGTGTCTTCTATATCCACCACCTTCCAATTTTAAATAAAGTGTCTGGGATAACTAGACCCTAGATCCACCACTTGTCCATTCTTCTTAGCACTCTTTCCTAGACCTTAGATCCACCACTTGGCCATTCTAACCAAGTGTTGGAAGGTAGATGCAATGGTTGGTATCTCTTAGATCCACCTCATTGGAATTTTGAGCAAAGTGAATTCAAACTTCCCATGCAAATTCAAATTTTTTCTCTTGAATTCAAAATTTTCCGCTTCAATTTGAATTTTCCCGCCTAAATTCAAATTACCAGGCTCTAGTTCATATTTTCTTGCTTGAATTCAAACTTTCCCACCTAAATTTAAAGTTTCTTGTAGAGTGAAACTCAAACCTGAGATCCACCACTTGGCCAACCTTAACATATAAGCACTTGTGAAGAAAACATATGGGTAGCATTACGTTAGTGAAATGGCCTATCAAACAGACAACAATGTTGGATGGGAGCCCATTGCAATGCTTTGTTCCCATTGATGGAATGCGTACTCGAAGTGAATATGTAGATGCTGATGAAGACAATGCTCAAATAATTCATGAGGGTAAAGCTGTTCAAAGTTCAAGGAAGAGACGATACACTTTCATCAATAGGATGCAAAAAGAAAAAGCACAACCAGATTCTAGGTTCTATATATCAGCTAAATCAATTCAAAGGGTCTCATGTATTGATTGTTGTGCAAAAAAATATTTTTATTATGAAAATTGTGATATGGTGTTGACATGACAAAAAGAATTTTGGGGAGAATCTCAGAAGACACAAACAAACTGTGTTTATGATGTTCTCTCCATATGCTATTAAAAAGATGAGAAGGTGCGGTACTAGTTCAAGATAAATGGGACTATTGTTTGTTGTGGGGCATGGTATGAGCTACATGGAATACCAAAGACATCATTTTATCACTACAAGGAAAACTTTGAGAACAGTGTGCGTCAATATGTGCATGGAAACACATGTACAATGAGAAGAGGACTTCAACATACTAGCTTAGCAAGAGCACTACTCAATGAATTTGTGGATAACAACTCTAAGAAGATGCTACATAGAAGTAGAACAATGTTGGATTGTTCAAGGGAGACTCAATTGGTAATTCCATCAACATACAAACAAGTGGATATTTTAAGTGAATTCAACATGACACTTGAACAAATGGGGTATGAGAAGAAGCTTTCCCAGTCTTCTTTTGGTAGAATTTGGAACAAGGAGTACCCACATTTCACCTTAACAAAGACAAGTGATTTCTCTAAGTGCAATATTTGTAGTTCAATCAAAGCAAGATTGGAAGCCAAAGCTAACCTTGAAGAAAGAGCTTTCCTCTTGAGGGAGGCAGAAGTTCACATGGCACAATAGAAGAGTTGCAGAAGCCTATATTATGCATGGCACACATTTTCAGAAACTCAACCAGATAAATATGTATGCATAATTCATGATAAGATGGATCAAAAGAAGACAACAATTTCAAGACTATGCGTTGTTTCCAAGGGTGTGGATTCAGGTTACAATTTGCAGGTGGCACTAATTAGCATGATTACTCATGGATATGGAGAAGGTCATTATGGACAATTTGTTTTGAATGGTCTGTGGCCAACTGATCCAAACCTTATAGTTGGCTCAATTGCTAATTGTTTACACAACTTAGAAAGGATGAATAAGCATCCACTATTTAAACACAAGGGATGCTTTAGACTACCACAACATGAGTGACGGAAAAGAGCCTATTGTTCAATCCCCTGAAATTGCAGAAGAGGATAATTTGCGATCAACATTCTGTAAATTGCCAGAGAACTTATTGCTACAACTGGATAATTTTACCGGGGAGAATAAAAACCGATATTTATTTGCTTACTTGTGATTGCTTGTTGCAAGGGGGGGTTTCAAAACCATCCAACTAGGATTTTTAATGGTTGGACATACACATTAGGACATAGATGCTATGTTTAGCAGGTTTTTAGAGAAGTTCAGAGTTACACAAAATTATACTTTGCCACATTTGATGGATACACTAAGAACTAGCTCATCTTCATCTCCAGCTTCATTCTTGCTCACTAAGGTTCCTGATTTCAAGAAATACTGTGATGGCTATCTTTGTGATGGACAGGAGATACTTGTTGGTCACTCCAAACCACTTCAATTTAGGTTCTTTATGCAAGAGCAAACACCAGTGATGCAATATAAGGCACATGTAGGTGTTTCAGATTGGAGTGCAAGTACTCGTCTTTGGAAAATAGACAGTGAAGGGAATCCAATGTTACCACAACGAAATCCTCCTTTGGTACCAATGGTGCAATATGTTAAGGCCCATGAGGAAGTGATTGTATGACTAAAGAATTACATAAGGTTTTGGCAGAATTTAGGAGGTGATATATAAGTGTGCCAAGGTACTATAGACCCATGATGATAGATTATTGGAGTAAGGTGATTGATGAGATTGGAAAAAAAATCAGATCAGAAGCATTGTAGTATGAACATTTTGGCCAAAAAATTAGGAACATCATCAATTACAAAGTAATGTGATGAATTTTCAACAAGGGACAGAGAGGTTCTTAGGCTTGGAAGAGTTGAATAATCATTTTTGTGGACCTCAATGAGATAGACCAAGGGAAGAATTTGACCCCATGATTGATGTGCAAGAGGGTGACTTTGTAATGCTACTTCCAAGTGACACAAAAATATATCTTGTTTGTCTTGCCATGGCTTTGTCAGGCATTGACAAAGAGCCTACATCACCAAAATATAGAAAGATTTTGATTCAATATTGAGCACCTTGTGCTAGAAAGAGTGGTATGACTGATGCTCAAGCTTACACCAATTGTTGGAAGGGTTTTGGGGCTATAAACTACGAGGATCCACACTTGTGGGACAATGTTGATGCAATTGTTTGGTGTTGGAGACCAAGCAAACAAGGGACATTTTCTAGAATTAAAATTCCTGAAAGGCATGCTCTAGAAGTTAAAGAAGGGATGACCCGTGCACATCAACCATCTTTGAATCAAAGGCTTGATATGGCATCAAATGAGGAATAAATATTTGGGAGTTTATATTGTCATTGTACTAGTCAAATTTATAAACAAGATCAGTAATTGTATCTTTCTTGCTTTAGTTAATTCATGGTTTTCTTCTAGTTCCTTCCTGTGTATTCTCTTAAGTTTTGGTGTTTATCAACACCACAATTTACAAGATTATCATCTATAGCTACCAACCATTAAAAAATATAGTTACCTCATTTTTTTCCACTTTAAGTGGGAAATTCTCAAATTACATGAATATGCTTGATTTGAACATTCCCATAATGTGAGAGTTTTACCATACTACCTAATATGGTCTTTTATACGACAATCCCCCAATTTAATATACCCGTTTGATGAATGCTAATTTTATTTTATTTCTTTTAAGTGACTTTCTTTGCAGATATATCTACGGGGCTAAACTCAAGCAATTTTGCAACAAGGGAGAATACCGTTGGACACTTTTAGAAGACATAGCTCTTTAGTGTTGGGGTATAAAGCCCAATGTGGTCGCCCAGGTAAGTGGGCAGGCCGCCAGGTATGTACACATATTCTTTTGTAAAAACCTAATAAGAACTCACTATGCTCTACACATCACAGTAGAGCGAGTTCACCATATCGTCGTGCCCTTCTTCTCGCACTCTCTCTCGCGTCGCACTTCCGCTCGTACTCCTTCAACTGGTATCAGAGCTCAGATCGAGGCTCGGGGCAGCACTGCAGAAGGCTAGAGTCACCTGCTCAGATTGGAGTGAAATTCGATAGGAGAAGAGACGGCCCCAAATCTTGTGGGCAAGCCCGTAGGGCTTGGTGTGCTCAGAATTTCATTCTGAGGTCATCTCGGTCACCGTTCGGCTTCGACAAAGTTCTGCGCAGGCCATTTTCGACTACGTGGTCTCAGCGGGTGCAGATCCGACTCTGCAAATTTGGGGTTTTCGGCCTACGACTGAAGGTGCTGAGGATATCGACACTCCCAGAGTGTTGATTTGTGGCTGTCTACACATCGAAGGACGGCTCACAGTTCTTGGAGGCGTGTCACATACGACACGGGCGCATCTACACACAGACTATAGGCGACATCCACTAGTTCATCAGGTAGCTTGTGTTTGCTGCTTGATATTCCAGATTTCATCCTGACATTGCAGGTACTTCCACATGGGATGTATTGTCAGAGATGATGTATGTTTGTTGAGGGTTTGCTGGCTGTGAGTCACGCAGCAAACAACCGTCGCAGCGGTTACAGCATATAGTGGAAAATTTGTGGATGTATGACTTTGTGGGAAGTCTATGTACTGTCAGATTTACTGCAGCCTTTGTTGAGGGTCGAGTGAGGTTTTATTGAGCTGGGGGATTCTCGAATGTTGAGATCCTTTCGGTGATACAGGTCTTGGAGCGATCCCTCGAGCACCCTTAGATAGGCAGCTAGGATGTATTGACTGTGAGTTAGACAGTTGGGATTGCATCTTTGATTTACTGCCGTTGAGGCATTGTCACAGTCTATGCTTACAAGACAATGACAGGACAGTGAGAGACAGTACAGGTGCAGGACAGGTTTACCCACAGCTTACAGTGTAAGAGAGACAGTGTTTTTTGAGGTGTTTTTTGGTCTTTTTTTTAGTACACCAGAGCCATTTTACAAAGGAGACTCTGCCAAAATTTATGCAGAATCTGAAGCTTTCTTGGTTCATTTGACAGGTTGATATTGGTTCAGAGGTCAGTTTACAGGGGAAACTCTGCCGAATTTTTCCCAGGAAAGTAAACCACTGTGGAGCGTAGCTATGGCTGGATCACAGGACACTGCTCTTTACAATATCAAGAAGCTGGATGGAACCAATTTCCCATTGTGGAAGAAGCAGATTTGGCACGTGTTGGTACAAAAGAAGCAGATAAAACCTATAAAGCTCAAGGGGATAAAACCAGAAGATATGGACGAAGATGAATGGAGCGAAATGGATGAATTGGCACTTTCTACCATTATGCTGACTTTGGCAGAAAGCGTTTACTTCAATGTAGCAGACGAGATGTCGGCTTATCAAGCATGGTTAAAGCTGAGTGATCTTTATGAGAAGCAGAGTGCAGCTTCACAGGTATACTGGCTTAAGAAGCTTGTTGACTTGAAGATGAAAGAAGGGACACCTATGTCCAATCATCTGAATGAATTCAACACAATCTATAGTCAGTTGTCAGCTCAAGGTGTCAAGTTTGATGAACCTGTTAGAGCTATGTTCCTGTTGATCACATTGCCGGAATTTGGGACACTTTTCGCACAGCTTTGAGTAATTCTGCACCTCCAGATGGTTTGAACATAGCAGGTGTAGAAGGAAGTCTGCTTACTGAAGAAACCAATAGAAAGACAATGGACAAAGGCAAAGGAATAGCCTTAGTTGTCAGGGGAAGGACCAAAGAAAAGTACAAAGGTGGAAAGAGGAATCAGTCTCGTAGCAAGTCCCGTAGTGCTAAAGGCAAGAGTGACATAGAATGCTACCATTGTGGCAAGAAGGGTCACATGAAAAGAGACTGCAGAGAATGGAAAGTAGAAAAAGGCAAAGAGAAAGCCGAAGACCACGGTGAGAAGAACAAGTCCTCAGTGAAGATTCAAGAAATAAATGTGACAAACACTGTTGCAGAGGATGAGAGTCTAGTGTCAAGAGACATCTACTTCTTGAAGAATACAATGGACTCAGCTCTTCTTACAGCATCGGATGGAAATGCACTGAGTGACTGGATTATAGACTCAGGGGCATCACTTCATGTCTCTCCAAACAAGGAGTGGTTTACCTCTTATGTGACCACTAAAGATCATGTTCGGCTAGGCAATGGGCAGACATGTGAGATCTTAGGTGTTGGAGATGTTCAATTGAAGTTTCAGAATGGCTCTTCTTTCACGCTGAAGAATGTGAGACATGTTTCCGCAATTACAAAGAGCTTGATCAGCACAGGTTTACTTGATGATGCTGGCTACGTCACCACTTTTGGACAGAACATGTGGAAAATATCCAAGGGTTCTATGACAGTAGCACATGGAGTAAAGTCTGGAGGACTTTACATGATTTATGTATCAAATGTCTCTAAAAATGTAATCAATGTAACCGAGCAGCCGAATGTTTCTTTGTGGCATAGACGGTTAGGACGTATGTCCAAGAAGGGAATGGAAATCTTGTCTCGTTCTGGTTATTTGCCTGGCTTTTCATTTGATGATTTTGAATTCTGTGAACATTGTCTGTATGGTAAGCAAACACAGCAGCCACATAAGCATAGAAGCAGTAGAAGAGATACACAGTTGGCACTTGTTCATAGTGATTTGTGTGGACCTATGCCTAACCTATCTCTAGGGGGAGCTTCTTACTTTATGACATTTATAGATGATTACTCGAGGAAAGTATGGGTTTACTTTCTCAAGCACAAGGATGAAGCGTTTAGTGTTTTCAAAACGTTTGTGACACTTGTGGAGAATCAGAGTGGCAAGAAGCTTAAATGCTTACGCACTGACAATGGTGGAGAGTATGTTTCAAAGGCCTTTCAGGACTTTTGTGAGTCAAAAGGTATAAAACGTGAACTTACTGCTCCTTACAATCCTCCTCAAAATGGTGTTGCTGAGAGGATGAATAGGACCATACAAGAGAAGGTCATAAGTATGTTGTCTAATGCACAACTGCCAAATGGGTTTTGGGTTGAAGCTGTATCAACAGCTGTTCATCTTGTAAATAGATCTCCTAGCAAGGTTTTGCATAAGGATTCAGTGCCAGAGATGGTATGGTCAGGCAAAATGCCCTCATACAAGCATCTCAAAGTCTTTGGTTGTGAGGCATATACTCACGTTCCAAAGGAATTTAGGAACAAACTTGAGCCAAAGAGTAGAAACTGCATCTTTCTAGGCTATGGTAATTCTGGTGAGATGGGGTACAGACTTTGGGATCCCAAATCCAGAAAGGTTGTCCGCAGCAATGATGTTCACTTTAATGAATCCAAATATCATTCTAAACCAGAGAGGGTTGAGGAGATTAGAAGAGTTGTCTTCCAAGAAGATGGACCTGCACGTGCAAGACAAAATGTCAGGGCTCAAGAGGAGCAAGGACACGATAGAGTGGAACCACAGGTTGTGGCTGAGCCTGAGCCACCTATTGTGCGTAGATCTGGACGCGTCACGCGACCTCCTGATAGGTTTGTTCCATCTATGAATTATGTCATGTTGACTGATTGCAATGAGCCTTCATGTTACAAGGAAGCAGTGCAAATGAAGGACTTCGGGAATTGGCAATTGGCCATGCAGTCAGAGATGACAGCTCTGCATAAAAACCAGACATGGAAGCTAGTTAAATTACCACGGGGCAAAAATTCTCTACCCTGTAAATGGGTTTACAGGTATAAGATCACTGCTCATGATAGTCAACCAAAGTACAAAGCACGGCTTGTTGCCAAGGGCTTTAAGCAAGAACAAGGCATTGACTTTGATGAAGTCTTCTCTCCGGTGGTCAAGATGACTACATTGAGATGCTTTCTTGCATTGGTTTCCATATTAGATTTGGTGTTGCACCAAATGGATGTCAAGACAGCGTTCTTGCATGGTGATTTAGATGTGGAAATTTACATGCAACAGCCAGAAGGGTTTGTTGAGAAAGGCAAGGAAGATTGGGTATGCCAGTTGTTAAAGAGTCTTTATGGCTTAAAACAATCACCGAGGGCATGGTACCATAAATTCCACAAGTTTATGCTTTCTCAAGGCTACAAACGTAGTGAGTTCGATCACTGTCTATATACAAAGAAAGCTAAGGATGGTAGTTGGCTGATCCTTATTTTGTATGTGGATGACATGTTGATTGCTGGCAAGCACTTGGAAGAAATTTCAGCTTTGAAGTCAAAGATGGCAAAATCGTTTGACATGAAAGACATGGGTGAGGCAAGTCATATACTTGGTATGCGCATTGAGAGAGACAGATCAAAGAAGTTGATTTGGTTATCTCAAACAGAGTATATTGACAAGGTTTTGCAACGTTTCAATATGGAGAAGGGAAAGGCATTGAGTGTTCCATTGCCACCATATGTGAAACTTAGCAAACAAGATTGTCCTGTGTCTGAGGAAGAACAAGCTGAAATGGATAAGATTCCATATGCGTCTGCAGTGGGTAGTTTGATGTATACAATGATTGCTACTCGCCCAGACATTGCATTTGCAGTGGGAGTAGTAAGTCGATACATGTCGAACCCAGGCAAGAAACATTGGGAGGCAGTGAAAGGAATATTGAGATACCTGAAAGCTACAAAGAGTATGCGTATATGCTATGGGAGTCAGGAGCTAAGTGTAAAGGGTTTTACAAACTCAGATTATGCAGGTGACTTAGACAACCGAATGTCTACGTCAGGGTATGTCTTTACATTGGCTGGTGGAGCAGTATCATGGCGTTCTAGATTACAAGATTGTGTTACTCAGTCTACTACAGAGGCTGAATATGTTGCAGCATCAGAGGCATGCAAAGAATCAATTTGGCTTAATCGACTAGTAACAGATTTGGGAATCAAAGAAGAGATGCCTGTGTTATATTGTGATAGTCAAAGTGCTATACAATTGGCTCGCAATCCAGTTTATCACTCAAAGACAAAGCATGTGGATGTGAAGTATCATTTCATCAGGGAAATGATCGAGGATAAGCAACTTCAGCTTGTCAAAGTTCACACCACAGAAAATCCTGCTGATCTACTTACAAAAGGACTTCCCTCAGAGAGCTTTGCGCATTTTCGCAAGCAGTTAGGTGTAGGGTAGTACATCACTTCTCTACATCTCTTGTATATTAGCTTGTATAGTAGCTTCTCTCACACTTAAAGTACCACATTGGACTTTAAGTGGGAGGTTGTTGGGGTATAAAGCCCGATGTGGTTGCCCAGGTAAGTGGGCGGGCCGCCATGTATGTACACATATTCTTTTGTAAAAACTTAATAAGAACTCACTATGCTCTACACATCACAGTAGAGCGAGTTCACCATATCGTCGTGCTCTTCTTCTCGCACTCTCTCTCGCGTCGCACTTTCGCTCGTACTCCTTCATTTAGTACTTTGTCTTTGCAGAAATATTTTTTTAGGGCCTTATGAGCTGTGAAATTAACCCTCTAACATTGTGACTTGTACTTGCAGTGACTAGAATTACTCTTGAGATTATTAATCTTTTAGCAATAAAGCTACTCACATGAGCTCATCTGATTTTGGGTGAACAACAACATTTTGTACTACGTACTTAGCTATTCCAATCTACACCAATTGGGTATCAAATAGGAAGTAAATGTTTTGTTTTTTATAAAATGCCTCTTGTAGTCCGTGCACAAAGATTTGTCGATTTAGGTAGTGTGTAAACACTCATCCTGGTGTAGATTTTTCAATTTAGGCAACCCCAATTAATCATACAAATTTGCCTATTTAGGTTGCACGAGTGCAAATTCGTGAAATTAAGCAGCACACCAAAAAATAGCAGATTCACTAGTGTAAACAATATCAATGTTGATTTGCCAGTTTAGGCAGCAGTAGTGCAGATTCGTCAATCTAGGGAGCACGGCGGATTGGTGTCGATTCACCGATTACAAAATCATGCTATATTGGCTGGCCACCACTGCCCCTAGTATGTTTTTGTTATCCGAATACATATATGATGGAATTGATTTGGATTTGGATTTGGTTTATGATGATTGGTTGTCAACACTTTTTATGGAATTGGAATTGACATTGATGAGAATTGATTACTGAAGGATGACTATGACCAATGATATCCTAACCCATCATGATATGACATATACTCCTTATTCTCGTGGTATGGGACACCAAAATATGCAATGTATGGATGACGACATGCATGAGCAAATTTATTTTTTTGTTACTATTTTTCCATGAATATTTTGACACATAATTTTAACCATCATTTTTGACAAGTATGATTTGTAGATTCTTATCTTAGTCCTTTATGTGGATGATATGTTAATGCCTAGGAAATGCAAGGATGAGATTTCAGCCTTGAAATAAGAGTTACATGCAAAAATTGAAATGAAAGGCATGGGTGAAGCAAGCCATATCCTTGGCATGCGCATAAGGTGAGACAGATTCAAGAAATTGGTCTTTCTGTGCTAGAGTGCTCAAGCATTTCAATATGGAGAGGGGGAAGGCATTGAGTACTCCATTGCCTCCATATGTGAAACTTTTGTCACTGAAATAGTGGGAGATAGTTGGATCAACCACCTTCACTTTCTGTTGGTTATCTAACTTATAATCATGTATCGATAATCTACAAAAATATACAAAGATTAGTTATTAACTATCAAAAGCTTCCTCAATGCAAAGAGTTGAGTTCGAAGGTACATCTCAAAGATGCTAGACAATAGTCATTGATCTCTTTTTGCGATCCTTTAGGAATATCAACACTCTCAGCATCTAGGACCACATAGTCTTTCCTCTGTAGAAGATGATCATTTAAAAAGGCAGCCACCCTGCAGTCTTTGGGATTGATTCTTCTCAACAATGATGGGAGTCTAGCTTTAATCTCCCGTAGCTGCTTTATTTCTAGGCCTTCTCTGTCCACATCCAACTCCTCCTCTTCTTTCACATCCAACTCCTCCTCTTCTTTCACATCCTCCTCCTCCTCTATGATCTCCTCAATTGCCACTTTAGGCCCTTTAAGTTTTCTTGATGGAGTTATGTTAAGGATGATGATGGGTTCTCATCTTGTAGAGGTACTGGTTCAAGAATGTATGTACCTTAACTTCCTCAAGTTAATCATGCCTTTGTTCATTAGTGTAACCTTGTGAGAGTCGATCGCACAAATATATGCATCTTGGAAGAGGTCAATTAGGAATTCAGTAACAACATCTTGCATACAGCCCAAGGCGCTTCTTGTCAACCTTATATCGAGCTTAAATTGCTTTGCTACCTGGCTACAAAGCCATTGTAGGAATTGCAACTATAAGGGCCTTTGTGCCCTCTTGATCTTCCTTAAACATTCTACTTTTTGAGAAAATCTCCTCTTCTTTGCAAGTTGGGGCTTGATATATCAACTCCCTTTTTAAGTGAAGCCCCTTTTCCTTTGCTTTGAGCTCTCTGTTTGCCTTTAACCCTCTCCTTTCTTTGGCTCAACAGGTAGTCTTTCCTTCCTGCTATCTTCTCTGGGGACCTAGGTAGTCTTTCCTTCCTGCTATCTTCTCTGGGGACCTTCTTTGCAGTTTGTGCCATAACTAAATGTCAATCTTGTATTATCAACAAAAATATGAGAAAAAAATATTAAGTCCAAATGAGCAACCCTCCAATTGGACTCACCATTTCATGACTCATGGCAGCCGACATTATCGCCATTATCTTATAAAAGATAATGGCAATTAGTCTCCAAAGGAGAAAGGGCAGCACGAGAGCTTGTCTGTAAATGCTTCAGCCTTTCCCCTGCACAATTTTGAAGGTGTGATGGTAGTTCGAACCCACATCGTCCTTGGAACTCGGCTATCAGGCCTAAGAGAGAAGCCATGGGATTATGAGGAGAAGACCTGGAAGAGTTTCTTCTGTGCGAAGTGCCAGCAGTCTTGCTTCATCGGCTTCTTTTTCAACACAGGCTCAATGGGCGACCTCTTCTCAGGAAGAGGAAGCACAGCAGAGGCACAACCAGTCGAGCTGCAGCGTGCATCATCCTCCTCTTCACTCGCCTGTTTATTCCCTAAAGAAAAAGTGCACCGACCCTTCTTCTCTGCAGATATGCTTGACAGAGAACATATCGCGCAAATGCGCTCCCCAGTGTGGCAACCTGGTTGACTCTGAAATCGAAGATCTTTGCAGAAAGGGCATGCTAGATGCGGCTTTTGGGTGTTTGGACAAGCTCCCTGCCCCTCCTTGCCATGATACTTTGGTCTTTCTCATTAAAGCATGTACAAGACTCGGATCCCTATCTCATGCCAAGCACATTCATGCCTTTCTTCTGCAACATCAGATACCTGTGCAGGGGTCGCTCGGCGAGCATCTCATTTCAACTCTTGCCAAATTTGGCAGCCTCCACGATGCACGTGTCCTCCTTGACAGGTTGTCGTGTCGCACCTCTCTGTCATGGTCGTCTTTAATATCTGGCCTTGTCGAACATGGGCATCCAGAGGATGCCCTCGACATGTATGCTCAAATGCTAAAAGATGGTGCAAGTGCAACAAATCACACATTGGTGAAACTTCTCAAGGCTTGTGGCAACATCCCCGATCCAGAACAGGGCAGGAAACTCCATGCAGTTGCCCGATCGAGGGGAATCACTTCAGCTGTGTTTGTAGGTAACGTTCTCATTAGCATGTACAAAAAGTTTGGTAGCGTTGCAGAGGCAGAGGAGGTGTTTGGTGAAATTTCACAACGTGATCATGTGTCATGGAATTCAATGCTGTCAGCGTATTTGTGCCGAGGAGAAGGAGAGAAAATGCTGCTGCTTTACAGGCAGATGCGAATGGAAAGCTGCAATCCAAATCCTCAAACTTGTCTGCTGACCCTTCAAGCTTGTTCTATGTTGATAGAGAAAGACGAAACCAGTCCGTTTAGCTGGAAGCAAGATCGACACAAATACTTGAGCATCATCCACGCACTTCATGCTGATGCCAAAAGGTTTGGCTTTGACACACATGCCTTTGTGGGTACTACCCTTGTTACTGCCTACGGCAAGTGTGGTGCCATTCGTGAAGCAGAGCACGTTTCTAGTAGTATGCCAGACAAGGATTTGGTGTCGTGGACAGCCATGTTCTCTGCATACGGTCACCAAGGCCAAGGAACTAAGGCTCTGCAACTGTACAAAAAGATGCTGGAGGAAGGTGGGAATCCAGATTCAAAGGCATTTGCAATAGCCCTTCAAGCATGTGAGGCTCTTGCACAGGAAGATCCTTCTACCAAGGTTGTAGCGCTCGAGATAGTGCATGCCCTGCACATTGATGCATGGAACAAGGGGCTTGCCTCAGATGTTGTTCTTGGTAGCTTGCTGGTAGTTCTATACAATAAATGTGGAACCATCAAAGATGTGGAGGATGTGTTCTGTGAGTTGCGCCATCGTGAGTGTACTGTGTGGACTGCCATGGTATCAGCGTATGTTGACGAGGGCGAAGCGGAGAAGGCCATATTGCTATATAGACAGATGCTTGCAGAAGGCGTAAGGCCGGATAACCGGTCATTTGTGACTGCTTTGCATGCATGTGCCATTCTAGCGCAAGAGGAGTCTCGTCAGTTGGGGTCTCGTTCAATAAAGGAGAGGTCTTTTCACATCTCCAGAGGATTGCATGTTGATGCTCAAAGGAGAGGCCTCGCATCAGATAGTTATGTTTCTAATATGCTTATCGGTGCGTATGGTAAGTGTGGTGCCATCTCTGAAGCAGAGGATGTGTTTACCACAGTGTCACAACGGGATGAAATGGCATGGCTTAAAATGCTCACAGCATACCTAGAGCTGGGTCGAGGGGAGACTGCCTTGCTTTTCTTTAAACACATGCAAGAGAGAGGCACACACCCAAACCCCCAGACGCTTTTGGTTGCTATTCAGGCTTGTGGACTGCTCGCACTAGATGAAGAGACAATGGTTATAGATGGAACACTTACAAAAATGAGGTCCTTGGAATTTGGCCAAGCACTACTGGCCGATGCCAGAAAGGAGGGCTATGATTCTGACATCTTTCTTGCTACTGCCTTTGTTAACCTCTTAGGAAAATATGGCAGTATTGAAGATGCTGAGAATGTTTTTGCTGCTTTTTCCAAGCCCAATGTCGTGCTGTGGACAGCGATGCTCTCGGCTTACACAGAGCAGGGCCAAGGAGAGAAGGCTTTGGACTTATACAAGCAGATGCAGAGAGATGGCCTTTTGACTTTGGATTACGTTATTATTGTCTGTGTTCTCCAAGCTTGCGGAAAGACAGGAAATTTGGAAGTCGCTAGGCATCTTCATTTTGTGGTTTGCTTCTCAGGACCGAGTGTAAGTGGCTTTCTTGCTAGTGTCCTTGCCTATGCATACGGGAGCTGTGCAAGGATTGGGGATTTGCAGGCAATTTTTGATGTGCTTGTTGAGCCGGATCTTATCACAATGAACTCATGCATTGCAGGACATGCAGGGGAAGGTAACCTGTTAGCATGCGAGCAAATGGCCCTGGAAATGCAGTTAGTGGGATGTAAGCTTGACGGAATTACTTTTGCCTCTCTCCTATCGGCATGTAGTCAGGTTGGTTTAGTCTACAGGGGCTTGGAATTTGCTGAGTCCCTCTCTAGAGACCACCAATTAGCCCTAGATCCAAAGCATTACAGTACCTTACTTGACCTCCTTGGACGTGCAGGCGATTTCAATAGAATTGAGAATTTAACACAAACATCGGGATTCCAGGCAGATTCAACAAGCTGGTTGTGTTTGCTGGGTGCATGCCGCATCCATGGAAATATAGCAATGGCCAGACACGCCTTTGATGCTGCAGTTCGCATGCGGCCTAATGAGTCTGCCCCGTACATCTTGATGTCAGGCATGTATGTTAAAGCTGGGAGGCAGGATCTTGCAGAAGAGGTGGACAAGCTTAGATCACAAGTTTTCAAGGATGGTATGGCTTGGCCAGAGTTGGATTAGGAATCAGACTTGAGCCCGAGTTGCGTGTTTTACAAGAGTGCGACCATGGTAGAGATGTGTCTTACCACTCCGAATCCCTGAACTTCCAACAGCAAAGCTTGTGTATCATAATCACGTTCTATGTTCGACAGTTTGGTGATTTCCAATACTAGAGGGACTGCCTATGCTTGAGCCGGTGGGGGAGATCTAAAGACACTAAAGTGTATGTGTAATGTGTCAAAGGGTGGGAATAGGTGAACTGACTTTTTACTAGTGTAGGTAACATTCCCTAGTTAGCAATCTTCATTTTTTGCTTCTAACCACAAAAATTCTTTGTGGGAAAATCCCACATTGATTGCAAACAATGCAGTCATTGGTAGGCTAAAGATTCATTGGTAGACGGCTCAACGTATATATGTGATACATCCTTTGACATCCTATAAAAATGAGAAGTTGAATTGGGGGGGAGGGGGGGGCAGGACGGCTAGGAGCCTTGCTTTGGCACTCTTGGCCATCAGCACAAGGCTCAAACAAAAGATATTTCCTCATAAAAAAGCATAATGCAAATATTCATAGAACTCGCATAACAAAAACATTTATTGTAATCAAATCTATAGTTTCGTGAACTTCTGATAGACCATGATTAGCTATTTAAAAGTCAATAAATACTCGATAGGTTACATGCTCACTTTATGATAGTCTTATCCCAATCTACAAAAACTAGAACGTTGCAATAGATGTGATCCAGGATGAAGAGCTCTTGGCTATAAGCACACCTCAATCATACCAACAAAAGAAAAATTGTCATAATAAAACAACTCCATACTTGTGAGTCATACCCACCTAAGCAATGCATTGTAAATTAAGAACTTGATTAAAAAAGAACTACATAAAGCCATCCAATGGAGTGACCACGGAGAGAAAAATCATTCTTTTAGATGTCTCAACATATTATATACATTTAGGCCATTCCTATAGGTAGTATAAGTATAAAAGGGTTTGTATACCATAATTGTGCTAACTAAGCAAAACTAATGTCTAGACTGCAGTATGTAGGATGCACATTGTTTACAAGATTTTTTTTTGGCAAACTTGTCGCTACCACAATGATATGTAAATAGTGTCTCTCCTATGCAACCAAGTTATGGATTATACTTTAGTGGTGATATTGAGTCACTTGAACCTTGTCCTCTTAGCATTTTTGTCCCTTCATTACCATGATCATGCAACCCTTGTGCACGAAGATAGAGGTGGGCATGCATTGTCCTGTCTTGCATTTAGTGATGCCATATTCAAGAAACCTCAAGTCCAACTGATACTCGGGCTCATTTTGGCCTCTTCTTCCACACCTAGCACTCATGTGGAAGCAATTTCAGCCTTATTTGTAGATTTTTTAATAATGCAATTTTCTGCAAAACATGGATTTTGTAGTCTATTGTAAGTTGTGCTATGAAGCACAAGTTACTTTAGTGCATTTTTTCTTCTACAAAAGCAACTAATTTGGAAAAAATTTCTTACGTGCCTAAAGAGCTAGAGTCGAAGGTTATGTATGAGAGGATGATATGGATATATTTCTTGTAGAGATTAAAAATATCAAAGAGGAATCAATTGCCATTGGTGAAGTCATTCCTAACATTACTCTTCTTTAGACAGTGCTAGATTCTTATCGGACTTTTACTCCCACATTTGGGAAGGAGAGTAGCATATATTCCTGCTATATCAATAACATATATCTCCATTGACTTTTATAGTTAGAGAGTTTGATGAATACATCAAACACCAAGATTTCCAACACACTATTTTTAAATATCATCTGATGTTAATTGAAAGATACTCTTTGATACTACAAAAGCTAGACTGTTTTATTGAAATCAACTCAAGTTTATACGACTCACACTTTACCATTGCCATTGAAGATTACTTAATGAGTTCTTCTGTATTTTTGTTCTCACTTATGGTGTTAGGTTATTTGAGGCTTAGGAATAATGATAATCCAATCAAGATATAATGAAAAAATAATGCTAGGGTAAAGGATCCAATTATGGGACGGGCCCCATTTTTAGGTCTATCACTACCTCGATAAGAAGATAAGCACGGACTATCACACTTCTGTGTGTGGGAAGTTGGTTAATTCATCAGAGTGGAGCTTTGAGCACTATCGGGTTGCATGATCAACCCCTGCTACCATTCTATATTACTAGTGGCCAAGGGTGTGTACACCTCTATGGGCTTAAAATAGTTGAGTTTCAAGCAAAAATGTCATCGTGCAACTTGTGAAATCTTCATCAGAATGACCTCTGCTTAGTTTGTGGGCTACTCGTCTCTTCATCCCTGAGATGCACTCTTCCGAGCTTGGAACGAGAAAGCATAGCCATTGTTTGAACCTTCTTGATTTTTTTATCCTTAATATGGGACATTTACCATGAATTAACACCAAATACAGTTTGACTACACCACATATTTATACATAATGCATTTTCGAAGAACCATCCAAAACCTTATATGTAAGAAGAAATCAAAACATTCTTATTAAGCTCCTTTGACATGCCAAATTTTCCCTAATGCTATGGCTTAATATGTTGCGCGGGGCATGCTAACTCTAGATTAAATAGTCTACAATTTTGATGCCAAACCATGCATTTGATCCTCACAACTATCATCAAAACGCCTTTCCAACCTCCACAACTTTGTAGCCTAAATGCTACTAACCACTATGACATGCATTGGTTTTAGCATACACTATTGTACTGATGGATTGCAAGTCATGTCACTCTAATTAGTTTGGCTTTCAATGCATACACTATTGTACTAATGGATTGCAAGTCATGTCACTCTAATTAGTTTGGCTTTCAAGGGATGGTTCATTCCTAGCGGCCATTACTATCCAAGCCATATTGGCATGCCCTTAGCTTTTGGCTGTTCATCCCCATGGCTAGCCTCAAAGTGATCTTGCATGTGGATAATTCCAACACATGTAAGCTCAAGGCCTATTCTTGTAAATTAAGAAAGTAGCCCTCTTTTGTGTCTTACAATGCCTCTTTTTCGATAGAGTTAATGGACAATACCATCAAAGTTGCTTCAAAGGTGGTAGAATTGGCAATAAAGCGTGTAGGGCCATCGTTAGCGGAGGCGCTACAAATGACGACAACAAGTGCTGAGGACACCATCATCATCTCCTTCATTCCTTCTGCTTTAATCCTCTATATGATCATCACTGATTTTGTATCCATGAGTGGCAACAAATCCACTAACAAATTTAGCGAAGAAGAAACATTTGCTACACAAGTATATACAAGAAAATCTTGTTGAGGAATCGTAAACAATTTTTTCTTTTTTTATTGGACTGAAAGCCTATGCTTAGGAAAGAGAGATGTACCAAGTTAGTGGGATACCCCTTGAGCTCCACAAAATTATGTTACTTTAAAGGTAGGCCTATCTCTTTAAAGGAAGGAATCTCTCCAAACATTTTTGCTTGCACCTTGATGTGTCCTTACACAAGACGTTGCTACTTAGGGATTGTTCTTGCAGAAAGATGTGCTTTGCAATGTCTTGTTCAATATGCATGCCAAATGTGGTGCTCACAAAATCATAAAAATTTCTTGATGGACATTCTCTCCAGATAGTCGTCACTTTGAACATGTTGATTGCACAACATGCCCAACATGCATGTGGCAAGGAAGCTATGTGTGAGACTGAGGGGACTAGAGCCTGCATTTCTCCACTTGACCATGCCCTATATAGGCCTTGCCTTGCTAATAATAGGCCCCCCTTGATCGCATGACTCCGTCTTGGCCCTTGGCCTGCCCGATCTTACCCTAAGCCTGTCATTACTCCCCCCTTTGAGAAGAGTTTTCATCCTCGAAGAAAAAATTGGTTGTATCTTCATAAGAACACTAATGTTTTCCACAATGGCATCCTTCATGGATCCAGCTATTCATTGGACTGGAACACGGTTCAAGAGGACGTTCAATGAAACCAAGACTAACATCTACATTGTTGTTCCTTTGCAACCGTCTTATGTAACCGGCCCATAACCAACATAGTGTGTAAACTCCATTTAGAACCCACATGAGCAGACTAAAGAAGTTATCACAGCAAAGATGTACCCCAAAGAGCACCTCTTTTCACTTTCTATGAAAGTAACCGGATGACGTAGCTCATCAACAAAACTTAAGTCCTTGACTTGTTATCTTATTCCATCAAGAAACAACCCCACCATAACGGATGTTTTTAGAATCTACCTAAAATATGAAGAGGCTAAACCTAGTTGCAAACATGCTTTACCTTATGGTAAGAAAATTCCAACTAGAGCGATACATGCTTTCTAATTGGATTATTGCTTTACCTTATGGTAAGCAAATTCCAACTAGAGTGATACATGCTTTCTAATTGGATTGCTTGCTACTAACGTACTCCTTTAGCATAAGATTACACTTGTAATTTGCTCATCCTCTTTGGATAAATTATAGTACTGAGGTGTGTTTCCCCAACTTTTACAGATAATCTTCCAAAATGATTGTTAAACAGGCACCACAGTGCCTTAAAACATTGCTGATGAATCAACAATGTTATGAATAACCATCCTGGTTAACTTGAGAGATTCACAAGCACCCAAACCAACCCATGACCTCTATTGGTGATTTTTAGATAAAAAATTATCCCATAAAGATACGGCACATAGAGTGCAAGATGCTTTATAAGTGACTAATGTCATGAATGTGCATGCCGCTCTAAATCAGCCTTTGCTTAAACACTAGGACCATAACACCTAGTGTGCATGCATTTAGCAAACATAGATCCGAACCTGTAGATCCATGATCATATTTGCGAGTACTTATGGCAAATGTGATGCTCATAGCACACATGAAAGAGAAGTGTAAATAGTTCTGAAAGAAACTAAACACTTGTACTGCAATCTTTTGCAAGCCTTGCCGAAACGCTTGAACCATAATAGAACGTGAACATAAGTCACTTCTAGGTACAAACAATGAAAATTTTCATTAACAACACATAGCCTTGCTATATGCATAAACAACCATCGATTAATGTTGTTTAGTAGCACTTGTAACCTTAACAAGTCGTTCTAAGTATCCAAAAATTCTTGGCCACTGAAATTGTTCTTGATACTACGTGCTCAAAATGGTCTGTAAAATGGATTTGATCATCACCTAGGGACTTTGTCATGACACATAATTGAAATAATGGGTGCTAATATCACTCCCAGAGACTCATATTGTGCACATGTGGAATATGTCTTAAATAAGGATGTCCATAGGAAGAACGTCCTTCAAGTATGGAGGTAACTAGAAACACTTAGCGACGTGAGTGAGAGGGACCCTCATCAACCTTGCTCCACACTGGCTAAACCAAACTCCTCGAGTTCTTAGACCATATTGTATCCCATGTGACAACATGTGACAAAGAAAACCCTACATATAGGTCCATAATTGCATAATACAAAAATATATTTGGGACACCACCCACAAATTCTTTGCTCTTACATGACCTTGTCATGTCTCTGAAGAGAAAAATAGATGAAAGCATTCAAGATTATTCATTCGACTTAAGAAACTCAAGCAAAGCATATTCAAAAGGAGAATAAAATCAAATCATATGCATACCTGAATGTTGAACGTAACGTGTTCTTATCCGTAGTCATGTGCACTTTGCAAACCTAAAAGAAACAAATGGAAAAACCTTGGTTATTGTCTTTGCAATCCAAACCCCTTGGTTAGCTTCTGCAGTGTCAAACTGCTTGGTTATACTTTGCATTAAAATTGTGGCTAATACTTATTTAAGTCAACTTTGGAAGTTAAACTTGTCCACTACCCCTTGGCAGCTTGTGGACTTATTTCCTTGAAAGTGAAAGTGTGAAGGTTCCAAGAATTGACCATCAACACTTAGTAAGTGATTTATAATCACGAGTTGGGTCTTACCCCAAAAATTGTGCTTGTATAGACACTCTCAATTCTATAGGAGATCCGCTCAAGTTGGAATCGTATTCATAGCTGGACCTTTTCTAGACCTGAAAGTCCATAATCTTGGGTTTTTGTGAACAATCATGTTGTCTGAAGTGATTAATTCATCTATACACCTTGATATAGATAAGCCTTTACAAGTTTAAGACTTTTAAAAACACAACTTGATCTTCACACTTAAAGTATGTAATACTAAAATAACACCCAAAAAATCAGTAATGGCAAGACTCTTGCTTGTCCATTAGAATTGATGGGTTCTCAATTGGATAGAATTGTTCAATCTTGAAAGAAAAATCACTGATGGATTACAAACACATCGCTCTTAGCCATTCCAAAAAAGATGGCTCTTAGCCCTTCCAAAACAGATGAATCTTAGCCCTTCCTATTACCATATTGACTTAGAAATATTTTAGAAAAATCATGCCTAATTTCACTTTTTTTTTTGCAGAGAACTAGAGAGAGAGAGAGAGAGAGAGAGAGAGAGAGAGAGAGAGAGAGAGAGAGAGAGAGAGAGAGAGAGAGAGAGAGAGAATGCTAAGCTAAGGAAAATCCCTTATTCTACTGTGTTGTATGTCCCTATGTATGCATCTGTGTAAACAATGGCTATGTCATAACTTATTCTATAAACATACAGCAATGTGCTTGTATAACACTCTTGTAGAGAGAGGTAACATGAGTCACATCATGACCCACCTACCTTGTATGTGGTCGTGATTGTACTAGGGTGACTTAAATATGGCACTTTGTCTGTGAATAGACATTAAATTTATAGCAATAACTTACCTCGTCCTTGACAGAGTAGCTAGTGTTATAGCGGAAGCGTAAATAGTAATGAGATGGAACTATGTCGACCTCACTAGCATGCGGTGCACGCAGAGGTGTAAAAACTTGTAAAAAATGACGGTCCCTATAGATTGAGCTGATACCAGAAGTATCTTGCACACACAAACATGGATGCACCACAATTGGCCGTTGTCATACATAAATTGTGAGCTTATATCCTCACTTTGTCAAATTTCAACAACTGTGTGCCAATGTCGTTGATTCAAAGTCAGCAATAGGATCTTGGCACGGGTTAGAAGCCTTGCTTCTCATGAATGTTTTCAAAGCACTTTGCTTTGTACAATAGGAAATCCTTGCCAACGTAAAGGTTAAAATGTAGAAAAACAAGAAAACTTGAAATTGTATAACATGGTTGCATTGCTCTGGCCAGCTGTCTTGATTTTTTGAAATAAAAACTCGCTTGAATTCGGCTCATAGACATATTTGCTGCATGAGAGAGATTAGTTGTATACACCATATATGCTGTCTTGGCACATAATGAAATAACTTGCAGATACTTGCCAAATCCCCCCCCCCCCCCCCCCCCCCCCCCCCCCCCCCCCCACCACCACCACCACCACGTTCATATTCTCATATCATATTCCAAACGTGGGAAGTCTTGTCTTTGCATGATACATCTCAATAGCCCCACTTTGGATGCTACCATTGCTCATATCTATAGATACTCTTGCTCACAGATAGATGTTATAGCAAAAAAGAAATCGACCTGGATCATTAAAAAAAAATGGACATCGTCTAATTGTAGGTCTTATGGAGAAGCAGAATAATACTTGCAAGTCATGCATATCATACCTGCTTCGCTGGATGACTGTTATCCTTGATTCTTCATAAACATCCATTGCATACCATAGCTATGAACCACATGCTCAATAAACAAAAATAAAATGCGTACCTCATTATGTACATCTATCGACAAGTCTTGCGATCGTAATAATTGAATGAGTTGCAATCAAGAAGAAAACTAAGAAATGATTTGCCAGATACCATTGCTTGGTTCAATAGATGCTCTACTTCCTGCTACTAAGGGCCTTGCCCAATTTGCAACGAATTGGAAGCTTGTCAAAACTTCAATGCTCTAGTCGGGTTACACAAACCATGCCCATGAGCGTCTTCCGATGGAGCCTTGCTTCTTTGTCCCAATTATAAACATTCTTTAGAGACGTGGGAAAGATAGTTCTATTATTTCCCCCAAATTTGTAGAATGTTTCTAGAAAATAAACTCAAAATCAAGTTAGCTTTAAATAAATTTGCGTAACCGCAGCCTTGTCAACCAAGTAAGGTTGTTAACAACTTGCATGAATATGTCATGCTTGCTTGTGAATTGTCTTCCTCAAATCTATAGAATATTTATGCAAAATAAACTCAAAATCAAGTTAGCTTTAAATAAATTTGCGTACCCGCGATCTTATCGACCAACTGAGGTTGTTAACAGCTTGCATGAATATGTTGTTCTTGCTCCTGAATTGTCTATGGTTGCTCATAGCTACACCATACATGAGGATACAAGATCACTATGATTGGAAAAGTCGTAAAATCTTGACACTATTTGTGTGTCGATCATCCATCGTATATTTTAGAGAAACCAATCTTTGCATGCATGATTTTGACCATGCCGAGCCTTGCCCAAGCTCTTCGCATGTGACAAATCGGACGCTCTCGATTTTTTTTTTGCACTTTGCATTCTCTGTACACTTTTGCTGTAGCCTACGAGCTAGTGTGATTGTTGAATTGCAAGCCTTGCTCGACTTGCTTTCCTCTTTCTCCTAGACCACCACACCTTGCATGGTGGTGCATGCTTTGCATGAGTGCAAACATGCAGCATGTAGCTTGTTCCTCCATCCATAAGCTGTGAGAGAGAGAGAGAGAGAGAGAGAGAGAGAGAGAGAGAGAGAGAGAGAGAGAGAGAGAGAGAGAGAGAGAGAGAGAGAGAGAGAGAGAGAGAGGATACAAAACATGTATTGGTGGTACCACTAATTCACTTTTTGGTGGTTGGCTCAACAAAAAGTAGGACCCAGTAATTTTTTTGCACATCTTATCAAAATTTTGTGGACATTGCAATTTTGGAGTCTCCTTGTCAAAATCTTTTCAATGATATACAACATGGTTGGCAGGCTTATACGAGACACATGAAATTGAGATCCGTAAGTTGCTATCAAAGTAGTGTCCAAGACACCACTTTTTGCAGCTTGAACGCATGTGGCCTTACACAAGACGTTCACATGGGTAAGAGAATTTTCAAGGAGATTGCTAGTCATAGGCTATTACAAAAGGATGTGTTTGGCAGTGATTTGGTTATATGTAGCCTAAATGTAGTGTCGTACGACAGAAGGAGCCAAATTATGTTACTTGGAATGTAGTTGAATGTAGGATATTCCTAACATAGTTGTGGCAAGGAAGCTATGTGTGAAGCCAAGGGCTAGGTGTGGACTGACACGGGGGGCTGCCTATAAGAGTAGGTAGGCAGGCTGGGTGGAGCATGGGGTTCCACACACCCTTGCCTCATAGTGGTATTAGAGTTCTAGTTGAACGAGCTTTTTGGGACGTGGGTTTGCATGCATGCACAGAGGAGGGAAGGGGCCAGTGGAGAGAAAGGCGTGATAGGTCCCTTACACACACATATCATGGGGATACGACATGCACAAAATTCACCTCACTCTGAATTGTTAGCAGATGCGCATTGAGGAGAGTAGTGTTTCACACTTCAACATGATGGTGAACAAGCCATTGTGGCATAGATCTCTTCGTGTCCCTCATGCTGCCTACTACATGCCATGCTCACCATGGAAGCACCTCCAATTCACATGGACCATATATATATATATATATATATATATATATATATATATATATTTGGGGTGGCCAAAGGCCTACTAAGGGGCTATTCTTGCATAGTCTTCCAATGATCTTGAACTCATAGCTTTGAATGGTATAGCGAGATTATACTCCCTTAATCCACAGGGGGGTTGACATACGATCTAAAATTTTCTATACAATCTGAAATTCTATGGTTTCAAGATTACACCCAAATGTTCACACCAAGTTCTTCAAGCTATCAAATTTTCGCTTGGAAATATTCATGGCACAATTTTTGTTAATCAAAGCGCGGCTTCTATCAATGTGACTTTCAACCAAGCTTCACAATCATATTAAAAAAATTGAAGCTACCACTAAAGACTGTTTTGGCAAGGTAATTTGGCAACGAGCCCTTGGAGGATTTTTGATATTAGTTATTGCATCAGCTTTGGTGGAGGCTATCCATCTTGGTGTGGGGCTTTGATATGGCATGGGCAATGGACATCTATATTGCGGATTCTCTTTCGCTATCCCTTTTTTCTAGGTGGTTATTTTTACAAGGTTTTACTTTTTATTCTCATCTTAGAACTAAATAATGGATTCATACATAGATATGCATCATCAATTTGATTTTAGGTGTGCTTCTGTCTCACCAAATGCTTCTGCCACGGAAGGTGTCCGTACAACAACAAACATTGATGATAACATAGAGTTTCTTGATTTGCAAGAGTTTAGAGTATTACAATCACGCATGTCTGTCTTAGATATAAAATTCACACAATTGAATAAAAATGTCACAAAGTTGTTTGATTTGATAGTGCAATATATGCATCAACAGGCCAAGGCCCCTACAAGTGAGCAACCTAGGGGTCCATCAAGCATTGTGCCTGTAAACCCTGCCTCTGGCTTCTTGGAGCACGACACCATTCCGGATTCATTGTCTGCTCTTACCCAGAGAGAGGTGGATAAGCGAATGAAAAACACAAAACCACCAACCTTTCAAGGAGAGGAAAAAGAGTGCAACAAGGATGCACTAAATATCTTCCTAAGTAAATGGGATGGTATTCAAGATTTACATCGACTCTGGATATAGTCAAGGCAATGCAAACTAGTTTGACACTAGGCGGTAAAGCTTACAAATGGTGGATGTCACTCAAGGAGAAGGGCATCATGCCATGTTCATGGGCTACCTTCGAGGATGTGTTTAGAAAATAATTTCTATCCACTAATAAGAAGAAAAATGGGACTGCATGGGATAAGTGTTCTATGCGTCAGCATGAAACACAACGTAACTATACTTAGTGCTATAGAGATGTTATTCTCAAGCTGGAGGATTTAGACGCCTTTGAGACAGGGGAGAGTATTTATCCATGGGATAAATCCTTAGCTAAAGAAGAACGAAATCAAGGATCCAAAAATGCTTGAGGAAGCAATAGTGCAGGCTCATATCCATGATGATCTAGATGAAAAAAAATGCAGAGCACACACACACATGACACTACAAATATGCATGCATCTTACAATCATAATAAGAGAAAATTTTTGGTAGCCTCATCTAATGTGTCCAAAAAGGCCCAAGGAGCCTTGAGACCATCTATCAACTCAGGATTTTGAAAAGGCTAAAAAAGATAAGTTGTGTTTTAATCGAAGATTTTCCCAAGGGAAAATCTGCTGCCCAAGGCAAAGAGAAAGCTATACACATGGTGCAATTACTTTCCCTAAAGCACACCAAAGTGGTGCATGAGTGTTGTATTATGGACTCTATGTGCCAACTTACTTTTGGTCCATACGAGCTTTTGCAAATGCATGGGTCTATCAAGGTCACAAAGTGAGAATCCTGGTAGATGATGGTGCATCTCACAATTTCATTAACTATTAGTTGGTGAAATGTCTCAATATATCTTAGACCCCTAGTACCCAATGCTACAAGGTAGTTATGATAAATGAAAAAATTGTTGTTGAGGTGTGGGATACTCAGATCAAGGGGGTCCCACTTGAGATCCATGCATATAAGACAACCTTGGCTTTTCAAGTTATGAATATGAATAGGGCAAATATGGTTTTGAGGTGGGAGTGGTTTGATGGGTTGGGGTACTCATCAGGTTGAAGCTATGAGCATATTAGTTTAATTTTTGAATCCAATGGTGTGCATATGCTCTTGTTGGAAAAAAAGGATGTGCCTTCCTCATCACATACTTGTACAATCGAGATTTTAAATCTCTCTTCAAATAATGAAATAGAAGAACTCTTTTTTGTGTTATTCGTTGTGTCATTTTTTAATCTAATGTTGATAATACCTCCGGTTTAGTAAATGATTCCTCAATGTTGCATTCTTCTTCTTGTTCTTCTCCTTCTCTTGCTACTTCTCTGTCATCACAACAAGAGAACGTTTCTAAGCAATTGAAGGAACTTATAATGGAATACAAAGATGGATTACTTGAAGATATACCTCTTGGATTACCACGACGTGTTTTGTGCAGCACACCATAGGCATAGTTGCAGGTACTAAACCCATTAGTAAACCGCCTTCCAAATAGTCAAACTGAGACTATTATGGTGGAACGTTAGCTTCCGGGCTACCTCAATAGAGGTTTTATTCTACCAAGTTCTTCACCTTGGGAATCTCCCAAGGTGAAGAAAAAAATGATACTATGCAAAAGTATGTAGAATATTGTGGCTTGAATACGGTTACTATTAAGAATACCTGAGTAGAGGGCTTATTCTACCAAGGCTTCACCTTGGGCATCTCCCATTTTGCTGGTGAAGAAAATAAATGGTACTATGCACAATTGTGTAGAATATCGTGGCTTGAATACGGTTACTATTAAGAATACATATCCATTACCACTAGTGGATGAGTTTTTTGATAAACTCACCATGCCCATGTTTTACCAAAATAGATTTGCAGTTAGGGGGTATCACCAAGTGCAAATTTGGCATTGATTGTAGGATATGCCTACCCAACATTCTTGAGGCAAAAACACAATGGACTATTTTCAGCTATCTCTAGGTGAAGGCCTCTCTTCATATGTAGAATATGTCCAACATGGTTGTAGTTCTCATGCCTGACAATGCTTTGGTTGACATGTATGCCAATTTCGGCATCCTCAAAAAAGCCCAAAATGTTTTTGATGAGCTCCTCATCTGGGATGCCATCACTTGGAGCACATTGATTTCACAATATGCCCAACATGGCTGTGGCAATGAAACATGGGTGGGAGAACTCACAATCAGATTACTAGTGAAGGATGCAAAAACATGTCTTGCTTGGGCTTCTTTGGTCGATGTGCATGCTAATTGTGGCTGAAATGTCGTCTCTTTGAGTGCAGTGATAGCCAAATATATCCAAACTGGCTGAGGTGAGAAATCTATGGGTAGTTTCCAACAGATGCAGAGTAAAGGCCTTGAAGGTCTATGGCATTGCACAAGAGGTTGACATGAAGGACATAATTCAAGATGAGATTGCTAATCAAGGGGTGTTGCAGAACCGTGTCTTGATCAACTTCTTGCCCTGAATGTCATCTCTTGGAGCATATCTATTGCAAGGTATGCCAAGCATGGGTGTGGAAAAGAAGATTTGGGATTTGTTTGGGCATATGCAATAGCGTAAGAAGAGTTCCTGATGATGACCAGACTAAAAGCTTGTGCTTAGGAGAATGATTTGTACCAAGTCACTAGGATCTACACAAGGTGCCTTGGTGGCTGGTCAACATGTATGCCAAATGCAGATTCCTCACAAAAAGGTTGATTGCAACATATGATTAATAAGAACACTGTCAAGATGCTCTTTGCTATTTTGATAAGATGGGATGTGAAGATCTTTCTCCAGATGCAATCACCTATGCTTTCACATTAGAGTTGTGTGGCTTTGCACAATACATTGTCATGGGTGAGAGGATTCACGATCAGATTGCCAGTCGGGAGTTGTTGGTGGTGCTTTGGTAAATTTTCCCACATGTGGAACCATCTTGAAAGCGCAAAGATTCTTCATGACCTTTCTGTCAAGGATGTGATATCCTAGGAATGTTGATTGAAGGATATGATCAATAAGGACAATATTATTTGGATTTCCATGTGTATTTGTTGAGTTACATGCTAGTTATGTCTATGCTACTTAGGTGACCACCTTTTTGTTAGGAAATAAGACGTAGCTAAATAGATTTTTGAGTAGATTACTTAATGGAGAGAGATAGATTTCACACACAAGAGATTATAGAGTAGAGAGAGAGAGAGAGAGAGAGAGAGAGTACACACGATATACGTGGTTCACCCAATGTGGGCTACGTCCACGGGAAAGCAGCCACTCAATGGATTTAGCACTTCAAAAGAAGAAGTACTTTACAAAGAGATTAAACCCTTGATAGAGCTCCCGCCTTACTTCACTCTCACCACCTCACACTCACCTTGTTGCATCAACTTCACACTATGAAATGTGTGTAGAAATGGCCTCCTTTTATAGGCCAAAAGGGTTGCCCTCTCTTATGAGACGCAACCATGTGTAGCAGCCCTTGTGTGCGAATAAGTCCAAATCGGACCCTCCAATCCGCCCATGTGTGGCCGCCCTTGAGAAGACAAGTCCGCTTTTGAATTCGGCCACCGGCCACCGGCCATTGACTACAGGCCACCGGCCAACCGACCGGATGTTTTCCGACCACTTTCCGGCCGTCGTCCGGCCATAATACTCCGACGAAAAGGAATATTTCGACGAAAAACAAAGTCTCGGGGCCTCCGTCCCCGAGGCCTCTAAAGTTGTCCCTGATTCTTGTCCGTGAAAATTTTGGTTTCCGTGAGTGATTTTCCTTTACGCACGATGGCTTCTCCTCATAATGGGGGCCTTACAAATGTGCGCTTTTACCATAGAAAATTACAAGGGTAAATCAGACTCCATACTTAACAATCTCCCACTTGGAGACTGATCTCCAAACAAAACCTGTGACTGCTTTCCATTCTAGCTTCTTATCCTTGAATGCCGATTGAAGATGAGCAAAATCTCAACTTCTCCTTGTTGACCACCTTTGTAAACATGTTTGCAGGATTTTCACTTGTATGCACCTTTCCTAGATTTAGCTGTCCCTCTTCCAAAAGAGTGCGTATGAAGTGATATCTCACCTCAATGTGCTTTGTCCTTGAATGAAAGGCCGAGTTCTTTGCAAGATGGATAGCGCTTTGGCTATCACTATACAAGACACAATTGTCTTGTTTGAATCCAAGCTCTTCTAAGAATCTGTGAAGCCACATAATTTCTTTGCTTGCCTTCGTCATTGCTACATACTCTGCTTCCGTGGTAGAAAGTGAAACCACTTTCTGCAGCTTTGAAGCCCAGCTTACTGCTGTGCCTCCAACCGTGAACACATAGCCAGTAGTGCTCCTTCGAGTATCTTTGTCACCTGCCATATCTGCATCAACATACCCTTCTAGAAAAATATCAGTTCCTCCAAAACACAAAGCATTTGTTGTTGTCCCTTTTAGATACCTAAGTATCCACTTCACAGCTTGCCAATGCTCTTTACCTGGGTTGTCCATGAACCTACTCACAACTCCCACTGCATGTGCAATGTCTGGCCTTGTCCAGACCATAGACTACATTAGAGAACCTACCGCTGCAGCATATGGAACTTTAGACATATAGGCTATCTCCTCTTGTGTCTTTGGACACATATCCTTTGTTAGTTTAAAATGACCAGCCAAAGGTGTAGAAACTGGTTTTGCATTTTTCATTGCAAATCTTTCTAGTACCTTCTTGATGTAATCTTCTTGAGATAGCTTTATTGTCTTCTTAGTCCTGTCCCTTGATATTTTCATACCAAGTATCCTCTTTGCAGCACCTAAATCTTTCATTGAAAAAGATTTGGACAGCTCCTCTTTTAGGTCTTTGATGTCCTGCATGTTAGCACTTGCAATCAACATGTCATCAACATACAACATTAGGATGATGAATTTCCCATCTCCCAAATTCTTTGTGTAGACGCAGTGATCCGAGTTGCATCTTGTGAATCCATGATCCAACATCCATCGATCAAACTTCAAGTACCATTGTCTTGATGCTTGCTTTAAACCATACAAGCTCTTCTTTAATCTGCAAACCATTTTCTCCTTACCTTTTACTTCATACCCCTTTGGTTGAAGCATGTAGATTTCCTCCTCTAAGTCACCGTGAGGGAATGCCGTATTTACATCCATTTACTCGAGATTTAGATCATGAGCAGCCACAAGGCTTAAGACAAGCCTAATTGAGTTCATTTTTACAACAGGAGAAAATATTTCATTGAAGTCAATACCTTTCTTTTGAGAAAAACCTTTTACCACAAGCCTAGACTTGTACCTTTTCTTCCCACCTTCTTCTTCCTTCAGCTTGTACACCCATTTGTTTTGAAGTGTCCGCTTACCTTTAGGCAACTCAACCAACTTCCATGTTTGGTTGCGATGTAGTGAGTCCATCTCCACTTGCATGCTCTTCATCCATTCTTCTTTGGATTCATGTTGCATAGCTTCTTCGTATGATTCCGGATCTCCAGAATCTGAGATCAAGAGATGGTTGAAGGAAGGAACAAACCTTTCTGGAGGTCTACTTGCTCTTGTAGATCTTCGGGGAATAGGTTGAGGCTCCTCATTTGGTTGACGTTGTTGCACATTGTCACCGTTTGCAATCCTTGAGTCTTCACCGTCCTCAAGCTCCATGTACTCATCACCTATTTCTTTTGTTTGTTTTCTTTCCAAGTAATCTTTGTACATATTTTGTTCGTTAAAAATTACATCCCTACTCCTTAAGATTTTACCATCTTCAGGATTCCATAGGCGATACCCAAAGTCTCCTTCTCCATAGCCAATGAAGAAACACTTTTTGGACTTTGCATCTAGCTTTGATCTTAGGCTTCTATCTATGTGCATGAAAGCCTCACATCCAAACACTTTGAGAAATGCATAATTCACCGGTTTACCTGTCCATACCTCTTCTGGAACTCCCCCATCCAATGCCGTTGAGGGTGACCGATTGATTAAGTATACATACGTACTTACAGTTTCTGCCCAAAGCTCAAGCGATAGGCCTGCATGTAGCCGCATGCTTCGTGCTCGTTCCATGATTGTCCTGTTCATCCTTTCTGAAATCCCATTTTGTTGAGGTGTCCTTGGGGTTGTCCTTTGCCTCCGAATGCCATTGCTAGCACAAAAGCTTTCAAAAGCTTGGCTGTAATATTCGCCTCCATTGTTGGATCTGAGGCATTTAACCTTGGTACCTGTTTCATTCTCCACAAAGGCTTTCCACCTTTGAAATATGGAAAATACATCGGATTTATTCTTCATGACATAAACCCATGTTTTTCTAGTCGCATCGTCTATGAATGTTACATAGTACAATGAGCCACCAAGTGATGGTGTACTTGTAGGACCCCAAACATCAGAATGAACCAACTCAAGTTTTTTATTTTTTCTTTCATTTCCTGATTTTTGAAATTTTACCCTCTTTTGTTTACCATAAACACAATCTTCACATAACTCTAAGTCCACTTCTTTAAAACCTGGTAGAAGCTTCTTTGTTTGAAGGATTTGCATTCCTTTGGCACTCATATGTCCAAGTCGGTAGTGCCACACCGCACTGTCAACTTCTGTAGTTGCTGCACAAGCTGAAGGTTGCGTGCTAACAGTACACAAGTAAAGTGTACCGACTTTTTCTCCCTTGGCAACCACCAAAGATCCCTTTGAGATCTTCCACCGTTTGTTTCCGAATGCAATGTTGTGACCTTCATCGTCCAATTGTCCTGTAGAGATCAAATTTTTGTGAAGAGAAGGAACATGCCTAACATCTTTAATCTTCCATTCATTTCCGTTAGCAGTTTTGACAGAAATTGTACCTTTGCCGACAATCTCACAAGCTTCATCATCTCCCAAGTATACATATCCAAAATTACCTTTGGTGTAGTCTTGGAAATGTTGCTTGTGTGGTGTCGCATGGAATGAAGCCCCGGAATCTACTATCCAGGAATTAGACACATTGTCTAATGAGAGAATTAGAGCATCTGTCTCTACTTTACCTGCCACATTGGCCTCCGATGTTGGCTTGTTGTCTTGAGACTCTGTCTCCTTCTTCTTCTTGGACCAGCAATCCTTCTTGACGTGGCCCTTCTTGCCGCAGTTCCAACATTCAAGAACTGACTTTGTGCGTGACTTGCTCCGCCTTGAGCGATCACGACCCTTTTGGTTTTCGAACCTCTCCTTAGGCCTTCCTCTTGTTTCCACTGATAGTGCAGCACTTGATGATTCTCCTGTGCTTCTCCTTCGCATTTCCTCGCTTAGGAGAACACCCACAACATCATCAAACTTAAGAGTATTTGTGCCAGAGATAGAATTACTTACGGCCATCACAAGGCTGTCCCAACTATCCGGTAGAGATGATAGTATAAGGAGAGCTCGCACTTCGTCATCGAAATTGATTTTCACCGATCAAAGTTGACTTATGTTTGTGTTAAAGTCATTTAGGTGTTCTGCAACTGAACCATTCTATGCCATCTTTAGATTGAACAAGTGCTTCATAAGAAATACCTTATTGGATGCCGATGGTTTCTCATAGAAGTCGTCAAGTGACTTCATCAAATCCTCCGTGGTCTTCATCTCCGAAACATTGAAGGCCACCGTTGATGCCAAGCTTAACCGGATTGTTCCCAGTGCCTTTCGATCAAGGACACTCCATGCTTCATCTGCCATTGTTGCGGGCTTCTTCGCAAGACCGCCTAGTGGCAAATAGAGGTCCTTCTGGTAGAGATAGTCTTCAATCTGCATCTTCCAATGTTGGTAGTTTTTGCCGTTGAACTTCTCAATCTTGAGCTTCCCTTCCTCCGCCATAACTCCCACTCAATTCAAGGAATCCTTTCCTTGAGATAATTTAGCTACGAGCAAACCTTGCTCTGATACCAATTGTTAGGAAATAAGACGTAGCTAAATAAATTTTTTAGTAGATTACTTAATGGAGAGAGATAGATTTCACACACAAGAGATTATAGAGTAGAGAGAGAGAGAGAGAGAGAGAGAGAGAGAGAGAGAGAGAGAGAGAGAGAGAGAGAGAGAGAGAGTACACACGATATACGTGGTTCACCCAATGTGGGCTACGTCCACGGGAAAGCAGCCAGTCAATGGCTTTAGCACTTCAAAAGAAGAAGTAGTTTACAAAGGGATTAAACCCTTGATAGAGCTCCCGCCTTGCTTCACTCTCACCACCTCACACTCACCTTGTTGCATCAACTTCACACTATGAAATGTGTGTAGAAATGGCCTCCTTTTATAGGCCAAAAGGGCTGCCCTCTCTTATGAGAGGCAGCCATGTGTAGCCGCCCTTGTGTGCGAATAAGTCCAAATCGGACCCTCCAATCTGCCCATGTGTGGCCGCCCTTGAGAAGACAAGTCTGCTTTTGAATTCGGCCACCGGCCACCGGCCATTGACTTCCGACCATCGGCCACCGGCCATTGACTACAAGCCACCGGCCAACCGACCGGTTGTTTTCCGACCACTTTCCGGCCGCCGTCCGGCCATAATACTCCGACGAAAAGGAATATTCCGACGAAAAACAAAATCTCGGGGGCCTCCACCCCCGAGGCCTCTAAAGTTGCCCCTGATTCTTGTCCGTGAAAATTTTGGTTTCCGTGAGTGATTTTCCTTCATGCACGATGGCTTCTCCTCATAACGGGGGCCTTACAAATGTGCGCTTTTACCACAGAAAATTACAAGGGTAAATCAGGCTCCATACTTAACACTTTTGTGAGAATTTAGTGACGTGGTAGCTCTACGGACACCCGCAAATTGTGTTGGTTGATGACAAAAGCAGTACAAATTTTTGTGATTTGCATTGCACTGGTTGATGACATGTCAAAAGTAGTATAGATTTTTGTGATTTGTGTTACTGGTGATGATGTGGTAGCTCAATGGATTTTCACTAAATTGCACTGGTTGATGACATGTCAAAAGCAATATAGATTTTTGTGATTTGTGCTACTGGTGATGATGTGGCAGCTCAATGGATTTTCACTAAATTGTGCTGGCTAAAATTGGGAGATTTTAATGCTAGCTTTTGAAACAATTGCTTTTGACTTGAAGTGCTTTTAGAACTTATGCTTTTGGGGCTCTACCTTTGGCATCCTTTGTATTCTTTATTAGTGCCCGTAGGCCACTCTTCTGAGGACATCTAGATACAGAGTCTCAGAGAGAGTGGGACCCTCAAGAGTTGTACCTTGAAGAATCAATAATAAAGAAATACCAAAAGGGGCAACAATTTTTGGGGCCACCACGTCTAGGATTGGAACTTCACCATGGCTTGTCATCTTCTCTCTCTTTTATTCAAGTGTTTTGAAGTACTAACAGTGTTGCCAAGTGTGTAGATTGCGGTTATCTCTGTATTTTCGTTCGATCACCCATTGGAAGTGATTATAGTGGTATCAAAGTTTCAGGCGTGTGCTTTTATGAAAGCATACCTCTCCTACCAAAGAGAAGACAGAGCAAGATGGTGATTCTAGATTAAAAAAATATTTTTAATCAAAGAATCTTTGTGTCCTTGCCCCAAACTTATTAGCCACCAAGGAACATGCATCTGCACGCATTTGGAAGCATGGAACTAGACATCCACTCGTATTGCAATGAGGTGAGCCATCTCCTTGAATTTTTACTTGTTTTGCAGGTGAAATGGAGGATGACATGGGGAGGAATTTGCATCTTGAAGCATTTGCGAGCGACGGAAACTCAAGAATGAATACAATAATTTTTCAATTCAGGATAAGAATCGTGAATTTCGTTTTGAAATTTGAAGAAATGATGATAATGCATGAGGAATGCTGAATGATGAAAATGAGATTCTATTGCATCAAGATTCCCATATGAATGAGATGATTAAATACTGTGGTGAGCGCATCAAAAGTTCCAGAGGGATGAAATGGCTACATAGGGATCTAGGTATATCAAGACTTCTGGATGAATGAGATGTTGACGGAATAATTAAAACACAATGTTCAAAGTGAACTAAGTGTGTGATTTATGAACTGCATGTTTGCTGAATTTATGTTCTTGTGGGCTCTAGTACATGGGTACTTAAGAGTCAGTGTCTACTGAATTTTTTTTGTCCTATAGCTGTTTTGCAGATGTAATTGAGGAAAATTACTCTTCTTTAAGAGAGGGGTATGTGACAAGGCGGTGATGTGGCAAATGTACGGACATCAACAAATTGCATTGGTTGAAGTAATGTGGATTTTTTCTATTTGCGTTGTTGGTGATGATGTGGCAGATGCACAAATTTCTCCAAATTGCACTGACTGAAATTGAGAGATTTTAGCGCTAGCTTTTGGAAAAATTTCTTTTGAGTTGAAGTGCTTTAGAACTTATGCTTTTATAACTCTACTTTTGGCATTCCTTGTACTCTTTATAAGTGCCCATAGGCCACTCTTCTGAGGGCCTCTAGACGTAGAGCCTTGGAGAGAGTTGGACCCTTGTGAGTTATACCTTGACAAGTTAGTGATGTTGCAATTGCACGAAGAGCTGCAAATTTTGTTGGTTAATGATGTGGCAACAATTGTACAAATTTTTATGATTTGCATTGCTGATGATGACGTGAAAAAATTGTAACAATTTTTGAAAATTGCATCGGCTAAAATTGGGAGACTTAAGCACTAGCTTTTGGAACAATTTCTTTTAGAACTTATACTTTTGGGGTTCTTCTTTTGGCATCCCATGTACTTTTTATAAGTGCCTATAGGCCACTCTTCTAAGGGCATCTGGTAGTAGAGTCTTGGAGAGAGTTGGACCCTCAGAAGTGGCACCCTGACAAATCAATAATAAAGAAATACCAAAAGGGGCACAAGTCATTGGGGCCAACGCATCTAGGCTCAGAACTCCACCGTACCGTGTCATTTTCACTCTCTTTTATTCAAGTGTTTTGAAGTACTAAAAGTGTTGCCAAGTGTGTAGATTGCGGTTATCTCCGTGTTTCTGTCCAATCACCAGCCGAAAGTGATCACACCTTGCAAGGGGGTCTGACGGTACGCATTGCAATCTTGCACTTTGTGACGGATGGATATTTTAAGTGGAGTTATCCAAGCAATTGCACAAGATTGTCACAGCAAACCCCTTTGTTTATATTCTCTCCATGCACAACTCCTTTTGAAGCTAGAAGTTTTCATGATAGGTGCAAGCTTCTGAGATTATGTGCACTTGGAGGAGCTGAGAAGGAGTGATGTGACCTCTCACATTGGCTGTGATGATACCGTGCGACCTCAAATATTGCATCACAAAGTCAATCCATTTCAACCAAAAGGTGTTGGACAAGCTCAAAAAGGAGTACTTATCCTCTCCCGACCTCACAGCCTCATCAAAACATGGCTCTATCATCACCATCTACCAAGCTATAGCCGCATATTTGTGGAAGAGACTGACTATGGCACAAAAGCTTGATGATCTTAATTGTGATGATTGGTTATTACCTTAATTTTACCAATGCTCTTGCATGAAGAAAGACTCCAATTTGCATGCAAGTGAATGTGCCCATATGCAGAACATGTAAATGGTTGCACCAGGACAATCAAATTCAGCACCCCCTAACATACGTAGCAACCATCGGAACCTTTCACAACCCATTCACAATCTTAACCTCGCCTTGGAAACACAGATTTTTCAAACATGCAAGACCTCAATGCCTTTGTAAAAACCCTCTTTGATGCACTCTCCGAGGAAAATCAAAGTGTCCAATCTAGAGCTGCTAACATGTGTTATTACATTTGTCCAAGATGTCATCTCTAGGAGTGCCTTGATTACAACATATGCTCTACAAGGACATGGCTAGTTGGAACCCGTTGTTTGCAGCCTATGCTTAACAATAACAAGGTCACAAAGCTTTGTGTTATGAGGTGAAGGCCTTTCTCCATATGCATATCACCTATGCTTGCACCATGAAGGTTTGTGGCCTTCAAGGCGCTCCCTTATGTAAGAAGCTCTAATGAATGAGGAGATTCATGATTAGAGTGCTAGTTGTGGGCTGTTGGAAAAACATGTTGTGCTTGCTAGTGCTTTTGTCGTTATGTACGCCAAACATGGTGCCCTAATAGAAGCACAAGTAGTTGTTGATGACCTTTCTGTGCAGAATGTCGTTTCTTGAAGGGCGTTGATGGTAGAATCTGCTCAATAAGGAAAAGGTTGAGAAGCACTTTCTTCTATTAGGCCGCTTTGTAATTAGGGATTTATTTTTTTTGGTGTTGCATAAGCAAAAAAAAAGGCGTCGCTAATTACATCTCTATATAAATGTTGCTTAAGTGATGCAAACAATGACGTTGAAATGTCGCATAAGCGATGCCAAAATTTGTCGCTTAAGGGACGATCGTCAACGTTTAAGCGATGTTATAAGTAACCTTTTTGATACGTTGTTTAAGCGAGGCAAATGCGTTCAATGTCGCTTAAGCAACACACAATGGTCAGGAGCCTGACCATTATTTGCTTACCAAGGCTTTCTCTCTCTCTCTCTCTCTCTCTCTCTCTCTCTCAACGAGAATATTTGAAGAGAAAAGTGCACACTCGAGAGCACTCTACATACACTACAACAAAAAACAATCAGTGAATTTACTCAAACACAAGTTCCAAAGTATGAATGATCATGATTTGGTCCTTTCTTCCTTGATATTATGTGAATAAAGAAAAACAATTGAAATAAATTGAATATGAATGAAGAAACTTGACAGTATAAACAAAAATTATTGAAACTAACTGAATATGAATGAAGAAACTTGACAATACTATACAAGCAGACTAAATCTAATTGAAGCAGACTGAATATATATATCATCAATGTATGTATATATACAATGTCAATGTGTGTACATGATCATCTATCTAAATGCCACTATGGCTCTATATCAATATCGGACTCGTCCAAGGATCCTACCGTCCCCCAGCATGTGAAGACGATACAACGCGTGTTTGCTGCATCTATCCTCCTACCCTCTTCCTCCTCTCTCATGACAAGCTCAAGATCTCTCTCGATGTGAACCTCTTGCATTCATAAAAGTTAAATTAAATCGATTGATAATTAAAACTACTTTGAAAACCATTTTAACTTAAAAAGGTAACTCAAAGTTACAAATATTACTCAGAAAAGGGCGTGCCAGTGGAAGGATGCATTGCAAGGATTTATATCCTTGGTATGTCCTCATCTCAATCAGTGTTGTAGCTGGAGCTCTCGACCGTCATTTTGGTCTATACAAAACAAATCCAAAGTTTAGGGTTTTTCTTATTCGCATCATTCTAGAAACTATGCTATGTAAATCTATAAATATATACTTACAAAAGTGTCTATGAAGCTGGTCTTGATCATGCAACCCAAGTGGTATGTGTGGTCGCTCACCACTCTAGAATTAGCTGCCTCTTACATTGCATTCATTGAGATTAAAATGATATTAATGTTACATTATAGGTGAATACATACAAGTAATTTGATTAAAAATAAATTGACATACTTTTTGTTGCGAGAATGCTGCTCGTAATCACATCTCCCATCAAAAGTGTGTCCATGAATCCTCCTAGAATCCGAAAAGTATCTTATTTTCAGGGTCCATAGCATACTTCCTGTTTGTGTTCATGACAAGAGGAAACAATGTATGTTTGTATGTATGTATATATACATCTTTGTATGTATGTAAGTGATATATATGTATGTATGTACACACACACACACACACACACACACACACACACACACACACACACACACACACACACACACACACACACACACACACACACACACACACACACACACTAGTACTTTAATCAAATTATGTTTAACTTCTTTTTTTTATACAAATTTAAATTCCTCTTGTACTCCATCGCCTCCATATTATATCCATGGAGACCACTCTCATACGCTGGGACATGAAGACAAGCCTTCACAGAGAGCGCCTTCATTTTATTTTGAAGAGGAGCGGATTCCATCTTGGTGCAAAATATGGCAAGGCTTACATCAAAGGCTATGAGTCGGATTGGGGTGTTTATGCTTATGCACCAACACTAGCACACGGAGGTCAACCTATGGTTAGTATTCTTTATTCTAAATTTTATTTACTTAAATTCTTATACCTAATTATATCAATAATATAAATAATATAAAAAACTCTACAATCCATGGGGGGGGGGGAAGGGAGAGAGAGAGAGAGAGAGAGAGAGAGAGAGAGAGAGAGAGAGAGAGAGAGCTTCCTAAACCTGCTTAGCTTTGCCTGAGCCATGGCATAGGATTCTCTTTACCCTCTCCTACTTGCCTCCCTGTGTGGGCAAGATGCTCGCTTTTGACTTTCTAGGCCTCCTATCATTTCATGCACAAACAATGTGGCAGCAAACGTGTGGGATGCCAACAACCCTCTCCCTCACCGCACGTCATTTCTTCTACCAAAAATCCCATCATGATCTCAGCCCCCACACGAGATCCAAATAGAGACATGCGGAGTAGATCCATTGATATTTAAAGTTCTACCCCCAGAGTATGCAGAAAAGCTTCACCAAGACATATCTAAAAGGAACTTACTACTTCAGCAACATTCTCTGGAAGAGGGTCGCTTTCTGAACCATGGCCCTCCTCATCCTTGAAAGTCAAGTGTCAAGAATACTTTTTTTTGAATTCGAACCTCCCACCCAGAGGAAGCCCGCCTCAATGCCCCTCCTTGGTTCAACAACAGGGAGGATTTTGAGATGCCATATCTAAGAGGAACTTACTACTTCACCAACATGCTCTGGAAGAGGGTCTCTTTCTGAACCATGGCCCTCCTCATCCTCGAAAGTCAACAGTCTAGAATCCTTGTTTTTGATTTTGAACCTCCCACCCAGAGGAATCCCGCCTCAATGCCCCTCCTTGGTTCAAGGACAGGGAGGATTTCGAGATGCTGATGTGAGCACACAAGAAGATAGAAGAGTTAATCCCTCAATAGTAATCCTTCCCTCAGCTCAAGTTTTCAAGTTAGAGAAGGACCTAAAAAACAGAGCACTAGCATGTCTACTTGCTGGACCCAGGCCACCAGATTAGATGTTAAAAGTATGGATCGAGCAACAAGGGCAACCGAGGGTGTAGAAGTAGAGACTATACAATATTTTCCCAAAATTTACTCTATTTGTCTTCAAGAACTCAGATATATATTTTAATGTTCTACTTGTGAAGGTTCCATGGCACATCAGTAACTCCCCCTATGTCTCTTTAAATGGAACAAGGGATTTAGCCCTAAGACATCACTAGGAACTACCTGGTCTGGGTAGAATTTTCTAAAAACCCTTGCAGTTACATCATCATCTTGGAGTCATAGCATCCAAACTTGGAAAAGTATTAGGTGGAAGACCTTGACAAGATTTCTATATCCCTGCTTGGCACCCACAAGTCCTTGTGGAAATGGATATATCCAAGCCCACAAATATGCCATCTGACATGGACATTCACATAGATGATTGTGAGACAAGTATAGTTTTTTTTATGAAATGGATTTCCAAAAAACAAGGGTAGAAAGCTTGTTGAAGCTGTTATCACCCTCTAAAAAGGGTTTGAGCAAGCTACTGATTTTGGCCAAAAGTTTGTGTTTGTGAAGATTGACTTTGATAAGGCATATGACTTTGGTATTTCGAGGCTATGGGATTTGGCTCTCGAGACTGATATTGTTTGTTAATTTTTTTTTTGGTAATGCTTGAGCCCGAGTGGCTCTAAATGATCACATATAAGGAGTGTTTGATCGTTTTTAGATCAGTTCATCAAGGTTGTCCTATTGCTCCCCTCTTGTTTGCTATAGCAGTAGACAACCTTAATTTCTTACTCAAGGATAGGATTAGGAGAGATCTCATCAAAGGCATGTCTCTCCCAAACTTTGAGAATATCAATGTTTATGCCAATTCACGGATGATATGAATGCACTGCTCATGGATGATGGACCATCTATCAAGGAGTTTTGGACAGTTATGGATCTCTTCTACTTAGCCTCATGGTTCCAAAACCAGAAATTTTTCCTCTACCCCTCTCCCGGCTTTTCTTTTAGAAATAGGCTATAAAGCTATTCAAGAAGGACATGTCTTCAGATTACTTGGCATCCCTCCTAGTCTGGGAACTTTTTTGTTGGATGTTAATCTGTAGGCGTTGAAGGTAGCCTACGACCAGTAGCCTACAACCAGGTCATAATCTATAGAACAAAGAAGGCAATCCTAAAGGATTCTGAATACTACTACAACAAGATGCAGTAGGCCACCAAATCTCTACTTCTTCTCTGGATAAACGTCTTACCAAGGAAGAATGGAAGAAAAGAATGGATATCAAGATCAGCCACTTGGAATCTCACATTTAGGAAGGGAACTACTTCCTTGCTCAACTACAAGTGGAGATAGATTCCCTACCTGTTGCCTAATGATGTTCCCTTATATAAACCTTTGTTATCATGGTTGTAAATTTCCCTTGGTGTATGTGCCACCTATTGATGTAACTTTTGTCTCTTCTTAATGTATTTTTCCTTGCATTTATGGTGTATCAGCTAGAGATGCATGTGATATATTGATATATATATATATATATATATATATATATATATATATATATATATATATATAAAATTTAACATGTAAGGACATGCATCTCTAGTTGATAGTGAGGATGCCAACTTGAGCAAGCTGCTTGTCATTCTGATACACAACATGGTTATGTAATCCAAGAATTGCAAATGGAAGTCTTACAATAATTTTGCTTCCCGGCCCTGAGAGAAAGACTCGTGGCAATTATGCATTGCTCAATCATCTATTGTCTTTAGTGTAGGCGTATAATCGCAGACACTATGGGGGATGGCATGGAAGATCTCTTCATAAAGATGGAGAGGCTTTTAACTTTTGAGGTGCTCATTACATGATAGCTCCTTCTATAATTTTGAATGGAGAACGTGGCCTATTCATTGCACAAAATCTACAAGTCCCACCGCATTCATAGGTGACCCATATTCTTTTTTGTGGACCCATATATGGATAGGGCCTTTGGCATCAGTTCATGTGCTACATCCATGGCATGACCACTTATGGTTTGTGTCTCAATGCAACATCTCTTTTAGCAAATAGAGACATTACCTATGCAAAATCCCAAAGACTTTATGTAGATGGAAAACCATATACACATGGAAACATAGCCAGCTTAATTAGTAGTATTCGAGGAAGGAATGCAAGAACCAATTGCATATTTGTGGAATGCTAAAATGAACATAAACAGGAATACATGAGCAGAAATATTCCAAGATACATTCTTGTAAATTCCATTAGATCATTACGTACTGGTGATGACCTATTAGTGAACTATGGATTTTTAGGCCAGAAAGAGCACCTCCAGCTCTAGATTGAATATGTAAAAGTGCGGTTGTGGATTACGTATTAAATTTCTGAAATTTACATGTATGTATTTGATACCGTTTAGTTTTTTGCTTAATCAATTTGTTTCTATCTTAAATACTAAGTATGCGTTACAAAATATTAAGTTTGATTTTTATATATAGAATGCTTATATTTGTATCTATGTGATAGGTTCCAGATTATGATGTTGAAAATGATGTGCGTCTACCTTCTCATGGCATCTCACATATGTCAATTGTATGCATGAAACTCCTTTGTAAGAGTGATCCAAACAAATATGAGAGAGTAAAGAAACTACATGGATCGCAAAAAGAATGATGTTTTTGATGACAATGATGACAAGGATGACTTTATTTATGATTGGTACAAGGAAAGTGGAGCGTGAAATAACGAAAGTTTCCTTAGAGAAAAAGCACGTGAGCAAATCTATGGAGGCACAAATTTGTCACGGTTAAGCGCAAGTTTTCTTATTCTCAACCTCCAAAATTGTTATGCTTGGAGTAATGCATCCATTTTGGTACTATTAAAGTAAATTCTTTTTCCGTTCAATGTTTATTGCATTATTTTTGAATGTTTTAATACTTAATCTGTATGTGGTGTTTGCTTGAAATGTTGCAAGCTACTATCTCAAAAGTTCTTACCCTCAAAGGACCTCTTTTCCACATCAAGAGATTAAGTGAAAAAGATGTTGAGCAAGCTTGGACTCGATTACAACACCATACACGCATGTCCCAATGATTGTATTTTGAATAGAGACGAATAAAAAAATGAAAAGGCATGTCCAAAATATAAAACATCTCGTTATAAAGATATGAGCAGACGGATCCCTTGTAAGATGGTTTGACATTTTTCATTGACATCCCATGTACAACACGTATTTTGAATGCGAGATTTAGTAAGACTTATAGACTCGGAAGCAAAGAATGCAAGTATGGATGGGATTATGAGAATTCTCTCAAATTTCCCTGATTTCACTTTCAAACATATCAATACAAAATGTTATGAGTTTGAAACAGAACCACAACGCATTAAGATGGGCGTTGGCTTAGATGGTGTGAATCTATTCTCCATGCGCTCAAGAAAATGGTCTACTTGAAAGAGCTATGGACAGGCATAGATGTGCTTGATATGTCAAAATTGGAAAATAAAAGGAGATACAAAGTTTGATGAATTTTAGCATCGACTATACATGGCTTTTTTAGCTATAGATTATGAGTCGATATTGATTTGTGTTTAAATAACACAAATCAATATTGACTTTTTTAGCTACAGATTATGAGTCGATATTGATTTGTGTTTAAATAACACACGCAAATACTTTTTATTTTATTTTATTATTTATCATCATACTAAATATTTTACTATGGATGTAGGGTGCTCAATCAAAGGTTATAAAGCTTGTTCCTCATGTGGTGACTGGATGATATCTACGTATAGTAAGCATCTCAATCAAAAAAATATACCTTGGATGCATACAATTTTTACCCAAAGATCATTTGCTACGTTGAAGCACACAAACTAGATATTTCAATGAAAAGATAAAAATTACCCACATTATGTAGAAGTGAACCGAAGGGTCCATTATTGATCCACAGTCAGAGATTACAAGCGATGAATATGATGATCGATCTTGAGGACGACCCTCTCTAACTCCCTCTATCTATGTATGATTTTCTTTGGAGTATTGGAAGGGTTTGAAGATCGCTCATCTTCTTGATCCTATGCATTTATTCAAAAATGTAGGCCACTCTTTGTGAAAATATCTTATTAGTTTCAAGTAACTCGAAACGACTTAAAAGATCAAAATTACAAAGTTTGCAACTTGTGGCCCCATGTTGATGAAGAGATGGGTCAAAAGAATATGCACATGCACATGATTAATCAAAGAATACAATCTATCTGCACACCCACGAGCTATGGTGCCTCATTGAAGAATATGTTCACTGTGGATGACACGAGTCTTTTGAACTTGAAGACACATGATTGGCATAATTTGATCAAGGTAACCCAATATTTTTTTAATTGTAACAAATCCTTCCTCCAACTAAGAGATACTAATTTGACTATAAATTGATACATGTAGCATGTTCTCCACCTTGTTTTTGATGGTTTGTTGGCAAGTGGTATATGAGAGGTCATTCATCGTTCAGGGAAGCTAGCAAGGTATATGTATAGCTCTTGGATGTTTGTATATATACTTTTAAGAAATGTTTCACACATTGTTCTTGTATTTTTTATAGATGGATCACTTCGAAAGAGATTGATACAAGGTCAATACCACAAAAGAAAAGAGAATGCATTGAGCTCCTTTGTTTCATGGAGAAAGAGTTACTGATGTCCTTTTTCAATATCCAAGTCCACGTACTCATTCATCTCATGGATGAGATAGAGATTGAAGGTGTTGCTAGCGGTGTTGTTAGTGCTTGTTGCATGTTTTGGGTTGAGAGATTTATCAGAGTTTTAAAGGGGTTTGTTCGCCAAAGAGCACGATCAAATGATTCAATGGCCGAGGGATGGGTTCTTGGATAGTGCATGTGTTACCTTTAAGAGTACCTTGAGCATGTTACCATAGTTGCTCCTTGCAGATAGACAATGGTTGAGTCTCCTACATTGTCAAATGAGGTGTTATGTGGCAAGGGTATTCCTCGCAAGCTCATAGATGCATAATGCTTGAACATATCCATATTTATTATTTACAACTCACAGTGTATGGGAAGATTTATTGAAGAGTATAAGGAAGTTTGCAACCCATAAGATATACACAAATGTTTGACACTATAGACTTTGAAGTTTCTTCTAAGGCATTTTGGATATCTTATGTTAAAACAAATTGTATGGGAGATTGATTGGTTCTGTGCTCAAATTATAAAGGTGCTAGAGCCACAATGAGATAAGAGACATCTAGTTTTGGGCAGTTGACTCTTCAAAACATTACCAAAAACACAAGAATCATATATTTTGCCAACACATTGTGAGCAAGCTTTCTTCTACAGTTCTCTAGATTCTCTCAGTCTATGGAGGCAAGTCGTGTGCTTATCAATCCTCAAGGACGTCAAATATTTGACACCACCAACTTAGATGGGATCTTAGATGATGTAACTCAAGAGAACAACACGGGTTCTACACATTCTCATCTCCTAACAACATTAGAACATGACGACTACTCTAACAAAGAAGAGAGTGACACTCATGCAATGGATGATGAAATGGAAGATCTAGCCTTAGAGTTAGACATTGAGCCTTTGAGAGAGTCAAATCAATCCTCGATCTATAAGTAGGACTTGATTCTCATTTGGGATCATCTTGTGTGATCACCCTACTTGGACTCTACACCTTTGGAGTCTCTACCCGCACACCCAAACCGGTGTGGGCTAAGTGGTATGGGATACTGACCCTTGCGGTAGAGGCTAGCCCAGTGGCTGCAAGCCCCAGGCTCGGGGGTGAGCCCGTATTGGCTCTATGGTTGAGAGGTGAGCCTGATGTTTGCCCATTTACGTGTCTAGGAGTGAGTTAGTAGGCTTGTGTTACATCATGTGTGCATGATTTTTTTAATTTTATAACCAAGGATATTCTTGAGGACAACAATGCAAAATAAGGAAAGAAATGTTACGTCCCTAGACATCAAGATATGTGCCTATAGTATGCCCAACCAGTGTGAACCTGACTCTTTGGTTATGAAATCCTATAGGTAGGACTTGAGTCTCATTTGCGATAATCTTGTGTGATCACCACAATTGGACTCTACATCCTTGGCGGCTCTACCCGCACACCCGCACTGGTGTGGGCTTGATGGTATGGGACACCGGCCCTTGTAGAAGAGGCTAGCCCACTGGCTGTAGGCCCCCAGGCTTGGGGGTGAGTCCCTATTGGATCTATGGTTGGGAGGTGATCCTGATGTTCGTTGATTACGTTTTTAAGAGTAAGTTAGGCTTGTGTCATGTCATGTGCGCAAGATTTTCCCCGTTTTATAACCAAGAGTATTGTTGAGGACATCAATTCAACATAGGAGAGAAGTGTTACATCCCTAGACATCAGGATGTGTTCTTGGATTATGTCTAGTTAGTGTGAACTTGGCCCTTTGGTTATAAAGTACTATAAGTAGGACTTGAGTCTCATTTGCAATCATCTTGTGTGATCACCAGACTTGGACTCTACACCCTTGGCGGATCTGTCCGCACACCCATATTGGTGTAAGCTCTGTGGTATGGGACACCGGCCCTTGTAGTGGAGGCTAGCCTACTGGGCGCAGGCCCCCAGGCTCTGGGTGAGCCAATATTGGAGGTGAGCTTGATGTCCGCCCATTATGTGTCTAGGAGTGAGTTTGGCTAGTGTCATGCCATTATCTGTCCTGTCTTCATCGATCTATCTTACAATGGATAAGCCATAAAGAATCCAAAACCACATGGCGTTCATGGATTTGACATAGTACTTACAAATTTTCCTCAACGAGCTTTGTGACATTCTTTCATGACACCCACAATAGATTGGTTCTTGACATTTGGTATGATGGGAGAAGAAAGTGTTTCTAGCTCGACTAGAGCAAGATTTATACCAGCTTTTTTAAAGCCAAGATTCATGTGAGGCATGGAGACTCTTCCATGGGCATTCTCCCCCTCTAGTCATCACTTCTATGGAGGCATGGGGTCATTATGCATCATCTCTCTACGTAGTCTAAAGGCAGCATTGACAAAGCTTTTCAGTGATGACTGATGCAATACTTTCTCAGGCAACACTTGATACCAGGCATCATTGATGATGATGATAATGATGATTTTAGTTTTTCACTTTATTTCATTTTTATTTTCTACCCAGACATTGTGTTTTTATTTTTGTAACCAGACATTTTATTTTTATTTTTGCCCAGACATTGTATTAGATCCACCAAGATTGTATCATTTTGGTCTCATAGGTCATTTTGGCCTTTTGAAGAGGTTTTGTGTGTGTGTGTGTGTGTGTGTGAGAGAGAGAGAGAGAGAGAGAGAGAGAGAGAGAGAGAGAGAGAGAGAGAGAGAGAGAGAGAGAGAGAGAGAGAGAGAGAGAGAGAGAGAGAGAGAGAGAGAGAGAGAGAGAGTAATTAGTAACCGTGCATTGTCCCGTCTATGTCATAAAAGCTTGGCCATTTGCTTTAGGACTTTTATTGGGTCCCATATCTCTCCAAACTCTCACTGTAGCTGAGCAATCACAAACTTTTTTCCCATATCTAGCTGATCTTTGCATTACAAGAAGTTATCTTAGAACAAGTGAATAGTTATAAAACATTAATACAACACATAGATACGTACGACCAAAGTATGTGTAGTCGAGGCATGTATAGATCTAGCAGTCGCCCTATGTGTTGGAAAAACACACATCCACCTCCGATGGGCATGATCCACCCGGCCATGTCAATGTCACATGTGACACAGTAAGAGCTGAAACGGTCCCTTATGGTGAGAATCGTGTCTTGGTGAGGGCGTGGCAAACACATGGGACTCGGACTGAGAGACTGTTGAGTTCAAAGGTCCCAAGGCCATAGAGGTACGCCATCGAACTTGTCAGGAAGGGACACTATGTGCATGAATAAAAAAAAAGATAATTAGATCAATGTTCATGGAATATTATACTTCTATAATTAAATACCAAACTAATACCATGTATCTTGGTCCTGGTGTGTGACCTCGCCATCCGGTGGCCTCTGAGTAGTCTGTATTGGTGGCGGCTGAGCAGTGGTATGGAAGAGGGGTCCTACTATTATCACGAGTTTATCACATTTTGGTGAGACAAAATAATATACTTGTATGTACAATATATATATATATATATATACATACATACATACATAAAAAAAAGATTCAACGTGTGTGCTCCTCCTGCTAAAGGGTTTCAAGAAGAGCCCTTGTCTGGGCGTACAGGTCTCAAGGCCTCCTATAGTCAGGGTATGGTAGCCTCCAACTCCTCGTCAAGGAGCTGCTCGTACTCTATGATGTCCTCTGCTATCTGCTCCCTTGGAACATCGACAGCTTGTAACATGCTCTTCAACGCCAGTAGTAGCCCCACTTGACCTAAGGTGGAAGCCATTGAAATGACGGTTTTAGTCAAAGTAAAACGATCCACAAAGCTTCTCTAAAGACATTTTGTCTCTTATCAAAGAAAAAGAGAGAGACTAGAGCCCTTCATGTGTGTGTTACAGGTCTCAAAGACACTAGAAAAGTAGTAGTAGAAGTAGTCCTATTCACTGTTTAGGGAGAAGCTTCAGTGCAAGTTACAGCGGCATTGAAGATGGTGAAGATCTAGACTTTACACTTCCACAAATCATTACTTCTTTCCTTGCTTCAATGATTGCTTTTAGTACAAATGATTGAATATGGTGAAGATCTAGACTTTACACTTCCACAAATCATTACTTCTTTCCTTGCTTCAATGATTTCTTTTAGTACGAATGATGGTTTCTTTTACTTTCCATGAAGAGAGGGAATATGAGAGAGCGGTAGAGATATGTAGAGGGACAAAGAGAGAGAAGAGGAGAATGACAATCGATGGGGGACCAAACAACCCTCTCAAGGGCCCCTACGGAACTGATTTGATGCACCATTGGATCCATCTCAATGTGGGATTGTTGATGGTCAGCAAGGGATATATATGGGGCTGATTTGTGCTCCCGTTGTGAGAGGAATTAAGGGCTGAAAAATCACTGCAAAAACACAGATTTGGGACATATAATGGGGCATATCTGTCACGTAAATCATGGCTAAAAATGCAGATCTCAATGACGCGATGATGGGCCGCAATGGAGCAATTGATGCCGGCAAGGGAATTGCTGAGGGGAGGCTCGATGGTTGCCGAAGTACCGGATCGCAATGGGGGAAGCTAGTGACACCAGGATCCAAGCCGAACCGGTAGAGAGAGACTAGAATCCGAAAACTGTCGAGAAACTCCTCTTGGGGGTTCGACTAGATTGTTGCATGATGAAATCTCTAGATGAATCCTCGACTATGCAACAGATATGAGTGTGAATGTAGGCTCACGATGCCTGCAAACTCCCGTGGTGGTTGCCTCAGATTGGAACCCTTTGGCTCCGGGTGATGGCTACCAATTTCTTAGAAGACGTAGATTGTGTGAACTGGATGTGATGCCAAAGATGTGTACAGATCATCGGTGATGCAAGAGTCTCTTCTAAAATGAAGGAATTGTCCAAGAAGATGGGAGAGATGGTTGTTCAAACAATGCCAAGACTCCAAAGCTGATAGGCTCAGTTGGATAGCTCCTTCCTTTATCATCACATGCCACTAACAAATCCTAATACTCGTAATCAACATCTTCATGTTTCCAATGCATGTCTTCAATGATGTGATATGTCATGTGGAAGAAATTATGACAGCAAATATCCATACTAGGATTTCTTTATGTTGAGGTGGTAAAGCGCGCACACCAAGTCAACTACCCTCTCATAGTACACACAACCATAACACCCGGTATACATTGTTTGCATTTCCTACGCTCAAGGTGCACGATCCTACGCACAATGGCAGGTCCTGTAGCTCTCTAAGTGAGAGAAGCGTCCTTGGGCCAAACAAAAAAACACAAGAGAGATTTTTTTTCAAAGATTAGCGGACTAGTGCAAAATCACAAAGCTCTGATACCAATGTCAGGTGCAGAGGGATTGAATATGGTGAAGATAGAGACTTTAAACTTCCACAAATCTTTACTTCTTTCCTTGCTTCAATGATTTCTTTTAGCATGAACAATGGTTCCCTTTACGTTCCACGAAGAGAGGGAATTAGAGAAAGCGGTAGATATACAGAGGAAGAAAGAGAGAGAAGAGGAGAATGACACCCGATGGGGTCCCAACCAACCCTGTCAAGGACACCCCACATTGTTTCTGATGTGGTAATTTCTTTTGATTGCGTAAATGGAATGTTGCCGTGGTAACTCCTCATGAAGAGGCACCTCTGGGGCTGTTTTGATGGGCCATTGGATCCATATCGATTTGGGATTGCTGACGGTCAGCAAGGGGTAGATTTGGGGCTGATTTATGCTCGAGATGTGAGAGGAATGAAGGGCTAAAAATACACTTTTACTTCGGAGACTGATTTTGTCTACATAGATGGTATATACAGACGCTTATGCGCATAGGATCCAATGAGACCGCTAGAGAAGCCCACTTATATATTGATGGAGACAACATGATGGTATGGCCAACTGACATCGTGGTTTTAGTCACACGGTTTCAACATGGATAGATTGCCTCCATTCTAGTACTTCTTGGATGCACCCTCCCTATCTCTCACACGGACAACGATCACTAGACTCATACGTTAGGATCTAATTCAGCTAGATATGAGGAGCACATGGATACAACCAAGAGAGGAGTTGGACACGAAGATGGATTTCTATAGAGAGCATCTTCTCCAACTAGCAGAGGATGGATATGTGATCAGACCGGCCTACATGGACACTCATTTATCCCATGGGATACAATGTGCTATTGGTCAAATGTGCACACCATTGCATCAGTTAGAGATTGAGACTAACAAATTTAGGCCAATACCAATAGAGGTAGGACTTGTCAGTTGTATCATATAGAGCGAGAGACAAAGTTACATCACATTTGTCATTGTTCGCTATATTATCAGATACGAGGCTGCTTTCATTGTCTATTCAGAGAGGGATTTAGACCACATGCTAGAGTCACGAGTTATCAGGATTAGAGATGCCTCAGGTTGTTTTTGCTAGAGCTTCACTAACACAGGGAGCTTCACTAACACAGGGAGAGTCTCATGAGGAGGTCAGTAAAGCATGGATTCACAACAAACTTTGGAGCCCACTTATACCAAAGGTATATTAGTTAACAGAGTCATTGAGCTAGGGAGCTCTAGACGCCCATGTCTACAAGGGCGACCGACATCGACGAAGGCTTCATCAGAGAATCATGACTTTTCTAGCATGACATGGGAGATGCCCAGTACAACTATTTATAGAGGCAAACATTGACAAAGCTCTTTAGTGATCAATGCAATACATTCTCAGACAACGCCCGATGCTAGGCATCCTCGGGCATTGATGATGATGATGATGATGATGATGATCTTAGTTCATACTTTACTTCATTTTTATTTTTGTATCCACATTGTATTAGATCCACAAAGATTGTATCACTTTGGTCTCACAGGTCATTTTGGCATTTTGAAGACGTTTAATATAACATTTCATTCTATCTCTCTCTCTCTCTCTCATGGCACTATATGAGACTATTATAGGGAGAGTACGGTTAGCAGAGGATATTTTAGAACCTATTCACTCTACTATTGGGGTGAAGTAGGGATGCCCACTTTTTTCGACTTTGTTTGGATTGTATATTGATAAGATTACTGACTATATTGAGACTGCAGGGGATAGAGGAGCACAGATGTCAGGTACATCGATACCTCTATTGCTTTATGCCGATGATATTGTGCTTATTTCAGACTCTCTAGAGGGTATACAAAGACATCTAGATGCATTATATGCTTATGCACATGACAGTGGCTCTCCATAAACCTTGGCAGAACCAAGGTGATGGTATTCAATACTACAACATAGTGGATCAAGAGATCAACACTTATTTTTACGACAAGAGATAGTAGAGTATGTAAAATCTTATACATATCTTGTTGTTGTATTTAGTGGACCTACTTTCTCTATGAGAGGTTGTGTAGAAGCGAGATTGACGAGGGGATATGCGACATTAGGAGGACTAGAGAGGATATGTTTACAGATGCAGTTTCAGGAGCCACGCACTAAGCTAGAGAGGAAATGTTTACAGATGCAGTTTTAGGAGCCACGCACTAAGTTGTGGCTATTTGACACATTGGTCACTTCCACCATGCTTTATGGAGTGCAGATATGGGGGCCTAGCCTAGATCATCATAGTAGATCAGGGCGCACATATGATGGAGGGAGATCTACAGAAAGAACACTTATATCCATGATCTCCAGGCTGATGAAGGGGATCGGGGAGCACTACAGACGGAGAGTGAGTGAGAGAAGGAGACACACGACACACAAATATGGGTGGGGAGACTCAAAAGAGTGAGCAGCCCCCTATACACTTATGCTATGTATAAGGTATACAAGTTAGTGGGTGCCCAGACTTTGGGCGGCCAGGCAAGGCACAGGCGCCTATACCCCAACAACCTCCCACTTAAAGGCGACTGTGCCTTTAAGCAAGGGAACCTAGTCTAAAGACTACAAAAGGCGAGAGAAAACCGCTCTCAACCGATGCCCACTGGCTGGCTGTGATCGTGTGCATCGGGCTATCCTGCTCCCGTGTAAGTCCATACACCACCAGACGTACCGCACACGTATTGCAAGTATGTACGCAATACCTGCATATCTCCCTCGTGCACTATGCCATAATCAGTCAACAAACGACTGACAACCCCAACTGAAAATGCTCCCACTGCAGCTACGATATCCGGTCTCAAGATCAGCATCTCATACATGAGACCACCGAATGCCGATGCAATGCTAGCGGGCCCTGCTAGCTCTACGGAGCATGCATCAACATATATATCCCTGTCAATAGGCATCTCTGACTGACAAGGCGTGTCAGCCACATGCATCTCCTGACTGTCCACAAAAGACGCATCAACCTGTCGTGCAACCTCACAGCACACCAGCTGCTCTAGGTGTCTGCTAGAAGACATATCCTGCACAACTATATCCCCATGCTCACTGTTGAGCATAGAAAGGAATGACTGCATAATCGCTGACATCTCAGTCTCCTCTGCAATCATCCACTGCAAACATGACCACTCAATCTGTTGTGACTCACTAGAGCTCTCATGCTCTAACTCCGTATGCATAGACTCTTGCACAACTTCCTCCTGTCGTGACTCACTAGAGCAAGACCGCTCTACTTGTCTATCCTGCATAGAAGTATCTCGCACAACTGACTCTCTGCTTTGCTCAGTCACTAGCAAAGCATGCATGTCTGACTCTGTCACCTCTCTGTGTGACTGCTCAAGTCGTGCCCCAACTATGTGCACAACGAGCTCACTACTCTGCACTCCATGCAAAGCATCCTGCAACCCACAAGCAAAAGAGACTCGCCTGCTCTCTCGCTCTCTACCTGGCTGCATGATCATAGAGACAACACCGTCTCTCGCATGATCCACGTGCAATGGGTAACCTGTACCACTCCTGGCACCTCTCGCAATCACTAGCGAACCCAAATGCATCACAAAATCTCGCTCTCGTAGAAAAATCTGACATCCACTATCCCGTAACTGTCTGACTGAGATCAAATCCCGTCTCAGATCTGGCACATAACGCACATGACGCAGGGTAAATCTCATACCACTGGGCAAGGACAAATATATGTCTCCTGCACCCTCAATGTCATACACAACACCATTAGCCATGTGCACACAACCAAGTCTCCCACTAGAAAACGTGCTAAACCACTCACGATGCGACGTGACATGGAAAGTAGCATCTGAATCTAGTAACCAATGTGAAGACAATGTGAAATCCGATATGCAATCCGTAGACATAAGATCGTCTGAAGACAAGCTAGATGTAAATGTGACATCGCCGTCACAAGCATACTCAGTAAACACCGTACTGATCTCACTAGCATCTGTCATGCCCAAATCTGCATCACGCATCTGTCGCCTCCGTTGTCTCAAACACCTGAAACATCGACGCCTAATGTGCCCTCTTTGTCCACAATGCCAACATGTCAAGTCTCTATGCCGTCGAGACTTGCGTGTGGGACCAATCTCTCCCATGGACATAGAAGTGGGACTAGACTCCCCTGTAGACATGGATGTCGCGTACATAGCATGTAAACTCTGCCATAAAGCATGAGTTGTAGTCTCCCTCGAGACCTGCCAGTCAACAGACTCAACCACATGCAAACGAATCGTAGACATTGCTAACTCATCAAGATCCTGCCAATCATCATCACGCATAGACTTGGGCTTCGCCGATAAGCCACACAAGGGTTTATCCTGCCCCAAATCCGCCAATGCAACAAGCATATGCTCCTTCCAAGCAACAAAATCTACACCATCAAACTATGTCAGACCATAACGCTAGAAGTCAAATGAAAAATCATCCATAATGCTCACAAAAGAGCAACCAACAATGAGTAGCAAATGTCAACCAAATCAGCCCTAAACTGGCTCGAATCGCATCAACAAAAGTCTGCAAATATGGCTCAAAACCTGATGCAAAGTTGCACCAATAACCGTGCAAAACCTTGCACAAAATCACAAGTCAATATGACTTAATCGCGCATAAATATCTGACAAAATTTTGGGAGAGTCTCCTTTGTAACTAGAGCAAAAATCTCAACAGTAAATCTCAAAGAGACAATAATATATGCCACAATGGCCAATCCGGGAATAAACTCGACCGGAATCACCTCACAAAGTCATACATATGAGCATACCCGCTCTTGCCGGAGTACCACTCAACGGCACCTCAAATGACATACATGTGAGTGATGATTGCTGTCAAAATACCTTTCAATCGATGACCAAATGCCTGCCAGATAACTATAGCAACATTTTGCAAAACCTTGCAAGATCTGTCGCTATGCGCAATGCGAAATACGGCACACAAGGGCATACACAAGTGACTCCAAACTCCAACCAAATGATGACTGAAAATCACCTGTCAAAGTGGGAGTAAACTCAACCACTAAGCTGTCAAAGAGCAACCTACGGATACGTAGAAGCTATGGTGAGAACCAGGATAAAATCCAACAGAGTTTCTTCTATAAATTGAGCCAAATCTCAAATAATCTCAGCCATAAACAAATACACAAATCCATATATGGCATACATAAACCGCCAAGACCATTGCAACATAGCTCACTCTCGCATGAGTGGCTCTCTGGAAAAATGCATATCCAAAAACTTGTGTACACCTATGAATTTGCTGGTTGCTGTAGAAAATACTCCGTGTGTGTGAGATATACCAAAAACAGTGTTTTTGGGACCCGAAAGTACACAAATAAACCTGCTGCTGTACCTTCTATAATTCAAAGCATAATTTCAGCAAATAGACATCACCATCGCGTCCGGAGCGTGCCAAAACCCTGACCTAGACTCCTGGATCATGTAGATCTGACTCTGTATGACGGAGCTACGCAAAAAACTGCGTTTTAGAGCCCGAAAATGGCAAAAAACGAGCTACACACAGTCTTGAACCTGCTCCTGCTCCACTCTGCATGATGCAATGTCCTCTCAATGCAAGCTCCAACGCAAGAGCTCTGCCACAACAGCATCCAAACACTCGAATGTCAGGCTCTCCTCCGCCGAGCACTTCTCTAACGAGCTCCACTGAGCTCAAAAGCTCCTCTCACCAAGGAAGCCGCAACCGCCTCCTCGACCAAGCTTGACCACACCAAGCTCCTAAGCTCCAAAGACAATGCTCCTCAAGCTAAAATCTCTCTCCGTGAAACTCCGCGATCGAACTCCACCGTTGAGAGCGAGCGAGCTATTGCTCGAGCTATCGTCTCGAAGCTCTCAAAGCCATCGTGCTCTCCGTGGTCACCATAGCTCTGATACCAATTGAAGGTGATCGGGGAGCACCACGGACGGAGAGTGAGCGAGAGAAGGAGACACACGACACAGATATGGGTGGGGAGACTCAAAAGAGTGAGCAGCCCCGTATACACTTATGCTATGTATAAGGTATACAAGTTAGTGGGTGCCCAAACTCTGGGCGGCCGGGCAAGGCACAGGCGCCTATACCCCAACAGCTGATGTGGGTGAAAGCCTCAATGCCACATGAGATTATCAGAGCTGAGATGAGCGGACCACCAATCGTAGTGGAGGTTGTTGCTAGATCAGTGTCTTTCATTCATAGCACATGGGAGCTACCATGCAACAGATATGCATGACTAGACAATAGGTGATGGGTTCATCTCACGTCGCCAAGTATATGGCACCCACCTATCTCATGGTATTAGATGTGTTATTGGTCAGCTACACACCTCACTCGGGGGGTGCACTATGGAATCATGTTAATGTATAACGTGACTTCGAAAGGAGGGGTTTTAAAATGCAAAAAAATTAGGTAATTTAACAAAGATACATTAAAATGAAGGGTTTTTATATTCAAATTTGGAAAAAAATCTAAAATAAGGACTCTTTTTTATTCATTTAGACATGTTAAAAGAGGGATTTTCTCAATACCCCACGAACGCACGTTATATAGGGAAGTACTGAACGATGTACCCCCCGAGGCACCTCATCTCATCAGTTGGAGATAGAGACTCGTCGATACAGAGGTATACCTCTAGAGGATAGATTATGCCAGGTTTGCCACAAAGAGCCAGAGATAGAGGAGCACTATATCTGCCATGGCATACTACGAGATCCACGAGCATTTCCATTGCTTATTAAGAGAGGGCTTTGGCCCCTTATTGTGCATCATGCAATACTATGATCAGAGTTGCCTAGTGTTGGGATTAAAGCCCAAGTGGCCTCTTATACGGATATGGCCAACCGCCCGCCTAACTCACTTATCACTAACTCTTTGTATATACTCACTTATACTTTTGTGGATAATAAGGTTTTGGGAGATAACCCTTAAACGACTTCTCTGCATACTGTGTAAGTTCTCTGTGTATCTGTGTGTGTGTGTGTGTCAGAGTCGATCCACGCTCCACTCCGCGACTTCAATTGATATCAGAGCGAGGTGCAGTGCGGTTTTGCGTAATCACGCGTGCGAGCACTTTTCAGGAAGATTCTAGATCCGGAGCTTGGAAATTCACACTCGGCGTTCCGGGAGTATTTTCAGCAGGTGACTTGCTGTTTTACCCCCCTTTCGAAGCTGTTTATGCCCTCAGAATTTCGTTCTGAGCACTACATCAGAAGATAGGTTTCAGCCGCAGGAGGTGGACAGCATCAATATCGGCATCGACATACATCACTCATTAGTCTTCAAAGCATCATCTATAGACCAGGTACACATATATATCATCAGATATATATATTGCAGTTTGCATTGCTACTTCTTGTGCTTGCTAGGTTCCAGGGGAGGTGTGGCCATACGACGGCTTGACACCACTGGCATGTATTGCAGATTGATGTACTGTGATTGTGGGTCTGCTAGTTGTGAGTCACGCTAGCAGACAGACCACCACAGTGGTCATAGGACAGTGATTGGTCTATTGTAGGATGTATGCTAGTTATGGGCAGTTTGCTGAGCCATCTGAGAGGGTCGTGTGTGAGGTTTTTTGAAGCCAAGCACTGGGGGCTGGGTTACCCAGTGTGAGGTGGATTAGGTTGTTGGAGTTCCCCTCTACACGCATCCTCTTCAACGACTTTTATCCCATAGGATGTATGACTTTGTGTAGACACTGGATTGCATCTTATGCATCAGGCCGTTGAGGCATTGTTCAGGGTTTAGTCTTGAGACAGATACAGGTTCTGTGATCGCCCAGACACGAGACAGTGTATGCTTACAGGACAACATATTATAGAGATTTTTAGATTTGTCACTGGTCAACTATTTATTATTGTTTTTGAGCAATCTTTTGGTTCCCAGAGCTCAGTTTTCAGGGGAGACTCTGTCAAAATTTTTCAAAATACTGACAATTCTTGAGGAGAGGTGTTCAGCTTGTTGTTTACAGCTTGTTTATTGTGAACAAAGGCCAGTTTATAGGGGAAACTCTGCCAGATTTTTCCCAGAAGTAAACAGTTTGGCAGATATGGCATCTTCTCAAAGTGAGACTCTTTACAACATAAAGAAGATGGATGGCACAAACTTTCCATTCTGGAAGAAGAAAATTTGGCAGGTTTTGGTGCAGAAAAAACAAGTGAAGCCACTGAAGCTCAAAGGGGAGAGACCAGAAGGTATGGCTGAAGATGAGTGGAAAGAGCTTGACGAGTTAGCTTGTTCCACAATCATGCTGACACTGGTAGAAAATGTTTACTTCAACGTAGCAGAAGAGACTACAGCGTATGGCGTATGGCAAAAGCTATGTGGTATGTACGAGAAACAAAGTGCTGCTTCTCAGATTTACTGGCTCAAGAAATTGGTGGATTTGAAGATGAAGGAAGGGACAGCCATGTCAAATCATCTCAATGAATTTCAGACAATTTTCAGCCAGTTAACAGCACAGGAGATAGTCTTTCCAGATTCAGTGAAGGCTATGTTTCTCTTAATCACTTTACCAGATAGTTGGGATACTTTTTGTACAACGTTAAGTAATTCTATAGCGCCAGAAGATCTTACAAGTGCCAATGTAGAAGGCAGCTTGCTCACAGAGGAAGTGAATAGGAAGAACATTGACAAAGGCAAAGGCAATAGTGCTTTGGTCGTTTGATGGAGACAACAATCTAAAGAGAAGAAGGCTAAGAAGGCACAAAACCGAAGTAAGTCTCGTGACTCTAAGTCAAAGGATGACATAGAATGCTACCATTGTGGCAAGAAGGGTCACATGAAGCGAGATTGTACGAAGTGGAAGCAAGATGAAAAGAAGAGTTCAATGAAGATTGAAGAGGTGAATGTCACAGGATCTGGTTCAGACAATGATTCTGGTATAGTAGCTGGTGACATCTTCCTCACAAGAAATCTTGATTCTGTTTTCTTGACTGCAGAGGATGGACATGCTATGAGTGATTGGATTATCGACTAAGGGGCATCTTTACATGTTTCTCTGCACAAAGAGTGGTTTACATCATATGTGGCTACTAAAGATTATGTCAGACTTGGCAATGAGCAGGTTTGTGACATACTTGGAGTGGGAGATGTATAGTTGAAGTTTCAGAATGGCTCTTCTTTATGGCTCAAGAATGTTAGACATGTTCCAGCAATCCGAAAGAGCTTGATCAGTACAAGGAAGTTGGATGATGCGGGTTATGTGACAGTTTTTGGGAACAGTGCTTGGAAGATCTCCAAAGGTTCGATGACTGTAGCACATGGCAGCAAGTCAGGAACTCTGTACACTTTACATGTTTCAGAGGTTAAAAACCATGTAATTAATGTGATTGAGCAGCCAAGTGTGTCAATGTGGCATCGTAGGCTGGGACATATGCAAAAAGAGGAATGGAAATACTTTCTCATTATGGTTATTTGCCTAGCTTTTCATTTCAAGATTTCGAGTTTTGTGAGCATTGTGTTTATGGTAAGCAAACACATGAACCTCACAGATCAAAGAGGAATCGTAGGGACGAACGGTTAGCTCTTGTGCACAGTGATCTATGCGGACCAATGCCTAGTTTGTCACTAGGGGGAGCAATATACTTTTGTACATTCATAGATGACTATTCTCGCAAAGTATGGGTTTACTTCTTGAAGCACAAGGATGAGGTGCTCAAGGTCTTTAAGACATTCTTGCAGCTTGTGGAGAATCAGAGTGGTCAGAAGCTGAAGTGCTTGAGAACTGACAATGGTGGAGAGTACGTTTCCAAAGCTTTTCAAGACTTTTGTGAAGCAAAAGGGATTCAGCGGGAACTTACTGCACCATATAATCCTTCACAGAATGGGGTTGCAGAACGTATGAATAGGACCAGACAAGAGAAGGTCAGAAGCATGTTGTCAATGCTGAGTTGCCTGATGGATTTTGGGCGGAAGCAGTGGCTACATCAGTCCATTTGAGCAACAGGTCTCCTAGTAGGGTTCTGGATAAGAGTGAAGTGGCCGAGATGCTATGGACAGGCAAGGCACCTTCATATAAGCATCTCAGAGTCTTTGGTTGTGAAGATTATAGCCATATTGCTAAGGAGTTCAGGAATAAGTTAGAACCAAAGAGCAAGAAGTGTATGTTTCTTGGCTATGGAGAATCGGTCGGGATGGGTTACCGGCTTCGGGATCCTGAGTCCAAAAAAGTTATTTGTAGCAATGATGTGCATTTCAATGAAGCCAAGTTTCACGCTAAGCCAGAGAAGATAGAGGAGATCATAAGAGTTGTCTTCATGGAAGATGGCCTAGTGCTAGCACATCAATACAGCATGGTCAGGCTCAGGAACAGCCTATAGTGGCTAAAGAGGCAGAATCAGCTGTGGTGAGACGTTCTGAGCGTGTCTCCAAACCACCTAATTGTTATGTGCCATCTCTAAATAATGTCATGCTCACAAATTGCGGAGAACCATCTTGTTACAAGGAAGCATTACAAGTGATTGACTCGACAAAATGGCAGTTGGCCATGCAGCCAAACTTGACAGCTTTGCATAAAAACCAGACATGGAAGCTAGTTAAATTACCACAGGGCAAAAAGGCTCTACGTTTTAAATGGGTTTACAGGTATAAGATCACCGCTCATGATAGTCAACCAAAGTACAAAGCAAGGCTTGTTGCCAAGGGCTTTAGGCAAGAACAAGGCATTGACTTTGATGAAGTCTTCTCTCCAGTGGTCAAGATGACTACATTGAGATGCTTTCTTGCATTGGTTGCCATGTTGGATTTGGTGTTACACCAAATGGATGTTAAGACAACGTTCTTGCATGGTGATTTAGATGTGGAAATTTACATGCAGTAGCCAGAAGGGTTTGTTGAGAAAGGCAAGGAAGATTTGGTATGCCAGTTGTTAAAGAGTCTTTATGGCTCAAAACAATCACTGAGGGCTCAAAACAAGCAGATACAACTGCTGAAGATCCACACCAAGGACAATCCTGCTGATCTACTCACAAAGGGACTTCTAGGAGAGGGCTTTGTGCATTGTCGGAGTTATTGGGCATTGGATAGATGGAAGCCATGTAAATCTTTGTACATTTATGTTCATAGATTTACAGTTACTTAAAGTGCCACATTGGACTTTAAGTGGGAGGTTGTTGGGATTAAATCCCAAGTGGCCTCTTATACGAATATTGACGGCCGCCCGCCTAACTCACTTATCACTAACTCTTTGTATATACTCACTTATACTTTTGTGGATAATAAGGTTTTGGGAGATAACGACTTCTCTGCGTACTGTGTAAGCTCTCTGTGTATCTATGTGTGTGTGTGTGTGTGTGTGTGTGTGTGTGTGTGTGTGTGTGTGTGAGAGAGAGAGAGAGAGAGAGAGAGAGAGAGAGAGAGAGAGAGAGAGAGAGAGAGAGAGAGAGAGAGAGAGAGAGAGAGAGAGAGAGAGAGTGCTGATCCACGCTCCGCTCCGCGACTCACCTAGGTCTCTTCTTGATGGAGATTTATAGACTCAGAGAGAATACCCTTAGGAGCAAAAGTCCTACACATAGAGGATCCATATAGAGCCAGCGCACTACTTTTTACAGAGGGACTACTTTGGATGGCCCACCACAAGTTACCCAATCACATCCTCATGAGGGCGTTCGCACTATATCTTCCACAGCATACTACGAGATTTTCATTGCTTATTAAGAGAGGGCTTTGGCACCTTATCGCGCATCATGCATTACTATGATCAGAGGTGCACACGTCTCTTCTTGATGGAGATCCATAGACTCAAAGAGAATACCCTTAGGAGCAAAAGGCCTACACATAGAGGATCCATATAGAGCCAGAGCACTACTTTCTACAAAGGGACTACTTTGGATGGCCCACCACAAGTTACCCAGTCACATCCTATAGGGCGTTCTTCTTGATCAAGCCATCCAGCTTGGTCACTCACGACACCCGGTAATGCGATGATATTCACACCGTAGACGAGGTATGTACATCGAAGGCTACAAAGCATCATTGAGCAACATCGAGCATGCCCTCCCTGAGAGCTGACCATGGAGGACATTGAGCCCATACTGCAAAGACCCATGAGAGAGCTCATGGGATGATCACCATTTTCCCCCGTTGTGCACCTCATTAGCCCTCATGTGAATGTACCCACTCCCCATATGTTTTGAGCTGATGTATAATGTGATGTGGACATTGATGATGATGCAGATATAGGTTAGGCTTACATATCTACCCACTCTAGGTACCCTCATTTATTTTATCTTTATGTTCCCTTGACACTATACGAGAGTCACACATGGTTGTAACCTTTTGGTCTCATACGTCATTTTGAAGACGTTAATATAACATTTCATTTCATTTCATTTCTCTCTCTCTCTCTCTCTCTCTCTCTCTCTCTCTCTCTCTCTCTCTCTCACTCACTCTCACTCTGTGTGTGTGTGTGTGTGTGTGTGTGTGTGTGTGTGTACCTGGTCGCTGAAGAGATGGAGAGCTCGTGGGGGGATTAAAGCCCTCTGTCAGTGGTAGAGATGGCCATAAGCAGCTGAAGGGATGTTGTTTGCAAGTTTTTGCCTAAGCAGGTCAAAAGAGGAGAGCAATGAGCTCACGGGTCTACGTGCGAGAGCAATGGCACCTTTGTTCTTTTTCTTTCTCTACTCAAAGATGGCCAAGTGCATAATAGGAAAGAAAAAGAAAAGTACACATGCTCATCGGTAGGTGGTTTCTCCAAGTGACACCGTGTCGCATAGGCGACACAAAACAATTTGCAAACATTGCTATGTACGTCGCATTGCGCGACGCTCTTAACGACACTTTTCTTATTTTTTGGGCAAATTCATTGGCGTCGCTTACGTCCCTTAAACGACGCTCACTAATTTTCCAAGCATCGATACTTGCAAAGCGGCCTAGTAGTGCGATGTCATCTCTTGGAGTGCCTTGATTTCAGCATATGCTCAAAGTTGGAATGCACTGTTTGCAGACTATGCTTTGAGCGTGAGGACATGCCAGTGCTCGAAAAAACTTTTTTCCAAAAACTTGGCAAACCTACATATGTGAAACAACAGAGGTAAATTGACAAAATTTGAAGGTTTTTACACCAAATTACACAAATTTTTTCAAAATTTTGTAGGTTTTCTCACCTTTAAATATAAAATTTTGAGGTAAAGTTCAAAATTTGTAGGTGGGATTACACTAAACCTAGGTTTTTTTCGAGCACTGGGACATGGTGGAAATGCACTGCTTGCAGCCTATGCTTGACAAGGATAGGGTCGAGAAGCTCTGTGCTGTTTCCATCAGAAGGATTTTCAGCATATGCAATCACCTATGCTTGCACCTTGAACGTACGGACCAGCAGCAATGGTACCTTTGATCCCATGGCAGGGCGGCACCTCGTCACCTCCACCCTATCACAACAATTTTGATGATAAGCTTGGGGATGACCCTAGCGCAATAGTTTAGATGAGGAGCTTCGGGATGGACGTTCTTCTTCTATGTCTTCTTCCGTCCTTCGACTCATGTGACTCCCGCGTCGCCATTCCCATCACCATAAGGGAATCTTGTAAAGATTCTTCTCTCAATTGTTTTTCCAGATTGTGTAGTAGTAGGAATGTGTAGGACTACTTCTGGGTTGGATGGTATTAAAATCCAACATTAGCAAGTGGAATTGGAGCTGATCTCTTGAGACAGCTAATTCTAGTGCTGAAGGATTTCAGCTACTAGTGTGGGAAGATTTCAGACAGCAGACTATACAGAAATCAGAGACTAGACTGAATGTGGATACTGGAATAAGAATCAGACTTATAGATTGGAATAAGGTTCAGATTCAGAAGACTGGTCGAGAAGTAAGTATCACTGAAATATATACCATGATTGAGATTACAGATCAAGATTACAGCGAATATGATTACATAGAGAAAGTATAGCCAACCATACTGCCACTGATGCTCAAGTACAATTATAGCCCAAAGCGCTAATACAAGTGATAACAATTGCCAACCCGCTAATGATGTAATGGGCCCTATTTATACACTTCGGGTTTACTGTAGTAATTACTCTAGTATTTACTAAGTAACTCGCTGCCCATCTTCTAAGAACACGTTCCCACATGGTGATTATCCAGCTGTCTACATCCTTCCCTTCTTTCTTGAATTTTGGCAAGATTCCAAAATTTCTGAAAAATTCCCGTCTGATTCTGATGTGAGACTGAAAAATCCATCGTCTGGTTCTGGTGTGGAACTGAAAAATCCATTGTCTGGTTCTAATGTTGGGGTGCAGGAGTTCAAGAAGGACCAAGGATTGTGGGAGGCAGTGGAAAAGGCCAAGCTGGAGCTCTCACCAGGCCAAGGTGGAGCTGTCATCAGGCCAAGGTAGAGTTGTCATCTCTCCCTGCCTGCTGAGAAGAAAAGTCGCCACACTGAATTCAGAGATGGAACTACCCAGTATCCTTTCATTGGACCGTCCTCCTTTTGCCTTTGCTCTTTGACCGGAATGGTGCATGAGAAGTCCCAGCACCAGCATTCTCCTTCTGAATCAGTCGGTAAATGGCCTCTTGCTCAAGCTGATCCCACCGGTCTGTGGTCATCTCTACCTCATAAGGCGTGAGAGAATGATAGGTTTTGGTGTCAGGATCATAGAGTGTACGCTTGCCCTTACTCAGTCTGGTTCTGGCCAGCTTATGACAATGCGAAGCAGTATGGATCCATCCTTCTGGAAGAGGCTGATTTGTTTTGACTCGAGCTTCGAAAAGAATCTCAGCCATCTCCCTGTACTGTGGTGCTAGACCCGGCTTTGTTGCAATGTCTTTCTCAGGCAGTTTGGAAGATTCGACCGTAAGCTGTAGCAACTGATTAGTAATCGTGGTCAATCCTCTGACCTAAATCTTCCACTGGCCCATACACAGCTGAATCCTATGCAGCTCCTCTTTCATTGCCTGAATGTCATTGATTTGGAGAGCATCATTGAGCAATGTCTGCCAAGTCTTCCATTCCACAGTTGATCGCTCATACCAATCCTGAAGCTCATCAGTTATTTTGAAATATGTGAGTCGATCAACTGGTTCTTGATGTTGAGGATACAACGCTGGAAAGAATCTTGACAGCTCAGTTTCTCTTGCTGGAACATCATACAAGAGAACTGGAGAATCAGACACAAATTCTCGGAAATTGAGAACAACCTGGTTCTCTTGCTGCATCATCTTTCTGGTGATTCTCACTAGCTGGAACAGGGTTCGGAGAGCAGTTTCCTGTGCTCCTACTGACATTCGCGTTTGAGGTCCTCTGCTAGTGGCTGTCTGTTCCTCAAGGATGGCTTTGACTCTCTGATCCAAAAAACCTCTGGCAGCTTGCATTTGTACCAGAACTTCCTTCAGTTGTACCCTAACATCCTTCATGCAACGGTCAGTTGGTTTGTTACCCAGCAGAAGTTCCAGTTCTAGAGCCAAGGATTGACAATCTGCAGTAGACTGCCTTTGCCAGTGCGGGTTTGCCACTTTCTCATCAGCATTGAGTATCCATTCCGGAACTGGGATGCGCAGGTAGTCTACAAGCTTCTTTATCATGGAAAGCAGCTGACTTCCAATTTTCTACCATTTCCCTGGCTCCCACATATAGTCTTTGAAATCTTTCCAAGTCAGTCGAGAGAGCATCATCTTCCAGATATTGTCTGGTGATGGAAGCCTGTTGATGTCTCAATTGCTTATTCAGAGTAATGAGCTACAGTGAATGCTGATGATAGCTCTTTGCTGGTCCCTCATCCTGAACTTTCATTTTCCCTTTAGCCTCTCTACTGTGATGGGACTGATCAGTTGGATGATTCCCAGTGTTACTAGGCTGCTGCTCTTCAGTCTGCTGATTACCCGACTGGTGCTCTTTATCATGTCCTTCATCTGGCCCTGTCCCACCAGTACCCGGTCCTGGAGGTGGAGATGGTGGTGGGGCATCAGCGTCATCCTTCGTATGCCCAGTTTCTTGATCATCCTCCTCCTGAATAGCTTCATCTTCTTGATCTTCTTCATCCTCATCCGGGGAAGTCTGTTGCTCAATATAATCCATTATAGCTTAGTTCATCAAAGCATTATTTAACTCACCCACCTTGTCCTGCAAATCGCTCTGCATACTTTCCATCAAGGACTTTAAATTTTCTAAGTAAAAAAAAACATTGCCTGAGGGGTTTAAAATTTCAGACAAGCTATTGTAGATGTATCTGTCAGTCAGCGAACACTTCAGAGCTGTATGGTGCAATACCAGCTTTTTGAATTCTGTCCGCTTCATCCTGAGCTTTGTTTCAGCTCGCTCGACAGCTCTCAGTGCTTCATTACTTTGACTTTTCATAATCATAATTTCAGACTCAGCCTTAGCCAACTTTTTGTTCAACAAATCCCGAGTCCTTTCTGATTGAGCTTCCAGTACCCTGTGTTGTATGTTCTGCATTTCCTGGGCTTTCTGGAGTGTTTTAATCTGATGCTGTGCTTCTTCCAAGTCAACTTTAAGCTTTTTGACTTCGTCTTCTGATCCAGCAGCCTCCACCAATTGTCCCATACAACTGACAATGGTATTCCAAGAAGACTGTATCAGTACTGAACATCTGTCTTTGACCGTGGTTGGATCAGAATCGACAGGTTCATATATTGCCGCTAGAGCCACGTAGGGTAAAGTTGCATAATCAGCTTTGCTGAGCAAAAGATGCCCTCTTAATTTCTGAGTTTGCATTTGCTGCAACTTATCCCGTTTTACCAGTTGTAGAGGATTTTCAGTAATGGCAGGGACTCCACCAGACAAAGTTGAGAACGCTGGACCTTTCCCTTTGTCTAGTTGACTCTTGCCTTTGTCCCCTGACTGGTCTGGCATCTTTTCAACAGTGACTGGCTTGACATGATCTTTCCCAGATACAGTAGCAACTGTATTTTTGACAACTGGCTGATCAGGCACAATCTTCTGAGCAGATTGCTGCTCAGTTTTACTCATCTCAGCTTTCTCAGTGCTTACTACCTTAACCTGGCTTTCTATTTGCTTCAAAAATTCACTGCTTTTTGTCAGTGTGATTCTTGGCTTCTTTGAACTGCCAGCTTCTTCTGTAGTGGCTTTACTTTTTAGGTCAGTGGAAATTGTTTGACTGTCTGTTTCCTCGTCGTCTGAGGACAGTTCAATTTTCTTTGGTTCAGAAATGGGCTGCTCACTCCGAGCGCGCTTTACCTGCTCATTAACATCTGCAGCAGTAGCCCAATACAGGAATTGCCAGACATACCATGCCTTGAAAACACTTTGAGATTTCAGCTTAGCAGTTTGTTGGAGTACATTATACGAGAGTATTTGACAAAGGTTGATATGGACTTGTGGATCCAGTATCTTGGCCAGCAGCATATCAAACAAATTTTCTGACACATATGTTGGGTTGTTCTTAAGGCTTACTGCTTCGACTACAAACATGTAAACAGCTAAGGCTTCTAGTCCTTCTACTGGAACTCCTTGAGCACTTGCCTTGCGCTTCTTTCTAGCCGTTTCATCCTCCTTCAAAGCGATACTGATTTGCTACGTAGTTGCCACAGATGGTTTGGGCTCATTAGGCATCTGAAATGCAAATGCAATGGCTTCTGGTGTTACTGACACCTTCCTGCTATTTACCATAGCACTGCTAGTTTCAGCATCAAAGGAGTCAAGAACTTGCTTGATGATATCTGAATCAAATCAATCCTTGTAGCTTGCAACACAACTCGCAGATCCCAGAGTTGTAGCAGATTCATTGCGTGATCAGTGAATACATATCGTTGGATTTTACTGTATGGAAGAACGGGAAGGCTTGCCTTTGCCTCACCAACTATATCCTGGGTTTCTTCAAGAGTTTCTTGCATCTTTTCTGAGCGTTTCCTTCTACCCATACACTGTGAGGTCGATGACGATGAAACAGGCAAAGGATAAGACTTACTTGTGTAGAAGCCGTTCCCTGGTGTCGTTGGTAAGATTGTCTGACAGTCAGCTGTCTCGTCAGAGGTTGAAGTTTGCGGCTGTAGTGAAGAAACCTCGGAGCTCGACGATGGCGAATGGTTGACAGGAGGAAAGCTTCGCGCAGGAGATTTTTGAGGAAAAATGCTAACTCTCCTCGCTGTTATACGTGTTCGTGCCATAAAAGCTCCACCACTCGCCGCTCCTAGACTTGTGTGCGCCATTGCTGTCGTGGCAAACATGCATTGGACAAGACTGCGACCCATCCTTGTAATAATTACCACTGGCATACCACTTGATCGTTGGCCACTTAAAAATTGGAAAGTGTGTCCATACTGGTTCTGAACTGATTCCCACTCTGGCTGGACCATACTGGTACTGGTTGTTAGGTCAGCCTGATCTGGTTCTTTTGGTACTGGTTCTGAAGCTGGAACTGGTTGCACATGGAAAATACCAAAAACGTCTGATTCCAGTATCTCTTGATCAACAACCTCCAGTTCCTTAGTACCTTGTTCCAACCCAGTTTCTCTGGTCTCTGAATAATAAAGTTTGATCTTTGATCCATTATATACTCCCGGCAACATCAGTCCAGATAAATCTTTCAATCTGACTGTGCCATTGGAGAAGACCCAATCGACCTCAAAAGGTCCTGCCCAGGCAATCTTCAAATTCGGCTTCTTTGGACCCAATCTAGACTGATAGAGAAGCACTAAGTCTCCTTTCTGGAATTCTCGAACTTTAATTCGGCGATCATGCCAGTGCTTCCTTCTTTGTTGAACAATCTCCTGTTCCAATATAGCTCTTTGCCTGAGTTCATCTAACTGCATCAATTCATCCAGCCTTTTCTTAAGATTATGGTTGAAGTCTAATCCATACTTCACAGCCATTCTCAGACTGGGGATGACAAACTCCATAGGAACCACAGCTTCAGTAACATACACCATTCTGAATGGTGTCATTCCAGTAGTTACCTTATAAGCTGTCCTACAAGCCCATAGAGCAGTCTGAAGCTTCAAATCCCACTGGTCTGGTTTCTTTTGCACCACCTTAGTGAGAATAGTCTTTATTGTCTTGTTGCTACTTTCAGCCTGTCCATTGCATCGAGGATAGTAAGAAGTAGATTTCCGATGCTTGATTGAAAGCATATCCAATAGGATTTCCATAGTGTCATTGATAAAATGTGTGCCTTGATCAATCACAATCTCTACTGGACATCCATATCGGCAGACAATATTCTCAAACAGAAACCTTGCAGTTGACTTGACTGTGTTGTCAGGAAGAGCCTTAGCTTCAACCCACTTGGTAACATAACAAGTAGCCATCACAATGTACTTGTTCTTCGGGGGAGTCAATTTCTTAAAAGGTCCCATAAAATCCAATCCCCATTTCATGAATACTCCTAATGGTTGTATTGGCATTAATGGAGTCATATCTGCAGCTGTTGGTCGGCCCATTCTTTGGCATATGTCACAAGTCTTACAAAAACTTATGACATCAGCAATCAGTGTTTGCCACCACAGACCTGCTTGCAGAATATTCTTGTAGGTTACTTCGTTGGAAAAGTGTCCACCAGACTCACCATTATGCGCTTCTGAAATCACTTGCATTCTTCCTTCCATAGGGACACATCGTCGAAGTATACCATCCACACCTAGTCGATAAAGTACTCCTCCAATGATGGTAAATTTCAGGCTTTTTATAATCAGAGCTTTCTTCTGATTCTGTTTCCAATCCTCTGGAAAGGCACCTTGGGAAAGGAATTGATAAATATCATACCATTCAGGATCCCCTGATTCTTCTGCTTCTAACTGAAATAACTCAGCATCCACTGGCTCATCTCTCAGAGGTGATTCTGAATATACCTCCGTACTTCTGGAAAGAAAGTCAGCTCCACAGTGGTTTCGGCCAGGTTTATGGAAAATTCTGAATTCAAATTCCATAAGGAACATCATCCATCTGATTAGCCTGCCTTGAATAATGACTTTGTTAATCAGAAAGAGAAGAGCTTGATGATCCACATAAAAATGGAATAATTTTCCCAACAGGTAATGCCTGAACTTCGTAGCGCTAAAAACCATTCCGAGAGCTTCTCTTTCAATAGTCGTATAGCCTTGTTCAGCCTGACTAAATCTGCGACTAGCAAAATAGACCGGATAGCCTGTTTTTCCATTTGGCTGAGCTAATATTGCCCCCATTGCCAATCCTGAAGCATCTACATGTACATGAAAAATAATATCCCAATTCGGCTGCCTAAGGACTGGTTTACTGGTAATGGCTTTTTTCAAATTCTGAAAACTTTCCTCACACTCAGCAGTCCAGTTGAACTTACTGGTCTTCTTTGTAAGCTCATATAGTGGTACTGCTTGAGCAGCAAACTTGTGTACAAATCTTCTATAGAAATTCACATAACCCAAGAAAGAACTCAACTCTGAAGCAGTTCTGGGTGCTTTAGCTTGCTGGACACACTGTATTTTGTCATTGGCCATCTCTATTCCATTGCAGGAAACCACATGTTCCAGTAGCTGTCCCTTCCATACTAGAAACACAGATTTGAATGGATTCAAACAAATCCTCTTCTCTTGATAGAGTTTAAAAACCATTTCTAGGAATAAAAGGTGCTGGTCCTCATGTGGATAGACAGTAAAGTCATCCATGAAAATGGCGAGGAACCGATGAAGAAATTCATTAAACATCTCCATCATACACCGCTGAAAAGTAGTTGGTGCATTGCACAGGCCAAAAGGCATCACCAGATACATGAATGCTCCCCACTCAGTGATGAAAGTGGTCTTAGTCCTATCTTCAGGAGCAATCTGTAACTGGTTATAGCCGCTATAACCATCCATGAAGCTATACATCTCATATCCTGCGATCTCATCAAGCAACATATCAGTAAAAGGTAAGGGAAATGGATCCTTAATGGTCTGGGCATTTAGTTTCCTATAGTCAACACAAACTCTTAATTTCCCATTCTTTTTAGGAACGATGACTATGGGAAATAACCAATCACTGCTTGCTACTTCCGTAATGAACCCAGCCTTGAGAAGATTATCAATCTCCTCCTTGACCTTCTTTGCATAGTTGGGGTTCATGCGGTATCTTTGCAATCTTACTGGTCTAGCATCCGGTTTCAGTGGTATTTGGTGCTGACAGACTTCAGGATCTACTCCCTTCAAATCTGTATATTCCCACGCAAACACATCATAATAGTTCTGTAACATTTTCCGTGCCTTTTCCTTCATTGCCGGTTTCAGGTGCTTGTTGACTTCGATCATTCTAGGATTTTTCTCTGATCCCAGGTTCCACTACTCTACTTCCTGATCATCTGGAAGCAACCAGTTTGGTCCGCCTCCTTTTCGTTTGGTCGATTCTTCAGCGTAGTCCCAAGAAGGTCCATTCATTTTTGAATCATTATTCTGATCCAGTGGGTACTCTTCAGAACATACTGGTTCTTCCATTATACCAGTATCAGCTGATTCCTCCATTCTTCCAGTTAGATGAACTGTTCTTTCCCCTGCATTGACTTCAGTAAACTGATCAGGGAATTGTCTCTTCTGCTTGTCAGCTTGCTCTTTGTTCAGCAAGACTGCATTCAAATCGATTTCTACCAAAGGAAATATGTTCATAGCTGCTAGCATTTGCTCAATTTTCTTGGCTCTGTATTTCTGACACAACTCCTTCGGCCTATGGATTCCAGAAATACAGTGTTGTCAGTCTGGATTTTGATTCTGCCACTAGCCCCTTCTATGGTCAAAGTTTGGTTTGCATAGTCATGAACAACATGTGTTGTTCTTAACCATGGGCGGCCTAGTAACATTCCATATGCTCCCTGCACATCCAAGATTAGGAAAATGGTTTTGAATTTCTCCCTCCCAACTCTTATCTGCATGTTTTCAATCATACCCGTCGCCTGTATGACTTGATGATCTGCCATTCTTACTTTGAATGGTGTTGGTTTCATGTTAGTGATACCCATTCTTTGCTGAAGATGGACTCCCATTATGTTGACTCCTGTACCTCCATCTAGTATGACGCTTGAGAGGTTCCCACTGCTTCCTGACCTTGTAGTCTACCTGAATAAGTGGAACTTCATCATCCCTGACAGCCATCAGGTCCACTGTTCTGGCCTCTGCCTCAGTCTTCCTACGTTGTTCGATAAAGTTGGCCACCTCAGGCAAGGTCTTTCTTATATCCTCCAGCTCTACAGTCAGCTTCTGGATTCTATTTTTCACATGAATTTCCTCTCACTCTTGGTCAGACTGCGTCAGAGCTTGAAGAACTGGTGTCTTCACACTGCCATTCTTTAGCAGTACTTCTACCCTTTCCATCCACTCCCATTTCATCAGCTAGTCCATGTACTACAGCCAGCATGGTCTCTGTCATGGCCGGTACCGACTGATCTTTATCAGTCGATTGGGCTGGTATCTTCTGAATGACTCTAGCTTCGGAACTTTCTGGCTGCTCTGGCAGCTTCTTAGCTAAATCCTCTGTGATTTTAGCTGCTAGTTCCCACTGCTCTTGCCACTCATCTACCACCTTCTCTTTCCCTTTGGCCTTCCAAACTTCTCTTTGTTTAGCCCACTTACTGCTGCTAGGATTGACTGGTACTTCTGAAATGTCTGGAATTTCTTCAATGATTACTCCCTTGCTCCTTGTAACCACCCTAACTGGGACTGGCTCTGGTGACTTAGCCTCAGTAGCAGTCGTTACCGGTGCATCTGGACATTGGGCTGCAAAATGACCATACTTCCCACATGTATAGCAATTCATACTCCTGGTCTGGAAGTTGCCTCTTCCTCTTCCTCTGCCCATTCCTGGTGGGTATCTGCCACGTCCTTGACTAGTACCACTGGTGCCTGGTCTTTCCTCTTGAGCTACTTTGATTGGTTCTACCTGCACTGGTTCAGTGTAGGCAACCACTGATAGATCCTTTCCTTTCTTAAAATGGTGAATTCTGATGCCACAATTATTCCATAGGTGACCAAAGGCCTTGCAGTAGGTATGATTGTGGACATTCAGTGGAGATGTGGTCCTTGGATTTACATCTTGAACACCAAGTCTCCATCTTTCGGATCGGCTGTCTTGTGTGGCTAATTTCTGCAATCTACCTAGCCATTTCTTCAATTTTCTTGGTCCATGATCCCTTCTTTGATTTCTCCTTTGTCCGTTCATTGGAGCTGCTTTCGGAGCTGCTGGATGTTGCACTGGAGTCGGAAGCTTCAGTAGCCGAACTACTACTACTGGTCCTTCGCTTCTTGTGGCTCTTTTCTTTCTTAGCCTGCTGTTCCAGATTTAATGCCCTTTGGACCAGATCATTGAATTTTTTTGTAGGGGCTGGTACTTCTTGTTCCCTAATCTTCTTGCTTCCGAACCCATTCAGAAACCATGCCCTCAATCTCTTCTCAGACGACGGTTCTTGCAACTGCCTGGTCAGTTCTTTTATCTTTTCTACATAGCTGCGAACTGACAAATTCCTCTGTTTGATCTGATCCAATTCACAGAGAATGTCCTCGTCCTCTCGATTGTCGGAATATTCCAACCTGAAGGCCTTAAGTAATTTGTTATATGATCTCAGCTGGCATGCAGGGTAATGGTAATACCATTTCCTTGCTGCCTCCTTCAAGGTTTGTGGAAAATATTCCCCCGAATCATCTTCATCAATGTTTTTTAGTTGAGCATACTGCTGAAAAGCTTGTATGTGAACATCTGGATCATCCTTTTTCCCTCCTTTGAATATGGGAAAAGAAATCTTTAGGGAAGCTGTGTAATCATTTCGATTACTGCCGATCCCACCACTTCTCTTCTTGGCTTGAGAATGGCGCTTGGGAGCCTTCTTGCAATTGTCAGTGTCAACATCCCAATCAATCTCTGTCTCTGTCTCAGTATCAGTATCTTCTTTGTTTTGTCTGCTAGAGGTACGATGACTTTCCTTTCTGCTCTTGGTATGCTCATCTCTCTGGCGAGACTGAGAACACTTGGAACTCTTTTCCTTTCGTGCTTCCCGTTCTGCCCGTTTGCGTCGAGAATGACTGGAGTGCTGTGAGTCCTGCGCCTCCTCAGCCTGAGTATGCTCCTCCTGAGCCTCAATGTCAGTCATTTTCTCTTGCTTGGGGTCAGACTCTCTTCCTGACTCCTCAAGAATGGGGTCCACACAATTGGTGGATTTTCGGCCACGATTGGACTTTGGTGCCATTGCTGAAAACTTCAACTGGGAGAAGAGTCTTTCAGTCAACGAGCTTCAACTCAAGTCACCATGATCGCCAAAATGGAATTGGAGCTGATCTCTTGAGACAGCTAATTCCAGTGTTGAAGGATTTCAACTACTAGTGTGGGAAGATTTCAGACAGTAGACTATACAGAAATCAGAGACTAGACTGAATGTGGATACTGAAATAAGAATCAAACTTATAGACTGGAATAAGGTTCAGATTTAGATTTAGATTCAGATTTAGAATACTGGTCGAGAAGTAAGTATCACTGAAATATATACCATGATTGAGATTACAGATCAAGATTACAACGAATATGATTACAGAGAGAAAGTATAGCCAACCATACTGCCACTGATGCTCAAGTACAATTATAGCCCAAAGCGCTAATACAAGTGATAACAATTGCCAACCCGATAATGATGTAATGGGCCCTATTTATACACTTCGGGTTAACTGTAGTAATTACTAAGTAACTCACTGTCCATCTTCTAAGAACGCGTTCCCACATGGTGATTATCCAGCCGTCTACAGCAAGATTCTTCCCTTTTCCCAACTCCACCCTACTCCTTAACACTCTACTCGCGTGATTCAGCATGATACCCCATCGCCTCTACCCTAACCATCGACGATTGCACTCGTCCTCGCCTACTCCCACACTGTCCACTTAGAGAGAGAGCGTGCCTAGGTTGCGTGCAGAGAGAGAGCGAGGTAGAGCTCCTGAGGCCTCGCCAGGGAGGCAAAGAGACAGAGAGAGTGAGTCAGAGTGCACAGACTCACCTTCCGAGGCCTTGCGAGGGAGGCAGAGAGAGAGAAGCGAGAGAGCAACTGGCCGAGACAGAGCCTCATGCTGCTTCCAGAACAAGGGAGAGAGAGAGGGCAACTAGACGCCAAGAGAGTCCTGCAAACGTCTCATGAAGAGAAGAAGAAGAAGAAGAAGAAGAAGAAGAAGAAGAAGAGAATTTTGAAGTCCTAAGAAACTATCCCGGGAGGGAGAGAGATAGAGAGGGCATGCCAACCGCTTGACAGCTCACTTTCTCCATGTGTGTGGACACATGCACCTCTACTATCACCCTTCTTTTGCTTTCTAAAGTTAATGAGCCTATTTTTTGATTTAATATGATTGGGTACCCCCTACTTGTTAAATAGAAATTGAAATTGAATAATGTAGGTCACGAGAGAAGTGTGGGTTTGGCAAAATTCTCTCTCAACATTGACTACATAACAATATGACCGCATATCTTGCCATGTTGAGAGAAAATTTTGCTAAAACCTCATTTTTTAATGATTTATAAGGATATGCCCAGCAAGGGCAAATCTTTTCTTTTGTTGCAGCAAGAGTGCAACTCCTCAATTGCAACAACATTTTCTAATCAAAGATTTTCTACCAATACAATCACCTATGGAACCTTGAAGGCTAGGATACTAGTGATGATACCCCAGCAATGCAAGGCCACATAAAATTTAATATATATAATAAAAAATTACATGTCTTGCAATCAAAAGTTTCATTGCATTTCGAGTCCGTTCGAGTGCCGAAATGGCGTGATGACCTAGAGCTATGAGAAACGACATAGACAGATTTTCCTAATCATTGAGTGTTGGTTTTCTTGTAGAGTTCTTGTGTTTGCTTGTTAAGGTTCACTTGTTGAGTTTGACAATCTCAAAGAGTCTCCGTGCCCCATCCAAGTCACTTACCTGAGTATTGACATTATGTTAGTGCCAAATCGCTATGCTACAGACGTCCGTCGCGACGACCCGCAAACATTGGTGCCGTAGCCAGGTATATGATCCTTAGATGGTGAATGATCAAGTTTTTATTTAAAGGGTTCTTTTTGAAGATTTGTCGCTCCATTCCATTTGCACCTTAGCAGTGAAGCAGCTAGACATGGGGTTTAGTGCTTAGTAGAGTCTAGAAGTCGAGGACTTGCTAGGACTATTCTCAAGAGGTAAAGAGGGTTGTGAATGAAATAGCCAAAAGCATTTCATTCTTGGATTTTCTATATGATTTCAAAGTGCTATACTATTTTCTATTTTGTACCGTTTTGTATGTTTTAATTTCATGTTTTTCAATACTTAGGAGTAGGGTCAATAAAAACTACAACCATCAAATTTGTGCTAAAAGATTGAGGGAAGAAAGGATAAAAGCCATATTTCGGCCAAAATGACGATAACTTTGAAATTCTGAAAATTTGATGGTAGAAACCTCAAAAGTGATCCAAATTCAAGAATTTGTGGATCAAGGACATCATCAAACTCTCTAGAAGCAATCTGGAAAGTTTGGCCAGAATCTGTGGAGAAACATGGATCGTGATCCATGTACCCCAGAGACCATTTTTGGTGAAAAGTGATCAATGACATTGAGTATCAGTGGGATATTGCTCTGATCAAGTTTTCTTGAAAGAAAAACTCAAAAATCACATCAGAATCGGCTGTTAGAGCAAAAACAGCAAAACAGGTATTGTAGACACAAAATTTGGGAATTTTCAAATTTATGGCATCCAAATTTAAAAAGGGGTGAGATTTGGCTTCTATAGGGAATACAAAACCTGTAGAACAAAATTAATGAAAAAATGTTGTCAAACATGGATCGCGATCCATGTACCTTTTGACATTTTGGGTTGATATTTAACAAGTACGTCCTTGATGACTAGTGGAACAACTTTGCCGAAAGGCACAATGTCAAAAAAACTGAAAAAAGATGGTCAAAATAGCCAAATACAGAAACTAGCAAAAAATCGCAGATAGACAGAAAACTCACTTTTGTCCGGGAAAAAGTTGTCCAAATTCAAAAAGAGGTGGTGGAATAGACTATTGGCACTGCAGATAATCATCAAGCTAAATTTGGTGTTCAGATATGATGGAACATGGATCGCGATCCATGTACCTTATGCAACAAAATTTCAAAAAAAATTGGCTGAGATTTGAGCAGTAGATAGCTGAGACATAGATAAATAACTTTCCCAAAAGAACCATATGTAAAAATATTGTAAAAAGCGGTCAAACAAAAACAAACATTGTCAAAACTGCTACTACAGACTGTAGAATTTAGTTTTGGTAGAGCGAAACTGATCCAGATTCAAAAAGATTTGTGGAGCAAGCTACAAACATCATAAGCTATCAACACACCAAAGATCCAGTCCAAAAGTGATGGAACATGGATCGCGATCCATGTACCCCTGAGAAATTTTTGGGGACAACTTTTCCAGCATGTAGCATAGACCATTGTGAACAAAAGTCTGTAAAGGAGTATTGTCAAAAAAGTCCAAAAACTCATCAAAAGTGCCAAAAAGAGTTCAAGGTGAAAACCCTTAAATAGACCTAGAGATTGACTTTTACTTGACCAAAAGTGATCCAAATCACACAAAAACCGTATAGCAAGGATCAAGAGACCAAGGAAAATTTGTGTGCCAAGTTTAAGTACATTCTGGCACATAGGTACATGGATCGCGATCCATGTTCCTTTGTCACAGACTGATACCATATTTTCATCATAGCTAGAGGACATCACAAGGAGTCTAGGTGTATTTTTAAAAGTGAATTTCGATATCAAAAACTAAGTCAAAAGCCCTGAATTGCCAAGTACTCTCACAAAGTGTCAGAATTGACCTAACTTTCAATCCAAAGGTCCATTTTCAAAAAAAAAAATGATAACATAGGACCTACTAATCATGTTGATTCTGATGGTACCAAAAAAAGTTAATTTGGGCTCCAAACATGGATCGCGATCCATGTACCCATAGTGAAAGCTTGACCTGAAACTTTCCAGATCAGTAGTGCATACACAAGAAAACATATTCCTAAGATTAGTTGTGAAAAAAATTGAGCATGATTTGGGTCAAAAGGGAGCAAACAGGTGACAGACAGAAAACCGTTGTGTAGACCTAGTATTGGACATTTAACCTGTCAAAACAAGTTCAATTCCTAAAAGATTTGAGATTTAGCTTGTGGACATAGTCAGGAACAAACTTCCAAGAGATCAAGTCTAGATGTGGTTGACCATGGATTGCGATCCATGTACCTCAACCTCATAATTTGATCAAAATTGGTACAGAGCTTGCATATGACCTTGTCTACACACAGTCAAAATTTGGGAAATTTTGGAGAAAAAAATTTGACAGGGGAACATGGATCGCGGTCCATGTACCTCTGCATAATTGGGATATCTGAGTTGATGATCTTGTAGACATACTTGAGGACATCCCAAATCTCAAGTTTGAGCTAAAAATACCTTTGAGAGGCCAAGATACAAGCCAAAGTTCATGTGTCCTAGTCGTGAGACTGTCTTGAGTGTTGTTTCAAGTGCAATTCACCAAAATTGCTCTAACTTTTGATAGAAAACTCCAAATTGAGTCAAGCATAGTCAGGTTTTAGAGCTGAATTTTCCCAGGTTTCCAGAATCCAAACTTTTAGGATACCCCAAGAATAATTTCCAGAGACCAAAATGTTACAAATTCTTGACTGTTGAGAGACTTGATCAGGGGCGAAAAGGGATAAATTGAACTAAGCCAAAGTGGGCTTGTAAGAGACTATCTTGAGAATCTTGAGTGAGCTTTAATCATGACAAATCATCCACCACCAGGGTTCTCTACTCCACTCAGAGACATGAAAAACGTTGCAATTCCGACAACAGTGGGATTGGGAAAATACCTAGAGGAGAGGCATCCTTTGATCAATAAACCAAACATGAGATTCATCAAAGCCAATGAATCCATGAAGGTGCTTACAAATTATTCTCATGAGGACATATATAGATTCACAAACGGGGATCCATATATCTTCTACAAGTGTGTAGATCCCTATGCTAGAGAGTTGACCACCCAGAAGAACCTCTATGCATTCATGTATACAAATAGATGCCCATGGAGAGTTTTGATGGTAGATAAGTATGGAAGACAGTAAAAATTTGTCGATCCAATTGACCTAGAGAGAGATATATACAAGGTACTCCAAGACGAGACGAGAGCACGAGAGACATCTTTACAAGAGACCACATATTGGTTAGATTGGTGACTGAACCACAACGATTAAGACCATACCAAGTGGCTCAATGTGTCAAAACAAAGTATGATGGATCAAGGGATCCATATGCTCATGTCTCACTCTTCAAAAAAGTTTTCAGAGCTGAACAGATTACGGATTTCCATAGTATGAGGGATTTGGGTTGATATTGGAAGGAACAACCTTGATATGGTTCCAACCACTAAACAGAGATGATTTTCCAAACATAGCACAAATCTTACATGAATTTGTAGAGGAGTTCTAAAAAAGGGGAATCAAGCACAACACAATGTCTTAAATCTATGCTTTCAAACAAAAAACAAACGAAAGAGTGAAGGAAGCTTTGCTTTGCTTCAAACAATACATAGACATATGTCCTCTGAGAGAGCTACCGCAAGATGAGAGATTATCAGTTCTCTTCATAGAGGGCTTGGTGAACGAAATTCTAAAAAAAATGACCTGCATTTAAAAGGACATGACGTTCAAGCAAGTCACTAGAGAAGCTCTATATCTAGTTGACGATTGTAATGCCTACGGACAGGTGACTCAAGATACAGACAATGCGACTAGTAGTGCCTCATCTCTAAAGAGCGAACCCACAATAAAGAAAGATGTTCAAACTCCTTGGTCGAGGGGGTCATTAGAAGAATAAACCAAGGCTACAAACAAAACTTGAATGTACGACAGCCTCAGTTGAGGATATGTAATACTTATGGAGGGGATCTCTCAAATAAAACTGCAACAAATTCTAGAGAAACAACCACCTCTTCTGAATGATGGTAGAGTTATAGTCAACTACACTCAGCCAACACATGTGCCACAACCTACAAGAAATCAGTACTCCATGGATACAAATACGCTCATGTTCATAGCCAATCTGGAGTATGGTTCGAAGAACATTCTTCCTAGGCAAGAACATCCAATGGCTGTATCACCAGCAGGGAAACAAGAAGGTACATGCTATGAGTGTGGAGGTGATCATTAGGTAAGATGTTTTCCAAAAAGGGTCCACAAATAGAACTATTTGGATTTTGTGAACATTGTGGAAGAGACCATCTACACCAACAATGTGCTAAAAATCCAAACTACAAGGGAAAAGCAACAATGAACGTTGTAGGCGTGATGCCTTCTTCAAGCGGATCTGAGGTAGAATCCGCCATTCCTTTAAAGGTGAAGATTCAAGCTCAAGAAGCTGCCAAAACAAACCAGCTGAGGAAGCCACATTGCCTGTTCAAATAGAAATTGAAAGCATATCAATGAGAATAGGAAAAAAATAGTGGAAAGCCAAAAGGGACAAAATGAAAGCAAAGAGGCTACAAGAGAAAGCGACTTTGGAACTGTATTGCATCAAACAAAAGAACAACTTAAACACGAGCAAGAAAAATGCAAAAGGACCTAAAGAGTCAAAGAATAACTTAGGAGGTTCAGTCCTAGTAGACAAAGTCTTTGAGTCTTTAGACGCAATTTTGAAGGCCTATGATGCTAGGTTAATGCCCAACCAAACCCAGGAGGATAGGTGGCTAACGTACCCTCATTTGGGGTATGAAAAAGAGAGGTTAAAGATGTGCAAGGAGCTTATCTAGGCCGCTCAAGCTCTTATGGAACCACCAGTTCCGACTTCCAAGGACTGAGGTATTAATCTGAAAAAAAATTCAAGAGTTAAAGGAGCAAGGGATCAAAGATGGAGACCAAAATGATTTGGTAAATGAAACGCCTTTGGATACAAGAATGGAAGCCAATACAACAGATGGAATGTACTTCACAAGAACCCATGCCAATTCTTGAAGTGGAAGAACAATGGCCATAGGATCTGTGGGAGCATATCCAAAACAGAAAATATGGGAGCGCAACACTTCAGCCAGCCTCTATTACGGAGATCCACCTCGAACATGAGCTCTCCGAATGATATCCGATCACTGTACGGTGATGCAGGCACAGAGATATCAGAAGACATCAAACCTCAGTCATTGAAGACGTTACCTTCATTCATAGGCAACCATGAAACCAGGTCAGAAGTAAAAACATTACCATCTCAATTAAGATGATGGATACCAAAACTCTTCATGAACTGATGTCGTCCCCTATCCATTGTATGCTAGCTCTATCTGAGTTACTGCAAATAAGACCTCATCTTTGGGAAGAGGTGGGACAAAATTTGGAGAAAATAGGGCTGATAATTCCTCCACCAATTGTTTCTCCAAAAACACTGAATAACCAAACCTCAAACAAATTAAACATGAGCCAGTGCCAGTGAACAAGGTAGGAGACTATTGTGAAGGTGAAGAAGGAAACACAACCTTGCCTGTGAAGTACAAAGAAGTAAAAATGGTAGCGATATTGGAAAGTGGAGCCGGAATTTCCATAGCCACCAAAGAAATGTGGAAAAAATGGGGAAAGCCTGCTCTAACAAAAACTAGAATGAAACTTCAATTAGTGGATGGGTACCTAGAGAGACTTATTGGCATTTTGGAGCAAATTGTAGTAACCTCTTGTGGAATCACATAGGAACACACATTTGCTATTATGAATTTTGATGAGAGCAGCAATTTCGATATCATATTGGGAAGACCATTTATGCGTCAGCTCAAAATGGTATAAGATTGGGGCTATGACTATATCTACCTAAGACACGAGGATGTCACTACAAAGATTAGTGTCATGGATCATAGTTATAGATATGTAGAGCGAACCCCGAGGGAGGAATGACAATCCACAATTGAAGAGGAAAAGGAGGTACCTCTTGGTTGCAAAGCAAAGCGCAATTTGGAGGTGCAGAGCTTTGGAGTGTGGAAGTCTTAGAAAGGAAGATTGCATCCTATAGCGTTCAGTAGAAGATGAAGCTTATATTAAGGAACCATTCCTAGAGGATTTATTTGAACCCTTTGGATGGGATCAAATACTGGCTACTCTTGATGTTTGTGTAAATGAGGCAACCAACACCAAATTTTGTGACGAAGATGGATTTGACATAACTCTCTTACTTATGATAAAGGTGTTGAAGGAAGTTAATGAAGTTTGTGAGTGTGAAAATAGAAACGGTGAGACAAATGGCTACATCATGAAGCATGAAGCCAAAGTACAAACAAAGGATGCAAAGCAACCATGCAAATATGTCATCATTGACATACCTGAAGAATCGCCAAAAGCTATTTCAAAGAAGACGACTCCAAAAAGAGCAGAATTGAAAGCAGATGAAGGAGCAAATTTTCCAAGTTCAACGTCAAATGTTAAGAAAATGCAAGATCAAAAGAATAATAGAGACAAGGAAGAAGATCAAATGTCTCCTACGACGATCAAGTTCAGCATATGTGGAGAAACATGACTCAAAATCACATGTTCAGCTGTGATAGATCCAGAAGCAACCAAGAATCTAATGTCTTATGATATGTGGATAGTGATGGGAAAGCTGCCAATCACTAAGCTAGAGGAGATAGCGTACACAAGTTCTAAAATGACAATTCCTAGCTTCGGAGTGGCAGAAGCTGTACTCAAGTTGAGTACCGGAGAGTATAATGATACTTTACACATAATTGACTCCCATCACATCAAGGAGAGTCTAATCTTGACAGAAAGCTGGAGTAACATCTTCTTTGGACAACAATCAAAAGCTTTAACAACGACAACATTAAGACTCCATGAAGCTTTTCAAATAAATGCAAAAAAGGAGCAACCAAGCATATCAGAAAAGGATAAAGCTAAGGTAAACTTTGAAGTATATCAACCTTGCAAGAAGACTTTACCTTCAATGAGCCTCCATCAAACTTCCCACAAAGCCTCTACATCAAGAGCCACACCATCAACAATGCAATGGAAACCAAAGAAAAAAGTCTATCAACCAAAGTTTCCATCGCAAAAAAGCATCCAGAAGAAGTCGAAGAATGTCAACCAACTATTGGTATCCAAAGAGCACATCAAAGTCAAAGACCCAGTTTGGATACCTGAAGCCCAAGTTCAACATCAACAACAAAAAATGACAGGGCGGGTAGCATCAAATGAGTCAATCATTGCTTAGGGCTACTTCAAAGGAAACACTAATGTTTGGGCCAAAAAGCCTAAAGTAACAGCCTGGATCTACTCACCTCAAGAAAGAAATTCTACAAGGAGCAAGCCAAGCTATCAACGAAATACAAAAAACTCACGCAACAGAAGGAACAACAACAAAACGCGGAAAAAAAGATCTTCCAAACAAGCAACACAACAAATATGGGTGCCAAAGTCACTTTAACAAAGTTACCCAACACAAACAGGTGCAGTATTGGATGATTCCAGTCAAGCTACTCGAATCACAAGTATTTTATGAAGGTAACGCTCAAATATGGTTACCAAAAATTATAGCTCAACCTAGAAAAATGACGATCAATCAAGAAGCACAAGGCTCCACCCAAAGGCACACAATCAATAGGCAGAGCCAACAACCAGCCACCACCAAGGCTGCATCAATCTATAGATGGATACCTCGTCATCAACTACAAAATCAGAGCTTCTACAAAGGAAACAATCAGTTATGGATATTGAAACCTAGTGTCCACGAGAAAAAGAATCAAATGCAAAAGACAATCACACAAGGACAAAAAACAAGACGGGTTCCAAAATCGATAGTGGAAACAATCACAAAGAACCCAAACACATCAACAACCACTTCTCATGCAATATAAAGCAAAGGCTACATCAGTCCCTACAAGAGTTGAAGGACTTGTTTCACAAAGTAGTGTGAACATATATCAAGCAAGTCAACAGGAGTCCAAATATGCCAACCTACTCGACAAAATGGTGGTATCCAATGACCAAAACAATGGAAGAGGCCTAAATTTCCAAAACTTCTGGAATTGGGTTTCTGACCTTGAACATGTAAGTCCAAGTCGCCATTAAAAGTACATGGCATATCAGAGTCGGGCAGCTAAGCCACTAAATGAGCGAGGTGTTAGTCACAAAGCTTCATGTAATATTCTCTGTGGTCTAAGCGTCTTAGCTATTCTAGGTACTACTCAAGTTAGAAGAGTTGAGCATAATTATGTTGTGTCGCTCATGCTGGTATAGGTGAACATAAAAGTCGAAGTCATTGTAGTATAGTGGTGAAGTGAAGGAGGAAGTCCAAAAGACACTCATACACTCAACACAATGAGGTATGAATGAAGAAGCTTCTATATTGAAAACCCTTCTTGGATACGTGGAAGCTATTTAGACGTCCTTTGATGTCACATGTGCTACATTTGTTCCTTGAAGCACCCATCAACTCCATCTCTTGCACTGCATGCTTTTGTTTCAAAATTTATCGTATGCATATAGAGTGTCACTCTTCCTATGTTTCTCCCAAGCACTCACCTTGCATGAGGTACTTCAAGTGGAGCTGCTCAACTCCAATAAAAGCGTATACCAAAGGCACTTTTTTCCCACCGGGTTTTTTCCCTTTGGTCATCCAGGTTTTAAGACCCTACTCTAGAAACCCTCAAGATCAACTTCTTGTATATATTCCTTCTACATCAGTAATAAAGAAATGTCTACCCAAACCAATCAACAACGACTTGGAGCAAAAACTGCAGGTCTCCATATGCTTATCAAGAGAATCTTTTATCTTCAAGGACGAAAACAAAGCTTCATAAAAAAATGGAAACTTAAAGAATGGCCTACAATGAAAAGCAATGACAACATCAACAAAAGATCTCTTAGCAACCAGACATAAGGAGTTCAATAGTGTTGAAGCTAGTGAATTATTTCAAGTCTTGATGGTATCCATCCAATTCTAAAGTCGGTGGATCTTCTTTTGCTGCTATATCGGAAATTATTGTATTCACTTCTAACCCTCATTTGTCCATCACATCAGGATTTTTCAACTTTTACATATTGAGTTCCGTTTTTATCCATATACATTTTTCCTTGTTTGTTTGCTCTTATTTCCTCTTCAAACTCTATGCATGGTCATCAGTGCGCGTGGCATACTCTTCATTAGGATCCAGATAAACCTGAGCTCCATGGACATTAGTCTTATAAAAGGTGAGTATGTGCTTATATCTCACTGTTGTTTCGATTCTTGACTGAGTCAAATAGGAAGACATTTCAAATGAGTTAGAATAAGTGTCTGTTAGACTTAGGGTTGCAGAGATCAAGGCACACAATAGAGAGTGTGTTACTTAGTGTGCAATGGAAAGATAGATGGCCCTAGATTGATGGGTGTATATACAATGCACGGGGGGAAAAAACCTCCTAAAGAGGGGAAAAATGCCCCAGTGGTCCTAGTGTGTTCACACACCACTACCACATGTAGATGGTAACAAATCCCCCATGGAGTGATGCGGTGAATGAGAGCTGGGAAGTGTCATGCCCTGAGGACATGATCACTCCACAAAGGGGAGTAAGCCCAAAGCTTTGCAAAAAACTTCGAGATTCTCGGAGACAATGCCTTTGTGAAAAGATCTGCAAGGTTGTCCTGGGTTGGCACATAAGCCAAGCTAATCTCTCCTACTGAGAGCCTCTCACCGACAAAGTGGTAATGCACCTCAATGTGCTTTGTGCGAGCATGAAAAACTGGGTTCCTTGCAACTGCCAATGCACTCTGAATATCAGTGTAGTAGTGTTGGCAGTGTCCTGTCCAACACCCAAATCAGTCATAAGGTGTCTGAGCCATATGTTAGGAAATAAGACGTAGCTAAATAGATAATTGAGTAGATTACTTAATGGAGAGAGACAGATTTATATACACGAGATTATAGAGTAGAGAGAGAGAGAGAGAGAGAGAGAGAGAGAGAGAGAGAGAGAGAGAGAGAGAGAGAGAGAGAGTACACACGATATACGTGGTTCACCCAATGTGGGCTACGTCCACGGGAAAGCAGCCACTCAATGGCTTTAGTACTTCAAAACAAGAAGTAGTTTACAAAGGGATTATACCCTTAATGGAGCTCCCGCCTTGCTTCACTCTCACCACCTCACACTCACCTTGTTGCATCAACTTCACACTATGAAATGTGTGTAGAAATGGCCTCCTTTTATAGGCCAAAAGGGCTGCCCTCTCTTATGAGAGACAGCCATGTGTAGCCGCCCTTGTGCAAATAAGTCCAAATCGGACCCTCCAATCCGCCCATGTGTGGCCGCCCTTGAGAAGAAAAGTCCGCTTTTGAATTTGGCCACCGGCCATTGAATTCGGCCACCGGCCACCAGCCATTGACTTCCGACCACCGGCCACCGGCCATTGACTTCCGACCACCGGCCATCGACCATTGACTACCGGCCACCGGCCAACCGACCGGTTGTTTTCCGACCACTTTTCGGCCGCCGTCCGGCCATAATATTCCGGCGAAAAAGAATATTCCGGCCTTTAAAGTTACCCTTGATTCTTGTCCGTGAAATTTTTGGTTTCCAATGAGTGATTTTCCTTCACGCACGATGGCTTCTCCTCATAATGGGGGCCTTACAAATGTGCGCTTTTACCACAGAAAATTACAAGGGTAAATCAGGCTCCATACTTAACAATCTCCCACTTGGAGACTGATCTCCAAACCAAACCTGTGACTGCTTTCCATTCTGGCTTCTTATCCTTGAATGCCGATTGAAGATGAGCAAAAGCTCAAATTCTCCTTGTTGACCACCTTTGTAAACATGTCTGCAGGATTTTCACTTGTATGCACCTTTCCTAGCTTTAGTTGTCCCTCTTCCAAAAGAGTGCGTATAAAGTGATATCTCACCTCAATGTGTTTTGTCCTTGAATGAAAGGCTGAGTTCTTCACAAGATGGATAGCGCTTTGGCTATCACTGTACAAGACACAATTGTCTTGTTTGAATCCAAGCTCTTCTAAGAATCTGTGAAGCCACAGAATTTCTTTGCTTGCCTCCGTCATCGCTACATACTCTGCTTCCGTGGTAGAAAGTGAAACCACTTTCTGCAGCTTTGAAGCCCAGCTTACTGCTGTGCCTCCAACCGTGAACACATAGCCAGTAGTGCTCCTTCGAGTATCTTTGTCACCTGCCATATCTGCATCAGCATACCCTTCTAGAAAAATATCAGTTCCTCCAAAATACAAAGCATTTGTTGTTGTCCCTTTTAGATACCTAAGTATCCACTTCACAGCTTGCCAATGCTCTTTACCTGGGTTGTCCATGAACCTACTCACAACTCCCACTGCATGTGCTATGTCTGGCCTTGTCCAGACCATAGCATACATTAGAGAACCTACCGCTGCAGCATATGGAACTTTAGACATATAGGCTATCTCCTCTTGTGTCTTTGGACACATATCCTTCGTTAGTTTAAAATGACCAGCCAAAGGTGTAGAAACTGGTTTTGCATTTTGCATTGCAAACCTTTCTAGTACCTTCTTGATGTAATCTTCTTGAGATAGCTTTATTGTCTTCTTCGTCCTGTCCCTTGATATTTTCATACCAAGTATCCTCTTTGCAGCACCTAAATCTTTCATTGAAAAAGATTTGGACAGTTCCTCTTTTAGGTCTTTGATGTCCTGCATGTTAGCACTTGCAATCAACATGTCATCAACATACAACATTAGGATGATGAATTTCCCATTCCCAAATTCTCCGTGTAGACGCAGTGATCCGAGTTGCATCTTGTGAATCCATGATCCAACATCCATCGATCAAACTTCAAGTACCATTGTCTTGATGCTTACTTTAAACCATACAAGCTCTTCTTTAATCTGCAAACCATTTTCTCCTTACCTTTTACTTCATACCCCTTTGGTTGAAGCATGTAGATTTCCTCCTCTAAGTCACCGTGAGGGAATGCCGTATTTACATCCATTTGCTCGAGATTTAGATCATGAGCAGCCACAAGGCTTAAGACAAGCCTAATTGAGTTCATTTTTACAACAGGAGAAAATATTTCATTGAAGTCAATACCTTTCTTTTGAGAAAAACCTTTTACCACAAGCCTAGACTTGTACCTTTTCTTCCCACCTTCTTCTTCCTTTAGCTTGTACACCCATTTGTTTTGAAGTGCCCTCTTACCTTTAGGCAACTCAACCAACTCCCATGTTTGGTTGCGATGTAGTGAGTCCATCTCCACTTGCATGCTCTTCGTCCATTCTTCTTTGGATTCATGTTGCATAGCTTCTTCATATGATTCCGGCTCTCCAGAATCTGAGATCAAGAGATGGTTGAAGGAAGGAACAAACCTTTCTGGAGGTCTACTTGCTCTTGTAGATCTTCGGGGAATAGGTTGAGGCTCCTCATTTGGTTGACGTTGTTGCACATTGTCACCGTTTGCAGTCCTTGAGTCTTCACCGTCCTCAAGCTCCATGTACTCATCACCTGTTTGTTTTCTTTCCAAGTAATCTTTGTACATATTTTGTTCGTTAAAAATTACATCCCTACTCCTTAAGATTTTACTATCTTCAGGATTCCATAGGCCAATGAAGAAACACTTTTTGGACTTTGCATCTAACTTTGATCTTAGGCTTCTATCTATGTGCATGAAAGCCTCACACCCAAACACTTTGAGAAATGCATAATTCACCGGTTTACGTGTCCATGCCTCTTCTGGAACTCCCCCATCCAATGCCGTTGAGGGTGACTGATTGATTAAGTACATAGACGTACTTACAGCTTCCGCCCAAAGCTCAAGCGGTAGGCCTGCATGTAGCCGCATGCTTCGTGCTCGTTCCATGATTGTCCTGTTCATCCTTTCCAAAATCCCATTTTGTTGAGGTGTCCTTGGGGTTGTCCTTTGCCTCTAAATGCCATTGCTAGCACAAAAGCTTTCAAAAGCTTGGCTGCAATATTCGCCTCCATTGTCGGATCTGATGCATTTAACCTTAGTACCTGTTTCATTCTCCACAAAGGCTTTCCACCTTTGAAATATGGAAAATACATCGGATTTATTCTTCATGACATAAACCCATGTTTTTCTAGTCGCATCGTCTATGAATGTTACATAGTACAATGAGCCACCAAGTGATGGTGTACTTGCAGGACCCCAAACATCAGAATGAACCAACTCAAGTTTTTTATTTTTTCTTTCATTTCTTGATTTTTGAAATTTTACCCTTTTTTGTTTACCATAAACACAATCTTCACAGAACTCTAAGTCCACTTCTTTCAAACCTGGTAGAAGCTTCTTTGTTTGAAGGATTTGCATTCCTTTGGCACTCATATGCCCAAGTCGGTAGTGCCACACCGCACTGTCAACTTCTGTAGTTGCTGCACAAGCTGAAGGTTGCGTGCTAATAGTACACAAGTAAAGTGTACCAACTTTTTCACCCTTGGCAACCACCAAAGATCCCTTTGAGATCTTCCACCGTTTGTTTCCGAATGCAATGTTGTGACCTTCATCGTCCAATTGTCCTGTAGAGATCAAATTTTTGCGAAGAGAAGGAACATGCCTAACATCTTTAAGCTTCCATTCATTTCCGTTAGCAGTTTTGACAGAAACTGTACCTTTGCCGACAATCTCACAAGCTTCATCATCTCCCAAGTATATATACCGAAAATTACCTTTGGTGTAGTATTGGAAATGTTGCTTGTGTGGTGTCGCATGGAATGAAGCCCCGGAATCTACTATCCAGGAATTAGACACATTGTCTAATGAGAGAATTAGAGCATCTTGCTCTACTTTACCTGCCACATTGGCCTCCGATGTTGGCTTGTTGTCTTGAGACTCTCTCTCCTTCTTCTTCTTGGACCAGCAATCCTTCTTGACGTGGCCCTTCTTGCCGCAGTTCCAACATTCAAGAACTGACTTTGTGCGTGACTTGCTCCGCCTTGAGCGATCACAACCCTTTTGGTTTTTGAACCTCTCCTTAAGCCTTCCTCTTGTTTCCACTGATAGTGCAGCACTTGATGATTCTCCTGTGCTTCTCCTTCGCATTTCCTCGCTTAGGAGAACACCCACAACATCATCAAACTTAAGAGTATTTGTGCCAGAGATAGAATTACTTACAGCCATCACAAGGCTGTCCCAACTATCCGGTAGAGATGATAGTATAAGGAGAGCTCGCACTTCGTCATCGAAATTGATTTTCACTGATCGAAGTTGACTTATGTTTGTGTTAAAGTCATTTAGGTGTTCTGCAACTGAACCATTCTCTGCCATCTTTAGATTGAACAAGCGCTTCATAAGAAATACCTTATTGGATGCCGATGGTTTCTCGTAGAAGTCCTCAAGTGACTTCATCAAGTCCTCCGTGGTCTTCATCTCCGAAACATTGAAGTTACCCCTGATTCTTGTCCGTGAAAATTTTGGTTTCCGGTGAGTGATTTTCCTTCACGCACGATGGCTTCTCCTCATAATGGGGGCCTTACAAATGTGCGCTTTTACCACAGAAAATTACAAGGGTAAATCAGGCTCCATACTTAACACCATACACACTCAACCGTAGCTGTGAAGACTGCCCTGTACTCAGCCTCACAATTCGAAGTGGCCACAGTAGGTTGCTTCTTGCTCAACCATGATATACATGAACTACCAAGCATGAAATAAAAACCACTTGTGGACACTCGCGTGTCAAAACCGCCAACCCAATCTGAGTCCAAAAAAGCATGTAGGTCTGGCAGCAATGATCCCCCCTTGGGATAAAACAAGCCAAGATGTAAAGTGCCACTAAGGTAGAAAAAAATCGTCTTGACAGCCTGCCAATGTTTAGACCCTAGGAGACTACAAACTAAATAACTGGCCTTGTGTTGCATACATAAATGAGACAATGACCAGCAATTTGGTAAAGAGTGACATCTGCAGGATCACCAACATCATGTAGACTCAATTTCAAACCTGTTCCCATGGGAGTGGCAATAGGTTTGCAATCCTCAAGTCCAAACTTACATAGCAATGTCTCTATGTAACGTTTTTGACACAAGGCAATACCACCATCACACTGCTTAAACTGTATGCCCAAGTAATGATGCAACAGCCCCAAATCTTTCATCTTGAAAGTAGCATTCAAATCAGCCTTAAATTCATGAATATGTCTCTCATTTGGTCTAGTGATCAGAAAATCATCTACATAAATAACCACAATGAAAAGTACATCACCCTCATGCTTTACATACAATGTGATTTCTGTTGGACTGTTACGAAAGCCTTGTTTGACCAAATGAGTGTCAGCTTTCTCAGACCAAGCACAAGGAGATTGCATCAACCCATACAAAGCCTTGTTACATTTTCACACTTTGTCCTCTTGTCCTTTCTTGACAAAACCACGAGGCTGTGTTACATAAACTTCCTCAAATATGTCACCATTCAAGAAAGCAGTAACAATGTCTTACATCCCAACCAAAATGAGCTGCCAATGCACATAGAAAATGCACAGTAGTCATACGACAGGTGGGAGCAAAAGTCTCTTCATAATCTATACCTTTTTGCTGTGCATAACCCTTTGCAACAAGTCAAGCCTTATGGCGATCTATCTCACCATCGGGCTTGCGTTTCAACTTGTAAACCCACTTTGTACCAATGGCCTTTTTGCCTGGAGGCAAATCACATAAAATCCATGTGTCATTTTCTATAAGTGCATCATATATATAGATTGCATGGCAGCCATCCAATTTTTTGAATTTTGTGCTTCATCAAAAGACAGAGGCTCCTCAACATCATGTAAGCTAGACACAACCAAAGCATAACAACTGATGCATAAGATGCATGGCGAGAGCCTGAAGGAGTACGACTAGACAAAGGTGCATCCAATTTACTGTCACGCAATGTATGCACCAACCATTTTGGCATACCTCTGGCCTGCTCATTTTCAGTCCTTTCCTTATCAAGTACATCATCTACATCTATATCAGTAACAGGCTGATCTGTAACATTTTTAGAAACCCCCATAGGTTGTACATTTTCCTCATTGGAGTTTACATTCGTGGTGTCATTGGAGTTTACATTCGTAATGTCATTGGAGTTTACATTACTCTCTCTAGTACATGACAGCAAGGGTTGAACAAAATCTTCCACAAACACTACATCCCGTGAAACCAGAATATGCTTTGTTTGTGGATGATACAACTTGTAACCTTTGCTTTCAGCACTATAACCAACAAAAATACATTTGACAGCCTTATCATCCAATTTTCTGCGCTGTGTTTTTGGCACCAAAGCATATGCCAAACATCCAAAAACACGCATGTGCTCAATAGAAGGCTTTCTATCATGCCATGCTTCATATGTAGTAGTAGATTGCAAAGCTTTCATAGGACACCTGTTTAGTACATAAGTGGCACACATGATGGCCTCAAGCCAAAAACAATGCGTCAAAGCTTGACTTTTGACCATACATTGTGCCATTTTCGTAAGTGACCTTTTTCCTCTCAGCAACACCATTTTCCTGAGGTGTATAAGGCACTGTACATTGGTGTTTTATCCCACGACTGGCTAGAAATTCATTAAATTCATGAGATATATACTCCCCCTCTCAATCGGAACAGAGGGTACCCATAGTACATGCATGCCTGAAGTAATACTCAATGAAAGGCACGAAGTAAAGGTAATTTCCCAAGGACGGAGTTTGCATGGGCCCACAAACATCACTATGCACAAGCTGCAACCTAGATGTGGCCCTAACTGAACCATCCTTTGGAAACTTAGAACGCTGCATTTTAACCAAAATATAGCCTTCACAGGTTTGACAGGTGCTTCAAGAGGCGGCAAAGAAGCAACCATATCAGATTTCTGTGAACGCAACAAATTGGCAAAATTCAGATGACCAAAATGTGCATGCGAAAGTTTTGTATTTGAAATAGCCCTTGAATCTACAACTGCATTTGCAAAATTTTGTCCACACTTGTCATACAAAGTGAGCTTATATAGCCCACAGCACAAAAGCCCAGTTGCAACAAATTCATCACCAAAACTGAGATCATGAACTGTACATCTGTCATCCACAAATTTGACTACAAGTCCAAGTCTAGCAAGTGACAGAAAAAAAATTCTTCTTGGTCCCAGGTACATAAAGTGCATCAACAAGTGTGAAAGAGCCGCCATTTGCATCAGTAAGCACAATCTTTCCAACTCCCTGAACCGGATAAGAGACATTCTTGGCACAACTGACTAAATTCCCATGAGGGACAGACTCGAGAGAGGTGAATAATTCACGATGTGAGGTAATGTGCTTTGTAGCACCATTGCCAAAATACCACACATGTGAATCTGCAGCAACTAACAAGCACACATCATGAACAACAAGATTGTAAGTGCACTCTGCACTAAAAGCCCATTCTGCATCAACATCAGCAACACATTCTCCTTTCACAAAAAACTCAACAATGGTTGCATTTGGAGTGGAACCAGCATTTGCAGTGGAACCACCCTCTTTCTTCTTAGCCTTTGGCCTTCAACTTAGGACACTGCTTGATCAAGTGATCATTAGCTTTACAATAATGGCAACGCATCTTCTTTTTGCCCTTATCACCTGAATTTCGAGACGGATTGTTGCCAGTAGAAGCATTAGGAAAAGAAGTTGCCATTAGAAGCATTAGCAGTGGAACCACCCTCTTTCTTCTTAGCCTTTGGCCTTCAACTTAGGACACTGCTTGATCAAGTGAGCATTAGCTTTACAATAATGGCAACGCATCTTCTTTTTGCCCTTATCACCTGAATTTCGAGACGGATTGTTGCCAGTAGAAGCATTGCCACTCGTAGTAGAACCATAAGAAGTAGATGCATTTCTGTTACCACCCTTTCTTTGAGAAGCAATAAAAGCCTGTTCAATTGCACGCTGTCTAGTCCTGTTTTTTTCTGGAAATTGACTCTTGCAACAGTAATGTGCATAATGCATCAAACTTGACAACTTCTGGATTTCCTTGGGTCATAAGTTTCCAAGTACTAGCAAAAGTCTGGTAAGAATCTTGTAAGGCATCAAGAATAGTCTGCACAAGGGAACTGTTTGAAATGACTTCACCTGCAAAAAGAAATTGCTCTGATATCCTTGAGACCAGCAAGAAAGTGTCCATATCATCTTCCTCATGCATAATCTTTGACTCCAACTCTTTACGCAGCAAAGTAATTTTAGCCTCATTGCGTCTTGCATAAAGACCTGCTAGAATATCCCAAGCCTGTTTTGCAGATTTTGCTGAGTGAATGTGAGGAACAATGGTGCACTTCAGAGACAACACAATCAATGCATGAACCTGCACATCCTTTACATCCCAACGAGCTCGTTTTGTCGTAGGCAAAACAACTCTAATAGCAGCAATCCTTGCAGCAAGACCTGCAACATCCCCAACATCGCCCACATCCTCAGAACCAGGATGTACATCAATGCCCTGCACAATATTCCAGATGCCCTTTGACACAAGAAAGTTTTGCATCATATAAGCCCACATAGGGTAATTGTCCCCATCCAACGTGTCCTCAGTAGCAAACATCTTGAAGACATATGTGTTGTGGTCAACCATGGTAAATGCTGCACCTGATGTGAAAACTACCCGAAAAGAGGAAAAACGGAGCGGGAACAACACGTGCTATATAGCACAAACTGTAGAAGACTGTAAGGCACCTGTTATGCAGTAAATGGCACTGACAAAAATTCTGCACTAAATGATGAAATAGTATGTGCAGTAATGCATGTAGTGGAAACGGAGGCCGAAATGAGCCCGAATAAAAAATCTGAGCAGACTAAGCTCTAAGAGCTCTCCCGAAATATTTGTCGAACGCTCGCCAAACCTCACTAAAATTGGAGAAAGTGAGCAGGTGTGTGTTGGAGCTGCTGGCGACTAAGCCCGGGAGGATGCAACCTGCTCTGATACCAATTGTTAGAATTAGGGTTGCAAAGAAATGCACACAGCTTGGAAAAGATGAAGGAATCTCAAGACACACAATAGAGAGTGTGTTACTTAGTGTGCAATGGAAAGATAGATAGCCCTAGAGTGATGGGCTTATATACAATGCACGGGGGGAAACCTCCTAAAGAGGAAAAAAATACCCCGACGGTCCTAGTGTGTTCACACACATCACTACCACATGTATATGTTCACAGTGTCTGGGACTTCTTCAACGATAGTGACCAATTGATCACCTTGATTCACACTCTCTTTGGTGGATATTTTACTAGCGGTCTCTCCAAGTATGCCTTGATTTGCTAGTGTACGACCAGATCTAAGGTTCATATAGACTTGTTAGACCCTTGATAGAGTACTTACCGGCGAATTGGATTGTTATCCGTTTTTCCACGACTTGAATTTAGCTCCTGTCAAGCTCCCAATTCTTTGCCTGCAACCTGGTTCCTGTGTCAGTTTTAGCCAACTTAGTTGTTTTCTCTCAAAAACTGTATAATTTTTGTTATCTATTGTGATTGGTCTGTGTATATCACTTCAATATGAGCTAAGTGAGTTAGAAAATGAGACTTCCAGATTCTATCCTTGCAAAGAGCTAAAGGACTAATCTGCAACCTAGAAACTGAGCTAACATGTATTAATTTGGATCCGATGGAGCCCAAACTTGACCAGTGACCTTGTATTAGGTTGCTCTAACATTGTACAAGTTAAAAAGTCCAAAATCTTGTCTCTCTGGGGCTCAAAAGTAAATAATTGTGATTATTTACTTTTCTCAATTTTTACACTTTTAGACTTGTTTTCCATATAGACACCTTGTTGTAGTCTTTGGACAAGTTTCACTAAGTTTGAACAAGATTTGTCCAAGTTATCAATTGTTTAGTGTTCACAGACTCAGTTTTTAGGAATTTGGCTTAAGTCTCTTTTTGTGATCCAAATTTCACCAAATTTGATATGAGTATTCTACTTAATATGCTTGACCCTGTGGTATACTCAATTGTGCAAAAACTCTCAAATCTGGGGTAGATGTAAATAATCATGAATTATTTACTTTTGGGACTTTTTAGCATTTTTTGCCAAGATGATCATACAAACTGGCAAAGCAACTCAACTTAAGCCCCTTAACAAAGTTTCACAACATTTGGATAAACCCTGCTCAATTTGTCAACAGTTTTGTGTCTGCAGACTATCTTTACAAAACTAGTCACAATTTTCACTATACATATCCAAATTTTATCAAATTTGATATGAGTGTTCAATACAACATGATGGAACCTGTGGTATGCTTCGTTGGCCAAAAATACTTGAAAATTGGACAAAAGTAAATAATCATGATTATTTACAATTGTCAAATTTTAGCATATTTTCTATCATTTTGAGTATACACACATGTTAAACACTTTAAACTAAGTCTCTGAGTCAAGTTTCACAAAATTTGAACAAGCTTTATCAAGTCAAGCTCAATTTCTTGACAATCAATACAAATTTTAGTTTTTATCAAGTTTTTGGTCTATTTTGTGATCCGAACTCTATAAGCCTTCACAAAAGATGTTTGTAATCATGCATAGAGTCTTTGGTATCAACCTTGATAAATTTTGAGCCAAATGTAAATAATCGCGATTATCTACTTTTGGCCTAAAATGAATAATTTTTGCAATTTTTTCAATAGTCAGGCTTTTTGTGACATGTTTTAAGCCTCTGAGTCAAGTCAATTTGGCATAAATTCTCAAAAAAATGTGAATAATCTGAGTTCTTACTAACTCTTGAAAATTTACCTCAAATGCATCCTTATGCTCACCCACTGGTTCTTACAACTTTTGTAAGCATAATCTCCAGCCGATTTCAGTGGTTGACATTCTTTTGATGCTACAACTCACACATAATTCTTTTGGAGTATGCAATGATTTGAGATCCCACTTCGGATTCTAGTTACCCTACTCCTAGGTTTTGCTGCAATTAGGTTGTGGAAGGTGTCCACAAACACTTGCTTTCTTGTTTTTTATGGTTTCCTGAGCATTAATCATAAGACTTGTCTTGTCCATAAATCATTCTCAAAATCCCAACCTAATCCTACTATCCTACAAGATACTTAGAAAGTACAATTTACTCCCAAGCTACCTCTACACAACAAAAGACGACACTCTTAAGCTATGAGGTTTTAAAGAGAAATTTTAACTCTAGGTGATCCTAGAGGAAGTTAAAGGACAACTATACTAGACGCTCTTGTTTTCCCTAGTTTAGGTCTACTCATCCCCGAAAGCGGTGCCAAATGTGGATGGGTTTCCTAACATCACTCTGATCTTATTGCAAACATGTCAAGAACCACGAACATAGTTGTCAATCCATGGGACGAAGCTGACTCAACTAGTGCATGGAGGCTACAAGAGGGTGTCAATCTCTTGGAAAAAAACATACAAATCACATCTAACTCAAGATACACTCAAATGACCTAAGTCATCAAAATCTAGTCACTAATCAGCAAGCAAACCATGATCGTTACAGCATCAAACGACATCCAAATTCTATGAAACTTCTAGGACAAGTATATAAGACCTAAGCACACATGCTTATGATCTCAAATCTCACTTTCAATGAGTGTAAAAAAGCAATTACTAATAGTAGTGAGATTTTGACCTAGTCATTTCTGACCCCGAATGCATCTAAATGCTTAGCAATGATGTCCCAATACCCCATCTATACTTACTTTGTGATTTCCTAGCTTAAATTCCTACTTATGATAAAATTAGGTGACAGGTCGACGACGTCACATGCTATGATTTATCATGACATGTTTACGTCAATGCATAGAGCTCTTACCTGTGGTTGCAACTTAGTAAACGGCACTGCAAGGTGACAACAGACAAGGGAGATAGAAGCAGGAGAAGGAGAGAAGAGAGCGTCGTAAACTCACGCTGTATTTCTTATCCAAAAACTTAATAGTAACTTTACAAAATTGGCTTTTATACCTTAGCCAAGGTTTCTTAGGTAAAAGACTAATCATCTACCAGCTCTAACCAATGATTAACTGATACAATTTGGAAGCTTATAGCTTTGGCTCATAGATTACAACATCCATTTGTCAAATAGGAGTTACAATATTCTCGCTTTATCAAAAGAATAAATGTTTTTACAATGAAGCTCCCAAAAAATGTTACCTGGGTTAGCTTGTTGCTAACAGACACATGCAACTTTATGCTCATGATTAATTTCCAAAATGCTCAAATGCATGAAAGGTTTGTATTGGACATAAGCAACTTTACACAATTTAATATAACCCAAAGTCATTTTCTATTAGGTGGAACTTGTACAAATATATAAAAGTTATAAGAACATTGAGTATAATACTATTTTCTAAGCCTCATTATATTGGATACATCCAACTTTACACAATTTTTTATAACCTCAAAATCATTTTCTATTAGGTGGAACTTGTACAAATATGTAAGATTTCGATGAACATTGAGTGTAATATTATTTTCTAAGCCTCATTATATTGGCTTGCTCAAAAAGGCCTTAGAGAACAAAGGAGTGCATCATCGGAGTCTGACCCCATGATTTGAAGTATTGACTCAATGAAACTTTCATTAATAATTTAATTTGTGAAAGAGTCCTTTAATTTAATGAACTCATATAAAGGTCCATTTCATTAACTTGTTTTATTATTTCCTTTGATTGCTAGACCTACCTTTTCTTATGAAACCATTACCATATTCTTTTGTTTTAGTTTTTCAATGGTCCCTTTATTTTATTGTTTCAATTTTGTTTCCTTTTCATTTTAATTCATTTTAAAATGTCAATGTCAATGCCCTTTGTAACATATAAGGCTTTCTTTTCTTTTTTAGAGAGAGTAAAACTTGAAATTTCAACTCACATGCCCGATTCCATGAGGTGCAACATCCCAACCCAACAAGAATGGACAACCCATCATATGGACTAGGGGAATAGCCCCCAAGGGCTACATGTCACACAAGCTTCCAAGGGGGTTTGAACCCAAGACCTTAGACACAAGAGGCTCTTGCTCTATCAACCGAGCTAGCACTCATTAATGAGAAAAATGTAAGGCATTTGTGATTATGTGTGATTAATGGACAATACAATTTTATATTAAAATGCAGAAAATTGACATGTGATTGTAAGTACTCATTTAGACCTACTCCCCATAACTCACATCACCCTTAACTTCAATAATCATTTACAACGCCTCACCTTGTTGGACTACATAAGTAGTCCTTAGTAAAGGGTTGAATTTTGGGTGCATCCCTAGACCATTGGATAAAGCTTGTGGATTAGTTCCACGTGGTAAGTTAATGATTATAAAATTTTTTTGGACTGAAGAAGGCCAAAGAGGAGTGGTGGAGAAAACGTGAAGACCTCTCACCATCAATATCACCATCACATTAAATGTAATATAACCTTTTTTGCACTTTAGTGTTTTTATCACCATCGTATTAGATACAATATGACTTTTCTTCATTTTACTGTTTTTAAAAGGTGTCTTCATATTGGTGCTAATGTGAGGCATTAAAATCATTAGCACAAAGTCTTATCTTTCTCATAACATTTAATACAATATGACTTTTCTTCATTTTACTGTTTTTAAAAGGTGTCTCCATATTGGTGCTAATGTGAGGCATTAAAATCATTAGCACAAAGTCTTATCTTTCTCATAACATTTAATTCAGTGTAGAAAAAGATGAAGCTTTTGGGTAACAATCACATGTTTTCTATTTTTGTATGATATTCTCTCTCTTTCTCTCTCTCTCTCTCACAATAAAGAATGTCTTCTAAATGAAGTGCACTCTTAGGCACAAGTTATTTCAAAAGCACAAGTTATTTCAATTAAAAATGTCTTATGAATTAAGTACACTCTTAAGCACAAGTTTTTCCAAAGTTTAATTGAACACACTCTCTCTCTCTCTCTCTCTCTCTCTCTCTTTCTCTCTCTCTCTCTCTCTTATCTCCATAATTTAATGTATAAAGAAGATCCCCTTCCTCTCTCTTTGTCTCTCCCTCTCTCTCTTTCTCTCTCTTTCTTTTATCTCCATAATTTAATGTATAAAGAAGATCCCCTTCCTCTCCCTCCCTCTCTCTCTCTCTCTCTCTCTCTCTCTCTCTCTCTCGCACACACACACACACACACACAATTTATTACAGCTAAAAGCATTGTCTTCTTGAGGCCATCATAAAAACTTTACCTTGTTTATTATTTCTGTTAGGCCCTTGTGAGAGGGTGTTGACGTTTATGTACCTCTCTCTTTAAAGAGGGACATTGAGTATTGTGTCAAACCTTATTTTTTATTTTCTTGAAATATATTGTAATCTAATTAGTTCATTGTTATATTTCCAAAAAGCATTATATTTTATTTTGATATTGCATGTTTTAAAATATAAGTGTCGCTTTTTATTTTTATCCATCTTGCAAAGAAGCCTTTTATTATGAAATTCTTCTCAATAGCTTTATGTAGACCATAGTGAATCTTCACCTTATTTTTTTAAACATAGGATATGTATTCTTCAAAATATCACATACAAATTTACCATTTTTTGAGAGAATCCTTTATGGTTTCGTTTCTTTATCATGATAAGTTTAAAAGTACGAGGAAACATTTTGTACAAACACTCCAAGAAGATTATAAAAGGTCCTTAAAAGAATTTTTGGAACTTTAGTTTTAGATGCGCCTTGTATTTTATTCAAACACCCTTCTTGAGGACACTTAAATGTCCTATTTTTGTACAGGGTTAGTCTTCATATAACAGACCCTTATGAGGCTCTTAAATGAAATGATTTTGTTACAAGCGAAAATATATTTAGAAAACCGATAAGTCAATACTTTACATAAAATGTTTGCTTAACTCTTCTTCACTAAATAAGGCTTGTTTTAGAAATCCAAAAAGAGGAATGTCTCAAATAGCTAAAATCCTAACCGTTCACATGTTACATGCAATGCCTACCTGTCAGTTTTTTCCACCATCATGTTGCATAGTTTTTAAGGCCTCTATATGAGGAGAAATCAATAGTGCACATCCATCTTGCATGCTGTTGATGTCTTTATTTGTGATTGCGTATGATATGGAGCTAACTTGGAAGCCTTGCCTTGGGATTCAAGGTGCAGTGAGCAGCCTTGGTTGGGGGGTTTGGAGGCAACACCCGCAATAAAATTTTGAAGGAATATTCCAAGAGTATTCCATATAATATTAGGCCACATGTATATGCCATTAGTACTATGATCGATGGCTAGTGGTTGCTTAGTGGTCAGTGGCTCACAAGCGATGGGTTGGCATAGTCAATACCCACACACACACACACACACACACACACACACACACACACACACACACACACACACACACACATCTGCCACCCACCCATAGCACTATATAAGGAACCCATCTCCATGAACCATGGCATATTATGTTGAAGGATAACGAGCCCCTTGTATTCCTCATACTAGCTCTAGTTGTCTATATTTTCATCTAAGATTTATCTTGAGAGTGCATGGGTGGATGATGCTATCGCTTTGAAATAGTGTTAATTTTAATTTTGATTTTCCACTAATCTACTTAGCATCGTATCTCTCTCTACTCTCTTTGCTACAAGATTCTATTTTTTTCTATAGTTCTTACATGGTATCAAAGATTTAAGTGCTTGTACCTAAGATTATACGAGATTCTAGAAAAATTAATCTCTTATTATGTCCTCATTTTCAAATGATCCTATTGGTGCTACTCCACTACACATTTCTCCCACTTGATTCACAGAACGCAAGCTTGATGTAACCAACTCCACTCTATGAAAATTCAAAAATTTTGCAATTTTAGCTTCATATGAAGTATTAAATAAAGTGTTGGGGAAAAATTGTGCTGAGCTTAATCCCGTTGCAAAACTAATTCAAACAATCCAAGTCTTGGCATTCATCCAGATTCTACTCTTCTATATGCTTAGAAAAGAAAGAATGCAAAGGTGTTGTGCGCCATTTTCATGTGTGTAAGCCATTCTATTCTCACTGTGATTCAACATATGACTAGATCACATGAAGCTTGAAGCATATTAGCTTGCGAATATGAGGTGCACAATCACACTAGAATTCAAAATCTTGAGTAACTTGCTGATGGAGAGGCCTTTATCAAGAGAATGAAGGATCTCCAAGGACAATTAGTTGCTTTTATTGATGTGGCCATTTCTTCAAAATATTTATCTCAACGCTACATTAACATACTTCCAACTAGATACGATGATCTTGTTACAAAAATGCAACACTTAGGTTCATCCAATCCCTCTTAAATTTGAAGAAATGAATGCAATTCTACCTGAAGAGGAGCTATGACTCAAGACTAGGGATGGTGGGGGGGAGGTTGCTTTCATGGCCAACACAAAAGGCCAGAGGACTACATCAAATTCCTCTTAGAAAAGGCCCAGAAGAAGAAATTTACAACTAGCTATTTTTATTGTGAAAAGAAAGGTTAGTTGTTAAAGACTTTACAAAGAAGAATAATGGCACTATGAAAGATTCTTGGAAGGAAAGAGAATCCTTCAAAAATTCTAAGGTGGAGTTTGAACTATGAGAATAATAGAAGAGGTATGCTCATCAACACAAACTCCATTTGTTGACATTTCTTGGATTCAGTATCCTTACATATGACTATTAAGAAAGACTGGTGTAGCTCATGGAAGAACCTATAAGAACCCATCACTGTAATTTTTGAGAAAAATGCAAAATAAGTAAAAGCATCTAGAATAATTTCTTTCCTAGTAGCCACATGTGAAACTAAGCAACTCTCTGATGTGTTGTACATACCACAAATAAAGAAGAATCCAATCTCAATTATTGCAATCAATGATCGTGGAAACTGGAGCATAAACCTTGGATTCTCAAGACGGAAAGAGAGTAAGGTGCGACAATATCTATGAGATTTTTTCACTTACAATAACTACAAATAAAAGGTACAACTCAGTTATAGAATAATAGATTTGGTCACCTAAAAATTGCTATACTAACAGAGATGCAATGATATGGGATGGTTACACACATGCCTTAAATCCTAGATATGAATGAACTATGTGAGGCTTGTATGATGGGTAAGCAACAAAGGAAGGAATTTCCACAAGAGACTGATAATCGAGCGCAATCTCCTCTAGAGTTGGTACATGTAGATCATTATGATAAAATGTATGCCAATTTTGGTAAAACTTTCTATATTTTGTTGTTAGTCGATGACTTTAGTAAAAAAGATGTGGGTGTATTTCATTCGTGAGAATTTTGAATGTTTTGAAAAACTTAAAGTGGGGCACAATCTTGTAGAAAATGAGACAAGAAAGAAGGTCAAGAAACTTTACATAGATAGAGGAGAAGAATCCATTTCAAATTAGTTTAACATATACTACAACAAGAATGGCATCAAGCGTCACCTTACTATTGCTTACACACCACAAGAGAATGCGGAATGTTACAAGCAGCGGTAGGGATGGCAAAATGCATACTCAAAGCCAAGGATATGCCAAACTCCTTTGGACCAAGCATGATAGTAAATATAGTAATTTATATCCTCAATCAAAACTAAAAGGCTTTGAAAGGAAAAATGCGTCAAGAAGCCTATTCTAGTACGCAACCTTTGGTCTTGTATTTTAGAACTTTTGGGTGTTTCTGCTATGCATATGTTCTTGACTCCAAAAGAAAAAATCTACTTGCCAAAAGCAAGAAGTGTGTCTTTTTAGGATATAGTGAAGAGTCTAAGGCATACAAACTGTAAGATCTAAAAGCGAAGAAGATAGTCACTTAGTCTCAATCTGATATTTAAAGAAGGGACACATTCAATGGAGAAAATAGGTTCGTCCACTTTCTCATCAACAACCAAAGAAATAAACCAGCTTGTGTTAGATCAAATTAAGTTAAAAGTTGAGGGAGATGATTTTTCTAATAATGACAACTCAAACAAAACTATCCAACCTTTGTAGCATCAAGAAGAAGCCGCTACCAAAATGAACTAAACATCTCTTTGATGATCAAAATCCTCATGTTCACAATCCTTATGAAGAAGAAGATGGTTTGCAAAGGTCAAAGAGAATCAAGGAGTGAAAATGAGCATCCACACACATCGTCAATATAGCTCTAATGATTGAAATTGTGGGCTCTATAAAGGAGCCAGGATTCATGAAAGAGGCCATGGATAATCCAAAGTGGAAAGAAGCAATGCAGTTAGAGTATGACAATGTAATAAAAAATGACACATGGAAAATAGTGGACCACTCTAATGATTGAAATCGTGGGCTTTGTAAAGGAGACAACCTTCAGGAGGCCATGGCTAGTACCATATATGTGGCAGTGATGTGTATGAATACACTTAGGACCATTGGGGCATTTTTTTCCTCACTACTAGAAGGTCCTTTTTTTTTTAGAGTTTTGGCATATCAAGTGTACGGCCCAATGTGATCCCAATATTTATTTTGGATTTTAGGTATTAATTTCACTGATTTGTGAAAGTCTGGGTAGGGCAATTTACTAAGGTGCCTATATAAGCAACCCTCAGTCCCCATTGTATTCATATCAGTTATTCATTGCCAAGGTTGATTGGTTTAGGAGACTCTCTCTTTCTCTCTCTCTCTCTCTCTCTCTCTCTCTCTCTCTTTGGTGCTTTCTCCCCTTTGTATCTACACTTCCACATTGGTGTCTTCGACATAGTAATAGAGCCTCAGAGGAGCAAGATATCTCTTTGAGAAGAGAAACCATAAAGAAGAGGAGAATTGATGGCGCTTACCTCCCCCTCCCAAAACGCTGGCATTTTTCTTGAACCTTGCGGCGGCGAAGAAGCAATAGCTCTATCAGAAAGAATTTTGCAATGCTATCAAAGACATCACTATTTCCATCAAGAGCATCTTGAGAGTCTGCAAGTAGTGCTTGGTGAAGGAAACCCCTTGTGGGCCCTTTCGGAGGGAAGTTTTCATGCATTTTAAAATGTTGCAGGGCAAGAGCCCTTCCAAAGCATTTTTGGTGGGCTGGAGGACAAGCATTTTAAAGTGCTTCATGTTGACAATACATTTGATATGAATGTTTTGGTATGGTGTAGGGGCACATGGCCTTGGACAGTTTTAGTGGCTAATCTTCTTCTAAATTGTGCTAATCTTGTGCTAAATTGTGGAGGCTATTTTCATGGTGTCTCACCATCATTGAAGAACCATGACCAATACCAACTCATGGCTTTGGAATGTGGATTGATTAGCACCCAACTAGAGTCCTAGCTCAACCACAGTTCTCAAGGAGACCAACAATTTGTTTGGCTTGAGATTGTGAAGTCAAAAGCATATCCACAAGTTCTCTATGAAGAACCAAAACCATGTAATACATGATGGTCGATTTGACAAGCAATAGTGATGGATTGAGAAAGATATATGCTACGGTGGAGATATTTATAATTCATCTATTGTGTGTACTTGGAGGTCACTAGAATCAGCTACGCAAGTGACATAATTGACACACATACTATGAATAATTGTATTCTCTACTAACTAGTCTACTACTAAGGAAGTGTGTATTCTCTACTATCTCAATGAAGAAGAGGAAGTGAGTTCAGCCATGGATTGAGCTTCTTGAGTGTGTGTATGAATGTATGGGCTTGTGAATTCTCTACATGTGGTATTAGAGAAAGGTTGAAGTGAAGATATGAGCATTCGAAGCATTGGTGGTGCAAAGAGAGTGAACTCATTTTTGGTAGACTGCACTACAGCAGTGCAATTTTTTGGTCATATCTCTCATTCAGAGTGTCCGATTGATGCACAGTCTAGCTCTATAACTTCTCAAAAGAAATTTGTAGCAAATATTGACTTTATTAGCTTTGAAATAGTAGCTGAATAAAGCTATTTTTTTGCATATAGTTTTGTCCTTGATCGCTTGGTCAACATCCAATAAGTAAAGAATGCCTAATGGAAAGTGTATGTATCAAGTTGTGGACACTTTTATGCATAAAAGCTGAGGTGTGTGTGCAAATCTAAGAGGTTGAAGTGAGATTTCTAGTCACTTGAAGCTTACCTATGAATTTGTGGCTTATTGCACATGCTTGCATAGAGATTGTGGAAGCAAATAGACTTTCCTATGCATCATACATTGATGGTATTTGTTGTTTAAACTATTTGAAGTAAGTATGGTTGATTCATCTTTGAAAATAGCTCAAATTGTTGGTGAAAAGCTCACAAAAGACAACTGCCATGTATGAATGTATCTAATGGATATCTTCTTGATGGGAAAAAGCGTATGGGATCTTGTCACAAGTGAGTGTATGTTCGGAATTGCCTCTGAATCCTTTGGAAGAGGAAAAGAAGTCATACAAACTGTGGATTGAAAAAACACAAAAAGTGTTGCGCTGGATCTCCATATGTGTTCTGGAAAGCTTAATACCTCATATCAAGAAGACTACTACACGGAAGGATGCTTGGAGTACTATGCATGAGATATATGGCACAAGTAATGAGGCACAAAGGATTCAATTGAAGCAAAGGTTGCATGGAATATGGCGATAAATCCATACAATATGTGGCTAAAAGTAGACAAATTGTAGAAGATTTGGCATCCATAAATTGCGTAGTTGAAGATGATGATCTTGTTTTGGTTATGCTAAATGGTTTAGGACCATAGTACAAGTTATTGGATACCTCTATTTATGTGAGAGGTACTATGCCAGACTTTGAGAAGTTGATTGCTTTATGTATGACTGAAACTTGGTCTCAATGCATCTACGAGTGGCTGAAGTAGAGATGCAGTTTCTTATCATAATTGTAGAAGAGGAAGATGTGCAATGCATGGAATAGAAAATCATACGCAAGGAAGAGTCAATGATTATGTTCAAAGACCCCTTATGCAAAGAGGAGTTGGTTTTATGCATAGATCAAGGGGGAGATTCATGCCACAAAGTAGAGGTGGTGATTTTATGCAAAGAGATGGATATTGAAACTATTATGGTAGATATATACATTTTGAGAGAGATTGTTGTCATAGACAAAATGAAAGGTGTCAAGGTAGAAGTTTTGGGTGAGCACAACACTCTCATTTTGTCGAAAAAGGTGGATATATTGGTGCTCATAATGATGATTCACATGGTCATTTGTTTTCTATGCAACATGTCCTTGGAAATATGTCCAAATCAAAAAGTGATAGAAGTTGGTATGTTGATTCCAAATGCATTAATCATATGGCTTGTCATGGAAAATGGTTTAATGGAAAGAAACCTATTCCTAATAAGGAGTATGTTGCTATGGGAGATAACACTATGCATGCAATTACACATGCAGGTAGTAGTGTACCATTGAAAGCGGAGAGTGGTGTGCAAAATACCTTGGGAGATGTGTTGCATGTGCCAACTATTTCTAAAAGTCTTGTTTCTATTGGAAAAATGGCTGATCAAAACATGCAAGTTACATTTAATAAATTTGGTTTTTTTATACATGATTTTAGCCACAATAGATGTGGAAGAGTTAAGAAAGTTAGGCGCTTGTTTTTGTTGGATGTAGGTAATCTGGTTTCTCATGAGAATATGTATACAAGGGCTGCACATAATGATATAAATGTGGAATTATGGCACAAAAGAATTGGACATGTAAACTTAAAAAGCTGAAAATGATGCAAAAGCATGAGATTGTAAGAGGATTTCCACGTTTTATTAACTTGGATTTCAACAATATATGTGTAGCATACCAATTTGGAAAGCAAACAAGATTGCCATTTCCACGTAGAGAACACGTTAGAGTGCATCCATTGGACTTGATTCAATGTATGCATCTTATTTTCTAATTTTCATTAATGGTTATAGTCGCTATACTTGGATTTACTTTATGACACATAAACATCAAGTTATTGAGAAGTTTGTGGAGTTTAAGAACATGCCTAAAAAGCAAGTTGTAAGATATGTTAAATGATTGAGGTTTGATGGCGGTGGTGAGTATATCTCACATGATTTTGATGCAAATCTACGTGAGCATGGTATTCGAAGGCAACTTACATGCCGATATACCCCACAACAAAATGGTGTGGACGAGAGGAAGAATAGAGTGATCATGGAAGTGCTATGATGAATGAAAAACACATGCTATTGTACTATTGGGCTAAAGCATCTCATATGGATGTGCATATTCTTAATATAACACCTATGGTAATTATTCATGGTGTATCTCCTTATAAGATACTTTGGGGGAGAAAGCCTACGGTGACATATTTTCATTTATTTGTAAGTATTTGCTATGTACATGTACTACATGAAGTGATAATAAAAATGGATGCAAGATCCATCAAATGCGTATTTCTTGGCTATCCGGATGAGAAGAAATGATACAAGTGTTAAGATCAGACAACACGAAAGGTGTATGTAAGTCTATTGTGAGGATAATTCTTGGTATAAACCAAAGAAAGTTGATCTTGTTGTGTATATGAGAATGAATATGATCATAATGTACATAGAATTCATGTGGAAGAGAAACACTTAAGTAGAAGTATGTCTGGACCATAAGAGTCACATGATGCAAGTACATCAGAGAAACCATGGAGTGGTAGATTGCATTACATGACTCAAGATAAGGGCAAACAAAAGATAGATGAGCATGATGTAGATGGATATATTTTGAATAGTAGTGTGGATAGTGAGAATACTTTTCCAAAGGTGTAAACTTTGGGTGTGTTGAGAAGTAGTGGACGTTATGTACTTCTCCATGAAAGGCAAGTGCAAAGTGGGCCGGTCTTGTGAAGATCACAAAGAGTCACAGTACCCTATTGATAGATTGGCATATTATAGCCACATTAGGATGCATTATGATTATATGATGGAAAAAGTTTGACATGTAGGGCCTACTTGCTACTATGAAGAAGCAATCAAAAGTGATGAATGGAAAGATGCTATGTATGAGGAGATGGAAGCCCTTGAGAAGAATAAGACATGGGATTTGGTACCACTACCTCCTCAAAAGAAATCTATTGGCTATAAACGGGTTTATAAGGTCAAATGCAAGGTTGATAGAGAGGTAGAAAGATATAAAGCAAGTATGGTTGCAAAGTAATATGCACAAAGTTACGGTGTGGAATATGATGAAACATTTAGCCCGATTGCAAAAATGTCTATCGTGAGGAGTGTGGTAACATTGGCAGTAATGAATGCCTAGAGATTTAAGAAAAAAGATGTGATAAATTCATTTTTGAATGGAGATTTATAGGAGTAGGTGTACATGTATCAACCACAAGGGTTTGTGCATCTAAAGTATTGAGACTATGTATGTAGATTGAGGAAAACTCTCTATGGTATAAAACAAGCATCACGAGCATGTTGTGAAAATTTTTGCAGGTTGTTAAAGAGATTTGGATTCATGCAATAAAAGGTGGATTACTCACTTTATGTATTGCATGAAAATGGTGGTATTGTCATTGTGATGATTTATGTAGATGACTTAATTATTATGGGAGACAATATGAGTGCCATTAAAGACTTGGAACAAAAATTTCATGTGGAGTAGATCTTGGTGAACTACGATATTTTCTTAGCATTGAAGTCATTGGCACAAAAGATGGTATATGGCTGATTCAAAGAAAAGACATCATTGACATGCTTGAGAAGTTTGGTATGACAGCATGCAAGCCATTGGATGTACCATTGGATCAAAATGTGAAGCTTGTTGACAATGAAAACCATTTGGACGATGCATACATGTTTTGGAAGATTGTTGGTGGGCTGATTTACTTGAATATAGCACATCCAGACTTGAGTTATGCAGCTGGTGTGGTTTCATAATTTAGGTAAATCCATGCAAGAGTCATTTGGATGTTGTTCGAAGGATTTTGAGGTATGTGAAGACAACGTGTAACTATGGGTTGTTTATTAGAAGACTATGGAAGGATGTATGTATGGATTTATAGATGTCAATTGGGATAGAATTGTAAGTAATAAAAGGTCTACAAGTAGTTATGCATTCACATTTTGGAATTTCCATTGTTAGTTGGAGTAGTAAGAAGCAACATACAACCACATTGTCAAGCACGGAAGCGGAGTATAGAGTAGCATCCATAGCTACATGTGAAGCAATGTGGTTGAAGAATTTGTTGTATGACTTGGGAGTTGAAGTGGATGGCAAGGTGGTGATTTATTGTGACAATATGCATGCTGGCCAAAAATCCGATTTATCATGCATGAACAAAACATATTGAGGTGCATTATCATTATGTACATGAGAAAGTGATTGATGGTAATATTGAGTTGGTTCATGTGAAGACAAATGATCAAGTTGTGGATATATTTACAAAGGCACTTGGAAGAGACAAGTTTGCATACTTTAGAGAAGCATTGGGTGTGCATGATATGCAAGCTCCTTCTGAGCTTGAGTGGGAGAAATGAAGAATGTAAACCATGTGATACTTGATGGTTGATTCAACATGCAATGGTGATGGATTAACAAAGATATATGCTATGGTGGAGATATTTACACTTCAGCTATTGTGTACTTGGAGGTCACTAAAATCAGCTATATAAGTGACACACATAAAATGACTAACTATATTCTCTACTAACTAGTCTACTATTAAGTAAGTGTGTATTCTATACTACCTCAATGAAGACGTAGAAGTGAGTGCAGCCATGGATTGAGCTTCTTAAGTGTGTGTATGAGTGTATGGGCTTTCTTATTCTCTACAAGTTAGAGGACAAAGGCAAAGGCGAGCTTGACAAGGATGGTAGTACCAACACTCAATTAGATACCTTAGTACCCACGAGGTTTGACAACCAATGTTTTAAATGTAACGACGCTTTGTTTGGCTCGAGAATTTGAAGCCAAAGACAAAATGAAGAACTCTCAAAGAAATAAAGGCAAAGGAAACTGAGATAGAGATAACAGTGATAAAGATTTGACAGAGGAGATTGGCATGGCACATGTGATGGCAACCACGCTGGCCCCATGACACCAAATTCCTAGTCAAAGAGCAGTATCCTTGCCACTAGCTTCATCCACAGAGAGAGGCTTGTGAGTGGCAGAGAGGGGCAAGAAGTGCTCCGTATAATTGATTTGGACCCTTGTGGTTGAGTTCAAGTTTTTGGTGTTTTAACCCATGGGTCAAAGTTCAAGGCACATGCATCTAGCAAGGACCCAATCAGATGTATATAAAACATTATGGATGAGTGCACACCAATCCATTTTTGTTGGCTGGATTATGGATAGGATGTGTTCCAAAGTTCATTTTCTTGGATTATTTTGGATGTGATGTGTTCATAGTTCAAGATTGGGGATTCTAGGACATAGTGTGGTATCAACTCAATTTTTCTTAAAGGAAACCAATGTTCAAGATGGCATTTTTCTAAGGTACAAAGTTAAGGGTAGCAAATCCGAGGTGTATCCAATAGTCTGCAGGTGCTAGGGTGTTGATGGTTGTTTCTTCATCAACATGGTCTCACTATTTATGTCCCCTATGAGCTAGAAAGAGGGTGTTAGAGTTTTTGCATCTTTAGTGAATTTCCCAATGTGATCCCAATATTTATTTTGGCTTTTAGGTATTTATTTCACTTATTTGTCAAAGTTTGGGTAGGGAAATTTATTGAGGTGGATATATAAGCAACCCTTAACCCCCATTATATTCATTTCAATTATTCCTTGCCAAGGTGATTGGTTCAAGAGAGACTCTCTCTCTCTCTCTCTCTCTCTCTCTCTCTCTCTCTCTCTCTCTCTCTCTCTCTCTCTCTCTCTCTCGGGTTTCCCCCTTGGTCTCTATGCTTTTGCATCATCAACTTTGACATTTTCCCCATGCATTTCGTATATGCCCATTATTCTAGGGCTAAATAATCTTTCTATTGTGCACTAAGCAATACACTTTTGTTGTGGGTCTTGAGCTTCTTCATCTTCTCCAAGTTGTCTATGTATTATTGAAACCCTAATTCCAAGAGGATGGGAATGGAGCTTTTTCTAGATTCTTTCTCAATTGAGCAATTCCAAAAAAAACGCTCGCTTCGCTCCAAAATTAATTTATGGAACAAGCTTTTTTTCTTAATCCCTCTCTCTCTCTAAATATATATGTGTGTGTGTGTGTGTACATATATGTATATACATACACACACACACACACACACACACACACACACACACACATATATATATATATATATATATATATATATATATATATATATATATATATATATATATATATATATATATATATATATATATATATATTCGTCTCCTCCTCCTCCTCCTCCTCTCTCTCTCTCTCTCTCTCTCTCTCTCTCACACACACACACACACACACACACACACACACACACATGAACATGTGGTCATTCCCACATGTACATGAGAGAATCAGAGAATGAGAGAGAGAGAGAGCGGGGGGGGGGGGGGGGGGGGAAGGGGGGGGGCGAGTATTTGTTTTGAAGTGAATAGTTTTGACAAAGATACCTAATGGTGGACCTGCAAATATCATCCAACTCATCTTAATCATCATGCTCTACATCTCCCCGCATCTCTCTCTCTCTCTCTCTCTCTCTCTCTCTCTCTCACTCACACACACACACACACACATATGTACATGAGGGAGAGAGGAGGAATATATATATATATATATATATATATATATATATATATATATATGTTGATGCATGGTTTTTAGGACCCCTTCTGAAGATGCAATAAAGGCACAGTCAGTTGTTGGGGAGATGAGGATACTCTAGTCCAAGGGATCTCGAAAGAGAAGAAAAATCTACTTCACAAGCACCAAAGAGTAAAAAGTGCCATGGACAGAAGATACGTGGGAACGAGCTCTTATGCATGCCTACAACCTATATCTTACAGAATAGCCCATTCTAGGTGTGAATTTCTAGTGAAATTTACACGAGGATGTTCGTGTGGACTCACAGCACAGCATACTCCGTTTTCACTTTTTTACCGACAGTAAATATTTTTTACCTACAGTAAATATTTTTCACCTACATGGTAAATACAAATCACTTTTTACCTACAGTAACTTTTTTTACCCATGGTAAATATTTTTTACTGCACCATAAGTATTTGGTAGGTAACAGTTCACCGTTACTAGAAGCAGTGATTGGGCATCAACAATGCAGTTACAGGAGGAGAAAAGGGGAAAATCTTATGGTAAAGGTGAGTCAACAGGGATAAAGACTTTTAAGTTGAAAAGAGACATGCTGATTTTTTCAAAGAACACATGTCAAAAGAAGCCATGGTTGAGGATTTTTTGAGAATTTGATATTCAGGAGGACCCAACTGCCACCTCCCCCCCGCAGGTCCCCCCCTGACATGTGTAGAACCTCCAGTTTCAACAGCCACCTTACCTGCTCTTAAATGCTGGTCAAGGCCTTATCCCCATGTGTCACAATCAGAAAAATCAGCATTTACCCTCCCCTCTCACATCACTCTAGAGAATATCTTGATGGTGACATATCAGGTGACCTCAATCTGTTGACCACCCTAAGCAAAAAGTAATCCCAATCAGTGGATTTAAGCATGTTTATCCCTAATCCTAAACCCTCTCAGAAACCTATATAAGGAGGCCTTCTCTCACTCAAAACCAACACTTCACCCACTTCACCAAGCAACGAAGCTATGACGACATTGCTCACAACGAGGAGCTATGGATGGAGCTCTACTCTCTCTCCCTCTAGTATGCTACATTACTAGCCCTAAAACCTAAATAAGGAGTCTTCTCTCATGCTCCATGGCCACCATCCTCACCATCATTCTCTAAGGTATTGATGTGTTGCTAGTAGGATCATATCTACTTGCTGGGTTGATTGTTTTTGACAAGGGATTATGACATCCTTGGCTTGCTTCTCTATATCCTTGTTATGTATGATCAGATGCCATTGTATTGTTAAGCTGATGTCTTGTGTATATATATATGCTACATAAGGTCCCTAAGCTTCGTTTCTATGTGTTTTGCCATATGTTTTGATGCCATCATAATGCCAGAAGTCTCACTTGCCTATGTGCACTATGTGTGAGGTCCCTAAACCTCTTAATTTAGGGTGGTGCCCCCTTTGTTTTGTTCTTTGCTTGTTTGCATGAGGCGTGGTTTGTAGAGTGTGCACGAGTACAGAGGCCACCCGATTGCACTGCTCTTTTTCCCGCTATCATTTTGGTGCCCCCACGGAGGAGGGCTGCACAGACCTTCAGTCCACAAGCAATGAAGATGTGCAATCTACAACATGGACGAATGGCGTGAGGAGTTTGCAAATTGGAGAACAAAAGAGGAGGAGGCTTTAGAGGCCTTAAAAGCTTTCATCGAGGTCTTGTTACCAGGTTGCAGTGTCGTTGAAATTCAAGAAGTAAGTTCTTCTACATGCCTTGTTCGTGATCGTCGCCAACGAAGGAGAGTAAGAAGAAGAGCTTGATATACCTCTCCTCTCAACCTATGAGTGCTCCAGAAACCTCCAACGCACAGGAGCTTGAAATATTCTACATTAACATACACGAAGGTACTGTGACACACATTAAGGGAAGAGAAAGCATCACCAGACCTCTCTTTCCTGAGGAGCCGACTAAGAGGAGGAAGATCACCTCTACACCTAAGTGGCCCAAGGGCGCAGCGCGTGCTCAAGCGTAAGGTAACATTTGGCTTAATCTTATTAATAAGGGATTACATGACCACTACAGGCAAGAAAAAGGCTAGTGAGCAACCAACTTCAACCTCCAACTTGCAACCACGACTCTCACCCCTAAATCCTCCTGAAGCAAAGAGGCGAAGGCTTGCCTACAAGATTGCCTCCCATCTGCGAGTGCTCCCAGTGCACTTTGTGAATCCAGACACCACCAATCCCAAGCCAACCTCCTGTCTGCGTGAAGATCACTTTGGATATTGTCCAAAGTGCTTTGGAGACCGGGTGAAAAGCTTCCCTGCCCTACCTTTGCTGCTAATTTTCAAAAAGTTATCTCAATCTAAGGAAACTATCTTAGTTGATGATGTGCTGCACATTAATGGTGTCACTTTCATTCATCATGCTGATTATGGTAATAGCATCCAATTGTTGCTTGCTAAAAGGCTCAGCATTGTACAAAGTGTTGCCATCACGCCTTAAGTCTTCACAGATGCATCAGGAAGAGTCGAAGTGATCCGAGGTGCTGACCTTCTGTGGCTGATCAGGCTCATTGGTCCCAAGGTGGTGCAACTAAGCTAGGCTCTTGTGTGTAAGTATGGATGCCAATAATGAGAATGATGATCCCCGCATGTTTCCTCTCCATTTTGTGCGTCATATCCGTGTGAATATTTGTATTGATAGAAAAATCTTTTATCAGCAAAGAATAGCCCTGTTGTTTGGAGCCGAGAGACTTGGGGAAATCTTGTGCTCTCCTCATCCTGTCATTCTACCCTTACTAGACTATTACCATTCCTTTGATGTGTCGATATTCATCCTATTTTGAGCTAAGTTGTGCTAAAGCTCCAAATTGTAATTACCATACTCTATTTTAAAATAAATTGGAGCTGTTTGTGTAATTATTTACTCTCTCATTTATGGCCTTCCCTAATTTTTATGGTAAGCCTGGGGAGGTTGCTCCAGACTTTTTGGATAATTTGGAAATGGCCTTTCTGGTATCGGGAAGGTATGACGAAGCTACTAAGTTAAGGGCCTTTCCTTTGGTCTTGAGGGAAGGTGCAAAATTATGGTATCAAACTTTGGCACCTGAAGAAAGAAGAGACTAGGAGTCCTTAAAGATGGCCTTCATCGAAGAATTTCGCCGCCATGAGCCTCCAGAGGAGATATGGAGACAGCTCTTAGAGCTACACCAAACATCACCCAATGACTATAGAAGCTATGAAGGAAAGTTTTCCAACCTGTGGGAGAAATGGTGTGCATCACTAGGTGAAGGAGAAAGGGCGCCAGAATGCCTAAAGAAGGACTGTTTCCTGGCAGGGCTTTACCCCATCCTTCGAGAAAAGGTAAAAGGTAAATTCCCAGATACCTTTGATAAAGCTATGACTTATGCAAGGGAGAAGGATAGGAAGTTAAAATTCCAAGCTCAACTACAAGGGGGAATGGAGCCTCCACCGCTAGCTCAACCTACGGCAAGGGTAGTAGCAGGGACAGGAGCAACAGACCAAGAGTCCTCTCAACAAGAATTACTTCAACAAATCACCAATCAACTAGAGAGCCTGTCCATCAATCTGGTTCAAGGTGTAAGGGCTCCCCAGCCAGGAAATGAACGAAATAGACAAGAAGGACAGAGGCAAGCACGTGAGTACATTTGCTACAATTGTGGAGAGGTAGTTCATGGCATGTATTATTGCCCCCATCCACGACGCTATCAAGGAAATGGTAATCAAAGACGGCCTCCTCGCCAGCAAGTCACTCCTCCTCGAGCTAGGCCACTAAATGGACAAAATGCACATGTGGCTCCACCAATCCAAATATTGAGACCCCCTCCTCCACCACCACAAGCACTAGCAGAGATCCCTCCACTACCATCGAAAGGGGAGGACAGGGTTGTCTCTGTCATAAGTCTTGACAATGGTAAGGATAAAGGGAAAGAAAAAATGGAGGAAGCTGTTGCCATGCCAATAAAGAGAGTTAGGAGACAAAGAACTGATGAAATGGAAGCTTCAGAGCCGGATAAAGGGAATGAGGGTTCCTCCCAAGTGATAGGAGACAAGAAAAGGAAGAGTAGGTCAAGGAGGCACATAGGAGTAGAAGACTTTCCACTTGGGGTAGGATCCATACCTTACGACCTGGTAGCAGATGTGAGTAATCAAGGACCAAAGATTTCATGGCAGCAACTCCTCCACCTTTCCCCAAAGATGCGTAGAACCTGGTCTAAGATGGTCAGCATCAGGAGGGCTAAGGCAAAGTCAATTGGGTCTATTAGTGCAAGAGGCATGAAGGATATCGTGCTAGTCATTGATGCAGAGATTAAGAGTCAGCCAGTCTCCAATGTGTACGTAGATGGTGGAGCCGAGATTTGTGTTATGACAGAGAAATTAATGCACAGGTTGGGTTTGGAAGTAAACGAGCAAACTTCCTTACAAGCTAAGATGGAAAATAATGTAAGGGTGGCTTGTGTGGGAAAGGTTAATGGAGTGAAGGTTTCAGCTTTTGGTGTGGCAATCTCAATTGATGCTTATGTGATCCCAACTAAGGGGGAGGGCTATCCGCTAATCCTTGGAAGACCTTGGATTATGGCTATGAAAGCTAGGCAAGATTGGGAGACAGGTTCCCTTGAGTTGCGACCAAATCATAAGGTAGGTGGCAAGCAACAAAAAATTGTGTATGACATGAAGCAGGGTAGACAACAAGACCTAGAGATGGAGACTTCTATGGATGAATGGAGCATAAGCAGCTGCTGTTCATCTGAGGATGAGTCATCTGAGGAGGATGCTAGCTCTTTGGAAGTCATGGGTATAATACTGCGAAACCCAGAAGGAGAAGGTGGTCAAGACTCTCTAAACAAGGAAGAAGCCACAGGCTTAGAGGAGATTCTAGCTAAGGACCTACTAGAAGAAGAGAGAGAACCCTATTTGCAGGTACTAAAGAAGCATGCTGGCCTCTTTATAACTGATTACGAGCACATTAAAGGAGTGACGGTAACCCAACACCATATCCAATTAAAGGAAGGTGCCAAACCAGTGGTGCAAAGGCTAAGGAGATTAGGGCTAGTGCAACAAGATGCACTCTTAAAAGAAGTAAAAAGATTACTCAAGGAAGGATTTATCTACCCAGTGGAAGATTCTGAGTGGGTGTCTCCAGTTGTGGTAGCACCAAAGAAAAATGGGAAGTGGAGGGTATGTGTGGATTACAAGCCTCTAAATGCAGCCACAAAAAGGGACCATTTTCCTTTGCCTTTTCAAGATGAAATACTAAATGAAGTGGCTGGTCATGAAAGGTACACAGTGTGTGATGGGTACTCAGGCTACTTCCAAATCAGAATTGCAGATGAAGACCAAAGAAAGACTACCTTCATAACACCTTGGGGGTGTTTTGCTTATAGAGTTATGCCTTTTGGTTTAACTAATGCCCCAGCTACTTTCCAGAGGTTTATGAACTTGGTGTTTCAACCTTACTTTGGTAAGTCCATACGAGTCTTCATTGATGATTTTTGCATTTACAGCTCTAGGGAAGTACATCTGTCCAAGGTTGATGAAGGTTTCACCCGTCTGGCCCAATTGGGTGGGCAATTGAATAAAGACAAGTGCCACATAGGTGAGAGCAACGTCACTCTACTAGGCCATGTTGTGTCTCAAGATGGTATTGAGGCTGACCCTGAAAAGGTAAAGACATTGTTAGCTTTACCTACTCCTTCAAACGTGAAGCAACTAGTCTCCTTCATTCAAAAGGTTCGCTACATGGGACGATTCATACATCTCCTTTCTCAGGCAATCTATCCTTTGCAGCAGCTCACTAAACACACTACATTGACATGGAGTGAGGAGGGTGAAAGGTGCTTTCAAGAAGTTAAAACCATTTTGAGCTCATTGCCTGTCGTCCTACAACCCACATGGGGTGAATTATTCTATGTAAATCCTAGTGTAGGTCCAGAAGCTCTAGGAGCTGTCTTGATGCAAAAAGACCCAAAGACATCTCTCATGAGACCAGTCTACTTCTCTAGTAGAGTGATGACAGCTGCTGAAAAGGGTTTCAGCGCAACTGAGCAATTGGTGCTAGCTCTTAAGTTTGCAGTGGAGAAGTTTCGGGCTTACTTACTTCCGAGACAATTTGTGGTGATCACAACTGAGGAGGTTTTTCCATATGCCCTACAACACATGGAATTGTCTCAAAGAATAGCAAAGTGGGTGGTGCAGCTTCAAGAGTTTGACTACACACTACAAGTAGAGGATTCCACCCGTGCTTGTTTGGCAGATGTCCTCACACAAAGGTGTTATGAGAAGGCCAAGAAAGAGGCACCTAGTAAGGTACCGCCTATCCCGGAGCCTGAAGTTCTAATGGGAGCACACCGTCTGTATTTTGATGGGGCTTACAAGAGGACCAAAGACAAGTCATCAGCAGGCATAGTAATATTAGGTCCAGAGAAGGAGAAGATCTTTGCAAAAGGGTTTCATCTAAAAGAGGTTCATTCTAACAATGAGGCAGAGTACCATGCCCTTGTTTTAGGGTTGCAATGTTGTCTTTCTCAGGGCATCACAAAGCTAAATGTTTTTGGTGACTCCATGTTGATTGTTAAGCAAATGGTTGGTGTATGGGCCTGTAAAAATGACAAATTGTCTGTTAAGATGAGGGAAGCAAAGGCCTTGTTGAAGGGTTTTAAAGAAGTTCGAGTGCACTTTGTACCTAGAGATCAAAATCGAGAAGCAGATGCCTTAGCAGGTGAAGAACTACAAACTCTCATAGTAGGTGCTATCCTTGTGAAAAGTCCTTTATACCAGGGAAAGGAGGAGCTGCATGATTTACTTTACTTTCTTGAGCATTGTGAAGCACCCTCTGGTATGAGTAAAAGTGAACGTAGGTGGTTGGCAAAAAAGGCTACCAGCTATAGCTTAGTGAATGAGGACTTGTATTGTAGACGGAAAGATGGTGTCTTAAGGAGAGTTCCTGCATCCCAAGAGATAAAGGATATTTTGTTTAGTGGTCATGAAGGTGTGTGTGGTGACCACTTTGCACAAGAGATTACTAGCAGAAAGATTTTACAAGCAGGGTTCACGTGGCCAAGCCTCCATCGAGATGTACAACATTGGTGCCGCACATGTGAGGTTTGCCAAAAATCTGGACCAAGGCGTCTTACCCATGAAAATCAGCATCCAATCAAAACCTATGGGCCATTTGAAAAATGGGGGATAGATGCAATAGTGCCACTACCTTGCACTCAATCAGGGAAGGAATACATCATTATGGGGGTGGAGTACATGACCAGATGGGCAGAAGCTCGTCCCACAAAGCGCATCACAGCCAAGGACGTGAGTGATTTCATTTTTGAATGCCTTTGTTGCCGTTTTGGCACACCTTTGGAGATTCTCTCGGATAGGGGACCGGGATTTCGAGCTGATTTAGTCGGGCAATTGATGAGCAAGTTAAAAATCAAGCGCAGGCACTCTACACCATACTACCCTCAGTGCAATGGTCTTGTGGAAAAGGTAAATGGTCTTATATGTAAAATCATCACTAAGCAAGTGCATTTACATCCTAAGGCATGGGACAAACACCTAGATGCAGCACTTTGGGCCTACAGAACATCCTTTAAAAATCCTTGGGGTATACACCTTTTCACTTGGTTTACGGGCAAGAGGCACTATTGCCTATAGAAGTGGAGCTAGCGAGCCTCCGAGTTCTAAAAGCACATCAAGAGGATAGTCAAGAGAAGCAGGTGGAAGGAAGAATCATCGATTTGGAGAGATTAGGGCTAGATCGAAAGTCAGCAGTGAAGTACTATGCAGCCCAGGCAGAGAAGAGACGAAAGAAGTTCAATCGCAACCTTGTCAATAAAGGTATCAAGGAAGGTTCTTTAGTGCTCAGATACGAAAATCGCTTTGATTGCAGGAAGGATGGTAAGTTCTTGCTTAAGTGGGAAGGCCCTTTTGTAGTGATACAGAGGTTCTCAAATGGTAGTTACCAACTAGGTGACCTAGATGGTAAGGTACATCAGACCCCGGTAAATGGTTGGCGATTGAAGGCCTACCAATGTCGTCTTTCACATCCATATGCTGGTGAAATCAATGCTAAGGATGGTTCACAGGAGAGCTCATCCTATTCGAGCTCCAACTAAGGTAACAATCATGTACATAGTCGTTTCAAAAAAAAAAAAAAAAAAAGGAAAAAAGAGAAGAAAAAAGAAAAAAAGAGAATGCTACCAGTGAAAGCGGATATTGACAATGGATGGGGTATGGCTTTAGAGGGTCTAGGAGACCAGTTGTTAGTCATGGATGGATACAATTATTCATCAGAAAGGACTAAACAGGGTGCATCAGCCAAGAAAGCAGTAACATGGCAAATTCAATTGGTACTAGGTGGGTAAGTATTCAAGAGAACCCTATTGTAGCACAACCTATAGCTAGAGGCATCAAATACCTCTAGCTTAAGGGGGAGGGCTATATGATGCATGGTTTTTAGGACCCCTTCTGAAGATGCAATAAAGGCACAGTCAGTTGTTGGGGAGATGAGGATACTCTAGTCCAAGGGATCTCGAAAGAGAAGAAAAATCTACTTCACAAGCACCAAAGAGTAAAAAGTGCCATGGACAGAAGATACGTGGGAACGAGCTCTTATGCATGCCTACAACCTATATCTTACAGAATAGCCCATTCTAGGTGTGAATTTCTAGTGAAATTTACACGAGGATGTTCGTGTGGACTCACAGCACAGCATACTCCGTTTTCACTTTTTTACCAACAGTAAATATTTTTTACCACAGTAAATATTTTTTACCTACAGTAAATATTTTTCACCTACATGGTAAATACAAATCACTTTTTACCTACAGTAACTTTTTTTACCCATGGTAAATATTTTTTACTGCACCATAAGTATTTGGTAGGTTACAGTTCACCATTACTAGAAGCAGTGATTGGGCATCAACAATGCAGTTACAGGAGGAGAAAAGGGGAAAATCTTATGGTAAAGGTGAGTCAACAGGGATAAAGACTTTTAAGTTGAAAAGAGACATGCTGATTTTTTCAAAGAACACATGTCAAAAGAAGCCATGGTTGAGGATTTTTTGAGAATTTGATATTCAGGAGGACCCAGCTGCCACCTCCCCCCCGCAGGTCCCCCCCTGGCATGTGCAGAACCTCCAGTTTCAACAGCCACCTTACCTGCTCTTAAATGCTGGTCAAGGCCTTATCCCCATGTGCCACAATCAAAAAAATTAGCATTTACCCTCCCCTCTCACATCACTCTAGAGAATATCTTGATGGTGACATATCAGGTGACCTCAATCTGTTGACCACCCTAAGCAAAAAGTAACCCCAATCAGTGGATTTAAGCATGTTTATCCCTAATCCTAAACCCTCTCAGAAACCTATATAAGGATGCCTTCTCTCACTCAAAACCAACACTTCACCCACTTCACCAAGCAACGAAGCTATGACGACATTGCTCACAACGAGGAGCTATGGATGGAGCTCTACTCTCTCTCCCTCTAGTATGCTACATTACTAGCCCTAAAACCTAAATAAAGAGTCTTCTCTCATGCTCCATGGCCACCATCCTCGCCATCATTCTCTAAGGTATTGATGTGTTGCTAGTAGGATCATACCTACTTGCTGGGTTGATTGTTTTTGACAAGGGATTATGACATCCTTGGCTTGCTTCTCTATATCCTTGTTATGTATGATCAGATGCCGTTGTATTGTTAAGCTGATGTCTTGTGTATATATATGCTACATAAGGTCCCTAAGCTTCGTTTCTATGTGTTTTGCCATATGTTTTGATGCCATCATAATGCCAGAAGTCTCACTTGCCTATGTGCACTATGTGTGAGGTCCCTAAACCTCTTAATTTAGGGTGGTGCCCCCTTTGTTTTGTTCTTTGCTTGTTTGCATGAGGCGTGGTTTGTGGAGTGTGCACGAGTACAGAGGCCACCCGATTGCACTGCTCTTTTTCTCGCTATCAATGTATGTATGTATGTATGTATGTATGTATATACATATACATATATATGTGTGTGTGTGTGTGTGTGTGAATGTATGCACACACACATATATATGTGTGTGTGTGTGTGTAAATGTATACACACATACACACACACACACACATATATATATATATATATAGAGAGAGAGAGAGAGAGAGATTGAGGGATTAAGAAAAAAAACTCGCTCCAAAAATTGATTTTGGAGTGAAGCAAGCTTTTTTCTGGAATTGTTCAAATGAGAAAAATTCTAGAGAAAGATCCCTTAAAACCTCTACTCCTAATTCTAACAATTGGTATCAAAGTAGGTTGCATCCGCATGGGCATAGTTGCTAGCACCCTCTTGCTCACTTTCTCTGATTTGGGTGAGCCAAAATGAGCTCAAAATTTTGATTTGGGCTTATTTGGCCCTCTGTTTCTACTACAGGTAGTACTCTGTAGGCAATTTTGTCCTTTTTGTTTTGAATTTATGTCACAATTTTTTGCGGAATATGTCCCTTATAGTCTTCTTTGGGTTGTGTTATATAGCACGTGTTACTTCTACTTTGTTTTTCTCTTTTCATGCAGTCTTTACGTCAGGTGTCCAATCACTCGCCATAGCTGACAACAACAAAGATGTTGTCACGATGTTCGTTTTTGATGAGGATAAGTTGGATGGGGATAACTACCAAATATGGGCTTACATGATGACACATGTTCTTGTGTCAAAGGGAATTTGGAATGTTGGGTAGGGCATTAATACACGTCCGCCTTCGGTGGATACATGCTATGTTTAGGATGTTGCAGATTCTGGCAGGTATGTTTTTGTTAGATTTATTTTGTCTATGACTGAAAATCTTGTTTAGGATGTTAGATGTGTGCAGGCTCATGCGTTGATTGCATTATTTGTGAAGCACACTATTACTCCTCATATTCACTCAATAAAATTAGCGAAAGAGTCTTGGGATTCTCCAGCTACTCTTTATGCAAGTCACAATGAGGCTAAAATTGCATTTTTGTGTAAAGAGCTGGAGGAAAAGATTATGCAAGAGAAAGATGACATAGACACTTTGCTTGTTGGTATCAAGGACATTAGTATGCAGCTCATTTTTGTAGGCAAAGTCATTTTTGACAATTTACTTGTGCAAACTATTCTTGATGCATTGCTGGATTTTTATCAAAATTTTGTTAGTACTTGGACACCCAAGGAACTCCTCAAGCTGTCAAGTTTAATGCATTATGCACATTGCTATTGCAAGATTCCATTAGGAAGAGGTTGGGGTCTAGGAGGGCCTCTTTATTTTCCATGAGCCTATGGAAGTGATTAACATTTTGACAAATAGGTGTATGCCATGTGTACAAGAATGGTGGGTGTGTAAGAGTGATCAGAGGATGCACTTTCCCCCCCCCCCCCCCTCCCGGCCAAAAAAGGAGGTGGACAATTTTATGATTTTCAGCCTTCCATAACTCCCACATATGATCTCCGATTTGAGCGGAGACCATAGATCTACAATGTATCCCTTGATCCATAGATATGCTACATGATATAGTTTTACCGCTAGAATTTGAATTCCATTTTGGGGGGGAAGTTTAAATTCAAATATGTTGGGTGCATAGCTATGGTGGGTGATACCTTGGGCAAGCCATGGCGACAGAGAAGGCAGAAGAATGAGAGAGAGAGAGAGAGAGAGAGAGAGAGAGAGAGAGAGAGAGAGAGAGAGAGAGAGAGAGAGAGAGAGCGAGAGAGAGAGAAGAGAGAGTCAACATGGTGAAAACACCACGCTATTTTATAATTAAAACTTCCTTATACATATAAAGAGCTATCTTGCCATGCAAAATACAAGCGTATCTGCATGCCTTTAAGAGGCATTTCCCACGACAAGGGCTTGAACCCAACAACCCCCCCCCCCCCCCCCCCCTCAAGCCCAAACCACTGACAATGGATGTGAGACAATGGCAGAGTTAAATCACCTGAAACTATGAGTAGAAATCCCCCCCTTGACAATAACATAGGTTTGTGTGTGCACTTCATACAATAACATAGGTGGGTGTATGCACTTCCCTCAAATAACTATCAGTGTGATACAAACCAGAACTGAGAACCAAACACAAAAGGGAGGTCTACCACTTTTGTTTGTGGCAATGTCTATAACCCTATTCAAAATTTTGATTGCATGGAAATAACTGGCAGATTCAAGCCTAACACAAAGCTTTGTATGATCATTTTGACATTAGACAAAAGATGACAAATCTATGACACTAAACAAGCAAAAATCAGTTTGTGAATTCTTGTACTGCAATCTCAAAGTAGATCTTCATGTGTAGCATTTGTTGATGTACGGAGTGCTTAAAATGAACCGTGAAGAGAGTCATCATCAAATTTCTTTCTTGATGAGCTTTGATCTTGTTGAATTTCGATGCCATATTGAAGCCTTCAAGAAACCTGGTAATGAGGGTCATTGCATTGTCTTTACCTTATTGTTTATGTTGACTTGTACTGTTTTGATATGCTTAGCAAAGAGAAATCACCCTCTGCAGTCTTTGGTAGCGCCAGTAAAACCCTAAGGTATCGTCCTAAAAAGCACTATGTGCATGCAAGATCTTGTCATCACACCTTGGCAATTGCGGCTTTTTGAGATGCTTGCAAGGAGGAGGACCTTCCCCATCTAGTTGTCAAGATCAACCAAGTGCTTTGCAGTAGCATTTTGAAAAGCTCCTGCCAATGCACTTTACACAACCGTTATGCCATGCATGTTGAAATGTTGTCTATGCCACCAGAGGGGCTGTGTTTTGAGAAGCACACTATCAGGTCTCCTATGTCTTGAGATGTTGCCGGATCTGCTGTGTATTGAGATGATGCCGTCTGCGCCTATGGTCTTTGCCGGCCTAGGAACAACCGCCACAGCATGGCCTTTTGAGATGTAAGTAAGATGGAGGGACTTCAACTGCCTCTTGCTACGCCTAGACGTCACAAAACATCAGCATTTTGAGAGGCGATGCCGCGCTTGGCTTGTCTAAAAAAATTAACGACAACTTTCTCAAGCTTGCCTTACCTTGCAAGCACCAAGCTCTTATACCAGTGGTGGGTGCACAACTATGGTGGGTGATACCTTGGGCAAGCCATAGTGAGAGAGAAGGCAGAAGAACGAGAGACAGAGAGAGAGAGAGAGAGAGCACAAAGAGTCAACACGATAAAAACACCACGCTATACTATAATTTAAACCTCTATAAAAAGCCATCTTGCCATGCAAACTACAAGTGTATCTGCATGCCTTTAAGAGGAATTTCCCATGGCTACACCGACAAGGGCTTGAACCCAACAAAATAAACTAGCCGTTTGCCTATTTGAATTCAAAATCTGTCCTTTGATTACTTTCTTAATACTAAAGGTTTGAATTTCTTAAATTGCCAGATAAAGAGGCCCTCCTAGACCCCATTCTCTTCCTAATGACTTTCAAGAAAAAACAAGGCTAAAAAACCTCCAATTGAATAGGTTTTTTTTGTTGCTCAAAGAAAAGGTGGTGATAGCAATGTAGCCACTTCTTGTGGCTCTTCAATGAGTGGCAAATCACATATTCCTAAAACTTCTAGTGTCATCACCTCGTCTGGAAACTTTGGTGAAAATAGCAAGAAGAAGTTGTGTTTCCATTATTACAAGGCTAATGATCACTTGATAAAGCAATGTCCTAAGTTGAAGGCAAAATAGGCCAAGAAAAAAAAAATTGGATCCACTACAAGTGCAGCGATTGTAGAATCTTCTAGGAAAGGAGAGTGTGATGTTGATGTAGATGTAGAGTGGCCATTTAGTGCAAAGTGCACTTATGATCCTTTTTTCCATGATGCATGTATGTCAATTACTGTAGATTCACATGTGTAGTACTTTAATATGTGTGATGTTGATGTAGATGTAGAGTGGCCATTTAGTGCAAAGTGCACTTATGATCCTTTTTTCCATGATGCATGTATGTCAATTACTGTAGATTCACATGTGTAGTACTTTAATATTGGTGTTGCAAAGCACATTGAGGTGCATTATCACTGTGTCAGAGAGAAAGACTCCCAACAAGAGAGATCAGCTTGGCCTATGTGCCAACATAGGACAACCTTGCAGATCTATTCAAAAAGGCATTGCCTCATGAGAAGTGAGAAGTTTTAAGGTTTGTGCAAAGCTTTGGACTTGCTTCCCTTTGTGGATTGATTATGTCATCAAGGCATGGCACTTCCCTATAAACTATGTGCTAGCTCTCCTTCACTGCATCACTTCCAAGAGGGATTTGTTACCATATATGTGGAAATGTGTGTGTGGACACACTTAGGCCCATCAAGACAATTTTGCCCTCAGTAGGAGGTTTTTTTCCCCGTGCATTTTATACATGCCCATTATTCTAGGGCTAAGTAAGCTTTTGAATGTGCACACTAAGCAATACATTCTCTTTTGTGTGCCTTGAGCTTCTTCATCTTCTCCAAGCAATGTGTGCATCCTTGTAACCCTAATTCCAACAATGGATGTTCCAAAGTGGAAAAAGGAAATGTAGTCATTAAAAATGGCACGTGGAAAATAGTAGATCAGTCACCAAATATTAAGGTGATTGACACCAAATGGGTTTACAAAATCAAACACAAGGCCAATGGCTCATTGGCAAAGTACAAAGCAATGTTAATAGCACAAGGTTTTCATGAATTGAATGGTCTAATGTGAGTGAAACCTTCGCTTCCATAGATCAAACGACCACTATTCACCTTGAATTTACTTTTGTTGTTGAGTCTTTTGTTGGGTTGTTTTCCAAATAGATGTAGTATCATCTGTTCTCTATGGAATCTTAAGGAGGAGGTTTATATAGAGTATCCACCAAGTTTTAAGTCGCCCCATTCAAAATGGATGTTTGTAGGTTAAAAACAAAACTAATGGTATAAAGCAATCACCAAAAGCATGGCCTGTTAGCATAGGTAGGTTATTCAAAAATCTTCGATTCAAAAGGAGTGCTTTTGATGCAAATTTGTATGTACTAAGAGAGAATGGAAAGCATGTCATTGTTATTTTGTATGTGGATGAATTAACTTTCACAAGTGATCTCATGAAGAGCTCATTCAAAAAACTCAAAATAGTTTAGTCTTTGTGTTTGAAATGAGAAACTTGGGACTTTTACATTATCTTTTGAGTGAGGTTTGGCAATTCACAAAGGGCACCTTCATTTCTTAGCAAAAGTATGCAAAAAATTTTCTAAAAGAATTTGGGGTGATGGATTGTTAACCTATGAGCACTCCAATGGACGTGAATGTGAAACTCTCATTGGAGGATTCTTCTCCCTTAGTCCACATCAAAAAGTATAGGAATCTTGTGGAAGTTTGATTTTCTTGTGTAATACTAGACCATACTTGTTTTGCAATTAATGTCTTGAGTAAGTTTTCCATCAAGTCTAGGGAATCCCTTTGGAAGGCGAGCCTACATGTTCTAAGGTATATTAAAGGTACTTTGGGCCATTGAATTTTCTATGGCATTGGCACAAATACCTCAAATGGGTATTGTGGCTGTGGTTAGACAGGAGATAATGATTCTAAAAATTTAGTTTTTTGATATTGGTTCTCACTTGGATCTGGAGTGTTTTCTTGTATTAGCAAGAAGAAACTAGCTATCACTCTTTCTTCAATAGAAGTTGAGTATAAAGCTACTAGTTTTGCAAATTGTGAAGGAGTTTATATTAGGAGAGTTCTCATGGACTTAAGTATTCGTAATGATTCAACAACAACACTTCAATGTGACGACTAGAGTTGCATGATGGCGATTGCCAAGAATCATATTTTCCATGCACACAAAAACATATTAAGGCTCAATATCATTATGTTTGAGAGCTTATTGAGGATGAGATTGTGGAGCTATAGTGTTTTCCTACAAAAGATAATTGTGCACATATCTTCACCAAATATCTTGGGTAGGATCATGTTAATGTGCTACACTTTTTATGCTAGTTCACATGTTCCAACAAGCATATATTGCTAGCATTAGTTTTGGCATGTCAATCATGTCTGTAGAAATTATATTTATATTCCCTAAAGTGAAAAGTATAATAAAAGAGTTTTAACACCATGAGTGAAAGTTATGGCATATTGAATAACGAGGTTCGTTGTTCTTTGAAGCTATTTGGAACAAGCGATAGAGTTGCACAAGGCTCCCCAGAGAAGTGGGGTGATGAAGCAAAAAGGCAACCGGAGTGTGGATCCCACAAGCAAGCCCATGCATGGAAGGCATTTATTTTCTCCTTAGTAGCTAGCAAGAGGATGTAAGTAGAGCTTGTACTATGAACAAAGGATCCCCAAGGAGCTACCTGACCATCCTCCAAATAGAAAACATGGCAGAGAAAAATTACCTACTTCTTCTCCCTCTCCCTACAAAAGTGAAAAGTTTTCTTCATCTCAGGGATCCCCAATGTTCCATATAAGATAGGCGGCCAAAGAGAAACATGACTCAAGTATTCTCTCTCTCTCTCTCTCTCTCTCTCTCTCTCTCTCTCTCTCTCTCTCTCTCTCTCTCTCTCTCTCTCTCTCTCTCTCTCTCTCTCCCCCCCCCTTTTTCATGTTCTGTGTGTTTTCACTTCTACTTTTTGGCTTAAGTACCACAAGAAGCTTCATGAAATTCCCTTGTAGGAAAGGAGACCATTTCTTCGTGTCTTTTTGGGTGCAAAGTAGATACCCACTATCATGTGCTTTGCTAAGGGGGAAGTGCATACTTAGTATGTTAATAACCACACATGGTTTAATATAATACTTAGTATGATAGCTAGCTAATTCAATGTGCTAATCAACATATTTATTATGCTAACAAGCACATTATATGCTAACAATAAAATTTTAATAAATGTGTGCAAAGATTTTTTTTAAGTATTTTAAATGCTTTTCTAGATACAATTCAGTTTATCAAATTTCTTTTTGATGTGTTCAATCATGATCCTCATGTAGGACAAATCCTGTACAACTTTGTCAGAGTTTGATGTTGCTTATGGCCTTTCATGTGTAGAGTTTAGATCCCAAAATGGTAATTTGGGAGTAGGTCACTAATGCCGAATGGTTTAGTATGTTCAAAAAAACAAAGGATCTCAGACAATACCGCATCAAATGTAGCACCATACGCACCAACATGTATGACTTATTGCTAAAATTGCACTATAATGTATACCAGAAGGGTCCAACCAACATGGCAATTTCCTTTGCAAGGGTTTTGTGAAAACATTTAGTCTTGCCATGATTGGACTGAGGTTGTCGTGCAGTACTTCTAGGATATTTGAGAGAAGGGCTATTATGAGGGCCATCTTAACATGTAGAGAATACGCAATCTTAAGCTTCCAGCTCCAAAAGTTGAAGATGAATCTACTAAAATAACATGGATTTTGCAAGTAAAGGTACTGCAAAATCTACCAAGGCCACACCTCTGCCTTATCAAAATAGTCAACAAGAGCTAGAAACTTCTTCATTTTGTGGATTAGAGAAATGGTAGCACATGAACGAAACTATCATTTTCTTGTAAACACAATTATCACATGGTAGCACATGAAGGAAACTATCCTTTTCTTGTAAACACAAGTACAATATGATAAATAGAATGTCTAAAATGTGCAAGAGGCCCTAGAATTTGTAAGGGTTTTCGATGGGAAAAATGTGAACTTCACTCCAATTTCCATGGGCATGAGAAAAAGGTTCCAAGCAACTGAGAAGGAGTTGCAAACTCTATTGTAGAGTAATGATGTGGATGCACGGAAAAAAATGGAGCTTGAAGTCACCATAGACAAAGTGAAAGACACCATAGAGGCTTGAGGGTTTCCTCATAGTGAAGATAAAGCCCATTGATAGTGACACAGGCATAACCTATCAACTGGTAAGTGTTCATAATTTTCATATTTGAACTTTATGTTTGGTACATGTGCTTAGCACATGTATTTACCATGCTCTTTTTTTCTTTGTTTTGTAAGTTGAGAAATTACAAAATCCAAAGTGCAGACCTCAAAAAGTCACCTTAAACTACTGATGCACATGGAGTCCAAGATATAGGGCTCGTTTTTCTAAATTGCCCTCATTAATCTAGCCCTTCCTAGTTTTATGAAGGACAGAGAGGTACAAGAAAACGTCAGAACAAACATATGTACTGGTTGTGGTATGCCCCTTGAAATACAACAATTCTTACAATGGTCAAGCTCCTCAATGAGATAAATTATCACCTTCTATGCTTTGATACTACATGCTCCCTTGGGAATGAATGTAGGGCTCCCAATTGCAAGAGAAGAATACCTACCAAATTATTGTGCAACCTTCGACAAACATACATCCAATCACACCAAAAACTGGTAATATAATCAACCTTGAATATATGTTTTCTAGTTAGCATACAGGGAATGCTAGCTACCATTTTAGGTAAGCTGGTAAGTACATACAATCTACAAGTTGTCATAAAATCTAATATCTAACCAACCCAAATGATTTTTTCATATGAAATTGATCATTTAATGTGGGAGAATAAACGAGAACAAGGGTTAGAATATAGACATGTGCTTACAGATCTATCTCACCATGGGGCCAATGGTAAATGGGTCCAAATGAGAGATGGTATGTCAAAGAACAAGTCTACCCAATGAAGCTTAAAAGACCTTAGGGTTAGCTTCATTGAAGACCTCCAAAAGTTAGTGTTAAAAAGTCCTTTGACCTTAGGTAAGCTCGGTTGAGCTTGAGGTGCAAACCAAGCTTGACGTGCTTGTCGTGCTTGATGGCTAAGATGCTTGAGGTGCTTATCGTGCTTGCTAACTAAGGTGCTTGAGGTGCTTCTTGTGCTTGCTAACTAAGGTGCTTGAGGTGCTTGGAGTGCTTGCTGACCAGGGAGCTTGAGATGCTTGTGGGAACATTACCCAATCTTGAGGTGCTTTGTCGTGCTTGCTGACTAAGGTTTTTGAGGGTAAGGTGTTCCACAAAGTCAACAAATATACCTACAAGGAGGGGGATATCTCTACAAAAGGGGTCTAGAGATAGAACACACACACCCTCACATAAGGAAATCTTGGTACAAAGAAATCCTATAGGACACTTGTCAAGTTCCTCCTCATGTTGCCCTCATGGCGTGCCTAAAGCCTATTGGTTAGCCTCCCAAGGTTTCCAATGATAATTTAGTAGACTTAATTAATTATTTTTTCATTTATCAAGTCCTCTCTCTCAAAGGGAAAATGGGGACACTTGTCCCAAGACTACCCTTATTGCTTGTAATGCATCTTGCATGTGATTGGCCAGTCTTGCACGAGTCCAATGAGCTTCAGGCTTGAGCTACAAGGGGGGGTCGACCAAAGCAAGAAGGGGGCTAGCTTGGGGGGTTATACTCTCCCACACACACACTCATTATGTGAAGTGCAAAGTGCAAGAGCTCCATCTCCTTCTCTAAGCTAGCACAGAAGTTGAGAGCCTACACCAACACTCTTGGCTATGGAATGCATATCCAACCAAGAGCCATGCTTCAATGCTTAATCTTTCCATCTTCTCCATCTTCATTATTATGATATTATGTATGCTATCAAGAATATTGATGATAAGTCAGGAACTACTTCTTTCTCCTATGTAATGTTTCTGCTTCCTCTTCCCTACCCTCATTCCCCGCTAGCTCTCTCCACCTTCGAAGGTGTTTAAGGCCTTGGGACTGAGGCTTGGGATAGTTGATGCTTTTTGAAAAGTTTATATTATGCTCGTGATGCATGAAGCTTTCCATCTTCATTACATCACCAAGGTCACAAGGAACACAAAGATTGCATTGTACCAAGTCTCTCTTGATGGGAGAAACTATAATACAAATGCCTATGGGAGGGGGAACGGGTCCACGTAAATCCGGTCCTCAACTATTGTCATGTTCTCTAAACTCTCTCTCTTGCAAAACTATTGTTCATGCCAAGTTAACTTAATACTATGTTTATGTTGCTACCATCAATTAAGTTCATCCTCTATGCTCACAAAGTAATCTCACAAAAGTGATTTTTGTAATTTCCGCTACTCTTAAAGTTCATGGCCATTTCCATTACATTGGTATCAGAGCATTTGGTTTGTGTTTTCTTGCTTAAGAAGAGAGGTCTTTACATAGAATATTAATGGTTGATTTATTATTAGGGTAGTGGGATTGGGATCTATTATCGGTTTTGTTGATCCCACTATGTGGGATATGGTGCACACCTCGAGAGCTTTGGTCTTAATAATGGAGTCTTTTTATACTTGCCTACGGCTTTACCATGATTGAGCCATAAGAAGTCTAAAAGGAGCTATCCCTCGGTAGCTCTGCAATATTTGACCCACTCCACTACTCTCTAGAATTAACCAATTTAAGCCGTGGGTGTAGATACTTAAGTGCTAATTTTCAAACGCTAAGACGAGTAGCAAGTAAGTTTTTGAATTGCCAAAGCATACACTAAGTAAGTACACAATTTTTTTACATGGCCGACAATAGCCAAGAGAGTAGAATGAACATTGATAACTTTGATTTTGCACATGAAGGTGCTAATGATTGTTAAAAGCTGGACCCACCCTACGGAAGATGACTGCTCGGGAGATTATTATTTTTTGTAATTATTCATTTATTGAGAAAACCCGACATTTCACCTTTGTAAATATTGGGGCTTATAGAAGTTTCCAGATTGTATCCCAGTTTTGACACTTAGATGGAGTAGATGGTTAAATTGGAACATTAGGGTTTAAGAATTGTAAGGTATTTGTACCACTTTTTGACCTTAATGGAAAAACCCTTTTGTCATTTTAAAAGAAGTTTAAAGTCCATGAGTGAGCGTACTGTGTACGAGAGAGAGTGAGATATTCATCTGATGCTACACGCATCGATGGTCAGAATCGAGTGCGGAGAAGTGCAGCGCGTTGCCCCCGACGAGAGCTACGCGCCAATACCTACATTGCACGCGTACGGTCCGGTTTTGCGAGCTCCATCTACGAGCTTCATCTAGTGATTCGGTGAGCATACGTTGTCCAATTTTTCATTGCAGCATATCCACGCGTTTGCATTGAGTAGAGCTACACATTAGGCACTTTAGTTTTCGGAAACGACGACCTACAAATTTCGGCCAGACATCCTACGTGATTTTGCAGCAGGTGTTTTGGGTTGGGGTTTTGGTTCATAGACCTTAGGGAGAGCGACCTATTGGTGTTAGTAGGGTCTCCTTCAAGTTCTGTGGTGTTTCGAGATTGTTTGATGGGTATTCGGCTCTAGAAAGCGTTGTAGGAAGATTTCTCTTATGCACTCCTGAAGACTGTAGCTTAGACATTGGGTAGAGACCTCTGTAGGAATTAGTTAGAAGTCGGTCGAGTGTAGGTTGACACCCTATGCTTGCTTCCATGCGCCTACATATCGAGCTTCGTCCTTAGCTGACAAATCTTGTTAGGTGAGTTCTCGCTGTGCTGACGTCCGTCGCGGCGTATCCGTCCAACATTGGCGCCGCTGCCGGGGACGAAAACCTTAGGTAGGTGACCGAGACTAGTTCTTGAGGATAGGGATTCTTAGGCTTGCCAAGAGTCTCGTTTTACATTTAGAAAGGATCAGAGGGTGGAGGACTCTCTAGGTCTTAGAGGGAGTCTAGGGAGCATGTGTCTGGCCTAGATCCTTTGACTTAGGTAGACTTACGTAGTTTTTAGTTAAGTTATGGTATAGAGAGTAGGAGTTGCACTGGAAGAAGCGGTGAGAGGAGATCTTGAGAGTCCGGAGAGGCCAAGAAGCAAAAAAAACACCATTATCACCATTTCGCATGATGAGTAGGAGTAGAGTAAGTAGGACATCATGATTCAGGATCTAGAGCACTTCATGCATGTATACTTGTTTGTTAGATTCATCACGAAGTTGTAAAAGATGCAAATGTGTGTTTCAAAGCTGAAGTGAAGTCCAAAAGTTGTTGTGAGTGTTTCTGATAGAGCTGCAGAGCATCAAGAGCATTTCTGTCATGAAAAATTTTAATTTTAAGCCAGGAGACATCCTACGCATAGGATGTCTACAGGCTAATCTGGTGGGAATTTTGGAATTTTGAGTTGACCAGTGTGTTCAGAAGGTAGGTTTTACCCTGTCTTCACCTGGAAAGTGGAAATTTGACCATATCTTAATAGGATAAGGTCAGATAGACAAAAATTGCCAGACATCCTACCCAAATTGTGCCAAGGCATTATTTTAAGACCAAAACCATAGGATGGTTGCATGAGCATGATCTGCATGATATATTGAGTGTCTGAGAGAGGTTTCATCTCATTTGGGTGAGAAAATTGGGTTCTAAGCAGACTTTGGCACTTTTGACTGAAAAAGGCTAGAACAGCTAAAATTGGGGACTTTTGAAATCCAAACCAAAATCTAAGCATACCACTAAGTTGCTGACATCAAGGGGAAGCTGTGGATCAAGTCTAGGGTCAAACAGGCCAAGGAGACATCCTACGCGTAGGATGTGTTTTGGGTGATCTGGGACTCCAAATCCATATTTGAGCATACCAGAGTGATCAAAACCTTAAGGAGAGTCTGTGCTTTGCATTTAAAGCCATTTTGAGAAAAAAGAAATCCTACGCGTAGAATGTCTAGAGCAAGAAATTGAAGCCAAATACTGACTGTAGGCCTAGCAAGGTGTTGTATAGCCTGAGGCAAATAGCCTAAGGCAAGTCTCCTAGTCAATTTTGGTCCAAATTGGAGTTGATTAGACTGATCAGACCATCAGCAAGTTGTCGGAACAGATTTCTGATAGATTGACCAGCTTATAGGTGTCCAAATCAAAAAGTAAAAACAGTTGTGGACTCAGCACATCAAGGGAAATCCATAGTGCATAAATCCAGGCAAAACAGAGCAAGAGACATCCTACGCGTAGGATCTCTACTGGGGCTTAGTGAAGAGAAAATTTGATTGAGCTTATATAGTGAGGTTCCATTTGACTTAAGGGTTCCAGAACTTCTTTCAGAAGTGAATTTGGACCTTGTTTGACCTTTTGACGGAGCAAAGACTGAATTCAGTCTTTTCATGTAAATTGACCGACATCTAGGGGAAGTACAGTTCTAGATTAGCAGACCTAATCAGAATATTAGAAGTGTATAAAATACAGTAGTGGTTGAGGTTAACTCTCCAATTATACCAATCATTACTAAAAGCACCTCTAGCGGTTAGATGCTACGATTCGATTGCCGAAATTAAACGCTTTTGTACAGGTATATTTAGCAGCAAGGCAAAAGATGTGCGGAGACTGATCCTTTGCCAGGTGAGTGGTTGGATTTGTATAAATTGCATTACTAAGTTTGATGAATTTAAGATCAGGAAGATACATTTTTAGAGACCAAAAGGTGGCAGGTGATCAAGGTAGCTTAGTATCCACCGAAGAGAGTGTAACTCAAGCAAGGCTAGATCCAATAGCACCGATTATTGAGGAGGGTAGTGATACTAACACTTCACCAAACAAATCCTTCTTCATGATGGGTAGTCAACAGCCAGGAGGTTTCACCTATGACGGACCTATGCCAGGAGGAAGCACCTCCCTAAATCCTTTGAATGATTCCAAGTTCACTGTGATCTTCTTAGAAGGAACAAACTCGAGGGGAGCCCTAGTTTATTCTAACTATCGAGGATGCAAGTGTATTGCCGGCTCAGAGACTGGAGATAATTCGAGTTTATGATGATGGAGATAGATTCCGAGGCGAAAAGGGGAACCACTATATGATAGTTAGTAACCCTGAGGATTACAATAGATATGGAGATAACGTGGCGAAGGGGAAAATGGTTTTAGAAACTCAAGAACCGCCTCCAAACATTGATCGACGTGGAGAGATTTTTATGTATGATAAGGAAACAACTAGGGTTTCAACTTATAATGAGAATGTGGGAATTTACAAACATGAGAGCGAGGGAATGGTCTCTTACTTTCGTTGCAAAGAACCATACCCAACCGAGTTAAGCAAAGATAAGGTTCTTTACTTATTCTCTTATGAAATTGCTATGGGGAAGGATATCATTTTTGTTGATAGGTACAGGCGAGAATACTCCCAGAGAAGGTAGAAAAGGTCCCAGAGAAGGTAGAAAAGGCAACAGTTCCAGGAGCATCAACATATGCCCCGTGATGAAGTGCCAAGAGCCACCTACACCCCTAGCAAGTCGACAAATCCCTTTTCACAGGAGTATGACGCGACCTCACATTCTACCCGACCGCAGATATTCAACAACCAGAACCAACCAACAACCCAGCCATCATTGCAGGCATGGCCTCGACAAACTGCAACATTAGAACAAGACCAAAACCGAGATGGTTATCAAGCCACACGAGGGCTAAGGGATTTACAATAACCACCACTCTATTCACGGTATCAAGGAGAGAGTAAACCAAAAACTCAAGGGTCAACAGAGCCTGGAAGACCACCCAAAGAACGAGTTCGAAGAGATGAACCATCTCTTGCAAGACTTGTTAGAAATTATGGCTTAGGAGCACCATTGGGAGAGGAACCAGCCTACTATAGAAGACCAGATGAGGTATATAGATTGGGACGAGGAGATCCAATGATGAGATTTGTAGACCATCGTAGAATTAGACCTTCTCAAGTGCAAAAATGGGTAAACAAGAAATACACAGGAAACAGGGATCCTAGAGATCATGTAGCAGCCTTTGTGCGTGTAACTAGAGCTGAAGAGGTGTTAGACTTCCCTACCCAATTTGCAGGGTTTGGACTAACCCTAGAGGATGACACTGCTACTTGGTTTGACTCTGTGGAGCATAGAGACTTTGAGTCTATGGAGGAGGTGTTTGACGAGTTTATCAAGGAATTCTCACAAAGGGGAATAGCTCATAATACAGTCTCACAAATCCATAAATTCAAACAGAAAGACGAGGAATCTATGCAAAAGGCAGCCCTACAACTAAAAAGATATGTTAAGTTCTTCCCTGTGGAAGAACTGCCAACTTAGTCCAGACTTATGCTTATATTTATCCAAGGACTAAGGAATGCAGATCTCCAGAAGGACTTACATATGAAGAGGAGCACGACGTTAAATGAGTTAACTAAGGAGTCTCTTTACCTTGTGGACAGTTGTGCGGTCTACAAAGAGGGTGAGTTCAAGGATCTTGACGACGTTTCATCCTTACAACAAAGTGGAAGCAAGTCTTCTAAGACAGCACCAAAAGGAGAAGTAGCTGTAAATCAGGAGCAGCTTGTAGAGGAAGTGCTAAAAAAGATTAACTTGTACACCAAAACCCCAGGCTAAACAACCCAAGTGGTGTGCTATTGAACAAAAATGGACAAACCATGGGACGGAGGAATGCTATTATAACAAGGGATATGTGAGAGAGATACCTTATGCTCCCCAAGCTCAGGTAGCATCTCCTTAAATTCCACAGATGCCTAGGTATCAAGCAGGAAACCTACCAGGACCTGTAGGTGTAGAAAGACCACAACCAGTGTTGGAGCAACAACCACCCCTACCGGGATTACGACCAGTCGATGTAAGATACACACCAATAGTAACTGAATCAGAAGAGAAGGCTTTGGTGCCTATGCATGCATATTATGAAGATCCCAATGGATATGCTGCAAATCCTGTCTATTATCCACCGGAAGAACCCTCAACACCAGAACCATGGAGCATGATAGGAAATGCAGGACCACCAACAGCTGCGCAGGTAGCAAGAGAAGGAAGATACAGCTTGGATGAATGAACATTGTTGTTCATAGACGATGGAGGCATGGGTGGACAGAGACATGCATACCAACAAAGAGGAGCTCAAGGAGCACCTCAACAACCTAAAGGACCTTGCTACAAGTGTGGCGGAGACCATTGGCTAAGAGAATGTCCTCATGATGAAATCATTAGAGTCAACGCATATTGCACCGAGTGTGGAGTTACTCATTTGATTCCTGATTGCCCTAAGAATCCGAGCAAAGGAGCAAAAACTACCTTGAACATGCTGGAAGCAGCCTTCCAGTGGAGGTTCACAAAACGAAACAATAATACCTATCCAGGCAGTGACACGAGCCCAATCTCAAAGAATGACGAACGAACCTATAATTGAAGAGCCAAAAACCGATGCCCCAAGTTCAGAAACAAAAAATCTGAGAAGCACTTGGAAAGCTAGAAAGGCGCGTATGAGAGCCAGGAAAGAACGAGAGAAAACGGCTCTATCCGAGGAGTTAAAACACACAAAGGATAGATTAGAGCGGTTAGAGGATCTAGCTAGCCTAAGCTCAAACAATACGGAAACCATAGCACCCAAGGAAATAGCAGAACCCAAAAGTGCAGGATCAGGAGGATCAATGTTGGCAGAAAAGTTAAATGAGCAGTTAGATGCACTTCTAAAAGCTTACGAAGCCAGACTCAAAAAGAACCAAACCCAAGAGCAAAGATGGATGACTTATCCATATGCTGAAATACAAAAACAAAGGTTGGAAATGTGTAGAAAGATGATTGAAACAGCTCAATCTTTGATAGAAAACCCGTTTGGTAAACCTGCAAATTGGCATGAAGTACCAGCTCCCACTCCTATCAAACCAACTTTATAGGAACAAGAAGAAACGAAGGAAAGATGCACGAATGCCTCTGAGTCTAGGGGAGAACCTATCATAGTGCCAAACACAACAGATGAGGCAAGTGAGGGGTTCCAGCCTAAAACATTGGCAGAAATGGGTAAGGATTGTAACAGTCTAGATGATCTGTGGAAGCAAATACGTGATGCCAACGAAGCCAACAGGGTGAGTTGCCACATGAACAACACGAGAAAAGAGAAAAATGAGATATTACCTCCCATTGAAGAATTTGAGGCAAGATCACAAATGAACTTTGATATACATTCACAAGGGGGAGACCAGGGATCAATTAGTTCGGGGCACAGCCAACCAGACTCGCTGAAAACTCTACCCTCTTACCTAGGAGAGTATGAAACCAGTCTGAGGTGAGAGCAATCCCATCTCAAAGACTTTCTTCTAATAGAGTGATGGATTCACAAGGGTTGATTGAGTTATTGTCCACCCCGGTGGCATGCACAATCACATTAGCCGAACTCCTAAGGTTACAACCAAACATGTGGACCACCGTAGGCAAATGCCTCGAAAAATTTGGAGTGAAAGACCCCACCTCGAAGCTTTAGGAAGGGATCAGAGAATTGGACATGCATCAACTAAACACTAGGCCAGTACCTTTAAACAAGGTTGGAGAGTATTGTGAGGGAGAATATGGAAACACCACGCTACCAGTAGAATTCCAAGGAGTAGTTTCCAAATCTATTCTTGACAGTGGAGCAGGAGTTGTTATCGCCACCAAGGAAATCTGGAAAAATTTGAAAAAACCAGCTTTGAGAGCTACCAGAATGAAATTGCAATTGGCAGATGGGTTCATGGAGAAGCCTCTAGGACTTATAGAAAAAGTAATTGTCACTTCGTGCGGAATCGAGTATGAGCATACATTTGCAATAGTCGATTTCGACAAAAAGAACAATTCTGAGATCATCTTGGGAAGACCATTCATGCGACAATTAAAGATGGTCCAGGATTGGGGTTACAACCACATATACCTCAGACATGGCGAGACAACAACCAAAATTCACTTGAAAGACCATAGTTACAAGGATGTGGACCAGACACCAGTGGAAGAGTTTGATTTAGCTACAGTGGCAGGGTCGGAACTCCCAGCATGGTTAGGGCAACAAAAAGACCTATGGATGTACGGAGCTTCAAATTGTGGGAGCTTAAAAAGAGAGGAATGCGTCTTAGAAAGAGTGATAGAGGACAAGGATTATATTCCAGAACCTTTTTCTGAAGATGCCTTGGAACCTCTGGAATGAGAATACATACTAGAAACATTGGATGTCTGTACCATTACAGATAGTCCAACAACAAAATTTTGCGATAAGGATGGCTATGATGTGCTACACTATTACATGGTAAGCCTTATACCAGGAGGAGATGAGATGGTAGAACCACCAGAACAAGAAGAGTTTTATAACTCCTCTGAGCATCTGGAAGTAAATAACGATGCAGATAATGAGTGTTCAGACAACTCACGTGAGCGTGGGGAGAAAACAAATAATATCAAATTTTATGATTTTGCCAATCAGCACCCTAGACGCCAGGAACGCTATAGGAGAAAACGAGCAGAAAACAAAGTGAGAGAGAACTTGATGCCCAGGATAAAAGATAAAACTCACTATCTAATGCTTGTAAAAGAAGAGGATTGTGTAAAAGATCAAATATCAGGAAGATTCTCAAAAGTTCGAAGGGAAGGAACGCGAGAGGAAATAAGATAAGTATGGAAAGCTAGAACAGAAACAAAATTACAAAAATCAAAACAGGAAAAAACAAAAGACCCAGAGTGGACCAAACTGGAGCGTGAACAGAAATACCAAGAACTAAAACGGTCTTTACGAGAGGTATGGACTACTGAGGGACATAGTGATGGTAAGGGGGAGTCAGAAAAAGGAAACATGAATGTACCATCACACTATCGAAAATTCACCATCCAGGATAGAAAAATCATAATGACACCACCAGTCAGGGAAAGATTAAACCAGGAATCTTACGATGGGCTGGAAAATGCAAAACGGTTAGACCTCGCTGAAGCAGGAGAAAAACCTCAACCGATCTATATAGCAACCGATTTAGAGCCTGAAGAAGAAGAACGGCTAATACAGCTTCTCAAGAAGTATAAAGATGTGTTTGCATGGTCCTACAAATACCTCAAAGGAGTTGATCCATCGATATGCCAACATACAATTCCTTTGAAATCAGATGCCAAACCTAGCAAACAGCATCCTTATACATATAATGACACATTTGCTAAACGAATCAAGGAGGAGATTGACAAGTTGATGGATGTTGAATTCATCTATGAAATCGAACATACAGATTGGGTATCACCCATTGTGGTTGTCCCCAAAAAGAACGGGAAACTGCGAGTGTGTGTAAACCTCAAAAAGTAAATGCAGCCACCATAAGGGACAATTATCCCTTGCCGATTACAGAACATGTACTTGAGAGGGTGGCAGGGAAATAGGCTTATTCCTTTCTAGATGGATTTTCAGGGTATAACCAACTGGCAATTGCAATAGAGGATCAACACAAAATAGTGTTTGCCATAGAATGGGAAATTTATGCGTATCGGGTTATGCCTTTTGGCTTAACTAATGCCCCAGCTACTTTTCAAAGGTTAATGACGCATGCGTTCAAAGAATACTTGAGAATATTCTTAGAAATATACATGGATGACCTTTGTGTACACTCTCTTCTACGAGAGGAACATATTGACCATTTGCAAAAGGTATGTGAAAAATGCAGAACATATTGAATCTGTCTTAACCCGAAAAAGTGCATTTTTATGGTTAGGCAAGGCCGCATCTTAGGACACATTGTCTCAAGAAATGGCATAACCACAGACCTAGACAAAATCAAAGTCATAGTAGACCTGCCCAGGCCTACTAATGTGAAACAGGTGCAATCCTTCATGGGACACTGCGGATATTATCGAAGATTCATATATATGTATGCAATCATCGCACAACCTTTGTATCCTTTGTTAGTCAATTTTGACTGGACAGAGGAGTGTGAAACTTCATTCCAAAAGCTGAAGGAAAACCTTGTATCCGCACCTGTACTTAAAGTACCGGATTGGGAAAAGATATTTTATGTTCACATTGATGCTTATGCATATGCAATCGGGAGTATTCTGGCTCAACCTGGAGACGGAACAATGGATTTTCCAGTTTGTTATGCAAGCCGACAGTTAAATAGTGCAGAAAAGAACTAACAACCACCAAAAGAGAGGGGTTAGGAATGATTTATGCTGTAAAGAGATTTCCGCATTATTTTCTTGCAAACAAATTTGTGTTCTTCACAGATCATCAAGCTCTTTTGTATCTGGTTAATAAACCATGCAATACTGGGAGGATTGTACGCTGGTTTATTATACTGCTAGAGTTTGATTTCACAGTGGTAGTCAAAAAGGGTAAAACTCATCTACGGGTAGATCATCTTTCAAGGATACAAAACGGGGAAGCTCCTGAAGGAGTAGATGATGACATACCAGATGCTTATCTTTTCAATATTGAAATGATACCCAAATGGTCTCAGGAAATTGTTAGCATTCTTTCCTTTGGAGGTAGGTTTGATAACACAGAAGACAGATCCAAACAAAAAACAATTCGACAAACGAAAAACTTCCAGTTGATTGCAGGACGGCTGTATCATCTAGGATTGGACCAAATTCTACGACTATGTATAAATCCGGAGGAATTCGAGTGTTATCTTGAAGAAGCACATGTCCAGGATTGTGCATTTCATTGTTCAACAATTTTAACACACCAGAGACTGAAACAATTAGGGGTTTATTGGCCAACTATGTACGCGGACACACATGCTTATGTTAACAATTGTACTATATGTAGTGCCAAACGACCAGTGGATCATGCGACATTGTTTCACGTAAACATTGCACCTGCATGGAGTCAATATATCATTGATTTCTTAACCACAAGGACGTTTCTTGAAAACATAGCAAGAGCACGGAAAAGGGCTATAGAGCTGGAGGCTCGCGACTATAATTTAATTGGGAACCAACTCTATAAGCGAGGAAAGGACAATCAACTTAGAATCTGTGCAAGTGACAGTGAATACCTGCTGATTCCAGAACACGCACATGGAGGCATAAGTGGAGGCCATTTTTCAAGCGATAAGACGGTAAAAATTGTCTTAACCGTAGGAATATGGTGGCCTACATTACATATGGATGCTGACGAGTTTGTAAAGCGTTGTGACGCTTGTCAACGCACCAAGGTGCCGATAAAGAGAGATGAGATGCCACTATAGCCAATGATGGGAGCAAGGGAATTTGCAAAATGGAGCATTGATTTTGTGGGACCTATTTCACCCCCTGCATATGACACCCATACCCAATATATAATTGTGGCTAGGGACTATCTCATGAAATGGACGGAAGCCAAGGCAACACAAAAAGCAGATGCACGAACCACTGCACAATTTTTGTATGAGAATGCCTTTGTACGATACGGATTACCAATAGAAATAGTCAGTGATCGAGGAACACATTTTCTTAATGAAGTCATTGAATATCTGCTAGAGGGATTCATGGTCATACATAGAAAATCTGCTCCATATCATCCACATGCAAATGGACAAGCTGAGGCCACAAATAAAACACTATACACGGTTCTCACTAAAATTGTATTAGAGTCAAGAACAGATTGGGATTAGCAACTACACTCAACACTATGGGCATACAGGGTAGCTTACAAAACATCGATAGGAACGACACCGTACAACATTGTGTTTGGCCTAAATGCTATATTACCCATAGAGTTTTTAATTCCAACTCTACGAGTAGCAAAACACTTAGAATGGACAGGGCATGAGCTCTCTTCAAGAATAGATAATCTTGAAAAGCTAGATGAACTTCGCTTGAGAGCTATAGCTTCTATCTATGCTAAAAAGAGAAGACAAAATGACTTTTTTGACAAGCATGTGCGCACGAAAGAGTTCAAAACAAGTGATTATGTACTTGTTTATACCTTGAAGCAACATGCCAAGAAACTTAAAAAGCGAGGGATGGGACCCTTTGTGATTAGTGACCTATCACAAAGCAGAGCTGTCAAGCTTGCTACATTAGCAGGTGAAGAAATGCCAAATTGGATTAGTGGGTGTCGATTAAAGAAATATCATTTACCACTAACACAGGATATGCTTCAACAAATCCATCAAGAAAAACAACGAATGAAGGAAAAACAGAGGGTACGAGAAGAAGCTCAAGCAGAAGCAAAAGAACGCATTGCAAAAAGAAAGCTTCTATGACAACAACAACAATGTGGATCACCATTGTGAATAAAGGCTATTCGACTAATGAATTTTGATGAAGACACAGTGGAGCCAATAATTGCAGTCAAAGTGAGTAGCAATCAAGTTGCATCGACGGCATTGCTTGATTCTGGAGCTCAAGCAAATTTGATCTCTTACAGCTTATACAAACAGCTCAAGCCCACGGGTCCACTTCATCCTACTCCACAAGTGCTAGAAAGTAGTACATCACATTCACTGAAAACATTGGGCTGGACTATATTTCATGTACAAATACATCAATATATTTACCCACACAAATTTTATGTGGTCGAGGATGAAAGCACACAACACCCCATGTTGTTGGGACAACCTTGGCAAAAAGAGTACAATGTGCTGATAGATTGGAATGCGAATGCAATCAAAATTCAGCATGCACAAGAACAACAGGTGGTAGTCATTGCTCAGCAACCCCGGAATAATCAGCTGCCAGCAATGCAATCACTAGATAAAGAGCCAAAAGAAAGGGTGCCACTAAAGAAAAACACGATACCCATGGTAAGCAAACAGGTAACTGTCGACATTGTTTACTATAAGTATAAAAAGTCACCTACCGCAGTGAAAAGATCAAGGTTACCAACACAAGAAAAACAAGTATGGGTGCAGAAAGATAGAAATGACATGGCAGACAAACCACAATACAACAGAAGAATTCAACAGAAACAGATAGTCCAACCAAAAACCAAGGGAATAAAAAAGATATGGATCCCAAAGAAAATTCTCAGCAACAGCTCAAATACGACCCACATCTAGATCCCGAAACCGAAGCAATAGGAACTCCCTTCAGTACAAGCAACATCGAAAGGCAGACAACTGCATATGAAACCGGCAAACCGATTTATGTGGGTGCCAATCAGCAAAACAACAATGGCAACCAAGGCAGTAGCAATAAACCTACAAAGACCGTCAAAACAAAGCTACAAATGGAAAGCAAAAGAGACAAGGTCTACGGCCAATTCCACCACGAAAATTCTCTCCAAGGAGATGACTAAGGCCATATTGACAGTAGCGGCAACACTCGCGATTGTTGCTAGAAAAACGATCAAACAAAGAGCGGTGGAGTTACAACTTTTACTTGCAAAGAAACTCCGCCCACCAAATCAACAAGAAAACAAGAAATCTCGATGGAGAATGCCAATAAGCATCTTGCTTATACCCTTCTCTTACACAGCATTAATTTTTCCATGCATTGACAGAGTATGCATAATATAGGGCCACATTACACGGCCAAGCATTAGCACAATTTTTTCAACCCATGCCCGATACATACACCGAGGCGATACCTTGTCGTCCAAGAGGACTCCGGCTAGGAGGGGGGAACGCATTCTCAAATGCGGACCCAATGGCAGAAAGAGCAAAAAAGGGCATGTTTTTTGACTATTTTTAAGGGTTTTTGTTTGATTGCGAAATTTACCGGACTAACCCAAGTACATATGCCCTTATACAGCATGAATCTACAGGTATATGGGACCAAACGCCAAATCAAGCCCCTAACTGTGTGTATATAAGTAAAAATAGCCATTTTTCGGGCAAAATATTGGTAAAACGGAGAAATTCGATCAGAAAAATTTCATGTGAGTGTATATAATGTTTTTCAGTGATGTTGTTGATTTATTATGATTTTTGGCGATTTTTTGGGTTTAATTTGCTATTTTTCTTTTAATTTTACTAATTTTCAGCAAAAAAACTTCAAAAATACAAAAAGCAAGTGAAAAACGGCCGTAATGAAAAACAAAAAATATGGGGATGATCAGTGACTATTGGACAACCTATGGTACAATGGGGGTGCAATTATGAGACTGGAACGGAAAGCGTGTTTTGGTCAGATTTTGACCGAAACGTCAAATTTCTTGTAAACTGGGAAAATGTAGTCCAAATCAAGAAATTTTTGAGCCTAAACCGCATCTCGCAAGAAGTTGGGAACACATGTCAAATTTCATGAAAAGTGGTTCGGGGACCCCCATTATAAGAAATGTTCACTTCATTTTAAGCTCATTAATTTCACTATTGACTTTTGAGAGAGAGCTTCTGCCACCTAGAGCGAACAGAGCTTCCAGCAGCTTCTACGACGCGCACGACTACTCTACGGGCTCCAGACATGAGAGGTAGGCTCACCACCTTGAGCTTTTCGCGCATGTTTGTCGTTTTGTCGTGAAAACTAGCGTAGGGATCACACAGAAAGCGGGCAATAGAGACCTACAAATAGAAGTGTCCACCTAACGGCTAACCCAAAAGCAATGAGACTTCATCGACATCTTACCCTAGCATAGGAGACCAGTCTTGGATGCCCAAAGGCAGTAGAAAACCATCGGGAAAAACCCTAATTTCTAGAGCCCCGCAAGAGGCCACCAAATGGGAAATCGGCGGAGAGGCGCCCAAATACTACCAAAATTCATGGATAGGAGCATCTCGACATGCTCGAAAAGTCTATGTAGCCCACATGACCAAAAGGTGACCCAAAGCGGCACTAAACTTCAGAAACGGCATCAGACACACAAAGCGTCAAATAGCTCTCACGGCCAAACCGCATATCCGTTTGCCACCAAACTTCATGAGCGGCTTTCCTAGACCATCAACAACCAAGTCCTATGGTGGTAGACCACCACAAGTCATCGAAGGCATGTAAACGCAACCACGGGTGCTTCTAGAGCGACAAATTGCCAAATGGAGCTCCTGTGAAGCCAAAGTCGACAAAAACCATACGGTAAGGCTCCCCAAGGGATCAGGAAGCTATGGAGACCAACATCAAGAAATTTCATCGCCGAAAAGCACTCCAAAAGTCAAAAAATGGCTCGGAGGCTTTGAAATCCACACAGGGAGTTACTTTCTATCTAATTGACTTTTTGTTGAAATAAGGCTTAAAAGGGACTCAGGGGGACTAAGGGCAGGCACCAGTAGCACTTCAGTAAAAATTTCATCAAGAGGCATCCTACGCGTAGGATGTCTCAAGGCCAAATTTGGGCACCAAATCTAACAACTCTCATCACACATTTTCTGAATAGCCTTTACATGCTAGCCCCAAGTTTCATCACATTTGGACCAAAATTGACCTCATATGCATGAAAAACACAAAGTCGGGGCATAGAGGCAATAATGGACCATAGACCTACCAAAACTTGTCCAAATCACATGAAACTTGCGCAATACATTCATGGGCACATTGCCAACCAATCTGTGTGGACACATGCAAAAAATGTTGAAATAGACATCCTACCGCGTAGGATGTCTAAATGATATTTTTGGCCCACAGATGATGTTTTTCGATTCAAGATCTATTCATATCACCTTCAAGAGCTCATATATCAAGTTTCAAGCCATTCTAATCATTTTTGACCCCCAACACTCCAAGATACACTTTTTTAGCCCAAAAACACTACACATGCTCTTACCAACATCAATTCTTGTCCAAATAAAAATCCAAGAGCAGGGCCATGTTCCACATGCCAAGGGCTACCCACAGAACAAATCCCAAGCAATTTTGAAGAAATAGACATCCTACGCATAGGATGTCTCAAGCATGTTTTTAAACTTCTGTGCAAGAAATGACATCCTGGAAGCCATTACCATGGTGCAAGGAGCCCATATATCAAATTTCAACCCATTTGAAAATCATTTGCCACCTGCTGTGGATATCCTACCCAATTTGTGAGCCTCAAGACTAAATCTGCCCAAAAATTCACTTTTTGATGCCCAAACCCAATTCCAATCATATAGCCATGTTGCACAGGCCAAGAACCACCAGCATGCCAAGCTTCACAAAAACTGATGAAAAAGACACCCTACGCGTAAGTTGTCTACATGATAAATTTTGGCCAGAATCATAATGTGAGCACATGCAGGGTTTCCCAAGTTCCTTTTAAGTGTTATTTTCAATTTTCAAGTCATTTGGATAGTTAAAACTCAATTTCTCAGCTGATATGGAAAAAACGCTAACTTCGGACTACTGAGTGCAACACGATCCATGGCAGCCGCAAAATCACCGGCAAAGAAGAAGAGGATGACCATAAAAGACTATTTGGAAGAAGTGGAGCTGTTTGTCATCCCAGAAGGAACTCTAAAGCCAACCAGCACGTGGATTCAAGAGGACTTGCTAGAGTCTAATGATCTGAAAATCTACCCAGGCGTGTTCAAGATACTAAAGGAAATGTAATAGAGCTACCCATGCTACCTCGGGAGCTCAATGAGTTTGTCAGAAGCAAGATGGCAGAGTACCTGGAGAAAATAGATCTCCATAACTATTTTGAAGCTGTGCCAGCTCTGCCAGCTGGAATTGACATAAAAAGAGTATGGGAATATGTGACTACGATCAAAGAAGATGGAGTGGCCAGAGTTACGGATCTGCAGGGCAAGCCGGAAACTGTGATTATAATCACAGAGAAAGTAGTGGCAGTTGCACTAGACCTCTCCAACAAAGGGGATAGTGTAACCAAAAGAAGAGATGAAGTAAAGGTGTACTCTGAAAAGAAAAACAACTACACCTTTGAAGACATTGCAAACCCTAAAGTGGAAATCATGAGCCATCTTTACAACCAGTATTTCCACATGTGTACAAAGCGGCCACAAAAGTACCGAATGCCGCTGGAGCAATTTCCACAACCTTCACCTAGGCAATGATGAAGAGCAAGCCGAAGGTGATCAACTATGCTGCCTATATCCATGATAATCTGGTGAAGATGGGCAACAAGAACCCCACCTACATTGTGTCGGGTGAGTTGATCACGAAAGTGGTTTATGGGGCATTGCACGCCAAGGGAAGATGGTCTAACCCTCCATCACATAATGACTGGCTGAGGCTCAAGGAAGATAAAGAGGAGGAACAGCCCAAAGCACCCAGAGTTGCCACAAGGTTGAAACGCTAGTTAGAGACCGTGCAAGAGGAGCAACTAGAGTTGAAGAAAGGAAAGAAAGAGAGTGTCCAAGTGCCGGTCAAAGAGACAAAATCACAGAAGGCAGCACGGCTAGAGTGGCTAATGGAAATCTTCAGAGCCAAAAGAGCCCTCAAGGGAGATTTTAGCGAGCTATGGAAGCCATGTCGGGATCATCCCGAAGGGTGCACAGAGACATATTTGAAGATTATATTAAGAATTTTGAGATACTAGATGCTACGGCAGAAAACATCCCTAACATCCCATTTACAGAAGAAGAAGTAGATGAAGTACGACGGCAACTGCTAGAAGAGCATGAAGGCCAGGAAAGAGAGAGAAAGACAAAGGTGGACATGGACTTCAAGAAAAAGCCGGCAACTCCACCGTCCAGCCCGGAGACCAGCCCACCGCCATCACCACCTCCTCGTAGCCCTCCACAAACTCAACAAAAGGAGGAGCTAGACAAATCTGAAGATCAAGCAGATTCAAGGCAAGAACAGAGCCAAGAACAAGAGCAAAAAGAAGAAGCTAAGCCCAAAGATGAGCAGCCAGAGCCAGATGAAGCAAGGTTTAACATGTTTCTTGATCTACTAGCTGCGGGATATTCAAGAGAAGAGGCAGCCACAGTCGCATTTGACATGGCAATCACAAGGCCCAAAGAACAAATGCAGAGCCTGCGATTGGTGGAGCTAAAAGAGATGGCCACTGATACAGTGGATCTGCAACCACCCACCAATCATTGGGATGAGGTGATGACCAAGCTAACCGGGATCAGGGCACGATCAATGGCCACGGAAAGTGAGATGGCTAATCTCAAAGCCAATAAAGTTTTTATCAAATCCGAAGTAGACACACTACAAAGACAGAAACAAGGGCATATATATATATATATATATATATATATATATATATATATATATATATAGAGAGAGAGAGAGAGAGAGAGAGAGAGAGAGAGAGAGAGAGAGAGAGAGAGAGAAGCAGAGCTGCAAGCCAGTCTGGCAAAGGCATTGCAAAGATGCCAGGAGATGGAAAGAGAAAATCGGGTAGCAGCTCAAAGACTGCAAGGAGTTGAAGACTGCAAGGAGCTGAAGACGAATACAGAAAACTCAGCAAGTCATTGACATATGCAGAGAGGGAAAGGGACAACCTAACCCTACAACTTGCTGAAGAGTCCAAGGAAGTGGAAGCCATGCGGAATGCCAAAGAGAAGGCAGAGATAGAGCAAGAGGCTAGCCAGGATGAGGTCATCGAGCTCAAAGACCAGATTAAAGTTAAAGATCAAACCATCCAACGGCTACGGGCATCTCTTTCCAGAGTTAGAGCTACTAGCTTGACTCACACCACTTCAGAGAGTCAGCTTTATGAAGAACAAATGAAAGAGCTCCAAAAGGAGTTAACCTTAGAGAAAAAGAAGAGGCTGATGATGGCCGAGGGTCAGTAGTCATGCAAACCCGCATGGAAGAAGAGCACAAAGCAATGTAGAATGAGATGGAAACCATCAAGAGAAAGCTCGAGGAGGCGGAGAAGATAAATGACGATTTGAACGACCTCCTTGTGAATATGGGAGAGCAAGCTGAAGCAGAAAAGAAGACATTCCAAAAGCAAATAGAAGACCTGAGAGGCCAGCAGACAGAAGAGCAGTTCAGCACCGATCCAGCAGCCATGGAAGGAATAGACTTAGAGAATGTGGCAGATCCTGTGGACACAACCATGCAAGAGGAAATCCTTGTAGGACCCTCTCAAGAGCCACAAGATCTGACACAAGAAGAAGAAGAGAAGCTGCGAAAGTCCATAGAAGCGAAAATCAGAGAAACGGACAAAGAAGCCTTGGAATGGGAGCAGAGGGTCTTTAAATCAATGACTATTCAAAAGATAGACGCCAGCAACTTTCGGCATGAATGGCTACAGCCCTGGCTACAGCCCTCTCTCCCATATCCTCTGCTAAAGTACGAAGCTGCCACAATCAACAAAAGAATCAGAGAGGAGCCAACAGTGCCACTGTACAAAGTAGACATCTCCAAGCCTGAAGGGGTAAAGTTGATAGTCAACTCTCAGCCCAGGTGGAGAAAGGCATGGCTAACAAAGTATCCACAGTATCTAATCCATCTGGTAGAGGCACCAAAAGTCATCAGAGATAACCTAAGTTTTTGTCCTCTACAAGGGATGCGGACGTGGAAGGCCCATGAGCTATTGCAAAGAAGCCAACCTACTTGGCTAAATTACCCAAAGCTGCCAGGCTTGAAGGCAGGCGAGAGAATAAGTGTTCAATACATGGTGAAAACCCTAACGGGTGCCATCAAATTGTTCACTGGCTCGCCTGACCTATCTTGCATTATGATGAGAAAGATTTGCAAAACACTTTTGGCAGTCTTTGAGACGTTCAAACCAGGCCAAGTGACAGACAATATCTTCTTCTTTCAAGATACATACAGATGTGCATATAATTTGTCTGGTCAGCCTTCCAAGTAGGTGATACATGCATTGTATCAAAGGATCATGTTTTTACCATCCTATCACCTCCAGGCCTTTGAAGAAGCTTTCTACACCGGCTTCTTCACAATCAGCACTAACATATTTGGCCCAACATTACTAGCTCAACATGCAAGATATGAGTCACTACTCAAGATGAGAGAAAGCCTAAGATGAAGAAGCAGCTCAACAGCCATGTCGGGGACGACATGAGCAAGGAGGGGGGAGTGTTAGAAGCTGGACACACCCTACAAAAAATGACTGCTCAATAGATTATTATTTTTTATAATTATTCATTTATTGAGAAAACCCGACATTTCACCTTTGTAAATATTGGGGCTTACAGAAGTTTCCAGATTGTATCCCAATTTTGACACTTAGATGGAGTAGATGGTTAAATTGGAACATTAGGGTTTGAGAATTGTAAGGTATTTATACCACTTTTTGACCTTAATGGAAAAACCCTTTTGTCATTTTAAAAAAAGTTTGCAGTCTGTGAGTGAGCGTACTGTGTACGAGAGAGAGTGAGAGCTTCATCTTGACGCTACGTGCGCACCAGTGGTTGGAATCGAGTGCGGAGAAGTGCAGCGTGTTGCCCTTGACGAGAGCTATGCGCCAATACCTACATTGCACGCGTACGGTCCGGTTTTGTGAGCTCCATCTACGAGCTTCATCTGGTGATTCGGTGAGCATACGTTGTCCGATTTTGCATTGCAGCATATCCACGCATTCGCATTGAGTAGAGCTACACATTACGCGCTTTAGTTTTCGGAAACGACGACCTTCAAATTTTGGCCAGACATCCTACGTGATTTTGCACCAAGTGTTTTGGGTTGGGGTTTTGGTTCATAGACCTTAGGGAGAGCGACCTATTGGTGTTAGTAGGGTCTCCTTCAAGTTTTATGGTGTTTCGAGATTGTTGGATGGGTATTTGGCTCTCGAAAGCGTTGTAGGAAGTTTCCTCTTATGCACTCCTGAAGACTGTAGCTTAAGACTGTAGCTTAGACATTGGGTAGAGACCTCTATAGGAATTAGTTAGGTTGAGTGTAGGTTGACACCCTATGCTTGCTTCCACGCGCCTGCGGGTCGAGCTTCGTCCTTAACTGACAAATCTTGTTAGGTGAGTTCTCGCTGTGCTGGCGTCCGTCGCGGCATATTCGTCCAACAATGATGATGCCCCCGTGTTTGTCAATTATCTTGTTACTAGGTTTCAGCAAGCTATGGGCAACCCTGCTTTGCAAGCCGAAGTTACTCAACAAGTTCACACTTATGGGATTTCCCTTCCTCTCCAAGAGGAGAGAGAGCTTAGGAGGCCTCTTGAAGAGACCTCCAAAAGAAGACTCTCTCCCATACGAAAGGAGAAATCCAAAGAGCAAGAAAGTAATGAAGCTTTAAGCTACTCTAAAGATGTGGCTCCACAAAGACAAGGATCTAGATGATCGTCAACTCCTCCCAAGAGGAAACGATCAACCCACAGTGCTTCTCCTCATCACTTTGAAAGGGAACAGAGGAAACTAAGGAAAAAAAGGGCAAGAAAGAGGTCACCCTCTTCTCCTTCTTCTTCACCTTCCTCCTCTTTCGAAGAAAGATATGGCTTCTAGAGAATACAAGAGGGGAGGACATCGCAAATCATACCCTGCATGGCAAAGGTCACAAAAGCTCAATAAGTTCAAAGAGGGAGGAATAGTATCTATTTTCTCACCTCTATGATGGCATCTTTGGTGCCACCAACAAAGTGTTGGCCTTTATCCAGAAATTTGATGCAGCCTTTGGAGACAAGGGCTTCACAGAGTCCTACAAGCTACTCCATGAAGCTATGCACTTGTAGAAATATGCTCGTCAATGGTGCGCTAGCCTTCGTGGCAAGGGCAAAGCCCCAAAGACATGGAAAACTCTACGAGTTTTCATCATGAAGCAATTCCTTGCAAGCGATGCGAAGGACAAAGTGCTTACCGAATGGTGCAGTTTGAAGCTTCTCTCTCATGAGTCTATCCACAAATATGTAGACAAGTTTTGGGATTTACATCTCAAGGCTACTGTCTTCCAAAAGATAGACTTCGCCAAGCAAAAGCAACAATTTTGTGTGGGATTGCTTGAAGAGATGGCCGAGTATGTCAACTCTCAATGGCCTGGTTAAGTAATCCACCAGACCATGGTTTCTTTGTGCATCAATTTCCAACCAGGTGCTAGACAGAATGTCAAGCCCATGGAAAATAAAGACAAAAGGATGCCAAGGGAAAAATCAATGCCCAAAATTCTTCCCAAGGAAATTCCAACAACAATAACAACAACAATCGGTCCAAGGAGAAGGGAGTTTACAAAGGTAAAAACAAACTCTCTCCTGAAGAGCTTGAATCTTTTTGCAAGGACCATAAATGTTTTAAGTGTAGGGAGCAAGGACATGGCTATTGTTCTTGCCCCAAGAGAAATGCTCGTAGTGGGACTCCTAGAGCTTCCACCATCAAAGCTCCAAAAGAGGATGCTCATTGCAAAGGATCACCTCTCTCCTATGCTTGAGGAAAGGTAAAGGAGCATGATGCCTTAGTCTTGTTTGACCTTGGCTCTACTCACAACTTAATATCAATGGAGTTGGCGACCAAGTTGGGCATTCAAGCTTTCAAGATGGGAGATGCGGTAACTACCAATATTGCTTTCAAGGGACAGCAAGCCTCTGTTACTCCCTTGATTGGAAGTTGGGGCTTCATGTCCAAAGCTATGTCGACAAAGAAGACTTCTTCATCTCTCCTCTCCAATATGAGGATGCTATCCTAGGGGCATCATGGTTCAGCCGTATAGCTGCCAACATGAAATTCCCTGAAAGGAGAATTTACTTCACCTACAGGGAAAAGAACATGTATACAGATGCTAGTGAGTCTGGTCGTACTATACCACTATCCTCTTGCTTTTGATAAATCAATGAAGAGCTCCGTTCGTGAATACATGATTTTTGTCAAAGAGTCCCTAAAAGATCCTAATGTTTCATCAAATGTAAATGGTAGGAATCAAGAAGAGTTAGACTTGTCTAATTTTCTAAAAGGATTCCAAGATGTGTTCATCGATGATATTCCTATGAACTTACCTCCAAAACCAGGGGATGATGACCATCGAATTGAGCTCCTACCAAGAAGCTCACAGCCTAAAAAGCCTCCTTATCAAGTTTCCCAAGCTCAACAAAATGAGATCATGAGGCAAGTACAAGAACTGGCAGAAAAAGGGATGGTGAGGCATAGCTCCTCCCCATTCTGTTCTCCAATCTTTTAGTGCAAAAGAAATATGGTACGTACCGCATATGTGTGGACTATCGAGTACTAAACCATATCACTATCAAAAACAAATTTCCCATGCCTCGGGTAGAAGATCTGTTTGATAAGCTACAAGGCTCTACCTACTTCAGTAGGATTGACCTTAAAAGTGGCTATCATCAAACAAGGATAGTGGATGAAGATATCCTAAAGATTGTGTTTCGTATAACATTTTGCCTTTATGAATATGTCATTCCTTTTGGCTTGACTAATGCACCAGCCACGTTCAGTTTTCTAATGGAGAAAATCTTTAGACCCTATTGCAAATTCACTGGAGTGTTCTTTTATGGTATCATCATCTACTCCAAGTCCTTGGAGGAACACAAGCAACATCCCCAAGAGATTTTTCAAGCATTGAGGGAGAACAAGCTTTTTCTCAACCAAAAGAAAAGCAAATTTTTCCTTCAAGAGATTCAATACTTAGTTCATATTATCTCCCAAGATGGTATCCGAATGGATCCATCAAAATTGGAGGTAATAAAAACATGGACTAATCCAAGGAATCTACATGAGCTAAGAAGCTTTATTGGTATGTGTGCATACTATAGATGCTTCATAGCAAAATTCTATCAAATAGCAAGACCATTACATGACTTAAAAAGAAGAACGTTAAGTATTCATGGAGTGCTAAGGAGAAAAATGCTTTTGACAAGCTCAAAGAGAAGCTTACCTCTCAATTAGTCCTCATGCTTCCAGATCTCTCCAAGCCATTTGAGGTCTAATGTGATTCTTGTGATGATTGCCTTGGATCAACCTTGCTTCAAGAAGGACATGCCATAGCATATGAGAGCCGAAGGCTCAATACAGATGAGCGGGTCTTAGGCATTTATAAAAAAGAGCTTTTATCTGTTCTAGATGCCCTAGACACATGGAAGCACTATTTATTAGGGACTCCATTCCTTTTATGAACAACCATCAAAGTCTCAAGTACTTCATGATGTAAACCAAGCTTTTTGACAAACAAATGAGGGGGGCAAATTTTCGTTTGCAATTTAATTTTCATATTGCTCACATTGCTGGTAAGCATAATCAAGTGGCCGATGCACTTTCACGAGACGACCAAAAGATTAATACGGTGTCTATAGCAACTCACAATTATATATCTTCTATGATAGATGAGTATGCTACTATCCCTCACTTTAGAGACATAATGTCATCCCTTAGTTTGGGGAAGAAAGAGGAACCATTCACCTTGCAGGATGGTTATCTTCTCCACGGCAATAGGCTATGTGTTACCCACTCCCTTTGTGAGAAAGTCATGTATGAATCCCATGCTCCTCCCTATGCAGGGCATAGAGGCATTCAACCTACTCTCCGAGGAGTAGAAATGTACTTCTATTGGCCTGCCATGAAAGTGGACATACAAGAGTATGTTTCAAAACCTGTAGTATGCCAAAAGACCAAGTATGATAGAGGAAAGAAACTTGGATTATTCCATCCATTACCTATCCTAAATTCACCACGAGAGAGTATATCCATGGATTTCATCTTAGTATCACTCAACTCTATCCATGGAAATACGGGAATATAGACTATAGTCGATAGATTTAGCAAGCAAGCACACTTTATTCTTTTAAAAAATACTATTAAGGCACACCAAATGGCAACTCTCTTCATATCACAGATTTTCAAACACCATGGATTGCCAACATCCATCATGTCAAATAGAGATCCTAGAATGACCAGTAATTTTTGAAAAGGCCTCTTTGAAAATCTAGGAACAAGATTGAATTTCTCTTCGGCCTATCACCCACAAACGGATGGCCAAAGTGAGATAGCCAATCTTATGATACTCAATCTACTAAAGGCTTATGTCACCGAAGTAGATCAACGCTCACAATGGGAAAAGTACTTACCTCTTGTAAAGTATCCGTACAATAATATTGTACATACTTCTACAAAAAAAAGCACCTTTCAAAATCATTGAGGGAAGACCTAAGAGTCCCTTGCTACTTAAAGTACATGGGAAGATCTTCGCTACCGATGAGTATAGCCATGACCTACAAGAATCTTTTCAAAGATTAAGGAGGCTATATTCATCTCTCAAAAAAAAGGCAAAAAGCTACAGTGACAAGCACAGAAGGGAAAAAAATTGGGTCTTACTTAAGTTTCCCAAAGCTCGATTGAGGCAAACGACGGGAAAAAATCCTACGGGCCATCAAAAGTATTATGCTAAAATAGCAAAAAGATACTATGGTCCTTTTCAAATCTTAAATCCAATCAATAAGATGGCTTATCAACTGAAGTTGCCCAACCATTGGCTCATACACAATGCTTTTCATGTGAGCCTACTTAAGCCCTACAAAGGAGAGTCACCAAGTGAACCAATTATTGACGACCCTCCCAAAATTGAAGACCAAGAAGAGGTGCTACAACCCAAAGCTATCCTTCGGCATGAAGACAAGTTACTATGACATGGTAAGATGATCCAACGGTATCTTATTAAGTTCAAAAATTATCCTTTTGAATATGCTAAATGGATGCAAGGAATATAGAGCTTAAGGATAGTATGAACCTTGTCAATGATTACAATGCTACATTAGAGTAAGCAAATGTATAAATTTATTTTAAATGACCAATGTTTTTGTATTATAGGACTAGTTCTCTATTTATCGTGCACAAATTTAAATAGTATGCATACTTAGAGTCATGTTTGTGATGACGACGTCTCTCAAACACCAAGTAGAATTTGTCACTCTACTTGGAAGAATAAAATGGACTAAAGATCATACATGTTTGTGGTAGCCACAAGCATTAAATGGATTAGTCATCCACCTTGGAAAGATGTTGTAGGGTAAAACGGGATCCTCTACCCGCTAAGCAAGATTGATTGATGACTAAGACTATATCTCTTCTACCTCATAGTCGAGGATGACTATGATTTCAAGAGAGAGGTAATGTCATAAAATCTAATATCTAACCAACCCAAATGATTTTCTCTTATTAAACTGATCATTTGACGTGGGAGAATAAATGGGAACAAGGGTTAGAATATAGACATGTGCTTATAGATCTATCTCACCATGCGGCCAATGGTAAATGGGTCCAAATGAGAGATGGTATGTCAAAGAACAAGGCTACCCAATGGAGCTTAAAAGACCTTAGGGTTAGCTGCATTGAAGACCTCCAAAGGTTAGTGTTAAAAAAGTCCTTTGACCTTAGGTAAGTTAGGGCTGATCTTGAGGTGGAAACCCTGCCCAAGCTTGAGGTGCTTGTCGTGCTTGATGACTAAGATGCTTGAGGTGCTTGTCATACTTGCTGACTAAGGTGCTTGGTGTGATTGCTAACTAAGGTGCTTGAGGTGCTTGGAGTGCTTGCCAACCAGGGAGCTTGAGATGCTTGTGGGAACATTAGCCAAGCTTGAGGTGCTTTGTCGTGCTTGCTGACTAAGGTTTTTGAGGGTAAGGTGTTCCACAAAGTCAAAAACTATCCCTACAAGGAGGGGGAGAGCCCTACAAGAGGGGGGGGGCTAGAGAGAGAACACACACACCCTCACAAAAGGAAAGCTTGATACAAAGAAAGCATATAGGACACTTGTCAATTTCCTCCTCATGTTGCCCCCATGGTGTGCCTAAAGCCTATTGGTTAGCCTCCCAAGGGTTCCAATGATAATTTAGTATATTTAATTAATTATTTCTACATTTATCAAGTCCTCTCTCTCAAAGGAAAAAAGGGGGGCACTTATCCCAAGACTACCCTTGTTGCTTGTAATGCATCCTGCATGTGATTGGTCAGTCTTGCAAGGGTCCAGTGAGCTTCAAGCTTGAGCTACAAACGGGGGTCGACCAAAGCAAGAGGGGGCTAGCTTGGGGGGGTATACTCTCCCACACACACACTCACACACACTCTCATTGTGTGAAGTGCAAAGTACAAGAGCTCCATCTCCTTTTCCAAGCTGGTAGAGAAGTTGAGAGCCTACACCAACACTCTTGGCTATGGAATGCAAATCCAACCAAGAGCCATGCTTCAATGCTTAAGCTTTCCATCTTCTCCATCTTCATTATTATGCTATTATGTATGCTAGCAAGAAGAGTGATGATAAGTGAGGAACTACTTCTTTCTCCTATGGAATGTTTCTTCTTCCTCTTCCCTACCCTCATTCCCCACTAGCTTTCTCCATCTTCGAAGGTGTTTAAGGCCTTGGGACTGAGGCTTGGGATAGTTAATGCTTTTTTAAAAATTTATGTTATGCTCGTGATGCATGAATCTTTCCATCTTCATTACATCACCTAGGTCACAAGGAACACAAAGATTGTATTGTACCAAGTCTCTAATTGATGGGAGAAACTATAATACAAATTCCTATTAGAGGGGGTGCCAGCTCCACATAAATACGGTCCTACATTGTTGTCATGTTCTCTAAACTCTCTCTCTTGCAAAAGTATTTTTCATGCCACGTTAACTAAATACTATGTTTATGTTGCTACCATCCATTAATTTCACCCTCTATGCTCACAAAGTAATCTCACAAAAGTGCTTTTTCTAATTTCCTCTACTCTCAATGTTCATAGTCCATTCTATTACACAAGCTAGCATATTGGGTATGCTAATTATCATACTAGGCTAGCTAGCTAGTATACTAACACTGCAAGTTAGCATATTGGGTTTCCTAGTTAGCATACTAGGTCTGCTTGCAAGAATAATTGGTATGGTAGTTAGCATATTGGGTTGGCTAATTAGCATATTGGATCTATAAATTAGCATAATGGATATGTTGATTATCATAGTATGTGGTAAGCTAGTACATGAGATTGCTAGTAAGAATAATTTTTGGCTAGTAAACACATTGGATCTTCTTACTGAAATATTATATATTCTAGTTAGTATACTCGGTTCGCTAGTGAGAAAATTGGGTATGCTAATTAGCATACTTGATTTGTGGATTACGATACTAGATATGCTAATTAACACATTGGATATGCTAATGAGCATAGTGGGTTGGTTTGATAGTGCATTGGATCTGCTAGTTAGTGTAACATTTAATGGCCTAATAACTTGTGTGTAGCAGAAATGAGCATGAACATAGTGGGAATTTCATTAGAATAGATTCCTAATGAGAATTACAAGAGTGCTTGGGTGGAGAGAGCAACAAAAAGCATAACACCTAGTTAGATAGCATCGACAATACTTTCAAAAGAGAGGGAAATTAAGCTAATGACAACAATTGAGGACCGGATTTGCATGGAGCCGGTCCCCCCTCCAAAAGGCTTTGTATTATGGTTTCTCCCATAAAGAGAGACATTGTACAATACAATTCTTTGTGTTCCTTCAAGACTAGCTAGTGCAATGAAGATGAAAGCTTCATGCACTAAGAAAAACACTTAACAAACACAACTTTAATTATCCCTGTTCTCAAACCCAAGACCTCACACACCTTCGAAGATGATGAGAGCTAGCAGGGTATGAGAGTAGATTGAGAGGAAGAAGGAGTATCTTACGAGAAAGATGTACATCTCCTCACATAATCACTAAAATTAGCATAGCTTTAGCTTAGTAATTAGCTTGGTAGACGAGATGAGCATGCATTGAAGCTTGGCTCTTGGTTGGATTTGCATCCACATGCCAAGAGTGTGTTGATGTAGGCTTCTATCTCACAAGCTTGGAGTAGGTGATGAGCTCTCCATTAAAGCTTGGGAAGAGATAGTCTTCTTTGCTTCACACATAGACTGTGTGTGTGTGTGTGTGTGTGTGTGTGTGTGTGTGTGTGTGTGTGTGTGTGTGTGTGTGTGTGTGTGTGTGTGTGTGTGTGATAATGCCTTGCAAAAATCAGCCCCCTCTCTCTCTTGGGCGAGCCCTCTTGCTATTTGCTCTTGCTGAGCCCTCATTTGCTCTCCCCAAGTCAATGACTATTAAGCAGCATAAGTGATAGCCTTCTGACATGTGTCCCCCTTTCCCCTTTTGTGAGAGCTTTAGGTAATTAAATAATTAAACTAAACTCTCATTGGACCCCTTTGCCTCCTGGCCAATAGAAATCAGGCAAGCCATTGGGCTCCTGAATGCTCATTGGACCCCTTCGGAGACTGCCCAATAGTCTTCTAGGAGACTTAATTCTCATTGGTTTCTTTTATTAAATGTTTTTAAATTAATTAAACTAGATTTACTCTAGCTTAATTCTCATTGGTCCACTTCAAGGGTCATCCAATAGAAACTGGGCACACCTTGCGGGCATCTGGCCTAGGGAGCTGACATGTGTCCCTCATTCCCTTTGTGTAAAGGGAGCCTGTGTGTGTGTGTGGCTTTCTCTCTCATCCCCTACTCTCAAGGCTCGCCCCCTCCCATGTAGGGATATGCCAAGACTTTTTAGTCACACACAAAGCATCCAATTTCCTCTAGGTTTGACCTTTGGACACAACCTTTGAATTTTGGAACCTTAGCATTTTGGAAGTCTTAATGGGCTGAACCTTAGGGTCTTTTTAGCCCATTTTTGCACATGGCTCTTTTGCAGATGGCCCCCCCTTTGGATCCCTATTTTCCCTCCTTTGGATCCCTACTGTGGCCGGTCTACTAGCTTAACCAATATTCTAGCTTTTTCTCCCCTGGCACTTCCCCACATTAAATGATCATTTTAATATGAGAAAATCATTTAGGAGAATTAGATATTGATTATTATGAAATTACCTCTCTCTTGAAATCATAGTCTTCCTCGACTATGGTGTAGAGAAGATAAAGCATATACATGAGTCCTTTTCTTAGCGGGTAGAGGATCCCTATGTTACCCTACGACATCATTCCACAATGGATGACTAGTCCATTTGGCGCTTGAGAGCCTGAGGCTGCCACAAGCATGTCTGCTGATTAGTCCTATCAGTCTCCCATAGTAGAGTGACAAGCTCTACTTGGTGCTTGGGAGACGTCGTCTCCGCAAACTTGATCTAAGCATGCATACTACTTCATTTTTGTGCACAATAAAGAAAAAGAGAGTCTTATAAGACAAAAACTTTGTTCATTTTTTACATTTGCTTACTCTTGGGAAGCATTGTAAGCATTGACAAGGTTTAGGTTATCCTTTAATTGTATGCCTTGCATCCATCTAGCATCTTCAAAAGGATAATTCTTAAACTTAATAAGATATCGTCGGATAGTCTTACCGCCTCTTAGTACCTTGTCTTCATGTCGGAGAATGGACTCGGGCTTCAGCACCTCCTCTTAGTCCTCGATCTCCGGTGGGTCTTCAATAGTTGGTTCTTGAGGTGGCTCTCCTTTGTAAGGCTTTAATAGGCTCACATGAAAAGCATTGTGTATGAGCCAATGATTGGGCAACTTGAGTTGATAGGCCATCTCATTGATTGGCCTAAGAATCTCGAAGGGACCATAGTACCTTTTTGCTAATTTAGCATAGTACTTTTGGTGGCCCGTAGGATTCTTGCCCGTCGTGTGCCTTAATCGAGCCTTGGGAAACTTTAACAAGACCCAATCGTTTTCTTTAAAGGCTTGGGCTCTTCTGTGCTTGTCAGTAGCAGCCTTTTGCCTTTGCTGTGAGATAGAGATAGCATCCTTAATCTTTTGAAAAGATTCTTGTAGGTCTCGGCTATACTCATCTGCAGAGAAGATCTTCCCATGTACTTTAAGTAGCAAGAGACTTTTTTATCTTCCCTCAATTACCTCAAAAGGTGCTTTTCCCGTGGAAGTATGTACAGTGTTATTGTACGCATACTCCACTAAGGGTAAGTACTTCTCCCATTGGGATCTTTGATCTACTTCCGTTACATAGGCTTTTAGTAGATCGAGAATGGTTAGGTTAGCTATTTCACTTTGGCCATCCGTTTGTGGATGATAGGCCGAAGAGAAGTTTAGCCTTGTCCCTAAATTCTCAAAGAGACCCTTCCAGAAATTACTGGTCATTCTAGGATCTCTATCCAACACTATGGACATTGGCAAGCCATGGTACTTGAAAATTTGTGAAATGAAGGTTGCCATTTGATGGGCTTTGATAGTCTTTTTGACAGGTATAAAATGAGCTTGTTTACTGAACCTGTCTACTATCGTCCATATTCCCGTATTCCCATGGATAGACTTAGGCAATCCAAAGATAAAATCCATGGATATGCTCTCCCATGCTGAATTAGGGATTGGCAAGGGTTGAAGCAATCCAAGTTGCTTCCCTCTATCAAATTTTGTCTTTTGGCATATCACACATTTAGAAATATACTCTTGTATGTTCACTTTCATGGTAGGCCAATAGAAATATGTTTCAATTCCCCTTAAGGTAGACTGAATCCCTCTATGCCCCGCATAAGGTGGAGCATGAGATTCATACATTACTTTCTCACGTAGTGAGTTAGTAACACATAGTCTATTGCCATAGAGAAGATAACCATCTTGTAAAGTAAATGGTTCTTCTTTCTTCCCTAATGCAAGGGCTGAAATCACATCTCTAAAATCGAGATCAATAGTGTACTCATCTATCATTGAAGATAGATCATTGTGAGTTGCTATGGAAACCGCATTCACTCTCGGTCGTCTTGAGAGTGCATCAGCTACTTGATTATGTTTGCCAGCAATGTGAGCAATATGAAAATGAAATTGCGAAAGGAAATTTGCCCACCTCATTTGTTTGTCGGAGAGCTTGGTCTGCGTCATGAAGTACTTAAGACTTTGGTGATCCGTTCGCAGAATGAAAGGAGTCCCCAATAAATAGTGCTTCCATGAGTCTAAGGCATGTAGAACTGCAAGGAGTTCCTTTTCATATATGCCTAGAGCTTGCTCAATAGGGTCGAGCCTTTGACCCTCATGGCCTATGGCATGCCCTTCTTGTAGACATGTAGTAGTGTTAGTGTGTATACACACTTCACCAGGGGCACTTTTCTCCCACTGGGTTTTTCCCCCTGGACATCTGGTGTGAAAGGACACCTTATCTCTTAGGGTTTCATATAAGCTTTGTAGCTCTGAGTTTGTACACAATTATTATTTCAATACAGAGAGACAGACTACAGAGATCTCGTACACAAGCTCTGTGTCTTCTCCTTCTCCATCTTCTTCCTACTCTGAGTTGCTGTCTTCCTTCTGTTTCCTGTTTCATCATCTTCAACAATTGGTATCAGAGCAAGGTGATTTCCAGAGCCTCTACTTGCGTTTTCGCGTCCGCGCGCGCAATCGCAGTTTTCAGGCAGTTTTCGGAAAATTTGTTCGTGGGAGCATCCTCGACGTTCCGGGAGTATTCTGATCAGGCGACCTGGGGTTTTACCCCCCTTTCGAAGCCGTTCGAGCCCTCAGAATTTCGTTCTGAGCAGCGTAGCAGAAGTTACTTTTCCGAGGCGTTTAGATCAAGAGGGTGTGCTTTCTGACAGATTTTCTTCAGGTAAACAGTTCTTTTGGGAAGCAGCTTGTCTTAGCTTTGTGCTGAGATTTTGTGTAGAGTTTTGCTTGGATTGGAGAAGAGATTTGTGAATCTCTTGGAGGTTCTTTTGCTCTCTTGTGTGCATCTACAGTATGGCTCAATCTACGGAGAAAGAGATTTTTGGTGCGTTTACATCCGAAGACAAATTGGATGGTACCAACTATTCTCTTTGGTCTTTTATGGCCAAAAATGTTTTGGTTGGTAAAGGATTGTGGGATTATGTATCTGGAGATGAAGTTCGTCCAGGTAGCATTGCACCTGCCACGCCTGGTCGTGGTGCAGCTGTTGGTGCAGGACCCTCACAAGTCACTCCAGAGCAAAAGAGATGGGATACTAAAGATGCACAGGCTATGGCTGTGATTGCCTTAACCATAAAGAGGACAATCACACCACATATCAGATCTTGCAGAACTTCTGAGGATGCTTGGAACACTCTGCAAGCTATGTTTGGAGGAAGAAACGCTGCCAGAATAGAGTTTTTGAAGAAACAACTTGACAAAATACAGATGGACGAAGGTGACGATATTGTCGAGCATCTTACAAAAATCAGGGATCTTAAAGAGCAATTGCTTAGCATTGATGAAGTGATTCCAGAGAAGGACTTGGTTTCCAAAACACTCAATTCACTACCACCATCTTATTTGACTTTTCAGACTTCTTTGACTCTGTCTTTGCGAGCTAATCCTGACCCTCTTCATTTTGAAGAGTTAGTGGCTTTGCTATTGCAGGAGGATCAATCACGTAAGAACAAGTCTTTACAGGTGGATGGTATGGATCATGCTCTTGTTGTACAGAACAAAAACAGGGGTAAAGAGAGTGCTCATCACTCCAAGTCTGGTGCAGGACAGTCTTCAGAGAAGTCTAAAGGTGATTCAGACAAGTCCAAGAAGAAAGGTAAATGTCACTACTGCAAGAAACCTGGTCACTACATTAGTGAGTGTAAAAAGCGAATTGCTAAAGAAAAGAAGAAATCGTCAAGTTTGGTTGTTTCAGCTTCTGGTGATTCTTCTACAGCTAAAGAAGAGTCTGCAAACTTTGTGCAGGATTCTTATGCTTTTGTAGTATGTTCAAATTTTTCTGCTTACAGTGTTGACAAGACACAAATGATTTGGTACTTTGATAGTGGTGCATCCAGGCATATTACTTCAAGGAAGGATTTGTTTTGTTCATTGGATGCAGCTCCAGCAGGAAAGAAGGTGACATGTGCAAATAATGCTTCTTATCCAATCAAAGGCGTTGGTAAGATTCTGATTACCATTTTAGATGGTTCAGATTTATGCTTGCCAGATGTCTTATATGTTCCAGGGATCAAGAAGAATTTGTTGTCTGTATCCTCTCTTGCAAAAAATGGTCTTCGGGTCATTTTTGAGGATGACAGATGTGCTGTACGAGATCGAGAGAATGGTTATTCTCTTATCACTACAGGTACGCTGGAAAATGGACTATTTGTGCTAGATCGTTATGAAAAGCAGATTCAGGTATGTATTGCAGAAACAAAGACTCAGGCCATGCAGGATGCTGAGTTGTGGCATGCTAGATTTGGGCATGTTAGTTATGGCAGTTTGATGACTTTACAACGTCATAATATGGTGCATGATTTGTCTTTATTGGAGATGCCACCAAGACATGTATGTGAAGGTTGCGTTCTTGGAAAGATGCACAGATTTGCATTTTCGCAGGATGGTTCAGTTAGAGCGACACGAAAGTTGCAGCTTGTACACAGTGATGTATGTGGTCCTATGAGGACGCCATCTTTGGGAAACAGCCTTTATTTTGTGACCTTCATTGATGACTTTTCCAGGTTTTGTTGGGTGTATCCACTCAAAGCAAAGTCAGATGTGTTTGCAGTTTTTCAACATTATGTCGCCATGGTTGAAAATGAAACAGGTTGCAAAGTACAGACTCTTCGTACCGATCGAGGAGGTGAATACATATCAGGTGCATTTAAGGATTTTTTGGGAAAGAAAGGCATTAAACACCAATGCACTATGCCATACACACCACAACAGAATGGTGTTGCAGAAAGGAAGAACAGGTCTTTAATGGAGACAGCTAGATGTATGCTCAAGGCTAAGAGTTTGCCTCATAAGCTATGGATGGAGGCAGTTGCTTGTGCAGCACATGTTTTGAACAGGTGTCCTACTCGTGCCTTGAAGACCATTACTGCATATGAAGCTTGGTATGACAAAAAACCTTCAGTCAGTTATCTTCGTGTTTTTGGTTGTCTTGCTTATGCTCACATCCCTCAGCAGTTACGTGGGAAGCTTGATGATAAGGCAATCAAATGTATATTTGTGGGGTACAGTAGTGGAAGTAAAGGTTATAGACTTTACAATCCTGCTACAAACAAGATTTTTGAAAGTCGTGATGTAATTTTTGCAGAAACTACTGCTCAACCTATGGTTGCTTTTGATGTACCTCATATGCAGGCACATGATGTATTTGAAGGTTTGCTTCCTTCTTTTGTGGAGAATCAAGAATCACAAAAGGTTGATAATCTTGATCAATCTTTTGATCAGCATGTGACACCTCATGATGTAGAGGAAATTGTGCGTGAAGAGCAAGAAGTTCTCAGGGAAGAAAGAACCTTGCCTAAATGGGTTCAGAAAACTTTGCAGGATAGCAAGTTGGATGCACCGTTGCCACGGAAAACACGTGCTGGTACTACTTTTGGCAGAGAGCAAGTAGATTTGGCTTGCTTTAGTACTCTTTGTGATGCAGATGAGCCTGATTCATTTGAACAAGCTTTAGAGTGTGTTCAGTGGAAAGATGCTATGCAGCAAGAAATTGATTCTATTCATAAGAATCATACATGGGATCTAGTGGACTTGCCTACAGGTAAAAAGCCTATTGGTACAAAGTGGGTTTTTAAGGTAAAAAGGAAACAAGATGGTACTGTTGACAGGTACAAAGCAAGGCTTGTGGCAAAAGGCTATGCGCAACAGAAAGGCATAGATTATGATGAAACCTTTGCTCCTACTTCTCGTGCGTCCACAGTTAGATCACTAGTTGCAATTGCTGCTCATCATGGTTGGAAAGTGCATCAGTTGGATATCAAGACTGCTTTTTTGAATGGTGATTTGCAGGAAGAAGTTTATGTAAGTCAACCAAGTGGTTTTGTTGTAAAAGGTCAAGAGCAAAAGGTATGTAGATTGCGTAAAGCTTTGTATGGTCTCAAACAGGCTCCAAGAGCATGGTATGAGAAGATACATACTTATTTGATTGGCCAGGGATTTCAGAATAGTCCAACAGAAAGTACTTTGTATGTCAAAAAGAGAGATGGAGTTCTCATTATGCTAACACTTTATGTGGATGATATGCTTCTTACAGGCAATAATGCAAATGAAATTGAAGCGTTTAAAGATGCTTTGAGAAAAACCTTTGAGATGTCTGATCTTGGTTTGCTACATTATTACTTGGGTATTCAGTTTGTGCAATCAGAGGATGGCATATACATGTTGCAGGCAAAATATTTGCATAAAATTTTGGACAAGTTTGGTATGCAAAATTGTAAGCCAATCTCTACACCCGTAGAAACTGGATCAAAGTTGAGCATGCACGATGCTGGAGAACCTTTTGATGTACATACTTATGCAGCAGCGGTTGGTTGCTTGATATATTTGGCAGGCAACACTCGTCCAGACATTCAATTTGGGGTTTCACAAGCAAGCAGATTTATGCACAGCCCAGGTATGCATCATTGGCAGGCTGTGAAGCGCATACTTCGTTACCTTTCAGGTACCCCTAATCTTGCCATGTTCTTTCCAAGGGGGGATATGTATGGAAAGCACAATTCTATGCAGCTTCTTGGTTACAGCGATTCAGATTGGGCTGGTGATTTTGACACACGACATTCCACAAGTGGCAATTGTTTTTTCTTGGGAAATGCATGTATATCTTGGCTAAGCAAGAAGCAACCCACAGTGGCTACATCAACTTGTGAAGCTGAGTACAGGGCAGCTTTCACGGCAACAGTTGATTGTGTATGGATACGCAGGTTATTGGCAGATCTTTGTGAGTGTCAACAGGCACCCACTACCATTTTCACTGACAGTCAGAGTGCTATTGCAGTTGCAAGGAATCCAGTATTTCATGCAAGAACAAAGCACATAGAGGTTCACTACCACTATGTCAGGGAAAGGCTACATGCAGGGGAGATCACACTAACTTACTGTCCTACACAGGATAACATTGCAGATCTATTTACGAAGGCGTTATCACGAGAAAAGTTTGAAGCTTTCCGAAAAGCTTTGGGCTTACTCTCATACACATGATGATCTGCTACCTTGTACGGATTCACACTATCTCTACAGGGGGGATTTGTAGACATGTAGTAGTGTTAGTGTGTATACGCGCTTCACCAGGGGCACTTTTCTCCCACTAGGTTTTTCCCCCTGGACATCTGGTGTGAAAGGACACCTTATCTCTTAGGGTTTCATATAAGCTTTGTAGCTCTGAGTTTGTACACAATTATTATTTCAATACAGAGAGACAGACTACAGAGATCTCGTACACAAGCTCTGTGTCTTCTCCTTCTCCATCTTCTTCCTACTCTGAGTTGCTGTCTTCCTTCTGTTTCCTGTTTCATCATCTTCAACACTTCTTGGAGTAAAACAGCTCCAAGGCAATCACCACAAGCATCACATTGGACCTCCAATGGTTTTGAGAGATCCGGTAGTGTAAGCACAGGTTGAGAGATAAGCTTTTCTTTAAGCTTTTGGAAAGCATTGTTCTCCTTAGCAGACCATTTATACCTAACGCTTTTCTTTGTTAGGTCATGTAATGGTCCCGCAATTTGTGAGAACTTTTCTATGAAGCGTCTATAGTATGCACACATACCTATAAAGCTTCTCAGTTCATGAAGATTCCTTGGTTTAGGCCATCCTTTTATTACCTCTAACTTTGATGGATCCATTTGGATGCCATCTTGAGAGATAATATGACCTAAATACTGAATCTCTTGCAAGAAAAATTCACTTTTCTTTCGATTAACATAAAGTTTATTCTCTCTTAAAACTTGAAATATTACCTGGAGGTGTTGCTTGTGTTCCTCCAATGAATTAGAGTAGATGATAATATCATCAAAGAACACTCCAGTGAGGGTTCGATGAGGCCTGAACAGCTTCTCCATCAAGCGGTTGAATGTGCCTGGTGCATTGGTCAAGCCAAAAGGCATGACAATGTATTCGTAAAGACCAAATGTGGTGCAAAATGCGGTCTTTACAATGTCTTGATCAACTATCCTTATTTGATGATAGCCACTTTTTAGGTCAATCCTGCTGAAGTAGGTCGATCCTTGTAGCTTATCAAATAGGTCTTCTACCCGTGGAACGGGAAACCTATTTTTGATAGTGATCCTATTCAGTGCTCTATAGTCGACACACATACGATATGTGCCGTCTTTCTTTTGCACTAATAGCACAGGTGAGCAAAATGGAGATGAGCTTGGCCTAACCATACCCTTCTCAACTAACTCATGCACTTTCCGCATAATCTCCTCTTGTTGAGCTTGAGAAAATCTATAAGGAGGAACTTTGTTAGGCGGTGAACTTCCTGGAAGAAGTTCAATTGCATGGTCATCATTACCTCGTTTAGGAGGTAGCTCACAAGGGATCTCGTCAATAAAAACATCTTGAAACCCCTTGAGAAAATTGGATAACTCTAATTTCTTTTGGTTGCTTTTATTTTCTTTTGCTAAAGCATTAGGTTCATTTTGAGAATCTTCAACAAAAATCATTTACACGGAAATAGAGCTCTTTATTGACTTGTTGAAAGCTGATGTATGTACAATGGGGATGGTGTTACCCATTTCCTTAGCATCTATATACATGTCTTTTTCCCTGAACTTAAAGGATATTCTCCTTTCAGGAAATTTAACATCGGCAGCCAGGCGGTCAAACCATGGTGCCCCTAGGATTACATCCTCATGCTTGAGAGGAGAGATAAAGAAGTCCTCTTTGTCCAAATATCCTTGGACATGAAGACTCAATTTCTCGATTAAGGGAGTGACTGAAGCTTCTTGCCCCTTGAAGGCACTGTTTGCGGGTAGGACATCTCCCATCTCGTAGGATTGTATGCCTAGCTTGGTGGCCAACTCTATAGATATAAAATTGTGAGTAGAACCAGGGTCAAAGAGAATAAAAGCATCATGTTCTCTTACCTTTCCCCAAGCATGGCATAGAGGAGATTCTTTGTGATGAGTTTGGTGAGTCTCCTCCTCTTGGATTTCAACCAAGGAAGCTCTAGGAGGATCTTGGTGGTTGTTCTTTTGGGGACAAGCGCGGTACGCATGCCCTTGTTCACCACACTTGAAACACCGGTTATCCTTACGATAACGCTCAAGCTCTTCAGGAGAGAGTTTATTCTTACCTTTGTAAACTCCCTTCTCTTTAGCTTTGTTGGAGTTGCCCTTAGGAGACATTTGGACATTGTCCTTCCCCTTAGGCTCATTGGAACCCTTGTTTTCCGGGGGCTTATTATTTCTTTTAGCCCCCGTTTGGAAATTGATTCGAGAGGCCACCATTGTGTGGTGTATTACCGCCGATATGGTACGTGGCCTTTGGGAGTTGACATACTCCGCCATTTCTTCAGTTAAGCCCGCACAAAATTGTTGCTTTTTCTCTCCAAAATCCAACTTTTTGAAGACAGTGGCTTTGAGTTGTAGGTCCCAAAACTTGTCTACATATTTGTGGATGGATTCATTGGGAGAGAGATTTAAGCTTTTCCATTCGGTGAGTACTTTGTCTTTGGCATCGGTGGCCAAAAACTGCTTCATAATGGAAGCTCTTAAAGCTTTCCATGTTCGTGGAGCTTCACCGTTGGCTCGTAGGCTAGACCACCATTGTCTGGTGGACTTTTGAAAGTGCATAGCTACATGGCGTAGCTTAGAGGACTCCGTGAAGCCCTCATCTCCAAACGCCGCATTGAATTGCTGGATAAAGGCCAAGACTTTGTCCGTAGCACCAAAGGTGCCATCATAGGTAAGGAAAGAGATGCTCTTCCCTCCCTCTTTGAATTTCTTCAGCTTGGACGACCTCTTCCATGCGGCATAGGATTTCCTATGGCCTCTTCTTTTTGATGGTTCAAAAGTTGCACCATCACTTTCTTCAGAAGGTGAAGAATTTGAAGAAGGTGGAGAAGAGGGTGACCTCTTTCTCACCTTTTTCTTGTCTTGATCTTTGTCGTCTTCACCATAGCTTTCATAAGAGGAAGAGGATGAAGAAGATGGAGAAGAGGGTGTCCTCTTTCTCGCCTTTTTCTTCTCTTGCTTTTTATCATCCCTCTTTGAATTATGGCGTGGAGAAGAGTATGATGGTCTTCTCCGCTTTGGTGGTGATGGAGAGCGTTTAGCCCGCCGTCTTCATGGAGCCATCTCCGCCGAGGTGGCGGGAGACTCGCTTCGTTCTCGTTCCTTCGGTGGAGGCTCTTGAGTTCTCCTTTGGGAAGGAGATGCATCTTCAAGAAGTAAATTCTTGCTTCAAGAAGTAAATTCTTGAGCCCTTCATATGGATTCTCTTGTTCTTCCCGAATCGGAGAGAGACCTCTTTTGGTAGTCTCACAAGGAGGCTTCCTAGGTGTTCTCTCGTCATGGTGATGAGCTTGGAGAATCCCGTGAGCACAGAGCTGCTGTTGCACTTCACTTTGGAGAGACGGATTGCCCATGGCCTGTTGAAGCCTAGAAACAAGATAGTTAACAAGCATTGAAGCATCATTAGTAGCTTGCTCATGAGCAAAATCAAAGTTATCAACATTAACTTCACTCTATTTACTATTGTCAGCCATTCTAACAACTTTTAGGTGTAAACTTTTTAGGTGTACTTTGGCACTTCAAGCCCTAGTTGCTACTCCTCTTTACCCCTTTAAAAAAAGCACTCAAGCTACTGTACCTGCGGCTCGAATACCATTAATTGCAAGGAATAGAAGAGAGGGTCTTTCGACACCAAAACAGCACTCGCTCCTGTCAAGCTTCTAATAGCTCAATAGTGGTTAAGCCGTAGGCAAGCCCCGTAGGACTCCACTATTAAGACCATATCTCTCGACGGTGATGCCCCGTTAACTGCACGAAGGCATGCGCACTGCAAGGCTGAAAAATCCCTATTCTACTTACTCATAGGCAATTAATAATACCAACCATTTATAGCTAGCTTGAGGACCTCCCTTCTTGAGCAAGAAAAGAGAAACCTTGTGCTCTGATACCAATGTAACATTTAATGGCCTAATAACTTGTGTGTAGCGGAAATGAGCATGAACATAGTGGGCATTTCATTAGAATAGATTCCTAATGAGAATTACAAGAGTGCTTGGGTGGAGAGAGCAACAAAAAGCATAACACCTAGTTAGATAGCATCGACAATACTTTCAAAAGAGAGAGAAATTAAGCTAATGACAACATTTGAGGACCGGATTTGCATGGAGCCGGTCCCCCCTCCAAAAGGCTTTGTATTATGGTTTCTCCCATAAAGAGAGACATTGTACAATACAATTCTTTGTGTTCCTTCAAGACTAGCTAGTGCAATGAAGATGAAAGCTTCATGCACTAAGCAAAACACTTAACAAACACAACTTTAATTATCCCCGTTCTCAAACCCAAGACCTCACACACCTTCGAAGATGGTGAGAGCTAGCAGGGTATGAGAGTAGATTGAGAGGAAGAAGGAGTATCTTACGAGAAAGATGTACATCTCCTCACATAATCACTCATATTAGCATAGCTTTAGCTTAGTAATTAGCTTGGTAGAGGAGATGAGCATGCATTGAAGCTTGGCTCTTGGTTGGATTTGCATCCACATGCCAAGAGTGTGTTGATGTAGGCTTCTATCTCACAAGCTTGGAGTAGGTGATGAGCTCTGCATTAAAGCTTGGGAAGAGATAGTCTTCTTTGCTTCACACATAGACTGTGTGTGTGTGTGATAATGCCTTGCAAAAATCAGCCCCCTCTCTCTCTTGGGCGAGCCCTCTTGCTATTTGCTCTTGTTGAGCCCTCATTGGCTCTCCCCAAGTCAAGCCAATGACTATTAAGCAGCATAAGTGATAGCCTTCTGACATGTGTCCCCCTTTCCCCTTTTGTGAGAGCTTTAGGTAATTAAATAATTAAACTAAACTCTCATTGGACCCCTTTGCCTCCTGGCCAATAGGAATCAGGCAAGCCATTGGGCTCCTGAATGCTCATTGGACCCCTTCGGAGACTGCCCAATAGTCTTCTAGGAGACTTAATTCTCATTGGTTTCTTTTATTAAATGTTTTTAAATTAATTAAACTAGATTTACTCTAGCTTAATTCTCATTGGTCCACTTCAAGGGTCTTCCAATAGAAACTGGGCACACCTTGTGGGCATCTAGCCTAGGGAGCTGACATGTGTCCCTCATTCCCTTTGTGTAAAGGGAGCCTGTGTGTGTGTGTGTGGCTTTCTCTCTCATCCCCTACTCTCAAGGCTCGCCCCCTCCCATGTAGGGATATGCCAAGACTTTTTAGTCACACACAAAGCATCCAATTTCCTCTAGGTTTGACCTTTGGACACAACCTTTGAATTTTGGAACCTTAGCATTTTGGAAGTCTTAATGGGCTGAACCTTAGGGTCTTTTTAGCCCATTGTTGCACATGGCTCTTTTGCAGATGGCCACCCCTTTGGATCCCTATTTTCCCTCCTTTGGATCCCTACTGTGGCCGGTCTGCTATCTTAACCAATATTCTAGCTTTTTCTCCCCTGGCACTTCCCCACATTAAAAGATCAGTTTAATATGAGAAAATCATTTAGGAGAATTAGATATTGATTATTATGGCAGTTAGCATATTGGGTATGCTAATTAGCAAATTAGGGATGCTACCTAGCATACTTGGTATGCTTGATATGCTAGTTAGCATACAAGGTTGGGCTAGTTAGTACACTGGGATTGTAAGTTAGCATTGTGGGTATGCTAGTTAGGAGACTGGGTTGGCTAGTTAGTACACTGGGACTACAATTTATCATTCTAGGTATGTTACTTATCATATTGGATATGCTAATTTGAAAACTAGGTATGCTACTTAGTATACTAGGAATGCTAGTTAGCTTACTTATTTGGCTGGTTAGCATACTAGGTTGGCTAGTTAATACACTGGGTCTACAAGTTAGTATATTAGGTATGCTAGTTAGCATACCTAATATACATAAGTATGCTAACTAGCATACTTATGCTAGTTAGTATATTGGGTATTCTAGTTAGGATATTGTGTATGCTTGAAGAAAATTGGGCATGCTAGTTGGCATAAAATTATACTAACTAGGATATGATCTAGCAAATATAACAAGTTCAATCATATGCTAATTAGCATATTGTGTATGCTTGTTATCATAGAGAGTATGATAGCTAGCATTCATGGTATGCTAAGCCGCATCCATAGTTAGCATATTAAACTTATTATATAGCATACATGGCATGCTTATACCTGTTGTAATCAAAATGAAAATTGTTGCAGGCCTCTCAAATCCATGCCATGATGTGGGCAGTGTGCATGACACCAAAAGTAAGAGAAAGGCTAAAAATGAGAATCCTTTGAGTGAGAAGGCTTGTCAGTTGGATTCAATGAATGAAGGAGTGGATGTGGGCTCCCATCAAGTGCAACATGATTTTGGTGTTGTAAGCATGAAAAACAACAGAGGAAGGCAATGATGTGAGTAACAAGACGATAGAGGATGATGAGTTTTCACCCATGTCTACTGCAACTGAAATAGTAAAACTTCTCAACAGACGATGAATAGTGCCTCAATGGAAACAGTGAAGAATGACATTATAGAGGACACACAAGAAGTTGGTGATAAGAGCCCTTCAAGGTTTTTTTGCAAAAAGATAAGCTAAAGAGAAGAGTTGGCCCTGAAGAGAAACTTGAAGAAATTGCAAGCAACATTTGTGGCCCCCCAAAGAAGATGGATGACAAAGTGGATAGCACCAAAGATGAAAAGAAAGCCACCCATTGAAGAGCTTGCAAAAATTTGTGTTAAACCTTTCCTATTCTACCCAAATTTGGTATCGTAAGCAAGCAAGTGTTGTGTAGTTGTTATTGTTAGGAAATAAGACGTAGCTAAATAGATAATTGAGTAGATTACTTAATGGAGAGAGACGGATTTATATACACGAGATTATAGAGTAGAGAGAGAGAGTACACACGATATACATGGTTCACCCAATGTGGGCTACGTCCACGGGAAAGCAGCCACTCAATGGCTTTAGTACTTCAAAACAAGAAGTAGTTTACAAAGGGATTATACCCTTAATGGAGCTCCCGCCTTGCTTCACTCTCACCACCTCACACTCACCTTGTTGCATCAACTTCACACTATGAAATGTGTGTAGAAATGGCCTCCTTTTATAGGCCAAAAAGGCTGCCCTCTCTTATGAGAGACAGCCATGTGTAGCCGCCCTTGTGCGAATAAGTCCAAATCGGACCCTCCAATCCACCCATGTGTGGCCGCCCTTGAGAAGACAAGTCCGCTTTTGAATTCGGCAACCGGCCACCGGCCATTGACTTTCGACCACCGGCCATCGGCCATTGACTACCGGCCACCGGCCATTGACTTCCGACCACCGGCCATCGGCCATTGACTACCGGCCACCGGCCAACCCACCGGTTGTTTTCTGACCACTTTCCGGCCGCCGTCCGGCCATAATATTCCGGCGAAAAGAAAAGTCTCGGGGGCCTCCGCCCCCGAGGCCTTTAAAGTTGCCCCTGATTCTTGTCCATGAAAATTTTGGTTTCTGGTGAGTGATTTTCCTTCACGCACGATGGCTTCTCCTCATAATGGGGGCCTTACAAATGTGCGCTTTTACCACAGAAAATTACAAGGGTAAATCAGGCTCCATACTTAACAATCTCCCACTTGGAGACTGATCTCCAAACCAAACCTGTGACTGCTTTCCATTTTGGCTTCTTATCCTTGAATGCCGATTGAAGATGAGCAAAAGCTCAACTTCTCCTTGTTGACCACCTTTGTAAACATGTCTGCAGGATTTTCACTTGTATGCACCTTTCCTAGCTTTAGTTGTCCCTCTTCCAAAAGAGTGCGTATGAAGTGATATCTCACCTCAATGTGCTTTGTCCTTGAATGAAAGGCTGAGTTCTTTGCAAGATGGATAGCGCTTTGGCTATCACTGTACAAGACACAATTGTCTTGTTTGAATCCAAGCTCTTCTAAGAATCTGTGAAGCCACAGAATTTCTTTGCTTGCCTCCGTCATTGCTACATACTCTGCTTCCGTGGTAGAAAGTGAAACCACTTTCTGCAGCTTTGAAGCCCAGGTTACTGCTGCGCCTCCAACCGTGAACACATAGCCAGTAGTGCTCCTTCGAGTATCTTTGTCACCTGCCATATCTGCATCAGCATACCCTTCTAGAAAAATATCAGTTCCTCCAAAATACAAAGCATTTGTTGTTGTCCCTTTTAGATACCTAAGTATCCACTTCACAGCTTGCCAATGCTCTTTACCTGGGTTGTCCATGAACCTACTCACAACTCCCACTGCATGTGCAATGTCTGGCCTTGTCCAGACCATAGCATACATTAGAGAACCTACCGCTGCAGCATATGGAACTTTAGACATATAGGCTATCTCCTCTTGTGTCTTTGGACACATATCCTTCGTTAGTTTAAAATGACCAGCCAAAGGTGTAGAAACTGGTTTTGCATTTTGCATTGCAAACCTTTCTAGTACCTTCTTGATGTAATCTTCTTGAGATAGCTTTATTGTCTTCTTCGTCCTGTCCCTTGATATTTTCATACCAAGTATCCTCTTTGCAGCACCTAAATCTTTCATTGAAAAAGATTTGGATAGCTCCTCTTTTAGGTCTTTGATGTCCTGCATGTTAGCACTTGCAATCAACATGTCATCAACATACAACATTAGGATGATGAATTTCCCATCTCCCAAATTCTCCGTGTAGACACAGTGATCCGAGTTGCATCTTGTGAATCCATGATCCAACATCCATCGATCAAACTTCAAGTACCATTGTCTTGATGCTTGCTTTAAACCATACAAGCTCTTCTTTAATCTGCAAACCATTTTCTCCTTACCTTTTACTTCATACCCCTTTGGTTGAAGCATGTAGATTTCCTCCTCTAAGTCACCGTGAGGGAATGCCGTATTTACATCCATTTGCTCGAGATTTAGATCATGAGCAGCCACAAGGCTTAAGACAAGCCTAATTGAGTTCATTTTTACAATAGGAGAAAATATTTCATTGAAGTCAATACCTTTCTTTTGAGAAAAACCTTTTACCACAAGCCTAGACTTGTACCTTTTCTTCTCACCTTCTTCTTCCTTTAGCTTGTACACCCATTTGTTTTGAAGTGCCCGCTTACCTTTAGGCAACTCAACCAACTCCCATGTTTGGTTGCCATGTAGTGAGTCCATCTCCACTTGCATGCTCTTCGTCCATTCTTCTTTGGATTCATGTTGCATAGCTTCTTCATATGATTCTGGCTCTCCAGAATCTGAGATCAAGAGATGGTTGAAGGAAGGAACAAACCTTTCTGGAGGTCTACTTGCTCTTGTAGATCTTCGGGGAATAGGTTGAGGCTCCTCATTTGGTTGACGTTGTTGCACATTGTCACCGTTTGCAGTCCTTGAGTCTTCACCGTTCTCAAGCTCCATGTACTCATCACTTGTTTCTTTTGTTTGTTTTGTTTCCAAGTGATCTTTGTACATATTTTGCTCGTTAAAAATTACATCCCTACTCCTTAAGATTTTACCATCTTCAGGATTCCATAGGCGATACCCAAAGTCTCCTTCTCCATAGCCAATGAAGAAACACTTTTTGGACTTTGCATCTAACTTTGATCTTAGGCTTCTATCTATGTGCATGAAAGCCTCACACCCAAACACTTTGAGAAATGCATAATTCACCGGTTTACCTGTCCATGCCTCTTCTGGAACTCCCCCATCCAATGCCGTTGAGGGTGACCGATTGATTAAGTACACAGACGTACTTACAGCTTCCGCCCAAAGCTCAAGCGGTAGGCCTGCATGTAGCCGCATGCTTCGTGCTCATTCCATGATTGTCCTGTTCATCCTTTCCAAAATCCCATTTTGTTGAGGTGTCCTTGGGGTTGTCCTTTGCCTCCGAATGCCATTGCTAGCACAAAAGCTTTCAAAAGCTTGGCTGCAATATTCGCCTCCATTGTCGGATCGAGGCATTTAACCTTGGTACCTGTTTCATTCTCCACAAAGGCTTTCCACCTTTGAAATATGGAAAATACATCGGATTTATTCTTCATGACATAAACCCATGTTTTTCTAGTCGCATCGTCTATGAATGTTACATAGTACAATGAGTCACCAAGTGATGGTGTACTTGCAGGACCCCAAACATCAGAATGAACCAACTCAAGTTTTTTATTTTTTCTTTCATTTCCTGATTTTTGAAATTTTACCCTCTTTTGTTTACCATAAACACAATCTTCACAGAACTCTAAGTCCACTTCTTTCAAACCTGGTAGAAGCTTCTTTGTTTGAAGGATTTGCATTCCTTTGGCACTCATATGCCCAAGTCGGTAGTGCCACACTACACTGTCAACTTCTGTAGTTGCTGCACAAGCTGAAGGTTGCGTGCTAACAGTACACAAGTAAAGTGTACCGATTTTTTCACCCTTGGCAACCACCAAAGATCCCATTGAGATCTTCCACCGTTTGTTTCCGAATGCAATGTTGTGACCTTCATCGTCCAATTGTCCTGTAGAGATCAAATTTTTGCGAAGAGAAGGAACATGCCTAACATCTTTAAGGTTCCATTCATTTCCGACAATCTCACAAGCTTCATCATCTCCCAAGTATACATACCCAAAATTACCTTTGGTGTAGTCTTGGAAATGTTGCTTGTGTGGTGTCGCATGGAATGAAGCCCCGGAATCTACTATCCAGGAATTAGACACATTGTCTAATGAGAGAATTAGAGCATCTTGCTCTACTTTACCTGCCACATTGGCCTCCGATGTTGGCTTGTTGTCTTGAGACTCTGTCTCCTTCTTCTTCTTGGACAAGCAATCCTTCTTGACGTGGCCCTTCTTGCCGCAGTTCCAACATTCAAGAACTGACTTTGTGCGTGACTTGCTCCGCCTTGAGCGATCACGACCCTTTTGATTTTTGAACCTCTCCTTAAGCCTTCCTCTTGTTTCCACTGATAGTGCAGCACTTGATGATTCTCCTGTGCTTCTCCTTCGCATTTCCTCGCTTAGGAGAACACCCACAACATCATCAAACTTAAGAGTATTTGTGCCAGAGATAGAATTACTTACAGCCATCACAAGGCTGTCCCAACTATCCGGTAGAGATGATAGTATAAGGAGAGCTCGCACTTCATCATCGAAATTGATTTTCACTGATCGAAGTTGACTTATGTTTGTGTTAAAGTCATTTAGGTGTTCTGCAACTGAACCATTCTCTGCCATCTTTAGATTGAACAAGCGCTTCATAAGAAATACCTTATTGGATGCCGATGGTTTCTCGTAGAAGTCGTCAAGTGACTTGATCAAGCCCTCCGTGGTCTTCATCTCCGAAACATTGAAGGCCACCGTTGACACCAAGCTTAACTGGATTGTTCCCAGTGCCTTTCGATCAAGGACAATCCATGCTTCATCTGCCATTGTTGCGGGCTTCTTCGCAAGACCGCTTAGTGGCAAATAGAGGTCCTTCTGGTAGAGATAGTCTTCAATCTGCATCTTCCAATGTTGGTAGTTTTTGCCGTTGAACTTATCAATCTTGAGCTTCCCTTCCTCCGCCATAACTCCCACTCAATTCAAGGAATCCTTTCCTTGAGATAATTTAGCTACGAGCAAACCTTGCTCTGATACCAGTTGTTAGGAAATAAGACGTAGCTAAATAGATAATTGAGTAGATTACTTAATGGAGAGAGACAGATTTATATACACGAGATTATAGAGTAGAGAGAGAGAGAGAGAGAGTACACACGATATACGTGGTTCACCCAATGTGGGCTACGTCCACGGGAAAGCAGCCACTCAATGGCTTTAGTACTTCAAAACAAGAAGTAGTTTACAAAGGGATTATACCCTTAATGGAGCTCCCGCCTTGCTTCACTCTCACCACCTCACACTCACCTTGTTGCATCAACTTCACACTATGAAATGTGTGTAGAAATGGCCTCCTTTTATAGGCCAAAAGGGCTGCCCTCTCTTATGAGAGACAGCTATGTGTAGCCGCCCTTGTGCGAATAAGTCCAAATCGGACCCTCCAATCCGCCCATGTGTGGCCGCCCTTGAGAAGACAAGTCCGCTTTTGAATTCGGCCACCGGCCATTGACTTCCGACCACCGGCCACCGGCCAACCCACCGGTTTTTTTCCGACCACTTTCCGGCCGCCGTCCGGCCATAATATTCCGGCGAAAAGAAAAGTCACGGGGGCCTCCGCCCCCGAGGCGTTTAAAGTTGCCCCTGATTCTTCTCCGTGAAAATTTTGGTTTCCGGTGAGTGATTTTCCTTCACGCACGATGGCTTCTCCTCATAATGGGGGCCTTACAAATGTGCGCTTTTACCACAGAAAATTACAAGGGTAAATCAGGCTCCATACTTAACAGTTATGACTTTACTTGGTGTTCCCATACCTATTGTGCCCTTCACTATTTTGGCTATGCCATTTTGGAAACCTCTTTTGCATAGGGCCTCATGTGGTAGCATGTAATTTATTTATTTTCCAATGAAAAGGTATTTTTGCATAAATATAATGTTGAGCAATAGTCGAGTATATTTTGCTACTCCTTTATAACTTCTTCACTTGGTATCACTATTTTACATGTAGATGAAGAGAAACAATCATTACTTGCCTTGCTTGATATAAATGCATCCATATGTATGCAAAAAGTATGTAAATGGCAAGTCACCAAAGCGAGATAGTTAAGAAGATAAAAAATGGAGATTGTAGGTTGGCTTTGCAATAAGCAACCACATGTGTAGCACAATTTAAAGTGGCCTCATTAGGCTTTAGTTATTCATGTGTCAAAGATATTTTTAACAACTATGCATGCACCATCACGCTCTCCCTTTCCATGTCCTAATCCAAAGAAGAACCAACCCATCTCCATTCCTATCAGTCCATCATACCTTGCAACAAAATAGAAAGGCCTAACAACCTTAAACTATGAGGTAGCACCATTTGACCAGACCCAATGTTGTTTTGGAGTGGCACCTTCTCTTTGTAACCAATCACAATGCAACATAAAACAATGTTGGGCAAACAATGTGCCATTCACCTTGTCATCTGCTGATATGAAGAAGTGGATTTTCTTCACTACTTCCCCTTTCCTGTGGTAGTAAGTTATGTGCACAAAAATGGTTACTTGACTTGAGTCCCAATGCATAAATTGAATCTCAATTTTCTTCTTGAATGAATAATTTTTTGCAAAATCTACAACCGAAACAACCATAGCGTCGAGAAATCTAAGAATACAATCATTGAACTATTGTGCTTGCCACTGATTGAGCGATATAGCTAACTAGGACATACATTATGCTTCCATGTATGTCTTGTATACTAATTAGCATTACTAGTACAATAACTAGCACACTCAATAAACTAATAGCATATGCATGCTAAGTAGCACTTATAGTATGATTTCTATCACTTACAATATGCTTCCATGTATGGCTTGCATATAATATGCTAGCTATCAATTACAGTATGCTAACTAGAACATATAGTATGCTTCCCTATATGTCTTGTATACTAATTAGCATTACTAGTATAATAACTAGCACACTCAATAAACTAATTAACACATTCAAGATTTTAACTAGCATATGCATTATGCTAACTAGCACATATCGTATGTTAAGTATCAAATACAATATGGTGATTAGCACATATAGTATGTTAAGTATCAAATATAGGATGATAATTAACACATTCAGGATTTTAACTAGCACATATTGTATGTTAAGTATCAAATACAGTATCACTCGATGAGCTAATTAACATATTGTATACTAATTAGCATTACTAGTATAATAACTAGCACACTCACTAAGTTAATTAACATATTCAAGATTTTAACTAGCATACGTAGTATGCTAACTAGCACATATATTATGTTAATTAACAAATATAGTATGTTAATCATCGCATGCATTATGCTAACTAGCACTTCCAATATGCTAACTATCACTTGCAGTATGCTTCCATGTTTGGCTTGTATCCTGATTAGCATTACTAATACGATAACTTGCACACTCATTAAGCTAATTAACATATTTAAGAACTTAACTCGAACACATAGTATGCTAATTAGCACATACAATATGCCAACTAACACTTACAATATGCTTGTATGTATGGCTTGTATAATAATTAGCATTACTAGTATGATAACTAACACACACAATAAACTAATTAACATATTCAAGATCTTAAGTAGCATATACAGTATGTTAACTACCATTATGCATTAGATCATGTGCTAACTACCATTTAATTATCGTTTTCAGTATGCAAATTAGCACAATGTTAAATAACAACCGGTATGTTAATTGTTAATTTTCAAATGCTTATTAGTGTACTTAAATATTGGTCTTTTGGTTAGATCAATTATGTGAGGTTCATCAAGGAGGTGTATAGGATGTTTTATGTAACTTTTTCTCCCCATTTTCTTTTGATAGACATCCTTTTTGTTAGGAGATACATGTGTCCCCCTACTTTTGACGTATGCATGTTCTCCTTCACATTCAACATCATGGACAATGTTGTATTCTTCAAATACAACTCCTCATTACAACTTGGTTGCTTCACAAGAACCAAGGTGTTGCAAACATTGCACATGATTGCAAGTTGAATAGTAGACTCCTCTACTACAAACTTTTGACAAATTGCTCGCACATCGAGATAATGAGTGACTAGATTCCAAATTTCTTGCTTGACCTAATAACTATATTTTCTAGACAGATAGGTAGGGCTTCCTTCAAGAACGAGTCGAGCAATAGATGATTAACCTTCACCTCATTCAGCACACCCTCCTCAAAAAACTGGATAGATAGTCTACATTCACTACAATCTACATCCATTGCAACAATAACCAAACCAGACTTCTTCAAAGTATTTCTACAAATATGGCTTGGGTCACCAGTGTCACTTATGATAAACAAGCTTTTGTTTGAAAAGTCCACCACCACATCCATAAGTGTCGTCCTTGCTTCTACTTTGTTTCAATGACTTCCTCCCTAGTCCCCTCCCAAGTCTAGAGCTCTGTACTTGGTCCTCTTGATCCAACGATCCAACATGATGCAAACAAGCTCCTCCCAAGTCAAATCAGTGGTTCGCCCAAAGACTCGATGGACTTTTCACAAAGATGTGCATACCATGTCGGATTGAGTCACCGATGGGAGGAACCCCCTGTGGGCCCTCTGGTGTGTCGAAAAAAAAAAGTCTCCCTCATGGCCTGGGAGATATTGTGCTCAGAGCCTAGCAAATTTGGCTCACTTCCTTTTTGGCAGACATGACTTTCACTTGGGGAGCAGTAGCATGATGAGCCCACACTTGGATATGATATAACCCAACAGCTTAGGGATCAAGCTCCTAGAAGGTCGACCTGATTTCTTGACAAAGACTTCCAATAGGAGTTCTTCATCATGAGTTTTTGGTGCTCAAAGGAGTCAAGCATGGAGTTGATAACAATGTCACCTGCTCTGGAACTCTCTGCAGTGCTCTTTGGCATGGTCACGCAGACCCAAAGTCGAGAGAGAATCCTTCGATGACCAAGATCAAGGCTGCAAGCAAAGCTCCCATCAGTCAATCTCCAACCTCCTCCGACCAGAGAGGTACATAGGGATGAAACCATGGGGTTGAATTTCGAGCGCTAGTGCCTACGTCGCACTAGCGAAAGACGTTCATTTTGCTGATCTTGAAATTTTTAATGGCAAGCGCTTCTGCCTATTTGGCAAGTGCTCCTGCCACATAGGCAGAAGCGCTCGAAATTTATCATCACCCGGGATGAAACGAACTCCAAAATGATTCCCCCTGCAATCATCCCCTCTCTCCCTACATCTACACAAAATATCCAGAAGATGACCCTTGAAACTCTTAACAGTTTCAAGCTTGAAAGGAACCTGATATTTTTGCATTGGATACTGAATTGTGTATAAGGTATACTTTTCACCAAGGAATCACAGCATTGGTCTCTTGTAAAGTCCACCATATGTGAGAGGAACACACCCAACGGAGTTTTCAAGCAAGCAATGAACAAAGAGATGGGGAAACCTTGACTCATCACGCACCATCAAGAGCATGAGGAGCATCCAATCATTCATATGCACATGTCTCCTATTTTAGGTGAGTGTATACTGGCATTGCTGAGGGCGAGCTTCCATTATATTGAGGCACACCACATGCCTTGTTCCTCCACACATACACATTGACCCCAAAGGACTTGACATGGCATCTTATCACAACAATTTCAACATGTTCAATTTCATCATCATCGTACTTTCCTATACTTCATAGGCATACATCAATGTTCATTAGAGACCATCCTTCCCAATCTTTGTCGGACGTAAACATTCATATTAACAAAGCATTCAAGAACAAAATAAGTTGCAAAAATGCAAAAACTGGCAATGCAATTTCCACTGCAAGTTGATTCAAAGGTTGTACATTCTCTTTTGCCGGAAATGTTTCCAACTGCCTCGCCTAGTTCATGGCGACATAGTGGTATTTTTCCTTACAGTTAAATAAACTCTCACATTGCCAGAAAAAGAACGTGTCTATGCTGAATATCATTCCCAGGCAAAAACCGTAGAATGGTAGCAGCAACCAACCGCATCACATGCTGTGCAGGCATATCGATTACTTGGTGTGCAGACAATATGTATTCCTCGTTCCTGCTTGTGATACTCCTGCTTTCACCTCTTGCTCATCTTTTGCTAGACATCTGCTATCCTTTCCTCAATGAATTGGTTTCGCAGTTGGAGTTGTTGCTTTGTATAGCAGGTTTATTCCCATTGACAGAAAAAGGACGTGTCTATGCTATGGGTAAGCTGACTTTCATTCCCAGGCAAAAACCTTAGAGCGGTAGCAGCAACCAATCCCATCATCTGCTGTGCAGGCATATCGATTACTTGGTGTGCAGACAATATGTATTCCTCGTTCCTGCTTATGATACTCCTGCTTTCACCTCTTGCTCATCTTTTGCTAGACATCTGCTATCCTTTCCTCTCTGCGGTATACAAATTTCTAAAAAGCTTGCAATCTGTTCCATGTACTTCAAAGGGAATGATCTAAAGTGGTCCACATGTGGTGAGGTCTCAAAATTACACGCTCGCACAACGCACCCTGCCTTTTGTTGCTCTGCAATAAAAGACTCAACTGATGCAGCTGGGATGACGGTGTCTGCATTGCTGTATAGATATAATTGTGGACAAGAAGGCTGTCTCCTCAAAAGCACCGCAACCACATCAGCAATACGCCTTTTAACAAACGGTACACACAAGAATCCTGTCAGGACCTTCTCGAACAATCCTATCAGGACCGTCTCCTTCATACTAGGCAATTTATGCTCATGCTCAAGCTGCCTTTGTGTTGCAACACTACTTTTCTTCAACAAAGCTGCACATAACCCAGCTGCCCAAACACGAGGGTCATTTTTGGGTGCAGGACCCGAATCTACAACACAACCCTTGATCGTTTCCACCAGTGTACTTCCCTCTTTACTCTGCAAAAGCCTCTCTAGAAGCGCCCCATATGTCATCCAGCCTGTATTGCTAAAAGTGTGAATGATCACAAGTTTTTCCCGGCCCTGGTTGCTAGCATCTTCCCTCAGCCAGTTCAGCAATTTCTGACTCAGGATCTCTACATGCTTTTCAACCCTCAATGTGAGCACATCCTTCATGGGAAAGGTGAATGTGACAGCATGTATTCCTTGCGATGCATACCAATCTGCATATTTCTTCAAGTGTCGATGCTTGACCCCTAGCCAACCGAGTAAAACAACGACTACCACCGGTTCTTTCTTATCAGCCTCCTCTCTCTCATCCGTGCTGGACGCTTGAACCGGGTCATGCTGCATAATACAAGAAACCGAATGCATATGGATGCAAGTTTTCCCTGTCACACCAGAATGTCCAAGCATATGGGCCTGCATACCCCGCCGGGCTAATGAGGACGAGTATATGCGACAGCTGCTGAAGTGATGTAGAAAGGTTTCTGTAGAAGGTAACGGTACAGATGAGTGAGGGAGCTCGTGTAAAGGTGAGGTTTTGATGTGCAACTCATTTCGTGAGAGAGCAGGGGCAATTCTGTCTGATGGCTGGATGGCACGGCGTCTTCCTTTGACGTATACATGGGGATTTTCCCTCTGCAGCATTAAATCATAAAGCCCCCCATGCTGCGACTGCCCTCTCCCGCTTCCGAGCACATCCCTCCTCTGATGTCTGTTAAATGATTGGGAGCACCCATACAAGGGACGGCGGAGGGGCTTTTGAACAAGTTCTGCGTGCTCGGAAAGAGCTTCAAAGGCTGCAAGAAAGCATCTGTGAAGCCTGGGCGCCATCGCCAAAGGAGCGTAACGCAGCACTCGGACTCGACGATGACACGGATCTTAAGCGACAGCTAAAATGCACACATATGTTTGCCTGGAAATGTAAAAGCACCGGAAAAGCAGCTAGACTAAGTAATAGAAATATAAAGGGAAAAATTTTCTCAAAATACCCCTTGTATATATTTTGGTTGGATTGTTCAAGATTTTCTAATCTTTGTTCCTTTTTGAGAATTGAGATCCTTTTTTAGTGCTTAGCATATAATTTGTCACAAATTACCTAGCTAAAAAGGGCAATCATGTCTAAACATTATGAAGCGATTCATTCCCCAAGCATACATAACCAACTCAAATTCTAGCATCTTGTATTGATAGACAATCAGTCTTCTTATGAAAAGCTACAAATTTCTTTTATCTTTGGAGAAATTTGATCTCACAACCATGGTATTTTGGGAATTTTGGAAAATTTGAGGGGCATTTTGGGAATTTATGACAAAATATTGGGGGTATTTTGGGAATACTTGAAATTTGAAGGGTATTTGGGGAATTTCTACAAATTAAAGGGGTATTTTGGTGATCTTTTTAAATATAAATGCCATGGAGCTCTGAGTCGCAAGGCGACTAACAGCACCATAAACCCCTAGATCTTGAATAAACCCCAAGCGGTGGGATCAACCTCGCAATAACTGGGGCTAATCAGATTTGTCCAAGTTTACTTTTGCCTATCTATAACAGTTTGCTTCATAAGAAAGTGGAGTGGCAATGCGAGTAAGGAGGACATGTGGATAGGCCACTAGGCTATTGCCAGTGAAGAGGTTGAGGGTACGAAACCCGAGTTGTATGCCAGTGCCCGGAGTTCTATCTTGCAATGATCTCTCTAAGGCTAAGTTCAAGCAGATTGAAAATAATAGGAGGAGCTACACCTCATCATTCTCTTGCTGATACCCCTGCTTAGAAGTGCTCTTTTCATTGGCCCATAGAAAACAAGAAGCTTCCAAATCCGCCATTCTCCCAATACCCCTACTCAAAAGTGCTCTTTCCACTGGCTCCGAAGAAAACAAGAAGCTTCCGGGTCTCCCATTCTCTAGGCAATTCCCATGCTCGAAAGTGCTATGTTTCTTGTGCAAAACGGAGTTGTTATCCATGCGTACACACTACACAAATCAATATCTGTTTAAAAAACTAGTACAAGAGTGCTTTTTGCATTGTTGCCTCCATTTTGTGTGAACAAAGAGTGGAAACTTTTGTGTGCCATTGTGAAGTTATCTCCGTGCCACTGTCTAAATCCGGCCTAGTATATGCATTCTTTCCAAAACAAAAGACGCAAGTGGAATCTCCGATCTTCCTTTGATAAACCCGTGTTGGTGAGGATTTATAGCCTTATCCAACATGGGAGAGAGCCTTAGGGAAATTGACTTGGCAATAAATTTGTAAGCCACTGACATCATGGTTATGGGTTGCCAGTGTTTCACCTGGGAGCAACATATTTTCTTCGGAATGGGTGTAATGAGGACCCTATTAATGCTTTGTCATAAAATCTAATATCTAACCAACCCAAATGATTTTCTCATATTAAATTGATCACTTAATGTGGGAGAATAAACGGGAACAAGTGTTAAGATATAGATATGTGTATATAGATCTATCTCAACACGAGGCCAATAGTAAAGGGGCCCAAATGGGAGATGGTCTATCAAGAGCAAGGCTAACCAATGGAGCATAAAACCTTAGGGTTAGCTTCATTGAAGACCTCCAATAATGTGTGTAAAAGTCCTTTGACCTTAGGTAAGCTAGGGCTGAGCTTGAGGTGGGAACCCGGCCCAAGCTCGAGGTGCTTGTCGTGCTTGAGGTGCTTGTCCTGCTTGAGGTGCTTGTCATCCTTGAGGTGCTTGATTAAGATGCTTGAGGTGCTTGACTGGCTCCATGCTTGAGGTGCTTGACTTGGTGCATGATTAAGGTGCTTGAAGTGCCTTGAGAAGCTTGCCTGAGATGCTTGTGGGAACACCCCCTACTTCAAGTGCTTAGTCATGCTTGATGACTAAGGGGCTTGCTCATCCAAAGTCAAAAAGATCCCTACAAGGAGGGGGGCAAGCCTACAAGGGGGGGGGGATGAGAGAGAACACACACACACACACACACACACACACACAAGGGAAGCCCCAGCTTGAAGAGGCAGCAAGGACACTTGTCAAGTTCCTCCTCATGTTGCCCTCATGGTGTGCCTGAAGCCTATTGGTTGGCCACCCAAGGGGTCCAATGATAATTTAGGATATTTAATTAATTGATTTTTGCATTTATCAAGTCCTCTCTCTCAAAGGGGAAAGGGGGACACTTGTCCCAAGGCTACCCCTGTTGCTTGTAATGGCTCCTGCTTGTGATTGGCTAGGCCTGGAGGGGTCCAATGAGCTTCAAGCATGAGCTACAAGAGGGGGTCGACCCAAGCAAGCTAGGGGGGTGCTTAGGGGGTATACTCACCCACACACACTCACAAACACTCTCATTGTGTGCTATGCAAAGTGCAAGAGCTCCCTCTCCTTCTCCAAGCAAGTAGAGGTTGAGAGCCTACACCAACACTCTTGGCTATGGAGTGAAAATCCAACCAAGAGCCATGCTTCAATGCTTAAGCTTGCCATCTCCTTCTCCTTCATTACTATGCTATTATGTATGCTAGCAACAAGAGTATGATAAGTGAGTAACTAATTCTTTCTCCTACAAAATGTTTCTTCTTCCTTTTCCCTACCCTCATTCCCTGCTAGCTCTCTCCACCTTCGAAGGTGTTTGAGGTCTTGGGACTGAGGCTTGGGATAGTTAAAGCTTTCTTCAAGTTTATGTTATGTTTGTGATGCATGAAGCTTTCCATCTTCATTGCATCACCTAGGTCACAAGGAACACAAAGACTGTATTGTAACAAGTCTCTCTTAATGGGAGAAATCATAATACAAATGCCTATTGGAGGGGGGACACGCTCCACATAAATCCGGTCCTCAACTGTTGTCATGTTCTCTAAATTCTCTCTCTTGCAAAAAGTATTGTTCATGCCAAGTTAACTAATTGCTATGATTATGTTGCTATCTTCAATTATGCTCACTCGTTATGCTCACCAAGTTATTTCTCAAAAGTACTCTCATTAATTTCCGCTACTCTCAAGTTAAATAGGCCAATTCCATTACATTGATATCAGAGCATTTGGTTTCTCTTTTCTTGCTTAAGAAGAGAGGTCCTTAAGTAGCCTATAAATGGTTGATGTTGTTAATTATAATAGGGTAAGTGGAACTGGGATCTAATATCGGTTTTGTTAAGCCCACTATGTGGGGGATGGCGCACACCTCGGGAGCTTTGGACTTAATAATGGAGTCTTTTTAGACTTGCCTACGGCTTTACCATTATTGAGCCATAAGAAGTCCGAAAGGAGCTAGCCCTTGGCAACTCTGCTATGTTAGACCTACTCCTCTACTCTCTATAATTAACCACTTTGAGCCATGGGTGTAGATACTTAAGAGCCGATTTTCAAAGGCTAAGAGGAGTGGCAACTAAGGTTATGAATTGCCAAAGCATACACTAAGTATAAACATAAATTTTGTTAGCATGGCTGACAATAATCAAGAGAGTAGAATGAACATTGATAGCTTTGATTTTGCACATGAAGGTGCTAATGATGAAGCTCCCATGTTTGTGAATTATCTCATCACTAGGTTGCAGCAAGCTATGGGCAACCCTGCTTTGCAAGCCGAAGTTACTCAACAACTTCGTGCTTATGGAATTTCCCTTCCTCTCCCAGAGGAGAGAGAGCTTAGGAGGCCTCTTGAAGAGACCCCCAAAATAAGACTCTCTCCCATTCGAGAGGAGGAATCCAAAGAGAAAGAAAGCAATGAAAGTCTAAGTTCTTCTGAAGATGTGGCTCCACGAAGACGGCGGTCTAGACGATCGCCTACTCCTCCCAAGAGGAAAAGAGCAACCTATAGTCCTTCTCCTCATCACTTTGAAAGGCAAGAGAGGAAACAAAGGAAGAAAAGGGCTAAAAGAGGTCACCCTCTTCTCCTTCTGCTTCACCTTCCTCCTCTTCCGATGAAAGTTATGGCTATTCTCCTAGAGAATACAAGACATCGCAAATCATTTCCTACATGGCGAAGGTCACAAAAGCTAAAGAAGTTCAAGGAGGGAGGAAAGAGTATCTCTTTTCTCACCTACGATGGCACCTTTGGTGCTACCGACAAAGTGTTGGCCTTCATCCAGCAATTTGATGCGGCCTTTGGGGACGAGGGCTTCACAGAGTCCTCCAAGCTACGCCATGTAGCTATGCACTTCCAAAAATCAGCTCGTCAATGGTGGGCTAGCCTTCGTGGCAATGGAGAAGCTCCAAAGACATGGAAAACTCTACGAGTTTCCATCATGAAGCAATTTCTTCCAAGCGATACTAAAGATAAAGTTCTTACCGAATGGCGCGGCTTGAAGCTTCTCTCTCATGAGTCTATCAACAAGTATGTAGACAAGTTTTGGGATATACATCTCAAAGCTACTGTCTTTCAAAAGATAGACTTTGCCGAGCAAAGACAACAATTCTGTGCAGGATTACCTGAAGAGATGGCCGAATACATCAACTCTCAATGGCCTGGTACTATTACCGAAGTAATCCATCACACCATGGTTTCTTCACCATCAATTTCCATCAAGGGGCTAGACGTAATGTCAAGCCCATGGAAAACAAATATAAAAATGATGCAAAGGGGAAATCCAATGCTCAAAATAGTTCCCAAGGCACTTCCAACAACAACAACAATCGGTCCAAGGAGAAGGGAGTTTACAAAGGTAAAAACAAACTCTCTCCTGAAGAGCTTGAAGCTTTTCGCAAGGACCATAAGTGTTTCAAGTGTGGGGAGCAAGGACATGGCTATCGTTCTTGCCCCAAGAAGAATACTCGCAATGAGACTCCTAGGGCTTCCACCATCGAAGCTCCAAAAGAGGATGCTCATTGCAAAGGATCTTCACTCTCCTATGCTTGGGGAAAGGTAAGAGAGCATGATGCCTTCATCTTGTTTGACCCTGGCTCTACTCTCAACTTCATATCAATAGAGTTGGCCACCAAGTTGGGCATTCAAGCTTTTGAGATGGGAGATATAGTAATAGCTGACGCAGCTTTCAAGGGACAGCAAGCCTCCGTTACTCCCTTGATTGGGAAGTTGAGGCTTCATGTCCAAAGCTATGTTGACAAAGAAGATTTCTTCATCTCTCCTCTCCAACATCAGGATGTTATCCTAGGGGCACCATGGTTTGATCGCATGGCTGCCAACATGAAGTTCCCTGAAAGGAGAATTTACTTCACCTACCGGGGAAAGAACATGTATATAGATGCTAGTGAGCGTGGTCGCACTATTCCACTTGTAAATCCTCTTGCTTTTGATAAGTCAATGAAGAGCTCAGTTTCTGCGTACATGATTTTTTTCAAAGAGTCTCTAAAAGCTAATAATGTTTCATCAAATGTAAATGATAGGAATCAAGAAGAGTTAGACTTGTCTACTTTTCTAAAAGGATTCCAAGATGTGTTCATTGATGATATCCCTATGGACCTACCTCCAAAACGAGGGGATGATGACCATCGTATTGAGCTCCTTCCAGGAAGCTCACCGCCTAACAAACCTCCTTATCGAGTCTCACAAGCTCAACAAGAGGAGATCATGAGGCAAGTACAAGAGCTGGTAGACAAAGGGATGGTGAGGCCTAGTTCCTCTCCCTTTTGTTCTCCAGTCCTTTTAGTGCAAAAGAAATATGGTACATACCGTATGTGTGTGGACTATCAAGCACTAAACCATATCACTATCAAAAACAGATTTCCCGTACCTCGGGTAGAAGACCTGTTTGATAAGCTACAAGAATCTACCTACTTCAGTAGGATTGACCTTAAGAGTGGCTATCACCAAATAAGGATAGTGGATTAAGATATCTTAAAGACCGCGTTTCGCACAACGTTTGGTCTTTATGAATATCTAGTCATGCCTTTTGGCTTGACTAATGCACCAGCTACGTTCAATCGTTTGATGGAGAAAATTTTTAGACCATATCGCAAATTCATTGGAGTGTTCTTTGATGATATCATCATCTACTCCAAGTCTTTGGAGGAACATAAGCAACATCTCCAAGTGATTTTTCAAGCATTGAGGGAGAACAAGCTTTATCTTAACCAAAAGAAAAGTGAATTCTTCCTTCAAGAGATTCAATACCTAGGTCATATTATCTCTAAAGATGGTATCCAAATGGATCCATCAAAGTTAGAGATAATAAAAGCATGGCCTAACCCAAGAAATCTACATGAGATAAGAAGCTTTATTGGTATGTGTGCATACTATAGACGCTTCATACCAAAATTCTCTCAAGTAGCAGGACCACTACACGACTTAACTAAGAAGAACGTTAAGTTTGTATGGACTGCTAAGGAGCAAAATTCTTTTGAAAAACTCAAAGAGAAGCTTACTTCCCAACCAGTCCTCGTGCTTCCAGATCTCTCAAAGCCATTTGAGGTCCAATGTGATGCTTGTGGTGATTGCCTTGGAGCGGTTTTGCTTCAAGAAGGGCATGCCATAGCATATGAGAGCCGAAGGCTCAATAGTGATAAACGAGTCTTGGGCATTTATGAGAAAGAGCTTTTAGTTGTTCTACATGCCCTAGACACATGGAAGCACTACCTATTGGGGACTCCATTTATCCTACGAACCGACCACCAAAGCCTCAAGTATTTCATGACGCAAACCAAGCTTTCCGACAAACAAATGAGGTGGGAAAATTTTCTTTCGCAATTTAATTTCCATATTGCTCACATAGCTGGTAAGCACAATCAAGTTGCCGATGCACTTTCACGACGACCAAAAGTTAATGCGGTGTCTATAGCTACTCACAATGATCTATCCTCTATGATAGATGAGTATGCTACTGACCCTGACTTTAGAGACATAATGTCAGCCCTTGCTTTGGGGAAGAAAGAGGAACCATTCACCTTGCAGGATGGTTATCTTCTCCACGGAAATAGGCTATGTGTTACCCATTCCCTTCGTGAGAAGGTTATGTATGAATCCCATTCTCCTCCATATGCAGGGCATAGAGGTATTCAACCTACTCTCCGAGGAGTAGAGATGTATTTCTATTGGCCTACCATGAAAGTGGACATACAAGAGTATGTTTCAAAATGTGTAGTATGCCAAAAGACCAAGTATGATAGAGGGAAGCAACCTGGATTACTCCAGCCATTGCCTATTCCAAATTCACCATGGGAGAGTATATCCATGGATTTCATCTTTGGATTACCCAAGTCTATCCATGGGAATACAGGAATATGGACAATAGTCGACAGGTTTAGCAAGCAAGCACATTTTATTCCTGTCAAAAAGACTATTAAGGCACACCAAATGGCAACTCTCTTCATATCTCAGATTTTCAAGCACCATGGATTACCCACATCCATCGTGTGAGATAGAGATCCTAGAATGACCAGTAATTTCTGGAAAGGTCTCTTTGAAAATCTAGGAACAAGATTGAATTTCTCTTCGGCCTATCACCCACAAACGGATGGCCAAAGTGAGATAGCCAATCTTACGATACTCGATCTACTCAAGACTTATATTACCGAAGTAGATCAACGCTCACAATGGGAAAAGTACTTACCTCTTGTAGAGTATGCCTACAATAATACTGTACATACTTCTACGGGAAAAGCACCTTTTGAGATCATTGAGAGAAGACCTAAAAGTCCCTTGCTACTCAAAGTACATGGGAAGATCTTCGCCGCTGATGAGTATAGCCGTGACCTACAAGAATCTTTTCAAAAGATTAGGGAGGCTATAGCCATCTCTCAACAAAGGCAAAAAGCTGTTGCTGATAAGCACAGAAGAGCCTTAATGTTCAAAGAAAATGATTGGGTCTTACTCAAGTTTCCTAAGGCTCGATTAAGGCAAACGACGGGCAAAAATCCTACGGGCCATCAAAAGTATTATGCTAAACTAGCAAAAAGATACTATGGTCCTTTCCAAATCTTGAAGCCCATCAATGAGACGGCTTATCAACTCAAGTTGCCCAACCATTGGCTTATACACAATGCCTTTCATGTAAGCCTACTTAAGCCCTACAAAGGAGAGCCACCAACTGAACCAATTATTGAAGACCCTCCCGAAGTTGAAGACCCAGAAGAGGTGCTACAACCCGAAGCTGTCCTTCGGCATGAAGACAAGGTACTACGACATGGTAAGATAATCCGACGGTATCTTATTAAGTTCAAAAATTATCCTTTTGAAGATGCTAGATGGATGCAAGGAGTACAATTTAAGGATAGTATGAACCTTGTCAATGCTTACAATGCTACATTAGAGTAAGCAAATGTACAATTTTTTATTTTTTTTTAATGACTCATGTTTTTGTCTTATAAGACTAGTCCTCTTTTTAATTGTGCACAAATTTAACTAGTATGCATGCTTAGAATCATGTTTGTGATGACGACGTCTCTCCAACACCAAGTAGAATTTGTCACTCTACTTTGGGAGAATGAAATGGACTAAAGAGCAGACATGCTTGCCGTAGCTATGTCTCCCAAGCACCAAATGGATTAGTCATCCATCTTGGAAAGAAGTCGTAGGGTAAAAAAGGGATCCTCTACCCGCTAAGTACGATTGACTAATGACTAAGGCTTTATCTCTTCTACCTCATAGTCGAGGACGACTATGATTTCAAGAGAGAGGTAATGTCATAAAATCTAATATCTAACCAACCCAAATGATTTTCTCATATTAAATTGATCACTTAATGTGGGAGAATAAACAGGAACAAGTGTTAAGATATAGATATGTGCTTATAGATCTATCTCAACACGGGGCCAATAGTAAAGGGGCCCAAATGGGAGATGGTCTATCAAGAGCAAGGCTAACCAATGGAGCATAAGACCTTAGGGTTAGCTTCATTGAAAACCTCCAATAATGTGTGTAAAAGTCCTTTGACCTTAGGTAAGCTAGGGCTGAGCTTGAGGTGGGAACCCGGCCCAAGCTCGAGGTGCTTGTCGTGCTTGAGGTGCTTGTCATCCTTGAGGTGCTTGATTAAGATGCTTGAGGTGCTTGACTTGGTGCATGATTAAGGTGCTTGAAGTGCCTTGAGAAGCTTGCCTAAGATGCTTGTTGGAACACCCCCTACTTCAAGTGCTTAGTCATGCTTGATGACTAAGGGGCTTGCTCATCCAAAGTCAAAAAGATCCCTACAAGGAGGGGGGCGAGCCTACAAGGGGGGGGGGGATGAGAGAGAACACACACACACACACACACACAAGGGAAGCCCCAACTTGAAGAGGCATCAAGGACACTTGTCAAGTTCCTCCTCATGTTGCCCTCATGGTGTGCCTGAAGCCTATTGGTTGGCCACCCAAGGGGTCCAATGATAATTTAGGATATTTAATTAATTGATTTTTGCATTTATCAAGTCCTCTCTCTCAAAGGGGAAAGGGGGACACTTGTCCCAAGGCTACCCCTGTTGCTTGTAATGGCTCCTGCTTGTGATTGGCTAGGCCTGGAGGGGTCCAATGAGCTTCAAGCATGAGCTACAAGGGGGGGTCGACCCAAGCAAGCTAGGGGGGTGCTTAGGGGGTATACTCACCCACACACACTAACAAACACTCTCATTGTGTGCTATGCAAAGTGCAAGAGCTCCCTCTCCTTCTCCAAGCAAGTAGAGGTTGAGAGCCTACACCAACACTCTTGGCTATGGAGTGCAAATCCAACCAAGAACCATGCTTCAATGCTTAAGCTTGCCATCTCCTTCTCCTTCATTACTATGCTATTATGTATGCTAGCAACAAGAGTATGATAAGTGAGTAACTAATTCTTTCTCCTACGAAATGTTTCTTCTTCCTTTTCCCTACCCTCATTCCCTGCTAGCTCTCTCCACCTTCGAAGGTGTTTGAGGTCTTGGGACTGAGGCTTGGGATAGTTAAAGCTTTCTTCAAGTTTATGTTATGTTTGTGATGCATGAAGCTTTCCATCTTCATTGCATCACCTAGGTCACAAGGAACACAAAGACTGTATTGTAACAAGTCTCTCTTAATGGGAGAAATCATAATACAAATGCCTATTGGAGGGGGGACACGCTCCACATAAATCTGGTCCTCAACTGTTGTCATGTTCTCTAAATTCTCTCTCTTGCAAAAAGTATTGTTCATGCCAAGTTAACTAATTGCTATGATTATGTTGCTATCTTCAATTATGCTCACCCGTTATGCTCACCAAATTATTTCTCAAAAGTACTCTCATTAATTTCCGCTACTCTCAAGTTAAATAGGCCAATTCCATTACATGCTTGAATCCATGGTTCCATTGATAAGGGCATTGTTGGTCATTTGCATGATCAAGGACTTTAAATCCATAAGGGCATGGTTGGCCATTTGCATGATCAGGGACTTTAAATCCTCCCAGAGTTTATCGAAGAACTTCATAGCTAGACCATCCCACCCGTGGGATTTTTCCTTGCCTATAAGACCTAGGAGACTATGATACTCGATCCACCGCCCTACCACCCTATATATAGGCCGGCTCCTAGCCCTAGCCACAATATGGATCCCCAATCCACACTGGTCGAGTCCGAGCCCTTGGCTCAGGTCCCTGACCCCCTAGATCGAGCCTTGCTCCTTAGGATCCTTATCCTGACATTACTCCCCCCTTGGAGAAGCGTTTTCGTCCTCGAAAACAAGAGTGGTGATAGACTAATGTGTTCCACAGTGGCATCCTTCATGGATCCAGCTGCTGTGTATTTAGTATGAACCGGGTGTAGTAGGAGGTTCAATGAAACCAAGAGTAACATCGTGATTTTCCACATTGTTGTCCATTTGCAACCGTCATGTGTTACCAACTCCTATCCTACATAGTGTGTAGACTCCATTTAGAACGCATACAAGCATGCTAAACGAGTTATCACAACAAAGATGTACCCAAAAAGAGTGCCTCTTTTCACTTTCCATGAAAATAACTGGCTGACGAAACTTATCAACAAAATATAAGTCCTTGACTTGTTGTCAATTTTCATTAGTAAACAACCCCACCATAACTAGTGTTCAAGGTTGAAAACCTGACTTATACATGAAGGGACTAAACTTAATCGCAAACATGCTTTATCTAATGGTAAGCAAACTCCAAGTAGAGCAATAAATGCTTATTAATTGGATTGCTTGGTGCTAATTTTCCTATCCCCTTGGATAACTGACAATACTAAGGTGTGTTTCCCCCACGGTTTATAGGCAGTCTTCCCAGATGGCTGGTAAACGGGGATCACAATATCGTACAACATTACTGAGGAATCAACAATGTCCGGAATAACCATCGTGGTTAACTTAAAAAATCCACAAGCACCCAAACCGATCCATGACCTCTATTGGTGATTGGTAGACCCAAAAGTAATCTCATAGAGATACTGCACATAGAGTGCAAAATGCTTCATAAGCAACAACTTGATGAATCCGCATGCCGTTCCAAATCAGCTTTTGCTAAACACTAGGACCCATAACACCTAGTGTGCATGCATTTAGCAAAGAACATATCCGAACTTGGATATCCATGATCATTCTTGCCAATACTTATGGCGAATGTGATGTGCATAGCACACCATAAAGAGGAATGTAAATAGTTCTGAAAAGAAACTAAATACTTTCAGTTGCAATCATTTTCAAGCCTTGCTGAAATGTTTGAACCATAATAGAAGATGAAACATTAATCACTTTTAGGGACAAACAATGAAACTTTTTCATTAACAAATCAGAGCCTTGCTATATGTATAAACAAGCATTTGTAATGTTGTTTAGTAGTACTTGTACCTGAACAAGTCATTCTAAGTATCCGACAATTTCTGGCCACCGAAATTGCTCCTAATACGTCGTGCTGAAAATGGTCTAGAAAACAGATTTGACCAGTACCTAGGGACTTTGTCGTGACACATACTTGAAATAGTGTGGGCGCCAGTGTCAGTCCCAGAGACTCATATTCACCACATGTGGAATAGTCTCAACTAAGGATGTCTAAAAAAAGAACATCCTACAAGTACAAGATGTACTTGTGTGTGGAGGTAACTGCAAACACTCTACGACGGGAGTGAGAGGGACCCTCATTAGCCTTGCTCCACACTGGCTAAACCAAACTCCTTTTCCTAGACCATGTTGCATCCCATGTGACAACATGTGCCAAATAAACCCTACAAGTAGGTCTAGAACTGCATAATGCAAAAACTTATTTTGGACACTATAGCCCAAATTTCTTGGCTCTTACATGACCTTGTCATTTCTTGTAAAAGCAAAAACGGATGATAACATAGTTTGTGCACCCTACGTGGAAAAATCAATCAGATGCCGATGGCCGATTTCTGGAAATCAAAGAAAAAAGGAGAAAAAAAAACTTATTTTTCCCTTGCCAAAGCCTTAGCGACACCATCAGAAGGCTTAAGCAATGCCCTGGCCAACCTCACGGCCCTAACTCGTCCATACCCCAGCCTCGCAGGCCTCCATCTCTCTCTTCCCCTCATCCATTCCATTTTTCTCTCCCTCTCTCTCTCTCGCTCACAGCCAGGGTGATGGTCACAGGCTGGAGGTGGCCTGGCGCAGTTCATCACCTGCCTGCAGGTGGTTCGGCTAATCCTCTCTCTCTATCTCCCTCGTTGCCTACCAATGGCCGATCACACTCTCTCTCTCTCTCTAATATCCTCTCTCTCTTACCGACACCTCGTTGACCCCAATGATCCCCCCCCTACTGGCCACCCTCGGCCAGGAGCGGCCTCGAGCACCCACCCCTTCTCTCGCTTTCTCTCTCGCGCTCCCTCAGTGTTGAGCCGCATGCGAACTCTCTCTCACGTACTCTTATCCACACTCTTACAGCTAGCCCCACCCGCTCACCTCACCCTTCCCTCGACCTCATTCTCCCTCCCTTGGCCCGCTAATATTCTCCCTCTCTCCCCACCCCATTGACTCTCTCCCCTCCTCTCATCCTTGAGCTTCCATGCAAAGGGATAATATTCCCTCTCTCTCTCACCACACACCCCCCTTACCCCACTTCATTGCCAAAGAAACCCCCCCCCCCCCTCCCTCGCTCTCTTGTCGGAGGCCCGCAAGGGTGTTCCCCCCCCCCCCCCCCCCCCCCCCTCCCGCCACCTTATTATTCTCTCTCTCTCTCCCTCTCGCTCTTCAGCCAGTGCAGTAAAAGGCCTCCCTCTCTCTCTCTCTCTCGCTTTGTGTCGAGCCCAAGGACCGGCCCAAGCCTCTCACCACCTCTCTCTCTCTCTCTCTCTTGCTCTCCACCCCTCGTTCTCCAACCCGCGTAGCAGATAAAAAACCACTCTCTCTCTCTCTCTCTCTCTCTCTCTCTCTCTCTCTCTCTCTCTCTCTCTCTCTCTCTCTCTCTCTCTCTCTCTCTCCCCCCCCCCTATCCACACACACCCGCCTCATCCTCTCCCTCCCTCACCACCTCACCCCATCCCTCTCCCTCTCTCGCGCGTTCTACACACAGCCGCCGCAGCCGGCCATTTCTCTCTCTCTCTCTCTTTCGTTCCAGCCCGAAGGCGCAGAAAATTCTCTCTTAATCTCTCTCTCTCTCTCTCTCTCTCTCTCTCTCTCTCTATATATATATATATATATATATATATATATATACACACACAAACACACCACACACACACACACAACCCTTAACACACCCCCTCGTCTTGCTCACGCTCCACCGCCCTGAGCCGTCGGAGGTCTACAAAAAAGAAAAAAAAAAAGTTTTTCAGTATACATATATATATATATCTATAAACAGACATTCACACGCACACTCTTTCGTACACACACCCTCACCCACACGGCACAACCTCCCGCCTACACACACAAGCTCACATATACGAATACACAAATTCACCTATATACATACACACACACACACACTCCCTCGTCTTACGCTCTCTCACCGTCTCTAGTGGTCGATAATAGACATTCACACGCACGCTCGCGCACACACATACATATACAAATACATATACACACACACTCACTCTTATGCACTCTCACTTATACATGCTCGCGCACTCACCCATACAAACACACGACAAATGTATACGCACGCACTTTTAAAAAAATACAAAAAAGAAGGATCTTACGTCATTGAACTCGACAAAAGAAGGAGGACACCCAAAGCACGCACCGCCAACAACAAAAAGGAGAAATGCGCCGAAGGCATGCCCGGACCGACCCAGAAAAGAAGTACGTGCTACACCGACGCACCGGCAACACACCATTTGCCGGCATCACGCAATCACGATGCCATTTTCAGTAATTTGTAGGTTATATTCATCATTCCTTCAGTTTTCACCCAAGCCTTGTAAAATTCCCACTTTGTAAATTCCCTCTCTCTAGGTGATGGTTACAAAGGCCCACCTAGAGATTCCCATTTTTTTAATAATCTCCTAAAACATAGCAAGGGTCAACCACACCGGGCCCACCACTTGCTTTGTCTCCCCGATTAGCTTACAATAATCACACCGGGATTACCATAATCCAAGCAGCCAACACCTATAAATTGACACTGAGAGGTCACTATCGAGGGGGGGGCAGTTCATGAGAGGTCAGCACTTGGTAGAGTGTAGTGGGAAGAGTTGACACTATTGGCATCACGAGGAGGGGGCTTGTGTGTTGGTTTGCCTTGGGAATTGCACCATGCGAAGGGAGCCACGTCCACCTCTCGATTCCAATGGTCGATTGACACACGTATACACGCTCTTGGTGGCAAGCTTCACAATCATTGAGTCGTCTTAGAGAACGCACCAAATAGTTGCACTATCTTTTCTCCCTACCTCTCTATCACCACGGTGTGCCGCCTCGCTGGAAGGAAGTTCATTGTAAATACTGCAGAAATAACTCTCCCTCACACCCCCGAGGGCTTTCTTCATTTGCAAATCTCTCTCTCTCTCTCTCTCTCTCTGTGTGTGTGTGTGTGTGTGTGTGTGTGTGTGTGTGTGTGTGTGTGTGTGTGTGTGTGTGTGTGTGTGTGTGTGTGTAAGTTTGCGGTGTTCATATCATCGTGGTCTGCGTCCTAGCCGCTCAAAGCTAGGTGGTGCCCCCTGTTCACTTTACCGTGGCAGGCTTGAGGCGTGCCATTCGGCCCCCGACGTTTTAGAGGCCGTCGGGATTCGGGGTTCGCTTTTCTCCTGTCATTTGGTGCCCCCACTGAGGAGGGCTTCTAAGACCCTTCAGTTTACAATGCTGAAAATGATGCACGCCATCAATCATGAACGAATGGTTGAAGGAATTTTCTAACTGGAGGACGGAAGAGGAGGAGACTAAGGAGGTGCTAGCCGCCTTCATTTAAGTACTACTGCCAGGTTGCAGTGTCGTCAGTATTCTAGAGGTAAATTCTCCATCTCGTGTTGCTCATTCTAACCACAAGTTGAGAGCATCAGATGGGAGGCCTATGAAGTGCCATCACTGCCGTCAACCACAGCATTCTGTCAATGAGTGCCGACAGAGGAAGTGAAGAAATAACGGTGAGTTTTACTTTTGAAAAGTGCGGCACTCTTATAACAATCAGATTCTCTATAGCACCAAGTGTTTTCTCTTTAATGCTTCGAGAGGAGTCATCAACTACATCAACCACAAAGTCTAAGTCCGAAAGCCTAAAGTTTGGTGGACACAAGTGGGCCTACACTCTCTCTAGGCCTGGAGAGTTCAAACAAAGTTCGACCACCCAAGCACCGTCGCCGCATGCAGAATGGAAAGACGATTGAGGTAGACTCTTCTCGCCCAGTCTGTTTTGAGCCTAATATAGAGGATTGTGTGGACTACTACAAGAGGTAGGAGCATGTGGTGAAGGTGTCACCTCGTCAACACCTGAGGTACGCAACCCTAGTGGTCAAGATCCTTGCCCTACACCTGACATGGATAATAACAATAGGCCATAAGTATTTCCTTTCCGTTTCTTGCAACACATGCATGTAAATGTGTATATTGATAGGAAGATATTCTACCAGCAAAAGATTGTTTTCTTATTCGGAGCCGAGATGCTTGATGAAATCCTCAGATCTCCATGCCCCATCATCTTGCCCCTCCTGGATTACTACCACTCTTTTGATGTAAGCATTTTTGTTCTGTTCTGGCTTTGTGACCCATTCTTTATCATGTTTTAACCTATCCATTCAACTCTGTAAAAAGCCTCTATGAGCCGCTACTGTTGTTAGTATTAAAAAAAAAAGGTTTGTAATTTCCTGAGTCACTACCATGGCAAGTATTTCTTTCCCCACGTTCAGTGGAAAGAAGGGAGAAGATCTCACCACCGACTTTTTGGATGATTTCGACATTGCTTGTGTCGTTTCCAACAAAGATGACGATGCTTCACGACTTCGAATTTTCCTCTACTGATGAAAGTAGAGGCCAAGTCCTGGTATAATGCACTGCCCCAGGCTACCAAGATTGCATGGAATGTGTTGAGGGATGCTTTTATAAAGAGGTTTGGTGGAGGCACAGCCTCGGAGAAGCTATGGCAGCTACTGACGGAATTGAAGCAGTGAGGTCTGCTAGAGTATGCAACTTACGAGTCCAAATTTGTGGACTTATGGGAGAGATGGGTTTCCTCACTGGAGGAAGGCGAAGGAGCGCCTAATTTCCTAAAGAAGGACCATTTCATTGCTGGTCTATGGTCGCCACTTAGAGAGAAGGTGAACGGAAGGTTTCCTGCAACATATGAGTTGGCAGTCGAAGTAGCCCGCCTTAAAGACAAGAAGTTGCGCATGCAAGCAAGAGTAAACGAGTCAGAGGAAACAAGCTCGGCCCGAACAACCCCAGTGACTGCAACAGCCAGTGATAGAGCCCAACCGCAAGAGGCATCAGAAGAGCAGCAAGACCTACTGAGTCGCATCACCACCCAACTAGAGAGTTTATCCGTGCATCTGGTGCAGCAAGGGCATGCACCTGTCAGGAATCCAGAACAAGGAAGAGGACAACGAAGGCAGAACCAAGAGTACCACTGTTACAATTGCGGGGAGGACGGACATGGAATGTACTACTGTCCACATCCAAGGAGGCAGAATTTCAATAGAGGAGGGAGACAGAATCAGATGTCTCCGCCAAGGGCAAGACCACCACCACCCAGGCAACCAATCTCACATGTTCAAATCCCACCACCAGCAGTGCAACCACAGCTAGCCCCACAAGTTCAATCCCTACAGCCACCGATGCAACCACCGCCACAATCACCACTTACGCTCATCTTACGCCCACCACCAATTGGTACCAGCACACCAAGTATCATTTGTCTTGCAGTAGAGGTCAAGATGAAGGTAACAAAAGAAGGATCAATCGAGAAGTTTATTCAAAGGATTGAAGCAGTGGAACAAGAGGTTAAATAATCAAAAGATGCTACCCCAGTGGGGGAGGTAAGTCAAGAAGATTGTGTTACAAATGTGAGTACATCTTTAACCTTGGATGAAATAGGCACCAAGGCAATCAATCAACAGCATTGGGCAGTAAGGGTAAGAAGGTGTAAGGTGTTGTTCAGGCCTCATCAGAGTAAGAGGAATGCAAAGGGCATGAAAGATACAAGAGAAGAGGAAGACCGACCTACTAGCAAGGCTTTGCAGAAGATGGAAAACATATCAAGCAAAGGGGAGGGCTTTGAAATTAGAAGCCTGTGCACCAACATGGACCAAGGACAGTGTAGCAAGCTAAAGGAATTTTGCATCAAGGAAGTTTCACTAGAGGACCATAACGAAGAGGTAAACAAGACTGAAGGTTTGGAGTTGGATATTGCTCCAGAGGCTTGGCAGCCGAGCAAGACTTTATGGTGTAGTGTTATAGACTTAGAGATGGGTAATGCCTCTAGTCTACTGAAAGGTGTTATAAACTTGGAGATGGGTAATGCCTCCAGTTTATGTGAGGGTGTTCAGAGTAAGTTTGATGATCAATATGTTGCCAACCTTTTAAGGATATTCCAGACTCCTCCACATCACAGCATTGTGTTTAAATGGGATGCATTAGACCTATGGCTATGGCTAGCTGTTATAACATATAGAGGTAAGATCAGCATGGAGATAAGAGTTAAGGAGCCATGGATAGACAAAAGGCTGATAGAATGCAAGAATGAAGGCCTCATTCCCAATTTGGTGCAATTTTTTACAAATAGTGCATCCTCTCTTTGGAGAAAGCTAAGTGGATCACGCTTGTATTTTAAGCCGCAAGGTAGGTGGCTTACTACTAGCATCAGAAAAGGAAGCTAACATGTTTGAGCACACCCAAAAGAAACATGATGTGCTTGCAGTTTTTTCCAATCATGGCAGTAAGTAGGATTCTAAAAACAACTGGAGCTCACCACACCAACAAGGTGGCCATATATGGTGGATTCTTGGCACACTCTTGGGAATCATAATTTTCAGTTCGGGCTTTGCAGGAGTCAAGATGCTCATTTCCCCTCTCGCTACTGGTGGTTACAAATTTGGTACAATTTGGCATGCAAATTTTATTGTTCGGACACTGCAGACAATGATCCTATTTTTCACTTGGGATCCAGGAGGACACTGGCACAAAGTTTTGGAAGCCATGGGCTTCCCGTTTAATCAACCGCCACTATTCCAAGGAACAGGCTATCAGCCGAACCTGTTGCAGATTCATGAATATCCGAGAAATCACACCAATGGCCAAATGGAATGGCTAGTTCAGAAGGCAACTTGATATCGGCTCCTACAGCTCAGCTGAAGGAGAATCAGAGTCAGAGCTAGAGACATGAATGCCTCTAGCCAAAAGGGGAGGGATAATGATGGCCGATTTCTGGAAATCAAAGAAAAAAAAACTTATTTTTCCCTTATCGAAGCCTTAGCAACACCATCAGAAGGCTTAAGCAATGCCCTGGCCAACCTCACGGCCCTAACTCGTCCATACCCCAACCTCGCAAGCCTCCATCTCTCTCTTCCCCTCATCCATTCCATTTTTCTCTCCCTCTCTCTCTCGCTCACAGCCAGGGTGATGGTCACAGGCTGCAGGTGGCCCGACGCAGTTCATCACCTACCCGCAAGTGGTCCGGCTAATCCTCTCTCTCTCTCTATCTTCCTCGTTGCCTACCAATGGCCGATCACACACACTCTCTCTCTCTCTAATATACTCTCTCTCTTAACGACACCTCGTTGACCCCAATGATCCCCCCCCTACTGGCCAGGAGCGGCCTCGAGCACTCACCCCTTCTCTCGCTTTCTCTCTCACGCTCCCTCTGTGTCGAGCCGCATGCGAACTCTCTTTCCCGTACTCTTATCCAAACTCTTACAGCTAGCCCCACCCGCTCACCTCACCCTTCCCTCGGCCTCATTCTCCCTCCCTTGGCCCGCTAATATTCTCCCTCTCTCCCCACCCCATTGACTCTCTCCCCTCCTCTCGTCCTTGAGCTGCCATGCAAAGGGATAATATTCCCTCTCTCTCTCACCACACACCCCCCTTACCCCACTTCATTGCCAAAGAAACCCCCCCCCCCCCCCCCTCCCTCTCTCTCTTGTCGGAGGCCCGCAAGGGCGTTTCCCCCCACCACCTCATTATTCTCTCTCTCTCCATCTCGCTCTTTAGTGCAGCACAGTAAAAGGCCTCCCTCTCTCTCTCGCTCTGTGTCGAGCCCAAGGGAAGGCCCGAGCCTCTCACCACCTCTCTCTCTCTCTCTCTCTCTCTCTCTCTCTCTCTCTCTCTCTCTCTCTCTCTCTCTCTCTCCACCCCTCGTTCTCGAGCCCACATAGTAGATAAAAAACCACTCTCTCTCTCTCTCTCCTATCCACACACACCCGCCTCATCCTCTCCCTCCCTCACCACCTCACCCCATCCCTATCCCTCTCTCGCGCGTTCTGCACATAGCCGTCGCAACCGACCATTTCTCTCTCTCTCTCTTCTGTTCCAGCCCGAAGGCGTAGAAAATTATCTCTTAATCTCTCTCTCTCTCTCTCTCTCTCTCTCTCTCTATATATATATATATATATATATATATACACACACACCACTCTCTCTCTCTCTCTCTCTCTCTCTCTCTCTCTCTCTCTCTCTCACACACACACACACACACACACACACACAACCCTTAACACACCCCCTCGTCTTGCTCACGCTCCATCGCCCTGAGCCGTCAGAGGTCTGCAGAAAAAAAAGAAAAGAAGATTTTCAGTATATATATATATATATATATATATATATATATATATATATATAAACAGACATTCACACGCACACTCTTTCATACACACACCCTCACCCACACGGCACACCCTCCCGTCTACACACGCGCTCTCACATATACGAATACACAAATTCACCTATATACATATACACACACACACACTCCCTCGTCTTACGCTCTCTCACCGTCTCTAGTGGTCGATAATAGACGTTCACACGCACGCTCGCGCACACACATACATATACAAATACATTGGCATCACGAGGAAGGGGCTTGTGTGTTGGTTTTCCTTGGGAATTGCACCATGCGAAGGGAGCCACGTCCACCTCTCAACTCCAATGGTTGATGCACACACATATACACGTTCTTGGTAGCAAGCTTCACAATCATTGAGTTGTCTTAGAGAACACACCAAATAGTTGCACCATCTTTTCTCCCTACCTCTCTATCACCACAGTGTGCTGCGTAGCTTGAAGGAAGGTCATTGTAAATACTGCAGAAATAACTCTCCCTCACACCCCCGAGGTCTTTCTTCATTTGCAAATCTCTCTCTCTCTCTCTCTCTCTCTCTCTCTCTCTCTCTCTCTCTCTCTCTCTCTCTCTCTCTCTCTCTCTCTCTCTATCTATCACTGTGTGTAAGTTTGTGGTTTTCATATCATCGTGATCTGCGTCTAGCCGCTCAAATCTAGGTGGTGCCCCCTGTCGCTTTACCGTGGTGGCAGGCTCGAGGCGCGCCATTCGGTCCTCGATGTTTTAGAGGCCGTCGGGGTTCGGGGTTCGCTTTGCTCGCGTCAATGCATAGCTGAAGGTTGAACATAGTGTTCACTTATATGTAGTGAAAAAGGCACCTGCCCAAATTTCTCGTCTGCAAAGGTCTAGGAACATGAATTGAAAATTAGTGAAATGCAAGTAGTATTGCACATGTAACCTTAGGTGTTGCCTTTGCAATCCAGACTCCTTGGTTAAAATCAACATTGTCAAACCCCTTGGTTAAACATTGCAGGAAAACTGCTCAATGAGCAGCCGGCCCTTGGCCTATGTCCGTGATTCCCCCTTGGGTTTTCTCTTGTTGGAAGTTGAAATTCTTCCACTACTCCTTGGTAGTATGTGGACTTCTTTCTAAGTATGAAGATGCCAAGAATTGACCATCAACCCTTGCTAAGTGATTTAGTAATCACAAGCCGGGTCTTACCCCAAAATTATACGCCTATAGGCACTCCTAGTGCGAAGAGGAGCTCCACTGAAGTTGGAGTCGTGTTCACAACTAGATTGTTTTCACACCAAAAATCCAGAATCTTGGGTAGTCGTGAATAGTCATGCAGTCGAAAATGCTGGCTTCATCCTTACACCTTAGTAGAGATAAGCCCTTACGAGTTTAAGACGTTCAAAAACTCAACTTGACTTTCACACTTAAAGTGTGGAGTGCTAAAATAATGCCCAAAAAATCAGTAATGACAAGATTCTTGTTTGTCCATATAATCGATGGGTATTCAACTAGAGAGAATTGTCGATCTGGAAATCAATCACTGATGGACAACAAACAGATGGCTCGTAGCCATGCCAAAATAAGTGGTAATAGGAGATGGCTCGTAGCCCTTCCTGCCGGCTCGTAGCCCTTTCTGTTATCGTATTGACATAGAAAGATGTCAATAAAATCATGCCTAGTGTCACCTTTCCCGCAGAAAAGTAGGAAGGAAAGAGAGAGATAATGCTGGGCTGAGAAAAACCCATTATTCATACGTTGTATGCCCCGTGCAGACCATGTCTATTCCGTAGCTTATCCTAGAAGTGTACAACTGTGTACATGTACCATGCCCTCGTAGAAAGAGATACCATAAGTCACATCTTGACCCACTTACCTTGTATGTGAGCATGACCTTACCAAGGAAATTGTAAACAAGACACCTTGCCTGTGATAACATAAAAAATGCTTGAAGATATCAGTTACATACCTTGTCCTTGACAGAGTATTTAGTGTTATAGCGGAAGCATATACAATGATGGAGTGTAAGACGTCGTGCATACATAGCACAAAATAGAATAGTAATCATGTGGCTTCAATGACAGTCTCAACCATGTGAGTCGTTGGTATACGTGTTGTACACAAGTACAATGGCGTAAAGTGTGTGCTTATATCCACATAGTGCCAAAGATGTGTGCCATTATCATCGATCTGAAGTACTCAATTGATAATACATTGGCACATAAGAGAAGTCATGCTTCACATGAAGTCCGACAAAGCACTTTGCTTTGTACAACGGCTTCTTATGGAGTCTGTCCAAGCACTTTGCTTTGCCCAACAGAGAGAGCTTTTTCAAAATGAAAAATAAAACAAAGACAAGAACAAACATAACTTGAAATATACTAACCTTGTTGCCCACTTGTGGCGAGGGTTCTGGTAGTGCGCTCAAATCCGGCATAGTATGGAGTGACCATGCACCCAATGCATATACATAGGTATGAAGCTTTGCTCGTGAAAGCCTTTCTTTTGTCATGGTTTTGAGTGGCTTTTCTCTTCCTCGACATTAGGTCAAAGATACAAGCATCAACGTTATGAAAACTGTAAGAAGACAATTTTTGACCCAAGCCTTGCTCGTGGTGGCCGCATACAAAGTCCTACTTCATAGGCAAAATATTCTTTATGTATCCAATGTGTGGAGCCTTGCTCCCTAGTTAAAATTGATGTACCATGGTGCATCTTATGACATTGTCAAAGGAAACAGAGTTTAAAGTAAATTATCCTTGTTGATTGTTGACCTTGTCGAACAATGTACCAAACTTGAGGACAGTTATAGTAACTAAGAAACAAAGTGTACGTGTTGCCCATTACTACTGGCATGCACGATCAAAACTAGCAACAAGCCTTGCTTGTGTATCGAAATAACATTTGTTGATTTCCATTTGTAGGTTCTTGTAAAATAACCGCACATATCGATTAAAAAACCAACTTGAATGAAATAGAATACCAGATGACCATGTGGAGATTGCAATACACGGAGTTTTGATTCCCTTATCAAAAACTCCACTCGATGGCCATATAATGGATGTGTTCGTGGCGGCATGGAATCCATTTGATGGTGCATAGCCCTTGCAGTACTTCGCATGCTTACAGTCGAACAATATCCCAAGTTTCTGTCCACTGCTTTCCATAATCTTTGGAAAACTTATTGCAATTGAACTTGAATGGTTTCTTAAAACCATGGCAAAAATTGCAGGCATCAAAAACTACAGGCGTTCTACAACAAAATGATGATGTTGATCGCCCTCTTTACTATGCATACATGAACGATGAATTTTACGACGTATGCATTTGCATGGCGCATGCATGCGGTGGAGAGCACCCAATCCTGTGGGAGTGGCCCCTTGGGGTGGCTTTAGGGCATCTTGAGGGCACCCAATTTTTTTTTAAAAAAACATGAAATAGCGTGGCGATGGCGGAGAACCTGCAGCGACGAGGGAGAGAGAAACTGTGGCGGCGCCTACAACCTGCGAGGGCATATGCCCCTGTGTTGAAAAGTCATCTCCATGGTAGTGCGAGCCCAACGAGCCTACCTACGAGCGATTTCCTGGAGTTCGGTCCCGGCCCTCCTTTCGTGCAAGCGGTTTCCCGTAGCCTACTCCTATCGGCTCTACAGGGGACACTGCCCATGGCTCATGCCTTGTCCTTGTTCCTGAGCATGCAAAGGCATGCAAGCACGTCATGCGAGAGAAAGAAAGGCATCAAGAGAGACCTCTTGACAGCGGCATAGCCTACTATGAGCAAGAGAGAGAAGCTTCATGCATCACAATGGATTACCCTTCCTTTCATGAAGAGTTCGCCGGAAAGGAGAAAGAGCAAGACCATGCAGGCCTCATGAAACATATCTCCTTCCCCCTTCCATGGCTCCTCCTCCCTGAGCTCTGATACCAATATAAGACCTAGGAGACTGTGATACTCGATCCACCACCCTACCACCCTATATGTAGGCCAGCTCCTAGCCCTAGCCACAATATGGATCCCCAGTCCACACTGGTCCAGTCCGAGCCCCTGGCTCAGGTCCCTGACCCTCTAGGTCGAGCCTTGCTCCTTAGGATCCTTGTCCTGACATTGCCTAATGTCTTCGGCACGAATAAGCATTTCTCCTCAATAAAGGGCTTCTCCAAGATGCTAGCTTTTGATTGTCAAACCATTTTCTTGACGTTCGCTTCCTCTACTTTGGTAGATTGGTCTTCCGGCTCGCCTAAGGTTTGTCTTAAACTACCAAGCATCATCTTTGCCATTTCTTCTTGGTCCTTCACCTCATTCCCCTCTCCTTATGCTAGCCGGTAGACCAAGCTCAGACTTCTCTTGATTTTTAAGACCCTGAAAAAGTGTGCTTGATTAGACGCCTCGGGCTGCAGGTAGGTTTCCCTGGATAAAAGTCTGGCTTTTTTTACTTCTTCGAGCTATAGTTTAGCCAGCTCAGTTTTGGCTTGTAATCACCTTCTATGTTTAGCTTCAAAGGGTGTTCCTTCTTGTTTTTTAATGGTAGGTAAGCTATTCAATTTTGTCTTCTAATTGCTTAAGATGCTCCTCTTGATATTTCTTCAATCTACGGCGTGCGATTTTGATCGCTTTTTGAATGTTCCTAGTAAATGAGTCCTAGCTTTAGGATTATTTGCATACCCATCTTTTCCAATATCCCTTGCTTTTTGAGTTTCTTGGCATGTTGTTTTAATGTATAAATCAAGACATAATCTTCTATTTTAAATTCTTTCAAGAGTACATACTTATCAAAGAACTACTTTTGCCTTCTTTTCTGAGCGTAGATATAAGCTATGGCTTTCAAGCGGAGCTCATTTAGCTTTTCAAGGTCATCTACTCTCAAAGACATTTCATGGCCTATCCATTCTAGTTGCTTAGCTATCCGTAGAGTTGGGATTGAAAAATACATGGGCAAGACAGTGTTAAGACCAAACACCATGTTATACGATGGTGTTCCAATAGATGTCTTATAAGCTATCCTATAAGCCCACAGTGTAGAGTACAATTTTTGATCCCAATCTATCCTTGAACCAGATACTATTTTAGTCAATACAGTGCATAAAGTTTTATTTGTAGCTTCAGCCTGTCCATTTGCCTGTGGATGGTATGGAGCAGATTTTTTGTGAGTTACCATGAAGATTTTCAATAACTTCATTAATGAAATGTGTGTCATGATCATTGAAAATTTCTATTGGTAGACCATATCTAGCAAAGATATTTTTATATAGAAACTGTGCAGTGGTCCTTGCATCAACTTTCTATGTGGCTTTAGCTTTAGCCCATTTAGTGAGATAGTTCGTGGAAACAATGATATATTGGGTGTGAGTTTTGTAAGCGGGAGGTGAAATTGGTCCTACAAAGTCTATACCCCACTTAGCAAATTCCCTAGCTCCCATTGTTGGCCTTAAAGGCATCTCATCCCTCTTTATTGACACTTGGTACACTGGCAAGCATCACATCTTTTAACATATTCTTCAACGTCCAAATGTAATGTAGGCCACCATATTCAAGCAATTAAGTGAATTTTTGATGTCTTATCCTCTAAGAAATACACTCCGCTTATTCCTCCATGTGCCTGCGCTAATATTGGCAAATACGTTCTTTCTATTGCAGATATCTTGAGTTGATTATTCTTTTCTCTCTTATACAGCTGATTTTCAATCAATGTGAAGTCTCGAGCCTCTATTACTATGGCCCTTTGACGTGCTCTAGAGGTATTTTCAGGAAGCATTCTCAGTCAATTATATATTGATTTCATTTTGGTGTAATTGTTACTTGAAACAACCTTGCATGTTCTACTTGTGGTTTAGAACTGCATGTAGCACAGTTAGTAACATACTCATGAACATCAGCACCCTTATTTGGTCAATAAACTCCTAATTGTTTCAAGCACTGCTATGTTTTTGTTTGCAAGCGATGAAATGCCAAGTCTTGGACATGTGCTTCTAAAAGATAGCAGTCATACTCTTTTGAACTTATGCATAACTGTAAAATATTGTCTGAGCCTAAATGATACAAATGTCTGCCAAATTGAAACTTCTTGGATTGCCGAACCATTTGTCATTTTAATTATTGCTTAGTCATATCAAATTCTCCTCCATGGGATAGTAAACTAACTATCTTCCGAGACCACTTAGGTACCATTTCAACATTGAAAAGATATGCATCAAGGATGTCATTGTCTACCCCTTCTGGAGCTTCTCCATTTGGAAATCTAAAAAGATGATATGCTTGAAGATGGATCTTGCCCTTTTTAACCACTACCATAAAATCAAACTCCATCAATATGATATACCATCATACAAATCATCTGATATTGCATGGTTTGTTTACAAGGTATAAGAGGGCTTGATGATCAGTGAAAAACAAAAACTTGTTCGCAAGGATATAATGCTAAAATTGCATGATTTGTTTACAAGTTATAAGAGGGCTTGATGATCAGTGAAAAACAAAAACTTGTTCGCAAGGAGATAATGCTAAAATTTCTTAATAGCATATATCATCCCTAGCCCTTATCTCTCAGTGATAGTGTAGTTCTTTTCAGCACTGTTAAGTTGTTTGCTTGCATAACAGAATGGGAAATCCATATTCTTTTCTCCTGGCTGAGCCAAGATGCATCCTATAGCAAATGCCAAAGCATTAATATGAACATGAAAGATATTTTCCCAATCTTGTGCTTTTAATACTGGGGCTGATATGAGTGCTCTCTTCAACTTTTTAAATGATTCCTCACACTCATCTATCCATACAAAGACTACTATACATTTATACACGGATTAAGCAATGAATGCATGCATGTGTATAAACCTCCTGTAATAACCACAATGTCCCATAAAACATTGTACCTGCTTTGCATTGTTTGGTCTAGGCATTTCTACAATCACTTTTATCTTATCCAAATCCGTAGATATGCCATTCTCTGAGATGATATGTCCTAGGATCTGTCTTGTCTAGCCATGAATACACACTTTTATGGGTTAAGGCAGATCCTATACATCCTGAACTTCTTGAGTACTTTTTTGAGGTGTTTTGTATGTTTGTCTCTGTTAACCCTCGTGGCTCATGGACACCCTATCGCCTACGACGGACACTGTAACCGTATTATTTATTTAAGTAGAGTCAGGCACCGGGCTTGTCGGTCCAATAGGGAAAGGTAGAGTGATCGCCGATGAGAGGCGCACTCTAACACGAACATGCTAGGGTTAGTTGGCTAAGCATGGGCGCCCAAGTGTGAATGGGGTGAGCTCACATAAAAGCCAATTAAACCTAAAATTGAGTCATTATCTCATTGTGCAATAGAAACTGCTCTTGCTCCATCTCCACCTTCTCCTTCACCATCTCCTTGTGTGTGTGCGTGAGAGAGAGAGAGAGAGAGAGAGAGAGAGAGAGAGAGAGAGAGAGAGAGAGAGAGAGAGAGAGAGTGAGAGTGTGTGTGCGATCAAGCGTTGCGGCGGCACGACGGCGACGAGGCAGTTGAGCGCGGCGTAGCGGCGTCTCCCTCTTCTTCGCGGCGAGGAATCCTCTACGGCAGGAGCATAAGGCGGTGAGTGACACACCATTGCCCTCTTGAGCTTACTAGTTAAACTAGTTGTGTGCTTGGAGCCGTCTGCGGCTCATACACGGTGTATCGGCAAGTCCCTTGCTTCGACAGTGCGGCAAGGAGCGCACATTTTTGGCGCCGCTACTGGGAATAGCCCTGCACTAAGCCCAAGAGGCACTTTGTGCTTCTTGTATGAGTGGTTTGCAGTAGGAAAGAAGAGGGAAAGGAAGTTAGCATTTTCTGTTTTTCTGCTGCGTACATTTAGTAGTAGTTAGACAGTTAGCAAAATTCTATTTTTCTGTTTGCACACAGTTAGCATTAGTCACACAGCTAGCATTTCTTGCGTTTTTTGCGTTTTCTGTGTTTTCACTGCACAGTTCTGTCAAGTTTCAATTTCTGCATTTTCTCTGTTTTCTGTGTTTTCTGGTTTGTGCACAGTTAGGCGCACAGTTAGTTAATTAAGTAGGTTAGTAATTAGGTGAACCACTGACTAGCAAGTCAGTAGGTAGGTGGGACAGTAAACAGGTAGGTGAGGTCAACGCGCACAAAAACGCGTACCAAATAATATCTAAAAAAATAAAAAAAAATAAAAAAAATAAAAAAATTAAAAAAATTAAATTTGTTCTTTTTCCAAAAAAAAATATTTTCAAAAAAAAAATTGTTAAAAAAAAAAAAATCCGAAAAATAAAAACGCGAGTGAGTGGGAGGTTAAATTTTCGAAAATAAAAAACGTGAGTTATAAAAATGTACGGGTTGGTCTGTATAAAAGATAGATCGGGATCGGGATCATTTCCCCAAGCCCAAGCCCAAGCCCAGGCCCAGGCCTCAGTCCTATGATATATACTAGACTCACTCTTATATATATACCCTACTCCCTCAAGAGAGAATGAGAGCATGTGGGACAAGTCCTCCACTCTCCTCCCTTCTCTTCCCACTTGCACCCTTAGACTTTCTAGTTTGGGCCTAGTTCCCTACTGGAAATTGATAGTTTTAGGGATTCCGAGGGCATAGAGTGACCAAACGGAGGGATGTAAAGCACGGCACGACCCTCTGACCGATACGCTCGTTTCGAGCTATCACACGGCCCATTCCACGACACGCTCTAAAAAATCTAGCAAAAAAACAAACAAAAAACGTGCTAAAAACTAGTCACAAGGCCTCCTAGGGCCGCTTCTTGACACCTTAGGGTATCAAAAGCACATGCACTTACGCTCTGGGCGGGTGCTAGAATACGAGCATATTGAGGGTGCCTCTGTTCATACGGACACCCATTACCCATCCACGATAGGATCTAGACCCTCAGCGGGGACACAAGGTAGCACCACCCAAGACCCTAAAATAGCCGCTAGTGATTCCTCCTCCGACTCAGAAATCATGGAAGCATACCCTACCCAAAACACTGAGAGAGAAGGCCATGCACCTCCCGAAGTTCCACAGCCTAGTACTAGTATGTTTAGCCGTTTCATGGAAACATTAGGTAGAGCTACTCGCTCGGAACTTGATGCAAATGAAGCACACGAAGGGGGTGGGGAAGTGGACTCTCCTTTCACATCGCACGTGGACCCCACACCCCCAAAGAGTGTCCATGTGGATATCCTGCCAACTTCTTACCAAGAAGGCCCTGTTGAGCTGCCTCCTTCAGAAGTTCCCTCTAGAGTACCGTTGGTGACAAGTAAAACCACGGGGAGCAACATTGCTTCTACCTCACAAGAAACCGTTAACACGTCGACTCTAGAAGGATTGTTCATTAATGATCATTGGACATACGACCTCCACACTGAGGTGTTGACGGATCTACACTCTGGCCACGCCTACCATGTAGGATGGATAGAGATTGTACAATCCACCTCTAGTGCCACGAGCATCGAAGATCAACAGAAAATGATCTGTAATGTTATCCATGGCATTATTCAATCAGAAAGGCAAAACCGAGGGGTAAATATACTCTCAACTGGCCCCATGAGATTTCTGGATACGAGCAAGGCTCAATAGCCTACTCTATCACAAATGGAGACTCCTCTAATGAGCCCCATGGACCCATCTTACGTCATTTCACCTGGGGTCTCTATGCAATCTGAGCCTCCGAGCGACAACTTTAGCTTCCCTAACTTGGCTCAACCCTCTATTAAGGAAAACCCAGTGCTCACTCCAGGGATAAGCCTGACAGAGAATGTACCGATGACATCTACGGTTAGCGCAGTGCCACTACCTAGTGTCGTAGTACCTAATATGGGGCCTCGACCGTATGTGCCTCTAGCCCCTTATGCACACATGGCCCCCACACCTCCAATTGTACCACTTGCTTATGCTCCTCGAGTGCCGCTCCCTAGCCCTTATCCGAGTGGACCTATGCCCGGTTATGTTCCATATCCTGCATCATCCACACATATGCCAAGACCGGTACCCGTCCCTCTCCCACATATGATTCCAAGAGTACCTCCACCGGCCCTGCCTCCTCACATAGGTGACTTGGCAGCGTTTGCTCAAACCATAGGTCGATCTATCGCGGAAAATATGCGTCATGCATCTGATAGAGAGCCTAGAAGTAAGGCAGTACAAATTGCCAAACTCACGCAAAAATTCAATGGGGACGAAGATGCTAGAAAACACATTGAAGTGTTTGAACAAGTATGTGATTCCTTAGGGGAACGCAATGAACTACATAAGTGCAATGCCTTAAGCTTGACATTAAGTGGGAAGGCTGGAGATTGGTATAGGACCCTAAGAGTGGACGAGAAAACAATCTACCCTACCCTTCGGAGGTTGTTTCTAAAGGAGTACATACGAGAAGGTGTGCTTTGGGGTGTAGCATCTCAGCTACAGAAGGCCGAACGTAAGGAAGGAGAGTCAGTAAGGGACTTCATTAGTCGTCTAAAGCACTTAAACTCTCGTTGCCCTGTAAATGAGCGCTTCAACAATAACCAACTGCTTGATCGATTCATTCGAGGGTTGAGGAATGAAGGAATCTATAATGGACTAGTGATTAGAGGTATCACAACCTGGGAAGATGTCACTGCCAATGCAATCCAATTAGAGGACAACTTGATGATAGCAGGCATGAGGGTGTCTACCGACACGAGATCCACTAGCTCACAAGCCATTGAGTATGAACCCATGACTGCAAAGCCCATTGCCAATGAGCCAAAGGTATTTGAGACATTCTTGACAGACCTCACCAAGGCAATCCAAGAGTCTCTTAAGGATAATCGACCCCCTCAAAATAGTCACATGTATCCAAGAAGGGAGCAACAATGGTGTTCCATTTGCTTAGGTCCACATAGCACTAGTGAGTGCCCTACGTTTAGAGTAAAATTTAATGGAACTTGCAACGCATGTGGTAGGTATGGTCACCAAGCTAAGGATTGTTTAATGATCAAACGCATTATGGCAAATAGACCACCTGTAGCCTGGACGGATGCACCTCGAGCTCCTGTATTGATGCCTGCTCCACTTGTTGAGCAACTACCGCAACACATGGTCCCTAGACCTCAAAATGTTGTACAAGCTACACCGCTACCACCTCCTGTGCTAGGACCGCAGCCCCCGCATCCAAGAGTCGCCTCTATGAACCAAGTGGGTTGCGAACCATCAAATGCTTATGCAGATGGCTGTGAGGAGGAAATAGACACTAGTATTGCCTACGGACTTGATACATTGGAAGAGTGTCCTATATACTACATGGAAGATTGTTGGGGGCAAGTCAAGCCGGTTTATCAAGCTGCTGCTCTCGCATCCAGAGGTCAAAATATCAACACCCAGGCTAGGAGGCCACCTCTTCAATGCTACGAGTGTGGTGGACCACATCGGGCAGCGGAGTGCCCTATTAGGCTGCAAAAGAATGCTGCACAGATGCAAATGAATCAAGGGAGCACGTCTGCAATGCCAATACTCACATGTAATCGTTGTGGCATAGATCACTTGATTGCCCAATGCCCCTATAACCCAAATGCGCCTAAAATCACACCCCTAAATTTGGTCGAAATTGCTAGTGTGACATCACCAATACCACCCGTCGCACCCGCTTATGCGATTACACGGTCCATGCTTCAAGGGCCAGGCCATATCCTCGAAGAGAGAGATACCGCGTCAGTTATCCAAGCAAATAAAAAGAAGACACGAAGGAAGAGGTCGTAGAATACGGGAAATTCAAAGCCAAGTTCCAAAACAAACATAGGAACAGGAGATGACCCCGTGTATATGAATGACCTCGAGGACGATTCAGATTCAATCGAGACAATGGAGACTAGAACCAATACCACAAAGAGAAAGACCGACAAAGAAAACCGTAACATGGAACCAAATGAAAACCGAATAAGAGAAAACCATAAAGAGCCTCTGAAACACCACAAGTGTTTCCAAATCCAATCCAAGACCCCCAAGATAAACCGCAGGGGCAAAAAGGGAAGAATCGTAAAAAGAAGGTTGGGACGTACCCAAACCCAGTAGACGAGATTGAGCAAGTGAAACATATAAGAGGTTTAGTGGAGGAGACTCAAAGGAAACTAGAACCAGAACCCATGCATGTCAAAATTCATGACACAGTGTTTCCCACGCAAGTTCATCCACCCCACATGAACCATAGACCGTTAGCCATATCTAGTATCATCCAAGAAGGGAGTGAGGACGGGGCATCAGGAAGTGAGCATACACCTTTCTTGTTGGAAAGGATGTTTAACGAAGGAATACCTGATCCCATTGAGGAATATGAGATTCCATCCTCACCAGTTCCTAGTCAAGGACCTACACCCTGCAAAATGCCAATGAATGTTGCCAAACTAGTGGACTTCATGTCTTCTGAGGTCCGAACCACGATCATAGCAAAGCTGTATGGAGATCCTGAGTTATTCCTTGCACTTCGAGCATTCCTTAACGGAGAGCTACGAACGGGATTACCGCAGTTTGCGCAACCAAATAGTCCTGACTCGATTATGATTGATGAGGAAAATCATGTGCAATCACTTGACTTAGATGGACACGAGTCTGTGATCGAGGTACCCATTAACGAATTAGGGCAGTATTTTGAAGGCGACGAGTCTAATGCGACCCTACCCATCACTACCAAGGGATTAACTATAAAGGGAATTCTTGAAGGTGGTGCGGGAGTTAGCATCGTTACAAAAGATTGTTGGGAATCCATGGGAAAACCCCGCCTCAGTGTTACTAACATTGTGGTAAAGATGGCAAATGGTACCATAGCCAAACCTATGGGGATGCTCAAGGATCTTAAGATCAAAGTTCTAGGACACAAGGTACGACATACCTTCATTGTAATGGATTTCTCTAAACACCTTATGTCATATGAAATGATTTTAGGACGACCATTCATGAGAGAAGCACAAATGGTTCATGATTGGTCTAAAAATCATGTCTATTTGCAATTCCAAGACTCCGTCCTTAGAGTGGATTTGGTGACTGGTAAGGTACACCCCTTAGGGAGTAAAACCATTATTGATCATCGCTCTGACACCACCGTTCACTCGGCCCCACTACAATATTGTTACACTTGTAAGAAGGATACAGACATTGGTCAAGATTCTCCTTACATGGATGTGTTACCGGGTATGACGGAATCAGACAACGTAGACTGGGTACACCTAGCTGCAACCATAGATACCTGGGGAAATAGAGGAACCACTTGGGTCACACCAGAGGGGGAAGAGGTACCACAAATTGCACCTCTGAACATGATAAGTGCCATACATGCATCTTCTAAGGGCAAGGCAATTGTGGACCAATCTGATAGTGACACCGATAGCTCAATAGAAGACTTTGACCAACACGACTTGGACACTGACTCCCAGAGTGAAACGGATTCTGAATCTCATGACTTAGAGAGTGGAGCAAGTTTAGAGTCAAAACATTCGGAAGGACCGAGCACATCAACCGATGATAGCTCCCCCGAGAGTGAAGAGGACACCAACGAGGACTCCTTTGGTGAGCCAGATCTAAATGCAAATCAAAAGCAGGTCTCAAATAAGAAAAATAAAAACCTTAAGAGGCGTCGATATCGAGCCAATATACGTGCTAGGATAAAAGAGAAGAGATCCTCAGCAGAATGGCTCAGTTATATAGGGGCATGTGATGCTCATCAAAAATTGGTAGACAATTGGGGTGAATATCTCCAAAATGTTATGTGGTGTAGACCACGACCCCATGACATAGCCCAATTAGAGATCATAGACAAGCCAAAGTTGAGCCGCACTGCAAGGAGGTGTCAAAACCAAGAGTTAGCTCGACAACACAAGAAAGCAGAAATGGAAGCACAAACCAAAGCACAACCAGAATCCACAGACTTGCATCCTGCACCAGAACATTTCAAATCTTACACCACAGGGGAAGCAAGGGTTGTGTACACAAAAGCCCAAAGAATACCTATCGATGGGAATAATGGAATCTATGATGGTCCGGCAATAGTTAAAGAAATAGAATTAGCTGACCCCGGTGAAGAATCAAAACCTGTTTTTATTGCCCAAGACCTCACAGAAGTTGAAGAGGCGGTCCTCAAAGAGCTTCTCAAGGAATTCAAGGACGTATTCGCTTGGACATACCATGATATGAAAGGTGTTCCACCTTCTGTGGTCCAACATACAATCCCTATGATTAGCACTGCGAAGCCCGTACAACAAAGACCCTACCCGATGAATCCTAAGTACGCAAAGATCATTCAAGAAGAACTAGAAAAGCTTATCAAATGTGGGTTCATATATCCTATTGAACACTCTGAATGGGTGTCTCCAATAGTTATCGTGCCAAAAAAGAATGGGAAACTCAGGGTGTGCGTGGACCTCAAAAAAGTTAATGCAGCTACTAGAAGAGACCATTACCCCCTACCATATTCCGAACATGTACTCAAAAGAGTTGCAGGCAAGGAAGCTTATAGCTTTCTAGATGGGTACTCAGGCTACAACCAAATCACGATAGCGCTAGAGGACCAAGCTAAAACTGCCTTCATCACAGAATTTGGCGTGTTTGCATTTCGTGTGATGGCTTTTGGCTTAACAAATGCCCCTGCTACATTCCAACGATTAATAAACACTGCTTTTAAAGAATATTTGAGAGAGTTTTGTGAAGCTTTCTTAGACGACCTTTGTGTTTAGTCTTCTTGGAAGGAACATCTATCATGTTTGCGGAAGGTGTTTGAAAAGTGTAGGTTATATCGTATCTCATTGAACCCGTTCAAATGCCAATTTTGGGTCAAGCATGGAGTTATTTTAGGGCATATAGTATCCAAGAATGGTATCTCAACCGATGAGAGCAAAATTAAAGTGATTCTAGAGTTACCACCACCAACCAATTACAAGGGAGTTCAAAGGTTCATGGGACACGTGGGTTATTATCGACGGTTTATTTTATTTTTCGCTGAGATAGCACGTCCTTTGTACAAGCTTCTCATTGAATTTAAATGGACTGAAGAGTGTGACCAGGCCTATGAACAATTGAAGAAAACACTAGCAAGTGCTCCGATTTTAAGGACACCTAACTGGGATGTCATTTTCCATGTGCATATTTATGCATCAAACTTTGCTATTGGGTGTGTTCTCGCTCAACCAGGAGAACATAAATTGGACTATCCCATTAGCTTTGCAAGCCGTCAATTGAACGATGCTGAAAGGAACTACACCACTACAGAGCGAGAAGGTTTGGCAATGGTTTATGCAGTAAAGAAATTTCGCTACTACCTTCTGGCAAAAAAGTTTGTATTTTATGTGGACCATCAAGCGTTGCTGTATCTGGTAAACAAGCCATGCTCCACAGGAAGAATCACACGATGGTTGTTAATTCTTCTGGAGTTTGATTTCACGATTGTAGTGAGACCCGGTAAAAGGCACGTCATGGCTGATCATTTGTCTCGCATACCCAATGGTGAAGCCCCCACAGGAGTTGATGATGAATTACCCGATACTTCCCTATTCATAGTTGAGACTATGCCTGAATGGAGTGAGAACATTGTTAACTTTTTAGTTAATGGTTTTCCACCCAAGGAACTTCGTAAGGATATCGCTCGAAGGCTAGTAAAAGAATGTGAACCCTATTGTCTGATTGCCGGAACTCTGTATAGATTAGGCAAGGATGATATTCTTAGGCGTTGTGCCCGCGAGGATGAATATTTGTATATCTTGCAAGAAGCACATATTGGCATAGCAGGAGGTCATTTTTCAGGAGACCTGACTGCTAGAAAGGTGCTGCAATCAGGCTATTGGTGGCCAACTTTATTTAAGGATGCATCACTTTTTGCAAAAGGGTGTGATGAGTGCCAACGTTACAAGACCACACAGCGCAAAGACAGAATGCCCTTACATCCTATTAAAGTAACCCAACCATTTGAAAAATGGGGCTTAGACTTTGTAGGTCCAATTAGTCCCGCAGCTCGCAACACTCAATCTCGATATATTCTAGTTGCTACGGACTATGTAACAAAGTGGGCTGAAGCTAAGGCTTCACAAAAAGCTGACGCGAGGACAACAGCTAAGTTTCTTTTTGAGAACATTATCACAAGATTTGGTTGCCCTTTTGAAATTGTTAGTGATAATGGTACCCATTTTATAAATGAGGTAATAAGAGAGCTTACCACGACCTTTATGATATCCCACCATAAGTCTACACCTTATTACCCGCAAGCTAATGGACAAGCCGAGAGCACCAACAAGACTCTAATCTCTATTTTAACCAAGACGGTAGAAGCTCATCGCGCTGATTGGGATTTGAAGTTGACATCTGCTCTATGGGCTTATCGTACTGCTTATAAAGTGGCTATTAATTGTACGCCATTCAAAATGGTATACGGCCAAGAAGCGGTTATGCCTTGGGAGTTTGTCATTCCTAGTCTTAGGGTAGCTTCGCAAGAAGGATGGAATGGTAACCCCTTAACTGAGCGTTTGTTTATCTTAGAAAAACTAGACGAAGAGAGACAGTTGGCTGTGCAAAATGCTCTTGTGGAAAAGGATAGGAGAAAGAAGTGGTTTGATCGCCATGTGAAGGACAAGGACATCAAAGTTGGTGATAAAGTCCTTATGTATGGAGTACATAAAGAGAAGAAAAAGTTGAAATATGCTGGTAAAGGACCATATAGAGTATGTGAAATTACCCCACAAGGTACCCTTCGTGTGGAAACTCTTGATGGAGTTGAAACCATTGGATTCCTCAATGGGAGTAAATTCAAAAGATATTATGATCCTTTAAGCCAAGAAGAACTACGGGCCATTCATCAAAAGAAGGCCGCCAAAGCACAAACCGAGTTAAACAAGATACAAGCTCAAGCTGAGGCTAAGGAGCGACAACAACGTATAAGACAAAAACGAGAGGCTAACCTTGGAGTCACAAATGCATTCCACGTGGAAATCGAAGAGGATGGGTTGGACTCTGACACACCTCTACGATACCCTATTGAGTTAAATAGTGCCTATGGAAAAGTGCTATATAACGCCTTATTGGACACGGGTGCTAAATATAATCTGCTATCCTATGGGGTGTGGTGTCAGTTAGGGAAGCCACCTCTATCTGAGAGTATTATCCAAGTCAAGGGTGTCAACAAGAAAAAAACTACGGTTCTTGGAATCTGGCACACTTCTGTCAGTTATGACAATGGAATTGTAGCTCAAGACTTTTTGGTCATGCCTACTGGAACTATGGAGGGTAATATAAACCTAGGCCGCACGTGGATGATAGCCACCAAATGCACTATTGATTGGGGGATTGGGGGTGTTACAACGCAAAAAACAACTCTTAGCCCTACCACTCAAGCCATAGTCCCTGAGATATTGCCTAAGGAAATAAAATCCAAGACATTGCATGTCCAGGAGGTTGAACCATACGTCCCCATAGCCCAACTCTCTAGAGCTTCAACTGATGTAGTTGAAAGAAAGCTTGAGACACACAAGAACCATCCTAATATAACAGAGAAAACATACAAGTGGGTCCCTAAAGCCTATGTAGTGAGCATGGTTGATGCAAAAAAACGGAAACCTAGTAAGAACCGTACCACTCACTCCAAGAAATGTAAAGAAACGCTGCGTTGGATTCCTAAACGACTATTGGAAGCCCAAGGATACTATGAAGGAAATGATCAAATATGGGTGCCCAAACGTAAAGTGTACTCTTACCTGTCACCTGGCCCATGTAAACCCAATCCTGTGTTTCCAAAACAAATTGAAAATCGCGGAAAGGAAAAAATCATGGAATGTTACACACCCGATCTAGAGCTAGTTTGGGTACCAAAGAAAGAACGATTTGTTCCACCTAGCTCAAGAACAGGGAAATCAAATGAAGCTTCTTGCTCTTCATGTAGTTCCTATACGCAAATAGAAGCTTCGACACAACCTCCACCTACCATTGTACATATCCATACAAGCACGAAAGAGTTTGCACCTCTCGGGGTAAGTTCACCACCTACAACAACGTTGCAAATAAAATCATGGGAGAGTACCTTACCACCCTTGCAACTAGATGAAACGCATGGGCGGTCGAAAACTATTGGTTAAAACCTTCACCCATAACAACTTGGAACAATTGGTTTCAAAAGGTGACGACCTCATTCCAAAAGGTATGATCTACCCAAGGAAGGCGGGAGTGTTTGCTAACATCAATCATTCACTCGCTCCCCTCTCAACCTTCCTCCCTGACCTCTCAATTCCAATCTTAGGGAATGTATATATATAGCCTTATACTCACAAAAAAACAAAAATAGTAAAGAGCAAGAGCGACTAGCAACGAGAGAGCACCCTATCAGATCTTACATATAAGTCCAAATTCACCGTGTCAATTCAAGAAACACACAAAAACAACTCTTATGTTTTAAAGGCCTAACCAAATCTATCTGTCTTGTCAGAAATGGCTACTTCACCAGAGGCATGTACTTCTATTTTTGATGAAAGGTACCCTTTGTCTTTTCCTCAAGTGTTCTACGTATGCTACCCTATACTTTCTTGCGAATGGGATTTGATAGAGAGCCTTGCATGTGAGAGAAATTTTGAGGAGTTAGAATGGCTGATACATCTATGGCTAACTAGTGAGATCCCTACCCAGTAGCGAATGTGTCTCCAATAGCACATGCTTATTCTTTTGCACAAGATGAGTATCCACGCATCACGAGGTTCTTGATTAGCATGCTTGCACAAGAGGATGATGAAGAGGAACTAATAGAGACCGAGGAAGACTATGGCCTCACGGACAACGATTTTATTTATCTAGATGATGAGGATAGAGGCCTAGCCTTAGGGTGGCCACCCGGTTTATATAATATCCTCTTTCCTTGATTCTAAAAGGGGTGACAGATAGGTAGGTTAGGGGTCTAGATTGTGTTTTGAGTTTGTTTTTTAGGAGTTTTAATTTTTCACACTGACATGCCTCCTAGAGGTATAGTGCCTGTTTTTGGATGTGTTAGGTAGGACTTATATGGATCTCCATCCACATGGCTGAGGACATCTGCTTCAACGAAATGAGCCACTCCATACCTCCAGGTGTACTACTTTCCATGATTCATGTTGGTGGATATGTGTAATTGCTAATAATGATTTTTCATTCTTTGTTTGAGTGCAATAGTTATGATTGTTATCTGCCATTATAGATGTATAAATTTGTCTTTGCTTAAGTTGATTGAACTCCAGTTTAATCTTATGGATGAGCCTGGAGATGAGGAGACCGTGACTTTAGGTTAACTCATTTACTTGACCACTAGGCCTAGTTAATAAAATTATCCGAGTATTTGAGACCTTAGGAATGTTTTAGGCAGAGAAAGGCTTGCTCACTCAAACAACAAAAAACACTAGTGCGAATACCAAGGAAATGGAAGAAAAAAAAAAAAAAAACATAAGTGCCACAAATGAAAAATCTTACGCTGGAAGAGAAATCCTGGCTTGAATTGGTACTTCACTCACATGTATTGTCTATGGTACTAGAGCCCTAGAGGTTCCCAGTGTGGGCGCTTTTCCTTGAGAAGCAAAAAACCCCGGACATACAAAATAAGCACACACGTCACATGATTGTGACCCAAAAAATAAAAAATTAAAAGACTTCCATTGAGCTTACAGTTAACATTTCAAGCTTTTGTTTGCAGTTGTGAGAGCAAGTTGGCTAATCAAAGCTGAAAAGCATAATTAGGGAATCTTGCATTTAGATAATCTTCTTAGCTTAGCTAGTACTAGAGTAGTTGTTTTAACCTTAGTCATAGCTAACTAATTGATAGACTCACCCATAAGCTCAAAACTCTTGATTAATTAATTTACTCAAAGTGCAATTTATTTGTCCTTAATGGCAGTCTAACATTTCATAAATCTTGCATTTACTCATTTCCACATGTACTTTACATTCCCCTCATGATTTATGGCAATATAATTCCGCTTGCTAAAACAGTGACTTTGCCTTGCAGATTCAAATCTAGATGCTCTACAACATGGACATACCAAGCTTCAACTCAATAGCTTCCGAGGACGGAATCTACATCAGGAAGGGGGGCAATGTTAACCCTCGTGGCTCATGGACACCCTATCGCCTACGACGGACACTGTAACCATATTATTTATTTAAGTAGAGTTAGGCACCGGGCTTGTCGGTCCAATAGGGAAAGGTAGAGTGATCGCCGATGAGAGGCGCACTCTAACACGAACATGCTAGGGTTAGTTGGCTAAGCATGGGAGCCCAAGTGTGAATGGGGTGAGCTCACATAAAAGCCAATTGAACCTAAAATTGAGTCATTATCTCATTGTGCAATAGAAACTGCTCTTGCTCCATCTCCACCTTCTCCTTCACCATCTCCTTGTGTGTGTGCGTGTGTGTGTGTGTGTGTGTGTGAGAGAGAGAGAGAGAGAGAGAGTGAGAGTGTGTGTGCGATCGAGCGTTGCGGCGGCACGACGGCGGCGAGGCGGTTGAGCGCGGCGTAGAGGCGTCTCCCTCTTCTTCGCGGTGAGGAATCCTCTACGGCAGGAGCATAAGGCGGTGAGTGACACACCATTGCCCTCTTGAGCTTACTAGTTAAACTAGTTGTGTGCTTGGAGCCGTCTGCGGCTCGTACACGGTGTATCGGCAAGTCCCTTGCTTCGACAGTGCGGCAAGGAGCGCACAGTCTCTCAAGAGAGAGTGTACACATAGATCATCCATATAAATTTCCAAGAATATTCTCAAGTATTCTTGAAAAGCATGTGCCATTAATCTCTGGAATGTTTTCGGGGCATTAGTCAATCCAAACGGCATGACTCTATACGCATATATACCTCAATTTGTGACAAATGCCATCTTATATTGATCTTCAAGCGTGATTGCAAGCTAGTTGAGGCAGAGAATCCATCTAAGAAGGAATATGCCCGCTTTCTTGCCACTCATTCTAGAACATGGTCAACGATAGGCAAAGGATAGTTGGACCTTATTGTGGTTGTATTGACCTTCTTTGAATTGATACACGCTCGGAGTTTACTATTCTTCTTAGGCACTACCACAATTGGAGATACCAAGTCGGTGTGTTCTATCTCGTAGACGAACTCAGCTTCCTTCAGTTTATCAATCTCTTCCTTGAAATGCTTAGCAAATGTATCATTATACATGTACGGTCTCTGTCGGCTAGGCTTTGCATCAGGTTTCAATGAGATCATGTGCTTGTATATTGTCGGATCTACTTCTTTTACGTTTTTATATGACCAAGAAAACACGTCTTTGTACTCCATGAGAAGACTTATGAGCTTCTCTTATTCTTTCAAACTTAGATCAATTTCTATATATATCGGCTTAGGCTCTTCTCTTGGTTCTGCCAAGTCTATCTTCTTTGCGCCCGTTTGCCCATCATATGACTCCTTGTCCTTTCACTATCGTATGGGATGAGTCATCACTACCTTTCTGTCTTAGATAGTGAATTTTCTATAGTGGGAAGGCACGCTCATCTTTTTGTCATTTTTCTCATCCTCTTCCTCACCACTCTCTATTTCCATTGTCCACACTTCCCTCATACTTTTCTTAAGCTCTTTTGTATTTCTTATTCCTCTCAAATTTGGTCCACTTAGTTTCTCGAAACTCGTCTAGTCCTGGTTCTTTTGTTTTCTTGGGTTTTGTTTCAATTTCAAACTTTCAAGTTTGTTTTCTCAGGTTTCTTATGCTATCTCATGTCTTAGGATCCTGAGCTCTAGAGAATCTTCTTGAAATTTTGTCTTTAACACAATCTTCAACTTTTACAAACATAAAAATTTTGTGTGTTTTACCTCTTATTCTAGGCATCAGATTATCTATAGCCATGTGCTCAGCTCTCTTTTCCTTACAGCATTGTTGACGTCTAGGTCTTTTATTGCAAAAGTCATAGAACCTAACATCTACTATTGTTTACTCTTGTTCACTTGGGTTGTTAGATCATTCATTATCTGCATCATCATCTTGCTCAAGATGCTCTAGAGAGTCATAAAACAACTTCTCTTCATCTACTTCCATCGATTTATCTTTTTTGGATGGTTCCTCATCTTTCCCATTTGCCCCATTAACCATATAGTATGGGACCACATCATAACCATCTTTGTCATAAAATTTTGTCATCGGACCATCCAAAATAGCACACACATCCAAGGTTGCTAGAATATGTGTCCATTCTAAAGGATCTAAAGTTTCTTCAGGGAAGGATTCAAGAATGTATTCTTATCTTCAATCACCCTTTCTAAAATACACTCTTCTTGTTTTAAGCTTCCGCAATGAGATGCTCCACACATCCATGCTCCTTTGGCTTCCCTAACCAAGATAGAAGTTCAGATTCTGCTAATGTAGCTAAATCAAACTTGTCAACAAGTGGGTTTTAGTTCACATCTTTGTAACTATGGTCTTTAAGATTTATGCGCATTGTGGTTTCCATGTGACTAATGTATATATGACCATAACCACAGTCTTGGACCATCTTCAATTATCGCATGAATGGTCGTCCAAGTATTATTTTATAGTTGTTCTTCTTCCAAAATCTACTATAGCAAAGGTATGCTCATACTCAATGCCACAAGAAGTAACAATTACCTTCTCTAAAAGTCCTAGGGATTTCTCCATGTAACCATATGCTAATTTCAATGTCATCCTTGTGGATCTAATGGTAGTTTTCCCCATTTCTTCCATATCTCTTTGGTTGCAATGGCCACACCCACTTTGTTGTCAAGAATTGCCATGGTTGTAACACCTTGAAACTCAACGAGGAGCATAGTATTGCCATCCTTGCCTTCACAATACTCTCCTACCTTGTTTAAGGGTATTGGTCACATGTTTAATTGAGGCTTTTACTGCTCCTGATCCCTTCTTGTATCTGTGAAGTTGGATCTTTTACACTAGAATTTTATAAGCACTTTCCGACTTTCGTCCACATGTTTGATCGTATGCGGAGAAGCTCACCTAGTATAATGGTGCAAGTCACACTGTGTAGACGATATGTTTATCAATCCTCTAGAGTCCATCACCTTTTTTTAAGAGAGTCTTTGTGATGGGAGTGCTTTTACATCAAACTTTGCTTCATATTATCCCATGTAAGAGGGTAAGGTTCTCACAGATTGGGGGTGGCTATCTAAAGATCTTACAGATCCTCTATTCCCCCAATATGAGTGAATGTCCAGATTTGCTTGAGATCTTGCCTCAAATTCCTCAATAGGAGGAAGAAAGACATCCCTTCATTTATTGGTATTGTTAACTCTCTGACTTAGCTCATCTGCCTCGTTTGCTTCTCGCATTTGTTTCCAAAGTTCATCTAATTCATCCTCTTCTCTGTATATCTCAGGTATGATAGGATGGAAACCATCATCAGATGCCTGATCTGTGGTATTCATCACTACTCTTGGATTTTTAAATAACTTCACGGGTTCTAATTCAGCTTTGGGAATCTTAGTTATCTTTTCGAGGCTTGTGTCTTGGTGAGACCATTGGTGTTGGAGTTGAAACCTCTATCCAACCCTCTGGTTTTCTTGTCAGTGGCTCTAACAAAGCTTGGGCTATTTGGATCATCTTCTGACATATCTCCAACCTTTTTTTTTCCAACTCAGTGTATGGGTATGTCATCCATCTTTGTTCCTGATTCTGGTTATTCTTAAGCCGTGCCTCATAAGCTTTCATAAGTGCATCTAGAGGTTCATTCTCTTTTTCAACTAGTACATATCCTCCCAAACTTGCTTTTTTTGGTTCCTCATTCTTCTTAGGCTCTACGGCTTTTGGGATTTCCAACCTAGGACTGGTTTGATTATCAAGTATTTTTAATATGTCCCTGGTTTGTTTTAGCACCTCAATCAGGGATGTTTGTTCACATTCCTTCCTAGCTTTTATGCGTGCTTTCCTAGCCTTCCAAGTGTTTTGTTGGCTTTTCTATTCAAGACTAGGCGCATCTATTCTAGGTTCTTCAATTATTGGTTCTTCCATTGCTTTTTTAGCTTGTGCTCTTGTGACAACCTGTATAGGTATCACCGTTACATTTTCATAACCACTACTTGATGGGGTTGCCTCTAATATGTTCAACGTTGTTTTCACCATTTTATTTGGGTTTTTCGCGTGATCATTAATCAAATGAGTCATTCCACAATTTGAATAGTATACATTTACTCTAATGATCTTTGTATGAGGACAATCTTTCATAAGGTGGTCACCACCACACTTGTAGCACGGTCCTAATTGTTGTCGAGGCTCTCTTGGAGCCGGTCTCTATTGATAGGCAGGCCTTTGTCCTGCGAAGACACCATTGGATATGAGCAATAATGTTATTCATCTAGTTGTATCTACCTTCTCCTGCAACATGAGCTAATGTTAGTAGTCCAACATTCCCAATCATGCTTCAAGCTTCCAATGCTTTTGGCTCTTTGGGTGGATAATATGCTGAACTAGTCATATATCCACTTGGGTCTTTGTAATATGCATGCATAGGCACTAAGTCTTGTTCCATTCGGTTCTTCTAAAGTGGGTGCATACCTAATGCCTACTAGTCTTGCTCTTGGGAGAGGTGGTTGTTGCTCCAAAATTGGTTGTGGATGTTCAACCCCTACTGGCCTTGACAAATTTCTTATTGTATACCTAGGCATTGGTGGTACTTGAGGAGGTGCTTCTTGGGCTGGTGGGGCATATTGTCACTCTCTCACATACCCCTTGTTGAGTAACACTCTCTCGTTGCATGATCCGTCCATTTTTGCTCAATGGCACACCATTTAGGTTGCTTAGCCTGTGGCTAAGCAAATGGGCTTATCCTTTTGAGCACTTCTTCAATAAGTTTCTCTTGACTTACAACTGACTTGCTCTTTTGTGCTGATTTTGTGGACTTAGTTATGCTATGTTGTGATGATGAATCATCATCTAAGTCTTTATAGTCACCTTCCTTGTAGACAACATAGTTGTCTACTACTACATATAGGGCTTCTTTGGTCAATTCATTTAGAGTTGAGCTCTTTTCTATAAATCCATTTAAAGGTCCCTGTTCCTCAGTCCTTGGATAAATATCAACATGAGTCTGGGCTATGTTGGTAACTCTTCCACATGGGAAAATTCTACGTAGCGTTTCAACCTTAAAGTCCCTTTCTAACCGATTCTCCCTCTTTTTGCTTGAACTTATGGATTTTCGAGATTGTATTGTGAGCTATCCCTCTTTGATTACTCGACAAACTCATCAAATACCTCTTTTATTGACTTGAAATCTCTATGTTCAACTGAATTGAACCACGTGGTGGCCCTCCTCTAAAGTTAGTCCAAATATTGCAAATTGCATGGGAAAGTCTAAGATTTTAATGATGTGCACAAATGCTGCCACATGATCCCTCGGATCCCTATTTTTGGAATATTTCTTGTTAACCCATTTTTGGACTTGAGATGGTCTGATCCTATGGTGATCCATCAATCTAAGCATAGGTTCCCCCATTCCTCCTCTATGAGCTCTTTCTGACCTAGGATATGGTACATGTTCCTCACCTAGGGGTGTTCCTAATCCATAATTCCTGATTGGTCTAGCAAGTAGTCGTTCCTCTGCTCGTTCTTGATGTGGTGCTTTAGTGCTGGTCAGGTTTGACATTCTTGTTCTACTCTCATCTTGGTATTGTTGATGGACCGGTGGTATTGGTGGTGCTTCTAGCCCTGACATGGCTTGATACTCATCCCCTTTTGTGTTTGGTTCTAGTGCTACAAACTGCTTGAAATGATAGTGGGAGGTTTGTGAGTTTTGAGGGTTGGGCAATGGCTATCTATTTGATTGCGATATGGTGTCGTAATCATTTGAGAAGGGATTTGTAGATTTGATAGGGATTTCTATGGCTTCTCTTTAGAAGCTTGTGCCAACAACTCTGGCATTATCACTCTCCCTACATCTTCCAGGTGAATTGGCTTGTATTCTCGTCCGTACTTATTGAAAAAAATGATATGGGTTCTAGTTACAGAATATATGAAAACAAGTACATGACTTTGTCTTTGCTTAATTTATTCACATGGGGTTCCATGCAACGGTAGTAAGAGATGTCTCTCCCCTCCTCGTGCTTGTAAATCAATATTTTTGTGAATTGTAGCCACTCTCACTAATGTAGAAGGCTTTTGCTACTTTGTCTCCATACTGATTGTAAATTTTTGGGTCTTTGACAATGAGATAGTGGTTTCCCTCTTCATCGTGGAACGTATCACCATCATCGTTTACTAGGATTACCACTAATCCTCTAGTTGGTCATTCTTCAATACAAAATACATTGACATCCTTAAACATCCGCATACACTAGCGCTCCATGGGCGTTTGTTTCCTTTAGGAAGATTGTCATGTATTTTGATATATTTAAGGGTTTTTGGGAGGTGCTACCTCCCATAGTCCCTTGCTGTTGGAAGCCTTCAAGTTGTTGGTTAGCCATCAACTAATGTGATTCATTGAAAGAGGTGTCAATATCACTACCCTCTTTTATGATTGGTGCTAAAAGATCTATCCTTGTTTAGCTCACACTCTCTTATATCAACACTAAGCTAATTTGGTCTCCTACAACTCTCCTATCTCTTTGAAGACATTTATCAGATCTCAAATTCATCAAATCTTTCACATATAGCCCAATAAGTAAATTTCAACCCAATCAAGTGGGTGCATGGTCAAAAGCAGCATGATTCCTTCAGGTTTGGCTGAGACAATCACCAAGTAAATGTGTTTTGCACCGTTAACATTGTCGCTGCAGGCGTCGATGTCAAAAAGTCCAAGAGGAAGAAGGAGGGGCTCACCACCAACACTGATGCGCTTCCTAGAGCTCTGCGTTCTATCAAGATGGAAGGTTCTACATCACCCACAAAACAGTGCACTTGGCAAGAGTCTTCTTGCAGAATGCATTCTGTCATGGCCGTCGCTCTTGGGCTTGGGGTTTCCGCTTGAATCGTGGCCTGCTGCGTCAGGAAAAGCTTTCTAGAGAGGGAAAGAGATTGAGGAGAGTTGAGGCGCGGGTTTAAGGCGGGCCTCAAGCTTTGAATCTTGTGTCGGCTTCAGCCTCCTACACGTTGCTGAGAAACGACCAAAAGCAGTGATGAATCGTGTGTGGCAGTGTGCACTAAATGGAAAGGCAAAGGGTAGGTAGAAGGGGTTTCATCTCCAATTTCCTGTGTGCGGGATGCTAAGAAAGCGAATTCACGTGCAGGTGAATAGAAACCAGGTCGCATGGCGAGGCGCATTGATGAGATCATCAACAACAAACGGTAGATTTACTGCATATGTTATCAAGGCCTGGCAGGGAGGTAGTATGTGTGTGTGTGTGAGAGCGTTGGTGACAAAAGCACGATAGCTGCAAGCAAGTGATTGGTTTTTTTATGCACCATATTCGGCAGGAGATCATGTGTGTGAGAGTGTGAGTGGGTCAGGCCAGCGGCAAAAAGCCGAGCTGTATTGGCAGCTTCTATGTGTGTGCGTGTTTGTTCGCTAGCCTGGCTTGCCTGTTTTGCAAGCACTGCAGCGGAGAGCAGTGGGACAGGTACATCGCCTTTTTAGGCTTGCAGGGGTCCGGTCTGCGGGGCCAAATGGCCATATGTGTGTCATGCGGCATGTTCCTAAGTGTGTGTGTGTGTGTGTGTGTGTTTTGCGAGCGCTGAGCTAGGCATTGGCAAGGAGCAGGATGGCGAGCAGATCCACCGCAGCAAGCGTGGGGCCACGCGTGCATCACGGCCGAATCACGACAACAGGCAGTCCAAAAGCATCTTATATTTGAATGGTATTTTCAAGGGGAAAGAAACTAGAAAGTGCAACATGTGGGTGTAGTGGCATGCATGAGTGTGCGCTTCATAAGAGCAACAAGAGGGAAACATATGACTTGTCGAGACACGAAAAATTCCGCTAATTTATTATGCCAAATTTTAATTTGATTCAACATGATTATACACACAAATGTTGCAACTTATTCATTATCGCCACATACTTAGTCGATTAAAACACGAATCATAATGGAAACACACTAAACTTCCCTCATTTTGGTCTCAAACCAATTAGGACGTATATTAAGCCATGCATTGTAGATGAAAGCACTGATCATACTACATGCAAAGTTAACTCAATTATTCAATTTCAAAGGTGATTTCGAGCCAAGCTTTGTACACACACTAAAAAGTTCAAAATTCCTTCCCCTTTTGCATAATCATATCCAACAATCAATCATTGAAATTTTGATTGCCACATCCCATGTCAAAAATTTATCCAAATCCAATTGGATTAGTCATTTTTTATCTACTCACACATGACTTTTGGGTATAATTGTGCACACACCTCAATGTATCATTGCCATGTTCATTTCATTTGCAAAATTCTTCCCAATTATCATCATTGCAACTTGGGTTGCTCAATTCCAATATCCCATATCATTCAAGCCCAATGAGGCTTGTCATTTAGGTTTGCATAGCTACACAATTGATTCCGGCATTTGCACATGCACAAATCAACAAAATTTTTACCATTTTCAATCAAATTGGCATAGTGAGTTGCAAAGGTAATGCACATAAATCATCTTCAATTGAGTACCAATTGAATCATCCAAAGTCAATCAATCTCATATACACCAATCTTTTAGGTCTAACAATCATCATAATTGGTTATTGCTACCAATTATTCATTCCAATTTGAATACCGAATGCCATTGAGTAGACACACAAACCCAAATTTAGACCATAATTATATGCAAAAATTACATAGATTCCACATTGCAATGCTCAAATTTCACACTCAATCAATCATAAGTGAATGCATACATGCTCAATTTCTAAAAAATTAACACTATTTTGACCCAATCAAACAATGCACACACTCAAAAATTAAGCACAAAAGATCAAATTTGGCTCAATTGGCATTGAATTTAGGCTTATACCTAATCATTGCACACACTTTTTATGATCATTTCACAATCAAAAATCATTTAGGTGCCCTAATTGACCATCAATCATAGAAAATCAAGTGGTCTTGGATAGGCACACACACTCAATTTTTGCCCAATTTTTTGGCATTTAGGCTTATCCAATGATTGAATTATCCTAGCATACACATCATTTACATGCTTGCATACTCATGTATCATCAATTCCATCAATTTTTATGTATGCACACATTCAAGATTAGGTGCACATACACTTGAAAATTTTGACAGTTTTTTTTCCCTCTTTGGTGCATGCACACACACAATTATTTTTACGCACACAAATGAATTCTTGATGGGAATTAAGCATTATTTGAATACACACAAAGTTTATTAGTCACAATTTGACTATCAATTTCATTCCAAGTGTATCAAATTAGGTGAAAAGTGTAGGTCAATTTGTGTTACACACCTAATTTTAGCAAATAATTAGCAACATTGAACCTCATTAATCAATCAAGAATTGACATAACAAGTGAGTGCACTTACATCGTAATTACACTCCAAGGTATTCCTTTGCTCCACATTAGACGCATCATTGCACACACAAGTGCGTGCACCATCAAATCGGCTCCAAAATTGACCATTTGTAGGTCAAAATCAAACACTCAAATCATCAAATTAGGCATAAATTGGTACAATTAACTTGATTAGAGTGATGATTCCACCTCTTGCAAGGGGATTTCACATACTTTACACTTCAAATGTTAGTGGTTAGGTTAGCAAGTTTAGTCAAAATTAGCATGAAATTAGTACAATTAGCATGGAAATGAAGCGAATTAGAAAGGGTTAGCATGAAATTAGTAAAATTGGGGGTTTGGGGTATTCATAACTCAACATTACCATCAGTTTCTTGCACAAACATCAACAAATCACACCAAAATCGAGTTACACACACTCAAAAACCAACAAAATTAGTAGTGAAATTACTCTATTCTACACATCCTAAACTCACTAGCTTAGGTTATTGATCCCCAGCAGCGGCACCAAATGTAGGGAGGTGTTGTAGCACGACCTAATTGCAACCCACAAAGAATTATCAAATCCGTGGAGCGGCAACCCGGCTAGGGCATGGAAGCACGAGCATCGGATGAATGGAATAGAGGATTCAAGAGATCACCTCTCCAATGCAAGTAGAGATTAGCCATGGCAAGACTAACTCTAAACACTCTAATCACTAATCTAACAACTCCTACACACATCAAGTCCACCGAAGTCTGACTTGCCATAGATTAGAAACCCCAAGCACACTAATGATAAGCACACACTAATTACCACACGTCAATCACGGCACTTCATCAATAGCTACACACATGAAGTGAATCGTGCTAGAGCTTCATAAAACCTATCTACACACAAGCAAACAATAGGGCACATACACTAATTACAAGATTAAGACCCAACTTAATCAACCTAATTAGTGATGCTAAATATCACAAATCGAAATGCTTATGGAAGAAGAGAAGTGGTTACTAGCAAGAAGTACATACATCTCTCAAATCTAGAATAATGAAAGTGTAATACTACTTCATGACAAGATGAAATGTAGAGAAGAAGTAGACTGATGAGAAAATAAAGATTATATTAATCAAGAAGAGCTTACTCTAATTACAATGGTTAGCACTAGCCTCTCAAGCATAGACATTAAGCTCAAGGCTAGGCCAAAGAGTGAACACTCTAGAGAGAGGGAGCTCTCAAAAGTGGATCCTCAAGAGTGGATACTCAAGAATGAAGCCTCCTTGCCTAAAGGCTTCCTTTTAAGGGCTTTCACCATAATCCCTTCTACTATGGGTTTAAGCTTGAGTCCTCAAACTACCATATACAAGTTTGGAACTCCAAGTGAGCCCAAAACTTATACAAAGTGAGTGGAAATATTATGCACAACCATAGATATCTCCCGCTTGATGCACATTCGATGTAGCCTGTGTTAGCCATTGCTAACGGACTAAAAAGAGCTCATAGAGGAGGAATGGGAGACCCTATGCTTAGGTTGGTAGATCATCATAGGATTAGACCATCCCAGGTCCAGAAATGGGTTTACAAGAAGTATTCTGGGATCAAATATCGGAGGGATCATGTGGTAGCCTTTGTGCATGTAATTAGAGATGAGGAAGTCCTAGATTTTTTGACGTAATTTGCAGGATTTGGAATGACTCTTAAAGAGGATGTTGCCACCTGGTTCGATACCATGGAATATAGGGATTTTGTGTTGAGTGAGAAGGTGTTTGAGGAGTTTATCAAGGAATTCTCTCAAAGAGGGATAGCTCATAACACTATCTCACAAATCCATAAATTCAAGTAGAAAGAAGGTGAGTCTATATGAAAAGCAGCCTTAAGATTGAAACGATCTGTGAAGTTATGTCCAGTAGAAGAACTACCAACCCAATCAAGATTAATGCTCATATTTATCCAAGAACTGAGGAACACAGATCTCCAAAAAGATCTACACATGAAAAAGAGCACTACATTGAATGAGCTAACAAAAGAAGCTCTATATCTGGTAGATTAGTGTGTTGCCTACAAGGAAGGAGATTACAAGGATTTAGATGATGATTCCTCATCATTGCAGAGTGGATCCAAGTCTGCCAAGTCAATACTAAAATTTGAATCTCTGCTAAATCAAGAACAACTCATCAAACAAGTGCTCAAGATGATTAATCCGTTTGCTAAGCCACAAGTTAAGCAAATTAAGTGGTGTAGAATAGAGAAAAGATGGACAAATCATGCAACTAAAGGGTGCTATTTCAATAAGGGTATGTAAAAGAATGCAAGTATGCCTTGCAAGCCCAAGTCCCACCAATGCCAAGATACACAACATGAATTCTTCTGGGACTAGTAGGAGTTGAAAGACCACAACCAGTCTTAGGACAACAACCTCCACTACTACAAAGGAGACCTATAGAAATCAAATATGATAATTGTAGAAGAGCTTGAGGAGTAGGAACTTGTGCCAAGCCCGACATATTACAAGGAGCCTAGTGCATATATGACTAATACATGATATTATCCACCTGAAGAACCAAAAGCTCTAGAACCATGGAGCATGATTGGATCTATTGGACCACCGATGGATGCACATGCTTCAAGAGAAGGTAGATACATTTTGGACGAAGGTACATTGCTATTCATAGATAATGGAGGATTAGCGGGATCAAGACTTGCTTATCCGCAAAAATATTCTCAAGGAGCACCTCAACAACCTAGAGGACCATGTTATAAGTGTGGTGGTGAACACCTGATGAAAGGTTGTCCTCGCATGGAGATCATAATAGTAAATACATACTGTCTTGATTGTGGAATCACTAATTTTATTTTTGATTGCCCAAAGAACCCTAACAAAGGAGCAAAAGTAATGTTGAATATACTAGAGGCAATAACATCTAGAAGTGGATTAAAAAACAAAAATGTGATACCAATCCAGGTAATCACAAGAGCACAAGCTCAAAAAATGGAAAAATGTAAGCAGGTTGTCATGACGGACGTCTCTAGCATAGCTATCTGGCACTAACATAATGTCAATACTCAAGGAAGTGACTCGGATGGGACTCGAAGACTCTTTGAGGTTGTCAATCTCAAGAAGCAAACCTAACAAGCTAATGCAACAACTCAACAAGTAAACCACCACTCAACGATTAGGGAAATCTATCTATGTCCTTTCTCATTGCTCTAGGTCATCACGTTATTTCGGCACTCAAACGGACTCGAAATGCAATGAAACTTTAAGAGGAGGTCTAAGACAGACACCTAGGGATGTTGCGGAAGGAGCCTATGGAAGCATGATGGCTGTGAATCAGCGTGCAGAGATGACGAGAAGAAGAGAGAGAGAGAGAGAGAGAGAGAGAGAGAGAGAGAGAGAGAGAGAGAGAGAGAGAGAGAGAGAGAGAGAGAGACTTGCAAAACAACACGCTATTCTTTTTGATTGATTTTCAAGTAAATAGCTACAAAAACCATGCAAAACTTGAGTTCTAACTAAATCGTTACTGCTAAACAACAACTCATTTTGCACTACATGCTTGTTTATGGTGAGCTTGTGCTAAGCTAAGTCAATACTCAAGATTGTGTTTATGAGTCCAAGCTAATCTATCTTGGAACCTAATTCACTTGAGTGATAACCTTGCTTACACACACTCACACACTTGCACCATGTTTCTCTTTCATCCACCATAGCTAGCACGATCCAAATCCTAACATTTGGTATCAAAGCTATGGTGTGCTAGCTAGGATTTCCATTATGCATTAGTGTGTGTTAATCATTAGCATCTCCATTAGATCGATTTTCACTTCATTATCACGGCCCATTAACATTCTTCATGATTAGTTGCATCTCACTAATTAGACCTTAATCTAGTTATGTGTGGGCATGTCCTTGGCACACCCAAGAGGCCACTACCCTCCATGGCTAGGTAGACTTGATTAGGGAGAGAATTAGCATTAGATTGCATTCAATTTCCATCAAGAACTTGCATTTTACATTCAACGGCTGCTCCTTATTTTAGGTTAATTGGCATTTGCAATTAGTGTGTGTGCGTAGCCCGTCTCGAGAGCTATCCGACAACTATTTGTTCGCTATAATCGGGTTTCTAATTTGTACCTAATTGTCCAATTAATCTTGCAAGATTAGTAGTTCCACTTGCTCTTTAGAATTTCTGTCCTGCAGCAACTCAAGAGTTGTGTGTGTGTGAGAGGGAAGCATTTAATGCACAAAAGAATTTTTTTTGGAGGAGTTTTCAAAAGTCCTCAAAGCAGCACGTGGGAACACCTTGCCTAAAGGGGCCTTTGACCCTTTTTTAAAGGGCGGCCACACTTAAATAGGCGCCCATTGGGCGCGGACTACAACCGGCGGTCAAATGCACTGTAATTTTTTTCGGGTCCACGAACGGACGCGGCCGGTCGACTGTCCGTCCGACGGCGCTGGCGAGCGATACGCATTTGAATTCTCTGCCGACCGGCGCCCGACTGCTCGCGTCTGCCCGCGACTGTTGCCCGCCTGCCCGGCTTCCTGTTGGGCCCCTCTTTCCACCACGCTGCCTCAAAGCCTCAAGGGCCCCACAAAGGGGTGCTCCCCATCCTAAGCATCGGGTCCCACTGCCTGGCATCCGCCGGCCTCAAAACCCCAAAGCAAGGCTTTCTTAAGCCCCTGCTCCCACAGCCTGCTGCCTCACAACTCCGAGCACCTCAAGAGACCCGACCTCAAGAAGGAATACATTCCCGTAAGCTTGCTGCCATCAAGCCGCCAAGAACCCTTTAAGAGCTTGCTCCCACCAAACTGTAGCAAGGCACCCGAAAGGTTTTCAAGGCCTTCCAAAAGGCATTTAAAGGCGGATCTCATTGCTCTTCAAAAGGCTTTATCAGGATTCTCCAAAGCACTCAAAGAAAATCTTCAAATCATCACAAAAGCATCCAAAGCCAACTTCGAAGGTAGATTCCAATCAAAGAAGAACTCAAGGTTGTGAAGGGTGACTTCACCTCGAGTGAAGAGGTACTTCACATTTTATTAAAGTGACATTAAAATTGAAATCTTGCAACCAAGCACAATTTTGCAAATTAAATTTTTTTATCAATTGTGCACACTGTAAAGAGGCAGACACTGGCTAGGAGAGTCTCCTAAGCTAAGACCCCTCTATTGGCACAAATGGGGGACAAGGGAATAGAAAAATTCAATGGGGAGGGATTTCACACTTGGCAAAAAAAGTTAAGAGGCTATCTTATGAAAAAATGTTTGTGGTCTATCATTAGCACTGCATTAGAAAAACAAGCCGAACCCGATGGAGTACACACTAGGGCATCTACACTCATAGCAAGTGCACAAAATTTGGCCAAAGATGAACAAGCATTGGGAATTATCATCAGTTCTTTGCATGATAACTATGTGCATTTCATAGATGAATGTAAGCATGCACATGAAGCCTGGCATGTCCTAGAAAGTAATTTTGGAGCTCAAGCCAAAAGAAGCAAAGTTAGTCTTAAAAGACAGCTTTACAAAGTTACTATGCTTCAAGGGGAGGACATTGCTAGCCTAGTGAACATGCTTAAGAGCATTGTCACGCAGCTCACTTACATCCAAGTTGAAGTACCAGAAGATGACAAAGTGGCTATACTTTTAAGTGCACTTCCACCTTCTTATGACCACTTAGTCACAATTCTTGAAGAAAAATAACTGGCACCACCATTTCAAGATCAACTCAGTCCAAGCAGAAGAAAGAAAGCAAAGAGGTTCGCTTACCCCATCAGGAGGAGTTTTCATCGCAACATCTTCAAGGGGAAGATATTCACCATCAACATCAACAAACGGAAGAAAGTGTTATGAATGTGGAAGAATGGGATACATAGCGAAAGATTGCTACACAAACAAACCTTGCAACAAATGTGGTAGGAAGGGACACCCTCCTTCTCGGTGCTACTCAAGTGGAGGCAGTAGCAGTGGAGAAAGCAGCAGCAGTAAAAGCAACAGCAGAAGCAACGAAGGCAAGAGACCTGACAGAGGATCAGCTCACATAGTAGAAGACAAAAAGGACGAAGACAAAGGTAGCGTTTGGGAAGACCCATTTTGAAGATGCAGACTCTCTACTTGTAGGGGAGGACTTTTTCCTGTGTGGATACCAGCTTATCATCCTGTGTGGACATCACCATCCTTTGTGGATTGTTCTTGTGAGGATTTTACCATCATGTGTGGATATCACCATCCTTTGTGGACTTTATTTTCCTGTGTGGATATCACCATCCTGTGTGGATTTTGTTAGCGTGTGTGGATCGTGCATCTTCAGTATCTTGTCTTAGTCCAAACCTCAAGGGGAGGATTTTAAAGTGTGAGCTTTGTCCTAAGGTGTGAGTCAAGGAGTGGAGAGTGGATTTATCCCACATACTGTGGAGCAAGGCTGTAGAGCTACTTAAAGCTCATCTCTTGAATCAATAAACAACAACTCATTTTGCACTACATGCTTGTCTATGGTGAGCTTGTGCTAAGCTAAGTCAATACTCAAGATTGTGTTTATGAGTCCAAGCTAATCTATCTTGGCACCTAATTCACTTGAGTGATAACCTTGCTTACACACACTCACACACTTGCACCATGTTTCTCTTTCATCCACCATAGCTAGCACGATCCAAATCCTAGCAATAATGCCCTTGTAACTGCAACGGATGTGCCAGATTCGTCGATTGTGAGAGGCTTGACCACGTTCCATAGGTTTTTCCGCATCAAATAGCCTTTAACTTTGATTTGCCAAGTGTGGAAACCGGTCCCGTTGTATTTTTCGACTTTCAACGCCATGTTGGGGTCTTTAAAATAAAAGAAGGTGAAGGTTCGGTTAGATTTAACTTGTAGCAGAAATTCCAATCAACTTTCGAAGTTCCAAAGCAAAGGTGTCGAAGATTTAAAATATGACTAATATTGTATGTCAATTTACTGTTTTGAGGTCGTCGCCAACATGATCGAATACTGAGCACACCATAACTGAACCCCGAGCACAGCTTGCAAGAAGTGTAGCATAACGGATTTTGCAAGGGTGGGAATGCCCACTGGCTTAAGGAGTTTGGACCAAAAAAAAAAGAGGGTGGACACGATTTTAAATGTGAAAATCAATCAAAAAAACAAAAGGAACTCTGTAACACAGTGTGAGAAAATCTGCACCAATCTTCACGCAACCATGGCGACCTGTGGGAGCCGATTTGTGGATAGAAGCAGAAACGAAAAAGCCCTATGAGCACATTGCGCTCCTAATGATCCCAAAACCCAATACTTTGGTGCAGTTCAAAACGCAGTTGCTTCGCTTAACAAGAAGCCAATTCTATGGTAGCTTCATCGGCTTCTCTGCAAGATATGGCCGGGAAGAGAGGCTCTGATACCATCTGTTGCGGAAGGAGCTATGGAAGCATGATGGCTGTGAATCAGCGTGCAGAGATGACGAGAAGAAGAGAGAGAGAGAGAGAGAGAGAGAGAGAGAGAGAGAGAGAGAGAGAGAGAGAGAGAGAGAGAGAGAGAGAGAGAGAGAGAGAGAGAGAGAGAGAGAGAGAGACTTGCAAAACAACACGCTATTCTCTTTGATTGATTGTCAAGTAAATAGCTACAAAAACCATGCAAACTTGAGTTCTAATTGAATCTCTACTGCATGCCCATAAGAGGCTTTTCCCACGGGCTGACCGACAAGGGCTTGGACCCAACAAGGGGCACTATCCTAACAGGTCTGATCACAATCGGACAAGGTACCAAAATCACGATCCATCATAAAAAAGGTCCTAAAACTTGCAAGAGATCAATCCAAAAAGTTTGCCCTATGGTTTAGGAACACTCTCCTGTGGTCAAAAACATAAAAAATAGTGAGTTAAGCACTCAAATTTGTAATTAAGGCTCACTAACGCATAGTGGTAAACCACAACAAAATTGACAATGCTTACACTTAATTGAAAGAGCATGGAAAGAGGAACACAATACAAGTTTCGGAATAAAAAATGGATCACCCAATCATTAGAAAAGTTGATTACAAGCTGAAGCAGCTTCATAGCTTGAGTGTACATACATTAGAGCTCTTTCTCCTTCTAAAGATAAGCCCCCTTTCACATTAAAGTTATTGAATTTTATACTTAGAGATTTCTAAATGGCCATTGGTCGACTCACATGGACTTTTACAAATGTCCTGAAAGAATTACATCTCAAGGAATTGACCTGCTACTCTGGAATCAAGATTTGCACAGAGTATCACTACATTATCTCGTAAAAATAATAGACTACAAATGTGGTGTCCGGCTACGTGTTCGGCCAGGTGGGCACCGTTCAATCAATCTGCTAACATTCCCTCGTTCCTAGCACATGGCGTCCCTTGACATGACCATGTGCAGTCTTTTCATAGGGTTGTCTTCAATATTGGTCTTTAGCTTGGGAAGTGTGTTGTCGTTGATGATGCTCCGCTCCCCCGTTCCTTGAGTGCTTCATATCTTTTGTGTCTTTTTTATGCATAATTGGACTTTAATTTTTGAGGCGACTTTGCATTTTGTTCCACATTCTTCTTTTGTTTGTGCCACTTTTGCCTTTTCAAAAATTGAGCCCTTTGGGTCGTTGACTTGAGGATGAACTTTGATTTTGGTTCCATAGCAATGCGAGTCCTCTGCAATGTTGTAGTAAGTTCAAAACACGTTGTGAGTTGCTTTTAATTATTGTTGATATCCCTCTTGTTGAATTTGTCATTGCTAGTCGTTATAGGTCATTCTTTGACGTACCATTGTTTGTGTTGAAGCTTTGTTGTGTCCTTGAAGATAATATTTGCTTTTGACAAGCATGCTTGATATCCGTCGCTCTGTTCCAATGCGTTGCTGATTGTTATGGGTAGCCATTTCCTCATTGTTGATGTAAAAGGAATATATACAAGAAGATGATGTGTTTCTAGATTAGGGTCTAAAACCTGGATGACCAAAGAAAAAAAACCCGGTGGGAAATGAGTGCCTTTGGTATACGCTCTTATTGGAGCTGAGCAATTCCACTTGAAGTACCTATCATGCAAGGTGAGTGCTTGGGAGAAACAAAGGAAGAGAGCCTAATGCAAGTGCCAATTATGGGACATTCTATATGCATATGAAAATTTGTCAAACAAAAGCATGCAGTGTAAGAGATGGAGTTGATGGGTGCTTCAAGGAACAAATGTAGCACATGTGACATCAAAGGATATTTCAATAGCTTCCACGTTTCCAAGAAGGGTTTTCGATGTAGAAGCTTCTCCACTCATACTTCACTATGCTTAGTGCATGAGTGTCTTTGGACTTCCTCCTTCACTTCACCACACATAATTTACATAGACTTTGACTCTTATGCTCACCTATACCAACATGAGAGACACATCATCGTAATTATTCTCAACTCTTCCAGATTGAGCAATACCTAGACTAGCTAAGATGCTTAGACCATAGAAGATATTAATTGAAGCTTTGAGACTAACACCTTGCTCATTTAGTAGCTTAGTTGCCCGACTCTGACTATTATGCCATGTATTTTTTATGGAGTCTTAGATGTACCCGTTCAAGGCCAAAAACCCAGTTCAATGAGTTCTAAAAATTTAGGTCCCTTCCATCGTGTTGGTCTTTGGATGCAACCATTTTGTCAAGGAGGTTGGCATATTTTGGCTCCTTTTGACTTGCTTGTCGTATGTTGACACTGCTTTGTGAAACAAGTCCTTCTGCTTTCAATTGTGTTGTTTCTGTAGTTGGCTTCTTTGAAACATCTTTTGTCGATTCTTCAGGTATGTCAATGATGACATATTCTTGTGATTTATCTACTTCCTTTGTTTGCACTTTGGCATCATGCTCAATGATGTAGCCATCTGTCTCACCTTTTTTGCTTTCATACTCACAAACTTCATTAGCTTCCTTCAACACCTTTATTGTAAATAAGGGAGTTATGTCATAGCCATCTTCATCGTAAAATTTGATAATGGTTACCTTGTTTACGTAGACATCAAGATTCTGGTGCCTTGATTTTACAAAAAGGGAAAGGATCATAGTATATGAGGCCCATATATTTTGCCAACCGAGTTAGGAATGCTAATGGGAGAGTTATTATGAAGTGAAGCTTGTTATGGTTAGTGTTGTGTATGTTTGTAAAAGATACATGAGCAAAAAAGTAAGAAAGACACAAAGGGACTGGAAGAGTCAAAGATTGACTCGAGAGGTTTAGTCTTGGTGGACAAAGTATTTGAACCTTTAGATGCAATTTTAAAGGCCTATGAAGCTAGGCTAAAACCCAATCAAACCCAAGAGCATTCCACGGTACGAAAAAGAGAGGTTGCAAATATGCAAGGAGCTCATCCAGGAGCCCCACGATCTTATGGAACCACATGTTCCAAATTCTCCAACAACGGAGGTGCAAATCCACAAAAGAATCCAGGAAATGGAGAACCAAGATGTTGTAAATAGAGACTTGAAAGAGCCAAGAGTTGAGGCACCTTTAGATACAAGGGAAGTAGCCAATACCACAGATGGGGTGGGCTCATAAGTAGTGATGCCAATTCCAGAGATAGAAGAACCGTGGCCACAATCCTTATGGGAATAGATAAGAAACCAAAAAGATGGTAGTGCTACCTTACAGGCAGCACATATCCCTGAAATAAACATGGATCATGAGTTTTTGCCAGGGGATATACGATCTCTATATGAAGATGCTGGGTTTGTAGCGTCTGAAAAGAGAAAACCACGCTCTCTACAGACTTTGCCATCTTTCATAGGAGAACCCAAAACAAAATCTGAAGTTAGAGTGGTAACTTCTCAGTGGAAATCCACACCAAAAATGATGGATACCAAGAGCTTGCACAAATTGATGTCTTCTCCTATACAATCCCTTCACATGACCAACTTGCAGATGAAAACATGGATGAGAATTTGCCTAAGAGACCACAAGCAAAACCATTATCAGTAAATAAGGTGGGTGATTACTGCAAAGTCAAGGAAGGAAACACCACCTTGCCACACGAGTACAAAGGAGTAAAGACGGTTGCGATATTAGATAGTGGGGTAGGAATTGCCATTGCAACCAAAGGATGTGGAAAAAATGGAAAAATCCTGCTCTTAGGAAAACTCAAATGAAACTACAATTAGGGGATGGATACATGGAGAGAATGATAGGAATGTTAGAGCAGATCATTGTATCCTTGTGTGGCATTGAGTATGAGTACACCTTTGCCATAATGAATTTTGACAAGAGCAGCAACTTTGATATCATATTGGCAGACCATTCATGAGTTAGCTCAAAATGGTACAAGACTAGGGCTGTAACTTGAGATACAAAGAGGTCACTACAAAAATTAGTGTCAAAGATCATAGTTATAGAGATGTGGAGCGAACCGGGGGGGAAGAATTACACTCCACAGCTAAATTAAAAAACAAGGTACGTGCTTGGTTGCAAAGAAAAGCACACATTTGGATGTGTGGGGCATCAGAATGCAGGAGTCTTAGAAAGGAAGATTGCATCCTAGAGAGTTTAGTAGAAGATAAAGCTTACATTAAGGAATTATTTCCAGAGGATTTGTTTGAACCCTTTGGATGGGATGCACTACACCAAGAAAACAACTTGAGAAAGACTTAAACTACTTAAAGTTGACACACTAAAAGCCTCAAGTTGCTAATGGTTAACCCAAAGTAAAATTTGATTACAAAAGTTTCCATTAACAGCATTGCTAGACAGTTCTCGAGTTGGTGAGAGCTTAATTCTCCCAAATCTACCCAAAAGAGTAAATAATTAACCCTGGCTACACCTTGAAAGCTTAACTACTTTGTATGCATGATATTAGAACTTGGAAACTGGTGCACCTCTGGTTAGATCAAGAGGAAGAGAGTGGGACTCAAGTCAAGCTTTTTCTCCTGCTTCACATCTCCCACTTTGTATCCCTTGTTTGGTATCTCCTCTTTTAATGCAAGGCCAGTCTGTCACACCAAGGTCAAATCCAAGCTCCCTTGACTTGTACCTTCCTAACCACACTTTTATCTCCCCCTTCCTGCCATCCTTGAAGCTCCCATTAGTGGAGAGAGAGAGAGAGAGAGAGAGAGAGAGAGAGAGAGAGAGAGAGAGAGAGAGAGAGAGAGAGAGAGATTACAATTCCCTTTCTCTCTTCCTTGCTGAGCTTCTCTACCTTTGCTCACTTGACTAAGTCGAGAGAAAGATCACAAAGTCAGAACCAGGCTCTCCTTGGTGGTCCCTTGCTTCATCAAATCGAGAGAGAGAACACAAGCTCAAAGCCAAGCTTAGTAGAAAGAAAGAACCAAAGCTTACACTCTCCTTCGTCGTCTTTGCTTATTTGTCTCCTACTTGCTTGCTTCCTAAGTTAAGCGACAGATAATCAACCAATCCCTTCTTTTTCTTCTTGTTATTTACATGCTCTTGCTCCCTACACACACACACACACACACACACACACACACACACACACACACACACACACACACAGAGTACTGGTATTGGAATGGGAAACCTATTTTTGATAGTGATCCTATTTAGTTCTCTATAGTCGACACACATAGAATATGTATCATCTTTCTTTTGCACTAATAACACTGGTGAACAAAATGGAGATGAGCTAGACCTAACCATGCCCTTCTCAACTAACTCATGCACTTGCCGCATAATCTCCTCTTGTTGAGCTTGGGAAACTCTATAAGGAGGTTTATTAGGCGGTGAACTCCTGGAAGAAGTTCAATTGCATGGTCATCATTGCCTCATTTTGGAGGTAGTTCACAAGGGATATCCTCAATAAAAATATCTTGAAACCCCTTGAGGAAATTGGATAACTTTAATTCCTTTTGACTGCTATATTTTCTTTTGCTAAAGCATTATGTTCATTTTGAGAATCTTTAACAAAATCATGTACACGGAAATAGAGCTCTTTATTGACTTATTGAAAGCTTGCTTATGTACAAGAGGTATGGTACTACTCAACTCCTTAGCATCTATATACATATCTTTTTCCCTGAACCTAAAGTAAATTTTCCTTTTAGGGAATTTAACATTGGCGGCCATGCAATTAAACCATGGTGCCCCTAGGATTACATCCTCATGCTTGAGAGGAGAGATAAAGAAATCCTCCTTGTCTACATAGCTTTGGACATGGAGCCTCAATTTCCCAATCAAGAGAGTGACTAAGGATTCTTGCCCCATCGGCAGGTAGGACATCTCCCATCTCATAGGCTTGTATGCCTAGCTTGGTGGCCAACTCTGTGGATATGAAATTGTGAGTAGAACCAGGGTCAAAGAGAATGAAAGCATCATGTTCTCTTACCTTTCCCCAAGCATGGCATAGAGGAGATCCTTTGTGGTGAGCATCCTCTTCTTGGATTTCCACCAAGGTAGCTATAGGAGGCTCATTTTGTGTAGTCTTGTGGGGACAAGCACGACAAGCATTCCCTTGCTCCTCACACTTGAAACAGCGGTTATCTTTACGATAACGCTCTAGCTCTTCAGGAGAGAGTTTATTTTTGCCTTTATAAACTCCCTTGTCCTTAGCTTTGTTGTTGTTGGCATTGCCTTTAGGAGACTTTTGATCATTGTCCTTCCCCTTAGGCTTGTTACGGTCCTTGTTTTCTGTGGGCTTGGAATTTCTCTTAGCCCCTTGTTGTAAATTGATTCGTGAAGCCACCATGGTATGGTGTCTGACTGTAAGGTTTCCAGTTTCTGAAACCTTAGAAATTGTACAAAGCCTGATCAAATTAACTTGGTTGTTAAGAAAACACGGTAGAATGATCCAACTATGGCAAATTAGTATTTTTGGAACCATAACCAGAGCTTTACTAGGGTTAGAATTTTTCAGAACCGAATTCCGATAAAATCTAAAAAAGTTACGGGCTCTGAAAGATTACACTATGAATTTAATTAGTTAAGTAAATTTGAATGGTTCCAGTAACTATTACTGCTAAAGACTTTTTATCCTAAGGTTCTAGAAATTGCAGATATTTCCAAGTTTAATCATTAAAAGTTAAGAAAAATAGAAAAAATCAATTCTGGAAGCTGGGGGGGCTATGTGGGGCAGTAATGAACCTGCCCAAGACAGAATTAGTAGCAGGGGGTGCCATCTTGAGCCTGGGGGCTGCTTGAGCTGCAAGCAACTGCTTTTTTTAGCCTATGAGAGATTGTGAGTGCCAAAAACCTATAAATAGGACCCCTTGCTTCACAATTTCGGATAGACTCAGAGCCTCGGTACATTCTCTCTCTTCTAGAGGGACCTCTACACAGAAATCACTAGAGAGCAAAGCTCTAGTTGGTTAATCATCAGTAATTAGCACTAACCTTTTTTAATTAGTTATGTATACTCTAAAATTCTCTCTTAATTCAAAATTCTCTACTGATTATTGGGATTAAGCTTAGGGATACTAAGCTAATTAATTATTATATTATATTAGGACTGAAATTACTCATTTTAACCATAAATTAATGATAATTATACTAATTAAATTTAGATTAAGATGAGATAATTATTAGAGTTGTGTTAGACTATCATCACACTAGGAAAATTATCTTTTAATTTTTTGTGTAATTTCTATAATTATTTAAGAAGAATTACACTATTTTTAAGAGAAAAGTAAAGGGAAAAATGATCATAATTATTCCAGAATGCTTTGAGATAGTTATCAGAGGTAAATCACATCTTATGGAACTCGTGATAATTATCTTAATCTCAAATAATTAGTTTAACTAATTATCTAAGTAGAATTACACTATTTTTAGGGAAAAATAAAAGAGGAAAAATAGCAAACTAATCCAAAATTCTTTGAGATAACTATCAGAAGAAAAATGCATCTTATGGAACCCATGATAATTATCTTAATTTCAAATAATTAGTTTAACTAATTATCTCAGTAGAGTTACACTCTTTTTAGGAGAAAATAAGAGGGAGAAATAGCAAACCAATCCAAAATGCTTTGAGATAATTATCAGAGGAAAAATATATTTTAAGAAATGTGTAATAATTATCTTAAACTCGGATAATTAGTTTAGGTAATCATCTCGTCAAAGAAACACTATTTTTAAGGAAAAATACAAGGGGAAAATAGCAAACTAATCCAAAAACCTTTGAGATAATTATCACAGGTAAAATACATCTTAAGGAATCCGTGATAAATATGTTAACTTTAGATAATTAGTTTAACTAATTATCTCGATAGAAAAACATTTGTTTTTAAGAGAAAATAAAGAGGATAAAATGACAAATTAATCCAAAAAGCTTTGAGATAACTATCAGAGATAAACCATATCTTAACAAATCCTTGAAAATTATCTTTATCTCAAATAATTAGTCTAACTAATTATCTTAGCAAAAAACACTATTTTTAAGAGAAAATTAAAAGGGGAAATTAGTAAATTAAAAGCTTTGAGATAATTAACAGAGGTAAAAGACATCTTAAGAAACTCGTGATAACTATCTTAATCATAGATAATTAGTTTAGCTAATTATCTCAGTAGAAAAAAACTGTTTTTAAAGAAAAATTAAAGGGAAAAAATAGTAAATCATGTGATATGATTACAAGCTATTTATCAAAGTTAGATTACATAGTAAAAAAACCATGATAATTATGTCAAGGTTAGAAAAGTAGTATAGATATTTATCTAAGTCAAATTATACTAATTCTAGCTGAGAACTAAAGGGGGAAATTAGTAAATCATGTGATATGATTACATGTTATTTATTAGAGTTAGATTACATGATAACAAGACCGTGATAATTATGTCAAAGTTAGAAAAGTAGTATAGATATTTATGTAAGTCAAATTATACTAATTCTGGCTGAACAAACTAGAGAGGAAAATTAGTAAATCATGTGATATGATTACATGCTATTTATGAGAGCTATATTACATGATACAAAGGCTGTGATAATTATGTCAAGGTTAGAAAAGTAGTATAGATATTTATCTAAGTCAAATTATACCAGAGGTCACAAACATCCTTATCTACTTATGATAATTATATCATAGTTAATTAGTGAGTTTAGAAAAATATAATTAACCAAAAGTCTTATTTTTTAGCAAAAGAATTTTAAAAAATAGACCTTGCATTCAAAAGTTTTTAGGAAAAATATAGTAAGTGTAAACCTGTGATATAAAGTTGGGGAAATGAAATCTACAAGAGAAAATAAATAGAAATAATATTAAGCTCAAAATAAGCAGATTCCAAGCTTAAAATTCGATGGGGAAATTAGGAAAAAGATATAGAAAATTATATGAAAATTAGAAGAGCTTAGAAAACCCTTATGGAAGCTATGGAAAAAGTTATCATGCCTATATAGACAATTAAGAAATTACTAGGTCAAGAATCTACCAATTAAGACTACAAATTTAACCTTGGATGGGTTACGGTTGAATACAAAGTTTAAATTTAGCTTTCGGATAATTTACCTAATGATTAGACGTCCTTTTTATAAGGATAAGAAGTTATGGTACCTAAAAGGACCCGAGAAAATCCTACATCTGATGATGAGGACGTAGCTCCAAAACGAACTACAGCGTCGCACGACGACAAAGCTGGGCCTAGTAGTAGGCCTACGGAGGAGATTCTTCAGGTGCCAACGTAGCAGCAAATGGCCGATCAATCACAGGTGGGTTTTCCATTATTCAATTAAATCTTTAAATAGTTTAAGTTCTTTTATAAGTTAGCACTGCATACGTAAGGAGTCAGTAAGAATCAAAAAAGGAATAATTGACCAAAAACGAAAGGTAACTTCCAACATGCATTTGTTTATAATGTAGGAAAGAATTGTTTGGGTTAAAACTGGTTGAATTAGAAAAGATATGATTGATCATCCTTAAGACAGCTTGTCTCAAGACACCTCCAACTCCTTGGTATAAATTGATGAATAATGATGGCTTTCCAGCCACGGATAAGTCGGTTACCCCCATGAACGTTGAGTTTCTACTCCGTGTCATGTCTTGATGTTTCTACATAGGTTAGAATACCATTTTTTATCCTAGGAGAGCCGCCCGATTGTATGGGCAACTAGTTTGGTGTATGGGCACCTGGAACCTTGGGTGGGGGTTTATCCACTCCGGATTGTGAATAAGGAATGGGTGCCGTATTTTCACCCTTAGGTGGTCTTGAGACAAGAAGAGTACTGGTCATGGTTATTATGGACAATGTTTTGATCGACAGTACCATGTCGCAAGTCTAAAGATGTCTGTTTGCTAAAAGAATGTTTTCAATATTGTTTTCAAGGACTGTTTTAATGAAATCATGTTATGAAGGATAAAAGGAATCATTATTTTAATTGTGATAAGAACGTGGTAGTGATTAAAAAAATAAATGAACCATGTGTGAGTACAGGGTGGTAAGTGGGGATTGACTAAGGTTGTCAATCATGGATGGGTCGACCTGATTAGTCAGGTAACTATCCATTCTCGCGCACTAAAAACGTTTGGAAAACATCTTCACTTGGAAGAGGAGTCCACCAGCGGCTATGCCCTCGCATATGTTCGTGGGAAAAAAGCGTTGGTTGAGGATACCTTAGCCCAATTTGTGGAAGTTATAGGGCCGAAATAGTCTTTTGGACTTTTAATACGTTGTCCCGTTTCCGTTGTGAGATAGGACTAGGTCTTCTTCTAAGGCTATAGACCCAAGCCATTGTCAATGGTAAAGGTCTATTCCTTGGATTTTTCTTGTTTAGAGATTCTGATTTTTACCAGACCTAGAGACCTGTCAAGAATCCCATCCCGATCTTGGTATCGGCGGGTTGGGGATCTTACAAGTGTTATCAGAGTATGTGTTAATTAAAGTCCTGGACCTAGGGAAAAGTTTAAGGTGTTAGGTTGAAATAAGTGATCTTTGATAAATTCAATTAAAGACGTATTTAATTGAAAAGAGGGAGAGAAATAAAGAGAGAGAATTATCCCGATCCTTGCAAGAAGATTTCCATCAAGCCTACCGCAAATCCATGGATTTCAACATTAGGTTTATGAGAGCTTGCCTATCCGGACACTATTCAATGTGAAAAGGGGTGTGAAATGGTTAGATAAGAGATTTTCTCCTTCCACTTGGAGGATCAGCTGGTCAGGATCTGGTGGAATTTTCTTCATTGATGCGGGAGAAGGTTTAGAACTAAATATGAAGAGACTCCAATGGGCCGAAGATCTTCAAGTGATTGAAGTATAATTTTTCATTGGAACGGAGAATCCAAAGGAAACCCTTGTAATATATGATGTCCAAGTATCACAAAATCAGTGGGTGTTTGATCAGGTGTCTAAAGTAATACACCTATGTAGAATTAGGCCCATAGGTGTAGACCCTGCTTTTAATGGACCAAAAGATGTTGTATATTTTGATCCTATATCTGATCCACCCAGAGTCCACAAGATTCTAGTATAGGATTGTCGTCACCCTTGTACATAGTAGGACCTTCATGGATTGTATTAAGTATTGTACATTCTATGGTTCTCATGGGTATGCTATAAGCATCTTTGTTTATGGCTTGGCAATTGTCTTCATCCTGTGTGAAAATAAGTTAAAAGCATAAGTAAGAGAGATTTCATTTGGTACTAAATTCCACTAATTTAATCTCAGGAAAATACTCGTGTAAATAGCCTTTACACTGTTGCAACTCTCTCTTTTTTTTGTGCCCGCGATAGCCTTTCTTGGAAAATGACCTAGATATGAAAGTATTAAGGTACAAGACTAATAGGAAGCCGAAAAGAACTCTTGGTATGATACTTCTTAAAACCCTTTACATATTGTTGGTCAACCAGGTTAGAGCACAGAGTGGGTACCTCTGGTGCAATACTAGAAGCTTGTGTCGAATGCAGATTGCTCAAGATGGCAAGAACAAGTCGAGCGCATTCAGATTGGCAAAGCTCGAATACATGATACTTGTCTAATGTTGATTACTCTGAAAGGTCAGTTAGATCGAGCGCGTTCATGATGACAAGGTGGATATATGGATCTTTTATGGAATTGATTTAACCTGGTTTTTGAGATGATACAAATGGTTTGTAAAGGTTTTTAAGATGAGCTCAACACTGAGAGTTTCTTGGGGAAAAGTTGACTAGCAAGTAACTCCAACCAGATTGAATCCTTGAAACTAGAAAGAACTCTTAGAGTAATCAGTAACTCTTAGAAAAGTTGAAAGATTATCCCACTAAGGATGCCAGTTGGAAAAATGAAACATGTTTCCCAGTTTCGGTTGAGATAAGGACATCTCAAATTCTTAAGATGGGGTGATTGTAAGGTTTCCAGTTTCTGAAACCTTAGAAATTGTACAAAGCCTGATCAAATTAACTCGGTTGTTAAGAAAACACGGTAGAATGATCCAACTATGGAAAATATTGGTAATTTTGGAACCGTAACCAAAGCTTTATTGGGGTTAGAACTTTTCATAACCGAATTCCGATAAAATCTAAAAAAGTTACGGTCTCTGAAAGATTACACTATGAATTTAATTAGTTAAGTAAAATTGAATTGTTCGAGTAATTATTACTACTAAAGACTTTTTATCCTAAGGTTCTAGAAATTGCAGATATTTCCAAGTTTAATCATTAAAAGTTAGGAGAAATAGCAAAAATCGATTCTGGAAGCTAGGGGGCTGTGTGGGGCAGTAATGAACCTATCCAAGATAGAATTAGTAGCAGGGGGCCCCATCTTGAGCCTGGGGGCTGCTTGAGCTGCAAGCAACTGCTTTTTTTAGCCTATGAGAGATTGTGAGTGTCAGAAACCTATAAATAGGACCCCTTGCTTCACAATTTCGGACAAACTCGGAGCCTTGGTACATTCTCTCTCATCTAGAGAGACCCCTACACAGAAATCACTAGAGAGCGAAGCTCTAGTTGCTCTAGTTGGTTAATGAACGGTAATTAGCACTAACCTTTTTTAATTAGTAAAATTATGTTAACCTGTTTATATTTTTCTTAATTAATTGAAGATTAAACCTATGTATACTCTAAAATTCTCTCTTAATTCAAAATTCTTTGCTGATTATTGAGATCAAACTTAGGGACACTAAGCTAATTAATTATTGTATTATATCAAGACTGAAATTACTCATTTTAATCATAAATTAATGATAATTATACTAATTAAATTTAGATTAAGATGAATAATTATCAAAGTTATGTTAGACTATCATTATGTTAGGAAAGTTATCTTTTAATTTTTTGAGTAATTTTATAATTATTTAAGCAGAATTACACTGTTTTTAAGAGAAAAGTAAAGGGAAAAATGATCAAATTAATCTAAAATGCTTTGAGATAGTTACTAGAGGTAAATTACATCTTATGAAACTCGTGATAATTATCTTAATCTCAAATAATTAGTTTAACTAATTATCTTAGTAGAATTACACTGTTTTTAAGAAAAAATAAAAGAGGAAAAATAGCAAACTAATCCAAAATGCTTTGAGATAATTAATAGAAGAAAAATGCATCTTATGGAACCCCTAATAATTATCTTAATTTTAGATAATTAGTTTAACTAATTATCTCAATAGAATTATATTGTTTTTAGGAGAAAATAAAAGGGAGAAATAGCAAACTAATCCAAAATGCTTTGAGATAATTATCATAGCAAAAACATATTTTCAAAAACCCACAATAATTATCTTAACCTCGGATAATTAGTTTAACTAATTATCTCATCAGATAAACACTATTTTTAAGGGAAAATACAAGGGAGAAAATAACAAACTAATCCAAAAAGCTTTGAAATAATTATTAGATTTAAAACACATCTTAAGAAACCTGTAATAATTATGTTAACCTTAGATAATTAGTTTAACTAATTATCTGAGTAGAAAAATATTTGTTTTTAAGAGAAAATAAAGAGGAGAAAATGACAAATTAATCCAAAAATCTTTGGGATAACTATCAAAGGTAAAAAACATCTTAAAAAATTTGTGAAAATTATCTTAATCTCAAATAATTAGTTTAACTAATTATCTTAGCAGAAAACACTATTTCTATGAGAAAATTAAAGGGAGAAATAGCAAAGTAATTTCAAAAGCTTTGAGATAATCAACAGAGGTAAAAGACATTTTAAGAAACCCGTGATAATTATCTTAATCATAGATAATTAGTTTAGCTAATTATCTTAGTAGAAAAAATCTATTTTTAAGGGAAAATTAAAGGGGGGAAATAGTAAATCATGTGATATGATTACATGATATTTATAAAAGTTAGATTACACAATAAAGAGGCCGTGATAATTATGTCAAGGTTAGAAAAGTAGTATACATATTTATCTAAGTCAAATTATACTAATTCTAGCTGAGAACTAAAGGGAAAAATTAGTAAATCATGTGATATGATTACATGTTATTTATTAGAGTTAGATTACATGATAATGAGGCTGTGATAGTTATTTCAAAGTTAGAAAAGTAGTGTAGATATTTATCTAAGTCAAATTATACTAATTCTAGCTGAAAAACTAAAGAGGGGAATTAGTAAATCATGTGATACGATTACATGCTATTTATTAGAGCTATATTACATGATACAAAGGCCGTGATAATTATTTCAAGGTTAGAAAAGTAGTATAGATATCTATCTAAATAAAATTATATTAATTTTAGCAAAAAATTAAAGATTGAAATTAGATAATTGAGTTGGAAAATTAAAAGGTAATTATGAGAGGTCACAAATATCCTTATCTACTTGTGATAATTATACCATAGTTAATTAGTGAGTTTAGAAAATTATAATTGACCAAAAGTCCTATTTTTTAGTAAAAGAATAAAAATAAATAGACCTTGCATTCAAAAGTTTTTAGGAAAATTATAGTAAGTGTTAACCTGTGATATAAATTTGGGGAAATGAAATCTTTATGAGAAAAATAAATAGAAATAATATTAATCTCAAAATAAGCAGATTCCAAGCTTAAAATTCGATGGAGAAATTAGGAAAACGATATAGAAAATTATATGAAAATTAGAAGACTTTAGAAACCCCTTAGGGAAGCTGTGGAAAAAGTTATCATCCCTATATAGACAATTAAGAAATTACTAGGTCAAGAAATTTACCAATAAAGACTACAAATTTAACCTTGGATGGATTACGGTTGAATACAAAGTTAAAGTCTAGCTTTCGGATAATTTACGTAATGATTAGACGCTCTTTTTATAAGGATAAGAATTTATGGCACCTAAAAGGACCCGAGCAAATCCTACATCTGATGATAAGGACGTAGCTCCAAAACGAACTAGAGCGTCGCACGACGATGAAGTCGGGCCTAGTAGTAGGCCTACGGAGGAGAGTGTTCGAGCGCCAGCGCAGTAGAAGATGGCCGATCAATCCCAGGTGAGTTTCCCATTATTCAATTAAGTCTTTAAATAGTTTAAGCTCTTTTATAAGTTAGCACTGCATACATAAGGAGTCAGTAAGAATCAGAAAAGGAATAATTGACCAAAAAAGAAAGGTAACTTCCAACGTGCATTTGTTTATAATGTAGGAAAGAATTTTTTGGGTTAAAACTGGTTGAATTAGGAAAGATATGATTGACCATCCTTAAGACAGCTTGTCTCAAGTCACCTTTGACTCCTTGGTATAAATTGGTGAATAATGATGGCTTTCCAGCCATGGTAAGTCGGTTACCCCCATGAATGTTGAGTTTCTACTCCGTGTCATACCTTGATGTTTCTACATAAGTTAGGACACTGTTTTTTATCCTAGGGGAGCCGCCCGGTTGTATGGGCAACACGTTTTGTGTATGGGCACTCGGAACCTTGGGTGGGGGTTTATCCACTCCGAATTGTGAATAAGGAATGGGTGCCGTATTTTCACCCTTAGGTGGTCTTGAGACAAGAAGAGTACTAGTCATGGTTATTATGGACAATGTTTTGATCGACAGTACTCTGTCTTAAGTCTAAAGATGTCTGTTTGCTAAAAGAATGTTTTCAATATTGTTTTCAAGGGTTGTTTTAATGAAATCCTGTTATGAAGGATAAAAGGAATCATTATTTTAATTGTGATAAGAACGTGGTAGTGATTAAAAAAATAAATGAATCATGTGTGAGTGCGGGGTGGTAAGTGGGAATTGACTAAGGTTGTCAATCATGGACGGGTGGACCTGATTAGTCAGGTAACTATCCATTCTTGCGCACTAAAAACGTTTGGAAAACATCTTCACTTGGAAGAGGAGTCCACCAGCGGCTGTGCCCTCACATATGTTAGGGAAAAAAAAGCGTTGGTTGAGGATACCTTAGCCCAATTTGTGGAAGTTATAGGGCCGAAATAGTTTTTTGGACTTTTAATACGTTGTCCCATTTTCGCTACGAGACAGGACTAGGTCTTCTTCTAAGGCTATAGACCCAAGTCATTGTCAATGGTAAAGGTCTATTCCTTGGATTTTTCTTGTTTAGAGATTCTGATTTTTACCAGACCTAGAGACCTGTAAAGGATCCCATCCTGATCTTGGTATTGGCGGGTTGGGGATCTTACAATGACCGCAGATATGGTGCATGTCCTTTGGGAGTTAACATACTCAGCCATATCCTCAGTTAAACCCGCACAAAATTATTGTTTTTGCTCTCCAAAATCCATCTTTTTGAAGAAAGTGGCGTTGAGAGGTAAGTCCCAAAACTTGTCTACATATTTGTGAATAGATTTTAGGGAGAGAGCTTCAAGCTTCGCCATTTGGTGAGTACTTTGTCTTTGGCATTGGTAGCCTAAAACTGCTTCATGATGGAAGCTCTTAAAGCTTTCCATGTTTGTGGAGCTTCACCGTTTGCTCGTAGGCTAGACCACCATTGCCTGGCGGACTTTTGAAAATGCATAGCTACATGGTGTAGCTTAGAGGACTCCATGAAGCCCTCATCTCCAAATGCCACATCGAATTGTTGGATGAAGGCCAAGACTTTGTCCGTAGCACCAAAGGTGCCATCGTAGGTAAGGAAAGAGATGTTCTTTCCTCCCTCTTTGAACTTTTTGAGCTTGGACGACCTTTTCCATTTGGCATAGGATTTCCTATGGCCTCTTCTTTTAGGTGGTTCAAGAGCTGCACCATCACTTTCTTCAGAAGAGGAAGAGTATGAGGAGAATGGAGAAGAGGGTGACCTCTTTCTCGTCTTTTTCTTCCCTTGTTCCTCCTTGTTTGTACTTTCTTCAGAGGAGGAAGAGGATGAAGAAGATGGAGAGGAGGGTGACCTCTTTCTCGCATTTTTCTTCTCTTGCTTTCTCTTGTCCCTCTTTGAATTATGGTGTAGAGAAGTATGCGATGGTCTTCTCTGTTTGGGGGGTGTTGGAGAGCGTTTTGCCCGCTGTCTTCGTGGAGCCATCTCCACCAAGGTGGCAAGAGACTCACTTCTTTCTCGTTCTTTTGGTGGGGGCTCTACCATTGAAACTTGAGTTCTCCTTTGGGAAGGAGATGCATCGTCAAAAGTAGTAGATTTTTGAGCCCTTCATACGGATCCTCTTCTTCTTCCCTTACCAGAGAGAGGCCTCTTTTGGAAGTCTCACAAGGAGGCTTCCTAGGTACTCTCTCTTCTTGGTGGGGAGTTTGGAGAATCCCATGAGCACATAGCTGCCGTTGCACTTCACCTTGGAGGGATGGATTGCCATCGCTTGTTGAAGCCTAGTAACAAGGTAATTAACAAGCATAGGGGCATCATTAGTAGCATGTTCATTAGTAAAATCAAATCTCTTAACATTAATTTCACTCTCTTTACTATTGTCATCCATTCTAACAAATTTTAGGTGTAACATTCTTTAGTGTACTTTGGCACTTCAAGCCCTAGTTGCTACTCTTCTTAACCCTTTAGAAAAGCACTCAAGCTCCTGTACCCATGGCTCAAATATCATTAATTGCAAGGAATAGAAGAGAGGGTCTTTCACCACCAAAATGGCACCGGATCCTATCAAGCTTCTAATAGCTCAATAGTTGCTAAGCCATAGGCAAGCCCGTAGGACTCTACTATTAAGACCATAGCTCTTGACGGTGATGCCCCGTTATCTGCACGAAGTAGGTGCACTGCTAGGCTGAAAAATCCCTATTCTACTTACTTAATTGCAATTAATAATACCAACCATTTATAGTCAGCTTGAGGACCTCTCTTCTTGAGCAAGAAAAGAGAAACCTTGTGCTCTGATACCAATGTAACATTTAATGGTCTATCTAACTAGGTGCTATGCTTTTGTTGCTCTCCCCATCTAAGCACTCTTGTTATGCTCATTAGGAATCTATTCTTAATGAATTGCTCACTATGTCTATGTTATTTTCTGTTGCACACAAGTTACTAGACCATTAAATGTTACACATCAAGCTCATACAGTTGTAGTTGCGATCCATTTTTCAATAGACCAGACACTGAAGAGACTTACATGGCTAGGGGTTTATTGTTCAAACATGGAAAGAGATGTTCATGCCTATGTAAACAATTTCTTGTTCCCAATGAAAAAAAATATTTTCATGCCTGTGTAAACATGGAAAGATATGTTCATGCCTATGTAAACAATTGCTCACTCCCAATGCACAAAAAGAGCAACAACACCACATGCTACTTTGTTCTAGATAGCACCCAAGTGGAATAGATATTTGGTGGAGTACTTGATTGAAAAAGATTCTCTGAAGACATGAGTAAGACAAACAAAGCGCAATTGAAAGGGAGACTTCAATTACACCATGATTGGCCAGCAACTATATGGACGCAAAAAGGGCCAGCAGCTCAAACTATGTGCTAATGAAGACAAATATACTTCTATCTTGGAATATGTACATGCAGGTCTACTTCGGGGGGGGGGGTTGGTGCATTTTTCTCATGAGACTATGTCTAGAGAGATTTTGATGGCCGAGACATGGTGGTGAACCTTGTTCACAGATCCTAAAGAATTTTTTAAGAGATGTGACTCTTGCCAAAGAGCTAAAATTCCATCTAGACAGCATTTCATTGTAACCAATGATAGGAGCAAGAGCATTTTCTAAGTCGGGGATTGACTTTGTTGGTCTTATATAGCCATTAGCTTACAAGACTCAAGCACAATATATTATTGTAGGCATATACTTACTTACCAAGTCGACTAAAGCTAGAACCACTAAAAAGAAGGATGCACAAACTATGGTTGCATTCTTGTATGAATGTATAGATATAGACATCCTATTAATCTTATGAGTGACAGACTTGTGATAGAGGGACACAATTCCTCAATGAGGTGATAGAAAATTTGTTGAATGAGTTCATGGTCATCCACAACAAATGTGCACCCTATCACAAGCTTTGGACGTACTGATTGGGAGGTGAATCTCTATTTACCTCTTTGGGCTTATAGGGTTTCATACAAAACAGCTATGAATGCCATTATTTTTAATTTAGTCTACAAAATTGATACGATATTGTTGATGGAGTTTTCACTTTCAACACTTAGAGTTGCACGAGATCTAGAATGGACGGATCGTGAACCGTCAAAACAACAAGAAAATCTTGAAATGATTAGATGAGAAAAGGTTGAGAGACATTGTGCACATCTATGCTCAAAAGAAGAAACAAAAACAGTTCTTTGATTCCCATTTTTTATTGACAAAAATCTTCAAATAAGGAGATCTCGTATTGGTCTATTCCTTCAGGCAGCACATCCCAAAGTTCAAGAAAGAGGGACACGCTCCATTTTTTATCGAGAATGTTTCACCAAGTGGGGCGGTTAAGTTAGCCACCTTAAATAGGGAAATCATGGAAAACTAGATTAATGGATGTCGTTTGTGAAAATATAATATGCCACTAACCAATAATCTTCTAGAAAGAAAGCATGCAATGAAAGAATGTGTCAACAAGTTATTGAAGAGGTTCAAGGGGAAGCTGGCATTCTGATTTTGAAGAGACAAGCGGCAATGTGACTAGTCCCAAAAATCATGCCGTTCAATATGCTTGAAGTCCAATCACTCCATTTCATTGAAGCCTTAGCAAAGATGAGGTTGAAACGGATGATGGATGGATGGATGGTCTTGACAAGAGGAAAATAGTAACCTTGAAAGATGGAGCTAAAATCAAATCATTAGCATATACAAGTGCTAAGATAAATGTAGTAAGTCATTCCACTTACAAAAAGGTAACTACCCAACCCTTGGAGTATTGCAAAGCTAACGTGAAAGCACACCATAAGAATTTACTCCAAGCTTGGGAATGATCAACCTCAACATCTTTGTGCACAGATTTCCTTGCCCACACACCATTCTAGACGAGCACATGAATGAATATATGGTACTAGGAGTTCCATAGATGAGAACATATAAAAGTTGTTTAGGATTGGGAACATGAACAAAGATATGGTACTTGGAGTTCCACGGATGCGAGCATATAAAGCTGTTCAAGATGCCAAAGTCCTGGAACTGACTCTCAAAGGTGACCAATTAAAATGAGAGTTAAAACTATCATTTGCTTACAATAGAGAAGAATGGAAGGTGGACTTACGTGCGTCAATGTTGGCAAGGCAAAGTCTAAGCAGGGCACCTATGCCAATTGTTCCAACACAAGATCTATCCGCATAACATAGGCATGCAAGAAACCTGGCAATATTGGATACCAAAGGTTTAGCTTCAGAAAAATCCTAAGCACATTTGTGTGCCCAAGGAATAATCAGAAAGCACACAAAGTATCTGCAAACCACCAAAACAGGTTTCATAATCCAAAATCAAGAAGAAAGTACAACCACCAAAAACCTAGTAGGTGTCAGTGCCAAAGAACACGCTAGAGGCAAAGAAACCAAGCAAGATAATTTACAAATGGATGCCACATGTTCAAGAACTACCAGATCAAGCACCAATCTCTCAATAATTTGACAAAACAAGCAAAGATGGTTGTACCCAAAGGACCATTGAAGAATAAGCACAACTACTTCAAGATCTTCTTTTCAAGAGAATTAATTAGCAGGAAGCCTCAACATTGAAAACCCTTTAGCAATCTACTCAAGACCCTTCTCTTGCATGTCATAATGTTTTGCGATGTATTAATCTAACAAGCATGGTAGAGCCAATTAGGGTTGTGCATAAACACAACTTATCAACCTACGCACTACACTACTTGGGCTACACACTATCATCCTAGAGGACTCCAATTAGAAGGGGGGGAGGCTTTACAAATGTAGACCCAAACAGATGAAATCTACTAGAAAAAATGGCACTATTTGAAGTGTTTGTGTGTAAACGTATGATTCCATTAAAATTGCTATAAGTAAAGAGCATGGAGAAAATGTAATATGATAACCCCTAGATGTGTGTAAATATCATTTAAAAAGCAAAATTTTTTGTAATTTTCACTTTTTTGTGTATTTTTTGGTCAAATTCGGAAATACCCTTATAAGTAAAGAGAATGGAGAAAATGTAATATGATAAACCCGAGATGTGTGTAAATAGTGTAAATATCATTTAAAAAGTTAAAAAAATCTTGTAATTTTCACTCTTTTTGCCTATTTTTGGCCAAAAAAAGTTATGAAAATGAAGCAATCCACAAAAATATGGCCAAGTATAGTGTTTATGTGTGTTTTGATTTTCTTTGGATTGGATTGCTATTTTCTAAATTGGTTTTGGGATTTTCTTTTGATATTTATAATTAAAAAATTTTACAAATAAGAAATAAATATTAAACAGGGTCAGATTGACAAAAAAAGATACAACAGGGATTAGGAAGCCATGATGATCAGGCATGTCAAATTTGGTTCAATTCCAACGATGGTGATGGGAGGCCTAAATTAGGCCCACGAAACTTGATTCTATAAAATCTTTGAAAACAGGGCAATCGAAATCCAAATGGAGAAATTTTTGAGGGGAAAGTATACATCACGATTTATCTTGCTTGGTTTCTTTGGACCAATAGAGTCTCATTCTCAATAGCAACTTTGGAGGAGAGCGCTCAGACTTCTTTTTGGTGCATGCTTTTGGACTTCCAATGTCTTCCACGCTACACACTCTCACACGAGACATTAGAGAAAATTCCTAACCTACTAACGAGCATGTTTAAATGCACATATGAATGTTGGGGTAGCTCAAAAAAGCCATACGTTAGCAGAACCTTTTCAAGAAAAGACAAATGCAAAAAGGATTGTAGCAGCTGGTCTGGTACACCAAAGTTGACTAAACTTGAAGGGGGCCATAGCATATACATATAGAAAAATCCCACAAGCTTAGATGACCATTTCATCGAGGTTGAGGAGAGTCTATAAATAGTAAGCCCAAATTTTGTTGAGTGTCAGAATCAAGTTCTTACTTCAGAAAAGGCTTCCCCATAGGGGTCATAATCAATATACCTAACTAAGATTGAAAGAAAACACCATTTGTGGCCAATGGAAATAGAAAATGGCTTGGATGGCCACAAAGCATCATCTTCGACCTACAGCTAAAATCGACTCTGAATGGAACCAAAATTGATGAGGTAGATTCCTACAACCTATGGGACATGCTTATAAGCTCGAGATTGAAGGAAATGACCACCACCAAGGTCGGGGGCAAAACCACCAAAGTCAGAGGACCAAGTGAGAACAATAGCTCAAGGGACCAAAACAATTTTAAAAGGGGGCTAAGGGTTACTTACTAGGCCTGTAGGACAAGTATATGTCATTTAAAGTTCAGTTTGTCAAATATTCCCTAAGCTAAAAAATAAGTACACTTATTATCTTTAGGCCCAAAAATTATCCAAACTTGCATTTTTTTCATCACAAATCTCTTATACATGTTTCATCACACCCGTAAACCCACAAAAAGAACAAAAATGAATTTTACTTTATTCCCGATTCTTAAAAACGCACTTGGGCTTCTAGATTCCAAAAGTTAGCTCAAGGGGACACCTTCAAACCCAAATGTCTTCAAATCCACATTCAACACATCAATACATGATGGTCAACCACCTCATGAAGCAAAAATACAAAAAAGATAACATAGATAATAAGCATGTTTATTATCTCTGATGCCAAAATGAGCCCATCTTTGCAAAATTCTATCACCATCAGCTTAAGCATGTTATCACAAGCCTACACATCAAATTTATCCAAGAATTTGCACCAATAGTTTTTCATTTTCAAAAGCCTTCCAAGCATGCATCCAAATTTTGCCGAAGCCCAAATCCCACATATTTTCAATGCCTACAACCCACCTGCACAGTCAAAGTTCATTTTTGATGCCAAAATCATGCCCTAGATAATAAGCACGCTTATTGTCCCAGATGTAATTTTTTCGCTAGATTGATTTTTTGGTGATTGCATTTTCTTTAATGGCTTTTAGTAATAATTATTTGGCTTCAAGCTTGAATTTGACTCAACTCAACTCAAATGGGGCATCACAAGGATTTTCAACTCTAAAATGTAACTAATGACAAAATTTTATGTATTGGATCCATGATCAATGAAAGTTCACCTCTTGCACTAAATAAAAAGACCATGAAGCAAAAGCTCTAAGAACTACCACCGTACCAGCTAGAGGAAGCATCTATCCGAGTGGCCAAGAAGACTTATGGTGGCGAGGCACATGGTAGGTTCAAGAGTGTTAATAGCCAAGTTGTGGAGGTGCAGATGCTTCTTAAAGAAATATATGATGTAGGCCATACTCCATAAGTCAAAGAATCACATCACAAGCGTGGATTGCTACCTTTCTACCAAATGGAGCCCTGTGGAGTAGACCTTCAAAGAGCTTATGAGTTGCTTTGCTCTATTCACGGGATGGAACGACCAAAATTTCAGATTCCATAGGCCAAGCCACATAAGTTAGCATCACAAAGGAGATAGTGGTAGAAGCATTGAAGTTGCATAATGAGGGGGAGTCAATGAGGTCCAAGGAAAAAATGAGGATAGGTATCTTCACCAGAAACACAACTACTTCTACATTTCAAGACATGAACAATAAGCTATCCAAGGAACCCACTTGCCTCTTCCATCAACACTTCCATTTCTCTGCAAAGAGACCACCATGATACACACGAGCTCACGCGACCCACCTCTGGTGGGTCTCACTTGCTCTTACCAATGGGTCAATCCTATACAGATTCTCAGATCCACTCATGTGAGTATGTGCATACGTACCTAAGTGTGTATGTATATGTGATATGTATATGTACCTATATGTGATGTGTGTCATGGGGAGATGTATAAAGATAGACACACACATACATATATAGATACACACACACATACATATATAGATACACACCAACCCCACATCACATTCTATCTCTTTCTTATTGTCATCCCTCACCACCCCCACCTCTCTCTCCCCTTGTCTTACAATGCACACATGCACTTTGTGCTCCTCGTTGTTGGCTAAAAAGGGAAATAGGCCCATGAAGAGAACACCACCCTCCTATAGGGATCTATTGCTTGCTCCATTAGCGCTATTGGAACATTAAGCGCTTTGAGAATTCGATGGAGCACCATTGTGTGTCGTTTGGGGTCTCTCTTCTATGTCAACCATGCAATTCTCTTTACTTAAAGGACTTGCCTTCCCCCAATCTTTAACCCGAACCACGAAGAAGAAGATGCACGTGTGCCAAGTCAATGGATGGCTGATTGCACTCTCTCATTTCCATTGGACATTGTCTCTTGCATGTGCTCTCTCTCTCTCTCTCTCTCTCTCTCTCTCTCTCTCTCTCTCTCTCTCTCTCTCTCTCTCTCTCTCTCTCTCTCTCTCTCTCTCTCTCTCTCTCTGACACACACACACACACACACAGAGAAACATTTAGTTTATGGAGTAGGGGAGCATTGACCCCATCCCATACTGTCGGCAGAGAGCTCAAGCTTTGTGTGTACCATTTTCTAAGAACCTATTATATAGCCTGCCTCATAAGCAAGTTGTATAATTGTAATCAAAATGAGGTCTTAGTGTTTATTTGATGTGTACACCCCGCTAAGTCAAATGAGCAACCGGTTCAGATATTTTTAGACCAAAAGGTCCAAAGCAGAGAATTAATGCATGAGTGCCAATTGGCACATTTTTGGGCATTTTCCAACTTAAGAGAGAGAGAGAAGCATTAAAAATAAAACATGGGTTGCATTATTTTCAGTCGTATGGTGGATTGTTGCAGGTACCAAAGCTAATGTGTGCTTGCCTACCCTCTATGTACAGTGAAGTGCAAGAATTGAAGCCTTGCATAACATTCATTGCTCTCTCTCTCTCTCTCTCTCTCTCTCTCTCTCTCTCTCTCCCCCCTCTGTGCAGTTATGTGATTCCCCACAAGATGGCTCTTCATTTGACCTATGTACAGTTGTGTGGGTTCATGCGCGATTGCCAAGGCAAGAGCCTCTTGCATAGGTACTGGATTAGCTAGTTGTTATTTCCCCTTAGGTACATGTCAACTCGAAGAGATTTCACGTTGGTGCAGCCAAAGTTGGTTGAAGCTAGGAGATGGTATATGCCAGGCAGAGGCGACAGGCAAGTGCAGTGCAGAAGGCTAGGGTAGGTGCCAAGGCCCTACGCAGCCAAAGGATAGTGAGAATGTATGCTTAAAGCGACTTTTTAGGCCAAAAGTGATGCGGAATGGTCTATATGGGATGGCAGATGAAGGTGACAAAAATGCCAAGTCAGTGCTTTGAAATGTAGTGTTCAGTGTGCTCTAGAAGCTGGTCCAAATGGCTCATCAAATGGGGCCCCGGTGAGCGAGATACTGAAGTTTAAAGCTGGAGTGTGTAGCAAATCCCCGACGGACAGAGGGCAGTTGGGGACAGGTGGCCTGAGCTGATGTCAGTATATACATGTGTAGTGCTCAAGTTGTGGAGCATGCCGGTCTTCTCGGATCGCGAATCAGAGCTCTAGATAGCAAGTTATGGCCGTTAGAAGATTTTCCGGGGGCCAGGTCTAAGCCCACTTGCCCGCATTGGAGGATGTGCCATCTGGCGTCTTTTGGGCCTTGCCAAAGTTCTCGGTGGTAGTGTGCATCATGTGGAGCTAGCAGGAATCGATGGTTCATCAAACGGACACTTGGTCAGCAGGATACGGCAGGATCAAATTGGGGGCAGTTGGCGGGGGAGTGCATGCGGGTGATTTCTCAGTTTTGATGGCCTCGAATAGTGACCTCAGAAGGATTGGAGTGCGGGGAGATTTTCCCATCCCTGGGACTGACACGGCAAAGGTTTGGCATGGCTTAGCGGCACGAAGTTCCGACCAATGAGCAGGGTATGAGGACCAGGAGAAAAAGGCCAAAAAATATGGTGGATTCTAAATATTTTTGGGTAGTTTTGGTGAGCTCCAGACCATGGAGCCGGGGGCTTCCACGTGGCCCGACAGATTAACCCACATGCGGAAAAGGGGCCGAACAGCGCGCCCTATATGGGCTGGGGGTAGTTACCCTTAGTAGCATCACAAAGTGAGGCGAAGCTTTGGAGCTCGTAGAGATGGCGGCCCGTGGGCGCTGTGCAGGGCGGAGACGATGCGGCTTTTGGCCTGGTGGGGCGGCGCGGTGGCGCACGCCCGCGTCGTGAGGGGACATTGGTCAGTAGAGACGCAATTGAGCCGGGTGATGATGTGGCAGACCCCAGTTAAGGGTTGATCCCGCAGCCCTTGGGGCCCCAAAATTTTGAGAAAGAGAGGGAGGGCAATAGCAACCTCGCTATTGCCTCCCCCCCTCATGAAAGAGGTCCGTCCCACAAAGGTGAAGCAAGGGCCGGTTGGCCGAGAAACTAAGTGTCAAGGGGCAGTCACATGTGTATAAGGAGGAAACGAGGGCCAAGTGGGCTAAGCAAGGAGCAAATGGGCCAGTAGAGGCCAAACAAACCAAAGCTAAGGGTAAGGTTGAAGCCAAACCAAATGAAAGGGCAAAAATGAAGGCCAAGGCCAAAAGGGGGCAAAAGGAGGAGTCGGATAGAGAGAGAGGGTCAAAGTCAAGCCATGTGGAGCAATGCAAGGTTGAGGCCACAAAGGGGTAAAAAATGAAAGATAAAAATAAAAAATAAAAGGCCAAGGTACAATAGTGACATCGCTAATGCCCCCCCTCCCAAGTGCAAAAGAGAGAAGAAGAGAGCAGATAGAGCAAAGCGGTGCCCCTCTCCCAAAAATGCCAATTCAAGGTGCCAAGTGAACCAATTAAAATGTAAATTCCCAAATTAAAGCCCCCCCCTATAAAAGTCAAAATTGGATCAAATTAAGGGCTTTTTTTGGCCTTTTGGGTGCCGTGTTGAAGCCTGCAAGTGGAGCTCAAAGCCCTTTGTATTTTCTTGTGAAAATGGCCATGGTGATGGTAGTAGAAGCCATGTTCCCCTTCCCCCCTTCTCTTTCTCTTGCTTTCCTATTTCCCCTCGGTGCCGGCTGCGTGGAAGTGTGTGCCACCCTGGACCGACGGTGTTTTGAGTGAGAGAGTGAGATTGAGTGGCTATGTGTGTGTGTAAGGGTGGAGACAGGTAGTGGTAGCACGTGTACCTTGTATGGTGGTTTGTGGAGTGTGTGAGCAGTAGAAATTGAGCAGGTGGTGGTCTGCTAGTGTAAAGTGTTTCTTTGAAGGTGTTTTTTGAGAGGATATGGGTGTTGTGAATACCCTGAGCTATAAAGAGGCCCTTGTGTTTGTGCCGGGCGTGTTCCCCCATTCCCCTTCTCCATCTTATGGTTCCCCCACTGAGGAGTATGTTGATGCTCCTAGGTGAAGTCGAAGCGGTGATTTCGGTGATGCCAAAGGTGAGGCCTTTGAAGATCAGGTGCCGCTAGTGATGGCTTGGATGGGATTTCCCATTTTCACTGGGGTTGAAGATGCAGAAACTTGGCTTCAAGACTACGGATTGTTCGTATTGGAAAGCGGTTTATCGAGAGAAGATGGTGCGGTAGAGGTGTTCCCACTCCTGGTTCATGGTAAAGCAAAGCTATGGTTTGATAGCCTTGGTGAAGAAGAAAAAGCAGATTGTGAGGCCCTGGAGACGGCTTTTTGGAGAAGATTTGTTGCGGATGCGTAGCTGGATGAAGTAAAGCGGAAGCTGGATGGTTTGAAGCAAAGCTTGGAGGGTGATTTTCAAGCTTTTGAGTGGGAGTTCGAAGTCCTATGGGGGAAGTTAATCAAGGTAACTACTGCAGAAAATGCCAGTTTTCTGAAATTGTGTAAATTCATGGATTGCCTGCATGAGGAAGTGCGAGATAAAGTGGAGGTAGATGACCCAATGTCATATGAAGAGGCAGTAGCTCTAGCGAGAGGGCGAACTAAGAAGATTTTGAAGAAGCACGAGGCTATGCAGTGTTTGCAAAGTGAGGTGAAGCCAAGGCAGTGTGATGTGGTGGTAGCCGAGCCAAAGGTGATGCAAAGGGAAGTGCAGGTGCAAAAAGAACAAAGAGTTCTTTGGCTATAGAGAGACAGGATGGTTCCTATGCCGAAAAATGTCGGCTAGAGCGATTCCAATTGGGGAGGATGGGCAGGTGGTTCTAGAGTGGACAAAGGATGTGCTGCCAAGTTCAAGTGTAGTTGTTGAAGCTCCATTGAAGTGCGGTAAAGAGCAAGGAGTGCGGTTTGAAGACGAGGTTGAAGCGGTAAAGCTAGAGGAAGTTCCTGAGCTTGAAACCGAAGAAGAGACTAGGTCAAGTGATGATAGTTCTATGGACGCAGACACGAGTTGGGAGACGGAGTCATCTCAATCCCGGTATAATGAGTTCGACCTCTTACATGTGAGTGGAGAGGCAGTGAATATGTGTGCGGAGCAGCAGGAAGTGCAAGCCGAGGTGCTTAGTGAAGACCAAGTGGAGCAATTTAGCCCTACAGGTGGTGAAGAGCAGGTAAAGGTGATCTGCAATGCCATGCTAATGGCCATGTTGATAAAAATAGCAGTAGAGTATGCCATGGTGGTGCAACTGGTGCAAAATTTTACCAAAAGGGTTAGAGAAGTTGTACCTATGGAAGAGGACGAGGAGGATGTGATAGAGAACGAGTTTCTCTCTTCCTTGGTAGAGCTTGATGATGCAGCAGTAGAAGAGCAAGTAATCGCAACGGACGAGCAGACAATGCTTATTGACCTTGAAGGGCCAATTGACGAGGAGGAGCTAGACGATGCTGGAATTGAGTTCATGGTAGGTGAGAAGGTAGAGCCAAAGGCAGTGTCTAAGATTTCTAAGGAGGTCTGTGAGTGGTGGTTGAAAGGAATGGTGATAAAAGCAGTTGTGTAGTGTGATATTAAGCAGGTACAGGATCTGCTAGACGAGGATGTAGCCTTACATGGTTGGGAGATTGAGTCGGGTATGTTAGGTTTGTTTGGTGCGAGTGATGGTACAAGCACGTCTTTGGATGGTGAGCACGAGAGTGCTCTATTTGGTGTTTTGGAGGAGCTTTGTTGTGAGTGGACAGTTTACCAAGGAATGCTTGGAGTGGTAGAAATATGATGATGGTAGTTTGGCTATGCATTTGGATATGTGCCTTAGTGTGGCACTATGCAAGGTTTTTGCAGGTGGACAAAAGAGATCAATGCAAGGTGTTTGACCCAGGCAATTGATAATAGGTAAAGCAGGGGGTTGGGCAACCCGCATTAGCAAAGGTGGTGGGTAGCAGATGCCAGTTTTGTACATAAGGTGGGTGTTTTGCAATGTACAGAGAGTTTGTTTTGGTTGTGCAACTTTTTAGTGCGATAAGCCTAGATGTGGTTGAACATAAATGTTCAACGAGGGGGTGGGCAATGATGGTGCAGCCAAAGCTGGTCGAAGCTAGGAGATGGTCTAGGAGATGGTCTATGCCAGGCAGAGGCGGCACGCAAGTGCAGTGCAGAAGGCTAGGGCAGGTGCCAAGGCCCTAGGAAGCCAAAGGATAGCGGGAATGTATGCTTAAAGCGGCCTTTAGGCCAAAAGTGTTGCGGAATGGTCCAGATGGGATGGCAAATGAAGGTGACCAAAATGCCAAGTTAGTGCTTTGAAATTTAGTGTTCAGTGTGCTCTAGAAGTCGGTCCAAACGGCTCATCAAACAGGGCCCCGGTGAGTGAGATACTGAAGTTTAAAGCTGGAGTGTGTAGCAGATCCCTGACGGACAGGGCAGTTGGGGATAGGTGGCCCAGGCTGATGTCAGTATATACATGTATAATGCTCAAGTTGTGGAGCATGCCAGTCTTCTCGGATCGCGAATCAGAGCTCTCGATAGCAAGTTATGGTCGTTAGAAGATTTTCTGGAGGCCAGGTGTGAGCCCACTTTCCCGCATTGGAGGATGTGCCATCTGGCCTCTTTTGGGCCTCGCCAAAGTTCTCGGTGATAGTGTGCATCATGAGGAGCTAGCACAAATCGACGGTTCATCAAACGGACACTTGGTCAGCAAGATACGGTAGGATCAAATTGGGGCAGTTAGCAAGATACGGTAGGATCAAATTGGGGCAATTAGCAGGGGAGTGCATGCGGGTGATTTTCTCAGTTTTGATGGCCTCGAATAGTGAGCTCAGAAGGATTGGAGTGCGGGGAGATTTTCCTATCCCCGGGACCGACACGGCAAAGGTTCGGCATGGCTTAGAGGCACGAAGTTCCGACCAATGAGCAGAGTATGAGTACCAGGAGAAAAAGGCCAAAAAATATGGTGGATTCTAAATATTTTTCGGTAGTTTTGGTGAGCCCGAGACCACGGAGCCAGGGGCTGCCATGTGGCCCGGTAGATTAACCCATATGTGGAAAAGGGGCCAAACAGCGCGCCCTATATGGGCTGGGGGTAGTGACCCTTAGTAGCATCACAAAGTGAGGTGAAGCTTTGGAGCTCGTAGAGATGGCAGCCCGTGGGCGCTGCGCAGGACGGAGACGATGCGGCTTTTGGCCGAGCGGGGTGGCGTGGTGGCGCGCGCCCGCGTCGTGAGGGGACATTGTCCAGCAACGACGCAATTGAGCCGGGTGATGGCGTGTCCCGGTTAAGGGTTTATCCCGTAGCCCTTGGCGTCCCAAAATTTTGAGAAAGAGAGAGAGGGCAATAGCGATCTCGCTATTGCCTCCCCCCCTCATGAAAGAGGTCCATCCCACAAAGGTGAAGCAAGGGCCGGTTGGCCATGCCAAGGGGTAGTCACATCTATACTACTCTATTAAGCATAAAGGAATTTCGGCTTGCCATGTGGTGCAAGGGCACTTCAATAAGGTTGTGCATGTGACGGAATTCCATGGTTATTCCAGTGAGGTGCAATCAGAATCACCGGTTCCTGGAGCACTCAGAGAAATGATGGCTGGTCAATGCCCATTGCTTGCCAACGCCCAAGAGGCCAAGTGGGAGTCGGGACCCATCTTTCATGGCTCCTCTCAGGATAATTTAGGCTGCGTCCAGGCTCTCTCTTTCTCTCTCTCTCTCTCTCTCTCTCTCTCTCTCTCTCTCTCTCTCAAGCAGCGTTCCATTGTTATTTCTACTGATCACGTTGTGAAGGAGCCCAGCTAGCTTTACCGATATTGGCACGACCATAACCATGTAGTAGAAAAATCGGCCTAGGGTGGGGAGGATGCCATCTTCGGTCTCTCTCTTGCATCTACCTTCAGGGTATATTTATCTTCTTGAGCATTTCACCGCACCAGCTTGGCCTCTGCGGATATGGCATCCATGGTGCTCACAGCAGGCATGAACACTGGCAGCAACACCGCCTTCTTCTTGGCAGAATGCGTCTGATTTGGTCCTCCATAACCTTCACTATCGAGAAGACACAAAAAGTCTCCTCTCCTTATAGCGCCTACCCCTTTACCCCACACAGCTTGCATACTTCAGCCTTACGTACCCTGTTCTTCAACGCATCATGCAATTATATTGATGTGGATAAGCCTTGCACACGCTGTGCAGATTCCAGAATTTGCGAGAGAGAGAGAGAGAGAGAGAGAGAGAGAGAGAGAGAGAGAGAGAGAGAGAGAGAGAGAGAGAGAGACCTAGAGTATAAGTGTAAAGGAATTTGCGAGAGAGAGGAGAGAGAGAGAGACCTAGAGTATAAGTGTAAAGGAAAAATACCAAAATACCCGTGGTTGTGGGATTAAATTTCTCCAAAGATAAAAAAATTTGTAGCTTTTCATAAAAAGACTAATTCTCTATCAATACAAGATGCTAAATCTAGAATTTGAGTTGGTTATGTAAGCTTTGGAGATGAATTGCTTCTTTTTTTTTTTTTGCTAGGGAATTTGTGACAAATTACATGCTAAGCACTCAGAAACAAATCTCAATTTTCATAAAGGAATAAAGATTAGAAAATCTTCAGCAATCCAACCAAAATAAATGCGGGAGAGGAGAGTGAAGGGGCTGGAGGATGTGGAATTCAATAGAAAGGGAGACGATGGATAAAGAGAGGACATATTTGATATTGTTTTACCTACAAAATCTATTATTGAGTCTAGAATCTTATCTTATATTCTTATATATCTCTGTCCTATATTAAAAGGCAAGGGTGGATGTCTAGGTTGCTGCAAATGCATGCAACCACACAACATCCACCCTCTTAGCTTATTGCTCTCCATATACAAGCCCTTGGTTCCCGTCAGCTTGCGCACCCCCCTCGCAGTCAAGGCCTCCCCTTATGCAACACCCTCCACGATAGCAAGCATGCCCTCATGCCAAGATGACTGCTTACGCTTCTAGAGGCAGCCCGTTGGTGGCTACTTGCAATTCAATAAGAAGAGAATAATCGAGTTGGACCTTTAAGTTGCGGGTTCATACAATCTAGAAAAAATCAAGTTGTACCTCTAAGCATGCACACTAAGTGATCATTGATTTGCGGGAGGGAGGTACATAGACCCCACTCTCCACGACATTGCTGCTACAAGCCTCCAATGCGCTATTTAGTTCTCCTACTCCTCGCTCTCCTTCGACCACTGGCCTCCCGACAAACGTCAACAGTCTTCTTTAACCCTGCATGTTATGTGAGGTTCTCAACAAGTGAGCATTTAATACTGGGAATGCCTTGCAAAACAAAAAGTTAGGAAGGTAGCCAAGCTTTCAGGTGTAAGTTGTAGAGAGAGAGAGAGGCAAGACCCCTATGTTCAGAAGTAGCCCTCCTTGCAGCCCTTGAGTCCAAGAAGGAGAACAATGAAGAGGCCAATGTGCCAGGTGGCCATCCACAATTAGAAGGGGGATGTGAGAGCAGGGCATGTAAGCAAGTGTGCAAGATCGGGGCCAATGCTATTGAAGAAGAGACCAGTTAGGCTCAGGCCATTGATTGTTGGGATGTTGGAGGGTACAGGCCACCCGATCAACCCAAAGCTGATAACTAACAAATGTGTTTCAAGCCGGTCGCTCGCGGACGAAGCAAGTAATGTGGGCCTCGCTTCGCATGTTGCTCAAACTCAAGGAGGAGAGTGGGAGCAGACGATCCGCACAGAAATAGGGTTGTGAGGCTGACTGACGAGGCAGTGGAAACACAGGGACCTCGCGGAGTGCAGGTAAGGCTGGGAAGCCCAGCCGCCACGTTGACTTCATCCTCGCAACAATTACCATCTTTCCACTCTTCTGCTTTTTGGGAACTCTGCTCTTCAGTCTGCATGTTTGCAAAATGTGGTGTATTTGTTTTCATGAGCTTCCTATTCGGGATGTGGTCTCTTGGAATACATTGACCATTGTCAGGTATGCAAACAAGAACAAGGCCAGGAAATGTGGGTTGTTATGTCTTCAACAATTGTATGGTGAGGATTCTCTCCAAGTTGTTGAAGAGGTTCCAAAATGGGTAGGCAAGGAAGCTTATCTATGTTTTTTTCATTGGATGCAAGGAGGGGGGGGGGGGGGGGGGGGGGGGGGGGGGGGGGGCTCTCTAAATGTGATACCATGCATCTAGAAGGCATGTGGCCCTAGATTTGTTTTGAAATATGATCACCCATGCTCACATCTAGAAGGAATTTGGAAATAGCCAAGGGATTTGAAGTAAACGAATGTATGTTTAGTGAGGTCTCTCTCCAAATATGATGACATGTGCTTACATCTTTAGTCGACACAAGCGTTAAATTTGGGAATCTTTTTTTGGATGAACTACCTATTCAAGATGTGGTCTTCTGGGATGCATTGGTCATTGCAAGGTACACAAACAAAGCAAGCCCAGAAAGTAGCGGGTAAAGGAAAAACTATGTCAACAACCTGTTGGTCATATGTATGCCAAGTGCGGTGTACATATGTTTGTATTCGATAAATATTCAATTTGTTCTCTACCCATCATTCACCAGCATGGCAATCAACCACACCCGCCCCGTATTGAGGATGTCTAATTGTGTCTGAGCTGGCATCCATCGCCAAGTTGCTCAGTTGATAGCACGCAACATTATACAGTGGTAGAGCATGAATTGGAGATGTATAGAAATAGACATATACACACAATATACATGTACCTGTGGTAAGAGTGAGTGAGACCCACCGGTAGGCGGGTCGCACGAGCTAGTGTGTATAAGGAGGAAACGAGGGCCAAGTGGGCTAAGCAAGCAGTAAAAGGGCTAGTAGAGGCTGGACAAATCAAAGCTCAGGGTAAGGTTGAAGCCAAGCCAAATGAAAGGGCAAAAATGAAGGCCAAGGCCAAAAGGGGGCAAAAGGAGGAGTCGGATAGAGAGAGAGGGTCAAAGTCAAGCCGTGTGGAGCAATGCAAGGTTGAGGCCACAAATGGGTAAAAAATGAAAGATAAAAATAAAAAATAAAAAGCCAAGGGGAAATAGCGACCCCCCCCCCCCCCCCCCCCCCCCCCCCCCCCCCCCCCCCCCCCCCCCCCCCCCCCCCCTCCCAAGTGCAAAAGAGAGAAGAAGAGAGCAGATAGAGCAAGGCGGTGCCCCTCTCCCAAAAATGCCAATTCAAGGTGCCAAGTGGACCAATTAAAATGTAAATTCCCAAATTAAAGCCGCCCCCTATAAAAGTCAAAATTGGATCAAATTAAGGGTTTTTTCTGGACTTTTGGGTGCCGTTTTGAAGCCTGCAAGTGGAGCTCTCTGACAGAGGGATGTGCCTGTCAAAGCCCTTTGTATTTTCTTGTGAAAATGGCCATGGTGATGGTACTAGAAGCCCGTGTACATGTTTTGTGAAGTGCAATCAAGCCACCGTTGCCTCCTTTTGCTGTTGTTTCCCCTTCCCCCCTTCTGTTTCTCCTGCTTTCCTGTTTCCCATCGGTGTCGACTGTGTGGAAGTGTGTGCCCCCCGGACCGACGGTGTTTTGAGTGAGAGAGTGAGATTGAGTGGCTGTGTGTGTGTGTGTGTGTGTGTGTGTGTTTACTGTTATTTCTCCAACTATATAGAACTATATAGTGAATTGCACCATTGAACACAACTAGTAGACTTTAAGACATGATACAATCATATTTATATACTCAGAGAACATGATCATAAATTACTTAATTAATTCTTCAAGAATGAAGTACAATATGTCACTTAGGAGGAGTAGGACGTCCTCTGGTAAGTGAAGGAGAGATCGGTACCTGCCACCATCCAAACATCAAAGCTTATTAGAATAGTCTACAATGAATGGGTGGACAGGTACCAAGTGACCTCTGCCACTTGTTATTGATGTCACACCCCTAGAACAACCTCCTACTATTATCCTGAATTTTGATTTTTTACATTGGTCGGTTCAAAAACTGCTTTTGCTTTCCTAGGTAAGTATTCCCTAGTCCTATAGGGTTCTACTGTAGGTAATTTAAGCTCCAATCTGGCCATTTGTAGCTTTTTATTAATTGCCTTCATGTTCTCTGGGTTACTATTCACCCTAATTCGTGCAGTCAGCCTTACTTTGTTTGGTTCCTGTATCAGACAAGCATTCATTTCATGAGCGTTGGCAATCATTGTTTAAAAACATTTGCCAGAGTTCTGTTTATTTTTCTAAACAATTTAAAAAAAAAACCATAACCGTATCAAGGTTTCAAACATTTCAATTATCTTCCTGTATGTGATTCAAAACCTGCTCTCAAACAGCACTCGTTACTTATCTTGACAAGCAACCAGTTGCTTTTCGAAAACACCTTAATATGCATGACTTTCAAAAAACAACCTTTATCAATACCTACAAATGATTGGTTAAGCATAATATGGTCTCAATCACAAAAAGAATTTCCTTATTCAAATTAAGTTTGTAACCATCCAGTTACTTCTATATTTTTGCTCATACCAGCAAAGCCAGCTTGCTCATTCACCACGATATGTTTAGAGAGTACATTCATTTTCAGTCCAGCCATACATGTGATTCAACAATCTCTCAAAAAAAACCATAGTTATTATGTCATTTGTTCTCGACAAGTGACCACTTCCATATTAATTCTCTTCCAGAACTACATCATGTATACATGCATATGCTCAGGTATGCACAACTAAGTGTTATCAACTACCAGGAAACATTCATCTATATGTATCAGTGTGATTAAGTGGGTGTTTATTTTCAAAAAAAAACTGAAAAAGCTGAAAAAGCGGTCTTAGTACCCAGACATTTAGTTGATCACGTATGCATTATCTGTTCAATATTCCTGTTATAGGTTCCCAAAGTCTTAGTTTTCCTATTTCCCAATTATGCATTTCCTCCTGCTTGAATATATTCAATAATCCAGTACTCCAGCTAATTACATCAGCTCATGTCTAGTACGAAAGCTATATTGCAAATGATATACAGAGTAACGATCAGTACAGTTTACGTTTTTAAAGATCAGTACCGTTTATGCTCATGCACCAGAAGCTATCAGTACAATTTACACTTTTAAAGACCATAATTCTCGAGTCATTACCTTGTTGCATGCATTGAAAACAACTGTTTTACTGTTATTTTTTCATGCAAATTAGTGCACACAGATGTTAAATATGCTACACTTTTATTCATATAAATTCATCCTTATGGACTCTGAGTTTAATACCTCAGCTGTGCGCATTAAGACAACGCATAATATGTGTAAGTATAATGTGTTAAGCTCAGTAGATCAAGGTGGAGATCTACCTGTGAACTCGTCATTGCCTCCCTCAGCGTTAGGAGATGCCTCTGCAGGAAATGTCAATGCGCGGAGTCTCCTCCACTCCCTTATGTTCGGATTAGCTTTCGGGCGTTGATGCCTGCGTATGTGCAAAGGGCGATGGTGCAGGTGTGGTGTGTGTGCTCGACGAGCGATGGTGCAGGTGTGGTGTGTGTGCTTGATTAGGCAATAGTGCAGATGAGGTGCCTGCTATGGTTCGCGCTGCGTTTATATGCGCCTCAATAGCTCTACCTGAATTCGGTGCTTTCAAGACAGCCATGCTCATGCCTCGGCTCAAAGACTACATTTAGCAGTAATACCTTTTATTTAATTCTTAGCATGTGAGATTCCTTTAAAATTGTGTTGTGCCCTTAATCCATTAGGCCCAATTCACGTGCGAAGACATCGAGTCCTTTTATTCCTAGGCACCAATTAGAATGTTCCATTCCAAACAATATTTGAATACAACCATATGAAGAACAATTTCTATGAGAATGGCATAAGATGTTCTCCGAAAACTCTCCGGGGCATTCACATTGTTCCTCCACTGCTTCCTTTGCCTGATAGTGTATGTCCGACCGATTTCTGCATGAGTAGCAAGTTACCAGCATATTAACCAGGTTCTTAGGTATCGTGTAATGTGTGTGTGTGTGTGTGTGTGTGTGTGTGGCCCTCCCCATCCCTGGGGTAAGGTACACTTAGTGGGGGGTAGGCCCACTAAGTGGACCTATCCCCTCACCAAGTGTTTTAATGATTTTAATAGTGTCAAATCGTGCTCCAGGAAATCGAATGTTCTGCAAAAATTTGTTAATATAGTTTGTGACCACCTGCTTAGAAAATCCATTTCTTTCAAACATGTCGATTAGACGTACTATGTCCTGATATGCAATTGCTAGGTGCGAGGCATTATATACAATTGGCATAACTTGTGATATACATACTTTGGCTGCCATCGCTTTGGGTCTATTAGCGGATGCATGTATAATGAGATACTATTTATTGGTAACCCGTCCTTTTCCCAATATGTAGATGAAGTAAAGTCCCCAATATATGGTCGTAGCAATCCTATTCTTGTGTTTAAATATTTTGCACCATGTGTATCAGATGTTTGCTTCATACTGATGATGTCCAATGGATATATGGTAAAGGGGTCCTCATGAGACAAGGGTTTATTATGGTTTAAACACTGTAACACAAACCTGTTGTTAATGAATAGTAAATCATCCATAAACCTCCATGAGTAAAGAAAAGTAGCCATCATTTCCAATTCACCCAATTTTGCGAGTTTTTTAATGAAGCTTAGTTCAAACCAAGCCAAATATAAGTTACACCAGATAGGGGAACACGAGTACCCCATTGGTATGCCTTTCTTTTGTTTGTATATGTCCCGCCCAAGCTGAGTGTAACAATGATCCAACACAAACCGGTTTAATTCTTTAAAATAATCAAAGGACCAAGTGACCTCTTTGTATTGTTTGGTAAGGTATATTTGCTTTTTTACCCGTTTGAAACCCATGTAACCTGCAGATGAAATGATTCTCAATATGTCTTCCATAACTATGATCAGGCCATTAGCTCCATCATGGGGAATGTCTTCATAGCATGCTTTTATGTCAAAAGAGTATATAGAGAATATTTGTGGAGGTAGGTTTATATGGAAGTCAAATTGATTATTGATTAACCAATAACAATTTGTCTGTGTGTGAACAAACATTTTATATTTAAGATGCAAGAGTTCCGTGATCTCAATAAATCCAGTGTTCAAAGCTGACAGCATGGATGATATTCTGGCTGTGATTTCTGAGAATAAACAGTTATGTGCATTCGTAATCCATCGAAACTCTTTTTTGTGAAGCTTATAGTTCCCCATTAGGTAAGGTAATGTAGGTGTTTTAGGTGTTTCCAGGTTCATGCTTTCACAAAATCCATTAACTTCTTCTATGAGTTCTGGTTCAGATATAGGTGCCCTGATAAACTCCTCAGACAAGAGTCTAGTTTTTGCTTTGATCCTTGCTAACTTCTTGCAAATGAAGATCGGAGTTTGTGCAGACTTATCAATACCACAGATATATATGAATCGCATAACATAATTCAGTTCATCCATTAGCTCTTCGTTTAAAAACCAAGGAGTTTGATTCCTCCTAAAGTTTGGAAAAGTCTCCTGAAACTGTTCGAGGATCAAGTGTTTGATGCAATCATGGTGTTCCGAAGTACTAGAAATATGCATAATGGCGCATATTGTATCCCATGCTAGGCAAAACTCTTTTATCACAGGGCTAGGATTGACAGGAACATAAGGTATATGGTTAAGACCCTTACTGATAAATTCTTTAAGCAGAGGGTGTCTGAATACATTGGGTGAAGTAGATAACACATGTTTTCCAATATTCCCAAAGTGTACTAGGTGATTAGCAAACCTATTATGCGAGAGACATCCACATTCCTCATTAGCATTAATGAATTTCGTAAATGTGGATCTAGGCTTATACATATAGTGAGCTATGTTATTAGCGTACTTCCACCCAAAGACAATTTTGAAATATGATATGGATCTTGGGATCCTAAAATGAGTGAGAATTCTACTAAAGAAAGAGGTAGGGTGAATAAAATCCATGAATTTATTGCAGAATAACAAGTGTATAAACCTACCATTCTTTCTATGTTTTTTTACCAATGTTTGTAAGCCATTATTTTTTGTGTATAAAGTTCGTACCTCTTCTTCTTGGGTGTTGTACTCCAAGGTTTTGGTGTCACCTAGATCGTCTGAGCCCCGAAATTGACGTGGTCTTTTTGTGGATGAAGAGGCAAAACTGCCACGGGTGTTGGTAATTCTCTTCATTGGTTGCTTTCCTTTCATCGGTTTGAGGATGCTTTCAATGGTTTGAGCAATGGGAGTGGATTGAATTTTGGGAAGAAGAGGAGTACCAGGGGAGTAGACCACCAGCCCTTTAACTGCTTCAATTAGTTGCTCATGAAAGGCATAATATACAATGACTGCATGGCGTAGCTCCACAGGGAAGGCAGCCACCCAGGCAATGAAGGCATAGATTTGTGCTGGTCCTGAAGAAAATTGGAAAAATTTAGGAAGATTTTGAAAAACACTCCAGAGTAGTTGGTCAAACCATATGATCGAGGCCGAACAAGTCGAGTTAGCATCCAATTTCCTGCATTGGCATTTGACAAAAGGTCTATAAGTGTTCCAGCAGCTTCTCAAGAATCTTTATGGTCTTTGAGTTTGTCTGTGAGTGCCAATCCTTTAGTCCTAGCGATGAGCTTCGAGTTGGAGCATTTGTTCGAGTCCACATCTGAAAGTTTAACTTGGGGAAGATCAAAAGGTAAGTCGGAAGAAAGTAGGTGTTTTGCTTGAAGAGCTAGAGTTTGGCATTGATCTACTACTTCAGGGGCAAGGCTACATAAGAGAGCTATAGCAGAGATAGAAAAAGGGGCGCAGTGGTTAATTAGCTCAAAATCCCATAGTTTATTATCTAGACGAATGGCATCAAGCTCTACCTGTCTGGGAGGCAGAAGAGGAATAGCTTCCGAGAAGACTTTAGATATGGATTTTTCGCCCTTCTCAGAATTTGAGATAGCTAGAGATGCAATGGCTTCTCTTTCTTCACGGTCAAGGAGATCGAGATCGAGTAATGGGTTAACCACTTTCTCGCTATGTTTGATTTCTAAGGGGACTGTCGGGAGATTGTTAATGAGGTAAAGCTTATTAACAATAGTGGGGAGGGAATTAAAATAGAACTCCACGTCCGTACGATCCTGGAAATCAATGAAGCAAAGAGAAAGAAGAAAATTATCTAGAGAGGAAAGAAGCTTACGAAGATCTTTTATTGCTACTGCTAGAAGGGAGATCCAATCATTGACTGAGGCTATACAAAGAGCAGACAAGGAGTGGTTGGCAATTGCCTCTTTCTCAAAATCCAAAAGCTTTTTATGAAAATCTGGGCCCTTAAAGCATGATAATATGCACTGAGTCCCCAACGGTGGAATTGGAAGGTCCTTAATGTCGGCGTAGCCGAGTTTTGTCAGGGATGAAATCCATCCAGCCTGTTAACACAGACATCAAGATAAGGATATGCTATTAGTATAGTGCAATTCACTATATAGTGACAGTCCGACCAAAGACTGCGTGGAATATATTGTGTGTGTTTACTGTTATTTTTCCAACTATACAGAACTATATAGTGAATTGCACCATTGAACACAACTAGTAGACTTTAAGACATGATACAATCATATTTATATACTCAGAGAACATGATCATAAATTACTGAATTAATTCTTCAAGAATGAAGTACAATATGTCACTTAGGAGGAGTAGGACGTCCTCTGGTAAGTGAAGCAGAGATCGGTACCTGCCACCATCCAAACATCAAAGCTTATTAGAATAGGCTACAATGAATGGGTAGACAGGTACCAAGTGACCTCTGCCACTTGTTATTGCTGTCACACCCCTAGAACAACCTCCTACTATTATCCTGAATTTTGATTTTTTACATTGGTCGGTTCAAAAACCGCTTTTGCTTTCCTAGGTAAGTATTCCCTAGTCCTATAGGGTTCTACTGTAGGTAATTTAAGCTCCAATCTGGCCATTTGTAGCTTTTTATTAATTGCCTTCATGTTCTCTGGGTTACTATTCACCCTAATTCGTGCAGTCAGCCTTACTTTGTTTGGTTCTTGTATCAGACAAGCATTCATTTCATGAGCGTTGGCAATCATTGTTTAAAAAAATTTGCCAAAGTTCTGTTTATTTTTCTAAACAATTTTCAAAAAAAACCATAACCGTATCAAGGTTTCAAACATTTCAATTATCTTCCTATATGTGATTCAAAACCTGCTCTCAAACAGCACCCGTTACTTATCTTGACAAGCAACCAGTTGCTTTTCGAAAACACCTTAATATGCATGACTTTCAAAAAACAACCTTTATCAATACCTACAAATGATTGGTTAATCATAATATACTCTCAATCACAAAAAGCATTTCCTTATTCAAATTAAGTTTGTAACCATCCAGTTACTTATATATTTTTGCTCAGACCAGCAAAGCCATCTTGCTCATTCACCATGATATGTTTAGAGAGTACATTCATTTTCAGTCCAGCCATACATGTGATTCAACAATCTCTAAAAAAAAACCATAGTTATTATGTCATTTGTTCTCGACAAGTGACCACTTCCATATTAATTCTCTTCCAGAACTACATCATGTATACATGCATATGCTCAGGTATTCACAACTAAGTGTTATCAACTACCAGGAAACATTAATCTATATGTATCAGTGTGATTAAGTGGGTGTTTATTTTCAAAAAAAAACTGAAAAAGCTGGAAAAGCGGTCTTAGTACCTAGACATTTAGTTGATCACGCATGCATTATCTATTCAATATTCCTGTTATAGGTTCCCAAAGTCTTAGTTTTCCTATTTCCCAATTATGCATTTCCTCCTGCTTGAATATATTCAATAATCCAGTACTCCAGCTAATCACATCAGCTCATGTCTAGTACAAAAGCTATATTGCAAATGATATACAGAGTAACGATCAGTACAGTTTACGTTTTTAAAGATCAGTACCGTTTATGCTCATGCACTAGAAGCTATCAGTACAATTTACACTTTTAAAGACCATAATTCTCGGGTCAGTACCCTGTTGCATGCATTGAAAACAACTGTTTTACTATTATTTTTTCATGCGAATTAGTGCACACAGATGTTAAATATGCTACACTTTTATTCATATAAATTCATCCTTATGGACTCTGAGTTTAATACCTCAGTTGTGCGCATTAAGACAACGCATAATATGTGTAAGTATAATGTGTTAAGCTCAGTAGATCAAGGTGGAGATCTACCTGTGAACTCGTCATTGCCTCCCTCAGCGTTAGGAGATGCCTCTGCAGGAAATGTCAATGCGCGGAGTCTCCTCCACTCCCTTATGTTCGGATTAGCTTTCGGGCGTTGATGCCTGCGTATGTGCAAAGGGCGATGGTGCAGGTGTGGTGTGTGTGCTCGACGAGCGATGGTGCAGGCGTGGTGTGTGTGCTTGATTAGGCAATAGTGCAAATGAGGTGCCTGCTATGGTTCGCGCTGCGTTTATATGCGCCTCAATAGCTCGACCCGAATTCGGTGCTTTCAAGACAGCCATGCTCATGACTCGGCTCAAAGACTACATTTAGCAGTAATACCTTTTATTTAATTCTTAGCATGTGAGATTCCTTTAAAATTGTGTTGTGCCCTTAATCCATTAGGCCCAATTCACGTGCGAAGACATCGAGTCCTTTTATTCCTAGGCACCAATTAGAATGTTCCATTCCAAACAATATTTGAATACAACCATATGAAGAACAATTTCTATGAGAATGGCATAAGATGTTCTCCGAAAACTCTCCGGGGCATTCACATTGTTCCTCCACTGCTTCCTTTGCCTTATAGTGTATGTCCGACCGATTTCTGCATGAGTAGCAAGTTACCAGCATATTAACCAGGTTCTTAGGTATCGTGTAATGTGTGTGTGTGTGTGTGTGTGTGTGTGTGTGTGTGTGTGTGTGTGTGTGTTTGTGTGTGTGTGTGTGTAAGGGTGGAGACAGGCAGTGGTAGCAGGTGTACCTTTTGTGGTGGTTTGTGGAGTGTGTGAGCAGTAGAAATTGAGCAGGCGGTGGTCTGCTAGTGTAAAGTGTTTCTTTGAAGGTGTTTTCTGCGAGGATAGGGGTGCTGTGAATACCCTGAGCTATAGAGAGGCCCTTGTGTTTGTGTCGGGTGTGTTCCCCCATTCCCCCTCTCCAACGTGAGAAATCTCATTCGATTCTGAAGTAGCCCTAAAGGTGCGTGAGCTCGAGGACTTACTACAGATGCAACTAGCTCACAAAACGAAGCCCAAAATAGGGAAATACAATTTGTTGTGTATTTTTGCAGGTTTAGCGTTTTGGCCCTAAACGGTCCCTAATACCCCTAGGAGGTCCAGGGATGCGAGGGGACTGCTATGCGAGTGATCTAGCACATTTTCAGGGCAGAAAACAAAGAATTCAGCCTGCTGCAAATTATCGCCAGGTTTTACAAAGAGTCTGTATGCGTCGGCAAAGTCACTTTTCGCGTGGGGATACTGTTTGTGAGGCGTCCTAGTACACTTATGCTGCCGAAATTGGACCAAGAAAAGTCATTTTCAGCCCGGATTATGCAGGGCAACTTGTAGGAAATCACACGTTTTATTCCCTCTTTAAATACAATAAAGAAATACCGAAAGGGGCATCAGTCTTTGGGGCCAACAGGTGTCGATTCTGCTTGGTAGCACTCTAGCTTCCAAGCCGTGTGTGTTTGAAGTATCAATTCCCATTACAGGTTTTTATTTTCAAAGTTACTCTGTGTCCTAAAGTCTAAAGTTTCAGGTGAAAGCCAAAGTCTACCACCCTATGGGTCGGTTTCAGTACGCCACACATTCGAATTTTGCAGGCATCTTTGACCGATTACAAAGTGGGAAAGTGGTTGCGGGCTACTCTCTCAAGGATGGCTATTTGATGCAAGAAAACTTGTGGGTTACACAAGCATTGTGGAATAAGACAGAGTACCACTATCCACCTTTTTTGAACCATCGTGGCATGAGGCTCAAAAAGGATGTGAATGAGTTTGTTTGTTGTTTAGTATGTCAGAAGGTCAAGTTTGGCAGGCATAAGGCACCAGATCTTTTTCAATCTTTACCTATACCATGCAGACCTTGGGAAAGCATAGCAATGGATTTCATTATTTACCTTTCCAAAACTCGGAGTGGGCACGATGGTATCTGGACACTCATCGACAGATTTAGCAAGCAGGCTCGTTTTTTTCCACTCAAAAAGACAGTTAAGCTAGATCATTTGGCTAAACTATTTGTCTCACAAAAAATTTGACTACATGGCATGCCTCAGTCGATAGTTTCAGATCAAGATCTCCGTTTTACTAGTTTGTTTTGGAGGGCAATCTAGGAGAATATTGGTAATCGATTACAATTCTCATCTTCTTTCCACCCATAGACAGATGAGCAGTCGGAGATAGAGAATTCAGTGCTTCTGGACTTGTTAAAGCCTCACATCTCTTATCAAAAGGCTCATTAAGTTTGCCTACAACAACATAGTACATACATCTATGGGGAAAGTGCCATTTGAGATCATCGAGGGTTCAAGGAAGGTTCCACCTATTCTAAGCACCAAGATAAGATTTTTAAAGCAGGTTAGTATATTCAGAAGGCGCTTGAGAAGTCTCAAGCACGGCATAAGAAGGCAACAGACAAGCATCGACATGACTTGCAATTGAAGGAAGGTGATTGGGTGCTTCTTTGATTTGAGAAGACACGCCTTTGAAACAAAAGGGTAAGGAGCGACTTTTTCCAAAGTTGAGTATCCACGAATTCTGCTTATGACATGGTGTCAGGTGTAGCGGAATTGAAATGGTGAAGATCTAGTTTTACAATTCCACAAAATCCTTTCCTTCTTTCCTTGTGGTAGTGAATGCTTTGTGCTTCAATGAATGTTCCTTTTATGTTTCCCTGAAGAGAGGGGCTGAGAGAATGCAATAGAGATGTGTAGAGGGGGGGGGGGGGGGGGGGGGGGGGGGGAGAGAGAGAGAGAGAGAGAGAGAGAGAGAGAGAGAGAGAGAGAGAGAGAGAGAGAGAGAGAGAGAGAGAGAGAGAGAGAAGAAGAAGAGAGCGACACCCGATGGGTCCCAACCAACCCTCTCAAGCCTCGCCCCACACCGTTATCGATGTGGTATTTTCTTTAGATTGCGTAAATGGAATGTATACACACAATGCAATACCTCAATGCAGACTCTATTGACTTGACGACGACAAATCACCGCGGTAACTCCTCGGGAAGAGGCACCTCTGGGGCTGATTTCATGCACCTTGGATCCTTCTTGATGTGGGAACTGCGGATAACCACCACGGGCTGATTTGCACTCCCAATGTGAGAAGTATGATGGGCTGAAAACGTAGATCCCGACGAGGTCGATGTTGGAAAGCAATGGAGTACTCAATGCCGGCAAGGGAATGGCCAAGGGGAGGCTCAATGGGCTGCCAAAGTATCGGACCGCAACAAGAAACACGTTAGCACCGGATCTGAGGCAATCCATCGAGGAAGCAGGCTGAAATCTGAAAACACTCACTGATCTGCTGCAGAATGGAGCGTTAGGGCTAGTTGCTGAAAACACTTTTGGTCTATTGTTGTCCGAAAACGCTGGTTGCTGTGTAGAGCTCAAAACGCCAAGGGTTGAATTCTAAAAATGCTCGATCTGATTTGCAAAAAATGTTGGTTGAGGTTATCTCCTGCACTTGTCTTCAGATGCTTCCCGTCATAGGTGCATATCACTAATTAAATACCTATTAGCCTTTAGGTAGGGAAACTGTCCACCAGCTTTTCCAACAAATAAATCATAAAATAATTTATTTTAACAATAGGTCCAGGGGGTCCAGATCTGGGTGCAGTTGTTGCACATCCACCCACCCAGGAATTTGATCGATGCAGGGAATGGCTTGTTGGATTCCTCTAACCTAGAACTACATGCTTGTCATGCGAGATGCCCACCATAGTGAAATAACATCTGTCAAAACGTGTATACAAACCATTTATGCAAGAGGGTTCCAAATTGGAAAACCTAATCTAATGGACTTGTCCGGACATGCAAGTCCTGTGAACATGCTCACAAAATTTCCGGTTCCAATCCTCCTAGGATTCTAGACATCCCTATCTAGGAAGAAGGGGAAAACTGGCTCTGGAAGTTGATGAAGTATGTCCACGTGGCACACAGAGCCATGTGCATGTGACATCCCCTCCTGCTTAAGGTGAGATACGGATACCAATCTGCATGGCCTCCTTGTATGAGGCTAGCAAATCTGGATAGTGGATGAAAAAACCTTCGTCCACCCAAGCATCTTCATGTGTCCCTCGATCCTTGAATTTGAGGAAATGTTTCTTTGCTTCTTTCTTATTGCCAAACTGAAATGGAAGCATTCAAAAACACTTCGACTTGGTGACTTTGACTGGAACAATGATCTTCGGTGGTTCTTCTTTTGGATTGCTCCATGGAAGTCCACCCTCGTGGTGGCAACTCAATAGGTCCACTTTGGAAACTTGTTGTGTCTCCTGTGGACGCTCCAAAGGAACAGCCATGTGAGGTCTCGGCTTCCAAAATTTGATCATCCTTGACTTGAGTGCCCTGAAATCCACACAAAACTGAAAATGAGTTTGATTTCTTACGAACAAAGAGAATTGGTAAACCAAAAGACCGTACCTTGGGAGGTGAAGCCTCCTAAACAAGAAATCACTTGGTTTTGGCTTCTCTTTATCTGATGGATAAAAATTGTTACCTACATGTTCCTCGTCATCCAATTGGTTGGAGACAATGTCCATAGGTCGATGGGGAGGGTGTGTAGGTGAATGATGATACTGGGAAAACACCGAATTGACCTTAACAAAATCTTCACTATAATTGTCAAGAATACCCAAGTTCCTTGATGTGGGGTTGACATAGAGGACCGCCACTTGGGCTCCTTGACGTAGCTCTCAGTTTGCCTGGACATAAAGGATGAGAGAGAGAGAGAGAGAGGGAATACCGCTCTCGCTTGGAATGAGGACGGGCTGTGACACATTATCAGTAATGAGAAACGTGAGCTTCTCCCAATCCATAATGGGCTTGAACGTGCGAAACCACTTAATGCCCAAAATGATATCACATCCTGCAAGTTTAGAGACTACAAAACAATGAGTAAATTGGTTTTTTTGAATGATCAACTTGACATCGTCACATTCTTGAAAAATCAAAGAATCCATACCTTCAGAGAACCTCTGCAGACCGGGAGGGTGGGGATGGGAGAAGTCTGAAGAGGTGCATGTTTCACAAGAGATACACTTATGACATCTTGAGAACTTCCAAAATCAAACAACACAATGACCCTTTGACCATTCATGTCCATAACATTTTATGAGTTCATCCTCTTCAAACATCCCCTCTTGCTTAGCTTCTTGCTCTATCACACTCATAGCATTCACTTGAGAGGTAGCATCAGAAGTTGATGCAATAGATGTTTCCTTGTTAGATTCTTTCTTAGGACACTCCCTTTTCAAGTGACCGATGACGTGACAATGAAAACACCTATGTTCCTTTGCATACGATGCTTGTTCTTCCTCATTTAATTGACACCTAAAAGTCTTTGAGCAATCTTTTTCATCAGGTGTGAGTTGAGGTTTATGAGATTTTCCTTTACCCTTATCCTTAGAGTTATTGCCCTTAGATCGAGATTGAGATGGAGAATTAGATTGAGAAGAAGAACTGAGAGAGTTCTTTTTATGGTTAACATTCCCATTAGAATCCTTGTCATTAGACGAGTCATGAGAGGAAGAGTTACCATTACCTGAGGAGTTGAGCCAGGCGTATAGCATCTTGCAATGTCTTTGGATCACCGACCTTCCACAATAAACTTGATCGAGTGGTCCAATCTCAAGAGAAAAGCCTCTAGCCTTACCTCATCCAATTTTCGCAATTGTCCACCTAGCTGTGACACACGGTTAGCATACGGCATCACCGGTTTACCTTATTGAGACAAAGCCCGAAAATCCTCTTTCAATTGCTTCAAGTACTTTTGAGGTAAGAAGCGAGTCTTTAGATCCTCCACGAACTCCTCCCAACTAAGCTCAAGAGGGGGAATGAGGAGAGACTCGGAATCAGTAGCCATGTGGGCCGCCTCCTGCTTCTCCATCCACTCATCCTTGCACGTGATGGCATCACCCGTGAGATTCATGGAAGCCAAGATAACCTTGTTATTTTCAGACTTTGCCATAACCGCAAAATAGGATGTAAATTGATGTAACCAAGAGTAAATGACAATAGCATCCATCTTACTGTCATACTTACTGAACATGATTTTTTTAAAGAATTGGATCATTGGTCATCCGTGTAGCAATGGTCGCCTCCACAATGGTCTTGGCAAGCTTGTCATAATTGGGCTCCGAAGAAGAGGTATCGGATCGCACCGCCAAAGAGGTGATGAGATCACACATAGTTCTCCTTTCTTGTTGGCGTGTCTCAGCCTCAGCCACCAAGAAACGTTCTTCTCGTTCCACTGCTTCTTTGCACTCATGTTTATGAGCCTCGGATTTGGCCGCCAATTGGTGCTCCTCACGCTCTGCCGCTTCCACACGCTCAACACAATGTGCCTCCTCTGGTTCCAAACACTCTTGTTGTCGATCTTTGTCTTGCCGCATCATCATCTCCATCATCATGCGCATCATAGCATCCATGGGATTTGATGGCAAAGGAGGAGGGCTTGGAGGATCCATAAGTGACACTTGCTCGCCTTCTTGATTGGTGGAGGTATCCATACCGCTACAAGTCTCGACCATGCAAGGATTTTTCCTCTTGGTTCAAGGAAGGTTGCAGAATAATCTTTGAGAGACTATCTACCTCCTCGTCGGTGCACCCCGCATGCAACACTTAGTATACAATTGATTGCTATTTTCTGATGCTCAAGGCGCACAGCTCTACGTGCAATGGCAAGCTTGTTGTTCCAAGAGTGGGAGGAGTATACACCGAAGTGCTGCCAACACAACCAAAAACACAAGAGAGAAAAAAAAAACTTTTTGGGGATTAGCGGATTAGTGCAAAATCTTCAAAGCTGTGATACCAATGTCAGGTGCGGCAGAATCGAAATGGTGAAGATCTAGTTTTACTCTTCTACAAAATCCTTTCCTTCTTTCCTTGCATTAGTGAATTCTTTGTGCTTCAATGAATGTTCCTTTTATATTTCCCTGAAGAGAGGGGCTGAGAGAATGCAATAGAGATGTGTAGAGAGAGAGAGAGAGAGAAGAGAGCGACATACGATGGGGTCCCAACCAACCCTCTCAAGGGCCCCCCACATCGTTACCAATGTGGTATTTGCTTTAGATTGCGTAAATGGAATGTATACACAATGCAATACCTCAATGCAGACTCTACTGACTTGACAATGATAAATCACTGCGGTAACTCCTCGGAAAGAGGCACCTCCGGGGTGATTTGATGCACCTTGGATTCTTCTCGACGTGGGAACTACGGATGACCACCACGGGCTGATTTTCACTCCCGATGTGAGAAGTATGATGGGCTAAAAATGCAAATCTCAATGAGGTTGATGTTGGACAGCAATGGAGCACTCGATGCCGGCAAGGGAATGGCTGAGGTGAGGCTCAATGGGCTACTGAAGTATCGGACCGCAACAAGAAACACGCTAGCACCGGATCTGAGGCAACAATCTGTCAAGGAAGTAGGCTAAAACTTAAAAATGTTGGCTGATCTGCTGCAAAACTAAGCGCTAGGGTTGGTTGCTAAAAACGTTGTTGATCTACTGCTGTCCCAAAATGCTGGCTGTTGTGCAGAGCTCAAAACGGCAAGGGCTGAATTTTGAAAACACTGGATCTGATTTGCTGAAAACGTTGGTTGAGGTTATCTCCTGCACTTGTCTGCAGATGCTTCCCTTCATAGGTGGATATCACTAGTTAAATACCTATTAGGATTCAGGTAGGGCAACTGTCCACCAGCTTTTCCAACAAATAAATCATAAAATGATTTATTTTAAAAATAGGTCGAGGGGGTTCAAATCTGGGTGCAACTGTCACACATCCACTTACCCAAGAATCTGATCGATGCAAGGAATGTCTTGTTGGATTCCTCTAACCTAGAACTACATGCTCGTCATGCTAGATGCCCACTGTAGTGTAATAACATCTATCAAAACGCGTATACAAACCATTTATGCAAGAGGGTTCCAAATTGGAAAACCTAATCTAATGGACTTGTCCGAACATGCAGGTCCTGTGGACAGGCTCACAGAATTTCCGGTACTAATCCTCCTAGGATTATAAACATCCCTATCTAGGAAGACGGGGAAAACTGGCTCTAGTAGTTGATGAAGTATGTCCACGTGGCACACAGAGCCATGTGCACGTGACATCCCCTCCTGCTTCAGGTGAGGTACGGGTACTGATCTGCATGGCCTTCTTGTATGAGGCTAGCAAGTTCTGGATAGTGAATGAAAAAACCTTTGTCCACCCAAGCATCTTCATGTGTCCCTCGATCCTTGAATTTGAGAAAATGTTGCTTTGCTTCTTTCTTATTGCCAAACTAAAATGGAAGCATTTGAAAACACTTTGACTTGGTGACTTTGACTGGAACAATGATCTCCTGTGGTTCTTCTTTTGGATTGCTCCTTGGAAGTCCACTCTTGTGTGGTGGCAACTCAACAGGTCCACTTTGGAAACTTGTTATGTTTCCTGTGGATGCTCCAAAAGAAAGGCCATGTGAGGTATCAGCTTCCGGAATTTGACCATCCTTGACTTGAGTGCCTTGAAATCCACACAAAACTGAAATGAGTTTGATGTTATGAACAAAGAGAACTGGTAAACCAAAAGACAGTACCTTGGGAGGGCAAAGCCTCCTGAATGAGAAATCACTTGGTTTTGGCTTCTCTTTATCCGATGGATAAAAATTGTTACCTACATGTTCCTCGTCATCCAATTGGTCGGAGACAATGTCCATAGGTTGATAGGGAGGGTGTGTAGGGGAATGATGATCCTGGGAAAACACCGAATTGACCTTAACAAAACCTTCACTATAACTATTAGAAATACCCAAGTTCCTTGATGTGGGGTTGACAACATGTAGAGCAAGTAAAAGCCATTCACGATTGCGAACATGCAGTGTTTGCAAATTCTCCATGGGTAAGCTCTATTCCGTATTGTGTTTCATTGTTGCCCCCTATGTGTTATACAAACATGCCTTCAAAAGAGGATCTCATCAATGACAATGAAGGGTTTGTAAACAAAGATATACATGAAGAGGAGACAACATATGTCATGGATTCTTAAATTATCCTTGATGAGAAACGTGAGCTTCTCCCAATCGATAATGGTTTTGAACATGCAAAACCACTTAATGCCCAAAATGATATCACATCCTGCAAGTTTAGAGACTACAAAACAACGAGTAAATTGGCTTTGTTGAATGATCAACATGACATCATCACATTCTTGAAAAATTGAAGCGTCCATACCTTTAGAGAACCCCTGCACCAGGAGGGTGGGGATGGGAGAAGTCTAAAGACGTGCACGTTTCACAAGAGATACACTTATGAAATCTTGAGAACTTCCAAAATCAAACAACACAATGACCCTTTGACCATTCACATGTCCATAACATTTTATGAGTTCATCATCTTCAAACTTCCCTCTTGCTTAGCTTCTTGCTCTACCACACTCATAGCATACACTTGAGAGGTAGCATCAAAAATTGATGCAGTAGATGTTTCCTTGTTAGATTCTTTCTTAGGACATTCCCTTTTCAAGTGACCGACAATGTGACAATGAAAACACCTATGTTCCTTTGCATACAATGCTTGTTCTTCCTCACTTAATTGACCACCTAAAACTCTTTGAGCAATCTTTTCATCAGGTGTGAGTTGAGGTTTATGAGATTTTCCTTTACCCTTATCCTTAGAATTATCGCCCTTAGATTGAGATCGAGATGGAGAATTAGATTGCGAAGAAGAACTGAGAGAGTTCTTTTTTTTGTTACCATTCCCATTAGAATCCTTGTCATTAGACGAGTCATGAGAGGAAGAGTTAGCATTACCTGAGGAGTTGAGCTAGGCATATAGCATCTTGCAATGTCTTTGGATCACCGACCTCCACATCAAACTTGATCGAGTGGTCCAATCCCAAGAGAAAAGCCTCTAACCTTTCCTCATCCGATTTTTGCAATTGTCCACCTAGCTGTGACACACGGTTAGCATACGACATCACCGGTTTACCTTGTTGAGACAAACCCCGAAAATCCTCTTTCAATCGCTTCAAGTACTATGGAGGTAAGAAGCAAGTCTTTAGATCCTTCGTGCTCCAAACTAAGCTCAAGAAGGGGAATGAGGAGAGACTCGAAATCGATAGCCGTGTGGGCTGCCTCTTGCTTCTCCATCCACTCATCCTTCCAGGTGATTGCATCACCCGTGAGATGCATGGAAGCCAAGAGAACCTTGTTATTTTCAAACTTTTTCACAACTGCAAAATAGGATGTAAATTGATGTAACCAAGAGTAAATGACAATAGCATCCATCTTACCGTCATACTTACTGAACGTGATTTTTTCGGGAATTGGATCATTGGTCGTCTGTGTAGCAAAGGTCGCCTCCGCAATGGTCTTGGCAAGCTTGTCATAATTGGGCTCCGAAGAAGAGATATGGGATTGCACCACCAAAGAGGTGATGAGATCACGCATAGTTGTCCTTTCTTGCCGACGTGCCTCGACCTCACCCGCTAAGCAACGTTCTTCTCATTCCGCCGCTTCTTCACTCTCCCATCTACAAGCCTCACCTTCGGCCACCAATAAATGCTCCTCACACTCCACCACTTCCACACACTCGACATGACGTGCCTCCTCTGCTTCCAAACGCTCTTGTTGTCGAGCTTTGTCTTGACGCATCATCATCTCCATCATCATGCACATCATATCATCCATGGGATTTGGTGGCGAAGGAGGAGGGGTTGGGGGAGGGCTTGGAGAATCCATAGGTGGCACTTGCTTGCCTTCTTGATTGTTGGAGGTATCCATACCGCTACAATTCTTGACCATGCAAGGATTTCTCCTCTTGGTTCAAGAAAGGTTGCAGATTAATCTTTGGAAGACTATCTATCCCCTCGTTGGTGCACCCCACATGCAACACCCGGTATACAGTTCATTGCTATTTTTCGACGCTCAAGCCGCACGGCTCTACGCGCAATGGTAGGCTTGTTGTTCCAAGAGTGGGAGGAGTATACACCGAAGTGCTGCCAACACAACCAAAAACACAAGAGAGAAAAAAAACCTTTTGGGGATTAGCGGATTAGTGCAAAATCTTCAAAGGTGTGATACCAATGTCAAGTTCAGTGGAATTGAAATGGTAAAGATCTAGTTTTACACTTCTACAAAATCCTTTCCTTCTTTCCTTGCGTTAGTGAATGCTTTGTGCTTCAATGAATGTTCCTTTTATGTTCCCCTGAAGAGAGGGGCTGAGAGAATGCAATAGAGACGTGTAGAGGGAGAGAGAAAGAGAGAGAAGAAGAGAGCGACACCCGATGGGGTTCCAACCATCCATCTCAAGGGCCCCCGACACCCTTACCGATGTGGTATTTGCTTTAGATTGCATAAATGGAATGTATACACAATGCAATACCTCAATGCAGACTCTACTGACTTGACGACGACAAATCACCGTGGAAACTCCTCAGGAAAAGGCACCTCCAAGGCTGATTTGATATAGCTTGGATCCTTCTCGATGTGGGATTTGTGGATGACCACCACATGCTGATTTGCACTCCCGATGTGAAAAGTATGATGGGCTAAAAACGCAAATCTCGACAAGATCTATGTTGGATAGCAATGGAGCACTCGATGCTGGCAAGGGAAGTGTCGAGGGGAGGCTTGGTGGGCTGTTGAAGTACCGAACCGCAACAAGAAACACGCTAGCACCGTATTTGAGGCGATCCATTGCGAGAAAGTGGACTGAAATCTGAAAATGCTGGCTGATCTGCTGCAAAACTGGACACTAGGGTTGGTTGCTAAAAACGTTGTTGTTCTGCTACTCTCCCAAAACACTGATCAGCCCTGCACAGTAGCCAGTGTTTTGGGACAGCAACATATCAGCAACGTTTTTAGCAACCGGCCCTAGCGCCCAGTTTTGCAGCAGCAGATCAGCTAGTGTTTTTAGATTTCAGCCCACGGATCGCCTCGGATCCGGTGCTAGAGTGTTTCTTATTGCGGTCTGGTACTTTGGTGGCCCATTGAGCCTCCCCTCGGCCATTCCCTTGTCAGCATCGAGTGCTCCATTGCTGTCCAACATCGACCTCGTTGAGATCTGCGTTTTCAGCCCATCATACTTCTCACATCGAGAGTGCATAAATTAGGGTTATGTAAAATGTTTGATACAGGCTACTAGTAACATCTCTTCATAATATACTATTTGTATCTACTATGTTTTAGAATTTATTTCTCTTCCAGTCTAACATTTCCCCCTTTCCTCCTAGGCTCAGAACCATGTTTCTACCATGTCCTACTTGTTTCCGTTTCTTTGCTTTTGAAACTTTTGGCAACTATGGGCCATAGAGTACATAGCAGCTTGTTTCGCTGTTTGTAGAGTCATCTCCCTTGGAGATTACTTGAGTAGAGATTACTTCTGATGCTTGGAGATTGTCGCAAATTAAAGTTTCATTGCTATCACCAAGAACCCAGTGTTTCATGCTTAGACGAAGCACATAGAGGTTCGATAATTGAGGAACTTTCCTCGTTTCCTCTTGGGCTTGGAACTCTATTTCTTCCATGTCTTGCCTGTTTTTGTTTCTCTGTTTGTGAAACTTTTGGCAACGTGGCCTGCAAAGTGCCAAGTACAGTGAGCAGCTCATTTCGCTGCTTGTAAAGGCATTGGGCTTTGAAGATTACTTGAGGAGTTGAGCTTTCTCCAAACTATTGTACACTTTTGTTGTGCAATAATCAGAGTTGTCATTGCTATTGCCAAGAACCCAGTCCTCCATGCTTAGACCAAGCACATAGAGGTTGGGTAACACTATGTTCATTTTGCAGTTTTGACAAGGCATCTTTCATTGGAGTACTATCCTACAATGGACAATGTTGAAGACTTCTTCACGAAGGCTGTCCCTCAGAGGATTTTGAATCACCAGGTGCGAGGGGTTGTTACAGTTTTATAACCTATTGCTTCATGGTTTTTGGCATTCTTGTATGGCTAGTGACTGTTTCGGGCTCGCCATATGTGTCTGCGCGCAGACGTGTCTGAAGCAAGTGCACGTGAGGTATAGGGGGGAAGTGAGTGTCACTGAAAGATAGGCAAGGGGGAGAGAGATGTGGGACTGGGTGAGAGAGAGAGAGAGAGAGAGAGAGAGAGAGAGAGAGAGAGAGAGAGAGAGAGAGAGAGAGAGAGAGAGAGAGAGAGAGAGAGAGAGAGAGAGAGAGAGAGAGAGAGAGAGAGAGTGAGTGAGTGAGAGAGAGAGAGAGAGATAAAGAGAGTGTCACGTGCATATCTAACCCTATGTGCATGTGGACAAGCTAACTCCTACTTCTAGGATTTAGGACAACCTAAGAAGTGTTCTGGAACCTTTATGAGCACGTACGTAGGACATGCATGTTCAGGAAATTTAGTGTAGATAAATACCCTCTGATTGCACATCAACATAGCTAGGATCTGCTAGGTGTAGACATTGAGCAATGTTCCCCATACAATAGCATAGTATCAAGTCTAGGTAGTGTCATGCATGTGAAGCACCTCTTATAGGGTAAGTTAAATACTTCTTGTAAGTGACATTTAGGATGTTATTAGCAAGTCATGGGGTATTTCTAGGGCCCTGCTTGACCCAACAGTTTTGCTCTATAAGGTAACCCCTTGTCGACCCAAAATTTTTTCCCTATAAAGGTGACTCAATGGGTCAACATTCCAGTACCCTCAGTACCCTATGGGCAACAAGCCGATTAGCACCCCAACCTAGTGTTTTCAACCATAACCAATAGAATCAGCACATCATCAACATTTTCAGCAAGTGTCCTTAGCATTTTTGTATCAGCATCAGCCAGCCCATCAGTGTTTTATTCCAAATCAGCCACAGCATTAGATCACAGCCTTCGCACATCATCAGCACTAGCGTTTTCAGTTGTCAGTGCATCAACGACGTCAGCATTAGTAGATCAGCCCATAGCCTCATCAAGTTGAAAATCTGAGCCAAGTGCATCTAGTGTATTCAGTTTTCAAACCTTCAGCCTCGCAGATCCAAGCATCTACCGTAAGATCCCATCAACATTTCAGCATCTAAGACCATTGTATCAACATTAGTGCAATCCAATCAAATACCTCTCTCACAATAGAGAGGGGGGCCCTTGAAGGGGGGTTTGGGACCCCATCTGGTCTTAGTCTTCTTCTTTATCACTCACTCACAAAACCTTCACTCACAGTATCTCATTCTCGTCTCTTTCTAGTCTATTGCACATCTCTCTCATGAAGTAAAAGGAACCTTGAGGAAGCAACGAGCACTCATCTTGAGTTATTACCATAAATCACTTCCACTATACACTACAGAGAGTTGGTGAGGGGGGGTCAAGTTAGCGGGTGCGTGTGTGTGTGTGTGTGTGTGCGCGCGCGCGTGTGTGGACGTGCTATTTTGAGCATTTGTTGCCGCATAGAAAGTTAATCAATAGATCATGAACTGTGAACACATCATGTCCAAGATTTTCAAGACCATGAGCTTTGGAACACACTTGGTCCATAATCTAGCCAACAACAATGAATTGTCTGCAACACATCCATAGTGTTTTTGTATACGCCATGTTCGTTTCTTGCCATATGCAATGTGCTTTGAACTTAGATAGATGGATCAAAAGTTAAAACACCAAACGTGCCTCTCTATGGATGAAGCATGTTGTGGCAACCACCAATGGACTAGAAAGTTAGAGCTATTGCTAGTGTAGTGTTAACCCTCACGAACACCCTATCACCTACAACGGACACCGTATTATTTATTTGGTAGAGTCATGGACCGGGCTTGTCGGTCCAATAGGTGTGTAGGTGATTGCCGATGAGAGGTGCATCACTTATCTTATTTTTACAATATTTGTGCAGCGTCCAGCCACTGTGGACGCCCATGTATGAATGGGCCGAATTCTTATAAAAGGTCTATTTGACCTAAAAATCCTTATTCTCTGAGGTGTAAGCTAAGAAGTGCTCTTGCTCCATCTCTGTCCTTTGTGTATTGCGTGTGTATGCTAGAGAGAGAGGGAGAGCGAGAGAGAGAGTGTGTGCGATCGAGCATTGTGGCGACATTGGCGGCGGCGAGGCGGTAGAGTGCGGCATCGATGGCAGCTCCTTCTTCTTCGCAGTACAGGATCCTTCACGATGAATGCATTGAGAGGTGAGTGGCACACCATTGTTCTTTGAGCTTGCTAGGACTCTCTAGCTGTGTGTTTGCAGCCTTACGAGGCTCGCACACAGTGCACAGGCAAGTTCCCAGCCTTCGACACGTACGACAAAGCGTACATTTTTGGCACTGTTGCCATTGCTCCCACTCCCGGGTACAGCCTTTCATTAAGCTTGAGGAGCACTCAGTGCTACCTCATTTCTTCCATCTGTATTTCTGCTTTTTGTTGAGTTCTATGAGAACTGTTAAGTGGTTGCAATGGGTAGATTAGCAGGTTTTCTGTTAGATTCTGTTAAGTGACTGAAATGTGCAGTTTTAGCAAGTTTTTGTCAGATATTGTTAGTGGTTGTAAGCTCTATTAGTGCTGCATTGTACTGGTTTTTGTTAGTTTTGCAAGATTTGTAATGTGCAGGTGCAGACAGTGAGAAGTAGAGTAGATAGTGAGCAGTAGATTAACTGTCTATGAGTGTGAAATTCTATGTTAGACAGTTAATTAGCTATTAATTAGTTTCTAATTAGCTACAAGGAGATAAGACAGAGCTCCTTATCGTTGTTGTGTGTGCGTGGGAGCTCGGCGTCCACGTGGCCACATTATCCACATGAAAAACTTTTTTTGAAAAAAAACGCTCGAGAATATGAGACCAAAAATAAATTCAGAAAATAAATTTAAAAAATATTATCCTAAAAGGAAGGGATCGGGATCTTTCCCCAAGCCCAAGCCCAGGCCCAGGCCTCAATCCTCCATCTTATGATATACTACTCACACTACCTTATATATAAAGCTAGGATCTCAAGTGAAGGGAGGGCATGTGGAAAAAGTTCCTCAAGTTCTCCACCATCCCCTTCACACTCACCCTTTGGACTTATTAATTCTAGCCATCTCCCCACCTAGGAAAAGACTAGTTTTAGGATCCCGAGGGCTGTACGTAACCGAATCATGGGCTATAAAGCATGTCTATCCCTCTAGCAAAGATGCTTGTTTTGAGCTATCATATGCCATATTCCGTTGCTCGGTTAAAAAAAGGGCCCAAAAATACAAAAAAATTTGGGTTGTAAACACCTAAAAAACTAGGTGAGCGGCCTTCACGGGCACTTACCAACACCTCTAGAGTATTGAGGTCACATGAACTTGTGCTCTGGTCGTGTGCTAATGGACAAGCACATCGAGAGTGTCTCCGTTTACGCGAGCACTCATTATTCCTCTACCTTAGGCTCTAGGCCCTCAACGGGAACCCAAGGTAGTACCACTCAGGACCCACATATTACATCTAGTGACTCTTCCTATGACTACGACATCGTGGAGGGTTACTCAATGCCTAATCCTGATAGCTCAAGCCAAGACATGCATGCCATGGGTCCACGGTCTGGACCGAGCATGCTTAACCGCTTGAAGGAAATCTTTAGTAGAGCCACTCACTTTGAACATGGAGCTAACGATGTAAATGAGGGGGTGGGGAAGTAAATTCACCATTCATGACCAACGTAGACCCCATGCTCCTAGAGAGTGTGCACATGAATACTCCATTCACGGCACCCCCTAACTCTTCAGAGCTATTCCCCTCCGAGGTTATATTACCTGATGATAGAAGCCTTGCCGAAGTGCAAGAGGTTGAGCGGTATATCATTGAGGCTAGGGAAAAGGAAATCGAGAGCTTACGCAAGGCAGACCAACGAAGAGAGTTAAAACCGAAAGCCCCTATGAAACAATATCCTTGCTAGGAGATCAATTGAGTGCTCTTGAATTAGCGACCATTAAGGGTCAACCCATAGAGAGCCCACTGCATCTAGTTCAAAGGACACCCCTAGCACCTCAATCCTGGATGGAGCGTTTACTACAAACAAAAACTCTAACCAACATATACATAGGTCACACCTATCACCTGGGTTGGTTAGATATCCTACAATCCACAACGGGTGCTACTAGTGTAGAGGATCAACAACAAAGAATTTGTGAGGTCATCCATAGGGTTATTGTGCTACAGAGACAAAACAAGGGGATCCACATGCCTTCAACGGGTCTCATGAGATTCTTGGATATAGGGAAGGCTAAACAACCAACCTTATCGCATCTCAGCTCCAGAAAGCCCAACGAGAGGAAGAAGAGTCGGTGAGAGACTTTATTAGTCGCTTGAAGCATTTGAATTCTCATTGTAATCCAAATGAGCGCTTCAGTAATAACCAATTTCTTGATAGATTCATTAGGGGATTACAGCATGAGGATATCTACAATGGCCTAGTCATTAGAGGTAACACCACTTGGGAAGCAATCACCACCAATGCGATCCAATTGGAGAAATTTACTGATTCAAGGAGAAAGAGTGTCTGTTGAGCCTAAATCTACTAGCTCGCAAGCATCAGGGCATCAACCAATGACCCTAAAGCCTATGGCTAAGGAGCCAATGCTAAGGAGCTAAAGATATCTAAGATGACTTTAGCATATCTCACCAAGGCTATTCAAGAGAGTATTAGAGACAATTGTGCTCAGTATGCTATGGTCCACATCGTACCAGTGAATGCCTTACTTTTAAAGTAAAATTCAATGGGAATTGCAATGCCTGTGGGAGGTATGGTAATCACGCTAAGGATTGCATAGTATTTAAGCACGCGATGGCTAATAGACCAACCTTAGCATGGACGGACACACCTCAAGTGTCTGCATTGATGCCGGTCCCACCTCTTGAACAAACATCACAACACATGGTCCCTAGGGCCCAAAATGTTGTTCAAACAACACCCTTACCACCTCCAATGCTAGGACCACAACCACCACATCCAAGAATCAAGTGGGTTGTGAGTCATCTACTGTTGGTTTGGAAGGCCGTGCGGAAGGTATAAACCCAGTATTGCTAATGGGATTGATGCACTTGAAGAAAGTCCACAATACTACATGGAAGACTATTGAGGACAAGTCAAGCCTATCTATCAAGTAGTTGCTCTTGCTGCAAGAGGCCAAAATATCAATTACACTACCAAGAGACCACCTCTTCAATGCTATGAGTGTGGAGGTCCACATCGTGTAGCCGAGTGTCCTATTAGGCTACAAAAGAATGCTACACTAATGAAAACCAATCAAGCAAGCACGTCTACAATGCCGATACTCATGTGTGACCGATGTGGCATAGATCATTTGATTGTCCAATGTCCAAATAATCCAAATGCACCAAAGATCACGCCATTAAACTTGATTGAGGTTACCAACAAGGAGCCATCACAAAGTACACCTATGGTATCAGTAAACGTACTCACACGATCAATGCTCCAAAAACAAAATCATACTCTTAACGAAAGAGACACGGCATCAATTGCCCAATCTCAGAAGAAGAAGAAAACACGAAGGAAAAGATTGCAAAAAGCAGCGACGTCAGACCCCAGTTCAAAGACCAACATAGGGACTGGTGATGACCCGTATATATGAACGATGTTGAAGAGGATTCTGATTAAGTGAAACCATGGAGACCAAAATGACCACTAAAGAAACCAACAAGGAAGATCGTCATGAACCACAATGGCCAGGCCCCAAGAAAAGGATAGGAAGTTACCCAAACCCTACAGAGAAGATCGAGCAAGTCAAGCAATTAAGGATTTTGGTATAAGATACCCAAAAGGATCTAGAGCCAACACCTAGGTACATCCAGATTATAGACACAATGTTCCCTATGCAACAACAACCTCACAAAGTACATAGACCCCTAGCTATACCTAGTGTCATCCAAGAAGAAAGTGACTTAAAGTCATGGGAAAGTGGGCGTACTCACTTCTTGTTGGAAAGAATGTTTACAGAGGGACTACCTAACCCTATCAAAGAAATGGAGATCCCATCTTCCCACATCAAGGGAATGAAGCCCAAAAGGTGCCCATAAATATTGCAAAATTGATGGATTTCATGGCTTCAAAAGTTAGAACCACCATCATGTCCAAACTATATGGAGACCCCGAGCAATTCTTAGCTCTTCGAGCTTACCTCAATGGAGAACTGAAAGTTGGGCTACCACAATTTGCACAGATGGATGGAGCTAGGGAGATGCCAATAGAGGAGGAACACTTAGATCCATAACCCAACCTAGATGAGAACTCCGTTGTAGAAATACATGTTAACAAGTTGGGACAATACTTTGAGGGCGATGAATCCAATGCAACCATACCAATCACTACCAAGGAATTAACTGTGAAGGGAATCCTTGCTGGTGGCGCTGGAGCTAGCATTGTGACTAATAATTGCTAGGAAGCTATGGGAAGACCTCACCTTGGGACCACAACCATAGTAGTAACGATGGCCAATGGGTCTATTGTTAAACCTATTGGGATGCTAGAAGATCTCAAGATTGGTCTTTGGACACAAATAAGAAATACCTTCATTGTTATGGATTTCTCCAAGCACACTATGACATCTAGGATGATCTTAGGACATCCTTTCATGAGGGAAGCAAAGATTGTGCATGATTGGTTTAAAAACCATGTCTACTTACAGATCCAAGATTATGTCATTCGAGTGGATCTTGTAACTGGTCGAGCACATCCTCTAGGGAACAGATTTATAATTGATCATAGATTCTGACACCACAGTTCACTCGGCCCCATTGCAGTATTGTTACACATGTACAATGGACACTGATTTTGGGAAAGATTCTCTTTATATGGATGTTCTACCTGGGATGATTGAGTCTGAAAATGTGGATTGGGTCCACCTATCAGCAACCATAGACACTTGGGGAATAGGGGGACAACCTGGGTAACAACTGAGGGGGATGAAATGCCACCACTCGTACCTTTAAATATGATAGAAGCAATGCATATAGCTTATGTTGACCTATAAGATGAAGGCTTGACTGACATTGGAACCAGTAGCGTCTCCCAACACTATAGTCCACAAGATTCGGAGTCAGAATCATCAATGGAAATTTACTCTGAGGACGAAGAATTGAGTTAAATCTTAGTGCAAATGTGGGGACAAACCATCCAGGGCCCAGTGGTACCCTAGATGACAATCTATACAAGGGAGCAGAAGACACAAGTAGCGATTCATCTAGTGACTCTTCACTAGAGATCAGCCGTACTAAAAAGTTAGACAAGAAGATTAAGAGATATAAGAGGCGACAATATCGAGCAAATGTGTGTTCTAGAATAAATGAAAAGAAATCTACCATGGAATGGCTTAATTATATAGGGGCATGTGATGCTCATTGGAAGCTGGTAGATAACTAGGGTGAATACCTTCAAAGCGTTATGTGGTGTAGTCCACAACCCATTGACATCACACAGCTAGAGGCTATAGAGAAGCCAAAGTTGAGCCATACCGTAAGGAGATGACAAAATTGAGAGTTAGCTCAACAACAAAAGGAAGCAGAAGTGAAATCATAGTCCACAGAACAACAAGACCCCACAGACTTACACCCTGCACCCGATCATTTCAAATCCTACAACACAGAGGAGCGTAAGGTTGTTTATACAAAGGCTCAAAGAAAACCTATCGATGGAAGCAACTGAGTTTATTACAGTCCAGCAATAGTTAAGGAAATAGAGTTATCAGACCCATGTGAGGAGTCCAAACCTGTCTTCATTGCCCAAGATCTCATAGAGACTGAGGAGTATGTACTTAAAGAACTTCTCAAGGAATTCAATGATATATTTTTTTGGACATATCATGATATGAAAGGTGTTCCACCTTTTGCGGTGCAACACACAATCCCCATGAATAGCATGGCAAAACCAATCTAGCAACAACCCTACCCAATGAATCCTAAGTATGCAAAGATTGTTCAAGGAGAAAATTGAAAAGCTTGTCAAATGTGGATTCATATACCCTATTGAGCACTCAGAATGGGTGTCTCCAATAGTTATTGTGACAAAAAAGAATGGAAAACTCAAAGTGTGTGTGGATCTCAAGAAGTTCAATGTCATCACTAGGAGGGACCATTACCCCTTGCCATATTCAAAACATGTGCTTGAAAGAGTTGCAGAGGGAAGGAAGCTTATAGCTTTCTAGATGGGTACTCTGGCTACAATCAAATCACAATTGCACTAGAGGACCAAGCTAAAACAGACTTTATAACCGAATTTGGCGTGTTCGCAATTTGTGTTATGGCTTTTGGCTTAACCAATGCCCCTGCTACCTTTCAAAGATTAATAAACACTTCTTTTAGAGAATATTTGAGGGAGTTTTGCAAAGCTTTCTTAGATGACCTTTGTGTTTATTCCTCTTGGAAAGAACATCTATCATGCTTACAAAAAGTGTTTGAAAAGTACAGATTGTATTGCATCTCCTTAAACCCTTTCAAATGCCAACTTTGGGTTAAACATGGAGTCATTTTAGGGCATATAGTGTCCAAAAATGGGATTTCCACAGATGAGGGAAAAATTAAAGCCATTGCTGAATTGCCACCTCCTACAAACTATGAAGGATTTCAAAGGTTCATGGGCCATGTTGGTTATTACCGATGGTTTATTTTAAATTTTGTCAAGATAGCTCGTCCTTTATACAAGCTTTTTATTGAGTTCCACTGGACCGTGGAGTGTGACCATGCTTATGAGTCATTGAAAAAGACCTTGACAAGCGCTCCCATTTTACAAGTGCCCAATTGGAATATAATTTTCCATGTGCATATTGATTCATCAAACTTTGCTATTGGGTGTGTTCTAGCTCAACTAGGAGAACATAAATTGGACTACCCCATTAGCTTTGCAAGTCGTCAATTGAATGATGCCAAGAGAAACTACACCACTACAGAGAGGGAAGGTTTAGCTATGATTTATGCAGTGAAGAAAATTTGCTACTACCTTCTTGCCAACAATTTTGGTTTCTATGTTGATCATCAAGCATTGTTGTATCTAGTAAATAAACCTTGTTCCACGGGACGAATTACATGATGGTTGTTAATTCTTCTTGAGTTTGATTTTACTGTTGTGGTGAGACCTGGTAAAAGACATGTCATGGTGGATCATTTGTCTTGCATACCCAATGGTGAAGCCCCTATTCCAGTCGATGATGAATTACCTGATACTTTCTTATTTCTAGTTGAGACCATGCCTGAATGGAATGAGAAGATTGTGAACTTTCTAGTTAATGGTTTTCCACCCAAGGAGTTTCGTAAGGATATAGCTTGAAAACTATTAAAATAATGTGAACCTTATTCTCTAATTGTAGGAACTCTCTACAAGCTAGGGAAGGACGATATTCTTAGACGTTGTGAGCGTGATGATGAGTATTTATACGTACTACAAGGGGCCCACATGGGTATAGCTGGAGGACATTTCTTAGGGGAACTAACTGCTAGAAAGGTGTTCCAATCAGGCTATTGGTGGCCTACCTTATTCAAGGATGCATCACTTTTTGCAAAACAATGTGATGAATGCCAACGTTACAAGATTACACGACAAAAGGATAAGATGCCTTTACATCCTGTTAAAGTGACTCAACCATATGAAAAATGGGGTTTAGACTTTGTAGGCCCAATTAGTCCGACAGCTCGTAACACTCAATCTCAATATATTATCTTTGCCACATTGACTATGTGACAAAGTGGGTGGAAGCCAGGGCGACACGTAAGGCTGATGCAAGGTCAACTGCAAAGTTTCTCTTTGAGAACATTATTACAAGATTTGGTTGTCCCTTTGAGATTGTGAGTGACAATGGCACTCATTTTATAAATGGAGTGATAAAAGAACTCACTACCAACTTCATGATAGCTCACCATAAGTCCAGGCCTTATTATCCACAAGCAAATGGCCAAGCTGACATCAACTCTATGTGCTTACCGTACTTCTTACAAGGTTTTTATTAATTGTACACCATTCAAAATGGTATATGGCCAAGAAGCACTTATGTCATGGGAGTTTGTAATTCCTAGTCTGCGTGTAGCTTCACAAGAAGGTTGGGATGGTAATCCTTTAGTTGATTGCTTATATCCTTGAGAGATTAGATGAAGAAAGACAATTGGCTGTGCAAAATGCACTTGTGGAGAAAGATAGGAGGAAAAAGTGGTTTGACCATCATCTAAAGGACAAAGATATCAATGTTGGTGATAAAGTTCCCATGTATGGAGTGCTAAACGAGAAGAAAAAGTTGAAATGTGAGGGAAAAGGACTATATAGAGTATGTGAAATCACCCCACAAGGTACCATTCGGGTCGAAACTCTTGATGGAGTAGAAACCATTGGATTCCTCAATGGGAGTAAATTTAAAAGATATTATGATCCTTTAAGCCAAGAAGAATTGCGTGCCATCCATCAGAGAAAGGCAGCCAAGGCACAAGCCGGGTTGAAGAAGATACAAGCTCAAGCTGAGGCTAATAAGGAGCAACAACAACACATAAGACGCAAACAGGAGGCCAACCTTGGAGTTACACATGCATTCCACGCTGAAACAGAGGATGATTGGTTGACCATTATTGAGCTACTAGCAAGATCAACAGGAACCATAATCAATCGAGCAATATTAAACCCTCTCCACTATTCTTTGCAATCAATAGTCTCTAAACCACAAGTGTGGCTGCATGAGAACTAATTTTCAAAGGTGAAGGAGAGTAGCAACTAAGGTTTTTGAGGGTACCAAAGCACAAGGTATTTTATACATAAGTTTAATTAGCATGGTTAACAATAATCAAGAGAGTAGAATGAATATTGACAACTTTGATTTTTCACATGAAGGTGATACTGATGATGCCCCAATGTTTGTTAACTATCTTGTTACTAGGTTGGAGCAAGCTATGGGAAACCCTGCTTTGCAACCTGAAGTTACCCAACAGCTTCGTGCTTATGGGATCTCCCTTCCTCTCCAAGAAGAGAGAGAGAGCTTAGGAACCTCTTTTTGAGACTCCCAAAAACAGACTCTCTTTGATAAGAGAAGAGGAGGAATCCAATGAACGAGCAAGAAGTGAATCCCCAAATTACTCTAAAGATGTGTCTCCACAAAGACGACTGTCTCAACGATCCCCAACTCCTCCCAAGAGGAAAATATCATCCTATAGACCTTCTCTTCGTCACTCCAAAAGGGAAGAGAGGAAACAAAGGAAGAAAAAGGCAAAAAAGAGGTCACCCTCTTCTCCTTCTTCTTCACCTTCCTCCTTTTCCGACAAAAGCAGCGGTTATTCTCTTAGAGAATACAAGAGGAGAGGACATCGCAAATCCTACCCTGGTTGGAAAAGGTCCCAAAAACTAAAGAATTTCAAAGAGGGAGAAAATAGTATCTCTTTTCTTACCTATGATGGCACCTTTGGTGCTACCGACAAAAGAGAATACAAGAGGATTTGCGATGTCCTCTCCTCCTGTATTCTCCTAGAGAATACAAGAGGAGAGGAAATCGCAAATGCTACGCTATTTGGAAAAGGTCCCAAAAGCTAAAGAATTTCAAAGAGGGAGAAAACAGTATCTCTTTTCTCACCTATGATGGCACCTTTGGTGCTACCGACAAAGTCTTGGCCTTTATCCAGCAATTTGATGCGGCCTTTGGAGATGAGGGCTTCACGGAGTCCTTCAAGCTACGACATGTAGCTATGCACTTCCAAAAATTTGCTTGTCAATGGTGGGCTAGTCTTCGTGGCAACGGCAAAGCCCCAAAGCATGGAATACTCTATGGGTTTCCATCATGAAGAAATTCCTTGCAAGCGATGCAAAGAACAAAGTGCTTACCGAATGGTGGAATTTGAAGTTTCTCTCCAATGATTCTATCCATAAATATATTGACAAGTTTTGGGATTTACATCTCAAGGCTACTATCTTTCAAAAAATAAACTTCGTCGAGCAAAAGCAACAATTTTGTGCGGGATTACCTGAAGAAATGGTTGATTATGTCAACTCGCAACGTCCTGCTACTATCATCAAAGTAATCCACCACACTATGGTTGCTTTGCGCATCAATTTCCAACAAGGGGCTAGAAATAATGCCAAGCCCATGGAAAAAAAAGATTGAAATGATGTAAAGGAGAAGAACAATGCCCAAAACTCTTCCCAAGGCAATTCCAACAACAACAACAACAACAACAATTGGTCCAAGGAGAAGGAAGCTTACAAAGGTAAAACAAAATCTCTCTTGAACAGCTAGAAGCTTTTCTTAAGTGTGGGGAGCAAGGACATGGCTATCGTTCTTGCCCCAAAAGAAATGCCTGCAATGAAACTCCTAGAGCTTCCACGATTGAAGCTCCAAAAGAGGATGCTCATTGCAAAGGATCACCTCTCTCCTATGCTTGGGAAAAGGTAAGGGATCATGATGACTTCATCTTGTTTGACCCCTGGCTCTAATCACAACTTTATATCAACGGAGTTGGACACTAAGTTTAGATTTCAAGCTTTTGAGATGGGAGATACTGTAACTACTGATGGATCTTTCAAGGGACAGTAAGCATTACTCCCTTGATTGAGAAGTTGAGGCTTCATGTCCAAAGCTACGTTGACAAAGAAGACTTTTTCATCTCTCCTCTCCAACATGAGGATGTTTTCCTCTCCACCATGAGGATGTTATCCTAGGGGCACCATGGTTCAAATGCATGGCTACCAACATAATTTCCCTAAAAGGAGAATCTACTTCACCTATAGAGAAAAGAGCATGTATATAGATGCTAATGAGTCTGGTCATACTATACCACTTGTAAATTCACCTGCTTTTGACAAGTCAAAGTTCAATTTCCTCGTACATGATTTTTTTCAAAGAGTCTCTAATGCTAATGCTTTAACAAAACAAAGTGGTAGAAATAAAGAAGAATTGGACTCATCTTGTTATAAAATTTAATATCTAACCAATCAAATGATTTTCTCATATTAAACTGATCATTTTATGTGGGAGAATAAATGAGGACAAGGGTTAGAATATAGACATGTGCTTATGGATCTGTCTCAACACGGGGACAAGGTTAAAGGGGTCCAAATGAGAGATTGTTTGTTAAAGAGCAATGCTACCTAATGGAGCTTAAAGACCTTAAGCCAACCCAAATGATTTTCTCATATTAAACCTGATCATTTAATGTGGGAGAATAAACAGGAACAAGGGTTAGAATATAGACATGTGCTTATGGATCTGTCTCAAGATGGGGCGAAGTGTAAAGGGGTCCAAATGAGAGATGGTCTGCTAAAGAGCAATGCTATCTAATGGAGCTTAAAGAACTTAAGGTTAGCTTCATTAAAAACCTCCAAAAGTTAGTGTTAAAAAGTCCTTTGACCTTAGATAAGCTAGTCCTGACCTTGAGGTGGGAATCCTCCCCAAGCATGAACTACTTGTCATGCTTGCTCACTAAGGTGCTTAAGGTGTTTGTGGGAACCTTGCCCAAGCTTGAGGTTCTTCTTATGCTTAAATGGCTAAGGTTATTGAATTGTTCAATTCAAACATGATCTCTCGAGAGGCATAAACTCTTTTCATGCTTAAATGACTAAGTTGCTTGAAGTGTTCAATTTAAACATGATAGCTTAAGAAGCATAAAATACACATGTCAAGATCCTCCCCATTTGGTCCTCATGATGTTCTTGAATCCTATTGGATAGGCTTTATTGAAGGTGTCCAATGAGAATTTAGATGCATAAAAATAAATAGTTAAGCTCTTTCTCTCAAAGAGGAAAAAGAGGACACATGTCCAAATGATATAATTAAATAATGAGAGAGAGAGAGAGGTGTGCCAAGCATGAGAGGGGGTATACTCTTCCCCACACACACACACACACACACACACACACACACACACACACACACACACACACACACACACACACACTCATTGTGTGAAGTGCAAAGTGCAAGAGCTCCATCTCCTTCTCCAAGCTTGTTGAGAAGTTGAGAGCCTACACCAACATTCTTGGCTATGGAATGCAAATCCAACCAAGAGCCATGCTTCAATGCTTAAGCTTGACATCTTCTTCATCTTCATTACTATGCTATTATGTTACACTAAACAAGAAGAGTCATGATAAGTGAGAAACTATTTCTTTCTCCTATGAATGAGTCTTCTTCCTCTCTCTACCCTCATTCCCCGCTAGCCCTCTCCACCTTCGAAGGTGTTGAGGGTGGGGTTAGGTATGTTTTTTGCAAAGTTGATGTTATGCTAGTGATGCGTGAAAATTTCCATCTTCATTGCAACACCTAGGTCAAAAGGAACACAAAGATTGTATTGTACCAAGTGTCTTTTGACGGGAGAATCTATAATACAAACGCCTTTTGGAGGAGGGATGGGCTCCAAGTAAATTCACTCCTCAACTATTGTCATGTTCTCTAATACTCTCTCTTGCAAAAGTATTGTTCATGCCAACTTAATTAAGTACTATGTTTATGTTCCTAATGAGGCGGTCCAGGGTGGGCAACAAGAAGAGTGGACTCTAAGCACCCTTTCTAGGCTCCTGTGCTGCTCAATTGGATTGGGGTTGGAAAAAACAACAAGCACACATACAAACCCGCGACCTAACCCTACACAACTTTGGGGAACCACCTAGTTTTGGACGCGAACTAGGATGTGGAGAGAGAGAGAGAGAGAGAGAGAGAGAGAGAGAGAGAGAGAGAGAGAGAGAGAGAGAGAGAGAGAGAGAGAGAGAGAGTGCTCGGGCTGATTTAAATGTATCGGTGGTGATCAAGCAAACACAAATATATATGTAAGAAAGAGAGAGAAGGGGGAAGGGGTGCTTGTTGCACTAATACCTTCTTACAAATCTGTCATGACCAATCAAAGTGAGATTAGTATTTGTTCAACATAGCTTGAGTAAATTCCACCGCAACACATCACAGGAAAATCCACCCCAATCATTGTCTTAAGGCTAGGGGAGTCATCTCCACCCTGTCGCCCTCTTACAGTATGTGGGATTTATGGATAAATTGATAACAACACCCAGAGACAAGCTATCAAGACACTTACACATCATTGTTGTCCATGGCTTCACATTGAAAGAGAGACAAAGTATCCATGCTTAATCCGAATCCACCCTCCTTGATTCAGCAAATGTTGGGCTTACACTAGTAGAAGAAATGATAGATTTCCTACTCTCAATTGAATGATCACTCTCTCATACAATGGCATAGAGCTCCCTTGCTAATCACCCCTAGTACAATATATACATATGTATAACCCAATGAGATTCCACTCAAGAGCTTCTTCTCAAGAGGTTGAGCTTGGCTTCTCAAGCTATAGCATAGTGCTCTTGCTTATGTCTTCTCCCCCTTTTGTGCTAGCTACACCCTCCTTTTATAGCAATTTTAAGGGCTAGGGTTACTCCTCTAACCATGGTTGGGTTAGATTTTCAGCACTTAACTAATTTATTTTTCTTGGAATTATCAAGAAGTTGGTGGGATAGATGAAGAAAAGAGAGAGGAGAGAAATGGAGGTGATAGGACTTTCATAGTGGGTTAGTGTTAGTAGATTAGTAGAGTTAGTATTTTTATTAATTTACAAATATAGTTGGATATTTACAATGGGAGTATCCATGTAGGATACAAATAAGGAAGAAAAGCTCTTAAGAGGTAAGAAAAGATGGATTTCTTACAAGGTTGATGCATGCTCCAAGTGTCTTGAGTAGGGCCAATTTTGATGCTTGTTGACGGTCCACTAGCTTTGACGGTACGTTTTTTCTCCACTCTTGACCTTCCTTGGGAGCCAAGGTATTTGAATATGACTAATCAATCACCATGATGCTGTCTTTCAAGAGAAGAGACTGAATTTTGTGGTTTTTTGGATTGATATAGGTAATTTGGAGGAGGAAAAATGAGACTAGGTGGTCAATTTTGGAATGGAAGTGTGTGTAGGAGACATGAGTTCACCATGGTTTCTCTTATATTCAAGGTTGAGGAGAAGGTGAGTAGGGTGCAGAGAGGAGTGGTGAGAGAGGTGGGGATGATGAGTGGAGAAGTGTGTGTGAAAGAGGAAAATGATAAAGTGGAAGAGAGAGTGTGGCTGCATGGCATGGGCAAACTGGGGTCCACCAATAAAATCATAGCTCACAGCTCTAGCTCAAAAAACTTGAAAAACATTTGAGGCAAAAGTTCAGCTTACGAGCTACAAATTTTCTTTGTATCACCTTTTCAAATTCAGAGAGCAAGTGATCTTTAAAAATTCAGCAAAACCGATTGTCTTTTTCCACTGTACAAAGTCCTTGTGGGTCCTTCTTTGGATGATTCTTTTGAATGCCTCCAAGAGTGAGCTTTCCATAGTGCATGCATTCATGTCACATATCCTTGACCTTATTTTGTGGGTCTATAATTGAAGATATTGTTGAGATCATGATATAAGTGAATAATACAACTAAGGAAATCAAATATTGAGGGTTCTAAAAAATATGTACATGTCAAATATAAATAATATACGTGGAAAAAATATAAAGGGGTCAAAATAAATCTCTCTCATTATGAGGCTACCATAAAAAGATGAATATTTTTGGTGTTCTAATTTCTGAGAGTAAAAGAGAATAGATGTAGGAAGGGAAAAATCACAATAGTGAAAAAATATACACATAAATAAAACTAGTTATTTTGGATTTTTGTTGGGGTGGAGTTACACCAAAAATAAGAGAAGCTTTCATGAAAATATTTCTATATGAAATAAAGAGTATGCAAAATGGTAAGAAAAATTATGGTGAGTCGATATACATAGCATAAGTAATGCACACCTAGGTAGAAATATTTAAATAAATACCAAAATAATTATGAAAAATCCTTATATTTAGGCCCTATATACAATGAAATATTTACACACAAAGAAGCCATAATATACTTTTATTTTTTATTTTTGGCTTAACTAGCCTAGTGACTAGCTAATTGAGGGTATTTAAAAAAATATGGGGAAAGTCCCCTAACTCGCACACGCCTATGTATATTGAAATGGTAGGGACAGCCACAGTGTTTGGGTGATTTTGGTAGGGTGAGGTAGCTCACTATGGCAATTTGGATAGCCAAAAAATGGCTATCAATAGTCCTCCCCCAGGATGATGGAATATTCATGTACCATCATAGAGCATCTTTTCCAAAGAGAGTGCTTCAGAGTCCTTGACGAGATCTTCATTGTTTGGCCCCTTGGCATTTTGGCTTGAGTTACACTCATGCTCATGGAACAATAATTACATGAGATAGCTGCCCTTTGACAGATCTTTGGTAGATCCTTTGGTAGAAGGCGACTCAAATAGGGCTTCAAGCGATACCCGTTTACCTTCCTCGAATGCTCTTTCCCATTCAAGTATGTAAGTTGATAGTAACTTGAATTGAAATCCTTCTTAACTATGTATGGCCCCTGCCATCTAGTTTCAAATTTGGCATCAAAGAAATTATCGAGTTGATTGTCATACCTTAGCACAAGATCTCCTTCATTGTTGCCTTTGTCCTTTAGTTTCTTGTCAAGCTTCTCCTTCACCTGTGCAACTTTCCTCTTGTAGCACTCGTATGTTGCTTCTCTTTTCCACTCAAGCTCAGCTAAGGTAAGAAGTCAATCCATCCATGATTCTTGATCATCTTGTGCTGCTTTGCCACGAAGTCGCCTTGTTGGAATGTTGAGCTCAATTGGTTGTAAAGCCTCTTGACCATAGACTAAGTGAAATGGTGTGAACTCTGTGGCTTCCCTATATGTGGTTCGATATGCCCACAAGGCACCATCCAAGAAGTCATCCCACAACTTTGTTTTGTTTTTCACTATCTTTCTAATGATACCTGCAATGACACCATTAGCTTTTTCTACCAAACCATTTGACTGGGGATAGTAGGGTGTATTGTGACGATGTAGAATGTGAAGTTCTTCACAGACTTCTGTGAGCAAGCCCTTTCTAAACCCTGGATCATTATCAGAAACAATCTCCAAAGGTGTGCCAAATTTACAACAAATGTGAGTGTAGATGAATTTTCTCACTATCCTCCCATTTACCTTTGCCACACTTTGTGCTTCCACCCACCTAGTCATATAGTCTACATCCACTAGAATTTACCATTTTTTGTCCTAGGCAGAGGACCCATAGCATCAATGCCCTACTTTTCAAAGGGTCCATTTGCAAGCACAATTTGTCTTGGGCCATAAACCAATATTCTATTCCCATTTACCTGGCAATTGTGACAAATTTTACACCAATGTTGGACATCCACATGCAGATTTGGCCAAACATACCCCGCAAGCAAAATCTTCTTCACAGTTAATTCTTGGGAAAAATGACCACCACATGCCTCTTCATGCAAACCTTTTAGAATGGCTGGAATTTCCTTGATAGTTGGTACTCTTCTGCACACTTGATCCTTCTAGGAAGAGATACGCACTTGTCTTCTTCATGAGTCTCCTCTTCTGAGCCTTCGTGAAGTCTTGTGGAAACTCACCCTCCAAAATGTAGCCAATAATGGGGGTCAATGACTCCAATCCCTGGTACCTCGGTTGCTTGACAGTTGCTGCCACCATGATGACTTGCAGTTTTTTCTCAACACATGTAACTGCTTGTTGTGCAAGTAAATCAGCATCTTCATTTTGTTTCCTAGGAATATGATATAGTTGCACTTCTTCAAATTGATTAAACAATCTACGAATGGCATGAACATTTGTCCTTAGGCTTTCATTCTTGCATGCCCAAATGCCTAAAATTTGCTTCACAATGAGAAGTGCATCCCCTTTTACCATGAGACGTTGTATACTTTGGCCAATGCATATCTTTAAACCATAAAGTAGTGTGTCGTATTCTGCTTCATTGTTGCTAGTTGAACCTGGTAGATTGACCTTCTTTTTCATGACCACCTCTCCACTTAGGTTGAGCAACACTAGCCCTCCCCCTGCTTTTCCTGTGGCTCGTTGAAAATCTCCATCAAAGAACAATATAGAAGAATGAGGAATACTTTTTGGTGGTGGCAATGGTAGGGTCTTTATTTCAGGCACCTTAATCTCCTTCTCATGTACCCTATAAGTAAGGATCCTTGCCAATTGTGCACGTACACTATCTTCTACCTTGAAAGAGTATTGGAACTCTTGCAACTCCATAATCCACTTTGAGATCCTCGTACTAAGATTCATTTGAGATGACACCCAAGGAAACAAATTTTCTGCAGTGAGAATTACAAAAGGTTTTGGTATCAAGTAGGATCTAAACTTTCTCACCGCAAACATGAGAGAAAGCATCAAGAGTTCTTCCTCCGTGTAGTCTCTCTCCAAAGCATTCATGACCCTACTAGCAAAGTAGATGGGTCGTATCCGAGTACTATGGGAATCTTGTTGTAGCGAAACTGCACCAATTGTTTCTTTCCCAATACTAGAGCTAACAAAGAATGTGTACTCCCAACAAGGAGGCATGAGTGTTGGTAGCTCTGATAGGATGATTTTAATGTTACAAAAGTACTCTTCAAGCTCATTAGACCATGCAAACTCTACTTGTTGTGTCAAGTTTTGAAAAGGGTGAAGCAACTCCGAAGCTAAGTGAATGAAGCGTGACATTACTTCACCTTTTGAATGAATGAGATGACCTCTTTGAGATTCTTGGGTGACGGGAGATCAATAAGAACCTTTGCCTTTGAAGGATCCACCTCAATGCCTTTATAGGGAACCTTGTGACCGAGCAAGATCACTTCATCCTCACTTATGTGACATTTGTCAGGATTGAGTTGACCTTCCATGTTGTAATTTTTTTTGGACCTTCTTCTACCTTTTGTAGATGCAATGATTTTGAGCTATAAATGCAGAAATCATCAATGAACACCCTAATTATATTTCCAAAGAATGCTTGAAACACCATGTTCATGAAACGTTGGAAAGTTGCAGGAGCATTTATGAGGCCAAATGGCATGACTCTAAAAGCATAACAACCCCAAGGAGTGATGAAGGTTGTTTTTAACTGATCCTCCAATGTGATACCTATTTGAAAGTAACCTGAGTAGCCATCACACACATTGTACTTCTCATGACCAGCTACCTCATTTAATATCTCATCCTGAAATGGGAGGAGAAAGGGATCTCTTTTTGTTGCCTCATTGAGTGGACGGTAATCCACACACACCCTCCACTTGCCGTTTTTCTTAGGAGTGACAACAACGGGAGAGACCCACTCTGAATTCTCCACTACATAAAGGAAACCTGTTGCTAGAAGCTTTCTTACCTCCTTGAGTAAAGCCTGCTCCTTGATGACTCCTAGCCTTCGTAGCTTTTGAGCCTTAGGTGTGACCTCTGGCTTCAACTCAATCTTGTGTTGAACAACATCTACTCCATGCACATCGGTGTAATCTTTAGCAAAAAGCCTAGGAAATTTCCTTAACACACCTTTGAACTCCTCTCTTTCATCCTTTGTAAGTGTTGTAAACAACATACCTTCTAGCATTCCTTCATCTTCCACTTTTTGGTTCTCTTGGGAACCTACCTCTTCCAAACCTGGGCAAGAGGTCTCTTGGTTGTTTGGCCTAAACCTTACCCCCATGACTTTGATGGAAGACTCCTCTTCAGTAATGCTACTGCTACTTTCTTCTTCTGAAGTTCTATCGGTCCAACCTTCCTCCGTCTCACTTTGTGATGATTTTTCATGGAGCTCCTCTTGGCATTGCTTCTTCATGTCAGTGACAACCTTCTTATGATTGTCATTCCTGCAAATTAATTTTCCACTCTCCCAATCCTGCAAAGCTCGCATTTTCATTAGCCATGGTCTTCCTAGGATAAATGGGTAACCATTTCCTTTGGTAGACATAACATAGAAATCCACTGCCTTCTTAATGCCAAAGGCCTCCATAAAAACATTTTTAAAAATGCCTAGGCACCTAGTCTTGCTATTGTTTGCCATTTTTACTTTGATTTCAGGTGTCTCATGGATGTGCATGCATAGTCTCTATATGAGTCCCTCTGTCATGATGCAAATTTGTGCACCCCCATCCACTAGACCCTTCCTAACCAATCTTCCTTTGATGAAACAATCTAGCACAGGTGTAATATCCTCATTCATTTCAGCTTGTGCAATTTTTACAACAGGCACACTCTCTTTTACCTTTTTCCTAGTGCTAACTGACTTTGTTAAATCCCTGCTAACTTGTGGGCATAATGCAAGAAATTGAGGCCATGAGATATCAGGACCCTTACCTCTCATGTCTTCCAACAGGTTGTATGGAGCCATACCCAGTGTCCAAGAGGGAAGTCTTGGAGGTTGATACGTCGTTGATTCCTCTTGTCTCCTTTGCCTTCATTTCTCGTCCATTGTCACTTTGTGACGTAACTCCTTCTTTCTCCTTACCTTTTCCTCGTCCATGCTTAATGCCATTTGCTTCCATGTTAACCTCATTTGAATTCTTCACCTCTACCACATGCACATTTGGATCTAGCAAAGGTGGAACTCCTTCTACCCCATGTGGAGGTGGTCTTGGTCCATTTGGCCTTTGTAGAAGCCTTGGTTGTTGACCCATTCCTTCACCTGCATTCATTACTAGATAATTCAAGTTAGGTCTCCTTGGCTCCCCACGGGACCAAGGACAATTATACATCCCATGTCGAGACTCTCCGCAATTCCAACATTGAAAGAATCTCCTAGGTCGTTGCTCTCTCTCTTCTCTTTTCTTGTGGCTTTGGACCTACGGCTTGTGCAAGGTGAATTGACAGGCTACTTAAAGATTCATTTAACTTCTCGATTACTTTAGCTGTTACCTCAAGAAGCTCCCTAGATGTCGATGCTTGTGACTTACCTTTGGGTCTAAGACCTTCTATTGGAACCTCTCCCCTTAGGCACTTGAGTTTCCTATAGTTCTTGGAAGCTCTAATTTCAGCTGCATCATAGGTGGCAGGTGCATTCGCCTCCACCTTTACCTTAAGATCAGGAAAGAGTCCAACTATGAATCTCTCCTTCTTTAGAAATTCTACACCGTCACCAGGATTAGCAACATTTCGTATCCATAGAGCCCAAAGACGTAGAAACTCTTGCTTGTACAAGTAGTAGTCATCTAAATCTTTTTGCTTATGGGAAAGAATGTCTTGCCATAGTTTTTGAGTGTTTTGGGGACCAAAGAAGTATCTCTTGAAATGATTCAAAACTTCTGTGTAATTCCCTTTAACTTCCTTAGGCAAAGAGTCAAACCAAGTGCGAGCATCTTTCCTAAGGACCACCTCAAACATTTCTATGCATTCTTGATCAGTTACTATTCTCTTGATACGGTAAGACATCTTGAAATTTTCTAAAAATAATTCTGCATCCTCTCTAGTCTCTTTGAAGAAAAGAGGATACAGGACATTTGGCGTTGGCTTTCCATTATTATGAAAGATTACAACACGAGTTACAACAAGGGATACGATAGAAATCTAGAACCACTTGCCTACAAATGAAGAAGTAAGAAAGTACCACTCTAGGTTTTCTTCTTCAGATATCCAAGCTTCAATGAGGTCTCGATTTGTTTGATCAAAACAAAAAGGTAGACTATTGATGAGCTCTAAGAAGAGTTGAAATTCTTCAAAGCTAAGGTGATAAACAGAAATCTCTAGAACTTCATTTTCTGGATCTAGAAGAGCAACCACGTCCCAAGTGATGAGTTACACTTGCTCTACAATTCCCAACGCACAAGCGGTTTGTATAAAAACTAGATCTTCATGCTCGTCGAAGGCTGTGAGAAAGTAGCAATTGACTAGGAGCTCCTTTCCTTCGAGTTCCACATAGTCCGAATGAGGAAACCTTCTCACAATTTCATAAAGAACATCCTCATCAAGTCTAATCAAGCTTGCAAGATTTAAAGACTCCACTTGTGCTACAAGATTCCTGGACAAAAACTCCTTAGGATTATGGTTAAATCAATCAGAAGCATCAAGAGATTTACAATGTCTCTATGAACAAAGTGTCATAGAAAGTAGAGAAGGATGAGAATTTATACAAATTTGCAATCTTCTCTATGCTCTCTTTATTAAGACAAGCCCTAAATAGCTCCCTATCTCCTTTGTTGAAAGTGAAAGGAAGACTATTAATAAGACACAAAGGAGGGAAAAATTCACCAAATGTGAGTCTATGAAGCATGAACTCTGGCCGCCGCAAGTTTCTTGAAGAATCTTCCTCAATGGTGAAATGCACTCGCCAAACACCAAATTTCACTCTATTTACCAATCTTAGGGCACACACTATTTGGATGAATGTGCGGTCTTCCTTAGTGCCCAACAGCAAGAGGAAAATATAATCCACACGCAGGACCTTTCGTCTTAACTTCACCACCCTCTTGTTATGAGGGAGAAGCTTTACTACCTGCTCCTGCAACTCAATCGGTAATAGAGCTAGATCTCTAAGGATTGAACTTTCACTGTACACACATTCCTTGTTAGAACAAATGATCGTTTTTTTTTTGTGTGTTTTGTAACAAACTTGGACAAAGAAAAAACCAACATACACACTATTTTGTTGGGCTGCACTTCATTTTAAAATAAAACGAACACATATACATCAAAAGAAGTGTGGTAGCTGATGAGAGGTAGGATGACAGGTTGTGGAGATGCAAGAATTTCCCCTGTTTTTTCAACCCCAAATATAAACACCATACGCTGTTGGAAATGTATCTTTCTACTAAGTGCAATATTTATCCTAATATGTGGTGTGAAGTAAAAACGAAAAAATTTTGGTCCATTATCCATGCTCTATACATAACCTAATGCCTAAAATAGAACAAAGATATATGCATCCAAACTAAGATCGTACCTAATGAAAGGCAAAATACAAGGATTTACCGAAGTGTTTATTTCGGCTAACCTAAGAGAACCTAAAATTCTACAAAATACATGCTGAAATTGCAACTTAGTACTAACAATTATGTGTACCTTTTGCCTTGCAATGGGAATGAAAGGATCATACAAATTCTCGTGATTCATGCAAACTACTTGACTATTCTAAAGATTGATCCTACACAAAAACATACACAAGTTAAATCCTCAGTGGGGGCACCAATTTGAGGCGATCCGGGGCGGGCAACAAGAAGAGTGGCCTCTAAGCACCCTTCTAGGCTCCCGTGCTGCTCAATTGGGTTGGGGTTGGAAAAAACAACAAACACACATACAAACCCACAACCTAACCCTACACAAATTTGGGGCACCACCTAGTTTTGGATACGAACTAGGATGCGTAGAGAGAGAGAGAGAGAGAGAGAGAGAGAGAGAGAGAGAGAGAGAGAGAGAGAGAGAGAGAGAGAGTGCTCGGGCTTCTTTGAAATGTATCGGCGGTGATCAAGCAAACAAAAATATATATGTAAGAAAGAGAGAGAAGGGGGAAGGGGTGCTTGTTGCACTGATACCTTCTTACAAATCTGTCATGACCAATCAAAGTGAGATTAGTATTTGTTCAACATAGCTTGAGTAAATTACACCGCAACACATCACAAGAAAAGCCACCCCAATCACTGTCTTAAGGTCAGGGGAGTCCTCTCCACCCTGTCACCCTCTTACAATATGTGGGATTTATGGCTAAATTGATAACAACACCCGGAGACAAGCTATCAAAAACTTAAATAAAACACCAAGACACTTGCACATCATTGTTGTCCATCCATGACTTCACTTTGGAAGAGAGACAAATTATCCATGATTAATCTGAATCCACCCACATACGCATAAGCCAAAGAGATTCCACTCAAGAGCTCCTTCTCAAGAGGTTGAGCTTGGCTTCTCAAGCTATAGCATAGTGCTCTTGCTTATGGCTTCTCCCCCTTTTGTGCTAGCTACACCCTCCTTTTATAGCAATTTTGAGGGGTAGGGTTACTTCTCTAACCATGGTTGGGTTAGATTTTCAGCACTTATCTAATTTCTTTTTTCTTGGAATTATCAAGAAGTTGGTGGGGATAGATGAAGAAAAGAGAAAGGAGAGAAATGGAGGTGACAGGACTTTCATAGTGGGTTAGTGTTAGTAGATTAGTAGAGTTAGTATTTTTATTAATTTACAAATGGAGTTGGATATTTACAATGGGAGTATCCATGTAGGATACAAATAAGAAAGAAAAAATCTTAAGGGATAAGAAAAGATGGATTTCTTACAAGGTTGATGCTCCAAGTGTCTTGAGTAGGGCCAATTTTGACGCTTGTTGACGGTCCACTAGCTTTGACGGTACGTTTTTTCTCCACTTTTGACCTTCCTTGGGAGCCAAGGTATTTGAATATGAGTAATCAATCACCATGATGCTGTCTTTCAAGAGAAGAGACTGAATTTTATGGTTTTTTTGATAGATATAGGCAATTTGGAGGAGGAAAAATGAGACTAGGTGGTCAATTTTGGAATGGAAGTGTGGGTAGGAGACATGAGTTCACTATTTTCTCATGAGTTCACCATGGTTTCTCACGAGCTCAAAAAAATATGAAAAAATTTGAGGCAAAATTTCAGCTCATGAGCTATAACTTTTGTTTGTATCACCTTTTCAAATTCGAAGAGCAAGTGACCTTTAAAAATTCAGCAAAACCGACTGTCTTTTTCCACTGCACAAAGTCCTTGTGGGGTCCTTCTTTGGATGATTCTTTTGAATGCCTCCAAGAGTGAGCCCTTCATAGTGCATGCATGCATGCTACATATCCTTGACCTTATTTTGTGGGTCTATAATTGAAGATATTGTTGAGATCATGATATAAATGAATAGTACAACTAAGGAAATCAAATATTGAGGGTTCTAAAAAATATGTACATGTCAAATATAAATAATATAGGTAAAGAAAATATAAAGGGGTCAAAATAAATCTCTCTCATTATGAGGCTACCATAAAAAGATGAATATTTTTGGTGTTCTAATTTCTGAGAGTAAAAGAGAATAGATGTAGGAAGGGAAAAATCACAATAGTGAAAAAATATGCACATAAATAAAACTAGTTATTTTGGATTTTTGTTGGGGTGGAGTTACACCAAAAATAAGAGAAGCTTTAATGAAAATATTTCTATATGAAATAAAGAGTATGCAAAATGGTAAGAAAAATATGGTAATGGTGAGTCAATATACATAGCATAAATAATGCACACCTAGGTAGAAATATTTAAATAAATACCAAAATAATTATGAAAAATCCTTATATTTAGGCTATGTATACATTTGTATTTGTGCCCTATATACAATGAAAAATCCTTATATTTAGTCTATGTATACATTTGTATTTGTGCCCTATATACAATGAAATATTTACACACAAAGAGGCCATAATATACTTTTATTTTTTTGGCTCAACTAGCCCAGTGACTAGCTAATTGAGGGTTTTTAAGAAAATATGGGGAAAGTACCCTAACTCGCACACACCTATGGACAGTGAAATGGTAGGGATAGCCAGAGTGTTTGGGTGATTTTGGTAGGGTGAGGTAGGTCACTATGGCAATTTGGATAGCCAAAAAACGGCTATCACTACTATCAATTAAGTTCACCCTCTATATTTTCAAATTAATCTCACAAAAATGCTCACTCTAATTCTCTTAATTCCGCTATTCTCAAAGTTCATAGGCCATTTCCATTATATTGGTATCATAGCATTTGGTTTCTCTTTTCTTGCTTAAGAAGAGTGGTCCTTAAGTAGCCTATTTATGGTTACTTTTTTTTAATTATATTAGGGTAAGTGGGACTAGGATCTATTATCGGTTTTGTTGAGCCCACTATGTGGGATATGGTGCACACCTCTAGATCTTTCGTCTTAATAGTGGAGTCTTTCTAGACTTGCCTACGACTTTAGTATTGTTGAGCCGTAAGAAGTTTAAAAGGAGCTAGCCCTTGGTAATTCTTCAATATTAGACCCACTCCACTACTCTCTATAATTACCAATTCGAGCCGCGGGTGTAGATACTTAAGTGCTAATTTTCAAAGGCTAAGAGGAGTAGCAACTAAGGTTTTGAAATGCCAAAGAATACACTAAGTAAACACATAAGTATAATTAGCATGGCTGACAATAACGAAGAGAGTAGAATAAACATTGATAGCTTTGATTTTGCACATGAAGGTGCTAATGATGATGCCCCCATGTTTGTCAATTATTTTCTTACTAGGTTGTAGCAAGCAATGGACAGCCCTGCTTTGCAAGCCAAAGTTACTCAACAACTTTGTGCTTATGGGATTTCCCTTCCTCTCCAAGAGGAGAGAGAGCTTAGGAGGCCTCTTGATGAGACCCCCCAAAGAAGAATCTCTCCCATACGAGAGGAGGAATCCAAAGAACAAGAAAGTAATGAATCCCTAACTTCCTCTCAAGATGTGGCTCCACAAAGATGATGGTCTAGACGGTCGCCAACTCCTCCCAAGAGAAAATGGGTAACCCATAGTCCTTCTCCTCATTACTTCAAAAGGGAAGAGAGGAAACAAAGGAAGAAAAAGGCAAGAATTGGATTGCTTGGTGCTAACATACGCACTTTGCATATCCTTTAGTACAATATTACGCTTCGTAATCTACCTAATCTGGCTATCCCCGTGGATATTGACAGTAGCATAACAACTTTAATCTGCCTATCCCCTTAGATACTGACAGTAGCATAACTATTGTTATCTGCCTATCCCCTTGGATATTGACAGTAGAATAACTGTTGTAATTTGCCCATCCCCTTGGATACTGACAATAATGAGGTGTGGGATTCCCCATGGTTTACAGAGAGTCTTCCAAATGACTGGTAAATATGGAGCACAATGTCGTACAACAGTGTTCAGAAAATGACAATGTCATGAAGAACCAACAACACCCAAACCGATCCATGACCTCTATTGGTGATTGGTAGATCCAAACATAATCTCAGAGAGATACTACACATAGAGTGCAATATGATTCAAAAGCAACAACTTGATGAATGCACATGCCATTCCAAATTAGCCTTTGCTAAACACTAGGGCCCATAACACCCAGTGTGCATGCATTTAGCAAAAAACAGATCCGAACCTGTATATTCATAAGCATACTTGCCAATACTGATGGAAAATGTGATGCTCCTAGCACACATTAAAGAGGAGTGTAAATAGTGTTGAAAAGAAACTAAATATTTTTTGCTGCAATCATGTGCCTAAAACGTTTGAATCATAATATTCATAAAATCATAGCATCTCTATATGCATAAACAACCATCCATTAATGATGTTTAGCAACACTTATACCTTAATAAGTCATTCACAGTATCTGACAATTTTTCGCCACTGAAATTGTTCCTGATATCACGTGCTGAAAATGGTCTAAAAAACGGATACAACCAGCACCAAGGGACTTTGTCGTGACACATAATTGAAATAGTGGGTGCCAGTGTCACTCCCAGAGACTCATATTCTCCACATGTGGATTATGTCTCATGTAAGGGTGTTTGAAAAAAAACATCCTTCAAGTAGGAGATGTACTTGTTCGTGGAGGTAACTGCAACACTCTACGATAGGAGTGAGAAGGACTCTCAGTAGTCTTGCTCCACATTGGCTAAATTGAACTCCTTAAGTTTCTAGACCCTGTTGCATCCCATGCGACAACATGTGCCAAATAAACCCTACAAGTAGGTTTATAACTGCATAATGCAGAAACTTATTTTGGACACTACAACCCAAATTTAGCCCAAATTTCTTGGCTCATACCTAACCTTGTCATCTCGTTGAAGAGCAAAAATGGATGAAAACATAGAAATGAAACTAAATCAGATGTGTACCTGGATGTTTGAACATAGTGTTCACTTATCCATAGTGAAAGGCACCTGCCCAAATTTTCCGCCTACAAAGGCCTAGGAACACTAATTGAAAATTAGGGAAATGCAAGTAGTATTGCACATGTAACCTTGGGTGTTGCCTTTGCAATCCAGACCCCTTGCTTAAAATCAACATTGTCAAACCCCTTGGTTAAACTTTGGAGGAAAACAGATTCGCGACCAGCACCCGACCCTTGGCCTATGTTTGTGACCCCCATTGGGTTTGCCCGTGGCATTACATTCCTTTGGAAGTTTGAAATTGTTCCACCACCCCTTGGCAATATGTGGACTTCTTTCCTTGAAAATGCAAGTGTGAAGGTTCCAAGAATTGACCATCAACCCTTACTAAGTGATTTAGTAATCACGAGTTGGGTCTTACCCCAAAATTGTACTTATATAGGCACTCTTAGTGCTAATAGAAACTCCATTGAAATTGGAGTCATATTCACAACTAGATCCATATTGGGTTGTTGTGAACAGTCATGCTGTCAGGAATGTTGGCGTCATCTATACACCTGGGTATAGATAAGCCCTTATGAGTTTAAAACATTCAAAAACTCACTTGAATTTCACATTAAGGTGTGTAGTGCTAAAACAATTCTCCATAAATTACTAATGGCAAGACTCTTGCTTGTCCATCGTAATTGATGGGTACTCAACTAGGAGTGAAAGCATGACTGGGTGGTACACTTTTATGGGTTGATTACTAGTTTTGAATAGCTGCACTACTAGACGTGGCACGTAGTAAAATTTTTGCAAATTTATTCTAAATTTGTCACCAAACAGCTTTTTAGATTCTCCTCTTCAAGAGCTATCCAATGATATATCACACGCCTTGGGTTCTTCTATCTTTGTCAAACATATTACAACTATTAATTTGCCAAATAGTGATGTCCCGGACATAGCTTTGGTGTCCACCCAGTCATGCTTTCACCCCTAGATAGAATTGTTCAATATTGAACTCAATCGCTGATTAACTACAAATAGATGGCCCTTAGGCATTTCCAAAAGAGGTGGCAATAGATGGTGCTTTAGCCCTTTGTGTGGGCTCGTACCCCTTTCTATTATGGCCTTCGTGGTGGCTCATAGCCCTTTCTATTGACATAGAAAGATGTCAATAAAATCATACTTAGTTTGACCTTTCCCACATAGAAGCTGGAGAGAGAGAGAGAGAGAGAGAGAGAGAGAGAGAGAGAGAGAGAGAGAGAGAGAGAGAGAGAGAGAGAGAGAGAGAGAGAATGCTGGGCTGAGGAAAAAACCCGGATTCTAATGTGTTGTATGCCCTTGCAGAGGCTCCACTGTAGACCATGTCTGTGTCATAGCTTATTGCAATAGTATACAATAGTGTACTTTACCATGCCCTCTTGGAGAGAGGTACCATAAGTCACTTCTTGACCCACTGACCTTGTCTGTGATCATGACTATATCAGGGTGCATATATATGGCACTTTTCCTGTGAATAAGCATAGAAGGGTTTAAAATGGCAATAACATGTCTCATCTTTGAGAGAATAGGTATCATAAATAGCAATGAGATAGGAGTATGTCAATCTCAATGGCATGCCATGCATGCAGAGGTGTAAGCCCTTGGTGACATTGACGGTCTCTACCAATCGAGCCTATACATAAAGTGCCTTGCACAATTGAGCATCTATACATCACAATTTGCCGTTGTCTGACGGAAATTGTGAGCTTATATCCTCATATTGCCGAATGCACAGAACTGTGTGCCAATGGCATTGAGTGGAAGTCATTGGTATGATCATGGCATGAGAGAGAATCCTTGCGTCTCATAAATTGTGTCAAAGCACATTGCTTTGTACAATAGGAAATCATTGCCAACGTAAAAGAAAAATTAAAATTGTGAACCCTGGTTGCCCGACTCTGGCAAGTTGCCTTGAGTTTGGCGAAATAAAATTTGTTGAAATTTGGATCTTAGCGAGATCTGCTACGGAAGAGAATTTCATTGCATGTGCCATATACAGTCTCGTGTGACATAAGAACTTGCTATTAGTGTATGCCAAACCTTTGAAAACCATTATGCTTCCGTTGACGCACATGTGTCCAAGTGGAAAGGAACCGACCGTGTCAAAATTTCATAAAGAAAGAAAGCATTATGTATGATATCTTGACTGAATATGCTATACTAAGCAAGTTATTGTATCCTATACAAAGAGCTGAAAGGGTTACTTGAAAGGGTAGATAACCACTAAAGAGCATGCAAAAAATCGATCGACTACTTAATCTTAGAATCCATCAAAAAGACCTATCAATCCAATACCTGGGGAAAATGTTTCTGTTGATGTTGTCCCATACAATTAAAACATAACTTTTGCAATTTGACTTTCAGAAAGTCTAATGTGGAAAGTCTCCTCTTTTCCACCTTGGTGGAGACTGGTTCGATGACTGCCATAGGTGTAGATATTGTAGCCTGTGGGATGCACGAGATGATCAGCTCCGTAAGGTGATCCACCCGTGTAGCAAGCAATTGGACGTGAACCGCCAATTTTTGAAACCGTTCTTTAAAGTTTTGAAAGTCGCGTCTTGTGACGTATTCTTTGTCGTCGATTAAATTACTATTGTCCTCCAAATTTTCAAGCACACTCTGAGGAGGAGGAGTAGATACTTGGGAAGGAAGTTCAAAGTCAAAAAGACGATTCTGGAAAAGTTTTGTATCCAAAAAATCGAACGAGGATTCCATTTCCGGTTTGTGTGGTGCTAGAAAATAAAGGGGAAAATAATAGAAGAATATCTTGATTCCCAAAAGGTATCGCAAACTGAGTATGCACCGCAAAAGATGATAATTAGCCGTGCTAATTAGGCCCTGCAATCGCAATATATGGTCATCGAAAGTTACAAATCCGGGAAATCAAGCTCGTTGTGAAATCACCTTGCATAATTTGCAATTCGAACGTGCTATGTCAAGCTTTCCTTTAAATAGAAGCAACTTTTCAAGCTCCAAGGATGACCGCTTAAAAGCTTTGCAAAGGGAATTGTGTTGGAGACGCTTGCCAAATTTTTGCAGGTGCAGCAACCAGTGGCTTTTCGAAGGTATGCCAAATACGTGCCAAGATTTGGTACCTTGTCAAAATCTCCCAAACCAACTCCTTCTTGATGCAGGTGCAGGTGAAGCAACCAGTGGCTTATCGAAGGTGTGCCAAATACGTGCCAAGATTCGACACCTTGTCAAAATCTCTCGAACCAACTCCTTGATGCAGGCTTAAATCCCGTGGGTACTTGCCCTTAAGGAAAGAAAAGGTCTTTTCCCTAAGGCCAAAGGCCTTTGGACGCTTAAATGAGAAAACACTTCAAGAGTTTGGCAATGGCGTTCACAGTAGAGCCGCCGAGAGAGAGAGAAAGAGAGATCGAGGTTGTTGCGGTGCTGCACTGCGCTCGTCATGTGACAAGTTCCCATCAGCTCCCCCTCGCGCTCTTACTAAGCTTGCTTGTGCACAGTTTGGTGCCGATCAAATCACCGCCTTCCTCCCCTCTTAGGGTTGCTGCCCACGCTGCGGCTTCGACTTCCCTCTCTATAGAGAACTTCCCCGCCTTCAACAAGAGAGGAGCTCCACGACCTGTAGCATGCACATGAAAAAAGCATGAGAGGACCATACCCGCCCTTGTCTATATTTGGCTCTAATACCAGTATAATGCCCCTGGTGGGACTGCATGGAATGAGCCTCCTAACCTCCCTTTAAATAGCCCCTTGGGCCTCATTCCCTATCCGGGTAAAAGCATGAATAGGTGGAAATCTATATATGTGATATAATTAAATAGCATAGCATGACATTGGGGGTGTGGTCACTGGTGCCATATTTCAGACGTCCAAATTTATATTCTAAAAAATGTTATACTTAAAAATTCAGCCTTCACACACCCACTTTCTTTCATGAGTAGTTGGCAGTTTCAAACACCGTGCCCCCCCCCCCCCCCCCCCCCCCCCCAACCCCTCTCTCTTGCGCACGTGCATCCTCAAGGTCTACTGTGCTTAGAGATTCTACTGTGCAAGCTTGGCTACTTTAAGGACGATTACAGTAACCGCCCTCTTCTCTTCGAGGTATGTCTCTCCCATTGAACATGTACACTCTCTACTGCTTTAGCACGCGTGCCCCACCTGGGATCATTTAGCTACATTAAGCTGCATTTGGAGTTGCATGAGTGCCACACCTTGCTCATTTGCAACAAGAGGCGAGGAAAACCTAATGCTACTGCTGGTTGCATGAGAGGACATAGACTCCCAAGGTAATTTTCTAGTCCACAAGCTGCATGCAACCTTGTGGCAAATCCCATAGCACATCACCTTGAATGCCCTGCTTACAAGAGTAGGCCCATGAAATTCTTGTTGCTTTTTAGCAGGGATGATAAGCGAGGGCACACCATGTCTCATGAGTTCGTTGGATGCTGTGCAGGTATATCACTTAAGACTGTATTATGGCACCTTCCTCAAAGCATCCGATTCAAGCAAGCAACAGTCTAGTTAGGAACATCGAACCACCTCTACAGATGAAGTTTTGTCGTCTTGCCAAGGAATTTCATATGGAGCGTGGATTGCCATTGGAGGGAGTTGATCCATGTAGCTTGACAGGAAACAATGACATCTCTGAGGAGGACTGGGAAGCTGTCTTATATGCCCAAAGCCTGTTTCGGGTAGCCAGAAGAAAGTGAAGGCATACCATGCTCGGACGGAGTTCTTACAAAAGCTTGTGTGGAGACACTGGGATGTCTACTAAGAGGGTCCCTTCATGTATGAAGTAGGGACTCAATTTGCAAAGGACTTTGCATTGATTCACTGCAGTGAATCTGGCGAACATCAAATTTCTTGGGCTATCTTTGCAGAGAGGGCAATGAGAGCCTTAGAAGAAAGACACAACTTGAAAACAAGATCAAGAGGTGGGAAGAGCAAATGAGTGGTAGAGTGAAAGGTTCCAAAACCACTGCTGCCTCTACCAGATCATCATTGAAAACAGAAGGTACGTCTGTACCATTGTCAAACGTGCCTATAGGAGGATGCCTGGTACAATTGGTAGAGGAGGATAGCAGGGCACTTGCAGAAATGAAGAATATTGCAGAGGGTAGATTGCAAGACTATAAGTCAAGACTAGAGGGTGCAAAGAAGCAGGTAGAGGATCAAGTCATAGAATTGCATAGGTCTGAGGTTGCTCAAAGCTCAAACACTTTGGACATAAAGTTGCAAACGGAGATTGATTGCGTGCAAGACCCTATAGCTCGACAGTGCTTGATTGATTTGATTGGACAATTCTCGAGTACTACTAGAGAGAACGTTGCTGAATTAGAAGCCAATGTGGCTAAAGCAAAGGTGCATACCCTCCTACATGTGCTTCACTTTGTTTTGGAGTATGTGGTTCACTTCCATGTGGTTATGTGGTTAGACTGTTTTGGATTGTATGGTTATGTACTATATGAGCATATTCTATTTCTACTATGTGCTATATAGAACAAAATATGTGCTATATGGTCACAACATAGCCATCATCTTCATGGAGTGGGTGGTTATATGCTATGTGTCATGTGTGGTTATGTGCTATGCGTTTTATAGTTCAATCTAGGTGCAACATGTTCACAATAGTACCCTCATCTATTTGGAATGTGTGTGATTCTATGCTATGTGCTTTGTGTGGTTATGTGCTATGTGATACATAGCACAATGGACATGTGTAATATGTGCTATGTGATACATAGCACAATGGACATGTGTAATATGTGCTATATAGCATAACCTGTATGCTATATGCTCATAGTATAGCCCTGAAGTGTGTGTTAAATATTGATATGTGCTACATAGCACAATCTTTTTAAGTGCTATGTGCTAAATAGCACATTTTGTGTGTTATATGTTCACAGTATAGCTCTGGAGTGTGTGGAATAGTGAATTGTGCTATATAGAACAATCTCTATTTTTGCTATGTGCTACATAGAACCATCTCTAATTGTGCTATGTGCTACATAGCACAATATTTGTGTTATATGCTATGTGCTATGTCTCATATAGCCCACTGCATATCATATACTCAACAAGCTTGTGCTATATAGCATATAGAGAAAATGTTTGGGCTATATCTGGTATTTTAAAAAGCCTCTCTGCTACAATGCATACTCTATGTAGCACTCGAATCCCAAGAACTTAGGTGGAAGTCCCACAATGGATATACCTCTTGATTCATTTAGGAAGAGGAAGAAACCACATGCAAAGCAATGAGTGTGTTTTTGTTGTAACTTCATGCAATTAGAAGATGTCTTTAGAAGGCATGTGCAATCCATTGCACCCCTATTGTATCCATGCTCATTGATGAATCAAGTGTTGGAATTTGTTAGTGACATGTCTCTTAATTCTTTGCATCGAGTAGTTGCAAAATATTTGATGTATTTTCTATACATGTTTAGTATTGTTCATGCTGTCATATATGCCCTTCTTGATGCAGTTGTGGCTATGGGTACAGATGCCACTGTTGAATCTGGCACAGATGCCATTGATGATGCTACCACAGTTGATGCCTGCACAGATGCCATTGCTGATGCTACGGTAGTTGATGCCTGCACAAATGACATTGTGGATGCTATGGAAGTTGATGCTAGCACAGATGCTGCTGCTGATGGCAATGTTAATGATGGCGGAACAGAAAGTATTGTTAATGCTGTCATAGATGCCCTTCTTGATGCAGTTGTGGCTATGGGTACAGATGCCACTGTTGAGGATATCAGAGGCATGGGTGAGGAGGTCCTCATTGAGAGAGAAGTTGGAACACGTGAGGCAGTGGGTGCAAGTGATGTCACAGCCCAAGCCGAGGTGGTTTGTCCAAGTGATGCAGCTGATGACATTGTTGATGTAGAGGAGGCAAAGGGTACAAATGCCGCTGTTGAATATATGGGAGGCTTGGGTGAGGAGGACCTCACTAAGAGAGTACTTGGAATAGGCTCAGCAGTGGGTAATAGGGATGTCGCGGCTTCTGCCAACACAGCTGAGGCAGGTGACATAGCAGTTCAATCGGGAGAGGCAATGGGAGAAGTTGTCGTGGCTGCTATGGACATGAAAGAGGCAAATACACATAATACAACTGAGGCATGTATAGAGCAAAACAATGAGGCAGGGAAAGGCACGGAGGTGCCCACTGACAGAGCAGCTCAATCAGGAGAGGCAATGGGAGAACATTTCATGGCTGCTGTGGACACGAAAGAGGCAGTTACACATGATACAACTGAGTCTTGTACAGATCCCACTGTTGGGAATACCAAAGGTAAAAGTCCAGAGGTCCCTATGGGTCGAGCGGCTGCTACAGATACAAATGAGGCAGGTACAAAGAATTGATAAAGAGGCCAAAAATGGACATGAATATGAGAGGCAAGAGAGGCCAGAGTGTCTTGTGGTAATGCCAGTACAGATTGTTGCACTACCTCCTGCGTCTTGTGAGGACAAGAAGAGAAGGGACAATTTATGCATCATACTGGATGTGAATGGGCTTCTCATAAGGAGGTATAAGGTCTCCTTCTACAAAGGAATAGCGAGAAGCAGTACTCCTGATTGGGCAAGATCAAGGTATCAGGTAGCCATTGGGCCAAATGCTACAGGAAATATGCAATTTGAATATATGGTTAGACCCAATGCATCAATCTTTTTGCATGCACTGCTGCAAAGAGCACAAGTTGAACTATGGAGATGCATGACCCAGGATAATCTAGCACTTTCTTTGAGTGCATGCTTTCCTAGGTTGAACAAACAATTTTTCCTCGATATTATTGGTCAAGAGGGGTGTAGAGAGGTGAGCTTCAAGCTAAATGAAGTTCCTGGGATCCCTCCATCTAGAGATAACGCAAAGCCCATATTTTTCAAGTGTTTGAAAGACTTTTGGAAGCACTATCCTAAGTTCAACTCTGATAATACACTGGTGGTGGATGACACACTCTACAAGTGTCTGCTCAACCCTCCCGGGACTTGGGTCTGTCCTGCTTCATTTGAACCAGCAGAGATTTGTCAGTCGCCAATTTACCTGGTTAGCACATGTTTCCCTTGGTTAGTCAAGTGGACAGTCTCACCCAGCCCTAATGCTTATGCAAAGATGAACCGGTTTGAAAATCCTTCGGACATAGTGTCTGCTCGTGTCATCAACCACTATAGAAGTCAACGAGAAGTATGCAGGAACGGTTGATTGTGATTATGGAATCATGTATACAGCATTTTGTGCACTGAATGTACTTGCAATTACTATACAAAAAACTGACCTGTTCAAAGTTCTCTGAACTTAATGATTGAATGATGTAATTTTATTTTGGTGATATGATGTTGTCATACTCTGATAGAGTCCTGCTACATGGCACACATAATAGCATAGGCAGGACCATCGGGCTATTATTACACATAGTTATGCTATATAGCACTCATACTGCAAGAAATACTATGACATAATAGCATAGATAGGGAGATTGGCCTCTTATTACACACACTTATGCTATATGGCACACATAGTGCTCTCAATATGTAATATAGCTCTTTCACATACCACACATCATATCATAGACAAGAACATTGTGCTATGTGATACACACACTTTTACTGTATAGCACACATGTTGCTATCTTACTACAATAGAGTCCTTTTACATGGCACACTTATAGCATAGACAGGGACATTGGGCTACACTTGTGCAATATAGCACACATAATAGCCTAGGTAGAGACAATGGACTATCTTGACACATTACTTGGCTACATATCACATATAGTAGCATGTACACAACTCCATAACACCCAATGGGTAGCTGTTCATAAGAGTGAGATGTTTCACTAATTGAGAGTTATTCATTGTAAGAATGAGACATGTTTACTTGCGATTCATCAAGAAAGTGAATGGGATGCTCTTGATAATGTTTTCTTCCCAATCGTTTTCGACAAATATCTTGGCTAACTTTTTTCAAGGTGCAACATGTTCACAATAGTAACCTCATTATCTGAAATGTGTGTGATTCTATGCTATGTGCTCTATGTGGTTGTGTGCTATGTGATACATAGCACAATGGACATGTGTAAGGAGCAACTGAATGGTGAAGGCTATATAGAACATAATATAAGCCTGTTACTAATAGGTATCATGCTGCTTCATAGGGCATGTCACTGTAAATGGTTTCATGTAGTTCCAGAGATAAATAATATGTCTTTGAGGTAGCATCTCCCAAAGGTATGTCAAACTTGATTGCCCGAACAAGGTGAGAGTACATGTTAGTAACTCCCCTATCATCAAGTAGAGTGTAGTGATTTGGGTCCCCCTCTTGCTGTTGATAATAACACCCTGTGACAACATAAGTGTTTTTATTACATTTGTTTTTCCACTTATCTCTTAAGATGCAATCTGTCATCCATTTTCTCTTTGTACATCTCAAAAGAAACAACTCTACACCTTCTGCATTGCTAGCGTCTGCATTGACTGCAAAGTTATCACCTTCAATGAGATACTCACTCAGCATATCCTGGGATCCCCCAAACATTGCAGCTTCATCTTCTAGTACCTCAGTCTCTTGTGGTACCTCAGAGAGTGGTTTCAATGCCTTATGTGTCCACTTGCCTGCATATGATTTGTTGGAACAAGTCCTCCAATGGCCCTTCATGAAAGCATCACAAAAACAAGAAAGCCGCCTGGTCATTAGTTGAGTAGGATCATGACGACAAAAGCCTGAAATGCAATGGAGTGATCGAGATCTTGGTACTCTCTCACAACCCCATAGATTAGACCTGTCCACTTCTGTCTCTTTTACTAGCCAAAATTTCATGTTTATAGTAGGACCTGCTTTAGTGGATGGTGCATAAGAGCTACATGCAGCATTGGACATTGTTCTTGTAAAAAATGCAACCACGTCTGCAACTTGCCTAAGAAAAAATCTATTACTCTTGAGTCGTTCATGTGTAAGGGCTCTCTGGCTCTCTTTATCACAGTGCCAGCGCCATCATGCTCCCCCTTGCCATGGCCATAGCAAAAAAAAAAACCATGTCATCTCTGTACCTGTTAGTTGGTAATATCTAGCAACAAAGTAAAATGGCCTTGCAGCCTTGAATTGCGAGGCTGCACCATCTGACCACACCCAGTGCTTCTTGAAATTCAACCCCTGGTCTTTAATTAGCCATTGATCACAAAGAAGAAAACAATGCTGGACAAATAGCGTATCATGTTGCCTATCATCGGAGATGTAGAAATGCATATGCTTGATAATATTGTCATCTTCGTTGTCACGCATGTACGTTATGTGAACAAGGATGGTGCATTGATATGTATACCAATGCATGGATTGTACTTCATTTTGCTCTTTGAACAAGTAATTTTCAGCAAAGTCTACTACAGATATAATGGTATCTGAAGGAAACACCTTCAAACATTCTCTGTATTGATGTGCCTGCCATTTGTAAGTGAAATTGTGCTCGATGAAGATTTTGATGTCGTTTTTGATCCTCCCTGTCAGCTCACTTAAAGCCACTTGTTTGAGTGACAACATCTTTCTCTTACTTAGACCATGCTTAGTTTGAACTTTAATGTCCTCGAAGACTTGCAGTGGAACTGTCTTTGTCATCTCTGCATGTTCTCGTGGACAAAGGCTGAGCTTTTCCACACCACAGTTTTTGCATTGGCCCATCAAGCATGTGTGTTTATGGAACATATCCCCCTCAGCCTTTGTACATACGCATGATTCCCACAACTTAGTGATCCCTGAAAACGAGTGCTCAACAGCAAGACATTCTGCATTCACCCCATCTGATTTGCAAACATTGCATTTACATGTACATGACCTCCCATGAAAACCAAAAGCAGATGAGCGCATAACATTAAATACATCTTTGACATACATCAGTCGTATATGATAAACACAATAGCAAGTATTTCGATCTTTCAACTTTCACACGAACCAAGGCTTCAACTTCTCAAAGGACCTTTGCCCAATTGTCACATGTGGGTGGCTATCTTTAAACTTCAAGAAATACTATGTCTGCTTGAAAAAAAAATGCATTAGAATTATATTTTGCTATATATCACGCATAATAGCATAGCTACAAATGCATTGGTATAAATACATATAGCTATGCTACATAGCACAGATAATAGCATAGATAGATAACTCACCTTTCATTACATGCTCAATTTTGCTATATAACACATAATAGCATAGATAGGGAATTTTAGTTGTTATTACACACACATCACACACGTCTGCTATATAGCACACATAGTGCTCTCGTATTATAACACGGTTCTTCTACATAACACACAAAAGAGCATAGACAAGGATATTGTGCTATTATTACACATATCGCACTCTACATAGCACACATAATAGCATAGACATGGATACCGTGCTACTATTACACTAACATCTGCTATGTAGCACACATAGTGCTCTCACAATATTATATAATATGATAGCACACATAATACCATAGATAGGTATATTGTGCTATTATACACACATGTCTGCTATATAGAAGACATGATGTTGTCATACTCTGATAGAGTCCTGCTACATGACACACATAATAGCATAGACAAGACCATCATGCTATTATTACACATAGTTATGCTATATAGCACTCATACTGCAAGAAATACTATGACATAATAGCATAGATAGGGACATTGGCCTCTTATTACACACACTAACGCTATATGGCACACATAGTGCTCTCAATATGTAATATAGCTCTTTTGCATACCACACATCATATCATAGACAAGAACATTGTGCTATTCTTACACACACTTTTACTGTATAGCACACATGTTGCTATCTTACTACAATAGAGTCCTTTTACATGGCACACTTATAGCATAGATAGGGACATTGGGCTACACTTGTGCAATATAGCACACATAATAGCCTAGGTAGAGACAATGGACTATCTTGACACATTACTTGGCTACATATCACATATAGTAGCATGTACACAACTCCATAACACCCAATGGGTAGCTGTTCATAAGAGTGATATGTTTCACTAATTGAGAGTTATTCATTGTAAGAATGAGACATGTTTACTTGAGATTCATCAAGTAAGTGTATGGGATGCTCTTGATAATGTGTTCTGCCCAATCGTTTTCGACAAATATCTTTCTTGTTTGGAGACACCCTAATGTGCTCTATCCAAAATGTAATAATTGTCTGCTTCAATTCCTCCGATAAGGACCCAACATTTCCAGACTTCCTTTTGCATAAGTCGAACCTCAACGTACTTGACATAGGATCGTTGTCAAGTCTACCCAAAGCTGAATATAAATTCCTTGGATGAACATTTAATAGCTATGCCACTTTATGTAGAGTAACACCTCTACCTTGGCTCCCATTATCATGCAGTAATCCATTCACCAGCATGCTGAATGTGCTTCGTTTTAAAAACATCTCGTCAGCTGATTTTGGAATCTTTAATTCCTGTAAGGAGACCTTTAGTGCAGAAATAAGGCCATTTGAAGGAAGATACAAATCTTCACAGAATGGCAAGATTCTATCATCATTGAAAACACCTTGAAGAATTGCATTCTTATCTTCTTTACCGTAACTATGCAACTGTCTCACAATGTGCTGAACAATATTCTGAATAGTATGTTGCTTCTTGTCTTCCTTTGTGTGTACATCAACGTCCTCCCTATGACAATCTTTCGCTCCAATGTTGATGCTTGGCTGTACTTGCTTTCTTGCATGACATCGCTTTCTGTACTCACGTTTAGCCTTTGCTTCATACTTCCTCACTACAATAATTTCATCCTCATTTAGACAAGCCTTTCTCTTGGAGTGCACCTACGTATGAACTATATCTATTCCATGTGCCTCATCATAAAATCCTTCGTCCACCATCCTGGAACAGTTTGCAGTAGTTTGAAATGAATGAAGTCGTACAAAACTTCCTGATTGTAATAGTGAACTGAAATCCATTTGTGCTGCATTGTTGAGTTCAAGAAGCTCCATTGCTGCTTGTGAGGAGGTATGAGCTGGAACCGGTGAGAGGAAAAGAGTCTCCATCATCCATATTCTGAATAGGAGAGTAGGAGAGAGAGACAGAGAGAGATGGAGATGGGCATTGGAGGCCATATGAGAGAGAGAGAGAGAGAGAGAGAGAGAGAGAGAGAGAGAGAGAGGGAGAGGTCCACGCGTGCTAACCGCTCCATGTCTTTCAATCCGAGTAGTGGAGTCATGAAGTCAGTTATCTTACCTATATTCTTTTACCAGTATTCTTTTAAAAATTATTGACTTAAAAAGCCCAGCTATGGTGCCACTGCCATAGCATCATACTTGGTGTCCATGGACACCAAGTATTTAGACACCATTCTATGCTTTCACCCATCCACACTCGCAGCCGGCCCCTTGGGCTTGGTCCTTGACCATCGGGCTATGCCCTTGGCATGACAAAGAATAAACAGGAACAAGAGTGCTTATGGATCTATCTCAACACGGGGCCAAAGTCAATGGGTCCAAATGAGATGGTCTGTCAAAGAGAAATGCTAGCTAATGGAGCTTAAAGACCTTAGGGTTAGCTTCATTAAATACCTCCAAAGGTTAGTGTTAAAAGTCCTTAGAGCTAGGACCTTAAGAAAGCTAGAGTTGTACTTGAGGTAAGAACCCGTCCCAAGCTTGAGGTGTTTATCGTGCTTGCCGACTAAGGTGCTTGAGGTGCTTGTTATGCTTAATGCTTGAGGTGCTTCATGACTGAGGTGCTTAAGGTGCTTCATGACTAAGGTGTTAGAGGGGCTTAAGTTGTTTCAAAAATCAACAAGGATCCCTACATATGAGGGAGCGAGCCCTACTTGTAGGAGCTTAAGAGAGAACACACACACCCTCACTCAAGGCAAGCCTAATCTAAAGAGGCAACAAGGACACATGTCAAGCTCCTCCCCATGTTGCCCTCATAAGGTGCCTAAAGCCTATTGGTTGGCCTCTAACTAGGCTATTATACTCTCTCTCTCTCTCTCTCTCACACACACACACACACACACTCTCTCTCTCTCTCTCTCTCTCTCTCTCTCTCTCTCTCACACACACACACACACACTCTTCTCTCTCTCTCTCTCTCTCTCTCTCTCTCTCTCTCTCTCTCTCTCTCTCTCTCATTGTGTGAAGTGCCAAGTGCAAGAGTTTCATCTCCTTCTCTAAGCTTGCTGAGAAGCTGAGAGCCTACACTAACACTCTTGACTTGGAATGCAAATCCAACCAAGAGCCATGCTCCAATGCTAAAGCTTTACATCTTCTCTATCTTCATTAATATGCTATTATGCTATGCTAAGCAAGGAGAGTGATGATAAGTGAGGAGCTATTTCTTTCTCATAAGAATGTTTCTTCTTCCTCTTCCCTATCCTCATGCCCAGCTAGCCTCTTCTTTCGAAGGTGTTTGCGGTCTTGGGATTGAGGACTGGGACAAGTTAATGCTTTTATTTAGCTAAGTTATGCACATGATTGTGGTGCATGAAGCTCTCTATCTTCATTGCACCATCAAGGTCTTAAGGAACCAAAAGCTTGTATTGTATCAAGTCTCTCTTTATGGGAAAAAGTATAATGCAAAATCCTTTTGGAGGGGGGATCGGCACCACATAAATCCGGTCCTCAATTGTTTTCAAGTTCTCTAATTCTCTCTTACAAAGTATTGTTTTTGCCAAGTTAATTAAGTATAATGGTTATGTTGTTACCGCTAATTAAGTTCACCCTCTATCTTCTCAAAGTAGTCTCATAAAAATGCTCACTACAGTTCTCTTAATTCCGCTATTCTCAATGTTCATAGGCCATTTCCATTACAAAGAGAGAAAGAGAAAGAACATGCATCACATGCGAGACCTTAGAAGCCTGCTTTCCCCCTCCTCCATAGCTGCCCTCTCCCCTGAGCTCTGATACCAATGCGAGACTGAGGGGAGTGGAGCATGCCACTTACCACCCAACCTTGCCCTATATAGGCCTTGCCTTGCTAAATATAGGGACCCCCTATACTTCATGTTCACCTTGGCCCTTGGCTTGCTGCCTAGTCTTACCCTTGGTATGACAACAAGAAAAATCTAGGTGCTAACACACATACCACAATGCATAGAACTTCCAAAAGAGATAGTTGGATAATGTTGAACCCTCGCAGTAGAAGTGAAAAACTACGGTAATAAAACCTGTCAATAACCAACTAAGCTTGGGCATGAAAGACCACAGATACACAAATGCTCGGGGGGTTCACAATCCACCAGTACCCCCCTATATGAAGTGCGTTCATGGGGTATTAAGAAAACCCCTCTTTTAACATGTTTGAATGAATAAAATGACCCCTTATTTTAAGAAAATTTTTCAAAATTGAATATAAAAACCCCTTATCTTAATGTATGTCTTTTAAATTGCCTATAATTTTTACATTTTAAAACCCCTCCTTTCGAACTCACGTTATACAGTAACATGATTACATACTGCACACCCCCCCCCCCCCCCCCCCCCCCCGGCCTGAGCACAAATGACGTGAGTAGCACCTGCCAACAACTAAGTAATAGAGTGGTGCCCACAAGTGGTATACATTAAATGTTGTGCATACAACTACACTCCAACTACACTAGCAAGTAGAAGTAACTGTCAGCTGCTACAAGGTGATGCATTGGCTACTCTAAGCAAGCTTCATAGGTTGCCTATGCTTCCCATAATGCCTACAAAATTCACAGGGTGGCACTAGAAGCATGTATGTCAAGCTATGTACACCGCTTAACTACCAATTTTGGGTGCATATGATGGTCCCAATCTGCTCCCAATAGCTCACAATGGCATTCTAGTGGCCCATGAATCTGCCCTCACTCTAGGGGTCGGGTGTGCAGTGAGGAAACTCTACACACATCTTCCTTCACCTTTGTGCACTTGTTGTGTTTAATGTGTGTGCTTCACTTGCAACGCCTCGTGGCTAGTTGACGCTACCTCTTGAGGTCTTCTTTTCGCCTCCCCAAGCTCTTCTCTACCTTGTCGAGTAGCTTGCATTACATAGTTGCTTTCGCTTGCTATAGACTTGAGTGTTGATGTTGATTCCATTCAATATTTCTGTTATTCAATGCCCGAGCTTCAACCAATTCCCTTTTCCCTAGTCTTTATGCGCATGGGATCGCTATCCATAAACACCTCCAAAAAGTGCTTATGTTCTGTTAACAACAGCCGAAAGCCCCGAACTGTGTCGAATTTTATTTGTGCTTTAGAAACTCTTTGCGCTTCCTTCAATCAGATAGGGTGCAGTGATAAGGTCTTTTATGCTATGGTTCTCTTCACAGTCTGATACACTAGTGTTTTCTACCTGAAGAACAATAGAAGTCAGAACTCCCTGCGTCTAAGGTGCTTGAACCTTATGCACCCGTCAAAGCTCGTGCACATGCGAAGCGGATGAAGATGATGTTGCCACGCTCCCCCTGCCTGTGATCTACCACTTGCGAAGCATGTATGGAGCATTCGAGTGCATAGGTGCAGTGAAGAAGGTGAATCTACACATGATCTCTTAATGAGGCCATGTCCTCACCACTCATTATTATCTCTTTTACCAATGAGTAGGAGATAATGTTAGCGAGGTTAGTGAAGGGTGTCCATCCCATTGGCTTGAATCCTAACATCTAGACCCTCTTTTCCTTGCAATTTAAGGGTCAACAGCTTAGAGACACTACAAGAGGTTGTGTGCTCTTGTGATGCTGTTAGCGACGGAAATACACTGGGTTTTTATAACCCCCGGCGTCGCTAAAACCGTCGCTACGAGAGCGTCGCTATATGCGTCGCTATAAGCGTCGCTAAATAGAGACGCTCATAGCGACGTTTACACAGAAGACTATAGCGACGCTCATAGAGACGCTACCGAGCCATAAATAGCGACGGTTATAGCAATGCCCGAGAGAATTTTTTTTTGGTGACAGGGCATTGAATGCCCTGCCACCCATCAACAATATTGTACTTGATTCACTTTTTTAAAAAAGTGCAAGGGTAGATAATAGACCCAAAATAGTCACCCACAAGACGCATTGTTTGCAAAATTGACAATTGTACACATCATAGGCAAAATGAATTGATTGGCAAATGTAATAATGACAATTGTACAACATCATAGGCATAAAGAATTGATTGGCAAAAGGAACTGCGGTGACAAATGTAATAATATACATGGTTCAAAAAGACGTATAAAATCCGTCTCATGATACATAAGCTATGAGAAACCCTAAACTAATGCTATCTAGCTACGGCTAAACTGACGTCGTCTAGTCAGACGTCTCATCGCGTCCAAGCGGCGTATCTGTCGGATTCTGCAAAAAAAGACAATAAGACAGCTTTCAGTAAATATAAACATATAACGATATTTATAAAACAATACAAAAAATAGAAAAGATTAAACCCTAATACTAACCATGCCGCCGCGAGAACTGAGAATGTCCATCAGGGCGTTTAAGCCCTTCCTGCCTGCGTACTCGCGCTCGTACGGTGTGGGATCACGTCCTGTCATCGACCACTGTCAAAACATACAAAGATTTCATTATGTTAGAATTAAAAAACTCATAAACCCTAAACTATCGAACATAAAGAGCAATGCGAAAACACTTACAAAATCGGCCTCAAATGATGCCCATCCACCGCTCCCCAAGTGGTGTGAGCTCCCTGCCTCTACTCGCGCTCTGGCTGCATCCTTTTGTTGCTTCCACTTGTCGGGATTCTCGCGCGCTGCTTTCTTCGCATTCTTCCAATCTTCTTTGGCCAGCCAATCTGGCCTGTTCCACCCATTCTTGATTGCTTTTTGCACTTCGGAACGCTTGTGTTTGCAGTATTCGCGCATTCAAATCTTCATCACGTCTTCATTGAAGCGCTGATCCCGTGTTGGAACGGGAAACTCATCATGAAGTATGCTGATGACTCTGTTTTTTAAATCACTTGGTACTTCACTCCATTTGTTTAGTATGTAGTGTCTAAACAGCTGAGAGCAAAGACCATGTTACCATATACATGTGGTAGTGATGTGTGTGAACACACTAGGACCGCCGGGGCATTTTTTCCCTCTTTAGGAGGTTTTTTCCCCCGTGCATTGTATATACGCCCATCACTCTAGGGCTATCTATCTTTCCATTGCACACTAAGTAACACACTCTCTATTGTGTGCCTTGAGCTTCCTTCGTCTTCTCCAAGCTGTGTGTGTTTCTCTGCAACCCTAATTCCAACAATTGGTATCAGAGCAGGTCACGTCCTCCCGGGCTTAGTCGCCAGCTGCTCCAGCACACGCCTGCTCACTTTCTCCGATTTCAGTGAGCTTTGGCAAGCGTTCGCAGGTCGACAAATATTTTGGGAGCGCTCGAAGAGCTTGGTCTGCTCAGAATTTTGATTTGGGCTCATTTCGGCCTCCGTTTCCACTACGGGCAGTACTGCACAGGTTATTTCGTCATTTTGTGCAGATTTTCTGTCAGTGCCGTTTTCTGCATAACAGGTGCCTTATAGTCTTCTACGGTTTGTGCTATATAGCACAAGTTGTTCCCGCTCCATTTCTCCTATTTTTGGGCAGTTTTCACATCAGGTGCAACATTTACCATGGCTAACAACAACAACACAGATGTGTTCAAGATGTTTGCTGCTGAGGACAGGTTGGATGGGGACAACTACCCTATGTGGGCTTATATGATGCAACACGTTCTTGTGTCAAAAGGTGTCTGGAACATTGTGCAGGGCATTGATGTACGTCCTGGTTCTGAAGATGTAGGCGATATTGAGGATGTTGCAGGTCTTGCTGCAAGGATTGCAGCTGTTAGAGTTGTTTTGCCTACAGCAGAACAAGCTCGTTGGGATGTTAAGGATGCGCAGGCTCATGCATTGATTGCGTTGTCTGTGAAGCGCACCATTATTCCTCACATCCGTTCAACAAAATCGGCAAAACAGGCTTGGGATATTCTAGCAGGTCTTTATGCAAGCCGCAATGAGGCTAAAATTGCTTTGCTGCGTAAAGAGCTAGAGTCGAAGATTATGCATGAGGAAGATGATATGGACACTTTCCTTGCTAGTGTCAAGGATATCAATGAGCAACTCATTTCTGCAGGTGAAGTCATTTCTGACAGTTCCCTTGTGCAGACTGTTCTTGATGCCTTACCAGATTCCTACCAGACTTTTGCTAGTACTTGGAGACTGATGACCCAAGGAAATCCTGAAGTTGTCAAGTTTGATGCATTATGCACATTGCTGTTGCAAGAGTCACTTTCTAGAAAAAACAGGACTAGGCAGCGTGCAGTTGAACAGGCTTTTATTGCTTCTCAAAGAAAGGGTGGTAACAGTAATGCAGCCACTTCTTATGGTTCTGCTGCGAGTGGCAAAAATTCTGTTCCTAATGCTTCTGCTGGCAGCACTTCGTCTGGCAATTCTGGTGATAAGGGCAAAAAGAAGATGCGTTGCCATTATTGTAAAGCCAATGATCACTTGATCAAGTCGTGTCCTAAGTTGAAGGCCAAAGAGGCTAAGAAGAAAGAGGGTGGTTCCACTGCAAATGCTGGTTCCACTACAAATGCAGCCATTGTTGAGTCTTCTGTGAAAGGAGATTGTGATGTTGATGTTGATGCAGAATGGGCTTTTAGCGCAGAGTGCACTTACAATCCTGCTGTCCATGATGCATGCTTGTCAGTTGCTGCAGATTCACATGTGTGGTATTTCGACAGTGGTGCTACAAAGCACATTACCTCACATCGTGAATTGTTTACCTCTCTCGAGTCTGTCCCTCATGGGAATTCAGTCACTTGTGCCAACAACGCCTCTTATCCAGTTCAGGGAGTTGGAAAGATTGTGCTCACTGCTGCTAATGGCAGTTCCTTCACACTTGTTGATGCACTTTATGTACCTGGGATCAAGAAGAATCTATTGTCTGTATCTGCACTTGCTAGACTTGGACTTGTAGTCAAATTTGTGGATGACAGATGTATAGTTCATGATCTCAGTTTTGGTGATGAAATTGTTGCATCTGGGCTTTTGTGCCGTGGGCTGTATAAGCTCACTTTGTATGACAAGTGTGGACAAAATTTTGCAAATGCTGTTGCAGATTCAAGGGTTATTTCAGATGCAAAACTTTGGCATGCACGTTTTGGTCATCTGAATTTTGCCAGTTTGCTGCGTTTGCAGAAATCTGATATGGTTGCTTCTTTTCCGCCTCTTGAAGCACCTATCAAACATGTTTGTGAAGGCTGTATTCTGGGTAAAATGCAGCGTTCTAAGTTTCCAAAGGATGGTTCAGTTAGGGCCACATGCAGGTTGCATCTTGTGCATAGTGATGTTTGTGGGCCCATGCAAACTCCGTCCTTGGGCAATTACCTGTGCTTCGTGACTTTCATTGATGATTACTCCAGGCATGCATGGGTATTTCCGCTTAAAGCAAAGTCCAAAGTTTTTATGTGCTTCAAACAATTTTTGGCTATGGCTGAAAATGTCTCAAAATGTACTATGGGCACCCTCCGTTCCGATCGAGGGGGGGAGTATATGTCTCATGAATTTAATGCATTTCTGGCTAGTCATGGGATAAAACACCAATGTACAGTGCCTTATACACCTCAGCAAAATGGTGTTGCTGAGAGGAAAAATAGGTCACTAACGGAAATGGCACGATGTATGGTCAAAAGTCAAGCTTTGCCGCATTCTTTTTGGCTTGAGGCCATCATGTGTGCCACTTATGTACTTAACAGGTGTCCTACGAAAGCTTTGCAGTCTATTACTCCATATGAAGCATGGCATGATAGAAAACCTTCTATTGAGCACATGCGTGTTTTTGGCTGTTTGGCATATGCTTTGGTGCCACAAGTGCAGCGCAGAAAATTGGATGATAAGGCTGTCAAATGTATTTTTGTTGGTTATAGTGCTGAAAGCAAAGGTTACAGGTTGTATCATCCGCAAACAAAACGTATTTTGGTTTCACGGGATGTAGTGTTTGTGGAAGATTCTGTTCAACCCTTGCTGTCATGTACTAGAGACAGTAATGTAAGCTCACAGGACATTTATGACACTTTGTTGCCTCTTTTCAGTGGTGGAAATCCGAATGTAAGTTCCAATGAGGCAAATGTACAGCCTATGGGGGTTTCTGAAAATGTTTTAGAACAGCCTATTACTGATGCAGATGTACATGATGTACTTGATGAGGAAAGGGCTGAAAATGAGCAGGCTAGAGGTATGCCAAAATGGCTGGTGCACACTTTGCGTGACAGTAAATTGGATGCACCTTTATCTAGTCGTACTCGTTCAGGCTCTCGCCATGCATCTTATGCATCAGATTGTTATGCTTTGGCTGTGTCTAGTTTACATGATGTTGAGGAGCCTCTGTCTTTTGATGAAGCACAGAATTCAGAAAATTGGATTGCTGCCATGAAATCAGAATATGATGCACTTATAGAGAATGACACATGGACTTTATGTGATTTGCCTCCTGGCAAAAAGGCCATTGGTACGAAGTGGGTTTACAAGTTGAAACGCAAGCCGGATGGTGAGATCGATCGCCATAAGTCTCGACTTGTTGCAAAGGGTTATGCACAGCAAAAAGGCATAGATTATGAAGAGACTTTTGCTCCCACTTGTCGTATGACTACTGTGCGTTTTCTATGTGCATTGGCAGCTCATTTTGGTTGGGATGTACATCAATCAGACATTGTTACTGCTTTCTTGAATGGTGACATATTTAAGGAAGTTTATGTAACGCAGCCTCGCGGTTTTGTCATAAAAGGACAAGAGGACAAAGTGTGCAAATGTAAGAAGGCTTTGTATGGGTTGAAGCAATCTCCTCGTGCTTGGTATGAGAAAGCTGACACTCATTTGGTTAAACGAGTCTTTCGTAACAGTCCAACAGAAAGCACATTGTATGTAAAGCGTGAGGATGATGTATTTCTCATTGTGGTTCTTTATGTTGATGATTTGCTGATCACTGGACCAAATGAGAGACATATTGCTGAATTTAAGGCTGATTTGAATGCTACTTTCAAGATGAAAGATTTGGGGCTGTTGCATCATTACTTGGGTATACAGTTTAAGCAGTGTGATGGTGGTATTGCCTTGTGTCAGAAAAGTTACATAGAGACATTGCTATGTAAGTTTGGACTTGAGGATTGCAAACCTATTGCCACTCCCATGGAAACAGGTTTGAAGTTGAGTCTACATGATGCTGGCGATCCTGCTGATGTCACTCTTTACCAAACTGCTGTTGGCTGCCTCATTTATGTATGCAACACGAGGCCAGATATTCAGTTTGCAGTCTCGCAGGTCAGCAGATTTATGCATAGCCCAAGGTCTAAGCATTGGCAGGCTGTCAAGAGGATTTTCCGCTACCTTAGTGGCACTTTACATCTTGGCTTGTTTTATCCCAAGGGGGGATCATTGCCGCCAGACTTACATGCTTTTTCGGACTCAGATTGGGCTGGTTGTTTTGACACGCGAGTGTCCACAAGTGGTTTTTGTTTCATGCTTGGCAGTTCATGTATATCATGGTTGAGCAAGAAGCAACCTACTGTGGCCACTTCGAGTTGTGAGGCTGAGTACAGGGCAGTCTTCACAGCTACGGTTGAGTGTGTATGGCTCAGACGCCTTATGGCTGACTTGGGTGTTGGACAGGACACTGCCAACACTATCTACACTGACAGTCAGAGCGCATTGGCAGTTGCGAGGAACCCAGTTTTTCATGCTCGCACAAAGCACATTGAGGTGCATTACCACTATGTCAGGGAGAGGCTCTCAGCAGGAGAGATCAGCTTGGCTTATGTGCCAACACAGGACAACCTTGCAGATCTTTTCACAAAGGCATTGTCTCGTGAGAAGCTTGAAGCTTTCCGCAAAGCTTTGGGCTTACTCCCCTTTGTGGACTGATCCTGTCCTCAGGGCATGGCACTTCCCTTTACTCATGTGCCAGCTCTCGTTCACCGCATCACTCCAGGGGGGATTTGTTACCATATACATGTGGTAGTGATGTGTGTGAACACACTAGGACCGCCGGGGCATTTTTTCCCTCTTTAGGAGGTTTTTTTCCCCGTGCATTGTATATACGCCCATCACTCTAGGGCTATCTATCTTTCCATTGCACACTAAGTAACACACTCTCTATTGTGTGCCTTGAGCTTCCTTCGTCTTCTCCAAGCTGTGTGTGTTTCTCTGCAACCCTAATTCCAACAGACCACGCATGCGCGAGATCACCTTCTTGCCGTCATCATCCATGATGATGCCGCCGCTGAAGTCGACGGAGTAAGACAAGCCCTCTGGCCGGTGACGCGTGAACCTGGGTGTTCCGGCAGGGGTCTCTAGCGGCGTGTCGATGGGGGTACGGACGTCAGGTGTCTTCACCGGCTTAATCTTTAACGGCTTTTGGGATAGTTTCCTACGACGTTAAAACTCTCTTCTTCTTGTGTGTGTGTGTGTGTGTGTGTGTAAACCTAAATAAACCTAAGTCTAATCTAATATAACATAAATCTAAATCTAACGTAAATTATGTTATATTAAAAACAAAGAACTAAACTAACAGGGATTATAAGAACCTTAAAACTGATTTAACACATAATTTTTCACATAACTCGGCAAGAGTTGGCATTCTCATCACTAAAGATGTGAGAGTTAACTTCCGATGGTGACGCTGCCTCATCTCCATCCACATCTGACCACAGCAATTGGCCCTTTAGACCGTTCTTGCTCTTGTTACTAACTTTGAAGTTGCTGTTGAATGACTAGAGGTTGTCTAGATGGTCATTGTGTCGGGGATGTAGTGACTCTTGCCGCCCTGAAGATCCACCTTCTTCCCTATCTTCTGAAGACATTTCACCAGTACTTTTGGATCGACGGAGCCCACCATGAGTGAAGGCAACAATACCCTATATTCCATTGAGGGCTTTCTTCACCCGCTTCATGCAGGCATCGCAGTCTATGGAGACCTAAATCTAATCTAATATAACGTAAATCTAAATCTAGCGTAAATAAACGTAAATCTAGTTAAAAATAAACCTAAATCTAATTTAATTTAACTTAAATAAACCTAAATCTAATTTAACGTAAGTCTACATCTAACCTAATCTTTAACGTCTTTTAGAATAGTTTCCTACGACGTTATAACTCTCTTCTTCTTGTGTGTGTGCGCGTGTGTGGATGTGTGTGCCAAGAAAAAGAGATAAATGGTATAACCTTTCTATCACCCATGCCAAGTATGATAGATTGATTATGCCATTTTCCTCTTGAATAATAGGTCTTGAGTTCAACTCCTCGTCGGCTAGATCTTTAGGTCTTTTAATTTTAATTAGTTTCCTACGACGTTAAATTAGTTTCTCTCTCTTTCTCTCTCAATGTGTGTGCGTTTTTTTGGATCGTATGCATGTTTTCTCTCTCTTTTCCTCTCTCAATGTGTGCGTTTTTTGTTTATGCATGTTCTCTCTCTCTTTTCCTCTCTCAATGCGTGCGTTTTTTGTTTATGCATGCTCTCTCTCTCTCTCTCTCTCTCTCTCTCTCAATGTGTGTGTGCATTTTTTGTTTATGATGTGTGTGTGCGTTTTTGTTTATGTTTGTACTCTCTCTCTCTCTCTCTCTCTCTCTCTCTCAAAAACACTATGTGTGTGTGTATGTGTGTGTGTGTGTGAGAGAGAGAGAGAGGGAGAGAGAAAGAGGGAAAGGGAACATGAGAATGAGGAGAGGGAAGGAGCATACCTGGCTCTCCTTCCTCTTCTCGTGTGTGTGTGTGTGTGTGTGTGTGTGTGTGTGTGTGTGTGGAGAAGAAAAAGAGAGAGAGAGAGAGAGAGAGAAAGAGAGAGAAGGAGAGAGCGTTATCTGCTCCTTGCTTGAGAGCGTCGAAAAACTCAGATCTGAGATCTGAGTTTTTGGGCGCGCTCGGTTATTTTTTTAGCTCAGTCGGCGTCGCTATGAGCATCGCAAATTTACAAAAGAAATTTACGACGCTCATAACGACGCTGATTTTTTTTTTTTGAGCGTCGCTATGTGAGCGTCGCTAATATGAATAGCCTCTTGTAGTGAGATTAGGTGTTCATGATCATAATAAAGATGATGCTACGATTTTTTCTAGCTTTCATTGCATAATAACGAAGCTAAGAATCATCATTTGACACTATGGCTCTTTGGGCGGGCCAAAAAGTCCTAGCGTGGCACCATTTTAATTATACTATTTTAGTCTTACAAATGGCACTGCGTCTGGGCTCTTATAGTCAACACGTCCTTTGGACAAATTTTTAAATACAAATCGCGAGAACGTGCCCTTGGTGGCTTTCATATTCGTCTCAACTGCAAGTGCAGTGCAGGCTGGCAGCACCGTGGGAATGCAGTCAGCACAGCAATATGATCATGAGCTTCCGGAGGAAACGCTGCTGCAGGTTCTCTCGTTTCTGCCATTTCCCCTGGTGCTGCAGGCTCGCCTGGTCTGCAAGAAATGGCGGGCGCTTCTCACGTCGCCCGCCTTCGCACGCCTCTGGGACTCCCGCCGGGCAGCTCATGTCTCTGCCAGCCCCGTGGCGGACGTCTGGCTGCTGCGCGAGCGGGTAACTGATGATGGCACACATTCGCTTCTCTTCTTACCGTGCAGTATGAGCCATCAACCACCTCGACAGAGCCAAAACCTCTGTTATGGCCCTGTTCTCCGACCGCCTGAAGATTACAAGGCGGCTGGCGCATGTAGTCATGGGGCGATCTTGCTTTGTGCGTGCAACCCGGGAGTATCCCGTCTGCTCTGTGACCGATCTATGGTCTCCCCTCCTCTATTCTCCCTTCTCAACCCCCTCACAGGGTGCCACATCAGCCTGCCGCCTCTCCGCCACATCCTCGTCACCGATTGCCTGGGCGTATCGGCGGCCGATGCCAGCTTCACATCTTTCTACATCATCTGCTCCGAGCTAGCCTCCGAATTGTACGACTCTGCAGCTGGCTCATGGCGGGTTCTGCCCGTCATGCCGATGCATCTCACTAGCTACTCCAATCGAGAGTACGTGTGGTGGAGGGGAAGGTTTTGCATTACAACTCACCGACATGTCCTAACATACGATGTGCACAGCGACCGTTGGGATTCACTCAAGATGCCGGCATCATGTTTCACGCCGCCCAGTACACCATTTGATTCCATTAAAGCCCACACCACTCTCCATGCTCTCAGGGGACGCCTCTTCTTGGAAGGCTGCTACGTCCCGGCTGAAGGAGATACAGTGCGCATCGGCGTCTCCGAGCTCGATCCTGTCCTCGATGACTGGCTAGAGGTGAGCTTCATGCCACATCAACTCTCAAGGCAGCTGGCCGCGGGCATCACCGGGCCAGTCCATCCCTTGCATGCGTTGTTCGACACATCCTTCTCGAACAAGGAATCCGATCGCATTTTCTTCATCCCCCGCCACCTTGAAAACTGGGGTGACAATATAGTGCCTGCAGGAGTCTACCATGCTATTTCAAGATTTTGGACAGTGGCAAGTATCTCAAATAACGAGCTCAAGCACTCAATAGTTCAGCTGCTATAGGAAAGCCTTCACATTCGAACCGAGCTTCACTGCACTGAGTTCCTTTTTAATTTCCCCATAGTATGATCGAACAAATCTGACAAAATGTTTTCACGTTTTCTAACAAGATGTGTTGTTTATATATAATTATGGAAATGTATGGAGAGCATCATTTGGGCAATATAGTGTACTGGCGATGTTTGCAAGCTATATGTTGTTGTTGTCTGCATTGTGAGTGCATACCAGTTTTCTGGGTGTTGGGATTTTATGAGAGCTTAACGATGTCACTTAGCCTATCCGTTGGTGCTGTTGATGCAGTAGTATGTTCCACGTTGGTGCATATTCCTTTCCGTGGTATGATCTTGTAACTTTGGCATGAAGTGGAGCATTCCATGAGGACTCGGTAAAAGCACCAAACTAAGCACAATGAAATTGCACGTATCGTAGCCAGATCAGGTAGGAAGGAAAAAATCATATGACTTTTCACAGATGATTCATTCATCTTTAGCTGAGCAGGTGCTTTACAATGTGAAGGTGTAAGCTTTATAACGCTATATTCAAGTGGGGTTTTGCCTTTGCTTTCATGGGCTCCTCTCTCTGCTCCACGTATAGTACTAGCTAGCAGCTATTGACGCGACCTGAGATAGACAGCACCGCACCTCCACCTACCCACCCTCATGTAGGTAGCTTCTCCTGCTCTCAGATCGCACCATGCCATCAGCATCGGGCCCCCCCCACGATGGCAGTGTTTAGGGCACGTTCTCAAATTGACACCTTTCTGGGGAGGTGGATCAATGGCCCACATTAGGAGTCGCGATGCAAGTGCAATCGGGGCCTTCCGATCATCATTTGAACTAGGTGTGAACAGTGAACTCGGAGCTATGTGCACCACACCAAATTTGGTGTGAACTCGGTGTGAACTCAACATAAACAAGGTGTGATTTGGGGAGGGTCTGTACACCACACCAAATTTGATGTGAACTCAATGCAAACTCGGTGTGAACTAGGTGTAAACTTGTCCGCGACGCTGTGATATATTACTTACCACACACACACCTTTCAACGAGTGCACGTTAGCCTAGTGGTTAGCGTCAATTCCGTGGGGGAGAGGGTAGTGGGTTCAAGTCCCAGATCCGAGAAAGTGAGAATCTGTTGCATTCCATAGGCGATCCAACAGTCACAATGAACCGATGATCGTGAGCCATTGATCCCACCTCTCAAAACAAGGTGTCATTTAGTAACGAGTCCCCTCCATTGAAAGGATCTTTGTGAGATACCCAATAAAAAAATGAAATAAAAAACTGCCACCATACGTATTGGGTAACATAAGTTATTGCTTTGAATGTTTCATAGGATTCCAAATCTATGGCCCATACTTTCTTCTAGATAGGTAACAATCGTTTTTTAGATATTTTTTGAGCATTAATTACGTATGAAACTTGAGATAAACACCAATCGAACAACTACATCCCTAGAGTGAAGAGGATTTACAGTAGGTAACAGACTATGTTGAGAGAAAGTGGAGAGTGAGGAGCACTATGTTTTTCCATGCTATGCACACAGAGCCATCACTGAACAAAGATATCCACTCACATTTGGAGAGTCTTATAGCATACAACATTTACTAGAGATAATAGATCAGCACAGGCTATGCTGCTTCCTATTGAAGCACAAGAGAAAAGCTAGCGCTAAAATCTCTCAGTTTTTTTAGCCAACACAATTAGCAAAAATCCATTCAGCTGCCACATCATGAGCGCAAATCACAAAAATCCAAACTGCTTTTTCCATGTCATTAACCAGCGCAATTTGCGGGTGGCCATACAGCTACGATGTCACTAACTTGTCACAGAAGGTGGTCACTTGAGTAGTATAGACATAACTAGCATGTAAACACTTCAACAAATACACATGGAAAGCCATATAATCTTGTCCTTATCAACGTCCTAGGAGATCACATCCTTGACAGAAAGGTCATGACAAACTCTTTCCGCTTTCAAGATGGTGCCACACGCGAAATACAAATCTACGAAAGCAAGTTGCTTGGTGAATTTGTATTCAATGTATTTACTAGCCTATGTGTTAATCGATCTTTGTGTCACAATGTTTGTGTATCGGGTACTGGTATAGCTGGGGAAGTTTTACTAAAGTTGGCTAAACTAGAATCTTGAGCAAATATGTAGCATAATGGGATTCAAAATTAACATCAACAATCATGTGGGTAAGCGCTCTAAAAGGAGCATGTCGAAGAACACAGATGATCGGGCTGGGCCTCACAATTTAGGCACACAACAAAGGAAGAAACTTGGTAGACCCAAGAAACGAACACTGGATGAAGCTGTGAGACTGATAGGGTAACACCAGTTCCAGTGACTCCAGCTATAGCTCAGACGACACAAGCACCTCAGAGTAAGAATCTCTTGACAAACACAACAAAACCATGGATTGGGAAAAGGAGTTAGAAATGCTTAGGAAGAAAATAGAGAAATTGTCAGGAGTAAAAAGAAAAATGCCAGCCAAGGGAGAGAAATGGTACACCCATTGTAGAGAAAGTGATCACTCAACTAGACTAGTGAGTACATCAAATGCGGCTTCTGTGAGTTCAAGGGGCATGTGGGAGGATTGTCAAGTCAAGTTGTCACCACCAATAGTCAAGTTAGAGGTCCCATCAACCACGTAGGAAGCTTCAATGTAGCTTGTAAATCCGATGATCAGAACTAACTACCCACCAAGACCTCCGCCGAGAACATTCAACTCTTGAAAATGTGGAAAAGAGGACCATTTTGCAAGAGAATGCACAAAGATACTTGCCCACCAGGAACCCAATAACCCTAGTGCTACTTTGCTCCAACCAGATGTAGTGGTAGTGACTAGGGCAAGAGCCAGAGAGTTCCCAAAAAATTTGAGTAAAACTAGAACATCACCAAATGAAGTTTGGTAGGAATTGAAACAAGAGATGGCCTAGGTAGTGAAAGGTCTTTGAAAAAGAGTGCCCCAACACGAAGGGATTCCATTGGGTGCTCAAGATGTCTGAATTGCAATTGGTGAGATAAGCCAGAAGAAGCATAAAACTTTGATATGGGCAAAGAAGCAAGCCTAGAGACCACCAAACACCAAGGCTCACGCGAGCACGAGAAAGCTAAAGCTTCTCAATCAGAAGAACAATAAAAAATAGTGAAAGAAAACCCTAGGGTAGAGCGGTGTCAGAATGTGTGCGGTCTAGCTGGAAAGGTGCAAAACCTTTGGCTGTGAGAGTTCGTGATGAGAGTCACAAACACTTTGTGAAAAAGCGTTTGTGGAGAATCACCAACCGTCTTTCTAAGGGTGATAGAAAATCTAAGAGCGTTCGTGATAGAAAGTCACAAACCCTCTTTCCTATCGTGCTTGGAGTCTGCTTGTTTTCATAATTGAGAATATGATGAGAGGATCACCAAATCACATTCAATTTTTGCTTTAAAAGATTATTTAAAAACACTAAAGTTTCAACCATGAAACTTCAATGATCATGCAAGCACAATTCTCAATCAAAACCCAAACCTCTTTCATGGTATCATGTAGCCTCACCCTAATTACATAGTCGTAACATCAAACAGTTGAAAGGAATGCTCGAGCTTCCACCTTCATGACGACAATTTTCTGATTTTGCAGAGATTTATGGGCTTCTAAAGTGAAGCCCAAACGCCATTTTGATAAGGGGAAACCCTAATTCACTCCCTCACAAGCTCAGATACAAGATTGCGAAGAGGTGGGACCGCAACACACATAGATTGGGCAACCATGGAAGCTATTGCACAGTAGAAGAAAATTGCAGGGTTTCTTTTTTGTAAAAAGAAGCCCTCTCTCTCTTACCCACGGCAATATGAGCTGATGTATCATTTTTTGGGCCATTTTGCCACTTTGGACCAAAACTAGGTCATTTTCAGCTCATTTTGGACCCAAAAAATGCCATTCTTTATGCAAAAAATCCCAAACGGAGTCAAAAAAATCCCTAAATTTGCGGGATCACACGCATAAGCATAAAAAGCATAGATAAGCATCATTTTTCATCAACATATCATTTTGGGTCACTTTCCATGTAATTTTGTGATGGTGCCTGTTAGCTGTTATTTTTGGCACTTTTTACCGGTGTAAGCGGGATGAAAACACACACAGCGCCTCTATAACGACCCGACACACACTCTTGGGAAGATACACACACACACACTATGGGGCACCACTCGGCTTACACAACACACCTGGCCGAGACAGGGAACACACCTCTGGAGTGAGAGGAGAGAGACTATCCACTTGCCCACTCCACACAAACACACACACACACACACACCCAAAAAACTCAGCTCAAAAGAGGAGAATTTATGATGTTTAGATACAAATGAGCTTGGGCCAACACCAATGGGGCAAACAACTCACACAATATGGGTAAAATAAGCCAGATACAATCACAAACTGGAGCAGAAACTTCGCTCATAGGAGAAACTTACACAGAAAAACAGCAGGAAAAGAGTGAGGAATTTGGCAAAATGGACAGCGCCATCGCGTCCGGAACGGCCCAAAACCCCAGTCTACAATGTCAAAGTGCTCAAATCCGACCTCGGATGAGCAGTTTACGGTCAAAACAGGCTCCAAAATGAGCAAAAACACACCTGCGACTGTTCCTTCTCTCTTCTCCACGTTTTTTCTGGTCTTCTCTCAGTTTTTTCAGTTCCCACACTTAGCTTTATTAGTTGGGCACCCTTGGCCTTTTAGATGACCTCAAACGGACCCCGAACAGGCCAAAAACTGACCTCGCAGTGCATAGTTGTCACCTTTTTGCATCATTCGCACACCTGGCACTCAGCTTTTTTCCAATAATGCATCTCGCCACCACGTGAAGTGGCCCCAAAAAGTGGTCCTAATGATGACCTTTCTACATAATTCTCACAAGAAAACACCCACGTTGTGTCCGTCCTCATCTGCGTGCAAATATTGACCTCGTTCGCCCTCCTGACGCCACTAGATGCCATCTGACGCACATGTTGACCTCACGTCGTCGGCCCGCGGATAGCTTCCTCGAGAAGTTTTACGCGCTACCAACTCCTCCTTATTGTAGAAAAACACAATGGTACTAGTAACGATGAAAATCGATGCACTATGTACATGGTGTCCTACCTGTACACATGTGGGCCCCACGTAACCACCTAGCTCTGGAAAATGGGCAATACTTTATTTGATGCACCATGCATGGGTATGTACATATGCGCAATCCCTTGCTCCAAAAAACTCCTGACATAATTTGCCCATCCCCTAGCCTGCTAGATCATTCATGATCAACAGCAGCAAAGAGAGATATGAGACTCGCCGCATCACAAGTCTCCTCATCCTTCACCAACATTTCTTGCTCCATCGACAACTCATCTTGCTCCACCATCATCAATCTAGCATGATACAATTTAAGTCACAATCCATTTACCCTTGACTTATGTAGAACACCATCTAGGTTAGCCAGCTGATATGTGCCATTTGGAAAACACTCTACTACCTTGAAAGGGCCTTCCCACTTAATTTGAAACTTCTTTTGGAAGGTGTTGTCCAGCTTACTGTTGTAGCGCAAAACCAAGTCATGTTTCTTGATACCCTTACTTTTGACCTTTTCATTTATCTTTGTCAAAGCCTTATCCTGCATCTGCCCATAATGCTCCAATGCGCTCATCCTATCCAACTGGACCTCTTGTAACTGCAAGAGCCTCTCTTTGAATGCATCACTAGGCGGCCCAAGCAACTTCTCTAACATCTTGACCGCAGGCAACTCTACCTCCACAGGCAATAGTGCTTCCTTTCCATACACCAAATGAAATGGAGTAAACCCTGTACCTGTCTTCACCGAAGTACGGTAAGCCCATAATGCACTAGGCAATTCCAAATCCCAATTGTTTCCTTGGTGCTCTGTCACTTTCGAAAGAATCTGTACCAACTCACCATTGAATCTTTCATTCAAGCCATTACACTGCGGGTAATAAGGAGTGGTATGCTGGTGCCTAATCTTCATCTTTGCACATAAAAAATCTAGCAGTTTAGCTCTAAAGCCAGGCCCCTTATCTGAAAGTAGCTCCAGTGGCACCCCAAACTTGCAACATATTTCATCATACACAAATTTTGCCACATCCTTTGCAGTGATCTGTTTTACTGCTATAGCCTCTGCCCATCTAGAGAGATAGTCCACTGCCGTCAAAATATAGCTTTTGCCCCTGCTTGTGATAGGTAACGGGCCTATTGCATCAATTCCCCACTTTTCAAACACATCAAACGCCATAATGGTTTTTCGTAGCTCTGGCTTCAAAACTCTCTTCCCAAATGCTAGACACCTATTGCAAGACCTACACCAATGGTGAACATCCTTGTGCAAACTAGGCCATACATACCCCTCTTGCAAAATCTTATGCAAGGTGATCTTTAGAGCAAAATGGCCACCACATGCGCCTTCGTGATTCTCTTCCAACACTCTGTAAAGCTCCTCCCGCCAAGGTACACGTCTCAGCACGAGATCAGCCCCTTTCATGTATAAGACATCACCAATCAATTTGTACCTGTATGCTCTACACACAAAGCCATACTTCTTAGACTTCTGAATCTCCTTTGGAAAATTCCTGTTAGCAAAAACTCCTCTTCTTGAGCCAAACTTTCCCGGCCATGATAAAGAGGTAAAGTGGTCCTCAACACAAATAGCTCCCCAATCATGCCTTGAGCTGCTTCATGTGCCTCTCCATTTAGAGCACGTTCAATGTGTCTGATACTCCATGCTTCAAACTTTTTTAACAGACCTTTAATTCTGAAGCACATTTCCTTCAATGAGGTGTTCTTGCTCTTCCACACACCCAACACTTGCTTCACCACTATTAAGGCATCACCTTTTATGCTCAACCTTCGAACCCCATGCTTCAAACAAATATGTAATCCGGCTTCCAATGTAGCATATTCAGCCTCATTGTTACTATGAGCATCCAATTTGAACCCTCTCTTGCATACTAGCTTCCCCTCTGGATCATAAAGTGCTATACCCCCTGAAGCTGCATCATGGCTCTTTCTGTATGAACCATCAAAGAACAACACATGTGCATTGCTGATCTGTGGCACTTCTTCAACTACCTTTCTCACCACCTCTTCCTTAACAATAAGGGGATTCTCCTTGTAGGTCAACAAATCAGCTAAGGTAGCCCTTGTACTATCTTCCACTAGAAAAGAGAACTCAAACTCTTGCAGCTCAATTACCCATTTTTTCACCACATTTGACATGTTAATACCATTAATTAACTGTGGCAAAAAGGCATAACTCGTCAAGAAAACAAAAGGCCGTGGTAGCAAGTAATGACAAAATCGTTGACAAGCAAATATTACACTGGCCATCACTAGCTCTACTTCCGATAACTTTCTCTCCGCTACCAACTTCACTCGGCTTGCACAATACACTGGCCTCATATAATGGCTGCCCTTCCCCTTTTGCAATAGCATGGCTCCAATGGCATCATCCCCTACTGATGGATTTACATAAAAACTTTCTCCCAATCAGGAGCCTGCATGGCTGACAACCCCCCTAACACCTCTTTCACCTCTTGAAACACTTCTTCACATTTGTCATCCCATTGCAATGGATCATGCTTTGCCACTTGCTGTAATGGATAAAGAAGCTGTGAAGACAATGGAATAAACCGTGCCATGTACTTCACTTTGTGTATAAAGGTTGCCAACTGCTTCGTACTCATAGGTGATGGAAGAAGAATAATAGACTTCACCTTATCTGGATCAGCCTCAATGCCATTTTCTGACACCATATGGCCCAATAACTTCACCCTTGGTTGTGCTAGATGACATTTCTTTGGATTTAGTTGTCCTCCACATTCATCATATCGAGCCAATACCATCTGCAGCTTCTCATGGTGTTCAGCCCTACTGTTATAAACACAGAAGTCATCCATAAAAGCTTTAACACAACTACCAATGAATGGTTCCAACACCCAATTTGCTCTCTCTTGATAGAAGGAAGGTCCATTTGACAACCCAAATGGCAATACTGTGTAGCAATAGCAGCCCCATGGCGTAATAAAAGTTGTCTTTGTGCGGTCTTTAAGAGCAATCTTCAATTGAAAATAGCCTGAAAAACCATCACACACACTATACCTCTCATAACCTGCCACTGAATCCAAGATCTGATCGATGAATGGAAGAGGATATGGGTTCTTCTTAGTGGCTGCGTTTAAGGGTTTAAAATCTACACAAATTCTCCACTTCCCATCCTTCTTTGGACTGACTACTACTGGACTCACCCATTCTGTGGTCTCCACAGGGACTATGAACCCTGCCTTCAATAACTTGTCCACCTCTTCCCGCAAGGCTTCCATTTGCTCTTGACCCATCCTTCTTAGCCTTTGCCGCACTGGCTTAGCACCTTCTTTCAGCTCTATATGCATCTCTTCGCCCTTGAACCCTCTGATCTCTTCATATGAAGTAATGAACAAATCAGGAAAACTAGCCAGCATATGCAAAAATATATCCTTTTCCATAGCTGAGAGGTCTCCACTAATCATTTGCGTCATTAATTCCTGCTTCTTTGACAACTCAACTTTGGTTTGCATCAGCCCTTCAATCACTTCATAAGGCCCTTCACTTTCATCTTCAACTTCCTTCGCAAATGCGACTAAACCACACTCCTGGATTTCTTTATCCATCAAAAGAAATGCAACATCAGCATCCTCATCACTACTGGTAGTGCTATCACTGTCCTCATCTGTCACCGTGGAAGAGTCTTCATCACTAGACTCATCCTCATCTTCATAAAGCTCCTCTAATCGTTTCCTTGTGTCCATATTATAAAGCTTCTTGGTACCTGTCTTTCCATAGAGGCTAATCGTACCATGTCGCCAATCTTGAACAGCTCCCACTGCACGTAACCATGGTCTGCCTAGTATAATAGGATATGCTCCCAACCCTGCTGGCATCACATGAAAATCAACCACTGCCTTTGCATCATATGCCTCCACTTCTAAGCTCTTTACAACACCCAAGCATTTTACTTTTTGATGGTTTGCCAATCTGATCCGAAACCCTGACACCCCAGCCACTGTGAGACCCATCTTCTCAATGCATGAGTGTGTTATGACGCATATTTGGGCTCCGCCATCCACATAACCTTGTCCCAAATTTCTCCTTTTATGCCACACATCTACTATTGGACAAATGTCTGGTAGCTCATCCATTGCCAACACCTTTACTGAACCTCTCTCTGGCTCTTTCTCCATTGGGTTAACCATCCTCTTCCACTGTCGCTTTAGCTTAGGAACCATCTCTATAAGCTGCCCAAAAGTAACATCTGCCTTCCTACTCGTCAAATCCTCCCTCAAGTCATAGCTTAATTGCCCATCCCCTAGTGGAAAATCTGAAACATGAAACTTTCGACGAGCTCTTCTTTTCCTCTTGGCCTTGACATCCTCGCCTTCATGGCTCTTTCCTTTCTTCTTACTAGGACCTGGGGCACTTCTTCCTTCCTTATCCTCTGTGGTCCTCTTCCCAATAGGCATCACTAATGTATCCTCTAGCTTTGATGCCTTCTCCAAGGTGACTACACTTAGCACTTTTGTCTTTCCTTTTTCCTCCTGGGTCAGTCCACTGGTTCCTTCATCTCCCTTAATTTCGATGCCATAATCATTTGACCTAGTTAGCACCTGTCTTGGCAATGGATACATGTCTCCCCCCATCCTTGGTGGCTTATCACATTGCGGGCTGATGTGACCCAACTCTCCACAATTATAACATGTGGACGTCTGCCTCCAAAACCTACCATTGCTTTGTCCAACACCATTCCTAGGCCTTTCTTCACCTCCTGGCTGATTTGCAAACCGCCCTCGACCTCGATTATTTTCCACTTGACCTAGCATGTTTAGGCTGAGATTCTTCATCAAATCAACCACTTGCCTCATGTCTTGCCTTAGGCCATCATCTTGCACTGCTGTAGTGACCACTACTGGCATAACCTGAGTAGTAACAGGAACCACTGGTTCATGATGAACCCCTGACATGCGCCCTTGTAAAGACTCTATAGGCTGAAATTCAGACCTCATTGGCAAAGACTCCACCCCTAACTGGCTCATTTTCCTCAGCTTCCACTCTTTGTTCCTTGCTACCTCTAGTGCATCCTCATATGTCCTAGGCTTCTTTAGCTCCACTCTCCAACGTATATTCTCCCAAAGACCAGCCAAAAACCTGTCCTTCTTCATCATGTCAGGCGGGGGTACCTGTGGTGCTAAAGCCTTGCACATTTGCTCCCATGCCAATGAAAACTTACGTATGTACGCATCTACTGGCTCACCTTCCTTCTGCACCAAACCTTGTACTTCTTGCCACACTTTGTCAGGATCTTCTATCTTCACAAACTCCACTTCCAATCCATGCCTTAGATTGTCCCAACTCAATCTTATAGGTGGATCTGCTGCACGCAACTCCTCTTCAAATGCCTTGGACCAAACTCGTGCATCACTCTTCAAACAAATTTGGAGAAGGCGTAACATTTGCATAGGGTCATGAATCTGGTTGCTAATGCAGGCAACCTCCATCTTTTCCAGAAAGTCCTCCACATCTTCATCACTTCTTCCATGAAACTCCGGATAAGAGAAAGCCATGGCTAGAGAACCCCTTCAAACACACGTGCAAGAACCCAAAACTTTTCACTACCCAATCCCCAGAAACTTCAATGGAGCTCAGCTTTAGATGAGAACAAACACATGCACATCAAATGAGTTTTCATAGTTGATCATCGGAATTACAACAGGCAAAGGACATTCCAGGATCTCTCTCAATCTTCTTGGCCCAAACATAAAGACTATGCGCTGCTGGAAAAAGATCTTCCTAGACACATGAACATTAATCTGAATTCTTTGAGTTAAATGAAAAGTAGTGAAGTGAGGGCCATTTTGATCATCCATTAAAGCCAACCATGAAGCTCCCAAGAAGGCACACCTGACTCAACCTCTGATTTTGCCAAAATTTCAGTAGCATAACAGCATAAATGGATCAAAATACCAAAAAACCAGCCATCATAACTTGGGAAAATTTCGACAGAGTTTCCCCATAAGTAGAGCAGTAGGAACCCAAAATATAGACTGTCTATGTATGCATAAACTGTCAACAATAGAACCCGAGCATCAAGTAGGAATCACTAGTACATAGCCTATGGCGAGGTCACAAAAAGGGTGCTCCAGCTACCTGTATCACCGAAAGGATCTCCACATTTGAGAATCCCGCAACTCAATAAAAACCTCACGCTATCGACCCTCACACGAAGGCTAATGCAAATCGCATATAGTCAAGTCTCAGAAATGACTATCTTCCAGACCAAGTCTCAGAAATGGCTGGGACTGCCAAATACAACCAATTATGGCTCCACAAATGCGTACAATGGCAGTTTCCACAAGTAACGTACAATTCAGTAGACAATGCGCTCAAATAGGCGCCAAGTGATGCATTCCCACAACAACTGCAAGTGACATCACTGCTAGTATATCACTGTACTCCAGTTACCTGTACCTGTGTGAATCACCTGTACCTGTACCTGTACCTGTGACCGTGACCTGTAACCTGTAATCTGCAACCTACAACATGTAACCCCGAATCTCGAAGCTTGAAGCTCGACGCAGAAGGTACTTGAAGAAGATCCTCCGTGGGGGCGCCAAAAGAATGTGAGCGGGATGAAAACACACACAGCGCCTCTATAACGACCCGACACACACTCTTGGGAAGATACACACACACACTATGGGGCACCACTCGGCTTACACAACACACCTGGCCGAGACAGGGAACACACCTCTGGAGTGAGAGGAGAGAGACTATCCACTTGCCCACTCCACACAAACACACACACACACACACACCCAAAAAACTCAGCTCAAAAGAGGAGAATTTCTGATGTTTAGATACAAATGAGCTTGGGCCAACACCAATGGGGCAAACAGCTCACACAATATGGGTAAAATAAGCTAGATACAATCACAAACTGGAGCAGAAACTTCGCTCATAGGAGAAACTTACACAGAAAAACAGCAGGAAAAGAGTGAGGAATTTGGCAAAATGGACAGCGCCATCGCGTCCGGAACGGCCCAAAACCCCAGTCCACAATGTCAAAGTGCTCAAATCCGACCTCGGATGAGCAGTTTACGGCCAAAACAGGCTCCAAAATGAGCAAAAACACACCTGCGGCTGTTCCTCCTCTCTTCTCCACGTTTTTTCTGGTCTTCTCTCAGTTTTTTCAGTTCCCACACTTAGCTTTATTAGTTGGGCACCCTTGGCCTTTTAGATGACCTCAAACGGACCCCGAACAGGCCAAAAACTGACCTCGCAGTGCATAGTTGTCACCTTTTTGCATCATTCGCACACCTGGCACTCAGCTTTTTTCCAATAATGCATCTCGCCACCACGTGAAGTGGCCCCAAAAATTGGTCCTAATGATGACCTTTCTACATAATTCTCACAAGAAAACACCCACGTTGTGTCCGTCCTCATCTGCGTGCAAATATTGACCTCGTTCGCCCTCCTGACGCCACTAGATGCCATCTGACGCACCTGCTGACCTCACGTCGTCGGCCCGCGGATAGCTTCCTCGAGAAGTTTTACGCGCTACCAACTCCTCCTTATTGTAGAAAAACACAATGGTACTAGTAACGATGAAAATCGATGCACTATGTACATGGTGTCCTACCTGTACACATGTGGGCCCCACGTAACCACCTGGCTCTGGAAAATGGGCAATACTTTATTTGATGCACCATGCATGGGTATGTACATATGCGCAATCCCTTGCTCCAAAAAACTCCTGACACCGGCATCGGTCTTTGTAGCCAAGATAAGTGTGCCCCGTAAAACACTTGGAATATGTACATTGTGAAACCAAATTAAGCATCTTATCAAGTAGAAAAGCACGCAAATGCGCCACATCCAGGGCCATGACTCCCCGTAGGTATGTACATGATAATGATCGCAGTAGATGCTTCAACATATATCACAATATGTTGATTGATGTTCAACATATATCACATATATCACATCCAGGGCCATGACTCCCCGTAGGTATGTACTGATAATGATCGCAGTAGATGCTTCAACATATATCACAATATGTACATGATTGCTTTTATTCGCATACATCGAGAAGTTTCAAGAGTGAGGTGAATGTTTTTATTTCACACTCTGTACGTGCCATGGCACGACATCCACCCCCTCTGAACCTGCATATCCTTTGGTATGTGCCACAACAACATTTGTAGAGCATTAAAACTCATGGTCAAACGCGATATTCTCACTTTCATCCTCATTTTTCATATAGTTGGCTTCATCATCCTCTTCACTTGGTTGTGCATCAAATGGATTAGCATCCCCTCTTCTTTTGGATAGTTTATTTCTTTTTCCTGCAATGGGAATTTTCAGTTCTGTCCCATCGAATTCACGCAAGGTGTAAGTTGCGTTTCCATGCACATGTTTGACAACATAAGGGCCAAACCATCTCTTTGCAAGCTTCCTTATTATAGAGTGCTTGTTTTCAAGGCTACTATCGTACACCAACACCCAATCACCTTCTTGAATGTATTTTGGTCTGAGCCTATGCATCTTGTCAATTCTGTCTTTGTTTTTCAACCTTGCATTCTTTAGTTGAGTTTTTGCAAGCTCAATGTCTTCAGGCCTTCTTTCCAATTGCTGTATGCGCAATGCAAGAAGGTCTTCTCTACTCATTCCATCTTCCCATGGCAATACATTCTATGTACATAAGAACTACATCTTCAATTGGCATCACATGTTTTTGACCATACATCAATTTAACAGGCATATTGCCAATGACTGAACTATGTGTTGTACGGTCAGTCCACAATGCAAATGGTAGTAACCTTGGCACTCTCCAAGCTTACTTTCACAAGCCTTAGCTAAAGCTTTGATTATTGAAGGATGCCCTCTTTCACTTTTGCCATTTCCCTCTGGGTTATAAGCACTAGTTAAAGCTAGTTTGATGCCCATTCTAGAGAAGAATTCCCTTGCTTCATCAGCATCCAATTCACCTCTATCTGTAGCTATCTTTCCCACATGCCCATAGCGACAGATCACATCTTCAAGAAGAAATTTACATACATCTTGTGTACTCTTTGTCCTCAATGCACGCCCTTCAACTTGATTAGACAAATCTTCTCTTGCAAGCACCAAATACCTCATTTGCCAAAGTCCCAAAGGCATTGTAACCAAGTCCACAACCCATTTTTAATGCATGGCTAATGGATAAGTAAGATGTAGTCCATCAGGATGCCGTACATTTGAATACACTTGGCATGTCACACAAGACTCCACAAACTCAGCCACATCCTTATACATCCCTTTCCACCAATACCTTTCTTTTATCTTAGCAAATGTTGCCCATACACCTCAATGTCGTGCCCATAAACTTTCATGGAAATCCTTAATTATTTGTTGTTGAATAACCTTATTGCATACTACACGCAATGGTGTTCCATCGATGCTTCTATAAGTAGCCATCCCTCAAGAAGTATCCATATGCTTTTCTTCTTATCCTCTTAAATTCTTGCTCAGTCCAATCATCCTGCTTTTGCAGAGTACTTAAGCAGTGACCTATCAAGAGCCATTCACTCTCATATAGTTCCTCTGAAAAGAACTCAAGCGAAGACACAAAACATGCATGACTACTCTTTGCATGATCAATAGTATAAAACTTTGTGCCTACATCATCTCCCTCAATAATCATGTCATGTTCATCTTCATACCTTGCCCTAGATAGCACGTCTGCCATTGGATTGTCTATCCCTGTCTGCAATATGCTTGAACTCAGGATTCAAGGACTTTATGTAGGCTATCCATCGCAGCATTGCAATATCATAAGTCGAACAATTTGTGATCATTCCAAGAAGATGCAAACAATTAGTTTCCACAACCACTAATGCCCCTATCAAGTACTCTTTGTCACACCTCAATGCCCTGTAACCGCCCCCCATAGTTCCCTTTTTACTTGTGCATGCATAATCGCGTTGGCAAGAATTCAGAATCTTGGCTCCAAATCTCACCAGATACCTTTTTACTTCATCATCATCTTTCCCTACTGCCCATCCTATCCCTGTAGGACTCATGTCCCCTGTCACAATGACAGGTCTTGCACATGCGTAGTCTACCTTTCTCAAGGTTGGCGATGAAAGAAGTAGCTTCTTTAGCTTTCTCATGGCTTTTGTGTGCTCTTCTTCCCATTGAAAATTTTGATTATTTCTCAACAGCCTATAAAGGGGATTGGCTACATGTGCATAATGTGGTATCCAAATAAGATAGAAGATTCAAGCACCAAGAAATCTTTGAACTTCACTTATAGCTGTACATGTTTCTTCCATGTTTTTGATTGCATCCATCTTTTTTGGACAAGGCGTTCTACCATAAGGACCACACATATGCCCCACAATCAACACTTCATTAACACCAAATATAGAGTTTTGCCATGACAGGGTAAGATTAACTTCTTCCAGCTTTGACAAAATCTTATCACAATCTTCGATATGGTCTACAACAAACTTACAGCACCCCCTTGAATCCATAGCTTCATCTTTATCTTTGTCTTCACATCCTATGATGGGCACATCATGAAGAAATGGCATTGTGATTTGAGATATGAAGTCACATAGAACTTTGTTCATCCCATTCATCATATGTGAAACTAAATTTGTTGCTCCTTGAGGTAAGGTATACATCCTTACCAGTCCCAAAGGTGTTTTCATAGTTGTCAGATCTCTACTCTCAACATCTAGTTGAAATTGAACGTATCCTGAATAGAGATGTCCCATTGAGTAAATTGACCTTCTTGCAAATGCCTCTGTAAACTCATTTACTATAGGTGTTGTACCCACATTCCTGGTGGTAACCTTGTTTACAGGTTGCATATCTTGTATGAATCGCAAAGTTCCATTCTTCTTAGGCACAGTGAACCACCTGTTCAAATATGGCGCACAAGAAAGCTCCAAGATACCCATGCTAATCTTTTCATTGGGTAGTTCTATTAACTTTGGCAAATGTACTTTCGGAACTGGAATTGGGTGTAAATTCCGAGGTACATGAGGGATAGTGAAGGTCACCATAGGTGCAACAACATTAGGATCAACACACCCTATCTCATGTGGTGGAAACTAAAAGCCTTACCATGTCTTGCAAGCATTTCTTTAGAACTCTTCTTCGTTTAAAAGCTCTTCACAGCCAACTTTTATCTTCTTTAGGGATTCCATTGTGAACTTGTGTCCAGTTCTTTTTAGATCCTTGAGACTCGGCTGCAAAGAAGCTTGCTCTAGCTTTTTCTTGCAATCTAATGGTAAAGGTAAGGCCACTGATCTCACTTTCTTTGCCACCATTTTGTACTTGGTCTCCACACGCACTTCCGGTCCTTCATTAGTATTGAAATCTATCTGATCTTCAAAAGACTCAATCACATCATACATTTCCGTAGAGTATACTTCCACAATGTGGGTTCCATCTTGCATGCTAGAGTCCATTATAGCCTCAAGCTCAAGCATAGTATCTACATGAGAAACTTGTTTAAAGAAACCTGAAATGCATTCACTATCCTCTATGAAACCATTTTCTCTCATGTATTTCTGTACACTGTATACATATTGTCGCGCACTTCTTTTCATATCCTCAAGCTTCATAAAGCATATTGACCCATGCTCTGTTAATCCCTGAAAACTTATAGAAAAAGATTCTTCTCGCTTTGGGTCAGCTGGCGAGAGTCTTTTTCTTCTTGTACCATTGCAATCCAGCTTTACAATGGTACATGGCCAAAACCCCTTGTCTCTCTGTACTCTTTGAACTCTTTGTTCGCTTTTGGTAGAGGATACTCACGAAGACTATTGCGGTTCCTCTCGTGATTCACACACACAGTCAAAAATTGCACAGCTTGCTTCCCATCTCTGCTCTTTACCCTAGCATAAGCAGAACCATCATCCAAGATCTTTGTTTCCATGCAAACGGCTGTGATGTATGGCTGCCCAAGGATAAGAGGATAGGTAGACATCTCTTGCACAAAGAAGTTTGGCTCATCCTTCACATTACCAAACATCACTTTCACGTTTGGACAAGCCCCATACAGCTCTCTTGATGAGTTATTTGCAGCTCTAATCATCCACCCATGGTCTGTATCTATCGGCCACTTACCCTTCATGTAGAGAGTCTTGGACATAAGATTGATCTTCGATCCATGATCTATCAATGCAACATATGGCTCCTCAAGATCACCCACCTTGACTAAAGTTTCTGTCGTAGCTCTTGCCCAATGACTTTTGGAGTAGTGCTTTTATAGGAGGCTTCATCATCATCATCATCATCTGCGAATCTAGCATGTACATCTCTTCGAGAAGACTGGTAGCATCCTACCACACTTTCATCACAATCACTCTCTTGGACATGTATTCCATGTGCCTTAAGTGACTCCCCTTCACCCTCAGACTATGGAGGAATTTAATCAGTGAGAGTTTGCCTCTTTCTTTTTATGATATCTATAATTTCTTCATGAAACTCACGTTTAGCAATGCCAAGAACCTCACCCAAGGTAAACTCAACTTTGCTATTCAAAATTATTTCCTCCAATACCTGCTTTAAGTTTGTTGTAGCTTCAATGCCAGATTGTAGTTTGTATGCAGGGCCTTTCGCTTTAGCTTTTCCTTGCTCTTTCTTCTTCCCTGTAGATGCCTCCTCCATAGGAATCTAAGGAGGAGGAGGCACATGTGGTGGAGCCTCACAAGAAGGTCTTGGATCCTTTCTTCCAATAGCTCTTGTAACCCTCTTTGAAGTAGAAGGACTTGCATCTCCATTCCCACATCTGCGCTTCTCTTCCACAATTGCTTCATTGTTATAGCATTTTGTAAGATAGGAATGCACTAATAAAGAGTCCATAAAGTTATCCCAACCTATCACTATGGCGTATGCAATCACCAGCTTCATGTAATACCTGTTTAGTTACCTTCCCTTTTTTGGCTAAGGCTACTGCATATGGCCACAAGATATCAACCTCCTCAAAATCATCTGGAGTATACTTTAACACTTTCTTGGAATTAGCTCTATCTTTGCCCCATAGTTAGCACCCTCCACTGCAAAAATAGCATGACTAGTTGCCATATCCTCCACTAACTTCCGCATACCTCCTTTTACTAATTTAGTTCCTAATGGCATACCTGTCTCCCACAGATGGATCTTGCCATCCTTAAAAAGCACAAGATCTCTTTTTAAGGCATCACTAAAGCTATCACAATCCCTTCTGTCATGGTCTGTGCCATCACACCATATGCATCTGTGCACAAATCCTTCTTTGCTCTAGGATTTTTGTTCCGCAGTAGGTTGTCCTTTCTCTTCAAGCCTTGTTAGCTTTAACTTCTTTTCTGGCATGCCCTTAACAAGCTCATCAAGCATTGAATTATCACCTTTTGGACTCACAACAGTAGGCTTTGATGGAATCTCTGGCGTGCTAGGAGGAGAGCTAGTACCATTCACCACCATCTGTCCCTACAACGTTGCCTCTTAGCAAGCAATGAGGCTGTGTCTTAAATCTCTTTCCACTCAGCCTTAAGACCCTGTTTTGTATTTTTGTCTTCAAGGAGTAGCTCTAGCTTTTCTTGGAGCTCAGAACGTGCAGCTTGAAGAAACAATTCATTATTTTCACTATCCAAAGTGACTCGCTCTGTTCTTGACAACTGAGCATAGCGCCACTCAAACTCTCTTAATAGTTTAGTGATGGAAAGTCCTTCTTTTGGCTTTGCAACCTATTCCAAGAAGGTCCTTTTTGTAACCCTTTCAAAGTCCTCCATGAATTATTCCTCCTTTAGGGCTAATTTGAATTGCTCCCAACCTTCTCCATGCTCCTCCTTGATTCCCCTTACATGTTCTCTAATCTCGGGGACCACAACAAGCTCAAAACTACAAATCATGTCCACCTCTGGAACCCGTTGTAGCTCCATCTCCTTTACATAAAAATGAAGAAAATTTCTGACATCTTTCCATTCAAATTGGTCCATCTTGTTCACAATAGCTTGAAGGGCTTTGGTTGCTGACACCTCTCTTCTTTCTGCAGCTTGTTGTTGTTGTATAAACATGGCGAATGCTTGAAACATTTACATTGTGCCTTGATCAAAACGCATGCCTTATTGCTCTTGCTGATCTTTAAGTATTTGTAATTAAACCTTTCAAAACATGTTTTTGAACCCCCACCCCTGGTGCTTCGCGTTGGGTTCACCAGAAATGTCGGAATGTGTGCAGTCTAGCTGGGAAGGTGCAAAACCTCTGGCTGTGAGAGTTCGTGATGAGAGTCACAAACACTTTGTGAAAGAGCGTTTGTGGAGAATCACCAACCCTCTTTCTAACGGTGACAAAAAATCTAAGAGCGTTTGTGATAGCAAAGTCACAAACCCTCTTTCTTATCGTGCTTGGAGTCTCCTTGTTTTTGTAGTTGAGAATATGATGAGAGGATCACCAAATCACATTCAACTTTGCTTTAAAAGACCATTTGAAAACACTAAAGTTTCAGCCATGAAACCTCAATGCTCATACAAGCACATTTCACAATCAAAACCCAAACCTCTTTCATGGTATCATGTAGCCTCGCCCCTAATTACATAGTCGTAACATCAAACAGTTGAAAGGAATGCTTGAGCTTCCACCTTCACGAAGATAATTTTCTGATTTTGCAGATATTTTTCAGAGTGAATCCCAAACACCATTTTGATAAGGGGAAACCCTAATTCACTCCCTCACAAGCTCATATACAAGATTGCGAAGAGGCGGGACTGCAACACACATAAATTGGGCAACCATGGAAGCTATTGCACATAGTAGAAGAAAATTGCATGTTTTTTTTTTGTAAAAATCAGCCCTCTCTCTCTTACCCACGGAAATATGAGCTATGTGTCAATTTTTGGGCCTTTTGCCACTTTGGACCAAAACTAGGTCATTTTCAGCTCATTTTTGACCCAAAAAAATGTCATTTCTAATGCAAAAATCCCAAACAGAGTTTAAAAAATCCCTAAATTGTTGGGATCACTCGCATAAGCATAAAAAGGATAGATAAGAATTAGTTTTCATCAACATATCATTTTGGGTCGCTTTCCATATAATTCTGCGTCGGCGATGTTAGCTGCTATTTTTGGCACTTTTTATCGGCATCGGTCTTTTTCGGCGAGATGAGTGTGATACCAAAAAACACTTGGAATATGTACACCGTCAAACCAAATTAAGCATCTTATCAAGTAGAAAAGCGCGCCACATCCAGGGCCACGACTTCCCGGATAGGTATGTACATGATAATGACCGCAATAGACACTTCAACATATATCACAATATGTACATGATTGCTTTTATTTGCATACATTGAGAAGTTTCAAGAGTGAGGTGAATGTTTTTATTTCACACTATGTAGGTGCCACGGCATAACAGTGGTGCTAAATGTGCAAAGGACAGAGGAAAGAGAAGTTAAGAGAGCTCTCTAGAAGAATATTTCAAAGATAATAACAAAATTGTCATTAGAAATTTCAAGATTTTTTCACGTAATACCATAGTGGAGGAGAGTTTGGAAGAAGAAGGCCTAAAGACTACATATGAGCTCAACAAAATTAGTATGAGATATGACCAAGCACTAGTGGTAATGGTGGAATGTAAGATAAAGAACCACTGGAAACCAATCAACAAGGTGACTCTAGATGGGGGACAAGTGTCTACATCATGTCAAAATGGGTTGAGAAGCACCTTGACCTGAAATACAAACATGCACCCTTCAGATTAGGAATGGAAGATCGAACAATATCCATTAGGAAATTTCGGAGGTCATTTGGAGGGCCATATGAAGAGAGAGAAAAATAGAGCACGTCCAATGAGCATGAAGGCTACGTTACGTAGGAAAGTACCTGGAAAGACTCAAAAAATAGGAAAATAGCATAAAACTTTCACGAAACTAGGATTCTAGCATAGTAATTTCCTTCCTTTTACCGAGTTTTTAGGTGCTTGCGTGTGGTCCCACTTCTGATATTCTCTTACGGTCATTAACGTACTGGAGGGTGACCATTAAGCCCGCGCAAGATATTGGAATTTTAAAACACTTTCCCTCCATTAGAATGCTTTCAAAGTGAATCTCCCTCCACTAAAGCTTTTCTCTGAGAGTTATGGCGTCTACGTCTTCTCGCCCAAGAGCCTCCAAGTGTTTACTGTCTCTCACACCAACAACCAACAACGGCACTTTGCCTAGAAGGCCAAGTAGTAGCATATCCTCAATTACAATACCAGCTTCAATAAGTGCAGACAACCAATGGGTTGGACAAAGGATAAACAAAGGTTCATGGGTCCTCATGCAACCAAGAAGACCCAAGAGGTCTAGTGGTATCAACGTTTACCGCTCAGCATGGAAGGCCAGGGTGTTGGATTTCAAAGTTGAGATCGGCAAAAGATCTGTAAAGGAAGTTCTTGTTCAGCATGTGTTTACCCATCCAGAGGTGATAGCAAACGGTGGAAATGTATCAGATATACATCAACCACGTTGCAATTGTAAGTACTCTTGACATGTGAACTTACTGATACTCTCATTATAACTTTTCTTATATATTTTGCAATGTTTCTCCCGCTTGTTATGAGTAATGTCTCCACTCTTCACAGCTCAATTGCATTAGATTTGTCATTTGTACTTATTGATACTCTTAGTTTAACTCTTCTTATATATATTGCAGATGTTTATCCCTCTTCTTATGAGCAATGGGAACCTGTGGAGTGCATAATAGGCCTCTTCCATGTTGTACATGCCCATATTGGTTCTCTACAGTACTTAGAGAGGAGCAGCAAAAGATTGGCTGATGAGGGAATCTTTTTTTATGACCACTTTTAACAACTCAGCTCAGGGAATAAGAATGGCATGTTGGTGAAAGTGCCTCTACCAACCGATTGGAACACTGTGGACTGGCCAGTTCCCGAGGAAACAATGGTGGAGGCAATGCGAAGTAAGCTCTACAAGGATATACAAAGGTCTCTACGTAGCTCTATTCCTACCAAACTGGTTAGAATTGCAAACTTTTGTCCTGTTGCACTCTTCATAGAGCTGTTTCATAGTTACAACATCAGAGTTACAAAAACTATGTTCATGTGCAAGTCATTTCAGCAGTCATCCTGTGACAAACTTCTTGACAAAGGATGGTATGCAAAGGAAGAGATTGGTTTACGGTGCGAGGTCGCGCTTGATACTCTAGTTGTCAAGTACATGATTGCAAGCCAATCACTGTTACTCTCATTTTGGTATATGCAATCACAAATGCTAAACGGTAAGTACATTCCTATGGACCAGGTTTTTGCAGGTTTGGAAGATAATCCTACTATGGATGTGGAAGTGATTGATAAAGAGCATGGCCTACTATTGGTGGTTACAATAAGGGAGCTATGCAGTCTTCAGCATTTGCGAAATGACATCATTGAAGAGTCAATGGACAAGGAACTATCAGATTTTTCCTTTTTCTTAGCTGGCCGTAAGGTGATGCGGCGAAGGGAAAAAGATATTTTGTGCAAAGAGTTGGATGGTCGGGTTGAAGTAGTGTCAATGTAACAGATATTCTTGTAAACCCAAGTGTATACAAATGACTTTCAAGACATGAAGTTTATTGATCTCATTTTTCAATTGTGCCCTGTGAAAAAGTGTGCTTGAAATACATTTCTTTACCACGTCAAATCTCTCTCTCTCTCTCTCTCTCTCTCTCTCTCTCTCTCTCTCTCTCTCTCTCTATATATATATATATATATATATATATATATATATATATATATATATATATATATATATATATATATGTTAGAAAAGACAAAGACAGATAGAAAAATCATCTTAATTCATTAGAAAGTACAAACTCGTCCGTGAACAATGGACTGAGATACAATTTCTGTAAGTATGGAATCAGAATGTCTTCAAGGTAAAAATCAAAGGAATGCCCCTCGAAAGAAGGTGGTGAGATAGTTGTTCCCGGCGGATTTAGTTCTCCCTTTTCAGGAGTATCATCAATTAGTAGTGTATTAGTTGCATCAAAGGGTACACCGATTTGGCTAAACGGTTTGTACAAAAGAGGTAATCCTGGTTTTTTAGGGTGGTAGTGGCCCTCAACGGTAACGCATTTTCTTTGATCATACAAAAAGGCAAAATCTGACGTGTGAGCTTGGCATACACTGCAAACTATTGCAACTAGTGGCGATAAGTTTTGACTTTGCATTGAAGACCATATGGCAACTCTGACGCGCGGAAGAAGAAACTCAATAAATTCCTTGGTTCCTGGACGAACCACGACTCGACAAGTTCCCATCCGAAACGTTTGCAAATCCTCAAAGGGTCCTCTGTCACCGAGAGGCACCCGCATCAGCAGCAATCCATTGACGTCCAAGATAATCAACCTCTGTAAAAGTTGACAAGTACATATAAGTAGTTAGAAGCTGAACATATTTTGCCATACTTGAATAGACATTACCGAAACAACCGTATCTACAGGTAGCAAGGGTCCATACTGGGTCTCTGTAGTGTTCATGTCGTTGTTGCTCTCCTCCGCTTTATCTTCATAGTCATCATTCAAATCTTCATCAGGAGTCTCCCCCATGGCCCTTTCTGCCTGATTCAAGGTTGATCGGCTTGCCTCATACATCCTTGCCTGATCCATATCATTTTGCTCATCCCTAGGCCTGCTTTCCTCATCCATATCCTTTTGCTCATCTATAGGCCTGCTTTCCTCATCTTGGGTTTCAGCCATAGGCTCTTTTGGCTCCTCCACTGGCTGACTTGGCTCTTTCATTGTCTCCTCCGGTTGAACCTTAGCAGCTTCCATATGCTCATTTGTCCTTTCCTCATCCTCGGCTCTTTCATCTTCTGCTGATATGACACCCTCGGCCCGATGCGATTCCACTGTATCGGATGTAGGGGTTTTTCATGGTGGCACGTCATGTTTTGTAAGATCAATAGTGCGCTCATCCAAGCCGCTATCTTCAAGCTCTCTAGGGCTAGACATAGTAAGCAGGTGTTGTATTAAACTTACCCGGTATCTTTGCAAATAATCATATGTGTAGTTTTTTAAAGCACTCTGCAAAATTGAAAGACCACATGGTGAGAATTCTTTTATAGACTAAACCAAAACTAACTGAATGCATTGCCAAATGGGTACCTTAGTCATGAAAGGTTTTAATGCAAAGTAGCTTTACAGGACATATTCTGCATGGAGAAGACATCTCCAGCCGCAAGAATTCCCATCGGTTTGATTTGGGACAGGTACTTCTTTGATTGGGGCCTTGTATAGTTCATACCTTCCACATAGCTTGCCATAGGCAAGCAACAACCTCTTTATACAACTGCACAAAGCAATGTCAAGATGTTAGCATGAGGCCTCAAATTTACATGGATATCTATAAGAAACACTTTCTGATACAAAACACTTACAGCCTAATTTCAGGGGTGGGTTCCTTTTATTGAATTGAACACCCACATTGCTAGTTGGTCAACATCAAGGCATATGAGACTCCAGTGATGGTTGTTCTCATATGGGAAGATGATCACAGTAACTTCCAGCATAGCACAGTGGAGAAACCAGCTCTCAAAGGTCCCAGATGGACTGTTCTTTTGTCTAATAATTACAGACATTTGTGGATCAAGGAGAAACACCTCTGTGTGAGTGTGCAGTGGGAGTTGACTTTTGATCAGGCTGCAGAGACTCTACCTGAGTTAGCAAACCTATTATCTGAGTTTTCAAAGCTAGCAAGATAGTAACACTTACTTAAGACAAGCATAGATAATTGTGTCTGAAATCTGAGCATCTGGATTCTGCAATAAATCGATGTCCACTTTTTCCAGAGCTAGCTTTCTGGTTCCATCTACAAATGGTATCTCTGCAAGCAAACCATTCTTCATTGAAAGTAGAGTTTCTTGATTCATTGCCTCTATAGACAGGGTCACATTGCACTCTGTTTGTTTCTGGGACTCCACTGCTACTTTTGCTTTCTCCTTAAGCTCCGCTTCCCTCATTTCCTCTGTTTGGCGAGCAATAGTCTTTGCCCTTGCCCTTGTATTCACATCATGTGTGACATCTACAACTGTGAGCTGAGGCACTAGCTCCGGGGGGTATAACAAAATTTCTCTCATTTTCTTATCCTTGCAGACATTGGGGACCAGCAGTTTGTCATACCTCCACCTTATTCTTTTCAATGTCTCACTATCTTTGTCCATTATAGTAACCCTGTGGGCATGGGATGCAACAATGGTCATGTCAATAAAGTACTCCAGTAGGAAGTCCTCTGCTGCTTCCTGTAGAGCCATTAATGCCACCACCTTCCACCTTTTGGTGCCCCAGGTAGTTTCATCACATATGGACCTCACCATCCTCTGGAAGGGCAGCTTTGGTATGCATAAATCTACACATTTCTGTGCCTTTCTGATTTCTGTGAAAAGTCCCATGCAGGTTTGCAGCTTCTTCATCCTTGGCCCTTTCAGAATTTTATTTGGTTTTCCAACTCTTTTCTTTGGGGTTGCAGATCTGCCACTTGCTTTCGATGCTAATCCTGGACCCTTGCCTGCCTTCCTTGCAGTGGCTTTTTTTCTAGCCATCTTACTGTACACCAAAAGAAGAGTCTCAATCCCCTTTTCTCTTTCTATGAATCTCTCTCTCTCTCTCTCTCTCTCTTACTCTCTCTCTCCTTTCTATAGCTTAGCATATATAACTAGAGAGAGAGAGAGAGAGAGTCCACATTACTAAAGGCGCGCACGGAGCACTTTTTAACCTCAACAAGCACCTCCGCGCGCCGTTAGTATAGGGGAAATAATACACATACTCTCTCTCTCTCTCTCTCTCTCTCTCTCTCTCTCTCTCTCTCTCTCTAGTCAATGGACAGTACTAACGGCGCGCATAGAGACATGCACTACGGGTGTGGCTCTCTACGCGCGCCTTTGGTATAGAGAGAGAGAGAGAGAGAGAGAGAGAGAGAGAGAGAGAGAGAGAGAGAGAGAATGTGTGTGTGTGTGTGTATTTTAAAGATGTGTGTCTGTGTGTAAGTGAGTGTGTTTGTGAGTGTGTGTATGTGTGTGTGTGTGTGTGTGTGTCTGTGTTTGTGAGTGTGTGGGTGTGTATGTGTGTGTCTGTGTGTGTGTGTGTTTGTATTTTAAAGATGTGTGTCTGTGTGTTTGTTAGTGTGTTTGTGAGTGTGTGTGTGTGTGTGTGTGTGTGGTGGACAGAAACAGAGATAGAGAGATTTAGGCAAAGGCAGGGGGAGAACCAGACCTTCGTTATGTCAATGCGTGGCCTTGCTGTCGGAGACGCAGGCGACGGCTTGCACTCTCTCTCTCTCTCTCTCTCACTCTCACTCACTCACTCTCTTTCACGAGGTGTGTTTTTTCTCTCTCTTGACCGCTTTATATGGCGTACAAAAAGTATACGGTCTCAATAATGACCACACGTGCGACAACATGCAAATATATTATAATTTATAGTGACACGTGGGGCGCCGCCGTGTGTATCCGTTATAAGTGTGATTTTGAAAGAGACAAAGAGAGAGAACAATAGAGAGAGAGAGAGAGAGAGAGAGAGAGAGAGAGAGAGAGAGAGAGAGAGAGAGAGAGAGAGAGTCTTAGAGAGACAGAGGGAGAGAAAGAGTGATCAATATGTCACAGAGATAGAGAGAGGGAGAGACACAGATTGAGAGAGAGATAGAAAGAGGGAGTCCTTACTCTCAGAAAGAGAGAGAGAGAGAGAGAGAGAGAGAGAGAGAGAGAGAGAGAGAGAGAGAGAGAGAGAGAGAGGGAGGGAGAAAGACAGAGTCAGCTTGACACACAAAAAACCAATGGAGAAGACACCTCCCTTTGAGTTCCTGCAAACCCCACGAAAAAAAGGTGATCTCTCACTCTTTCTCTCTGTATTTCCAACAGTTGGTACAAATTGTGTGTTTGTTTGTGTGTGTGTGTGTGTGTGTGTGTGTGTGTTGTTCAACACACACACCTGAATACCCATAGTTCCATAGACAGAGACACAGACACACATACACACAGACACAGCCTCTCTCTCTCTCTCCCTCTCTCTCTGTGCATTTTTCTATTTGACTAAAGGCGCGCGAGGAAGGAAAAGTGCCTTTTGCAACTCTCTCCGCGCGCCGTTAGTATTGTTATTGCTCTCTCAGTTGTACTTAAGGCGCGCGGAGAGGTTTGCAAAAGGGACTTTTCCTTCCTTGCGCGCCTTTAGTCAAATAGAAAAATACAAAGAGAGAGAGAGAGAGAGAGAGAGAGAGAGAGAGAGAGAGAGAGAGAGAGAGGGTGTGTGTATTTTTTAGTGTTGTTTGGAGAGAGAGAGAGAGAGAGAGAGAGAGAGAGAGAGAGAGAGAGGCTGTGTGTATTTTTTAGTGTTCTTTGGAGAGAGAGAGAGAGAGAGAGAGAGAGAGAGAGAGAGAGACTAGGTGTGTTTTTGTTTGTGCTTTGGTGAGAGACATATATATTTATTTATTTATTTATTTATTTATTCATTTATTTATATATATATATATATTTATATATATATTTATATCTATCAGGAGAGAGAGAGATCATGATGGTTTGGTTTTGGCAGAGTTGTCATTTTTCCTCATGGTTTTGACTTGTCATGTTTCTTGATGAACAGGATTAAGGTCCAATAGGCAGAAGAGGCTGAAACCAGATCCAGAGCTTGTGCCAGGATTTCAACCCTTGCAGGCTCAGTTGCTTAATGTATCTGCCAAAAGAACTGTTGACTTTTGTTAGGACATATCTGAAGAAAAGTCGATTGGTGAAGATCAATCAGAGAGGTCACCAGGGCAAGAGGATCCCTCACCCTACAAGGGTGTGGTGCCCTGTAGAGTACTTCTGAAGAAAAATACAAGAAAGAGAAATATAGACTTCTCAGATGATGCAGATGTGCTAGAAAGTAGTCCCTGTACAACTAAATGTAAAGAAAAAGAGGATGTGTCTTCTCTGGAAGACCCAGCTGCAACTGATGAGAGGCTGTTTGATTTTGCAGCATCTTGTGGTGATGGGGACAAGTATGATCTAGTTCATTCTATGTTTAATCCAAAGTTTGACATTGAAGACCTGTTAGCTCAGCACAGTAATTTCTTGCAGGCCTACAGAGATAAGTTTGAAGTGATGGTGTAGGTAGGAAGGGTTGTTCTGCCTAACATGACTCTTGTGCATTTAAATGACTGTGGTGGAAAGGGACAGGGAGTGAAGAAGTATAGGGAATTACCACCCTCTTGCCGACATTCAGCCTACCCTTTGCATAAAAAAGAATGCAAACTCATTCAGGAAGCCTTTGGCTTTATGATTTATCTGAACAACCTGTTTGGATTCCTCATGCAGAATCCTGATGAGGTGTTAGAGGAGCAGGATGCAACACCAGATGAGGAATGCGAGGAGACAACTCATATGCAAGAAGTCGAGGAGGTTGAAGACACAGTCGACCTTGAGGTTGAGGCAATTGAAGTACAAAGAAGTAAGATGCTCTCTGTGAAAACCACAGAAATCAAACTTCCATTGGATGTCAGTAACTTCACTGAGAAGCATGCTCAGATGATGTTGCCTGCTGTGCCTGACTTCAGGATTGGAGACAGGACCTATATCTTCTTACATGATGTGCAAAGTGTGTTTTATTTAAGGGAGGATTTCTCCCTAGCTATTATTTCCAGAGTCCAAGAGGAGAGGAGTGGATTTGTTTCAGAGGATAGTAGTGATGATGAGGCAATGGAAACATCCAGCAATCCAATGGAATGCCTTCGAAGATGCTTTGAGAAAGCTGAAAAGTACAAGGAGACACTACCTGATGAAGCCACCTTCCAAGCAATAAGACAAAGCCTAAGACCATCAAAAAGTAACAAAGAAGTGGAGGATTGGTTTAACCATTTAGGTCAGGGGTCAACTACATCTGTAGACCTGTGGCAAGAAAACCTCTTTCTGCAGGATGAGAGCTTCATGGTAAGTGTCTCTCTCTCTCTCTCTCTCTCTCTCTCTCTCTCTCTCTCTCTCTCTCTCTCTCTCTCTCTCTCTCTCTCTCTCTCTCTCTGTTTGTGTCATTTCTGACATTGTATGTGCAGTCTTGGATTGCTGACAAGGATGACTTCCTTCGGCGCCGGACAAGAGAGTATCGAGGAAGGGATGCGGCCCTAGCACAGTACCTTTCAAAGCTTTGCGAGTCGCCGATAGTAGTTTTTCACAATTCCATGTCACAAGAGGGTTCAATAGCAACTTACACATTCAAGACACTATCACACTTCTTGGGTGGACCGGTGCTGCCCAAAAGTGCAGATAAAGTCATTCTTGTGGACAAAGTGTTTGCTAGAGATTGTTTTGGTTACTGCCCAGGCTATACAGGTGGTCGGGCAGCGTATTACTACACCTACACAGCAATGGCACTAGCTCTTGGTAGACAAAACCCAGATGAACTTTTAGAGTATGGCAAACATCTCATGATTCGTTACAAGGGTGACGTGCCAAAAAACAAAATTGAACCTGCAAAATCTTGATACACTTCAAGTACCAATTGTATAAGATCATGTATTACATAAATTTTGTACAATGTCATCCACTCAGAGTATCTTTCTCCACTTGTGATTCACATACACCATTGTCTCTCTCCACCTTCGTTGACTTTCATGAGCTCCGGAGTTGTTGTATGCCATTGATCTTTTAGCTTTTTGTTGTTGTAAATGTCTGATGGCTTGTGCTGTTTCTGAATTTGCCAAGACTTCTTTTGCCTGCATTTGATGAATGATTCTACGATAGAACCATTCAAATAGTTCTCTCAAACTGTTAGCCTTGATTCGAGAGCCACCATGTCGTGTGTGCCTGAAATAAGCATTTCTCGCCATGTAATGAGACTTTTCCATCCCTTGGGTATTTCATATTGCCGGGTTCCCATACTTCTGTATAAAATATGGCAAATGATTGAAGATGATGTGCTGGATATGAAAACAGATTAGTTAGAATGTTTTACAGTCACATATTTGCACATAAGAGAGAAAGAATACATTATAATACCATGTAGTGAGTAATCTGGGTGTCTGTCCATGCTGTCTTGAATGATTTTTTCAGAAGGTTGAGATTTTCCTTGAACTTGTTCATATCACCTTGCTGGTCATCTTTGTCGCACATCAAAAATAGGATGTCTATTGATCGCCAAACCTCAGCCTTCGCGTTACGAGTAGTTGGTTCGTGGTCTTTGACTGCAATATGTAGCTTTTTCCAGCTCTGATACTCTACCTTGCTAACATAAGATGTGTTATATATTTTTCCATGTTTTGTTAGCTTTGGATCTCTTGTACCTTGGGGCTTAGATAAAAACCTCCGTGCCTTCACCCCACCGATGGATGGTTTGCATGGGACATCCTTCTCAGCAGTTGATCTCTTTTCATCCCGTTGGATTTTCACATTGCCACCATGAAGCCCCATATCTGACAGTACCATTTCTAAGCACTGCAGGGCTACTTGTCGTTCTGCGGAGTTCTTAATCTTCCAAGCAAACCCGATGTATAAATAGACCAATTTCTCCACAATTCTACAAAGGGCATGCATTGTACAAATGTGGACATTCACAAGTGGTATTTTCAAAACTGGTCGAAAAGCAGGATCCTCAATGTGACGTGTTGGAGCTTTTCTCCACCACTTTGGGTCCATGACCTTTGCAAGCTCCATGCAGAACAAACACGGTGACTTTGCCATTGCACCCATTCCACAATTATACATGCACTTTAATGTTTTAAGGTCACCTGCAAGATGCCACTGAACTTGAAAGTCTCCCCTTCCATCTAGACGTAGTACCTCTCCCTGGTTAGTCTGTCGATCAATCAGCTCCGGAATATTAGTTCGATGGAACACCCAATATAGAATCTCATGATCTTCTTTCTTTACCTGCAACACAAAATAAATGAGACTTAAGTAGATCTGAACATTTGAGCTTACTTGAGACTATCGCTTACCTCAAACGCACCAAGCCACCATATGTTAGATTCTGATTGAACACTAAAATATAAAGGATCATCACTGGGACACTTTGAGAGGGCTCTATTCATTAAAGTAATAGTAACACGCTCTAGCTTTTTCTCTTTAACAAGCTCACACTCATCCAGTTTTAACACAAAATGTAATAGCCCATGTGACTCTTCAAATGTGATGTTGTAAAACTCCACCATTCTCTTCTGTAGTATCCGCAGGTCCATAAAAATATTGTTGAACTCATCATATGCCATGTTCGCTCCATGGCCACTGTAAGTTGCTTTAATATGAAAGGGCTGTCCAAGATAGTCTCCCTGTGCCTCGTTAAGCTGAAGCCTCTCTTTCCAAACACTTGAGGCTGATGGTAGAAGTTTGGATTTTATACCCTTCCTAACAAAGATGGATGAGACAGACTTTTGGATAGCCGAATATCCTCTTTTGCTTACACCAAGTGAATCAAGTGTGCCTTGTATCTCTTTTGCAGGCACTGAGTTCTCTGAAATAAAGCGGTCCACTACATTTCTTTGTAGAACCTTAAACTTCTTGTCATGTACTATATCTGCTGCCAGGCTTCTACTTATAAGTGGCTTCAATCTCTTTCCTATATTGGCTTTGGGGTCAATGTTTTCCTTGTCAGGATAGATTGAATCTCTACATGAAGACAATGCATAAGTAAATAACAGAAAATTTGCTTCACTAACACTATTTAGGCACATGAAAACAATGCATAACAAGAAAAAACAAAGAGATTACTTAACTAAGACAATGTAGCCAACCAAGAAGCATCACCTTAATGCTCGGATTCTTTTCTTGAGACCTCCTGATGCAACCTGCAATGTTTCAAGATTGCGCAATTTCTTCTTTCGGATACGACCACCCAAGATGGTGTCCTTCATTTGACAACTTCGCACCTTTCCTTTCAGTTCTTGTACCTCTGTTTTATGTTGCAAAATGGTAACCTGATCTGTAGAATGTAAATGTGAAAGGCAAACAATCTCACATTGTTGAGCTTGGAGAATGCTCTTGTAAGTTTCAGCTTCTCTTGTAAGTGATTTACAATAACCCAGAAGGCCCTTTTCTCCATCACCAGCAAAGGTCAATAAGCTTGTAGGATTGACAAACGGTGGAGACGCATTAGTTATTGGATTCTTAGGGTAGAGAGAGCCTCTCGTCCAGATATCTATGTGTTTAGCTCCTTGAGCTCTGAGCGTGTCTATGGAGGCGGGAGGTATATGTGTGTTTGTTTTACTGCGCTTAATCAATGGTTGGTACTCATTGTCCAAATCAATGTGAAGGTGATATTTGGCTCGTTTCTGGGTAACACTTGTGCCATTTGAGGAGTGTGCCATTAGCCAAATGTGCAGGTTTAATGGAAAGTGAATAGCGGCTACGGATTCGTCCCTCCATGTTAGCCTCATTCCCTCCGTATTGACGTTGTTCATTCAATGCAACTGAAAAGAGGATTATCCCTCAATCACTACGAACGAATGTTCAGAGGAGTAAGGAATCTACTTAAAGTACACTTTTTGAAGTTTTACTATGAAAGACCCAGCTCTTTTATATGCCATTTTTTCTAGAGAGAGAGTGCAAAAAATACATTTTCTTAGAAGGCCCTCCAAATGACCTCCGAAATTTCCTAATGAGACCCCTTGGGAATAGTGTAAAATGTGTCCATCAGAGTGGCAGGGGTCAAATTTAAAGCTTCACTTTTTATATTGGAGGTGTGGGATTCTTACAATGTGTTATTGGGAAAGTCATGGCTCAAAGTAGTAGGAGCATTTCATGATTGGGGTGAACGGGTGAGCTAACCATGAGATTGGGCACTAGAAAAATTGTTGTATCAACCTCTTCTACTATGATGCCAAAATGTAGCAGACCAAGAGACATATTTGTCTCTGAGCCCTAGGAAGTGTTGAAAAAATAGAAGCCAACAACATTGCCCAAGGTGGCCATTGTCCCGATGGCCACCCTGGATTTATACTAGTAGGTGCTAAGTTGAAGTTAGCAACTTAGCAAGAAATGTTCCCAACTCACTTCAGGCACCATGAAGTAGGCATTGAGTAGGTAACCAAGAGTCGAGCCAAGAAGTGATTGGGGATGAGGTAAAGATAAGCGTAGATGAAGCAAGGATAATGAGAATGAGCAAACATTTGCTCAAATGTTTCAAGGAATCACTCTCAAAATTGTACTAAGAATGCAAAGACATATTTTTGGGATCACACCGAACTAAAAGGCATTGATCCAAGGGTGTGCTAACACAAAATTTCACTTAGAATGTATGCATGGACACCAATAAGGTTGCAAAGGTACAAGATAAATCCAAATTATGTGGAAAAATAAAAAGAAGAAATAGATGCATTTGTGAAAGTTGGGTTCATTTGACTTACTATTCCTCATAGTTATGGTTCCAATGAAGAACAACAAACTTAGAATTTGTGTGGACTTCAAGAAATTAAATGAGCAGACCATTAAGATCCTCTCCCATTAGGAAAATTTTGGAGTCAAATTTGGTCCTTTTAGCGCTAGAGAGAGAATATTGCACGACCAATGGATGGTGGCCTACAGTAACGGTAGCTCAGTTTTTCCTTATTTTTATGTCAAATTTTGCATTTTCAAAAAACAATTTTTAGTTGTTTCAAAATTATTAAGAATAATATACGTTGCAATTTGCTCAAATATTTCTTTTGTCAGCATCGAGTACACATGTGAAATAACTCACACTTGATGTGGTTGTGTATTCTCGCTTCTTCCTATCCACTTGCGCTCAACTTACTATTCTGCTTACATTTGACTACATGCTCTTTGTGCTCAAGGACACTACTAAACACTCTCCCTCTCTCTTCTGTATCATGCATATTAACATCGTCAAAGAAGCACTAATGGAGAACAAAAGACCTCAATGACCATCCACAAGTAGTAAGTCTATGGAAATATTCAACAGCTTCAATTTGGACAATGGTCGTTGGCTTTCCACTCGCTTTCCATCACCATTACCATTGGAAGTTGGGTTCTCATGTAGACAAGAAAGAGAAAGCACACAGGAAATGAATTTGTGAATAGTTACAAAGCCAAGCTGATAGATTTATGCTAGTCATAAACATGCAAAACAATCAAAGAGGTGCTCATTGAACATGCATATATGCACTCAGAGCTCCATCTGAGAGCAATGTTGATAGGACTTCCATCTCATTGACCAAAATATATGTTTTTTAACCTCCACTAAATATTTTTTTGTTCACTGTTTAACTTGTGTTTAAATTGTTTGTTGCAGATATCTATCCCTTGGACAAAGAAGAGTGGCAACCGATGCATTTCATTATAGGAAGTTTTTATGCATTCCACACATAAAACTAGTGCTAAAAGAGTTTTGGCTAAGAGGAGGGATATTTTCGTTGACCACTTTTACAATGCACCGCATTCTGTGCTTGGCTTTGGCACTTTACAATATCTCCCGCTTCCTCCAAAGGAGAGTCCAAAGTGGCTAATACTTGCCTTTGAAACCTCTGAGTGTTTCAAACTAAAGCTTCATCAAGAAATACAAAAGAGCTTAAGTCCAAATATTGCGAGTTGGGTGGTACGTGTTTCAATATTCATGCCCATGCATGCGTTCATCAGCTTCTTCAATTATGATCAGGACCTTAGGAACATTGCAACTATGTTAATCTACAAGCTAGAGAAATTTCTTGACTTTTTGGACAAGTCTTGGGATATCCTTGATTATTTTGATGGCATATTGTGCAAGGTAGATAAGAAGTCTGTTGTGTGTAAATGCATGATAGCTTCTCGGAACTTCATAGCTTCCTTCCACTACATAAGGTGGGCGCATTGAGTGAATGGTCATCTGGTAGCTGTTGATCAATATTTTTTTAATGACATACTAACCCTTTGAGGATGCTTGAGGTATGGTGTGGACCTAGCTTGTTGACCATTCTTAGCATTCAAGACAATGTGACACTATGATAGGTGCACGAGGACTTGGAGAATGAGGTTGACCTCAACCTACCTCCGAAATTTCTTTTGTAGTGCAACATGTGAAAGGTAGTATGTGTTGCATGTACCACTTTCTTGTTTGTCATTGTTAAAAAGATTGGTTTAATCTAAATGTTGGATTAATTGTCATATAGGTCCCTCAAAGAAGGACAAGGAGATAATCTGCGCAAAGATAAATGATGACCAACTATTTTTGGTGCAGTGCAACTTCTACTTGAAGAAGGCGGCTCACACAAAGCATCATGATATTTTCGAGCCCCAATTTTGTAACAAATTTTTAGAGCACGTTTGTAATTTTTATTCCTACAAAAATAAAATATAAATTTTCTTGCAAACAAAGTATGAGCACAAATGTTTTTTCGAGTCCGATTCAACTTGTCTTTACATTAGGTACAATCATGTACACTAAATTCTCCAATTCAATACATTGATTTGTAACCCTCATTTACAATAGTGGGGGAGATCCCTTCTGAGATTGATTATCATGACTAGAATGTAAAGGCTCAATCCATGAAGGAATAGATTGAGAGTTAGCAGGGATGGAAGGTGAGTGAGTAGGTGAATGAGCAGCCTTGACAACATGAGAGATTGTGGGTGCCAAGTCATGCCCAAGAGATGGTATCGGAGTTAGATGATGGTCTAGGGGTTGAGGAGAGGATTGTACAATGGTCTCCTTGTTCTCTAGAGGTGGACTCATTAGAGATATGAGGAGAGGCAATTGCAGGAGCTTGGTGTGATGCTTGAGGCACCAGATCATACCTCTAAGGTGGAGGCCCTGGTCGTGGCCGTGGTTGTGGTTGTGGCAAATGCCTTGAGGGCTCCTCCAGAATGTTTCTCCACTAGATTGATCCTATTTTGGATCATCGTCATCCTGAATACCTCAACTTGGACATTGAAAGAATCTGCCAAGTTCCTTGCCTTGCAAATTTCTACCTTAAGTAAATATATGTAAAAATTGTTAAAGGACTGAAAAAGCAAAAGAGTGCACTTATACTTCTATGCTCCTCAGTATAAATGTACTCTAATAGAAGCTCTGCATTTGCAAGAACTCTCCATCCACAAGAATACCCGTCGTCTGCTTTGGGCACCTTGCCACTGAGAATCAGCATGTTTTCCCAAATATTGTCCTGGGTTAATGCTTCCCAAGAAGCCACAAGTTTTTTAATAGACCTGCAAGACATAGAAGATGGTAATGGCATGTTGCATATGATTTGCAAAAACAAATAATAGAGAACAGCTACTTGTGAATATTTGCATGAAACCCTCCCATAAAGTTTGCAAGGTAGAAACACTTGCGCTCAATGTTCAGTCCAATAAAGCTCCAATGTGAACTATTTGAAAATAATTAGGAATTATGCTACTATTCATAGTAGACAAAATATTGAAACGATAATAAAATAGATAATACTTACTCTTCATTGTAAGCTAGAAGTAAAACCTTGATTGTGTCCGTGTTGATTGATTGAAATCAATCAACGACATTGATCAAGGAAGTCGACTCTGAGGTCAGCACCACTGAAAGCTATGCATCTAATACATCTATGGCAATTCCATGGGAGATTACAAACAAGCATGCTATGAATTGATAAAAATTAATGAGTCTTGGTGGAGCTCACATCCTTCACCTTGACTTTATTGATGAGTGGGATTGTCAAAATGCTATCCATTGTCTTATAAAAAAGAGGAACTAGCATTAGTGTCCTATCGTATAATTGAATTGTAACAACTTAAGGGTGTTGATATCCTGGGGCATCACAGTCACTCTGTGGGCATGCGTTCTAAGGAGGTATCTATCTTGGAATAGCTCAATCAAAAAGTTTTTGGTTGCCTCGTGAAGGCAACCCATCGCGTTTCTCGCCCCTAGGAAATTCAGGTTTGTTGTCTCGCAGATATCACACACAAACCTGTAGAAAAGTAGCTTAGGGACAACTAGGGTTATGTGCCTTTGGATCTTGCCAATATCAAGCAGTACGCTTTGGTACTTTTTTTACCTTTTAAGTTGCATAATTGTTGTGCATAAATTGGGCAAGGTTTTGCTCGTAACTCATGAAGTTGAAGACTAGTTGCCTTGTGGGTATATCTTCCTAGCTGTCTGCTTTGTGCAAGCCATGAGAAGCTATTTTTTTTGGGAAAATGGAAGGTTACAAGAAAGGGAGAAGAAAAAGAAATCAAGCAACACAATTGGGTATGTTGGCTCTGAGAGGTGAGGAGAGAGATAAAACAATATTGGGCTCTATGGAACTAGGGACATTATATATTAGGGTAGACAACATCATCATTACTACGATATTAATTATGACGACCCTCACAATTAATTTCCTCATTCATTGTCATTGGGAAGTGTGCATCATCGCATGAGCAACACGTGGCATGGCATCCACAACGACTTTTTTTTTTGGGGGGGGGGGGGGGGGGGGCATTGAGTGTTTGTTGCAATGCAGCGCAATATGGGGGGACTTGACAAACCGCACCTACCATCTTGTGTTGTGGTGCGACAAAGGTAAATGTCACACCACAATGTGATTAGTGCGAGAGGCTTCTAGTCACATTTGCTTATCATTGTGATGCAATATTTACCTTTGTTGCACCATTAAGCGATATGGAGACGTGACTACGATCTATATACCTCCATATCATGTTGTGGTGGGATATGAAAGTTTATGTTGTGCCACAGTACAATATGGGGGGTGACTATGACGTGCCTCCATATCACATTGTGGCATGACAAAAGTGTCACGGAAACACTTGGAAAGGACTATGACTGAGAGGGAGGAGCCTTGTGATAGGCAAGTTGAAGTTGGGTAGCGCTTTGAACATGAAGAAGACCTCATCCGAGTGGTTTCAAAATACAAGGAAGCTCATGAGCTGAGGCCAGTAAAAGAAGGGCTAGATCCAAGGCCAAATGGGGTAGTCAGGGCTAGAATGACCCTGACTTAGAGTCCATGAAGGCGTGGTTCTAGCTTTCAAAGAAGCTTGAGGTGGATGAAGGTCTCCATCTCAAGTCTACCACGGAGTTTTGAATACTCATATGCTAGTTTTTTCAAGAAGACCAGAGCTTGGAAGATGTCCAAAGAAGCTTGAGACAAAAGCTGAGGCAAAAATCTCCAAGTAGATGAGAGGCTAGAATATTTTCAGAGAAAATTCAACCAGATATGGGAAGATGTTGTCACACCAAGAGCATTAGGAAGAGGATGGGGTGTAGGAGGGCCTCTTTATTTGCCATGAGCTGATGCAAGTGATTAACATTTTGACAAATAGGTATAAGCCATGCGTACAAGAATGGTGGGTGTGTAAGAGATGTGTAAGAGTGGTCAAAGGATGCATTTCCCCCCCCCCCAAAAAAAAATGGGTGGACAATTTTATAATTTTTGGCCTTCCATAACTCCCCCATATGATCTCCAATTTAAGCGGAGATCATAGATCTACAATCTACACGCCGAGATATTTCCATAGATATGCTACATGATATGGTTTTACCTACTAGATTTTAAATTACATTTTGGGGGGAAACTTTGACTTCAAATAAACTAACCGTTTTGCTTGGTTGAATTCAAAAGATGTTCTTTGATTACTTTCTTAATACAAAAGGTTTGACTTCCTTAAACTGCAAAATAAAGAGGCCCTCCTAGACCCTATTCTCTTCCTAATGGCGAGGGCTCAATGACTGAATTAAAAAAAGAGATAGCATTAGCACATAAGGGCACCCGACTAAATGCTCTCTAAACCTAGCCTCGATCTCTACTCACCCCAAGTTTGAGAACATAAAAAGACCATATTAGGTATTTTGGTAAAAATCTCACATTATGGGAATCTCCAAATCGACTAAATTCATGTAATTTGGGAATTTTCCACTTAAAGTGGGAAAAATTGAGGTGTGTGGTTAGTAAATAAAGTGAAAATCTCATAGGATTGTGGTATTGATAAACACCAAAATTCAAGAGGATGTACAACACATGGATTTGAATAATAACTATAAATTACATAAAACAAAGGAAGATACAAAGAAGATTTTGTTTACAAACTGACTAGTATAGTCACAATGGAAGCTCCACATAATTCTACTCCACATTTGATACCATATCTGAACTTTGATCCAAGTGTGGTTGATGTGCACGAGTGAGGCCTTCTTTGGCTTTTATAGCATGCCTTTCTGGAATCTTTATTCTAGAAAATGGTCCTTCTTTGTTGGGTCTCCAGGACCAAACAATTGCATCTACAGTTTCCCACACTTGTGGGTCCTTATAGTTGATAGCCCAATAACCCTTCCAACAATTACTGTAAGCTTGAGTATCTGTCATCCCACTTTTTCTCACGCAAGGTGCCCAATATTGAATCAAGAGTTTTCTGTAGTTTGGTGATGTAGGCTCATTATCAATGTCAGATAAAGCCATTGCAAGCCACACTGGATAGATTTCTATGTCACTCGGAACAAGCATAAGAAAGTCACCTTAGTGCACATCAGACATAGGGTCAAACTCTTCCCTTGGCATATCTCGTTGAGGCCCACAAAAATGATCGTTCAACTCTTCAAGGCCTAGGAATCTTTCTGCTCCTTGTTGCAAATTCATTGTAGTGCTTTGTAGGTGAGAATATTCTTGAGTTTTTGGCCAAAACATTTCATACAAGACTCCCTCTGATATGATTGCTTTTCCAATCTCTTCAATTACCTTACTCCAATAATCTATCACGGGTCTATAATATCTCAGAATACTTGAACCATTCCCTAAATTTTTCCAAAATTTTATATAGTTCTTTAGCCCCAAAATGACTTCTTCGTGGGCCTTGACATTCTCCGCCATTTGTACTAGAGGTGGATCTCCATGTGGTAACATTGGCTTGCCTTCTATGTCTGTTTTCCAAAGGCGAATACTTCCACTCCAACTTGATACACCTACATGTGCCTTATATTGCATCATTGGTGTCTCATCCTGCATAAAGAACCTGAACTGAAGCGGTTTGGAATGTCCAACAAGTATGTCTTGTCCATCACAAAGATAGCCATCACAATATTGCTTGAAATCGGGGATCTTTGTGAGAAAAAATGGAGTTGGAGATGAAGATGAGCTGTTTCGTAATGTATCCATCAAATGTGGCAAAGTATAGGTTTGTGTAACTCTCAGCTTCTCTCAAAATCTACTAAACATGGCGTCTATGTCCTCATGTGTATGCCCAACCATTAAAAATCCCAGCTGGATGGTTTTGAAAACACCCCTTGCAACAAGCATTGACAAATAGGCAAATAAGTATCGATTTTTGTTTTCCCCTGCACAATTATCCAATTGTAGCAACAAGCTCTCTGGCAATTTGCGAAATGTTGACCCCAATTCCTCTTCTGCAATTTCTGACGACTGCAAAATGGGCTCTTTTCCATCACTCAAGTTATGGTAGTCCAAAGCATCCCTTGAGTTCAAAGCATGTAGTAGTGAAATATTGCTCCTTGGAAGTTCATTTGTTACTAGATCACCAAGAGGATGCTTATCTATCCTCTCTAGGTTATGTAAACAATTAGCAATTGAGCCAATTGTAAGATTTGGATCAACTGGCCACAAACCACTCAAGACAAAGTGTCCGTAATGACCTTCTCCATGTCCATGAGTGATCATGCCAATCAATGCCACCTGCAGATTATATCCTGAATCCACACCCTTGGGAACAATGCGTAATCTAGGAATGGCAGTCTTCTTTTGATCCATCTTATCATGGATTATGCATACATATTTTTGTGGTTGAGTTTCTGAATACGTGCGCCATGCATAATATAGGCTTCTGCAAATCTTTTGTTGTGCCATGTGAATTTGTCTCTCCCTCAAGAGAAGAGCTCTCTCTTCAAGAGAAGGTTTAGCTTCTAACCTTGCCTTGATTGAGCTAAAAATATTGCACTTAGAGAACTCACTCGTCTTTGTTAAAGTGACATGTGTTCCAAATTCTACCAAAAGAAGATTGGGATAGCTTCTTCTCATAGCCCATTTGGTCAAGTGTCGTGTTGATTTCACATAAAATATCCACTTGTTTGTATGTTGATGGAATCACCAATTGAGTCTCTCTTGAGCCATCTAGCAGTGTTCTACTTCTATGTGGCATCTTCTCAGAGTTGTTTTTCACAAACTCATTTAGTAGTGCTCTTGCTAAACTAGTATGTTGAAGTCCCCTTCTCAATGTACATGTGTTCCCATGTACATATTGGCGCACACCATTTTCAAAGTTCTCCTTGTATCGATAAAATGATGTCTTTGGTATTCCATGTAGCTCATACCATGCTCTACAACAAACAATAGAGCCATTTAGCTTGAATTGATATCGTGACTTCTCATCTTTCTGATAACATATAGAAAGAACATCATAAACATAATTAGTGTGTGATTTTTGAGACTCTCCCCAAAACTGTTGTCGTAACCTTGTCACCATATCACGATCTGCAAATTGGAAACATTTTTGTGCACAACAATCAATGCATGATACCCTTTGAATTGATTTGTTTGAAAGGTAAAAAGTCAAAGCTGGTGCTGCTTTTGATTTTTGAGTCCTGTTCATGAAAGTGTATCGTCTCTTCCTTGACAACTGGACAACATTACTCCCATCAAGTTTTTTTCAAACATTGTTATCGTTGGATACATCCTCATATGTAGCATGCATGCCATCAACATGAACAAATCGTTGTAATGGGCTCCCATTCAACATTGTTGTCTGCTTGATGGGCCACTTTAGCAAAGTGATGCTACCCACTTCAACCACATCATCAATGCTTGCATTTTCTCTTTCAATACCCACACCCACACAATCAAGACCAAGTTCCTGAAAGTTGACATAATCATGTGGAAATACATATAAGATGGTCCCTTCATTCATGGTTTGCATCATTGTGTCATATTTTAAAAGGACCCTCTGATTTCTCCAAGACTCTCGAATCATTGCTTCAAATTCTGGGCTTGTCATAGGTATTGCATCTGTAACTAGAGGATCAGAATGATCATGTTCTTCATCACCATTGTAGCTTTCCTGTGGATCAATTAATTTCCCATTTAATACAAAAGATTGCAAAAGAAGCTTTGACCATAGAACAACACTCCATAATGAGCCTTGGAGAGATGAAGTATCCATTGTAGGAAAAGGTAGGACCACATCCTTCAAGCATTCCTCCACTAGTATGGAGACATTTCCTTGCCCTATCTTTGTACCACCACAAGTGGAATCTGGATCTGTTCTACACACACAACCAATACCAACAATTTCATTGTCAAGTATCATATGTACTTTCTCCCCAGATTCAAAGTCCATCCTGTAAGTGAAAAAGATTACATTGTTAAATCCATAGTTATATAAAAATACTCTTCAAACAAAAAATCATGCTACAACATGGAAAAGGTTTGCATAGGTTGGACAAGTGGTGAACCTTGAGACCAAATCCTCCTTGCTATATTAATGGAAGCAAGGTTGGAAATTATGGTGGATCTTGAAACCAAAGCATCCTTGCTATATTAGAGCATAGGTTGGACAAGTGGTGGACCTAGTTGTAATACCCACTGCCACCTATCAACTACTATAGGACTATGCTTTCCAATGTCCAAGTATCCCTTGAGGCTTTCAAGGTTGAACACGTGGTGGACCTTGAAACGAAAATCCCCTTTCTATATCAGAGCATAGCTTGGACAAGTGGTGGACCTAGTTATAATGCCCAATATCCAAGGTGAAATACCTTAGGACCTTGCTACCTTGCTTGCCAATGTTTACGTAGCCCCTCATTTCTTTAATGGAAGCAAGGTTGGACAAGTGGTGGACCTTGAAACCAAAGCCTCTTTTCTATATGAGAGCATAGGTTGGACCTAGTTGTTGTACCCACTGCCACCTATCAACTACTATAGGACTATGCTTTCCAATGTCCAAGTATCCCTTGAGTCTTGCAAGGTTTAACACGTGGTGGATTATTGAAACCAAAATCCCCTTTCTATATCAGAGCATATCTTGGACAATTGGTGGACCTAGTTATAATGCCCCTCCTTTCTTTAATGGAAGAAAGGTTGGAAAAGTGGTGAATCTTGAAACCCAAACCCTTTGGCTATATATAGAGGATAGCTTGGACAAGTGGTGGGCTTAGTTGTAGTATCCAATGTCCAAGGTCCAAGGTGAACTATGTAAAGACCTTACTTCCAAAAACAAAGTCGTACAAGTGGTTCTCCTTCAAACCAAAACCTCCTTAGTGTATTAGAACATAGCTTGGAGAAGTGGTGGACTTAGTTGTAATGGTGAATGTCCAAAGCAAACTATTATAGGACCTTGCTTCCCAAATCAAGTTTGGACAAGTGGTGGATCTTGAAACCAAAACCCCCTTACTGAATTAGAGCATAGCTTAGATAAGTGGTGGACCTAGCTTCCATGGAAAATGTTCAATGTGAACTGCTACAGGACCTTGCTATTAAATGTCTAAGTAGAGCTAGCTTCTTTAATGGAATCAAGGTTGGGAAAGTGGTGCATCTTGAAACCAAAAGCCCTTTATTGTATTAGAGCATAGCTTGGACAAGTGAGGGACCTAGTTTTAATGTGTGATGTCCAAAGAAAAGTATTACAAGACCTTGCTTTCCAATATTTGAATTGGTCAAGTGGTTAAAACAAAGTATAAAACTTTGACCATTTTCTTCTCGAATTGCCAAAAAGCGAGTTTTAGACACCCCTAAATGAAAATGGTTTAGGGTGGCCTTAAACAACGTTTTTTCAAAGACTTGAACAAAAGGGTTGCCGAAGAGTAATGAAAATTTAATATGGCTTGAAGTGCCTGAGTATGTGAAAACAAGCCTAGATTTTCCACGAGGCAAAAGGTGACATAATAAGAACATTGGAAACTTAGGATTGACCATGTGGCCTAAACTTTGGCAAGTGAAGTGGTGGCCAAGTTTTGTGGCACAGTGTGCACTTGGTCCTATATGTGTTGACCACTTGGCTAAATCTAGGACCATAAGGCCAAACCTTTGGCACCTTAAATATAGTATGGGACATAATCTAGAATTGCTATAGTAAATTAGTAGTATAGTTAATATGTTAATATTTGTATTATATTTAAGTATATGCTAAATATAATTTATGTTCAAAATTTCACTAATGAAGAATGTTCCCATTTAGCACTCCAGATGCGGGGTCTTAGGGCAATGCCACAATGGGGTGACAAGGCAGCGCTTCCACGTGAGGTTTGGGGGTAGCGCTCTTGATGGGGATGTGGAATATAGCGCTCTCGATGGCGGGGCTTGGGAGGCTGAATCTGGGATATTGTTCCGGGCGGGGTCTTGGGGAAGCGCATAGTATAAAGTTACGCATGTTTTGCATATTTTCAACCATGATTTCTTTAATTTTGGCTGTGTGAATTGGTTAATGTTTTATGTTGCTTTTGTTTTTTTTAATCCTATGATAAAACATGGACTTGTAGCATACGCGACATTCTAATAAACCCTATCAAGATTAGGCACAGAGAGAGCGCACGAGCAACACACACAGAGAAAGCAGGCGAGCAGCAAACACACAGAAAGTGCACACGGATCGCACACAGTTGGAGTATACGCGCACGTAGAGGAGCAAGCCCGGCATCGTATACAACACACAGGTGGAGCGCACAGGATTGAAAGTTCGCGCACAAGATAAAGAAACAGCAGCGTACGCAACGCTTTCCAGAAGGGCAGGATCGGGCATAGCTTCTTCTCAGGAGACATTGCACACCTCACGAATAGAGAAAAAACAGGTATTTCTCTCTCTCTCACTCTCTGTCTTTCTCCATATAGAGAAGATGGTTCTCTGTAACTCTTCTTGCACACACACTCTCTTGTCAAAAGATAGAGATATGTAGTTTAAAAATATCCCCGCACACATACACATATTCCCACACATCGTCTTCCTCTCTTCCACATACATAACCACAGTGAAATCTGTTATCTTGTTGTCTCTGTCTTGAAAATACATCCACATATTCCCACACATCGTCTTCCTCACTTCCACATACATAACCACAGTGAAATCTGTTATCTTGTTGTCTCTCTCTTGAAAATACGTGCACATATTCCCATACATCTTCTTCCTCTCTTCCACATACATAAACACAATGAAATCTGTTATCTTTCTCTCTCTCCCCTCTCTCTAGAAAACAGGTATTTCTCTCTCTCTCTCTCTCTATCTATCTATCTCTGTATCTTGCTATCTCTCTCTTGAAAATACATGCTCATGTATGTGTGCGTATGTGTTATCTATGTGTATGTATGTATATTTGTGTTATTTCATTGTAATACTCATACATAATGCAGATACACAATTACACTTAATTACGATATGCACACATAGTATATATACATACATAAATATCACAAATAACTAACACATTGTAATAATGGTAAACTTGAATAGAAGACTTACTTGCATGATCTGTTAAAGTCGATTCTTGTAGCGAGTTCTGGATGTATGCTGAGCTGATTTTCATCTAATCCATTTGTAGATATGATTGTAACTTATGTTTCTCAAAAATAGTAGTGTTGTTTAGTGATACACCTAATGGACATAAATGGTTGAAACTAGGACATGTAGACCAAAAATATATGTGTATTTCTTTGGATGAATATATACACTTTTTGGTGACCCTTACCACAAGTGGTGGACCTTGAGACCAGTGGACTATAAGGACCTCCAAACAATACCTCGTACACTCAATCCTTCTTGGTATCTAGGTTGGACAAGTGGTGGACCTTGTTCAAATTCTCTAACCACTCTCTCTAACATGGTGACATAATTTAGGTGTGATAAATTCATATCTATGCAAACTAATATCAGTTTAGGCTTGTTAATTTGAATTTGTTTGAATTTATGTACAATATGATGATTTGAGGTTTGCATATTTGAATTTAGGTGGTATAATGATATCTTTTTGTGGTAAACTTGAATTTAAAATCAATTTCGCACGGAATATTTTAAATTTAAGTGGTAAAATTTAAATTTTTATAAAAAAGTTTGAATTTTCAAATTTGGGCGGGATATTTTAAAATTTAGGCGGGATGTTTAAAATTTGGGAGGGATATTTTACATTTAGGCGATTAGATTTTGAATTTAAAATTTAGGCGAGAAGGTTTTGAATTTATAGCGAGATCTCCCTTACATAAGAGAGTATAGGTTGGACAAGTGGTGGACCTTAAAGCTAGAGCATCCATGCTACTGGACATGATAGGTAGGGAATCTAGTTGAATATTGTATGTATAATATATATGTAATAGATCTAGCTTGGACAAGTGGTGGACCTTGGAAAAAAACCCAATGTAAAACATATCATGCACATTCCAAGTGGTGAGAAAAAATATCATTTAAGATATAGCCTTATAGGTTGGACAAGTGGTGGACCTTAACACCAAGATATTCTTAATGTAATGACATAGAGTGGAAAACTGGTGAATCTTGAGACCAAACCATGCTAATAGCGATAATAGCTTGGACAAGTGGTGGACCTTGAAGGTAATCCCCCCATCTACGAAATATCGTGGGTTTAAGGTATTTTGATGGAGCCTAGCATCTTGGAGACATGGTGCAGCTTGCTTCTCTTCATTTTTCGATGGACCCTATCTTGGACAAATGGTGGAGCATCCTTCTCTCCATGTTTCAATGGACCCTAGCTTGGAAAAGTGGTGGACCTTTGCTTCTCTCTATGAATCAAGTGGTGGACCTTTGAACCAAACCCCCATGTGTTAAGGCGGTTACGCCGCTAGCGGAAGCTAAATAGCGAGAACTCAACCAACAACAGAATTTGTCAGACGAGGACGGAGCTTGACCCGTAGGCGCATGGAAACAATTAGGTGGGTGTCAAATCACCTACTCGACCTTCTAATGACAATCACTACTAAGGAAATCAAATCTAAGTTCTAAAATACGCAAGTGACTGAAATCCGTACTACGAACGAATGTTATACGAAACAGGATCTAGAATCATTGAATCGATCTCAAACTCAAGGGGAAGTCTATACACTAGGTAAGAACAACACCCTAAAGACTTGAACTGCAAAATCAACCTATAACCACTCCGTGCGGCAAACGCGTATGAAGACAGGCCGAAAAATACAGGTGACCGAAACTTGACCCCGATGGTACTAATGTGTAGCTCTACTCGTTGTGGTTCTATAGATATGCTGCACGCTCTATTCCGACACACGAGTTGGAAGAAAACTCACACCGAAGCTCGTAGGAACTTACCACATGTAGAAGCCGATAGCGCGCACTCTTGGTATCTGTGCGTAGCTCTCACCGTTGCTAACACAATGGCGGTGTCGCTTCTCCAATGGCGGCCCCGTAGCTCGCGTAGCAAGAAGATAAGACTCTCTCTCTCTCTCTCTCTCTCTCTCTCTCTCTCTCTCTCTCTCTCTCTCTCTCTCTCTCTCTCTCTCTCTTTCTCTCAGACACAGTCATGGCGCTCAAAAACTCACTTTGATTAATAATTGAATCTCCTTTAGGTTACAAAACTTTGGCTTATATACCTCAGCCTTGGAGGTGAGAACATCTCTAACTATTTACATCAACAGGTGAAATTACTTCGGGATTACAAGCTGGAAACTCAATCGAGTCCCGTTACTTAATGAATGGCTCAAATCAAAATTAATGTCGGAAAGACATTTATTACAATCAATGGTTACAAAATGATGGGTGTGAGCAAAAATGTGGGTGTGATCCTCTGCTGGCTCAACACTCCCCCCCCTCCGCGTTCATGTCGTCCCTGACATGACTTTTAGGCTTGGTCAATAGAGTCCTGTCGTCTTGAGCATCTGCAAATGTGATTCGTAGCGTAGGTTGCCGATGGTCAAGGTTGGGCCGAATATTTTGCTTTCGTGAGTGAAAAAGCCGGTGTAGAAAGCTTCTTCGAATGTTTGCATGTGGAAGCTAGGCAAAAACATAATTCTTTGGTATAAGAGATGTAACACCTTTGGTGATGGCTGCAATGAAAGATCATACATCATATCCGTCACTGTGTCGGCCGTCGATAGTAGACTCGAGGTCGTGGCTTTATCTGGCGCGAACACTTCAATGCATGCTAAGAGAGTCTTGCAAATTTTCTTTAGCATCTGACACGAAAGGTCAAGAGAGCCAGTAAAGAGTTTGATGGTGCCCGTTAGGGTTTTCACCATGTAGGCTTTACCTATTCTCTCTCCTGCCTTTGGTCCTGGCATCCTTGGGTAATTAAGCCAATTTGGCTTCTTTTCTGCAATCTTGCCATGCTCTTTCCAGCTTCTGACTCTTGGCACCGGGCAGAAGGTTGCATCCTCAGAGGCTTGTCCACAGCCTCTTTAGGTTCTGAAACTATTTCTAGTTTTCGGCGTGCTCTTGTGGATGCCCTCTTGGATACTTCTTGATGTTCTTTCTCTTCATCGGCTTCTCTAAGCCACTCATTCTAGGAGGGAACCCGTGGCCCTTGATCTCTGGCTCCAATAGCTTCATAAGCTATTCTTGTTAGGATTTCTCCTCCTCCTATGTACTTTGGCTTCTGGTTGTGCATGGCGATTACTTGCTCGTGGATGTATTGAGCATAATTCACCTCTTTTGGCATGTTGCTCTTCAGTGCCCATGTGATGGTTGTCGCAATGGCATGGGGTGGTGTAGTATACTTCTGCGGTCTTTTACTGCACACATGGAAAAACTTGTTGTATAATCGGCAAAGGGTTGCCGCTCGTTGATCTGCCATATCTCCGTAGGTTGTATTTTGTTTCTTTGATCCATAGACCTCTATGGCCTCCCTTCTTTCTCTGACAGAACTCCCTTTGTTGTGCAGCTTCAATGCATCTGCAATGAGCTGTGGAGTGATCTGTACTTCAACTGTTTCTCCATCCATGGCTGTCAACGTGGCTTTTCCATCCTTCTGAATGGATGTTGTCAACTCATACACTCTTCTTGTGTCTACCCCTGATGGTCTCGAGGTGAAGAACCTGTGTAAGTCAGCCTTTTCCAGGTATCTGCTGATGTTCTCTGATCTGCTATAATCCACTAATTCTCGTGGGATCATAGGTACATCGACCGATTGCCCTTGAGGATCTCTTAAAGTCCCCTGGTAGATCTTTATTCCCTCTTTTTCTAGTACTGCTTCCTCCACCCAAGTCTTGGTTGGCTTGAGGGTTTCTGTTGGAATATCAAAAGGTTCTGCTTCTGCAAGAGCATCCTTGATGGTTGGTCTTTTTCTCTTAGTTGCCGATGACTTAGCGGAATCCATGGATCCTGTAACTCCAATTTCAGAAGTTAGCGTCTTTTTAGTACTGAAAGCCGAAATGAAGCTTTTAACTATTCAAATGACTTGAAAATTGAAACATGAGCTATTCAGGGCCTAAGGATGCAATGTAGGTGAAAAAATATGCAAACTGGGCTCAAAATCATGCTGGAGACATCATACGCGTATGATGTCTTTTGTGTCAAAATGACTTCATATTGGTTGTGCTTGTAGCTGATAGTGTATACATGAGTATCATATGCTTGGATTTGAGTTTGGATCCCATTTGGTCAAGTTTTGGCCAGTTTAGTCCAGTTCAGGATCTTGGAAAAATTTTGAAAGGAAAATGGATTTTATGATCCAAATTGGGTAAAACTTGGTGGATTACTTTCAAATGGCATGTAGAACACTTCTGTTTGGTGGTTGAAGCCCTGAGGTGCCAAAATCACATAGTGAGACATCATACGCGTATGATGTCTTTTAGTGCATTTTTGGACCAATTTTCTCTATAAGCTTGGTTTTGGCTTTAGATAGGCTTATTCAGTGGATTTATCAAGTTTGGATAGAATTTGGACTAAAAATGGCTCTGGAGACATCATACGCGTATGATGTCTTTTTCATCAATTTTTCATGGGATTGGTTCTGTGGACTCTCCATGTGCTAGTGAAGGACTGTTTATACTCAAATCTTGGTTTGGACTTGAATATGTTGGATTTGGGACAAAAATAGGCTTTGTATGAAGGATTTTCTCTTAATTGGGCTAATGGGGTGATCCACTTGACCAAATGGTTCCAAACTTCATATGTAGCATGTATTAGATATATATAATGGATGTATGATGACAAATGAGCATTTTTGGCTCTGTAAGTGCAAATAGACATCATACGCGTATGATGTCTTTTGTGTCAAAATGGTGCTTTTGGTTCCAGATAGCTTGTAGATGTGTTAATCAACAATCCTACAAAGTTTCAATGAGTTTGGAGTTATTTTGACAAAATTAGGACCAAAAATCAATTTTATGGCCGACTTTGCGTCTTTTTGGTTTTCCTTGGGTTTTCTAACTCCAATTCTCATGATACTTGGTTCATAGGATGTGATTAACATGTGGAATGAGGCTATGCACTCAAATGTTGAAATGGATGTGAAAATCATGCTGTGAGACATCATACACGTATGATGTCTTTTCTTGAAATGTTGGTCTTTTTGTGCAAAGAATGCTTTGTGCTAGTGCCCTAAGCCCTGCTAACTAGTTTTCAACTTAAAAAGTCATCAGTTTAGCTAAAAAGCCCCCTTATAGGCATTTCAGTCTCCGAAGTCGTCTTTTTGCCTTGGAGTTGAATTTCTTCAACTTTTCTTCTTGAGAGTTGCATTTCCAGCTCATTGGATATGTTGTGAAGCCATCCAGTTGGTTGGACTTGACTTTGGCTCCCCGTTCTCCATCTTTCTCCATTTGGTTGCCTGAAAGCGTCTTTTTCACCATCGGTAAGTGAATCAGCTTTCTTTTGGGTTTTGCTTGCAAACATAAGTCATCCATGTATAGTTGAAACTGCTCGTGAAGTTTCATCTCATTCGGTCGTCAATTTCAGCCGTTATGCCAAAATGACGCTTTGTGTGTCCACAGCCGACGAATCGGTTGTTCCGACCTACTTTTGGTGATCCAAACCCGGAGATACTCCATGGTTGCATTGCCCTCGATGTTGTTAAGCTTCTTGAGAAGTTTTGTGTCGTTCCGACAACTTTTTTCTATTTGCCTCTTGCAGGCTCTGTTGACCTAGGGTTTTTCCAGTCGTTCTTTCTCGAACTTTGAGTGCTAGAAACTCATCTCCTATACTAGGGTAACCCACCTCTAAGTTCTTGCAAGGTTTGGTTAGGCGGTTGTGCCCCTACCTAGCGTTCCTCCCCATTCCCCGTCTGCTCTTGTTTCTTGGTTTTGGTGAGTTTTCGCGACAAAAGTTAACGATAAGCATCAAAAGCTTATGGCAACGAGTCTACCTCTCATGTCTGGTGTCCTTTGAGCTCCCGTAGCAGTCGTAGAAGGCGGTAGAAGGTCGGATGCTCCTGTGTGCTCTTTGCTCTCTCCAAGAAGGTAATAGTGGAAATGAGCTTGATAGTGAAGTGAAAAATACTTAACTTCGGGCTTCCCGGATCACTTGTTACCAAATTTGACATGTGCTCCTATCTCGTCGTGAAATGCACTTTAGGATTTGAAATTTCTCAATTTGGACTCCGTTTGACCTGTTTCTGAGAAATCTGTCCACTTTGCCAAAATTCTGTCATTTCGGGCTTTCCGCAACTTTTTGAGAATTGTACCCCATTTTTACCATGGGTTGCCCTTGTCATTAGGATCATCACCGTCTATTCTTTTCTTTTTTCCGATCTCATTTCACCTGCTTTTTTATGTTTCTTTTATTTTTATTAAGAAAATCATAAAAAATAAAGGAAAATAGCAAATTGAAGCCAAAAAATTCCAAACATACACGATAAATAGCTGGTAACCCTGTGTATATGAATATACACTTCTTTGTGATTTCTGGACTTGGATTACCACTTTTTAGCTCCAAAAACACTCTTATTTAGTGATATTTACACATCTAGAGACCCAAATTCATCATTTGATCTCTTCTTGTTGCAAAACAAGGTATATAAGGGCATAAATATTATCAATATCCGCAATCAAACATAAAAAATTGCAAAATCATGTAAGACACTGCCCTTGCAATATAATTTTTGTTTTTTTTTGTTTTTTCCGCTTGTAGCTCCTTTGTAGCTCCTGTATACCTCCCCCCCTCCTAGTCTGAGTCCTCCCGGACGACTATGAAGTGTCTGTGGGTGAAGCATTGTAGTTGTTTTGGTCATAAGTTCCCAATGCAATTGTAGAGCGACGATACAACATTCTTTCCAATAAAGCTGCTCTTTGTTTGATTGAAGGATTGGTGGTCGGGTTTTGGGTTGGTTTTGGCACTTCGGTAGTAGAATCAGTAGATGGATTCTTCGTTACCTTGTTGTCTTTTTTCACAATCCAAATCTGCTTCCGCTTTGCTTGTGCTTGCCACAAACTCTTTGCGACCCAAACCTGCTTTGTTCTGTGTGTTGATTTCCTCTCCTTGAAATACCTAGGAGTTTCCGTTGATTGTATTGAAGGGAGTTCCTGTTTACAAATCTTTGGGATCCAAATTTGCTTGCTATAGCTTTGTGCCGTCATGAACTTCTTTGGAATCCAGATCTGTTTCACTGTCCTTGATTGTCGGGGATCACTCTGTTGTCTGGTATTGAAGACTCTGTTTGTGTTTTCTGGCACCACCTTTTTTGGTCTCCATACCAACTTTGACTCCGTTTTTTCCCAAGGTTGAGCTGTTATATTATTGCTTGTCTTCCTTATCCAATGTTGAGAATTCCTCGTCGAAGAGTAATCCGGTTGTATAGAAACTTTTGGTTGCCATTGCTTCTTCTTTTTCTCTGTTTGTTGTTTGCCCTTGTCCGTGGATTCTTCCTTTGGAGTTGGCTCTTCTCCTTTGGTGAACTTAACTGATTGACTTTCACCTTCGTATTTGATAAACACTGAATTAGAACTCCAGTCAATCATTGCATTATATTGCTTCTGCCATGGTTGTCCTAGCAATAATGGATGTTGTGTAGCTTGGTCTTCAACCACGTAAAACATATGAGGATACACATACTAGTTAATCTGTATATGTAAAACTGTGCATCCGACAGTTTTGATTGAATTCTCAGAGTAACTCTTTAACTCTTGCTTGGCAGTTTGTAGTTTAGTGTCATTTGTCAATTGTCTATACAAACTGAGTGAAAGTAGGTTAGCTTGAGCTCCTGAATCCAATAGTGCTCTGGCTTTGATTTGGTTGGTTCCTACTTTGCATTCAATGATGGGTTCTTCTTTGTCATTATCCATTTCTGTTATACTGACTGCGTTTATTCGTATTGCTCCTTCATTGCGCTGTTTCTGACGCAGTAGTCTTCTTTTCTCCATTCTTTCCTTCGCCTCGGCTTGCGCTTCCTCCTCAATCTTTTTCTTTTTCTGGACACGCAGCTTTTCTTGATGTATTTTGAGAAGCATGTCTTGTGTTAGCGGCAACAGATACTTTTTCACTCTGCATCCACTAATCCAATTGGGCATTTCTTCTCCGTCTAATGTAGCAAGCTTGACGGCTCCACTTGGTGATAGATCTTTAATCACCAGAGGTCCCATCCCTCGCTTTTTAAGCTTCTTAGCATGCTGTTTCAGAGTGTAAACTAGGACATAGTCCCCAACCTTAAACTCTTTAGTCCGCACATGCTTATCAAAAAATTCCTTTTGTCGCCTTTTTTGAGCGTAGATAGAAGCTACTGCTTTTAGGCGAAGCTCATCTAGCTTTTCCAGGTCATCTATTCTATCAGAAAGCTCGTGCCCTGTCCACTCTAGATCCTTAGCCACCCTTAAGGTTGAAATCAAGAATTCTATTGGTAAGATAGCATTTAGCCCAAAAACCATGTTATATGGGGTCGTTCCTATTGATGTTTTATATGCTACCCTATATGCCCATAATGTTGAATGCAACTTCTGGTCCCAGTCAGTTCTCGACTCAGATACAATCTTCGTAAGGACCGTGCATATGGTTTTGTTTGTTGCTTCAGCTTGTCCGTTTGCTTGTGGATGATACGGGGCTGATTTCCTATGGATTACCATGAATTCATCTAGAAGGATCTCTATCACTTCATTTATGAAATGTGTGCCTCGATCACTCACAATTTCTATTGGCAATCCATATCGTACAAAGACGTATTCATATAGAAATTGTGCCGTGGTCCTGGCATCTGCTTTTTGAGTTGCCTTTGCTTCGACCCACTTTGTTAGATAGTCTGTAGCCACAATGATGTATTGTGCATGAGTCTTATATGCAGGAGGTGAAATGGGTCCGACATAATCAATCCCCCATTTTGCAAAAGCTCTTGCCCCCATCATTGGTCTAAGCGGCATATCATCTCTTTTAAGTGGTACTTTGGTCCGCTGACAGTCATCACACCTTTTAACGTATTCCTCAGCGTCCATATGTAATGTTGGCCACCATATTCCTGCGGCTAAGACAAGTTTTGCTGTCTTATCACCTGAGAAATGGCCTCCACCTACTCCTCCATGAGCTTGCTCTAGGATTATCACATACTCAGACTCTGATGCGCAAATCCTAAGCTGGTTGTCTTTACCTCTCTTATAGAGTTGATCTCCTATTAAAGCGTAATCTCTAGCTTCTGTCTCTACAGATTTCTGACGAGCTTTTGACGTTCCTTCTGGGAAAGTTCTATTTGTGAGATATTCAACAATATACTGACTCCATTCTGGAGCGATCATTATCTGATATAATGTCGAATACTCGGCTGGCGGTTTTGATGAACATACAATACATACAGTGACATATTCATGTACGCTTTCTTTCATTCCTGGCCAATAGACTCCCAATTGTAACAAATTCCTATATGTGTTCCTTCTTGAACAATGAAATGCACATTCCTGAACATGTGCTTCGCGCAGATATATACTATATTCCTCAGGATTGATGCATAGTCGTAAAACATGATCATTTCCCAATTGATACAACCTTCCTGCAACCAATTGAAGATTCTTGGATTGCTGAATAGCAATATGTTTCAGGTTGTATTCTCTTCTATCGAACTCTCCTCCATAGGTTAATAGGTTAACGACATTTTGAGACCACTTAGGTATCATTTCTATGTTGAACAAGTACGCGTCTGGCATGTCGTCATCTACTCCTATAGGGTCTTCTCCATTCGTCAATCGCGAAAGATGATCAGCTCTAAGATGTGTTTTTCCTTTCTTTACTACTACCGTGAAGTCGAATTCCAGTAAGATAATGAACCATCTCACTATTCTCCCGGTATTGCATGGTTTATTCACTAGGTAGAGCAAGGCTTGGTGATCCGTAAAAAACACAAACTTGTTGGCTAGAAGATAATGCCGAAATTTCTTCACAGCATAGATCATTCCTAATCCTTCTCGCTCTGTTGTGGTGTAATTCTTCTCTGCATGGTTGAGCTGTCGACTGGCGTAACAGATAGGAAAATCCATGTTTCCTTCTTCTGGCTGAGCCAGAATGCATCCTATTGCATATGCCGAAGCATCTATGTGCACATGGAATATCTTCTCCCAATCTGGTGATTTCAAGACTGGAGCAGTAATGAGTGCCTCTTTCAATTTCTTGAATGATTCCTCACACTCCTCTGTCCATTCAAAGTTCACTATTAGCCTGTAAAGTGGTTGGCCTATTATAGCGTACATGTAAATGAATCGTCTATAATATCCACAATGTCCCATAAAGCTCTGTACTTGTTTCGCATTGGTTGGTCTAGGCATATCCACTATAACTTTTATCTTCTCTAAATCCGTGGATATTCCGTTTTGTGAGACAATATGTCCCAGAATTCTGCCCTGTCGGACCATAAACACACATTTCTCAGGATTGAGACAAATGCGATATGTCCTACATTTCTCAAATACTTTTCTTAGGTGTTCTAGATGCTCATCTCTCAGTAGAGAATGTACACATAAGTCATCCATGTATATTTCGAGAAACAACCTTAAGTATTCTTTGAAAGCATGCGTCATCAGCCTCTGGAAGGTTGCGGGAGCATTGGTTAGACCAAAAGGCATAACCCGATAAGCATAAATTCCCCACTCCGTTGCAAAAGCTGTTTTATGTTGATCTTCCAGTGCTATGGCTAGCTGGTTATATCCTGAAAAACCATCAAGAAAGGAGTATGCTGTTTTCCCTGATACACGCTCTAGAACATGATCAGTTATCGGCAGGGGATAATTGTCCCTGATTGTTGCAGCATTCACTTTCTTTAAGTTGACACACACTCGGAGTTTTCCGTTCTTCTTAGGTACTACCACAATCGGAGATACCCAATCGGTGTGTTCAATCTCGTATATGAATTCAGCTTCCATTAGCTTATCTATCTCTTCCTTGATTCGCTTAGCAAAAGTATCATTATATGTGTATGGTCTCTGTCTGCTAGGCTTTGCGTCTTGTTTCAGTGGGATTGAGTGTTGGCATATCGATGGGTCAACTCCCTTTAAGTCCTTATAAGACCATGCAAACACATCCCTATACTCTCTGAGAAGACTCAAAAGTCTCTCTTCCTCGCCTGGAGACAAATCTGTGGCTATGTACACCGGTCTAGGCGTCTCACCTGGAGCTGCTAAATCAACTTTTTTTGCATCCTCCGGTCCGTCATAAGATTCGTTCTCCTTCCTCTCTCGAATAGGTGGGGTTAATATCACCTTCCTATCCTCTATTGTGAATTTCCTATAGTGAGAGGGAACATCCATGTTTTCCTTGATTTTGACGTTTTCGTCCTCTCCACTCTCAATTTCTGTCGTCCAAACTTCCTTCAGAGTTTTCTTGAGCTCTCTGTACTTGTTTCTACGTTCTAACTTGGACTCCGTGTATTCTCTGTTGCGCTTGTTCTTTTCTGATTTTTCTGTTTCAGTTTTCGTTCCATTCTTTTGAACTTGATTTCTTGAGCCTCTTTTGTCTTTTGTAAGCTCTTTTGATCACTGCCTCTCATTCTTCCAGAAATCTTATCCTTAACACAATCTTCAGCCTTTACTAGCATTAGGAATTGATTTTTTCCTCTTATTCTAGGCATCGGATTGGTTCTAACCCCTTTTGTTTTTTTCTTTGCTCTATAGTGTTTCTGGCGTTGTTTAGTTTGGTTCGGAAAATCATAAAATCGGACATCCGTTATAGTTTCTTCGTTTCCGCTTGAATTGTCCGTTGACTCGTTGTCTGCTTCATTTCCCCACTCTGGATGATTGGGAATGTCGTGAAACACCTCTTCTTCATCTTCCTTTTCCAGTGTATCGTTCTTTTCAGTTTCTTTTTCGAGTACAGTTCTCAACATGAAATACGGAACCACGTCGTACCCGTCCTTGTCGCAAAATTTCGTTGTGGGACCATCCGGAATTGCACAAACATCTAGGGTTGCTAGAATGTGTGTCCATTCTAATGGTTCAAATGTGTCCTCTGGAAAGGGTTCTCTTACATAAGTTTCGTCTTCGATAGCCCTGTCTAAAACACATTCTTCTCGTTTCAGACTTCCACATTTCGAAGCTCCACACATCCATAACTCCTTGGGTTTACCTAACCAAGCTGGAAATTCGGATCCCGCCAAAGTAGCTGAATCAAACTCCTCCACCGGTGTTCGGTTCACATCTTTGTAGCTATGGTCTTTCAGGTTCACACGTGTAGTGGTTTCCATATTTCTCAGGTATATGTGATCGTAGCCCCAATCTTGGACCATTTTCAACTGTCTCATGAATGGTCTTCCCAATATGATATCATAGTTATTCTCCTTGGCAAAATCGACAATAGCAAAAGTATGTTCGTATTCAATGCCGCAAGAAGTCACTACAACTTTCTCTAATAACCCCATAGGTTTCTCCATGTGTCCATCTGCTAATTGGAGTTTCAACCTAGTCTTCCTTATTGCTGGTTTCCCCCATTTTTTCCAGATTTCTTTTGTAGCAATGGCTACCCCAGCTCCGCTGTCTAGTATTGCCATCGTGTTCACTCCTTGGAATTCAACTGGTAAGGTTGTATTCCCCTCTTCACCTTCGCAATACTCTCCGACCTTGTTTAAGGGTACAGGCTTAGCGTTCTTTTGTGGCTTGCTCAGCTCCTCTATGCTCTCTTGCAATCTCGATGTTGGATCTTTTATCCCGAATTTCTCCAAGCATTTTCCTACAGTGGTCCACATATGTGGTCTTAGCCTCAAAAGCTCAGCTAGAGTGATAGTGCATGTCACTGGTGTTGACAAAATCTCTATCAATCCTTGCGAGTCCATGACTTTTTCTGATGAGATTTTTCGTGAGGGAAGTGCTCTAATCTCGGATTTTGCTTCATACTCTCCTAAGTATGAAGGTAAGGTTTTCAGTGAATGAGGTTTGCTCTCCATTGTTCTAACAGAGCCCCCATCTCCCCAGTAAGATTGCAGATCCAAGTCCACTTGAGATCCTGCCTCAAATTCCACTATGGGAGGATTCCTGATGTCCTTTTCCCAATTTGTCTGATTAGCTTGGCAACTTAGCTCGTTTGCAAAGTTTGCCTCTCTCACTTGTTTCCAAAATTCATTGTAATCCTCATCTTTTCCGTAAATCCTCTGTATGACTGGATGAAAACTCTCTATCTCCTGATCGGTTGTGTTCAACACTATGCGGTCATCCTTGTGTGTATTTTCAGGCTTTTGTGCACTGGGAGTCTTTTCAGCTACCCGTGAAACGATAGTCTCTTGCTGAATTGGGTTTTCCTTTCCACAATTCATTGTTTCTTTTGGTGGTTCTAATAAGGCTTGTGCAGTCTCGATCATTCTCTGGCACATTTCAAGTCTCTGCTTTTCCAATTCCGCGTTTGGGTATGTCATCCACCTCTGTTCTTGTGTTTGGTTGTTCTTTAACCTAGCTTCGTAAGCTCTCATCAGTGCGTCCAATGGTTCGTGTACTTTGTCGACTAGCACTGATCCCCCTGAGCTTAAGCTCGTTGTTTCTTTGATACTCTTTTGTTTCGTTCTTTCGGGCTCATCTCTCGTTTCCCGTTTTGACTCTCAAGTTTTTCTAATCTAGCTTTAGTTTGCTTTAGTTCCTCAGCTAGAATAGCGTCTTCACGTTCTTTTCTCAACTTCATGCGTGCTTTTCTAGCTTTCCATGTGTTTTTCTGACTCCGCGGTCCTTGACTAACCACTTCAGTCGCTAACTTTCCATTCTCAGGTTCTCTAGTGGTTTTCTTAGCTTGAGCTCTAGTAACAACTTGCGTTGGTATCAGAGTTTCATTTTCAGACCCACTGCTGGTAGGAATAGTTTCTAGCATATTCAATGTCGTCTTTTGCACTTTGTTTGGATTCTTTGAACAATCCTCAATGAAGTGAGTAACCCCACACTCAGTGCAATAAGCGTTAATTCTAATGATTTCCGTATGTGGGCAAACATTCATCACATGGTCACCTCCACACTTGTAACAGGGTCCTAGTGCTGGTCTTGGTCCCATTTGATTCGTCCTTTGTGGATAGGATGGTCTTTGTCCTGTTAACCCTCCATGAGCTATGAACATCAATGTTCTTGCGTCCAAATTGTATCTCTCTTCATCAGAAGCACTTGTAATCGTTGTTATTCCAACATTCCCAATCATGCCCCATGGTTCTTGTTGTTTGGGTTCTTCTGGTGGGTAATACATAGTTGGAGACATGTGTGCACCAGATTCTTCATAATAGGCTTGAACAGGCACTAAGGCTTGTTCTTCCTGATTCTCTAAGGTTGGTGCATATCTAATGCCCACTGGTCTTGCTCCTGGTAAAGGTGGTTGTTGTCCCAATACCGGTTGCGGTCTTTCTATCCCCATAGGTCCTGGTACATTTCCCGTTGGGTATCGAGGTACTGGATGTATCTGAGGTGGTGCTAATTGAGCAGGAGGTGCATACTGGCGCTCCCTTACATACCCTTTGTTGTAATAACACTCCTCTGTTGGATGATTTGTCCATTTTTGTTCAATAGCACACCATTTCAGTGTTTTTGGCAATGGTTTTTGGTATGGTGCCATCCTTTTTAGAGCATCTTCTATCATTTGCTCTACATTTGGCATGGTTGTTGTTTGAACATTCTTTTTAGTGGTAGTCTCGCTCGCTACGGAGGAGGAGCTACTGGATGCAAAATCTGTATCCGCTGACACCTCTCCATAAACCGTACAGTTATCCACTAAGTACAATGCCTCTCTCGTTACTTGCTCGAAACTTGTACAAGCTTTCAAGTGCAAGTCCTTCTTGAGAGTGTCGTTCCTCAGTCCCTCAATAAAGAGAACAGATAGTCTGTCATCTTGTGGTCGTTCACGTACTGGACATCTCTCAATGTATTGTTTGAAGCGAAGTGAAGCTTCCTTCACTTTTTCGTGTTCTCTCTGTTTAAAAGCATATATTTGTGAGACCGTATTGTGCTTAATCCCTCGTTTTGAGAATTCCTCAGCAAACTCTCTTAGCAAATGGTCAATGTCATGGAATCCCCCTATGTTCATTGGTTGAAACCATGTCAATGCAGTACCTTCTAGAGTAAGACCAAATCCCTCGTATTGTGTATGGAAATCTGTTATCTGCTCAGCTCTTAAGACTTGCTTAAAGAGTGACACATGTGCATACGGATCTCCTGAACCACCATACTTCTTTGGCATACACTTGGCTACTTGAGATGGTCTCATACGTCTATGATCTGCTACCAATCTCATTGCTCCTGTGTCTCGGCTAAAGCTTTCTCTAGCATCATGGACTTCATGGGTTACCCTTGTCGGTTCCTCTGCCCTGAATCTACTACTGGGAGGTAAATGTGATGGTTCCGCTTCAAACCTTGGACCTGGAGTGGTATAGGTGGGGATTGGAACTGCACTACCTCGATTCGTCTCCATTGACTCTCTGGAATGTAATGATCCCATTGGTCCGAGCTTCGAGTCCCAAGGTTGACTGAAAGAGTCAGCAACCTGAGTTCTTTGTCCTCCTGTTGTCATTGAGTTTTGCACTCCAGTTGTTGGTGCTGGTCTATGTGAGCTAGAAGTAACATAATACTGATGTAGTGGTCCCCCAAAGTATGTATATCCTTCTAATTCTTTCTTGCCCATTGTTGAGTATTGCCTGCCATACTTATCGTAAGCGGCAATTTTCACTTCCGATCCCTCTGTGTAGGTAAAGACATAGAGTCTTTTTTTGTCTGTCAACTCTCCGGTGTAGGGTTCTTCACATCTATAATAGAGATCTTGCTCCCCATTATTATATTTGTATAGCCCCACATAGATGTTATCAGTGTTGATCCTTGTAGTTTCATTCTCTCTTCTTAACCTCGCATTAGGGAAGTTCATTATTGGTGCTTTCTCCTCGAGTTCTTCATCTATTTTGGCTTTGGTGCCCATCAATCCCCACTTGTCCACAATGTTAGGGTTTAGGACTACCAAGTACATGGTACCCTCGTCATCTAGATATCTATCTCCGCTATAGATCACAGGCACTAAGTCCTTGAACTCACTAGGTCTCTCTTCTATCTTTACACAATAGCGGTCCATTCCATCTTTGTAGATCTTGGTACCTTGCTCATTGTCGTACTGGTATTTTATGAACAATAGCTTCATGGTGGCGGAAGGGTTTGATGATCCTGCTGCCATATTTTCTCTGTTGTTTAGGTTCAAGTGTTCCAAGTTTTCGGTGAAAATCTCGTAAGATCTCTCCGAAGAAGTATCAGAGACACTTCCTTCAAAGATCGGCTCTAATGGTTGCACCCAACTTTGGTTTACACTTCCCTCGGTTGATATGACACTTGCTGGTTCCCCTTGTTTTGGTTGATTATTCCGGAGATTCTTGCCCGATCTCAAATTCATCAATTCCCTTGAAGGACTTTAACTTTTCCGTCTCGGCAATTTGTTTTCCCAGGTTTTTGTGGTCAGAATTGATCCAAACTGATTGATACTTTGTCAATTGTTTAATCTTGTCAGTTGGACAACTTCTGTTTCATGAGGTGAGAATTTTGTCGCAGTTATGCTGAAAAAGACATTATACGCGTATGATGTCTTTTTTCACAGATTTTGACTATTTTGGTTATGCTCACTCTCAGTGGCCCCTTTATGCTCTGTTCACTCACAAAATTCAGTTTGAACTCTGTTTGAGCAAGTTATGGCTAGTTCAGGCTTTTCTTGGCAATTTTCTGCTTTTGACTTGTTTTTGGGTCAATTGTTATCCAAATGGGATGAAACTTGAAATATAACCTCTAGACAGCTATTACAATGGATCTGTGTTAGCAAAGTATCAAAATATGTCCAAAATTAGGTCAAAGACATCATACGCGTATGATGTCTTTTTCATCAATTTGGGTCCAAACTTGATATTTATGCTTCCTACAGTGCCTGTAACAATCTTGTCAGGTCAGATATAAAAAATAAGCAGTGGATGTGCCAAAAGACATTATACGCGTATGATGTCTTCTGTCCCAGATTTTGACTATTTTTGGTTTTAAGCCTTCTCCAATGTTTATAATTGAGTTTCAAGTGTTTTTGTCAGGTTTGAATGTAAAAACAAGATTTGAATCCAAAATTTCCTATTCTTTGCGTTTCTTGGACTCCGACTTGTCTTTTTGGGTTTCTTTGAGTGTTAATGCTCTTGTTTTAAGTTGATCTTAGGGTAAAACCCCCCTTCTAAACACTCTGGCAATGTCAAATTTTCAATTTTAGTTTCTGTTTAGGTCCTAAGACATCATACGCGTATGATGTCTAAAGTTGCAGATTTCCAGTTTTTCAGCACAGAACTCTTCCAATAGCTCTTTTAAGTGCTCAGCAACAATCAGTTACACAGAAAATTTTTCTGAACTTTGTTTATTGCATATTTCACTACCAAAGCGACTTTTTCAGTGATCTAACATGCAATCAAACACATCAAGCAAATAGAACACCAATTGATAGCTCTAGATCAGGATCAAATCAGGCCCTACCTAAACTACTTCTAATCATAAAATGGATTTTTTGCCATTGAAAATATAAAGAGATTTACTACCACACAAGGAGTAGCAAATGCTTTTTATGTCAACAACCACTTAAACACCATAAAAAACAATCTAATCTAAGCTAAACTTAAAATACTGTCAACACGGAAGACCCAGGAATACCCCACTTCCTAGTATCTCTCGAGACCTTCGGAGTCCACCACTCCTAGATCTTTTCTAACTAAAGTATACAAAGTAGTTTATACGACTCACCTCGTAGGATTAGTCTAAGGTCACCTACTTAGGGCTCTCGTCCCCGGCAGCGGCGCCAAATGTTAAGGCGGTTACGCCGCTAGCGGAAGCTAAATAGCGAGAACTCAACCAACAACAGAATTTGTTAGACGAGGACGGAGCTTGACCCGCAGCCGCATGGAAACAACTAGGTGGGTGTCAAATCACCTACTCAACCTTCTAATGACAATCACTACTAAGGAAATCAAATCTAAGTTCTAAAATACGCAAGTGACTGAAATCCGTACTACGAACGAATGCTATACGAAACAGGATCTAGAATCATTGAATCGATCTCAAACTCAAGGGGAAGTCTATACACTAGGTAAGAACAACACCCTAAATACTTGAACTGCAAAATCAACCTATAACCACTCCGTGCGGCAAACGCGTATGAAGACAGGCCGAAAAGTACAGGTGACCGAAACTTGACCCCGATTGTACTAATGTGTAGCTCTACTCGTTGTGGTTCTATAGATATGCTGCACGCTCTATTCTGACACACGAGTTGGAAGAAAACTCACACCGAAGCTCGTAGGAACTTACCACACGTAGAAGCCGATAGCGCGCACTCTTGGTATCTATGCGTAGCTCTCACCGTTGCTAACACAATGGCGGTGTCGCTTCTCCAATGGCGGCCTCGTAGCTCGCGTAGCAAGAAGATAAGACTCTCTCTCTCTCTCTCTCTCTCTCTCTCTCTCTCTCTCTCAGACACAGTCACGGCGCTCAAAAACTCACTTTGATTAATAATTGAATCTCCTTTAGGTTACAAAACTTTGGCTTATATACCTCAGCCTTGGAGGTGAGAACATCTCTAACTATTTACATCAACAGGTGAAATTACTTCGGGATTACAAGCTGGAAACTCAATCGAGTCCCGTTACTTAATGAATGGCTCAAATCAAAATTAATGTCGGAAAGACATTTATTACAATCAATGGTTACAAAATGATGGGTGTGAGCAAAAATGTGGGTGTGATCCTCTGCTGGCTCAACACCATGTAAAACCTATCATGGTCACTCCAAGTGGTGAGAAAGAATAACCTTTAAGATAAAGCCTTATAGGTTGGACAAGTGGTGGACCTTAACACCCAAATATTCTTAATATAATGACATAGAGTGAAAAAGTGGTGAATCTTGAGACAAAACCACTCATGCTACTAACGATAATAGCTTGGACAAGTGGTGGACCTTGAACTTAAACCCCCCATGTTTGAATAGACTTAGCTTTGACAAATGGTGGAGCATCGTTCTCTCCATGTTTCAATGGAGCCTAGATTGGACAAGTGGTGGACCTTTGTTTCTCTCTATGTTTCAATAGAGTTAGCTTGGACAAGTGGTGGACCTTGGAACCAAACCCCCATGTAAAACCTATCATGGTCACTCCAAGTGGTGAGAAAGAATAACCTTAATGATATATCCTTATAGGTTGAACAAGTGGTGGACCTTAACACCCAGATATTCTTAATATAATGGCATAAAGTGGATAAGTGGTGAATCTTGAGATCAAACCACTCAGGCTACTACCAATAATAGCTTGGACAAGTGTTGGACCTTGAATGTAAACACCTCATCTATGACATATCATGGGTTTAATGTTTTTCGATGGAGCCTAGCATCTTGAAGACATGGTGCAGCTTGCTTCTCGTCATGCTTCAATGGAGCTTATCTTGGACAAATGGTGGAGCATCCTTCTCTCCATATTGTTTCAATGGAGCCTAGCTTGGACAAGTGGTGGACCTTTTCTTCTCTCTCTGTTTCAATAGAGTTAGCTTGGACAAGTGGTGGACCTTGGAACCAAATCCCCATGTAAAACCTATCATGGTCACTCCAAGTGGTAAGAAAGAATAACCTTTAAGATATAGACTTATAAGTTGGACAAATTGTGGACCTTAACACCCACATATTCTTAATATAATGACATAGAGTGAAAAAGTGGTGAATCTTGAGGCAAAACCACTCATGCTACTAGAGATAATAGCTTGGACAAGTGGTGGCCCTTGAATGTAAACCCCCCATGTACAAAATATCGTGGGTTTAAGGTATTTCGATGAAGCCTAGCATCTTGGAGACATGGTGCAGCTTGCTTCTCTTCATGTTTCAATGGAGTCTATCTTGGACAAATAGTGGAGCATCCTTCTCTCCATGTTTCAATGGACCCTAGCTTGGACAAGTGGTGGACCTTGGAACCAAACCCCCATGTAAAACCTATCATGGTCACTCCAAGTGGTGAGAAAGAATAACCTTTAAGATATAGCCTTATAGGTTGGACAAGTGGTGGACCTTAACACCCAAATATTCTTAATATAATGACATAGAGTGAAAAAGTGGTGAATCTTGAGATAAAACCACTCATGCTACTAGCAATAATATCTTGGACAAGTGGTGGACCTTGAACGTAAACCCCCCATGTTTCAATAGACTTAGCATCGACAAATGGTGGAGCATCGTTCTCTCCATGTTTCAATGGAGCCTAGCTTGGACAAGTGGTGGACCTTTGTTTCTCTCTATGTTTCAATAGAGTTAGCTTGGACAAGTGGTGGACCTTGGAACCAAACCCCCATGTAAAACCTATCATGGTCACTCCAAGTGGGAAGAAAGAATAACCTTTAAGATGTAGCCTTATAGGTTGGACAAGTGGTGGACCTTAACACCCACATATTCTTAATACAAGTGGTGAATCTTGAGACCAAACCACTCAGGTTACTAGCAATAATAGATTAGACAAGTGGTGGACCTTGAATGTAAACCCCTCATCTACGAAATATCGTGGGTTTAATGTATTTCGATGGAGCCTAGCATCTTGGAGACATGGTGAAACTTGCTTCTCGTCATGTTTCAATGGAGCCTATCTTGGACAAATGGTGGTGCATCTTTGTCTCCATGTTTCAATGGAACCTAGCTTGGACAAGTGGTGGACCTTTGTTTCTCTCTATGTTTCAATAGAGTTAGCTTGGACAAGTGGTGGAGCTAGGAACCAAACTCCCATGTAAAACCTATCATGGTCACTCCAAGTGGTAAGAAAGAATAACCTTTAAGATGTAGCCTTATAGGTTGGACAAGTGGTGGAACTTAACACCCACATATTCTTAATAAAAGTGGTGAATCTTGAGACCAAACCACTCAGGCTACTAGCAATAATAGCCTGGACAAGTGGTGGACCTTGAATGTAAACCCCTCATCTACGAAATATCGTGGGTTTAATGTATTTCGACGGAGCCTAGCATGTTGGAGACATGGTGCAGCTTGCTTCTCGTCATGTTTCAATGGAGCCTATGTTGGACAAATGGTGGAGCATCCTTCTCTCCATGTTTCAATGGAGCGTAGCTTGGACAAGTGGTGGACCTTTGTTTCTCTCTATGTTTCAATAGAGTTAGCTTGGACAAGTGGTGGACCTTGGAAACAAACCCCCATGTAAAACCTATCATGGTCACTCCAAGTGGTAAGAAAGAATAACCTTGAAGATGTAGCCTTATAGGGTTGACAAATGGTGGACCTTAACACCCACATATTATTAATATAATGACATAGAGTGGAAAAGTGGTGAATCTTGAGACCACACCACTCAGGCTACTACCAATAATATCTTGGACATGTGTTGGACCTTGAATGTAAACCCCTCATCTACGACATATCGTGGGTTTAATGTTTTTCGATGGAGCCTAGCATCTTGGAGACATGGTGCAGCTTGCTTCTCGTCACGTTTCAATGGAGCCTATCTTTGAAAAATGGTGGAGCATCATTCTCTCCATGTTTCAATGGAGCCTAGCTTGGACAAGTGGTGGACGTTTGCTTCTCTCTCTGTTTCAATAGAGTTAGCTTGGACAAGTGGTGGAGCTTGGAACCAAACCCCCCTGTAAAACCTATCATGGTCACTCCAAGTGGTAAGAAAGAATAACCTTTAAGATGTAGACTTATAGGTTGGACAAGTGGTGGACCTTAACACCCACATATTCTTAATATAATGACATAGATTGGAAAAGTGGTGAATCTTGAGACAAAGCCACTCATGCTACTAGAGATAATAGCTTGGACAAGTATTGGCCCTTGAATGTAAACCCCCCATGTACAAAATATCCTGGGTTTAAGGTATTTCGATGAATCCTAGCATCTTGGAGACATGGTGCAGCTTGCTTCTCTTCATTTTTTGATGGAGCCTATCTTGGACAAATGGTGGAGCATCCTTCTCTCCATGTTTCAATGGACATAGAGTGAAAAAGTGGTGAATCTTGAGACAAAACCACTCATGCTACTAGCGATAATAGCTTGGACAAGTGGTGGACCTTGAATGTAAATCCCCCATGTTTCAATAGACTTAGCTTCGACAAATGGTGGAGCGTCGTTCTCTCCATGTTTCAATGGAGCCTAGCTTGGACAAGTGGTGGACCTTTGTTTCTCTCTATGTTTCAATAGAGTTAGCTTGGACAAGTGGTGGACCTTGGAGCCAAACCCCCATGTAAAACCTATCATGTTTACTCCAAGTGGTGAGAGAGAATAACCGTAATGATATATCCTTATAGGTTGGACAAGTGGTGGACCTTAACACCCAGATATTCTTAATATAATGGCATAGAGTGAAAAAGTGGTGAATCTTGAGAGCAAACCACTCATGCTACTAGCGATAATAGGTTGGACAAGTGGTGGACCTTGAATGTAAACCCCCCATCTACGAAATATGGTGGGTTTAAGGTATTTAGATGGAGCCTAGCATCTTGGAGACATGGTGCACCTTGATTCTCTTCATGTTTCAATGGAGCCTATCTTGGACAAATGGTGGAGCATCCTTCTCTTCATGTTTCAATGGACCCTAGCTTGCACAAGTGGTGGACCTTTGCTTCTCTCTATGTTTCAATAGAGTTAGCTTGGACAAGTGGTGGACCTTGGAACCAAACCCCAATGTAAAACCTATCATGGTCACTCCAAGTCATGAGAAAGAAAAACCTTTAAGATATAGCTTTATAGGTTGGACAAGTGGTGGACCTTAACACCTTGATATCCTTAATATAATGACATAGAGTGATAAAGTGGTGAATCTTGAGACAAAACCACTCATGCTACTAGCGATAATAGCTTGGACAAGTGGTGGACCTTGAACGTAAACCCCCCATGTTTCAATAGAGTTAGCTTCGACCAATGACGGAGCATCCTACTCTCCATGTTTAAATGGAGCCTAGCTTAGACAAGTGGTGGAATTTTGCTTCTTTCTATAATTCAATAGAGTTAGCTTGGACAAGTGGTGGACCTTGGAACCAAACCCCCATGTAAAACCTATCATGGTCACTCCAAGTGGTAAGAAAGAATAACCTTTAAGATGTAGCCTTATAGGTTGTACAAGTGGTGGACCTTAACACCCACATATTCTTAATATAATGACATAGAGTGGAAAAGTGGTGAATCTTGAGACCAAACCACTGAGGCTACTACCAATAATAGCTTGGACACGTGTTGGACCTTGAATGTAAACCCCTCATCTACGACATATCGTGGGTTTAATGTTTTTCAATGGAGCCTAGCATCTTGGAGACATGGTGCAGCTTGCTTCTCTTCATTTTTCGATGGAGCCTATCTTGGATAAATGGTGGAGCATCCTTCTCTCCATGTTTCAATGGACCCTAGCTCGGACAAGTGGTGGACCTTTGCTTCTCTCTATGATTCAATAGAGTTTGCTTGGACAAGTGGAGGACCTTGGAACCAAACCCCTATGTAAAACCTATCATGGTCACTCCAAGTGCTGAGAAAGAATAACCTTTAAGATATAGCCTTATAGGTTGGACAAGTGGTGGACCTTAACACCCAAATATTCTTAATATAATGACATACATTGAAAAAGTGGTGAATCTTGTGACAAAACCACTCATGCTACTAGCGATAATAACTTGGACAAGTGGTGGACCTTGAACGTAAACCCCCCATGTTTCAATATACTTAGCTTCGACAAATGGTGGAGCATTGTTCTCTCCATGTTTCAATGAGCCTAGCTTGGACAAGTGGTGGACATTTGTTTCTCTCTATGTTTCAATAGAGTTAGCTTGGACAAGTGGTGGGCCTTGTAACCAAACTCCCATGTAAAACCTATCATGGTAACTCCAAGTGGTGAGAAAGAATAAAGTTTAAGATATATCTTTATAGGTTGGACAAGTGGTGGACCTTAGCACCCAGATATTCTTAATATAATGACATAGAGTGGAAAAGTGGTGAATCTTGAGACTAAACCACTCATGCTACTAGACATAATAGGTTGGACAACTGGTGGACCTTGAATGTAAACCCCCCATGTACAAAATATCATGGGTTTAAGGTATTTCAATGGAGCTGAGCATCTTGGAGACATGGTGTAGCTTGCTTCTCTTCATGTTTCAATGAAGCCTATCTTGGACAAATCGTGGAGCATCCTTCTCTCCATGTTTCAATGGACCCTAGCTTGGACAAGTGGTGGACCTTTGCTTCTCTCTATGTTTCAATAGAGTTATCTTGGACAAGTGGTGGACCTTGGAACCAAACCCCCATGTAAAACCTATCATGGTCACGCCAAGTGGTAAGAAAGAATAACCCTTAAGATATAGCCTTATAGGTTGGACAAGTGGTGGACCTTAACACCCAGATATTCTTAATATAATGACATAGAGTGAAAAAGTGGTGAATCTTGAGACCAAACCACTCATGCTACTAGCGTTAATAGGTTGGACAAGTGGTGGACCTTGCATGTAAACCCCCCATGTTTCAATAGAGTTAGCTTCGAAAAATGGTAGAGCATCCTTCTCTCCATGTTTCAATGGAGCCTAGCTTGGACAAGTGGTGGACCTTTGTTTCTCTCTATGTTTCAATAGAGTTAGCTTGGACAAGTGGTGGACCTTGGAACCAAACCCCCATGTAAAAAATATCATGGACATTTCAAGTGGTGAGAAATAATACCCTTTAAGATATACCCTTATAGGTTGGACAAGTGGTCGACCTTAACACCCAGATCTTCCTAACGTAATGACATAGAGTGGAAAAGTGGTGAATCTTGAGACCAAACCACCCATGCTATTAGAAATAATAAGTTGGACAAGTGGTGGAACTTGAATGTAAACTCCCCATGTACAAAATATCATGGGTTTAAGGTATTTCAATGGATCTTAGCATCTTGGAGACATGGTGCAGCTTGCTTCTCTTCATGTTTCAATGGAGCTTATCTTGGACAAATGGTGGAGCATGCTTCTCTCCATGTTTCAATGGACCCTAGCTTGGACAAGTGGTGGACCTTTGCTTCTCTCTATGTTTCAATAGAGTTATCTTGGACAAGTGGTGAACCTTGGAACCAAACCCCCATGTAAAACCTATCATGGTCATTCCAAGTGGTCAGAAAGAATATCCTTTAAGATATAGCCTTATAGGTTGGACAAGTGGTGGACCTTAACACCCAGATATTCTTAATATAATGACATAGAGTGGAAAAGTGGTGAATCTTGAGACCAAACCACTCATGCTACTAGTGATAATAGGTTGGATAAGTGGTGGACCTTGAATATAAACCCCCTATGTACGAAATATCATGGGTTTAAGATATTTCAATGGAGCCTAGCATTTTGGAGACATGGTGTAGCTTGCTTCTCTTCATGTTTCAATCGAACCTGGCTTGGACAAATGGTGGAGCATCCTTCTCTCCATGTTTCAATGGAGACTAGCTTGGACAAGGTGTGGCCCTTTGATTCTCTCTATGTTTCAATAGAGTTAGCTTGGACAAGTGGTGGACCTTGGAACCAGACCCCTATGTAAAACCTATCATGTGCATTCCAAGTGGTGGTAAATAATACCATTTTAGATATAGCCTTATAGGTTGGACAAGTGGTGGACCTTAACACCCATATCTTCTTAATATAATGACATAGAGTGGAAAAGTGGTGAATCTTGAGACCAAACCACTCATGCTACTAGGGAGAATAGGCTGGACAAGTGGTGGACCTTGAATTTAAACCCCACATATACAAAAGAGCGTGGGTTTAAGGTATTTCAATGGAGCCTAGCATCTCAAAGACATGGTGCATATTGCTTCTCTTCATGTTTCAATGGAGCATATTTTGGACAAATGGTGGAGCATCCTTCTCTCCATGTTTCAATGGACCCTAGATTGGACAAGTGGTGGACCTTTGCTTCTCTCTATGTTTCAATATAGTTAGCCTATATTAGACAATTAGTAGACCTCGAATCTCTCCATATTGTCTAGAGCTGAGCTTGGACAAGTGGTGGACCTTACTTCTCCCTTCCCTTAGTTTACTAGCTTAAAAGATTACTATGTATACTTGCTTAGATCTAACTTGAACAAGTGGTGGACCTTGTATTCACACAAACTTAATTCATTACAAAAAAGTATATGCTAAAATAACATTTGGTTTTTTTTTGTTTCAGGAAAGATGGCTCCAAAAAAACAGGTTGCAAGGGTTGCTGTCTCAGTTGACTATACTTGCAATGATCTTAGGAAATGGTATTTGGACATACATGGTATAGAGGGTTCACAATTTCATAAGGTGCATCTATTTATTGCCAAAAAGGAGAATGACAGCTTGTTTGAAGATGTTGGACAAGTTGTGGAAGCATCTGTCTCTATAGTTGATAGTCATCCGGAGGTGGAATGCATTGACATTCTAGTTCCAATGAATCTAGAATTTCAACTATCTCCAGGAGCATATGCATTGGAGCGCATGTTTAGAAACAAAGAAGAGACAATGTTTTCTCGAGGATGGAAGTTTGCAGAATCAAATCCAAACATCACAGCAGATCAACTTCAAAGCTCCATCATTGCCACACTACAACGAAAAAAGGTGAAAGCTTCACGACCACCATCCACAAAGAAGCAAGCAAAAGTGCAAAAAGTAGCAGCTAAGCGAACTAGTTCCATTTTGGATGTAGACAAGGCATCTTTGGCATCCTCATCAACAGAGGGTTCAATGTCAAAGATGAGAATTGTGGATCCAGATGTTTTAGAAGCTAAGGCCATGAAAGGACAAGAAAAAGATACAGGTGGAATGAATAAGTACATAAATTATTTTCCTTTCCAATATAGGGAATTTGATATCCCTATTCAAAATTGTTGGCTTGCTCCTGATCACTATAATGCACGTATTATGGATAAAAAACACGCTGAAAGTGTGTTATTTGGATTTTCACGGAGTACAACCAAGCCTGCAGCATGTGCATATTTGATGCCTGTTCGAAATGCAAAATCAAAGAAGGGGACTCCTTTGGCAGTAGAAGAGGTAGAGGAGCAAAAAATTAAAGATTATCATTATTGGATTCTTGATGGGCAGCATTCAATCTATGCTGCAAAAGTTTTGCTTCACAATGAACAAAACAACAAAGAGATATTTGAAAGACTGATTAGAGTGTATAAATTTAGAAAGGCTCGCATTGTTGTGAATGCTCCTCCATTTGTTGCAACTGCTATATCTGCCATTGCAAATGAGGAGGCTCAGGCATTGTATGTCAAGCAACCTTATAGCCAAATATTGAGACATTTACGGAGTCAATGGATCTTCTCAAGACGACCACCAAAGGCAGCAAGTGGAATTGCAGAGGGACATGCATCTCGTGCCGGATGGGATGTAAGTTATTTTCTTTGTCTTTTTGATAGTGTTTAATTAACAAATCTTGCTCAATAGTTTAATTATTTCTCTATTTATTTTTAGGCTTTTCTTCGATTGGCAAGAATGAGTGCAGCAGCAAGTTGGATTTCTAAACAGGCACACATGGTCACGTACTCTGATTTAGTTTATGATTGCTGGATAGAAATCATTGAAAAGCTAGAAGGGGAGAATAAGAAACCCCCAAAAACTGTATTTAGATATCTTTGTGGCCTTGAGGAATCAGAGGTAAAGACTATTCAAGAAGAGATTAGAGATGAGAAGATTTTACTGTCAAAGAGTGCAAAGGATGGTGATGCAACTGACATGTATGATCGAATCAAGCAGTTGAAGCAAGACAAATTGATTCAAGATGCACTTCTTGAAGGCTTCAACAATTTGAATGAGTCTTCACCATGTAAAGACTGGGAGGAGGTGGTCAAAATGTATAACATCAATGATGTTGTTTATAAAACAATTTTAATGCTATGCGAGGAATGGATCAAATCTAGTTTGACGCGTGGAACAAAGAAAATGGCTTTTTCAGATGGAGCAATAAAATACATGCAATGGGCAATTCACCTTCAAAAGGAGAAAACTGAGCCTAGAGATTTTCCATGGTCAATCTATGTGGTGAGCCTACAAATGGAAGGCAATCTCTACTTGATGCGCCACTTCAATAATAAAGTGCCTATTGGCTTATGTGTTTTAGATATGACAAAAAACGTTGGAGGCAATTTGAAGTGGAGTGAGAAGACATTTAACAATGCTTTGGATGGGATCTTGGCTATTGCTGGAGGGTCAACAGATCCTGGATTTGTCTTTCTTGCATTTGTGGATTTCATTAACTTCACAAAATTGCAATGTGCCTTTCACGCCATGGGAGATAATCTGAGCTACCATTGTTGTGGTGCATTGCATCACTTTCCATCAGCTCCTTGCAAAGGAGCAATTCAATTCCTAACAGTTATTGCCTTCTTGGGACAAGGCAATGCATTTGAAGACCTGAGAAGAAGATCAGAGGAACATCCCATGCCAATTGATTGTTCTCTTCTTCAAGTAGCAGATAACGATATGTCAAATTTGCAATATTTGGAGGCCAAAAAAAGAGCTTTGGTCAAGCACTACATTCGTACATATTGTTTTGAAGACCGTAAGCTTATTGATGTTTTTGGTGATGGCTCCTTGGTTGCACAAGAAGGAATACAACAGAAAAAAGAAGTTATATGCTTAATTGATAGTGTGGAGGAGGCAAAAAACGTGGAGACCATGCTGCTAGACTTTGCTAAGTCTCATGAAGATATAGAAAAATGGGCTGGACTTCAACAATCCACTTCGCAATCAGATGACATTGTGCCTGTTACAGAGGAGTGCTCTCCACAAAGAGAAGAAGAAGAACAACAACAACATCCTCTGTCAATGGAGGACTTTTTGGAAATGGAGACATGTATGTTTTGAGTTTCTTGTGTATGTTAGTGTTTCTTGTTACTGATTTGATACTCTTAATGTTAGATTTTGCTTTATATAGTATTGATTGAGTTTGTATTTTTTATCTCAAGCATTCAAGGTTTGAATGTAAATAATAAATTACTTGAGTTTTTGAATGGTGGATCTTTAGACTAAAACTATAACATTTAATACTCACAAAGACTTAATTACTTAAGAGCTTGAACTCAATAAGTTTCGGACCTTTTATCAATACCCCCTTGATATGATACATTAGATCGTAGCATGGTTAAATGGTGATGCTTCATAAATTGAACCTAGCTTAGACAGGTGCTGGAGCCTAAATTTAAACTAACCTTGCTAGAAGGGAGCTTATGTTTGGACTTTGAGAACTAGCATAAGTAATCAATTAGAGCATAGATTAGACATGTGGTGGTGGCCTTAGAGACCAAAATCTTAATGAGCTTGGAAAGGTATTTAAGTACTGCAATTTACTTAGTTTTAGTACTCACTAAAGGCATAGCTTGAAAAAAGGTGGACCTTACATGGATCCTAATTTCAAGAGGTGTGGTAGACCTTCAAACCAAGATCATATAGCTTGGACATGTGGTGGACCTTGCATGGAGACTAGTTTAGACAAGTGTGGTACACCTTGTAACCAACACCCATTTGTTAATATATTAGCTTGGACATGTGGTGGACCTTGCATGGAGACTAGTTTAGACAAGTGTGGTACACCTTGTAACCAAAACCCATTTGTTAATATATTAGCTTGGACAAGTGGTAGACCTTGCTTTTATGTTTCAATGCAACATATTTTGGACAGGTGGTATACCTTGTTTCTCTCCATGCTTCAATGGAGAGAAACATTAGCTTGGACAAGTGGTGGACCTTGCTTTTATGTTTTAAAGGAGCATATTTCGGACAAGTGGTAGACATTGTTTCTCTCCATGGTTCAATGGAACCCACCTTAGACAAGTGAAGTACCTTGAAACCAAACCCCCATAATACAACCTACTAAATAGGTTGAAAAATTGGTGGTGTATGAAACCATCCATGATAGAGCATAGTATAGGTGAAAACGTAGTGGTCCTTATATCAATTACCCATGCATAGCTTGGACAAGTGGTGGACCTTGATTCTCTCTATGTTTCAATGGATCCTATCTTGGACTATAGATATATCTTACTTATTTCCATGCTTCAATGGATTGTAGCTTGGATAAGGAGTGGACCTTCAAACAAAACTCCACAGCATAGCATATATTAACAATTCATGGGTTTTATAGAGATTTTCTTGCCTATTTTGGAGAGTTGGTACACCTTTATTCTCCATTCTTCAATGGATCTGAGGTTGGACAAGCGGAGCTGGAGAAGTGGTCAACCTTAAAATGAAACCTCCCATGCTACAACCCATCATAGATCGTATATGTAGTGGACCTTGAAACTCTTTTATGTCCCTAGCTTAGAGAAGCATTGCACTCTTTATTATCTCCATACATGAAGGCAAGGTTGGACAAGTGGTGGACCTTCAAACCAGAATCTCTATGCAATAATAGGCAAGTGGTGGAGCTTGTTTTCTCCATGTTCCAATGGAGCCTAGCTTAGACAAACAATGGAGCTTGCTTCTCTCCATGTTTCAATGGATCCTAGCTTAGAAAAGTGGTGGATCTTTGATTCTCTCCATGTTCCAATGGACCATAGCTTAGACAAGTGGTAGACCGTGAAAAAACCCCCCGTATACAACATATTATGGGGTTTTTGATGTTTCAATGGCACCTAGCTTGGACAAATGGTAGAGCTTGCTTCTCTTTATGTTTCAATGGATCCAATCTTAGCCAAGTGGTGGACCTTGAAACAAGAATCCCCCCCCCCCCCCATGTACAACGTATTATGGGTTTTGAAAGCACTGGGAGAAAATAATCACTACAAGAGGTTGTGTGCTCTTGTGACGCTGTTAGCGACGGAAATACATTGGGTTTTTATAACCCCCGACGCCGCTAAAACCGTCGCTACAAGCGTCGCTACGAGAGCGTCGCTATAGGCGTCGCTATATGCGTCGCTATCAGCGTCGCTATATAGCGACGCATATAGCGACGCTCATAGCGACGCCTATAGCGACGGTTATAGCGACGCTCTCACAGAAGACTATAGCGACGCTCATAGCGACGCTACAGAGCCATAAATAGCGACGCTTATAGCGACGCCCGACAGAATATTTTTTGGTGGCAGGGCATTGAATGCCCTGCCACCCATCAACCATATTGTACTTGATTCACTTTTTAAAAAAAGTGCAAAGGTAGATAATAGACCCAAAATAGTCACCCACAAGACGCATTGTTTGCAAAATTGACAATTGTACACATCATAGGCAAAATGAATTGATTGGCAAATGTAATAATGACAATTGTACAACATCATAGGCATAAAGAATTGATTGGCAAAAGGAACTGCGGTGACAAATGTAATAATATACATGGTTCAAAAAGACGTATAAAATCCGTCTCATGATACATAAGCTATGAGAAACCCTAAACTAATGCTATCTAGCTACGGCTAAACTGACGTCGTCTAGTCAGACGTCTCATCGCGTCCAAGCGGCGTATCTGTCGGATTCTGCAAAAAAAGACAATAAGACAGTTTTCAGTAAATATAAACATATAACGACATTTATAAAACAATACAAAAAATAAAAAAGAGTAAACCCTAATACTAACCATGCCGCCGCGAGAACTGAGAATGTCCATCAGGGCGTTTAAGCCCTTCCTGCCTGCGTACTCGCGCTCGTACGGTGTGGGATCACGTCCTGTCATCGACCACTGTCAAAACATACAAAGATTTCATTATGTTAGAACTAAAAAACTCATAAACCCTAAACTATCGAACATGCATAAAGAGCAATGTGAAAAGACTTACAAAATCGGCCTCAAATGATACCCATCCACCGCTCCCCAAGTGGTGCGAGCTCCCTGCCTCTACTCGCGCTCTGGTTGCATCCTTTTGTTGCTTCCACTTGTCGGGATTCTCGCGCGCTGCTTTCTTCGCATTCTTCCAATCTTCTTTGGCCAGCCAATCTCGCCTATTCCACCCATTCTTGATTGCTTTTTGCACTTCGGAATGCTTGTGTTTGCAGTATTCGCGCATTCGAATCTTCATCAGGTCTTCATTGAAGCGCTGATCCCGTGTTGGAACGGGAAACTCATCATGAAGTATGCTGATGACTCTGTTTTTTAAATCACTTGGTACTTCACTCCATTTGTTTAGTATATAGTGTCTAAACAGCTGAGAGCAAAGACCACGCATGCGCGAGATCACCTTCTTGCCGTCATCATCCATGATGATGCCGCCGCTGATGTCGACGGAGTAAGGCAAGCCCTCTGGCCGGTGACGCGTGAACCTGGGTGTCCCGGCAGGGGTCTCTAGCGGCGTGTCGATGGGGGTACGGACGTCAGGTGTCTCCACCGGCGTCTAGGCCCCGAAGCGAGGAGTGTCGAGTGGGGTGGCTCCTGGCGGAGTAGGTAGAGGTGTGTAGCTTCTAGGAACAGTCAGCCGTGCAAAACCTGGCGTAGATGGCGATGTTGTGGCTGGTGTGGGGGCGGGCAAAGAAGGGGAGGGTAAAGAGCCTCGTCGAACACGAGGTGGTGTGGAGGCATCGGTGGCGGAATCCCCACAACAACCGCCACCGCCACCACTAGAGCGCCGATGTCTAGACGAGTGTGACGCTCGTCTCGTCGACGCCGAAGCTTCGGAGCACGCCGAATGCTTCGAAAGAGAGGGAGATGCGGATGGTGTAGGAACGCGCGATGATGTGCCAGAGCGATGACGCTCCACGTACCACTGTCTCTGCTGCGGTGACAAAGAAGAAAGAAACTCCTCATCATCCATACCTGCATTAAACACACGAATATTTAAACTTAATATTGAATGAATAGAGTAGACAATGACGCAAAGACCATTAAATACAATGACGTAATGACGCATATAAATACAATGACGCAATGAATCGAGTGATAGAAGAGGCAAGTCGAAAACTCAGAATTTTCAATCAAAAGATGTGAGCGCGAGTAGAAAAGAGCGTTATACACCATGGAAGGTACTTAGAGAGCCAGAGCTTTTACAACACGGAGCAAAATTGTTCAAATACAATATTTGTGGCTTTAAGAGATCTCTCTCTCATCCTCGCATAACTCAGCATAACTTCCTATATCTATATAGAGCTCTCCGTTTAAACACATATCCTCTGTTTCATTTTGTAGTTCCTCTGCATGCACCCCATATAGAGTAGTAGCATCTTGATGCTCGTCTGGCACCACCGCAGCGGCTTTTGATTGAGCATCTTCTCTGATCTCCTCCATTGATGTCGTTGTGATTGGCACATGGTAGCCTTCATACGTCCTTGCACTACGAGGGGCTACCTCTATGACGTACCACCAGTTTGATGTAGACTTTGTAGGATGAAATACTACCTGCCAGAGCCACATAACTTACATGAGAGCTTTCAAGCACATAACTTGTAAAAGGGGGATGTTAACTATTTATATACTTACTTGTTCACAATGCTCGGGTAGTACGGAAGTGTCTCTTAGGTCAGTCCATTTCTTTGTAGAATCCACCTCAAGAAAACCAGACTCTCCTCTACGCACAGTAGCGTTGCGACCCTCCATGATTATCTTGAACCATTGCACGTCGAACAAGTCGACAAAAAATCCTATGTAATCGATCCTCAAAATCCCTTGCAGCGTGCCGAAGTAAGTGAGTTCCGCCACCACAGGATCTGCATCAGAGGAACGTCGTCGACTAGACTGTTCAAATTTTGCCATGATTCCACAATCTTGAGTAAAACGCTTTTTGTCGATTCGTTCCACCCTAAAATGTCGACCTTTACACCATGCTGCTGTGTATGACTTATACTACAACGAACAAAGATTATGAGTGGCCGTTCAAACGTTTATAAATAAAGTCACTTGCTAGTCGTACATTGCAAACTTACCTTGGTCGCGCAACCCCGAGAGTACTCCCACTCTTCTTCAGTCACTTCGTCACCGCATTGTTGTGCGCTTTTCAATTGGTTGTGCAACCATCTTAAGCTCATGAAGGTTGGTAGGCTCTCCAGAACCGCTGGATAGTGCATCGGTGGTCGTCTTCCCCGTCTCCACTCGATTCGTGCCCTTTGTCGCTCTTGCTTTGCATCCTCATATTGTGAAATCCACTTTTGCATCACTGGATTGTGAAGCATGCAAAATCGGTTGATTTTAGCCTCTAGATCTTCCGTCATCTTCTTCTCAACACCGAGATTGCTTAGATCACCTGAAAAGCGCTGTGACGCTAGTGTCACTCCATCCAAACTTTGCCTGCATGTTGAGAAGAACCAGGAGTGCTTTCAATCTAGACATACGTGCTCCATTATACAATGACGTATCGGCTTCACTTTTCATATCATCATAGATAAGCCTTTCTGAATCCATGATCGTCTCGATCATTTCATCAATCTCGGGCTCAAACATTGCCTCGTTGGGAATGTGCTCTGCATGATCATCCCCCAAGCTGTCAGAGGCTACATCTTGTGGCCTCACATATGCTGCTTGACCAAAGCGCCTGCGAACACGTCTATTGGGTTGCAAGATTGCTGCTTGTTGGCCAGTGTCAGAGTCCGACGAGTTATAATTGGCAACAACTCGATCTATAATAGATGGATCGAACTCGCCAAATTCGCGAACGTGCTGCAAAGAAACACGTCTTGTCCGTCGCACAGCATGCTTGCATTGATTACAAGGACATAAGACCCTCGTTGAGAGATAGGTGTTTCGGTTGGACGGTCCCACATCCTCGTCGCTACTCATAATGAGGATAAAAAACTTATAACCTGGACAACAAATTTAATATTCTATTGGCATTCTTCGTCTTATCTCTCTCTCTCTCTCTCTCTCTCTCTCTCTCTCTCTCTCTCTCTCTCTCTCTCTCTCTCTCTTTACCTCACATTCTCTAGTCATGTCCAATCCCCGCACACCTCGATCTAGAGGTGCACGGAGATCAGAACCACCGGGTTATAATCTCGTCTTTATTGGTCAATACCTATATTTGTGGGTACAAGAAATCTACACACCCACGTCTACATGATACTGCATGTAGTGGACAAAATCCCTTTGCCTCTTCTCTAGCTGTAGCACTTCACTTCATCTTAACATCTTTTCACAGTAGATCTTTTCACTGTTCGTCTAACTCTAAACCCTAAACCGTAAGTAATTCTTGCGTGGACTCGATCTAACGTAAATAAGCGTAAATCTAAATAAACGTAAATCTAACTAAAAATAAAGCTAAATCTAATTTAACGTAAGTCTAATGACTAGAGGTTGTCTAGATGGTCATTGTGTCGGGGATGTAGTGACTCTTGCCGCCCTGAAGATCCACCTTCTTCCCTATCTTCTGAAGACATTTCACCAGTACTTTTGGATCGACGGAGCCCACCATGAGTGAAGGCAGCAATACCCTATATTCCATTGAGGGCTTTCTTCACCTGCTTCATGTAGGCATCGCAGTCTATGGAGACCTAAATCTAATCTAATATAACGTAAATCTAAATCTAGTTTAAATAAACGTAAATCTAGTTAAAAATAAACCTAAATCTAATTTAATGTAAGTCTACATATAACCTAATCTTTAACGTCTTTTAAGATAGTTTCCTACGACGTTATAACTCTCTTCTTCTTGTGTGTGTGCGCGTGTGTGGATGTGTGTGCCAATAAAAAGAGATAAATGGTATAACCTTTCTATCACCCATGCCAAGTATGATAAATTGATTATGCCATTTCCCTCTTGAATAATAGGTCTTCAGTTCAACTCCTCGTCGGCTAGATCTTTAGGTCTTTTAATTTTAATTAGTTTCCTACGACGTTAAATTAGTTTCTCTCTCTTTCTCTCTCAATGTGTGTGCGTTTTTTTGGATCGTATGCATGTTTTCTCTCTCTTTTCCTCTCTCAATGTGTGCGTTTTTTGTTTATGCATGTTCTCTTTCTCTTTTCCTCTCTCAATGCGTGCGTTTTTTGTTTATGCATGCTCTCTCTCTCTTTTTCTCTCTCAATGTGTGTGTGCATTCTTTGTTTATGTATGTGTGTGTGCGTTTTTGTTTTTGTTTGTACTCTCTCTCTCTCTCTCTCTCTCTCTCTCTCTCTCTCTCTCTCTCTCAAAAACACTATGTGTGTGTGTGTATGTGTGTGTGTGTGAGAGAGAGAGAGAGGGAGAGAGAAAGAGGGGAAGGGAACATGAGAATGAGGAGAGGGAAGGAGCATACCTGGCTCTCCTTCCTCTCCTCGTGTGTGTGTGTGTGTGTGTGTGTGTGTGTGTGGAGAAGAAAAAGAGAGAGAGAGAGAGAGTGAGGGAGAGCGTTACCTGCTCCTTGCTTGAGGGCGCCGAAAAACTCAGATCTGAGATCTGAGTTTTTGGGCGCGCTCGGTTATTTTTTTTACCCAAGCCGGCGTCGGTATGAGCGTCGCTATGAGCGTCGCAAATTTACAAATAAATTTGCGACGCTCATAGCGACGCCGGGAAAAAAAATTTGAGCGTCGCTGTGTGAGCGTCGCTACTATGAAGAGCCTCTTGTAGTGAATAGCTTTGATAAGTGGTGGACCTTGCTTCTCTCCATGCTTCAATGGAGCCGAGGTTGGACACATGTTGGAGAGAAGATGGTTGCCCATGAAATAAGACCATGCATGCTATAATCAATCATATGTTGTACACATGGTGGACCTTGCAATTGTTTTATATGCCTAACTTGGACAAGTGGAGGACCCTTGATTACCTCCAGATATCAACAACAAGCCAATGGACAAGTGTAGTACCACCAAACCAGAATCTCTATGCTACAATAGAGTATAGGTAGGACACACAGTGAACCTTGATATCAAACCATCCATGCTAATAGAGATGATAGGTTTCACATGTGGTGGAACCTTGTATCAATGTTCTATGTGTAGTTTTTGACTAGTGATAGACCTTGAAACTAATCCCTCTAGGCTACAAGAAAAAAGAGACGGATGAGGAGGCTAGACTACTTTTTTTGCATCAATGCATCCCATGTTACCACATATACTATAGGGTTCTTGGATAAGTGTTGGATCTTGTGTCAATGCTCCATGTCTAGCTTGGACAAGTGGTGGACCTTGGTTCTCTCTATGCTTCAAATGCGCAATAGATTGGAGACACAGTGGCCTTTTTTTTTCCAATGATTTTATTTTTTGGAAACCTTGGAGGCACCATGTAAGAGGCACTCTAATTCTTCCATACAATGGACCTATTGGACTATAAAATAATGATATCTTTCTTTGATATTGTCATTATTTTATGCATAATATTTTCTTCTTTTTGCAGACACAAAGGAGTTAAGTGATATAAAAACTATATGTATTTCACACTATGATTGGCATGAAGATCCTTTTGGGACACCAACTTTTCCTATTCCCAAAGATGTAATTTTCCATATTAACGGTGTGGATTTTGAAGTGCGACTTTCATGTATTGAAGAAGCTGGTTATGGGCTATTTGTGCATACTACCCTGGAAAGTGATTTGACTATTCTAAACTATGGAGGGCATAAGTATAGATTTCAAGACTGGAAAAAGATATGCAAAATATTTCCAAGAGCTTATAAATATTCTCTTCTAGAGGATCCAAACATAGAAGAAGAGGAAGATCAATCATACATTATTGGTTGTGTAGAAGAAGGAAACGTGTCGGGCTATATAAATAGTTCTCACAGTACAAATGTCTGTCCCAACGTATGCTATACATTTGATCCAAATTTTCCACCTTGGCATAAATGCACCTCTTCACACATCAAGTCAGAAGAATATGGCCATGTATGCATTGAGACTATTTGTCAAGTTGAAGCAGGAGAAGAGTTGTTTGCTGTCTATAACTTTACTTGACATTGTAAAGTATTGTACATGGATGGAAATCTCAAGTACATGCATCATTTTCATTTTTCATGGATGAAATCTCAAGTGAATACAACATTTGATTATTGTTTAGTTTATGCTCAACGAGAATCTAGAGTGCTCTTATGCTTTGTGTGTTGTCTAACTTATTTGACTACCTTGGCCATAGAATCTTGATTCTACTCTAGATTTGTGATAAATCTTACCAAAATTTAATCAATGTCTAGGTTGGACAAGTGGTGGGGCTTCAAACATTACTGTCTTAAACAAGTGGAGTTATCTTACTTGAATAAGTGGTGGCCTTTGAATCCAAATCTAAGCCAAATCTCTAATTGTTTTCTTGTAGTCTAGGTTGAACATTTGGTGGACCTTGTATCCATGTTTCCTCAACAAGGGTGGCTTTTAGTTTTCACTTTAAGTACTCATCTTTAATAAAGTGTAGGATGGAAAATGTTGAGTTAGTAGATTGTATTTTAGACAAGTGGTGTTTGGTGTACGAATGTTGAAAATGGTTGCAAGGATTCTAACAATGACTTTACCTTAAATAAATTTCTTACTAGGAGTTTTACATATAAATATGGTGAATAAAATTCTAGTGGTTTTGAGATACCATTTGTGTGTGTGTTTTCTTAGATTCACAAACTGGGATGGATAATGCTCCTATGGTTCAGTCAACAACTATAGAATCCATAGATTCTATGGTTTCTAAAGTGCCCAAGATGGATGATATTTCCATACTAGAGTCTAGTGTTGTGCAACTTGAGCAAGCTTCCAATAATGAGAACCAAGAAATCGATGCTTCAAAAATGCAACATACATCAAAATAGACTGAAAAGTCCACTCACGAGCTATTGCCAATTGGTACTACGTCATGTAGCGTAGATGTTGAGAAATCCATGCTTACAATTATATTGGATTTAAATGGTCTATTGTTGAAACATTCCCCTCAACCATCCTCACACCACAACTCAGTGCAAATGGATTCAAATTAAAGATATATTATACTCAGGCCAGGTTGCATCCAATTCTTGAAGACTATTTTACAGAGGTTTAATGTTGCAATTTGGTCGACATCTACTAGGAATAATGTGTATCAAATCCTTGCAGCACTAAACAACTTAGCTGAGGATACATTGCCTTTCTTTGCAATTTGGTCGCAAGATGTTTGCTACACCGCTCAAACTCAAAAATTGTTTAGACCCGACAATCCAAACGTTGAGGCAATGTTCAAGCCTCTAGCCAAAATTGCCATGGGGTTTGAATGTGATCCACAAAGAACAGTGCTTATTGATGACTCTCCTTACAAGGGATGTATTTCACCAGCAAACAATTGCATTTTTCCACCACAATTTGATGCTGAGAAGATGGTTGACAATATGCTCTTGGAGGAGCTACTGCCATACTTGATTCAGCTTGATGAGAGAAGGGATGTGCGTGATTTAATTGCTTCTAATCGTTATGGAAAACCTATAGTGACAAATGATAGTGAATACAAACAAATCATGGAGTATTGGAAGCAAAAAAATGATGTTTGGTCAGCTAAGGTGTTCTTTACAAGAAGAATACCACCTGCAAAAGGTGACAGGGATAAAACTATCATTGAAAATGCAAGTGACACAAGCCACCGCAATGAAATGAGAAGAGCCCAAATACAAAAGATCTTAGCAAAGGAGCGTACACCCATTGAAAGCATGAAGGTGTCACAATTGACCACTTTAGCTAGGCAATTGGGTTGTAACACAAAAGGAGTTTTGAAGGCAACCACAGCAAAGGCTTATATAAATAAGGTGAAAGCTGAGAACAATCTTCTAAGGCTGGATAGAAAGCAACCCTAAGGTACTAGTGACATGTCATATATTCTTGATACACATACTTGAACACCCATGTGCATGGTCTCAGGATTCACCACTTGTCCACTCTATATCATTATATTAAAAAAAATTGGGTTTCCATATCTAAATGGATCTTTGCTTGGATAAGTGGTAGACCTTGAGACCTAAATACCCATTGTACACTAGATCATTGGTTAAGCCTTATGCACTTCAAGCATACCTTTAACAACAAGTAGTAGTTATTAGTTGACTTAAGTCTAGTTGAACTCCATGGTATTGAGACTAAGAGAGAGTGTAGCATAAAAAAGAGTCGGGATTTTAATTTGACTTTCTTTCTATTAATGAGTAGATCATAGATGGATTTTGGTATCTAATAAAACCTTAGGGTAGACAATGTAAAACTCATGTCTATTGTTGTGTTTGCATTAAGTGTTCTTGTTCTTTAATTTCAGAACCATTACAGAAAAATGGATTGGCTATATGCTGGCATAAATTGAAGAAAACTATTGAATTACCCATCCAACCTCCTCCAAGACCTTGTCCAAGGAATGAATCACCTCCTTATCACCTACCACTTGCTTTCAAGGACATCAAAAGAGTACTTATCTTGGATCTAGACGGGTTACTTCTCAAGACAATTGAAATGAAACATGGAGATTCTATGCCATCTTGGGCTCAACACATGCGACTTGTGGAGGATAAAGATGAAGTTTATCATGTGGTGCGACTAGACGCACAAAGTTTTTTGGATTTTTGTGCTGATTACTTTGAGCTATGGATATGGAGTTGCTATAACTTAACAAGGGTGCAACGCATCACACAGAAATGTTTTCCTGAGCAGTATACCAAGTTCAAGGTGTTTATGAGTAACAAAAATTGCCAAAATCCAAATATCATGTTAGGATTTACAAGGGTTTATCACAAAAATTTGAGTGATATTTGGAAGATATTTGAGGATTTGGATGTAAACAATACCTTAATTTTTGATGACACTCCATATAGGGTGATGTGGAACATGCTAGGGACATATCTTATATTTCCAAAGATGTGGAGGCAAACTTCCGAGCAACTTCAAAACTTCTTGCAGAGAACCATAATTCCATGGTTGGTAGGATGGTTGTATGCAAGAGATAAGAGAGTCTATACATACAACACAATTGTAAATCAGTATAGTGATTCTGAGACAAATTATGTCCTTGGTGTGTACTTGTCAACACAAAAGCATTGAATAAATATAGCCATAAGATGCTTTTTTTATTCTAGTGTGTATCTTTCAACATTTTTATAATTTGATATAGTCTTTTCTATAAAAAAACAAAGGTGTGTCAATTTTATGAACACTTGAATGGAGTGCACCCTACTCTAAGGGGACTTCAATGTACTATCGGAGTGCATCCTATTGTAAGGGGACTCTGATGTATTGCTAGAGTGCACCCAAATTTTTGGGGACTCATTTTTTATTTGATTGGGGCCTATGTTGGGTCATATAGTAAACGAGATTCATTTTTTGTCAATTCATATCGAGGTTGCATTTATTTGTAACTATGAGAGAATTGATGTTTGATGTCAAAATAAAACTTGTAAGTATGGATCAGAGAATTCATGGACTTTAAATATGTGAGAGGGATCTTTTTCTTGGGCACAAATGTTTGCTTCAAGAATTTTGTCATTACATACTTTATGTGAAAGAGTTTTAGAACCTAAAAGACTTTGAAAACAAAACTATGGAATCTAAGTGCATGTATTCTTGAATGGCTTGAAAGTTGATGTATACATGCATGTCGCCTTGATGAAGATTTAGATCTGACAAGATGCAAAGCTATAATTATTGGACGTTACCTTTGTCAATTTGGTAATAACATATTTAACTTTCTTTTATTATGGGTGGAAAATATATTATTATGTGCATTTGGAACCTAATTGCTTGACCTTCAAACCAAGATTCCTATGTTATTTTTTCATATACTTTTTTGTAATGAATTAATATTTTGGATACAAGGTCCACCACTTGTTCAAGCTAGATCTAAGAAAGTATATATACTGAGTCTTCAAACTAGTAAACCAAGGGAAGAGAGAAGCAGGGTCCATCACTTGTCCAAGCTTATCTCTAGACAACATAGAGAGATGTTAGGTCTACTAATTGTCCAATATAGTCATGGAGAAATGATAGAAGGTTGATCCACTTGTCCAACCTATCATCCCTAGTAAAATGGGAGGTTTGGCCTTAAGATTCACCATGTAACCAACCTATAATTCATTGTATTATGAAGAGTAGAAAAGCAAAGCTCCACCACTTGTCTAAGGTAGTTCCAAAATCAACATGGAGAGAAGCAAGCTTCACCATTTGTCCAAGATAGGTTCCATTAAAACATGGAAAACCTCATATATGTTGTACATGGAAGGTTTTTTCCAAGGTCCACCACTTGTCCAAGCTACGATCCATTAAAACATGGATAGAAACAAGGCTCCACAACTCGTCCAACCTTTATAGCTGCAAAGTGTACCGGTAGTCTAAACTAGGCATGGGAAAATAATAGAAGGTCCACCACTTATCCAATATATTATCTCTAATAGCATGGGAGGTTTGGTCTCAAGATTTAGGAATTGTCTAACCTGTATTTCATTGTATTATGACGAATTTGGTTTTAAAGTCAACTACTTATCCAAGCTATAAGTTTATATCTTGAATGGTATTCCTTCCCATCACTTAGAAAACCAATGATATGTTGTACATGGGGGGGTTTGTTACAAGGTCCACCACTTGTCCAAGCTAGTCTCATTGAAACATGGATGAAGACAAGCTCCACCATTTGTTAAATCTAGACTCCATTGAAATCTAGAAAATCCATTCTATGTTGTACATGGGGTTTTTGTTTTAAGGTCCAACACTTGTCCAAGCTAAGATCCATTGAAACATGGAGTAGAGAAACACTCCACCACTTGTCCAAGCTAGGAAACATTGATAGTAGTTGGCTTAGTTTAAAGATCCACCACGTGTCTAAGCTAACTCTATTGAAACATAGAGAGAAGCAAAGGTCACCAACTGTTCAAGCTAGGCTCCATTGAAACATGGACAGAAGCAAGCTCCACCATTTCTCCAAGATAGGCTCCATTGAAACATGGAGAGAATCAAAGGTCCACCATTTCTCCAAGCCAAGCTCCATTTGTCCAACCTATAAGGTTATATCTTAAATGGTAATCTTTCTAATCACTTGGAATACCCATGATATGTTTTACATGGGGGTTTTGTTCCAAGATCACCACTTGTCCAAGCTAACTCTATTGAAACATAGAGAGAAGCAAAGGTCCACCACTTGTCCAAGCTAGTCTCCATTGAAACAAGGAGAGAAGCAAGCTCCATCATTTCTCCAAGATAGGATAGCATGGATAAGTGCACCTTGAAACCAACCTTCCTATGAGGCAATAGAGCATATGCTACATATTTTATGTATGCCCCATGCCTCAAATTAAGAAGTTATAGATTAGAAGTGGACCTTGCTTGAATGTCACATGCAATAAATTAAGAAAAAATAGCCAAGTGGATTGTATTCCTCAATGGATCCTTGCTTTCACAAGTTGTGAACCTTGAGTCACTTTTACATTAACTTGGACAAGTGGTGGACCTAGAAACCAAGCTCTCCATGTTGAGATAAGTTGTAGGTAGGACAGTAGAACATAGACAACGATAATGGATGCAATATACTCGTCTCCTAATAATCCAATTGATTAAAACCATGGTATTTTAGTTGTTTTCATTGTGTATTGTATGTGCATAAAGTGGAATGAGACCTTAAGAAAACTCAAATTTTTGACAAAATCTCTATATTTTGTACATGATATATTGAAAGTTGTCCAACCTGGGAATTGGGATTTTCCCACTTTACCTAATATGGTCTTTAAAGCTGACTACCCATAGAACAAATCTCCGCTCACCCCAAGTTTGAGCACAAGAAGACGCTCACTGATTTTTGTGTAGAAATTGTGATAGAATTGTGGCTAGATGGTTTGCTATAAAATACAAGGCTAGATTTTTTCGGTCTAGCTTCTAGCCCTATTCACCCAAGAAGGGGTTGCCACATCAACACAAGCTCCTACAAGGAGGTGACGGACTGGCTGGGGCTGCCGTTATGTGCTCAGAACAGGGGAAGAATGTTAGGGCTCAAGTCAAGAAAGGTTGATTGATGGCTTGAAGCGGTTAGAAAGAAGCAAGAGAAAGAGCTAGGATGTGGGTAGATAATATAAGAAGAAAGGATAAATCCAGTGTGACAGAGAGAGCATTGAGTAAAGAATTTTTAGGAAATATGACGTAGCTTAGTAGATAATTGAGTAGATTACTTAATGGAGAGAGATAATTTTCACACACAAGAGAGAGAGAGAGAGAGAGAGAAAGAGAGTACACACGATATACGTGGTTCACCCAATGTGGGCTACATACACGGAAAAGCAGGCACTCAATGGCTTTAGTACTTCAAAACAAGGAGTAGATTACAAAAGGACTATACCCTTTTGGAGCTCCCGCCTTGCTTTACTTCACCACCTCACACCCACCTTGTTGCAACAACTTCACACTATGAAATGTTTGTAGAAATGGCCTCCTTTTATAGGCCAAAAGGGCTACCCTCTCTCATGAGAGGAAGCCGTGTGTAGCCGCCCTTGTGTAGACAAGTCCAAATCGGACCCTCCATTCCGCCCATGTGTGGCCGCCCTTAAGAGACATGTCCTTCTTTGAAATTGGCCACCGGCCATTGACTACCGGCCGTTTTTCGACCGCCATCCAACCATAATATTTCAGCGAAAAGGAATATTATGAGACTCGCCGTAAAAATTTGGTTTCCGCGAGTGATTTTTCTTCATGCATGATGGATTCTCCTCATAACAAGGGCCTTACAAATGTGTGTTTTTAACACAAAAATTTACAAGGGGTAAATCAGGCTCCATAGTTAACAATCTCCCACTTGGAGACTGATCTCCAAACCAAACCTGTGATTGCTTTCCATCGTGCCTTCTTATTCTTGAATGCCGATTGAAGATGAGAAAAAGCTCAACTTCTCCTTGTTGACCACCTTTGTAAACATGTCTGCAGGATTCTCACTTTTATGCACCTTTCCTAGCTTTAGATGTCCCCTCTTCCAAAAGAATGCAATGAAGTGATATCTCACCTCAATGTGCTTTGTCCTTGAATGAAAGGATGAGTTCTTTGCAAGATGGATAGCGCTTTGGATATCACCGTGTATAAGACACAATTGTCTTGTTTGAATCCAAGCCCTTCTAAAAATCTGTGAAGCCACATAATTTCTTTGCTTGCCTCTGTCATTTCTATGTACATACTCTGCTTTTGTGGTAGAAAGTGAGACCACTTTCTGCAGCTTTGAATCCCAACTTACTATTGTGCCTCCAACCGTGAATACATAGCCAGTAGTGCTCCTTTGAGTATCTTTGTCACTTGCCATATTTGCATCAGCATATGTTTGAAGAAAAATATCAGTTCCTCCAAAATACAAAGCATTTGTTGTTGTCCCTTTTAGATACCTAAGTATCCACTTCACAGCTTGCCAGTGCTCTTTACCTGGGTTGTGCATGAACCTACTTACAACTCCCACTACATGTGCAATGTCTGTCCTTGTCCAAACCATAGCATACATAAGAGAACCTACCACTACAACATATGGAACTTTAGACATATAGGCTATCTCTTCTTGTGTCTTTGGACACATATCCTTGGTTAGTTTAAAGTGACCAGCTAAACGTGTAGAAACTATTTTTGCATTTTGCATTGCAAACCTTTCTAGTACCTTCTTGATGTAATCCCCTTGAGATAGCTTTATTGTCTTCTTCGTCCTCTCCCTTGATATCTTCATACCAAGTATCCTCTTTGCAGCACCTAAATCTTTCATTAAAAAGAATTTAGATAACTCCCCTTTTAGGTATTTGATGTCCTGCATGTTAGCACTCGTAATTAACATGTCATCAACATACAATATTATGATGATGAACTTCCCATCTCCCAAATTCTTTGTGTAGACGCAGTGACTGAGTTGCATCTTGTGAATCCGTAATTGAGCATCCATCAATTGAATTTCAAGTACCACTATCTTGATGCTTTCTTTAAACCATACAAGCTCTTCTTTAATCTGCAAACCATTTTCTCCTTACCTTTTAGTTCATACTCCTTTGGTTGAAGCATGTAGATTTCCTCCTCTAAGTCACCGTGAGGGAATGCCGTATTTACATCCATTTTCTTGAGATTTAAATCATGAGCAGCCACAAGGCTTAAGACAAGCCTAATTGAGTTCATTTTTACATCAGGAGAAAATTTTTCATTGAAGTCAATATCTTTCTTTTGAGAAAACAGTTTTACCACTAGCCTAGACTTGTACTTTTCTTCCCACCTTCTTCTTCCTTTAGCTTATACACCCATTTGTTCTGCAGTGCCCACTTACCTTTATGCAACTCAACCAACTCCCATGTTTGGTTGAGATGTAATGAGTCCATCTTGCATGCTCTTCATCCATTCTTCTTTGGATTTGTGATGCATAGCTTCTTCATATGATTCCGGCTCTTCAGAATCTAAGATCAAGAGATGGTTGAAGGATGGAACACCTTTCTGGAGGTCTACTTGCTCTTGTAGACCTTTGGGGAATATGTTGAGGCTCCTCAATTGGTTGACGTTGTTGCACATTGTCACCGTTTGTAGTCCTTGAGTCTTTATCGTCCTCAAGCTCCATGTACTCATCACCTATTTCTTTTGTTTGTTTTCTTTCCAAGTAATCTTTGTACATATTTTGTTCGTTGAAAATTACATCCCTACTTCTAAAGATTTTACTATCTTCAGGATTCCATAGGCGATACCCAAATTCACCTTCTCCATAGCCAATGAAGAAACACTTTTTGGACTTTGCATCTAGCTTTGACCTTAAGCTTCTATCTATGTGCATGAAATCCTCACACCCAAACACTTTGAGAAATGCATAATTCACTAGTTTACATGTCCATGCCTCTTCTGGAACTCCCCTATCCAATGCCGTTTAGGGTGACCCGTTGATTAGGTACACAGACATACTTACAGCTTTTGCCCAAATCTCAAGCTGTAGGCCTGCATGTAGACGCATGCTTCGTGCTCGCTCCATGATTGTTCTATTCATCCTTTTAGAAATTCCATTTTGTTGAGGTGTCCTTGGCATTGTCACTTGCCTTCGAATGCCATTGCTAGCACAAAAGCTTTCAAAAGCTTGGCTGCAATATTCGCCTTCATTGTCAGATCTGAGGCATTTAACCTTGGTACCGGTTTCATTCTCCACAAACGCTTTCCACCTTTGAATATGGAAAACACACTGGAGTTATTCTTCATGACATAAACCCATGTTTTTCTAGTTGATCATCTATGAATGTTACATAGTACAATGAGCCACCAAGTGATGGTGTACTTGTAGCACCCCAAACATTGGAATGAACCAACTAAAGTATTTTATTTTTTTCTTTCATTTCTTGATTTTTGAAGTTTACCATAAACACAATCTTCACAGAACTCTAAGTCCGCTACTTTCAAACCTGGTAGAAGCTTTTGTAGGCGAGATGAGTGTGAAACCATGAGACACTAGGAATTTGTACATTATAAAACCAAATAGGCATCTTATCAAGTGGAAAAAATGAAAAGTGCCGATCGAGTAGGCGCTTCACCATATATCATAATATATACATGATTATTTTTATTTCCATTCATCAAAAGGCATCAAAAGAGAGGTGAATGTTTTTATTTCACATTGTGCATGTGACACATTACAACATGCACCCCCTGTGAACCTGCACATCCTTCGGTATGTGCCACAATACTATTTCTTATGCATCAAAACTCATGGTCAGACAACACATTTGAACCTACATATCCTTTGATATGTGCCACAATAGTATTTCTTATGCATTAAAACTCATGGTCAGAAACCACATTTTAACTTTCATCCTCAATTTTCATATAGGTAGGCCCATCATCCTCTTCACACTAGGTTGTGCATCAAATGGATCAAAATTCCCTCTTCTTTTGACTAATTTAACCCTTTTTCTTGCAATGGGAATTTTTCATTTTTGTCCTATCCAGCTCAGCAAGGTGTAAGTTGCATTTCCATGCACATGCTTGACAACATAAGGTCCAAACCATCTCTTTGTAAGCTTTCTTATTGTAGAGTGCTGGTTTCAAGGATATATCATACACCAACACCCAATCATCGTCTTCAATGGATTTTGGTATGAGCCTATGTCTCTTGTCAAATCTATCTTTATTTTCAACCTTGCATCCTTTAGTCGAGATTTTGCAAGCAATGTCTTTAGGCCTTCATTCCAATTTTTGTATGTGCAGTGCAGGTCTTCTCTACTCATTATATCTTCCCATGGAAATACATTCCATGTAAGAAGTACATCTTCAATTCGCATCACAGGTTTTTGACCATACATCAATTCAACAAGCATATAGCCAGTGACTAAACTATGTGTTGTACGCTCAGCTCATAATGCAAACGGTAGTAACCTTGGCAACTATCGAAGCTTATCTTCACAAGACTTAGCTAAAGCTATAATTATTGGAGGATGCCCTCTTTCACTCTTTCCATTGCCCTCTAGGTTATAAGCACAAGTTAAAGCTCATTTGATGCCCATTCTAGAGAAGAAGTCCCTTGTTTCTTCAAAATCCAATTCTCCTCTATCTGCAATTGTTTTTCCCATACATCAATAATGACAAATCACATCTTGAAGAAGGAATTTACATACAACTTTAGTATTCTTTGTTCGCAATGCACGCCCTTCAACTTGATTAAACAAATCTTCTTTTGCAAGCACCAAATACCTCATTTGCCAAAGTCCCAAGGGCATTGTGACCAAGTCCACAACCCATTTGTAATGTATGGCCAATGCATAAGTAGGATGTAGCCCATCATGATGCCATACATTTGGCATGCCACACAAGACTCCACAAACTCAACCACATCCTTATACATCCCTTTCCACCAATACCTTTCTTTTACTTTGGCAAATGTTTCCCATACTCCACGTTGTCCTACCCATAAACTTTCATGAAACTCCTTGATAATCTCTTGTTGAGTAGCCTTATTGCACACCACCCACCGCAACGGTGTTCCATCTCTTTGTTTAGGATGCTTCCATAAGTAGCCATCCTTCAAGAAGTATCCATATGAGTTTCTTCTTATCCTCTTAAATTCTTTCTATGTACATTCATCCTGTTTGTACAAGGTACTTAAGTAGTGACCTATCAAGATCCATTCACCCTCATATAATTCCTCTGAAAAGGATTTGAGTGAAGATACAAAACATGCATGATTGCTCTTTTCATGAGCAATAGTGTAAAAATTTGTGCCTACATCATCTCCCTCAGAAATCATGTCCTGTCATACATTTCCCTAAACAACATATCTGACATTGGATTATCCTTCCTTGCAATATACTTGAACTCAAGATTCAAGGACTTTATGTAGGCTATCCATCGTAGCATTGAAATATCAAGAGTCAAACAGTTTGTAATCATTCCAAGAAGAGGCAAACAATCAGTTTCCACAACATTGATGCCCCTATCAAGTACTCCTTGTCACATCTCAATGATGTGACCACTCCCCATAATTCCCTTTTTACCTGCACATAATCTTGTTGGCAAGAGCTTGGAACCTTGGCCCCAAACTTCATTACATACATTTTTCCTTCATCATCATCTTTCCGTACTTCCCATCCTATTCCTGTAGGACTCATGTCCACTGTCACAATGACAAGTCTTTTGCATGCATACTCCTATCTTTCTCAAGGTTGGTGATGAAAGAAGTAGCTTCTTTAGTTTCCTCATGGCTTTTGTATGATCTTCTTCCTATTGAAACTTCTGATTCTTTCTCAATAGCCTACAGCGAGGATCTGCTACATGTGCATAATGTGGTATCCAAATAAGATAGAAGACGCAAGCACCAAGAAATCTTTGAACTACAGTTTGGCAGTTGTACATGTTTCCTTCATGTTTCTTTTGCATCCATCTTTTTTGGACAAGTCCTTCTACCATAAGGACCACACATATGCCCCACAATCAGCACTTCATTAACTCCAAATACAGACTTTTGTCCTGATAGGGTAAAATTAACTTCTTCCAACCTTGGAGAAGATTTTCTCATAGTCATCAATGTGGTTTGCAACAAAATTATAGAACCCCCTTGAATCCATAGCTTCATCTTTGTCTTTGTGTTCACATCCTTTTATAGGAACACCATCAAGAAATGGCATTGTGATTTGAGGTATGAAGTCATGTAGAACCTTGTTCATCCCATTCATCATATGTGCAAATGAATGCATTTCTCCTTGAGATAAGGTACACATCCTTAGCATCCCCAAAGTTTTTTCTTAGTTGTCAGATCTCTACTCTCAACATCTAGTTGAAATTGATCGTACCATGAATAGAAATCTCCCATTGAGTAAATTGACTTTCCTGCAAACGCCTCTGTAATTTCATCCACTATGGTTCTATACCCACATTCATGATGGTAACCTTCTTTGCAGCTTGCATGTCTTGTGTGAACTGCAAAGCTCCATTATTCTTGGGCACAATGAACTACATGTTTGAATATAGCGCACAAGAAGGCTCCAAAATACCCATGCTGATCTTTTCATTGAGTAATTCTATTAACTTTGGCAAATGTGCATTCAAAATCAGGATTGGACACAAATTCCAGGGTACATGAGGGATAGTGAAGATCTTCATAGGTGCAACAACACTAGGATCAACACACCCTATCTCATGTGGCTAGAAAGCAAAAGCCTTATGGCATGTCTTGAAAGCATTTCTTTAAAACACTTTGTCTCTTCTTTTGTTAAAAATTTCTCACATTCAACCTTTATCTCTTTTAGGGACTCCATTGTGAACTTATGTCCAGTTCTTTTTCGATCCTTGAGATTTGGCTGCAAAGAAGCTTGTTCTAGCTTTTTCTTGCAATCTGATGGTAAATGTAAGCCCATTGGTCTCATTTTATTTGCCATCATTTTGTACTTGGTCTCCACACGCACTTTCAGTCATTCATTAGCATTGAAATCTTTTTTATCTTCAAAAGCCTCAATCACATTATACATTTTCATAGAGCATACTTCAACAATGTTGGTTTCATCTTTTCTACTAGAATCCATTATAGTCTCAAGCTCAAGTATAGTATCTATATGAGAAACTTGTTCAAAGAAACATGAAATGAATTCAATATCCTCTATGAAACCATTTTCCTTCATGTATTTATATACATATACTTATTGAACGTCGCCTTCCAAGTCTTCTAATTAACGTTCAAGTAACCCCTAACTAACCTAGACGTGCACTAATTTGCCATAAATGTGCGGCTTTCCAGCTCATTTTAACAATTTTTTTGATTATGCGTTCGTATTTTATTTAATCTGCTATGCTTCGTAGTCCAACTCTCTAATATGCAAGATTACTCATGTATGCTCTTTAGATATGCTATTTATGGTTAAAATCTGAGTTCTCATATACATTTTTAATGGAGTTTTTAACCAAGATTTATCAGCATGCAATCATCCAGATATTTACTTGATCACTAGAATTCAAAACTACACTTTAGAACTCACAAAACAAATCAATCACTTACTGGACTTCAAATTATTGAACATTGCAACTAGAATCATTGAATAGATTTGCAAATTTTTCAATGAAAGACACCAGAATAATCTTGTAATGATGTAAATTTCTATTGAAATGCCAAAAACTGTCAATGATTCAATTTCTCTTCCCAAATGCCACTGACCATGCAAAAATATGCAGCATTTCATTTCCAAGTATGATTTCAATACAGATACATCTTCAAACAATCAGATTTGTTCTCAATTATGGTACTAGCAATGCAAATAAGAAACTAGCAATGCTTCTTTTAGTGTTATGAACTTGTTTGGAAATCAAGAAAAACTAACCAGTGAATTTTAACTTTTGATTTCGGGTGTTTTGCTTTGATCTGTCTACGTCCGAATTCGAGCAGCGGCTCCTCTCACTTGAAAGTGAGTCACTCCGCAACAGAATTTTGAATTTACTTTCCAAATTTCTCTCTCTGCCTCTCTTTCTCTCACTAGCTTGCTATGCTCATGCAAGCAAGAATAACACAAGACTCTCACACACAAACTGATGATAGCGTTCTCTCTCTCTACGATTCCTACACAGGATACACACAAGACATCTAGAGGCTCGCAATTCTCTCTCATCTCCTACTACTCACACTCACCATGCTCTCTCTTTTGCCTGCGACCTTTCCCAGCATCCTCTCTCTCTAGCACTATAGAGAGACAGCTTCTCTCTCTCTAATAGCACTAACAGGAAACTAATCCCTCAATCTCTCTCTGTTCAATATCGTTACATACAGGTGATGATTAGTTTCTTCCTCTATCTTGAATCCTACACAGAGATACGCTCACATGCGGCCTACTCTCTCTCTGCTATGCTCTCATACACACAAGTGTCAACTTTCTCTCACTAGCGCTATCTTCTCTTGTCTCTCTCTCTCTCTCTTCTACTACACACACATACTACAAGTGCATACATGCACACCTCCTGCGCTCCCATATTCTCTCTCTACGATCACTCTCTCTTGCTCTCGAAATCGCATGGCAAGGATTTCCCTCTCTCTGTCTCTATTTCTTTCACTCTCTCTCTTTCTCATTCTCTCTGATATTCTGCACGCAGGGCAGGATCATCCCCTCGCAACCCCTCGGCTCACTCTTTCTATTCTCCTAACTACCTCCTGGCGGCTCCCAATTACTGCACTCGAACTGCTCATGGCCCACTCTCGTTCGCCTGCAACTGCAACCTTATAGCGGCTTCTCCTCACAGCCCTTGGCTCCCTCTCTCTCTCTCTTTCTCTCTTTACTCAGTCATGCGCCATCCCCCTCATAGGAGGATGCGCTGCTCTCACAGGGTACCTTCTCTCTCCCCGCTCACTACATGGCGACAATATCTCTCTCTCTCTTCCTATGCTCTGCACACACAACAACGCAGCCCTACTCAGCTCTCACCCTTCCATGGCTACCCCACTCTCGGCTCTGCCTCGCGACCTCTGCAGGCGGCCCTCTCATTCTGGCAACCCTCTCCCTATGGCGCTCTGGCCACGCCCTCCTCAAGCACGCCACCTCGCGGCTCTCTCGCACTCGGCTTGCTACAGGGCAGCGCCTTCAGCCCGCCGTCTCTCTTTCTCTGTGCTTCAGCCTCATATGGTAGCACACTCATAGCACAGAGGGCAACCACCCTCATGGCTCTCCCTCCTTGCACACTCGCGTGCCCTTACGACATGGCGGTTCCGACTCTCTCCCTTCCCCAACGACCTCCACCAGGCCTCGCCTTCTGCCGGCTTCTTCTCACGCGACGGTTCAGAACTGCATCATAAAAATATATTTTATTTTTTCAATGGTCTTTTAAGACCTCATTCCCGCTCTAAAAGGTTCTCTCCGTTGTTAAAGATCTATCTAACAAGAACTGAACTCAAAGACTTCTTACCCATTTGCCGACGTCATAGGACGATCCCAAAAGACCTCACAGATCTACTTTGACTAGTTTTAAACTCAAAACCTGTCTCGCTTGTTTACTTGAACTCGGCAAATAATAACCCTCCTTCATCTTCTTACTCTCATGTCTACCAAGGCAATCATCAGAAGAAAGGATTTTAACATTGTAAAGACAGCTATAAGAAAACTTAAAGATCGTTTCCGCTTAATCTTGAGCTCACAGCCCCACCGCGAGCACTAACATCCATGAAATTTTTTTGAGTTTCTTTCGGACCAAGCTCAAAGTCTAGCTAGTATCTGATCATTTAGTCGGCTAAACCTAGGCTAGGGACTCATTTAGAATTGATAATTTCCTATTCAGCACAAACTGATATACCTAATGGTCATAGCTTGAACTTAGAGTCGTTAAGGTAGCTATAACTAAGTTCCCTAAAACTGACTCCGGTCATCAAATGATTAACTATTTTAGGTAAAAACTTATCAGCAAGCAGTCATAAAAACTAACAAACATTAACACTAATGCATCCATTATGGCAATCATTAACATGCTAATGCACCTAACATGCCAGTGCAAATTCCCAAGTTACCCCAGTTTTGGTACAAAATGTAAAAATATTTTGGTGTCTACACTTATCCTCAAGATTCATAAAACATACTGACACATGCTCTGTTGATCCCTGAAAACCTGTAGAAAAAGCTTCTTCTTTCTTGTAAGAACCTTTTTCTTCTTATACCATTGCAATCCCGATTTACAATGATGCATGGTCACTCTTTGAACTCTTTGTTTCTTTTGGTAGAGGATACTCACAAAGACTATCATGGTTCCTCTCATGATTCACACACACTCAAGAAATGCACATCTCCTTCCTATCTCTGCTCTTTACCCTAGCATAAGCAGAACCATCATCCAAGACCTTTGTTTCCATGCAAACAGATGTGATATATGGCTGCCAAAGGATAAAAGGATAGGTAGACATCTCTTGTACAAAGAAGTTTTGCTCATCTTTGACATTACCAATGGTCACTTTCACATTTGGACAAGCCCCATACAAATCTGTTGATGAGTTATTTGCAGCTCTAATCATCCAACCATGGTCTTTGTCTCGTCCACTTGCCCTTCATGTAAAGGCTCTTGGACATAAGATTGATTTTGGAGACATGATCTATTAATGCAACGTATGGCTCCTCAAGATCACCCTCCTTGACTAAAGTTTCCATTGTAGCTCTTGCCCAATGACAGCTTTTATGGGAGGCTTTATCTTCATCATCATCATCATCCACAAATCTAGCATGCGTATCTCTTCCAAAATTCTGGTAGCATCCTACCACACTATCATCACATTCACTCTCTTGTACATGTATCCCTTGTGCCTTCAGTTATTCTCCTTCACCCTCGGATTGTGGAGGAATAGATTCAGTATGAATTTGCCTCTTTCTTTTTATGATATCTTTAATTTCTTCATGAAACTCATGTTAAGCTATGCTAAGAGTTTTGCCCAAAGTAAAATCAACTTTACTATTCAAAATCCTTTCCTCCAATACATGCTTTAAGTTTGTGGCAGCTTTAATGTTGGATTGTAGTCTATATGTAGGTCCTTTTTCTTTTTCTTTTCCTTGATCTTTCTTCTTTCTTGTAGATGCTTCCTCCATAAAAACCTCAAGAGGAGGAGGCACTTGTAGTGAAGCCTCGTAAGAAGGTCCAAGATCCTTTCTTCCTCCAGCTCTTGTAACCCTCTTTGAAATAGAGAGACTTGCATCTCCATTCTCACGTTTACGCTTCTCTTCCACAATTGCTTCATTGCTATGGCATTTTTCAAGATAAGCATGCACTAATAAGGAGTTCACAGGATTACCCCAACATGTGGTAAGTCCTATGCAATCACCAGCTTCGTGTAATACCTGTTTAGTTACCTTCCCTTTTTTAGTTGACATCACTACATATGGCTATTGACCTCTTCAAAAACATCCTGAGTAGGTTTTGAACCTTTCTTTGGAACCAGATCTATCTTTGCCTCATTGGTAGCAGCCTCCACTACAAAGATGGCATGACTGGTCACCATATCCTTCACTAACGTTTTCATACCTCCTTTTCCAAATTTAGTTCCTAATGGAATACCCGTCTCCCGTAGATGAATCTTCCCATCCTTAAAAACACAAGACCTCTTTTCAAGGAATCAATGAAGCTATTGCAATCCCTTCTGCCATATATCTATGTTATCACACTACATGCCTTTGTGCACAAATCCTTCTTTACTTTGGGATTTATGTCGTGCATGTTGCCCTTTCTCTTCAAGCCTCATCGGCTTTAACTTCATTTTTGTCATGCCCTTAACAAGCTCATCAAGCATAGAATTATCACATGTTGGACTCACAAAAATAGGCTTTGGTAAAATCTCTGACATGCTAGAAGTAAAGGTGGTACCATTCAGTCCCTACAACGTTGCCTCTTAGCAAGCAATGGGATTGCATCCTCAACCTCTTTCCACTGAACCTTTAGACCATGTTTTGTATTCTTGTCTTCAAGGAGTAGCTTTGAATCTTTTTGAGAGCTCAGGACCTTCAACTTGAAGGAATAATTCAATCTTTTCACTATCTAAAGTAGATCGCTGTGTTCTTGACAGTTGAGCATAGCGCCGCTCAAACTCTCTCAGTAGTCCAGTAATGGAAAGTCCTTTTGGCTTTGCAATACATTCCAAGAAAGTTCTTTTTGTAACCCTTTTAGAGTCCTCCATGAAGTATTCCTCCTTTAGGGATAATTTGAATTTATCCCAACCTCCTCAATGCTCCTCTTGATTCCCCTTACATGATCTCTAATCTCAGGGACCACAACAACCTCAAAACTACGAATCATGTCCACCTTTGGCACTCATTGTAGCTCCATCTCCTTCACATAAACACAAAGATAATTTGTGACATCTTTCACTTCAAATTGGTCCATTTTGTCCACAATAGCTTGAAGGGATTTGGTTGTTGGGCCCTCCGTTCTTTCTACAGCCTATTGTTGTTGTTGCATAAACATATTAAATCCTTGAAATGTTTGCATTGTTCCTTGAGAAAAATGCATGCCATGTTGCTTTGTTGATCCATAGCTGGGAATCAAAACACTTTGTGAAAAAGTGCAGTGTTTATAGAGAATCAAAAACCCTCTTGCTAAAGATGATTTGAATTATAAGAGAGTTAATGACAGACATTAGGAAAAATATAAACCCTCTAAGGGCCTTTGGGATTAAGGTTAATTAGAGGCCAACCAATGAGAAGAGGGTGTTGGACACATTCTATGCCCTCAAAAAAGTAGGGGGACAAAGCAGTCATACACCGTTCTTAATGGCCTCTTACCTATTGAGAAGGTGGTGGGGGGGAGGGTGGTGGTGTGTAGGGAAGGGGGATGGTGGGCCCTACAACCTCCAACTTCCCTCCTTTTTTATTCTGTTTAAAAAATTTTTCAAAATTTTCAAAACTCAAATCTTATCTTCTTAAAATCCCTCTAAACCTATATATTTTATGGTCAAAAAATCATTTTTTGACCTCAAAAAGTCAAAACGTGCAACCAAAAATTCATAAAATTTATATTTTTTGACAAAAACATGTGAAACATCACTTTTTACTATCCAAAGTCCCCCCAAAACTAGTCCTCAATCAAAAAGTGGTTTTCTCTCTCTAGAAGCCCTTTCCAACCCTCCTTGGTTGCAACCATCACACTCATCCTCTACTCCAACACTCTCTCTCTCTACACCATCTCCATTGCTGCAACAAGGAAGCTCCTCTCGCCTCCCCTACCACCTCCCATTTCCACACCAAGCAAGGGTTATCCACCTTCTCATATCCCAATTGCCACAACACTCCTCCCTCCCTCTGTCACTACCACCTCCCATTGGAACAAGCAAAGTCATTTACTTTCTCCCACCGACATTGTAGCAACAAGAAAGGTCCTGTTCGATCCTCCTCCTAATTTTCTTTGTTCACCCATGGCCATCTCTACTCCGCAAAGGCGGCCAAAGGATGAGGTCACAACACTTGCATGCCAGAACACAAGTGGGTGAGTGGGTGCCACAAGAGTTCACCAAAGGTGCTTGGCTATACATGCAACCATCTGCTATTGGCCCTCATCATGTGCAAAATTGTGCAAATTTGGATCATCATTGGAAAGGAAAGCTCCTTGACTTCAATAATTGAGACAAGGGGATTGTAGACCTTGTGCAACATGTTTTCTCAATGTCAAGCATGCAATTGCAACAACCAGCCCGATTTCCAACACATTGTAAGTACATGTTTTGAGAATACAAAGCTAGGTATGAAATCACAGTGTAATGTTTTTATGGATTCATACTTAAGATTTTCCATGCATTTATAATCATATTTCCATCCACATTGGTAGAGGAGCAACCACTACATAGTCTCTCCGGCACATTCAATGCTATACATGCGGATATTAGAGCAAAAATTTTTGCACATCTTTGCCCAACCAAACTGGTTCAAAGAAGGATTTTCTTCTATTCTCACTCCTATATTGTGCCTACCTCTACACAAGATTTTGGAAAGCTTGAACCCATCAAAGTATCTTCCTTATTAAGTATGGAGTGGCCACAACCAGATTTGTGGTCGGTAGCATCTTTCAAGCAAAAGATGATAATAGATGTCCAAAACTCCTTGAAATATTCTAAAGCTTCTAGGTCTGTGGGCTTGCGTTGGTGTTTGCCTATTCATTGTTCGTGCACATTTTTAAAGAGTTTGGATTTGTGAAGACTACCACAATGCTTGTATGTAAAGATGTGCATTATGAGGAATTAGGAAGGCTTTTAGAAGAGGACTAGGGTTTTGTGGAGGGCACAATGGGGATAGGTACCGTTGTAAGGTTGGAGCTTCAAGTATTGGGGTGCGGGGTGCGCTATTTAAAATCCTACACCTCCTTGTACATACGATTTCACTGATCGTTGGATGTGCAAGCTTGGAGTGTGTACTCCCTTGCAAAGCGTAGATGGCACTATTGCAGGCTTTGAAATTGCAGTGAGGATGCCCAACGATGCTTTGGAGGTTGTCCAAGTGAACAAGTATTGGTGGACTCTCAGTAATGTACGAGAACATTTGGCTATTATGGGTTTTGAGGACCTTCAACAAGCACAGTTTTGTTTGCAAGGTCACTAGGTTAGAATCCTTCCACCACATTTTCACTCTATCATAGTTTGACGATCATTGGCTACTAATTGTAATGAATGTTTGCAGATTAGGAAGAGAATGGAAGACAAATTGAAGGTTGAGGAGGATTGGGGCATGGATGTAACTATGCCATCACTCTTATAGCTTTGTAACTCTTGCAGTTTTGGAAATAAACCCCATGTAATCAATATGATTTTCTTCGACAAATTATGACTTTGAATATAATTTTTCAGATTGAGATGAAGTTCATTTTTGGTGAAAGGGGATTTTTTTTTGGGGGGAAAGTGCCTTCTTTAAAAAAGGGACCATTATAAAAGGGAGGACTGCATAACTCATTCAAACTTTTCACTTTCGCAACCCTTGAGCTCCTCCACTCTCTGTTTGCACCGCGGGCTAGATATGAATGCCTCCACAGCCTCTACATCTGCACCCACATCCACCCCTTTGTCACTCTTCACCCTCTCCCTCGAGGAAACCAACTACAAAGGGAAGTTGGACCTCCACACCTTCTTCACTCGTCTCCCCGAACTTGACGCCACAATTGCCCTTCACATGGATGCATTTGCCGAGATTTCAACGTTCATGGAGGAGCACATTATAAAATATTATGTATCTATCTCCCCACATGTAGGGATCTGAGTGCCTTGCAATCTTTTGTGCTACATACACAAAGGTGATCGCCCATTATCCAAGCCGTTGAGACGGTTCCAAGAAATTGCCACCGACGTAGGCCATTTCTTGGACGCACAAGCCCCATGGGTGTCAACGCTCAAGAGGAGCTCCACCTACCACACCTTTAGGTTGGGGGGCCTTTATCAAGGACGCCAAGGAGCATAAGGGTGTCCCCATGAACCTTGCGGTGGAAGGACATGCACTTCAGCTCGAGTACCCCAGGGGGCTCGAGGAGGTGGTAGAAAAATCCATCGTTGTGGCTTGCCATAGTGACACTCTAGTGGATGCACCACTGATAGATGAGGCTATCCCAGAGGTAGAAATCAGCCGCTTATCCTTAGTGGTAGTTGATGGGGAGGATTATGTCTTTATGCATGACTTGAAGAAAGAATTTGGTCTACGCATGGATGAATGCTTGAGCGTGCTATGCACCAATGCCCAATTTCCCTTAGATAGTGCACGAGATGCCCTTGAAAGCAAGCTCTTGCTACTTGGGGACTCTGTTAATGACACTATTGCAATTGTCTGTGTGGAGGTCCTGGTAGTGGAGCAATTGCATGTGGAGGAGGAATAATTACATGCCATGCAAGCCAAGGTTGAGGCCACAGCTAGGATTCCTACTTCACTGCATAACCCCCCCTCTGATGATCCAAAGCTCATAGGTGCGATGAAAGGGAGCATCGACTTGGGTGGAAAGGGGAATAGGGAGGAGGAGGACAAGGAGCAGGAGGTAAACTCTATCCTAATTTTCATGTTGTTTTTTTTTCCCTTCATTGTCTTCTTTCTTAACCTTGACTGGTTTATGACAGGACCCTAGAGGTTGATGAGTTTGTAGCAAGGACGGGTGCGGACAGCCTTCGGGCCTCAGACTTCCCTTTCACATTACCTAGGATAACTCCCCTTGCCAATGTTTCCATTGTACATAATGAATCTACTCCCCAAGCCCATTTCATGACATGGTCGTTGAAGGTTTTGTGTTTGTGCACCATTGCTCAAACTGCACATCTTGTGTTCCTAGTGCGTAGATCCCTCGTATGCACATCATTTGGCACTGGCTTCCGTGGAAAAGTGCTTGCCCAAATAAGTATACATGCTTTTGTTGGCTCAAATGACCCTCAAGTGATAGCGCACTCCCTCCTGGTTGGGGAGTTCCCTTACGCATAAGAGAGACGCCAAGAAATGGCAAAGAAAATTATGAGCTTCTCCGATGTATGATGTAAAATCAACTTTTTAGAAGTAATAAAATATATTTTGAATTGCCTCTCTGTCTTGTACGTTCTTTTCAATGTGATATTTGAATCTTGTAAATTATTGAAATTGGTGATGTGTTTTAATAAGTGGTGTCCTTTTTGCTTAAAGCAACAACTCATCATAATTGGGATGCACATGATCACTCCCTTCAACTTAACATAATACATTAAGAAACCAAAAAGGCAAATCATTCTGGGGACAATACAAAAATCATCTGAGTGAAAAGAAGTGGAATTTATAATGTCATGTTGCATAAAGATTTGCTTTCACTAAATCTTAACATTTTTTGGTATCCTGGAGAGCAAAAAAGGCCACATAATGCAAAAAATGGGGTGGCCACAAGGGCTCACAGATGGCACTTCAGGAACCTTAAAATGGTGAGATAAACCTTAAATTTAACTTTTCATGCACCTGATCACTCCCTAAACCAAAATGTCAAATTACATTGGGGACATTATAAAAATCATCTAAGTGGAAAGAAGTGGAATTTATACTGTCATGTTGCATAAACATTTGGTTTCACTAAATATTAACATTTTTTGGTATCCTAGGGGGCAAACAAGGCCAAAAATTGCAAAAAAGGGGGTGGCCATAAGGACGCTTAGATGAGCCATCCAAGATTGCTGGCTGGTCCATCTATGGGCCCCTGTGGCCACCCCTTTTTTTGCATTATCTGGCCTTGTATGCCCCCTAGGATACCAAAAAAAGTTAATATCTAACTAAATTTAATTGTTAATTACCAGAATCACTTAACTTAAAACACATGAATAATCAAAAAAGGCAAATGAATCTGGAGATAATAGACACAACTCTCAATGATTTTGTCATTGCAACGTCATCTGATTACAAAGAGAAGGGTGTGCAATACAAAAAGGGAGGTGCAACTTTGGCTAATGCTCAAAGTCCCGTCGCAATCAACATGCAAGGTTTATATCCTTTGGTTGTATTGTCACTCTCTTTGAATGTCTGTCGCATAGGTTGGTATCTTCCAACACCAAAATGATGTGGGCCTCTACAACTTCTTGAATAGCCTCTAGCGCCATTGCTTGCATCTTATATTGATTTCCATAGCTTTGAAGAACCTCCTTCCCCAGTGTGTGCGCAATATCTTAGCTTGATGTCATGGTGGATATGTCTCTGATCTAGTATTTGTATGCTTGCGATTGGTGGCACGGCGGATCCTCCCTATCAGACGATAATGTTTGTTGGCCCTCCTCTTCTTGCCAGCACCGGGTGCATTGCTTCACTCTACATCGAGGTGTTTGTTGTTGTGCACGTGAAGAATCTTCTATCCTCGATGACTCCTAGTCCCGTCTACCATGCCCACTACTTGAAGAGTTCCAAGAACGGCCAGGTGTTTACAGCCGTTTTCTTGTGTCTTTAAGCCATGCCAGCTTCTCACATCCTTGGAGGGTGTTTCTGTTGGCAGGCGGATGCTCTTTGGCGGTTTGTTTGGTGTGTGCCATTGGGTATGGTAAGAGCTGACATGTGCTTAAACAATGAGTGGTTTATGAGAGCATGCAACATTTATAAGGGCCCATTTTAAAAGGGCCCTGTTCACACTATTTTTTGTGAAATTATATTATTTTTTAAATAAATGCACCAAACTTTATAAACTTTTTTGTAAATAAGAGTTGGACCCTGTGTTCACATGTATTCACTCGCACAGAATCCACTTTGACCCTTGTCACACTCTACATTGGCACCATGCAACATGCTTGGTGGGGCCTTGCAACATTCACCACTTGTTGATGTGCTCTTGACGACTCCATTTCCGCACTTCCCTAGCAATCTTGGATTGTCCCGCATGCTCCATTGTGAGCTTACGAGAAAATGTTGTGCAAAAAAACCAGCTGAACATCTCCTCCAAATAATTGGATTGCAACATTCCACCACCATGTCGAGTATTTTTGAAGTACACCCCCCTTTCTGGATAATGGGACTTCTCCATGCCTTGAGTGCTAAAAATCTCAAGAGAACCATATTTGTGCATAAAAAATACACCATGCACAAACAAGATATGTTGTTCACATGAGAAAACGATGCACATTATTTAATGAAAACAATCCCTTGTAATAAGTTCTATGTAACATGGCTTACCATGTAGTATGTGATGTTAGTTTCACCCCAAGAAAGGGTGAAGACCTTGGTGAAATCTGCCAAGGCATCCTGAAAATATTGGCATTGTTCTTCTGTTGTGCTGGTAAGGCCCATAAGCTTGACCATTTTATCAAAATGTGCACAAACTTCCTTGCGCTTGTTTGCAAGCGTTCCATTGAATCATTGTCAGTAGTAGCTTTGCATAACTCCTTCCAAAGTTTCCAAAGGTTACATGTCTGCTAGTTGGAGCTGTTTTGAGCATCGGGTTACTTTCTTCAAAAAGTGTCTAGCTTCTTGTCCACTCATTGACACTTGTTGGGAAATTTCATGGGCCTCCCATGTGTTCTTTGCAGCAATGATAGACACATTTCCACCATGACAACCAATGGAATTCCAAGAGTGCCTCCACCCTTTCGATCGCTTCCTGGGACTTTTCCAATGGCTTCATTGTGAAAGCATAGTCAATGTGGAGCTTCAATAGCCTATCAAAAATGAGCATGAATGTGTGTAATGTACAAAAATGTACATTCAATAGAGGAAACGGGAAGATTGGATTTCAACCCTGGTCCTTTTGTGCACGATAAAGGTAATTGAGCATGGAACATCTCAAAATAGACACTTCCCATTCTCTGCCTTCATCTCCATCATCACAACAATCCAACCCTTCTTGTCCATCCCCTTACCATTGAAGCATTGAACCGCCCTTTGCAGAGTTCTTGTGTGCTTTTTGTCTGTTAGGTTTGTACCCTCGAGTGGACAAGGTATGAGAGAAGAAGCCCCTTGTTTGCAGCCAAGCAAACATTTATGGTCTTCAAGTCCCCACCTAAGTGCCACTCCACATCAAAGCTACCAAAACCCTCAACCTCCAACTTCTCACCTGAAATTTGGAAGTGTATTACTTCTGTGTCCATGGAGCTCTCTCAAAAATCCATAAAAGTACTCCACTGGTCTCTTTGGGCACCTCATTAGCACCCAACCACAAAATGTGTCTTTCTCTAATTGCACACTAAAAGACGGGGTGGGAGATTTCTCGATTGTATCCCTTTGCTTGGTTTGCAAAAGGGCCTCATTCATTAGAGTGACACTTAGCCTCTCTAACCTTCGGACTTTCACTATTTGACATTCATTGAGTTTCAGCACAAAAGCGATCTGTATGGCAAGCACTGCAAAATAAATAGTGGCAAGACCTTATACTTCAAAGTCTATGATAAGAACACAACCAAAATAGAGAAGTATAGTGTGTCACCTTCTTCAGGTAGCTCGTAAAATCTAAGCATGGCGGCTTGTTAAATCCTTCTAAGGTCCACAAAAATATTGTTCCACATTGTGTAATGGAAGCCCTTCTCCCAAGGTGTTATGGAGTGTTTCTTACCTTTTTCCCTTGCCTTTGTTGTGCACAAAGCATAAAGAGAAGTTGGCATTGTGCCCTCAATGTGTGGGTATGCCCCAATGTGGGAGAACACATCTTTGTTTGTGGCCTTCTTTGCAAGGTTGACCTTGTGCAGAACGAGAAATAGGTTTTCCACAATACCACGCTCTTTGAGGGCGTCCTTTAGGAGTTGAAAAATAGCCTGATAGGCTTTCGTGCTCATCCCAGCCTCATCACAAGCTTGTTGCACGTCATCTTCACTAACTACATTTCTCAATTTGCACATAAGGTCCTTGGTCACGGCATCCTTAATGTGCTTCCCCCAGGTGATTGTAAGATAGAAATCACATGATGGATATGAGACAACTAGTGAGAAGGTTGACTCGATCATCTTGGCTTGTTCTACCGCATGCCTCCTGGATGAAGTTTCTAGCAACCAATAAGATAAATGTTAGAAAATAGTGTGAATTAAGATTGTATCTTGCAAGTAAAGAACAAATCACCTTGTGGCTGTCACTTCAATCATGGTGGACAAGGAATTGCAAGCACTTGGTACTCGTCGTTTGCATGCTCCACCCAAATGTGCAAGGGTTTCAATGGATGAATACATGCGTTTGTGCTCCCTTGCACCAACGGGTGTTTCTTTCAAATATGTGATGGTGTTGGAAAGCTTCATAATGTGAACATCCTTTTCTTGTATTTGTTGTTGAATATTTTCAACCTCCCTCTATGAAGAGGCATACTTTCTTGTAATTCCTCCGTCTTGAGGTGAAGAGCTTGACATTCGTACATCCACATATGCAAAGAAGCATCTGCATCCATACACAACCACTTGCAATAGCCTAACAAGCCTGCTTCTCCCCTCCCAAGATATTGAAGAAATATCGAAAGGCTATTAAAGGATGGATGGAAGCGGCTTATAGGATCGTAAGGGTACAAATGGCCATCCACCCAAATGTCAACATTCATCTCACTGATGGCACGATGTTCCTCTGATGACCTTTGATCACCCTCACATGAGTTCTTTGGTGCAAACGTCGTGGGCAAGCAAATATGTACGCTTTTGGTGTGTGGAGCACGTGGTGGTGGAATCAAATAATTTGTGATGTCTGTAAGCACCATGGTAGTTGTTGCGTGAGGAGAAAATCATGAAAAGAGAGAGGGGGAGGGGGAGGGAGGAAGATGGGAGGAGAGAAGGGGCGAGGGGGGGGGGGGGGGGGGGGGGGGGGAGGGGAGGGAGAAAACGGTTTAAAAAATATCCCTACATATGTGGGATCACTTGCATAAATATAAAAATCATAGATATACATTATTTTTCATTAGTTTTCATTTTTGGGTCACTTCTTATGCAATTTTACGACGGCGTCTTAGTAGCTGCTATTTTTGGCAGTTTCTTGCTACATCAATCTTTGTAGGTAAGATAAGTGTGCCACCATGAGACACTTGGAATGTGTACATTATAAAACCAAATTAGGCATCTTATCAAGTGGAAAAACACACAAAGGCACCACATTCAGGGCAAGGACTCCCGGATATGTATGTACATGATAGCGACCGCAATAGCCGCTTCAGCATATATCACAATAAATACATGATTACTTTTATTTACATGTATCAAAATCCATCAAAAGTGAGATGAATTTTTTTATTTCACATTGTGCACGTGCCATATCACAACAACGCTCCATCAAATCCTTGTAGATTTTGGATCCTTGATCATTGTGGAACAAATGTTTCAACTGCATGAGTTTTATCTTAGTTTTGGTAATAAAGGTTACAATGACCTCGTCTTCACTCCTAAATCTCACATGGACTGATCTTTTTACACGATTTGGTATCTGATAGACATCCTTCTAAGATGGTCTCCAACTACTCAATTCCCCTAGATTTACACTCTCGTTAGTAGAGATAGTGCTAGCCATATCTCTTTGGTTCAAACTTCTAGACCGATAAAAAATTAGGACCAAGAAAATTATGTAGCAAAACTTCAAAGAAAAATCCCAACTTGTTACTTGACCTCGTCTTCACTCCTAAATCTCACATGGACTGATCTTTTTACATGATTTGGTATCTGATAGACATCCTTCTAAGATGGTCTCCAACTACTCAATTCCCCTAGATTTACACTCTCGTTAGTAGAGATAGTGCTAGCCATATCTCTTTGGTTCAAACTTCTAGACCGATAAAAAATTAGGACCAAGAAAATTATGTAGCAAAACTTCAAAGCAAAATCCCAACTTGTTACTTGACCTCGTCTTCACTCCTAAATCTCACATGGACTGATCTTTTTACATGATTTGGTATCTGATAGACATCCTTCTAAGATGGTCTCCAACTACTCAATTCCCCTAGATTTACACTCTCGTTAGTAGAGATAGTGCTAGCCATATCTCTTTGGTTCAAACTTCTAGACCGATAAAAAATTAGGACCAAGAAAATTATGTAGCAAAACTTCAAAGCAAAATCCCAACTTGTTACTTGAACATTGAGGTTCAAGTTGGGATTCAAGGAATTCGGGATACATTTCATCTCGAATTCCTTGAATCCCAACTTGAAATGTAACCAACACTCAAAGGTTCTTAACTTCCTTGCTACTTACAACAAATTTTGATCACATGTGCAATTTGTCGATTTCAAGCTTTGAAACTCTATTCAAAGTGGGTGAAACACTGTATGGATCAAAATTCAATTCTAAAAACTCCAATGGACTTCTTATGATTAGGCTCCCTATGGTATCAACTCTCTCCCGGTATGATAAGATCATTGGATCACCATCCAATTTTTTTGAACTTTTGAGTTGATATTTTACCAGGTGACTACACTCTATGTATAAACACTAATAGTGTTATCAGGTTTTTAGTTTCTTCATTTTTATAGGGAACATGAATCATGATCCATGTTCCTCCTCAACAAAGTTTGAAACTTTGTCAGTTGTTTACTCTCTATATCTACAATGTTTCCATCGTTATTTTTCGATTCAACTCTCAATTAGTGGATTAGAACCATAGTTCCCTATCTACCAAGCGATGTTTGACTTTTTGTTTGGTTTTGGATTCTTTCCTTTGACTTTTTGGATTCTTTTGATGACCAATCTCTCTAACTTTTCTTATTTATTCTAGCATTGTGTAATGGATAGCTTTTTTATCTAGAATCCTAAAAAAGTACACAAAATCAGGATCCAACCTTTATAGGACTTGGACTTCAGGTTTTTGCAGCAGAGCTAGAAGAGAATATTAGTAGGCTATTTCCAAGTATTTGTTTAGTTTGGATACTTTATTTGAAGAGGATTTCACAATCCTTTTGAACTCAAAAGTTTGTTCACGTACCCCTGTGTATCAATATGCATTCAATTTAACCACTTTTTTATCTAAAGTACATGGATTTGGATCCATGTTCCTCAATAGTTTTCAATGAGATTTTACAGTTTTCCTCTACAGGGTTTGGCTAATATTTTGGAATCTGCTCATTATTTTCCCTGTTTGCCAATTTGGATTTTAGAGAGTTATGGTCTTTTTGTCCCAAATATGGTTTCTTGACTGTTTTTCTATGTCTTGTACATCCCAGAGTGAAGGTTTTCAACTACTTAATTAAGCTACTTCTTTGAATTGAGAATGACAATATGCAATAAAATGAACCAAATGTGGAAATACGGCTAGTGGGGGTGGTGTGTACAACACTTTGAAAGCAATAAGAAACTTGGAGATGAATTTCTTTAGAATCACTCAATCATAGCACTCCTTGCTACCAAATGGTAATTCTAGACATTCCGTTTTTTTGGATAAGTGAATATGATCACAAGATCACGCGACCATTGTAGGATTGAATCCTCACCAACAATGCCAATGTTAGTGGATCATTGTGATGGATGTCTATAGCATAGCTATCTAGCACTAACATACTCTGATGTCAGTACTCAAGGAAGTGACTGGAATAGGGCACGCAGATGCATTGAGTTTGTCAAACTCAATGGAGTTACTATAAATAGAGTTGCTCTTCTAAGGTATCACTAAATCATTGCAATCGGTCCTCTACAACCAAGGATTGAGTTTTTTGAGCAAGCCAAAAACCAAGCAAACCCAAACAATTAAATAGTTATCTCAAGCCTATCAATGTTTTGGCTACACTCAAGAAAAGACCAATGGGGTGGCATAATAAGGTTGACAACCTCCATGAGAACCTTCTCTTATGCTAATTTTTTGGTGGTGTGGGGACTATGCTATATAACTTGGGTGCTTCTCATAAAGATGTCTTGGTCATAGCATATTTGGCTACAATTATTTAGTTTTAAAAAAAAATCTCCAAGACTTGCTTTTCCATATGCATTTAGAATGATTTCGCATGCACCCATTTGGCATCATTTTGATGATGTTAACATTTTTGGAAACTTTTGCACAATGAAGAATTTGAGAGTCTAACTCATTGCCAAAAATCGTAGAATTAGTTGTGGTGATGCTTGTTGGAATTAGGGTTGCAGAGAAACACATACAACTTGGAGAAGACGAAGGAAGCTCAAGGCACACAATAGAGAGTGTGTTACTTAGTGTGCAATGGAAAGATGGATAGCCCTAGAGTGATGGGCGTATATACAATGCACGGGGGAAAAAACCTCCTAAAGAGGGAAAAAATGCCCCGGCGGTCCTAGTGTGTTCACACACATCACTACCACATGTATATGGTAACAAATCCCCCCTGGAGTGATGCGATGAACGAGAGCTGGCACATGAGTAAAGGGAAGTTCCATGCCCTGAGGACAGGATCAGTCCACAAAGGGGAGTAAGCCCAAAGCTTTGCGTAAAGCTTCAAGTTTCTCACGAGACAATGCCTTTGTGAAAATATCTGCAAGGTTGTCCTGTGTTGGCACATAAGCCAAGCTGATCTCTCCTACTGAGAGCCTCTCCCTGACATAGTGGTAATGAGAGCATGTGAGTGTGTGTGAGAGGGAGTATACACCCAATCACACCCCCAACTTGCCTTGGTCGACCCCTCCTTGTAGCTCATGATTGAAATTGACTAGACCCCTGCAAGCCTAGCCAATCACATGCTTAGTGCATATCAAGAAACAAGGGTACCATTTGGACAAGTTTCCTCCTTACCCCTTTGAGAGAGAGGGCTTCCTAGATAATTATTTAATTAAGTTGAATTATCAATGGACCTCTCTCAAAGTCAACCAATAGGCTTTAGGCACACTATGGGGGTAACCTAGCTAGGGGCTTGACATGTGTCCTATTTTCCTCTTTGAGCAAGGGGTGTCTCTTGGGTGAGGGAGAGACTAGGGGTTGCCCCTCCTTTATAGTCCATGGTTTGACTTCAAGCACCTCAAGATTCTTGTCCCCCAAGAACCTCAAGCACCTTAACCAGCAAGCACAACAAGCACCTTAGTCAGCAAGCACGACAACCACCTCAAGCATGGGTCGAGTTCTCACCTCAAGCAAGGTCCTAGGTCTAAGGACTTTTAACACTAACCTTTAGAGGTCTTTAATGAAGCTAACCCTAAGGTCTTTCAAGCTCCATTAGCTAGCATTTCTCTTTGACATACCATCTCCCATTTGGACCCATTGACTTTGGTCTCGTACTGAGATAAATCCATAAGCACATGTCTACATTCTAACTCTTGTTCCTGTTCATTCTCCCACGTTAAATGATCAGTTTAATGTGAGAAAATCATTTGGGTTAGTTAGATATTATATTTTATCACAAAATCAAACCTCCCAACACCCATCACAAATTTTCTCTATTATAAACGGGTTCTATATACCATGGTGTATTAACATCCACCCTTCAAAACAAGATAGTGCAGAGTAATGAAAAATTGTAGAAAAAGAGCCAAGTCCATTGTGGTAGGGTACCAACTTGTGAAGCCTCCTTATGTTCAACAACCTCCATAGTCACACAGTAATCGACTGATCAGAACAAGCCCTCACAACTCTCTTTCACATATACACACAACATGCAAAAGACCAGGCTAAGTGAGGGGCATAGAGCAACCCTCATCTAGTTTAAATAGTAAAACCCATCCGTCGGTAAGTGCTTTGAGTAGTCCCAAGCCAAGCGACTCACCCTTGATCGGCTTATCATCATGTTAATATCTCGAGGTGAATGCCAATCCAACGGCAGCTGCCATGTTTAATCCACTTGGGGGACGGGGGGGGTGTTAGTCTTACACAGTTGATGTGCAAGCATAAAGAATCATTGCATGTACAGGTTAAGGGGTAGAGAGTGAGGCACAGAGTGAGAAAATGGGGTGTGAAGCCAAAATAAAAGTTGTATCCCCCTCATGATGTAGATAAGTGTTATATCGCCAAATTAAGAGGGCCATGTCCCTAATAGGGGAGGTTCATGTGCGGGTTACACTAGGGAGGTGTCCCATGAAGGGGTGCATCTACGTGATCTAGTAAAAAAGATGGTGCTGCCAAAAGCCTTGGAAAATCATGGGAAATTTTTAATGAGGGTGATCATTATAGGCTTGAACAGGTCCATTTGTTTTGGAAAAAACCTTAATTTAATGCATTTAAACTAGTACCTAAGTGTGTGTGTGTGTGTGTGTGTGTGTGTGTGTGTGTGTGTTTTGTTCTTAAACTAATACCTATACACAACAGAACATATCAATTCAAAAGACAGTTGGCTTTAGAAAAGGGACAGAGAGAAGCACCAAAAAAAAACTCAGTCTTTGATTCATTTTTGCATTACAGTGAGAATGAAGTATGGTTCTAATGTTTTTGTACAATGGATAGTCAAGAGTAGTGGTATCTAAAGTAAAAAAGGCTTATGTACACCAATGGCAGACAATAGCTTGTGGATGGGTTTCCTAACCTCACTCTTATCTTATTGTAGACATAGTGAGAACCACGAACATAATTGTCAATCCATGAGACGAAGCTGACTCGGCTAGTGCAGAGAGGCTACAAGAGGGTTTCAATCTCTTGGAAAACAACAGACAACTCGCATCTAACACAAGCTACACTCAAATGACCTAAGCCATCAAAAGCTAGTCACTAATCGGCAAACAAAACATGACCGTTACAGCATCAAATGACATCCGAATGTTACGAAACCTCTAGGACAAGTATATAAGACCTAAGCACGCATGCTTATGGTCTCAAATCCCACTTTTGATGAAGTGAAAAAAACGCGATTATTAACGGCAGTGAGATTTTCACCTAGTCGTTTTTTACCCCGAATGCATTTAAATACTTAGCAATGATGCCCAATACCCCGCCTATGCTCACTTTGAATTTCCTAGCTTAAATTAATACTTATGATGAAATTAGGCTGCTAGTTCGCGACGCCAAAAGCTACAATTTACCATGATATGTTTACATCAATGCGTAGAGCTCTTACATGTGGTTGCAACGCAACAGACGGCACTGCAATGTGACAACCAACAAGGGAGTAGGAAGCATGAGAAGGAGAGAAGTGAGCACCGTTAGCTCACGCTGTCTATTTCTTATCCAAAACTTAATAATTACTTTACAAAATTGGATTTTATACCTTAGCCAAGGTTTCTTTGGTCAAAAACTAATCATCTGGAGATCTAAGTAAGGATAAACTGATACAATCTGGAAGCTTTTAGCTCTGGCTCATAGATTACAATATCCACTTGGAAAATAGGAGTTACAATATTCCCAACTTATCAAAAGAATAAGTATTTTTACAATAAAGCTTCTGAAAAACATTACATGGGTTAGCTTGCTGCTAACGTTCCCCCCCCTCCTTGATTGTGTCGTCCCTTGACATAGTTTCATGGACTGAAATAGTCTTCGAGTTGACGGCTGGCGAGGCGGGCTCTAAGTGCTTGTAGTGCTTTTTGATATCTGATCCGTCGTTCTTTCTCAGGGACTTGCAAAAATTGAATAGTGACTTTATTTTTGAGTTCTATGGCTGAATATCCAACAACCCTTGATATCAAATTGTTGATCATTGACCCAAAAATCTTTGTACGCCATGTGAAGAATTCTATGTAAAAAGATTCTTCGAATGCCAAAATATTGTTGGATGGCAAGAACATACATCTGGTGTAGAAGCTATAGAGGACTTCTTCTAAAGGTTGTCTACTCAAATCATGGCACAAGCCTTTGTTACCTTCTAAGAAAGACATCCATGGTGCTCCTGCTTGCTCAGGCTCATGCAAAACTTGGATGCAAGTGAGCAGCATTCTGCAGATTTTATATAGCATTGCACATGAGAGGTCAGAGAGGCTCTTGAAGAAGTTCATGGCACCCATTAGGGTTTTCACCATGTATTCCTCAGTCTTGCTTCCTTGCTTTGGAGATGGAAATTTTGGGTAATTGAGCCAAGTTGGTCTCTTCTTCTTTAATGATTTGTGTGTCTGTCCTTACCCTTAGTACAATACAGAATGTCAGGTCTTTCTGAATTGATGCAGGTGCCCTTGTAAACAAGAAAAGATATCTTGAGTTTTTGTTGAGCCAATTCTTTCTCCGTTTGGGGTGGAGAGCATCTGAACCTTCTTCTTGCATATCTTTGTAAAGTCTTTCTTTTACTTGCAGTAGCTCCACTTTTATTAAAGGGTAGACCAGCGATTGTTGATGCCAGTGAGAATTAATCTGGTTGGGAGTGCGTTGTGTTACATTCACTGAGTGAAGAACTCTCAACTCCCAATCCATTGCCACTTTCCATTCAGCATCCACTTCATAGACAATTTGTTCTTTAAGTGCATCTTCTTTAGCTTTAGAGAGTTAGACCATTGGCACTTGTTCCTCTTTGGTGATTTGGTACTTGGAATTTAGAATCTCCTGTTTGCCCTTTTGTTGGGCGCTATGTTTCCATATCTGCAAAGGAGACTGATGGTTGTCTATATTTGGTTGTTCAGAGGTACCTACCTTCTCTTGAGCTTCCATATGCCCTTCTCTCAGCAGCTGGTTGGCTCTCTTTAAATCCTCTATCTTCTTGAGCAATTGCTCTTCTCTTTGTACTTGCATTAGGGTGAGGTCCCTTCTTTGTGTTTGTTTCGGCTTCAACTCAAGTTCTAGATCTTTGTTCCTTTTTTCCAAAGTCTTGTAGACTTCATCTGTCCCCTTGAGTGAAGCTACAACTAGATTTTCCCTTATCTGCTTTAGGAATGCTACTTTGTCATCGATTCTCTACTCTGAGTATTGCAAAGAGGAATTTGCTACATTTAATCATATTTGGAGCTTTTGTACTGACTGAGTAGTGCTCAAAAGTTTTTTGGTTAGTTCAATCAGTAGTTGTTGGTCCTTGCTTTTACATGCATCTGATAGCTTTCAGAGAAGCTGAGAAGCTCTCCTAAATCTTTCATCTCCTTTTGTTGCCTTTTTTTGACAATTTGGTGTTGCTCTGCTTCATTTTTTAGCTCTTTGATCTAGCCTTGAAGATTCTCAATGATGTTCATCCTGTCTTCAAGCTCGCCTTGGAGAGTATTAATAACTTGTTCCAACTCTCAAGCTTTATTTAGCACTACAGTTAAGAGCTATTGTTTGCATCTTCTTTGTCATCATCTGCATCTGCTTTGCATATTCACTGACCTGGATGATCACTTCATCTGTTGTTTCCCATTCTTCAAATTCTACTTGAGGCTGCTTAGAAGTTCCAGCAGATTTGTCTTGCGGCTCTTTAGACAGCTCAGTGGATTCTGCATGTGGATTTGTAGCTAGTTCAGCTAATTCCATTTGTGGTGATGTAGAAGCTCTAGCTTCATCTTTGTCTATTTCCTTGGGTTGTTCAGAACTGGCTTCCTCCTCTTCATTCTCTCTCCCTTTCGTTTCCTTGCCTTCATTGGATTTGGTAGTTGGTGAAGGGCTTAGACTAGGCATTGGTTGGTCTTCTTGTTTAGTAGTGGTTGAAGGTGGTCTTGAAGACATTTCTCCTTTTTTGTTGTGGTTCAGTTTGTTGTGTAGATTTTTCTTGCCTTTGTTTCTCTTCTCTTGCTTTTCTTTGTGCTTCTAAAGTCTCCTGTATCTTTAGGGATTTGGCTTTCGCATACATTCCCTCAAGCAGATCCTTCGGATCTTTTTGGATCTTCTTCTCAGGGTTCTTGGTCCTAGGACCCTTGATTTCCCTTGGACTCCATGATTCTGGGTTTTCTCTTGTAACTTGGCGACTTCGTTCATAAGATTCTTTTTCCCTTTCAAACCTGGCTTGTTTCTGTTGAGGTTCTTCTTGATGGGCTGGCACTGCTTTTCTCTTCATTTCTTCTCTCCTTGCCCTTTCTTCTTTATTGTCAAAACTCTCTTCACTGCTATGGGCTTTAGGCGAGCTTTCTACTAATTTTTCATGTGATTTATATATTCTTTTCTTCTTTAATCTAGTGGTTTGTGGAGAGGGTTGAGCTAAGACTATCCATGTATTCTGATTTGGGGCTGGCGGCAAGTTTTTGGCCATTCCAATAGCATGGTATGCAATCCGGCGGGCTAGAACTTGTGGAGCTCCCAGATATGTTACTTTTCCTTCCTTCTTCGTGCTCTTGAGTGTTGTAAGCACGTACTGAGCGTGATCTATTGTTTGTCTTATTGTTGACTTTAATACCTGCGTGAAAGTAGTTGCAACTGCATGATTTGGAGTAGTGTATCTTGGTGGTCTCTTTGAGAGGAAGTGGAAGTGTTGATGATAGAGATGGGCAGGATCCTCCACGATTTATAATAAGGTCAGAGAAGGTGGTAGAAGTTGTATCCTTGGTGAATGTTGTTGGAATTAGGTTTGCAGGGAAATGCACATAGCTTGGAGAAGATGAAGGAAGCTCAAGGCACACAACAGAGAGTGTATTACTTAGTGTGGAATGGAAAGATAGATATCCCTAGAATGAATAGGCGTATATGCAATGCACAGGGGGAAATTCTCCTAGAGAGGGGAAAAATGTCCCGACGGTCCTAGTGTGTTCACACACATCACTACCGCATGTATATGGTAACAGTCCCCCCCTGGAGTGATGTAGTGAATGAGATCTGGCACATGAGTAAAGGGAAGTGCCATGGCCTGAGGACATGATTAGTCCACAAAGGGGAGTAAGTCCAAAGCTTTGTGGAAAGCTTCAAACTTCTCACAAGACAATGCCTTTGTGAAAAGATCCACAAGGTTGTCCTGTGTTGGCACATAAGCCAAGTTGATCTCTCCTCCTGAGAGCCTCTCCCTAACATAGTGGTAATGCACCTCAATGTGCTTTGTGCGAGCATGAAAAATTGGGCTCCTTGCAACTACGAATGCACTTTGATTGTCAGTGTAGATAGTGTTGGCTTTGTCATGTCCAACACCCAAATCATCCATAAGGCGTCTCAGCCATACACACTCAACCGTAGATGTGAAGACTGCCCTGTACTCAACCTCACAACTAGAAGTGTCCACAGTAGGTTGCTTCTTTCTCAACCATGATATACATGAACTACCAATCATGAAACAGAAACCACTTGTGGACACTCGTGTGTCAAAACAACCAGCACAATCTGAGTTCAAAAAAGAATGTAAGTCTCACGGAAATGATCCCCCCTTGGGATAAAACAAGCCAAGATGTAAAGTGCCACTCAACTAGCAGAAAATCCTCTTGACAGCCTGCCAATGCTTAGATCCTAGGCTATGCACAAATCTACTAACCTGTGAGACTGCAAACTGAATATCCTACCTCATGTTGCATACATAAATGAGTTAGTGAACAGCAGTTTGGTAAAGAGTGACATCAACACAATCACCAGCATCATGTGGACTCAACTTCAAACCTCTTTCCATGGGAGTGGCAATAGGTTTGCAATCCGCAAGTCCAAAGTTACATAGCAATGTCTCTATGTAACTTTTTTGACACAAGGCAATACCACCATCACATTGCTAAAACTTTATGCCCAACTAATGATGCAATAGCCCCAAAACTTTCAGGCTGACACAAGGAAATACCACCATCACACTGCTTAAACTTTATGCTCAACTAATGATGCAATAGCCCCAAATCTTTCATCTTGAAAGTAGCATTCAAATCAGCCTTAAATTCAGTAATATGTGCCTCATTGGGACCACTAATCACCAAATCATCCACATAAAGAACAACAACAAGAAGTACATTGCCCTCACGCTTAACATACAATGTGCTTTCTGTTGGACTGTTACAAAAGCCTCGTTTGACCAAATGAGTGCCATCTTTCTCATACCAAGCACAAGGAGATTGCTTCAACCCATACAAAGCCTTCTTACATTTACACACTTTGTCCTCTTGTCCTTTCTTGACAAAACCATGAGGCTGCATTACATAAAATTCCTCAAATATGATACCATTCAAGAAAGTAGTAATAATGGCTGACTGATGTACATCCCAACCAAAATGAGCTGCCAATGCACTTAGAAAACGAACATTATTCATACGACAAGTGGGAGTAAAAGTTTCTTTATAATCTATGCCTTTTTGCTGTGCATAGCCTTTTGCGACAAGTTGAGCCTTATGGAAATCAACCTCACCATCCGGCTTGCGTTTCAACTTGTAAAACCACTTTGTACCAATGCCTTTTTGCCAGGAGGAGGAGGACGAAAATCACATAAAGTCCATGTGTCATTTTTTATAAGTGCATCATTTTGATTGGATGGCAACCATCCAATTTTTTGAATTCTGTGCTTCATCAAAAGACAGAGGTTCCTCAACATCATGTAAGCTAGACACAGCCAAAGCATAACAATCTGATGCATAAGAGGCATGGAAAGAGCCTTAACGAGTACTACTAGACAAAGGTGCATCCAATTTACTATCACGCAAAGTGTGCACCAGCCATTTTGGCATACCTCTAGCCTGCTCATTTTCAGCCCTTTCTTCATCAAGTGCATCATGCATATCTGCATTAGTAATAGGTTGATCTGTAACATTTTCAAAAACCCCCATAGGCTGTACATTTGCCTCGTTGGAATTTACATTTGTACTTCCACCACTAAAAAGAGGCAAAAAAGTGTCATAAATGCCCTGTGAGCTTACATTACTGGCTCTAGTACATGACAGCAAAGGTTGAACAAAATCTTCCACAAACACAACATTACGTGAGAACAAAAATTCTTTTTTTGTGGATGGTACAACCTGTAACCTTTGCTTTCAGCACTATAACCAACAAAAATACATTTGACAACCTTATCATCCAATCTTTTGTGCTGCACTTATAGCACTAAACCATAAGCCAAACAACCAAAAACACGCATGTGCTCAATCGATGGCTTTCTATCATGCCATGCTTCATATGGAGTCATAGACTGCAATGCTTTCGTAGGACACATGTTGAGTACATAAGTGGCACACATAACAGCCTTGAGCCAAAACAAACGTGGTAAAGCTTGACTTGACCATACATCTTGCAATTTTCATAAGAGACCCGTTTTTCCTCTCAGCAACACCATTTTTCTGAGGCGTATACGAAACTGTACATTGGTGTTTTATCCCACGACTAGCCAAAAATGCATTAAATTCATGAGACATATACTCCCCCCCCTCAATCGGAACGGAGGGTGCCCATAGTACATTTTGAGACATTTTCAATGATAGCCAAAAATTGTTTGAAGCAAATAAAAACTTTGGACTTTTCTTTAAGCGGAAATACCCATGCATGCCTAGAGTAATCATCAATGAGAGTCACAAAGTAAAGGTAATTTCCCAAGGAAGGATTTTACATGGGCCCACAAACATCACTATGCACAAGCTGCAACCTGCATGTGGCCCTAACTGAACCATCCTTTGGAAACTTAGAACACTACATCTTACCCAAAATATAGCCTTGTTTGACGGGTGCTTCAAGAGGTGGCAAAGAAGAAACCATATCAGATTTTTGCAAATGCAGCAAACTGGCAAAATTCAGATGCCCAAAACGTGCATGCCACAATTTTGCATATGAAACAGCCCTTGAATCTGCAGCTGCATTTGCAAAATTTTGTCCACACTTGTCTTACAAAGTGAGCTTATGTAGCCCACCGCATAAAATTGCTAGATGCAACAATTTCATCATTGAGATTAAGATCATGTATTGTACATCTATCATCCACAAATTTGACTACAAGTCCAAGTCTAGCAAGTGCAGATACAAACAAAATATTCTTCCTGATCCCAGGTACATAAAGTGCATCAACAAGTGTGAAAGAACTGCCATTTGCAGCAGTAAGCACAATCTTTTCAACTCCCTGAATCGGATAAGAGGCATTGTTGGCACAAGTGACTGAATTCCCATGAGGAACAGACTCAAGAGTCTAGAGAGGTAAACAATTCACGATGTGAGGTAATGTGCTTTGTAGAACCACTAACAAAATACTACACATGAATCTGCAGCACTAACATACATGCATCATGGACAGCAGGATTGTAAGTGCACTCTACACTAAAAGCCCATTCTGCATCAACATCAGTATCACAATCTCCTTTGACAGAAGACTCTACAATCGCTGCACTTGTATTGGACCCTATAGTCGATCGAGCCTCTTTTGCCTTCAATTTTGGACATTGCTTGATAAAGTGATCATTAGCTTTACAATAATGGCAACACATCTTCTTTTTCTCTTATCACCAGAATCGCCAGATGAAGTGCTGCCAGCAGAAGCATTAGGAACAGAAGTTTTCCACTTGCAGCAAAACCATAAGAAGTGGTTACATTGTTGTTCCCACCTTTTCTTTAAGCTGCAATAAAATCGTGTTCAATTGCATGCTACATAGTCCTGTTCTTTCTGGAAAGTGACTCTTGCAACAACAATGTGCATAATGCATCAAACTTGACAACTTTAGGATTTGCTTAGGTTACAAGTCTCCAAGTACTAGCAAAAGTATGGTAAGAATCTGGCAAAGCATCAAGAACAATCTGCACAAGGGAGCTGTCTCAAATGACTTCACCTGCATAAAAAAGCTGCTCATTAATATTCTTGACACCAGCAAGGAAGGTGTCCATATCATCTTCCTCATGCATAATCTTCGACACCAGCTCCTCGCGCAGCAATGAAATTTTTGCCCAAGACCAGTCAGAATATCCCAAGCCTGTTTTGCAGATTTTGCTCAATGAATGTGAGAAGTAATGGTGTGCTTCACACACAACGCAATCAACACATGAGTGTGCGCATCCTTTACATCCCAACGATCTTCTTCTGTCGTAGGCAAAACAAATCTAACAGTAGTAATCCTTGCAGCAAGACCTGCAACATCATAAACATCGCCTATATCCTCGAAACCAAGGCGTACATCAATGCCCTGCACAATATTCTAGACACCCTTTGAAACAAGAACGCACATCAATGCCGTGCACAATATTCTAGACACCCTTTGACACAAAAACGTGTTGCATCATGTAAGCCCACATAGGGTAATTGTCCCCATCCAATCTATCCTCAGCAGCAAACATCTTGAACAAATCTGTGTTGTTGTCAGCCATGGTAAATGATGCACCTGATGTGAAAACTGCCCGAAAAGAGGATATAGCACAAACCGTAGAATAATATTGTAAGGGACCTATTATGCAAAAAACAGCAATGACAAAAATTTTCACAAAATGATAGAATAGCCTGTGTAGTACTATTTGTAGTGGAAATGGAGGCCAAAATGAGACAAAGCTCACTGAAATTGGAGAAAGTGAGCAGGCGTGTGCTCGTGCTGCTGTTAGCGACTAAGCTCGAGAGGATGCAACCTGCTTTATTACCAATTGTTGGAATTAGGGTTGGAGGGAAACACACACAGCTTGGAGAAGACGAAGGAAGCTCAAGACACACAACAGAGAGTATATTACTTAGTGTGCAATGGAAAGATAGATAGCCCTAGAATGAATGGGCGTATATACACCTCCTAGAGAGGGAAAAAATGCCCTGACAGTCCTAAGTGTGTTCATACACATCACTACCACATGTATATGGTAACAAATGTACCAATTGTCTTCCTATCTCTGGCCTTCATTGTCATGCCTTCAGTTTGGCAGCTTTAATGCCTCATCCACTATGTCTTTGTTAATAGCCACTTTGGCTTTCTGGTCTTGTTGATCAGTGATCTGAGTTGATCCATCCTCTTTGATTGTGGATAACGATTCATAGTGGCTCATTGGAAATCTACTCCACATGGCTCTTGATCGTAGAATTCTTGAAGTCCTAACATTCTATTGACTTCTTTTGTGGTTGGCTTAGCGGCTACATCATAAACTTCTTTGGGTAGCATCTGCAACTCTACCTGGTTTCCATCTTCGCTCTTGAATTTGTCGGTGAATATTGTGGTGTTGTGTTCTTCAAGTTGTTCTTTTGATAAGTAGGTTACCTCGGCCGTTTTCATTGAACTCGGCTCCAATTGTTATGGTGGCGATTCTTGCAGCTTTTTTTCTGATTCATCCTCTTCTTTGCTTTCTCAGCTGCTTGCATTGCACCTATTAGGAGAATATAGTTCGTAGTTAGAAAATTCCACAATTTCCAATCTGAAATGCCTTGTGTCTGAATTTGCTGGCAAATGATGTCCATTTTGCTTCAAATCAATTTTGGAGCATGCATAGATGCATAAAAACGTGTAAAGATAAAAAACATTCAATCTAGGCAAAATTTGCAACATAAGTAGATAATCACAGTTATTTACAATAGGGGAATTTTTTCAACCTTTTGCATTTTTTACTTCACAGGCTTGAAAAACATGTGATTTAGATACTTTGACTGAAGTGTGGACTCATTTGAGTGTACAGGGTGAAAATGGTGCTAGATTTAGGCTTCAGACTCTGAAACAGTAGATATGAAGGGATTTTGGGTTTTTGTGATCAAACTTGATTGGTGGACTTGTCACATCATGTACTTTGGTCCCATAAGGTCAAAGTTGAAATTTGGACTCATTTTGGTGAAAAAGTAAATAATCACGAGATTATTAACTCTTTCATCAAATTGGACATTTTTTGTTGCAAGTTGGTTCTAGACATGTTATAGAGCCTCCGTGTGAGATATGGGATGATTTGGATCAAAAAAGCTGACAAATAATTCAAAATTTGGATAGAAGAGCATTTAGTGCGTTTTTTGACAAAATCTGAGATTTTCTTGATCTTTTGGGTATGAGATAAATATGTATAAGTGATAGGTGAAGCAAAATAATGATTTTCAGGCCATTTGTGCACAAAAGTAAATAATTGCGATTATTTACTACAGTCACATTTTTGCATGAAAAGATAACTTTATGACCTACACATCTTCATTCCATCTCAAATAAGTCCGAAAATGAATTTGGTAGGATTTGGTTATGTCGGCATCACTTCGTGCTCTTGCAAACTTTGAAATCACTGGTTTTTGTTATTACTTGGTGTGTAGAGTTGTTCAGTCACTTTTGAAGCCATGGACTTGTCCGCTATATAGTCCTGATGCTGCTCATCCAGTTTGGGTTCATTTGGAGTCAGCTTGACTTTATAAGTCAAATTTGACACTTTGTAGTCTTTGAGTTGTTTCCTGTTGTTTGAGAGCTTACCTTGAGTGTTTTCTTGAAACCATCTAGGTACATTGTGTATACACCTTGTCTATAAGCTGCCCGTGGAGTCATAATTCAATTCTGGCATGTGGCCAAAACCTAGATTATTTACTTGGGACCCCCTCAATCCTTGCCAAATGGTCATCTAATGATATAAAAGTGTTCTACTATCTAGGGGCATGATACATTTCAAGTCTTGTCCAATTCGGTTGAGATGACAGGCCGCTATGGTCATTTTTGTGTCGTAGGAATTCGTACATAGCTAAGATTCTAGGGTTTTTTCCTGGGCCTAGACTTGCTATCCGACATTATAGAAACGTTCTTTGATAATTTTAGAACTTACCCCTCATGTCTCTTGTGAGACAGCACTGAAAATGGGCGACTGTGGACTTCAAAAATCGTGCGCGAAGAAGGTAGAGAGCTCTCTTCTCCAAGAGTGACTAGTGGAAATGAGGTGATTTTGGGCTACCTTGGATATCTATACTCGAACTTCCCAAACTATTTTTCCCCAGATTCCCCTATTTGTCCTACTAAGTCGTGAAATCTACGTTAGACTTGAAAATTTCCTCAATCGAACTCCGTTGGCTCATTCTACACGAATTTGCAGAAACAGGCCTTGGCAGCCTAATTTTGATAGAAATTTTTTGTGTATGTCCGTCCTGTTCTTATCATCAGCATATCTTCAGTTTCTCCATTTGAGCTCATTTGCTATTTATTATTAATTTTTGACCTGTTTATTAAAAAAATCAAAGAAAATAATAAAATGCATTCAAAAAGAAAATTGAAAATCAACAATTAAGAAAAACACTATTTCATTACTTTTTGATGGATTTCTCCATTTTCAAGCTCCAATATCAAGAAAAATTGATGAAAATAAGCAAAAAAGACTATTTTTCAGTGTAATTTCTTATAGTATATACAGTAATTACACTCATCGGGGAGATGCTATCAGCTGAAATTCCCCTGTTGATGATTTTTAAGGGCATTATTAGGTAATTTTTCAAAAAACCACATGTTAACATCCAACCCTTTTTCCTCCCTCTTCAAACATTACCCTTAACTAATGAAGTTTCCTTCCACCCCTCCTAGATGGAGTACTTCGGGAGGACTGTGTGCATGGGTTGAACAGTTGTGTCTATGCCTAGCCATGGTTGGCTCTATCATGCTTAGAAGGTCAATGTAATTCAAACTAGTAAGCGGTGCAAGAATTGGGTCTTGAGTAGTTAACTCAAGGGTTTCCGTCGTCGAGGTTTTTTGTTGATGTTTTCTAAATAGCAAATTTTGTAGTTTATGTGCTCTTTGCCTGATTGTACCATCTGGATGCTTTGGCACACTAATTTCCTGAGCTGTAGGTATCAATGATGACGGTTGCTTAGATTTAACTCTCCATTGGTATTTTGGTTTTTCGTTGATGAACTGTTGTGGTTGAGTGTTTTGAGATTTAACTTTCCACTGATACGGTTTTACAGTTTGTGGAGAACATAAATGCTCCTTTGGTTTCCAAACCCATCTAGTGCTAGTTTCTCTTCTAAAAGATGTTTTTCTCTGAGTTGTTAGGTGTGAAACTTTCTTCAGTATGGAGATGAGTTTTCGGGCACCCAAATTTGAGACGGATTGTCCTTGATTTGTGCTTTTGGTACCCAAATTTGCCTGAATCCTTGCATGTTTCTTGTAGCATTTGATGGCCTAGAGGATGAAGTAGATTGATTATTCCCTGGTTTCTATTGTGGGCGGCCTCTTTTCCGTTCCTCTTTTCTTGATGCAATTGGAACTAAGAGTTGTCCTCCATATTTTGAGTTGATTGGTGTCCCAATCTGGTAATGCCTTGTATGTCCGCATCCATGAGATTCCAAGAATCATCAGTTCATTTATATGTTCATCTGATATGCATACAAATTGATGAGGGCATGAAAATCCATTTACTATCACGTTCAAGTTGACTACCCCTAATGACAATGTTGGGTTTTTGTTGCATCATTTGATAGCAGATATTCTCTATGCTAAAGACTGATTCGTAGCTTTCTTGTAAGTGGAATAAATGATTGCACTCATTTGAGCTTCGATATCTATTAATGGATTTATTCTATGATTGTTCAGTTGTACTGTGATGCAAAGGTCAATTCCATCCAACCATTCATCATCCGTTGACATTGCATCATTTTGTGATTCCCATAGTCCGCCATCTAGTTCCAAAGTGTTGACAGAATTAGGTGTTTGTTGATTTTTGAAAGAAGATTACCTCTTGAGTACTTAGATTTGAGCTTCCTCTTGAGCTTCATCAATAACCTGCTGTCGTTTAATCTTTCTTTGCTTTGTTGCATGCATTTTCTCTAGCAAATCATTTGTTAGTGGAATGAAACTCTAGAAGCCCATAGAGCGGCATGTAGATTCATTTCCCAATCAGTTCATCCTAAACTAACCACTTTAGTCAATACCGAGCTAAGAATTTTTTTCGTGTGCTCAACTTGTCCATTTTCTTGTGGATGATATGGAGCGGATTTTTTATGGATGACCATAAATTCATTCAACAGATACTCAATTACCTCATTCAGGAAATGAGTTCCCCTATCACTGACAAGTTCTATTGGAAGTCCATATCTTGTGATTACAGTCTCATACAAGAATGCGGCTGTGGTTATAGAATCATTCTTTCTGGTTGCCTTATCCCCTGCACATTTGGTCAAATAGTCCATAGCTACAATGATATTTTGAGCTTGAGTTCTATAAGTAAGTGGTTGTATTGGCCTGACAAAATCTATGCCCCGTTTTTCAAAAGCTCTAGCCCCCATCATTGGTCTTAAAGACATGATATCTACCCTTGTTGGCATTTTGAATACACAACAGCAATGTTCCATCTCGATTTATTTTGTATAGCCTTCCAGCTAGTAACTGATACATAGCTGATTGCCCCATTAATCTTGGTGTAGTAGGAAGTGGTATTTGAGAATCCACTTGAGCTATGGTCATCAATGATACCATATTTTTTTACCAACGAGGTATCATTTCCACAGAGAATAGATATGCATATGGTAGATCATCGTCTACCCCTTTTGGTGGTTCTCTTGAAATAATCCTTGATAAATGATCTGCTCTTTGGTGTGTGGTGCCCTTTTTTACAACTACAATGAAATCAAATTCCAAAAGAATGATGAACCATCTCACTATTCTCCCTGTGTTGCATGGATTGTTGACTAAGTACAATAAAGCTTGGTGGTCTACAAAGAACCCAAATTTCTTGGCTAATAGGTAATGTCTATACTGTTTTACGGCATAGATCATCCCTAATCCTTCTCTTTTGGTGGTTGTATAGATTTTCTCGGCCACATACTGGCATAATAAATGGGAAAATCAAATTTTCCATCTTGGTTGAGCTAATATACACCCAATGGCAAAATCGGAAGCATCAACATGTATACGGAATATCTTATTTCAATCTGGTGCTTTCAATATTGGGGCTGAAGTGAGAGCTTGTTTAAGTTTCATACAGGATTCCTCACACTCATCAATCCATACAAAGAGTGTATCCAGGTCATACATGGGTTTTTGCAATTATAGAATACATGTAAATGAATCGTCTGTAATATCCACAATGTCCCATGAAAGCCTAAACCCCTTTGATTGTTGTTGGTCTAGACAATTCAGCAATAACACAAATTTTATCCATATCGGTCACTATGCCATTTTTAAACATTATATGTCTAAGAATGTTTCCTTGTCTGCCCATAAAGGTGCACTTTTCAAGATTTAAGAAAATCCTATAAAGTCTACAGTTTTTGAGTACCTTTTTGAGATGTTCAAAATTATCAGCCCGGATTGATGAATGTACACATAAATCATCCATATATACTTCCAAGAAATTCCAAAAATATTCTTTGAAAGCAGGCTCATCAATCTTTGAAAGGTGGCAGGGGCATTAGTTAGTCCAAAAGGCATAACCCTATAGGCAAAAATACCCCATTTAGTTGCAAAGACAGTTTTATGTTGGAGTCTTTGGGATTGATCAAAAGTTGATTGTACCCTGAAAAGCCGTCTAAAAAGTTGTAAGCTTCTTTTCTTGCAACTCGTTCTAAAAACATGCTCGGTGATTGGAAGAGGGTAATTATCTCTAATGATGGCTGCATTCACTTTTTTGATATTGACACACTCTTAATTTTTCGTTTTCCTTGGGTACCACCATAATTGGGGACACCCAATCTGTGTGTTCAATTTCATAAATGAATTCGCCTTCCTTGAGCTTCTCTATCTCTTCTTTGATCTTTTTGGCAAATGTTTCATTATAAGTATATGGACATTGTCTACTTGCGGCTTCTCATCATCTCTCATAGGTATGGTATGTTGACAAATTTGTTCTCCCAAGATAAGAGTACATTGAATGGGTGTAGACATGATTGACTGGATGTTCTCCACCTGGAGGGTCTGTTCTGCCCTCTTTACCTAAGTGATTTTACACACTACGGACTCATCTTCGTTGTCTCCTAAGTAAGAGGGTAGTGTTTTAGAGTCAATGGTTTAGACATTTGTGATGATTCAGAGCCGCAATCCCCATACAAGGATTGTATATCATTGTCCATATCACGAGATAGATTGTCTAACCAAACTTTCTCTATAGGAGCTGACTTAAAAGTTATGCTCCCATCATTAGTCTCTCTCACTTTTTCCCATAAATTTCCGAGCCAGTTTTCCTCCACAAACGGAATTCCATCTAAAGGCATCTTCACTATCAGGCACTATGAGTTATGGCTCTTTAGTTTCAAGGTGGGTTTCTACCACCACTTTAGATTTCTCTTTATTGGTTTCTACCACAAGCTCTTCAGGTTTTACTAAACTCTCGAGCTTGGGTTTTTGTTTCTCCGGCATTTCTTGAGTAATTCTTACCAAATTTCCATATCTGGTGAAGGATAGTATTTCCATTTGTTATGTATTGTGGTTTTCTTGATTTCACTCTCATTTTCGTCCATTTTTCCCTGGAATAGTTTCTTGACTTTTTCTTCAATTTTATCCTTTTGTTTCTATTTTCTCATCTCATATCTTTGACTTCTTCTTTTTTTGGTTTTTTGAGAGGTATTCTCTAATTCATCAAAGGAGTTATGTTTCTTTTTCTTAGCTTGGGCTCTAGTGGTCACCATGATTGGAACAACAGGTTCACTTTCCTAAGAGCTACTAGGCATCACTTGGACTACAATCACCACTGCTTTTTCATTGTTTAACGGATTTTTTGGACAGTATTCAGGAAAGTGTCCACCCTTTTTGCAACATTGTGTACAAAAAGATTCAACTGGCTTAATGTTCTTATCAGGTTATGGGGATTCGTTTATCCAATGATCATCTGCACCACAATTATGGCAATTTCTAGTCCTTGGCTTAATCATGGGTCTTACCATAGGAAGTCTAACACCTTGATTAGCTACAAAGTACATCGGTGTAAGCTCTGGTGTAGCCTAAGTCACAGGTTCTTCCATTGAACATGGATGTTAATTATACCACTCTCCTTCTACCATTATTGTAGATGGAATAGACTCAACATAAGATGTAATAGGCACTAGTGCTTGTTCATCTATGACTTCTTTGAATGCATGTACTTTACAGGCACTACATTATGTCCAGGATATGGAGGTTGTTGACCCAACACAGGTTGTGGTCTTTTCATACCCATTGGTGGTCTTTGTGTTGGGGCCATATTAGGCTGATATCTGTACATGGGTTGTCCTTGAGGCCTCATAGGCACATATTGAGCATTTCCATCATACTTTGGTCGGTAACAACACTCATTGGTTTCATGTTTGGTCCATTTACCCTCAATAGCACACCATTTTTGCGGCCTAATTGGTTGTCTCTGTTGAGTAATCCCTTGCCCTGGTCCTTTCATAGGTGCTTTTTGCATACTATTCATCATTTCGTTCATCCTTTTGAGCATGTCTTCTATGGCTCTAAATGGTGTTGCAGCAGCTATTCTCACTTGTGTTGGTTTTGTGGATGTTGTTTTATCACTCTGAGTATCCTTAGGGACATCTTCTTCATTGAAAATATCACAATTGTCTCCCAAGTAAATAGAATTTGGTACACACTCTTCTAGGGTCATGTGCTTCTTGCTATACAATATAGCATGAAATTCTTTTTTTAGCAATCCTTCTAGAAAGAATGACACTAATCTCTCTTTTGCTGGTATTTCTAATTCTGGGCATCCCGCAATGTATTGTTTCATCCTAATTGCACAATCCCTAACAGACTCACCTTGTTTCTATTTGAAGCTATATAATTGAGCTACCGAATTATGTTTGATCCTAGTTTTGGAACATGCAGCTACAAATCCTTGAGCTAATGTATTTAAATCCATGATTAACCTTGGTGGAATGTTTTAGAACCATGTCAAAGCTTTCCCTTCTAAAGTCATTCCAAATCCCTCAAATTGAGTGTGGAAATCAAATATCTGTTCTGCTCTTAGCACTTGCTTGAAGCTAGCTAAGTGGTCATATGGATCCCCAGATCCACTACATTTTTTATCCATATTTGAAAATCAGATGGCTGATCAGTTGGTCTGACACGTCTGTTTAGCTCAGCTCCAACTCTTCTGGCAGTTGGTCCTATCTCGAGTCCTTCAAATCAATCTATTGGAAATAGTGACTCATGTAGCCTTGGACTGGCTTTAATGTCACTCGGTTTTCTTTGTGATGAGGTAGGTTCGGATTTTTTAACATTTCTCCCAAAAGATCTCTTGGGGAGTTCTACTCTTGGAATAGGATCAGGTCCTTGACCTATTATCCAATCTCTTAAAGAGTACCCTTGGTATCTAGTATGTTCTACCTCCTCAGGACTCATCTTAACAAATTTATTGTTATAGCAATCCCTAAATAGGTAATATGGTAGATTGTGGAACCCTTGTCTTTGATTTTGAAGATATAGATGATCTTTATGGGTGTTAACTGCCCTGATTTGGCATGAGAGGTCCATACTATCCTCCCAACACTAGACTCCAATCCTAGGATTATCTGTGCTAAGGCGTTTCAAAGGTTTCAAATCAACTTGATCGTATCCCTCGAGTTCTAAAGTCGGTGGACCTTCTTTTGCTACCATCTCCAGATTTATTGTATTAACTTCTAACCCCCATTTGTCTATCACATCAGGATTTTCAACTTTTACATACTGAGTCCCATTTTTATCCAAATATATTTTTCCTTGTTTTTTTGCCGTGATTTCCTCTTCAAACTCTATGTCATGGTCATCAATGCGAATGGCATACTCCTCATTAGGATCCAGGTAAACATGAGCTCCATGGACATTAGTCTCATAAAAGGTGAGTATGTGCTTATATCGCACTGTTGTTCCGGTTCCTGACTGAGTCGAGAATAGGAAGACAATTCAGATGTTGAGTCTGAATAAGTGTATGAGACTTGTTCAAAGATAGTGCCCAAGTGATCACCTTGATTCACACTCTCTTTGGTCGATACCCTACTAGCGGTCTCTCCAAATATTCCTTGATTTGCTAGTATAGGACCAAATCTAGTGTTCATATAAACTTGTTAAGCCCTGGATAGTTGTTAAGCCCTGGATAGAGTACTTACCGCCGTCGGATTGAATTGTTATCCGTTTTTCCACTTGACTTGAATTCAAGTCCTGTCCTACTCTTAATTCTTACCTGCAACCTGATTCTTATGTTAGTTTTAACCAAGTTAGCAATTTTCTCACAAAGACTGTACAGTTTTTCGCTAACTATTGTGATTGGTCTATGTATATCACTTTAATTTGAGCTAAGTGAGTCATCAATTGAGATTTTTGGATTCTACCCTTGCAAAGAGCTTAAAGGATTAGTCTACAACCTAGAAATTGGGCTAACATGTACTAATTTGGATCCAATGGAACCCAAACTTGACCAGTGGCCTTGTATTATGTTGTTCTAACACTATACAAGCTCAAAAGTCCAAAATCTTGTATCTGAGACTCAAAAGTAAATAATTTGATTTAGTTTTTCTCAATTTTTAGGCTTATTTTTCTATATAGACACCTTGTTGTAGTCTTTGGACAAGTTTCACTGAATATGAACAAGATTTGCCCAAGTTATCAATTGTTTAGTGTCCGTAGACTCATTTTTCAAGAATCTCGCTTAAGTCTCACTTTTGTGATCCAAATTTTACCAAATTTGATATGTGGAGCCTACTTGATATGCTTCACCTTGAGGTATACACAATTGTGCAAAAATTCTCAATTCTGGAGCAGATGTAAATAATTATGATTATTTACTTCCCTTCTGGGATTTTCTAGCAACTTTTTGCCTAATTGTTGATACAAAGTGGTAAAGCAACTCAGCTTAAGCTCCCTAGCCAAGTTTCACCAAGTTTGGATAAACTCTACTCAACAGTTTTGTGTCTGTAGACTGACTTTATCGATCTGGCCATAATTTTTACTTTATAGATCCAAATCTTACCAAATTTCATGTGTGTGCTCAATGAAACATGATAGAACTTGTGGTATGCTTGGTTGGCCAAAAAAATTGGATAAAAGTAAATAATCGTGATTATTTACTTCTGGTAAATTAATCTATATTTTATCCTTTGAGTATACACATATGCCAAACACTTTAATCTAAGCCTCTGGGTAAGGTTTCATTAAATTTGAGCAAGATTTAGCAAGTCAAAGTCAATTTCTTGACAATCAGTACATATTTCAATTTTTATCAAGTTTTTGGTATGTTTTGTGATCCAAATTCTATGAGCCTTAACAAAAGATGTTTGTAATCATGCATAGATTCTCTGGTATCAACCTTGGTCAATTTTGAGCTAAAAGTAAATAATCATGATTATTTACTTCTGGCCTAAAATGAACACTTTTTGCAATTTTTTCAATGGTCAGACTTTTTGTAACATGTTTTAAGCCTCTGAATCAGGTCAAAAATTAATTTGACCTAAATTCTCAAGAATGGGTAAATAATATGAGTTTTTGCAAACTCCCACTGGTTCATACAACGTCTATGAGCATAATCTCCAGCCGATTTCAGTGGTTGACAGTCTTTTGATGTTGTTTCAAGCCATAGACCTGAAATTTTGCGACTTCATTTAAACAAATCACAGATGATTCTTTTGGAGTGAGCAATGATTTGAGACCCACCTTGAATTCTACTTACCCTACTCCTAGGTTCTATTGCAATCAGATTGTGGAAGGTATCCACAAACACTTGTTTTCTTGTTTTTTATGGTTTTCTGAGCATTGATCTTAAGACTTGTCTTGTCCATCAACCATTCTCAAAATCCTAACTTAATCCTACAATCCTACGAAGTACTTAGCAAGAAAAATCTACTCCCAAGCTACCTCTCCATAGCAAAAGACGACACTCTTAAGCTATGTGCTTTAAAGAGAAATTTTTACTCTAGGTAATCCTAGAGGAAGTTAAAGGACAACTACACAAGACGCTCTTGTTTTTCTTAGTTTAGGTGTATCCGTCCTCGACAGCAGTGCCAAATGTGGATGGGTTTCCTAACGTCACTCTTATCTTATTGCAAACATAGTGAGAACCACGAACATAATTGTCAATCCATGGGACGACCCCCGAGGAGGTCACCTAATAAAAATGTTACCTATCACGTGAGTTCAACAGAAGGGTATTTAAAGTTCTTGAAAATTAAAGAAATATATATACAGAAGGACATTATTTTTTCAAATTTGAAAAAAACGTACATATTTTAAAAGAAAAGGGTACATTATATTCTTAACAAAACTCACAGATAAGGGGTTTTACAAACATGTCTTGAACGCATGTGATATGGTAGTTTTACACATAGTGAACCCCCTGAGGCACGACCGCTAACTCGACTAGTGCATAGAGGCTACAAGAGGGTGCCAATCTCTTGGAAAACAACAGACAACTCGCATCTAACACAAACTACACTTAAATGACCTAAGTCATCAAAAGCTAGTCACTAATCAGCAAACAAAACATGACCGTTACAGCATCAAACAACATCCGAATTTTACAAAGCTTGTAGGACAAGTATATAAGACCTAAGCACACATGCTTATGGTCTCAAATCCCACTTTTGATGAAGTGCAAAGAACACGATTATTAACAGCATTGAGATCTTGACCTAGTCTTTTTTACCTCAAATGCATCTAATGCTTAGCAATGATGCCCAATACCCCGCCTATGCTTACTTTGTGATTTCCTAGCTTAAATTCCTACTTATGATGAAATTAGATTATGGGTTGCGATGCCAAAAGTTACAATTTACCATGATATGTTTACGTCAATGCGTAGAGCTCTTACATGCGGTTGCAACGCAACAAACGGCACTGCAATGTGACAACCCGCAAGGGAGTAGGAAGCCTGAGAAGGAGAGAAGTGAGCGTCGTTAGCTCACGCTGTGTATTTCTTATCCAAAACTTAATAATAACTTTACAGAATTGGCTTTTATACCTTAGCCAAGGTTTCTTTGGTAAAAAACTAATCATCTGGGAACTCTAACTAAGGATAAATTGATACAATCTGGAATCTTATGGCTCCGACTCATAGATTACAATATCCACTTGGCAAATAGGAGTTACAATATTCTCAATTCATCAAAAGAATAAGTGTTTTAACAATAAAGCTCCCAAAAAATGTTACATGGGTTAGCTTACTGCTAATATAGCTTCAAGCCAAAAAGACCCTAAGTAAAAATAAAGTTCTCACTTGCATCAATATAAACAAGTTAACATATTTATTAGCCGTGAATACATATTACAGGTATCAAAGAACTTATCAGTTGTCATACATGTCCTACTTAAAATCTTTTTAGCTTAAATCCACCATCCAATATTGTATGGAGTCATCTCACTGAGTTTTTTGAGAGGATTTTATGTCTTTTAAATCATTTTTAGTTTTTTCATGATCCAAAGGTCATCACTCCTTCAAAATCAATGAATGAGATCATAGGCTATAAATAAAGATAGTAAATATTCCCATTTTAGAAATAATTTATATTTATTTAAATAGGATAAATTCTGATGAGAGGGCCACTACCCCCCCCCCCCCCCCCCCCCCCTCCCCCTTATGATCCAAATTTCTAACCAAAATTGTTGTCCATACATTAGGAGAAATATGAACCTTGCATGGGCCTTGTAAGGAATTCTAATTTTTAGGGATTAAGGCTAATGGTGTGTAGGGTTAAGGGGACAAGGGCATTCAAGAAGCTAGTTTTGAGTAGGCTTTTCTAGCCTTTTTTTTAGACACATGTAGGATGTGGACCTAGGAGGTCACTTTATCTCTCTAGCTTTTTGAAAGTGGAGGGAGTAAAGAGGTGTGGCCACATCATCAAAAACGTGGATCACTAAGAGCCAAAATTTGACTTTTTGTAGAAAAAAGTTATTTTTACTTATTTTTGACTTAAAACTCCCCCCCAACATATATCCATATCAAAAAAGTATTTTTTGACCTTTTTTTAAACTTACAAGCACTAAAAGTCCAATTTTTCAAAAGAAAACTCCCCCCCAAAAAAAAACCTTTCTTCTCTCTTCCTCCTCTCTCCTTTCTCCCTCTCCTCTCCCTCCCTGCCCCCTTATCTCCTCCTCCTCCCCTCTCTCTCCCTCTCCCCCACTGTCCCCTTCTCTCCTCCCATGTTCCTCCCTCTCCCTCCCTACCCCCTTCTCTCCTCTCTCTCTCTCTCTCTCTCTCTCTCTCTCCCCACTACCCCCTTGTCTCCTCCCATGTTCCTCTCTCTCCCTCCTCCCTCTCTCTTTTCATCCTTTTCTTCCTCATGCAACTACCATGGTGCTCAAGCACATCACAAATCGTATGCATACATATTTGCTTGTTCGCAACGTTTGCACCGAAGGGCCGCACGTGAGGGTGAGCATATATCTTGCCAATACCATCACATATTTGAATAAAACACCCCTTTATGCAAGGTAACAATATACTTCTTACTTTTGATTGTGTTCTTCTTATCATAAACTTTGAAGTCTAAGGTGTTGCCTCTACTTGTTTTGTAGTGCTTGGCACAAAGGTTGCTTTTATGCACAAATAGTGAAAGGCTGCAGGTTAGAGAGGCCAAGTGTCACCACTTTTCCTCTAAAACAGTCTTCTTTGTTACATCTTGCAGGTAGGTGCTTCAAATCCATGCTTATTAGGGGTGGTAATCTCATCCTAATGTATATTTTAGGATTGTTTATTCCCAGTTAGATAGAAATACTTGCAAATTTGTATAACATATACTTAACAAGTGTCTTCATTATATAGCTTGCAAATGTTGAATTCATACATGTTTTTGTTACAAGGTGACCTCTTGCTATGCTAGTTGAGTGGCGTTGTTTGCAAGAATGGCTCAAGGAACTGGCATAAATGAAGCTTTTACAGTGGCACAAAGCTCTCCTCAGCAGCAATGTGGCTCCCACTACACCAAAAATCATTATGCTAACATGGAGAGATCCCTAGTAGGACAATGCAAAAACTTTTTTTCATCAGCAGCAACACACCCTTTCCAAACATGAGGGCACTCCTACCAAAGATATTTTTATGTGATAGGTCACCCCAGGAGCATACCATGTCATGGAATGGATGTAAGAACTATAAACGCACTACTCCTTGGAAGTTGTTCACAGATGTATGTTTAACAAAGTTAATGAGAAGAAATTTGGACTTTTTTGTTTGTTGATGTGTAAGAGCACTCTAGGTCTACCATATTTTAGATTGTTTGATAAGTTAAATAAAATTTGTAGTCATTTAAAGTGTAAGTTTGTTTTTGTTTGGTAAGATTGTACATGAGAAGACATAATAAAGTATAAGAGATCTTGATGGAATAAACCTCGATTAGATTCCTACCATGCACTTGTGAGACCAGACCTCTCCTTGAACCCTTTGATTTCTATCATTGTGGGAAGTCCAAGGGTGGTCTATTTTCAAATTTTTAGCAATAACTTTTTTAAAAAGGAAATTTTGGTTATTTAAAAGTTTGTACACAGTCTAGAAGTTCATTCTGATTGTTTTCCTTCAGTTTCAAGTTTTGATCGAGGGCACTCCTTGGAAGCCACTTTTGAAGGTGTTAGGGTGAGATTTTGAGACAGTTTTGTATGTAGGAAATGCAGTCCTCAACACAATAAAAAACATTGGTTCTTTGAGTGTTTTCAGATTCCATGGTTTTTGTTTGAGCCCGTAGATTAAGGAAAAAGTAAGAAATGTCTGTTTTACATCATTTTTAAAGAAATTGCCAACTTGCACGTTGATTTTTGGAGAATGCGAGTAGGATATGATTTTTTTGCATCACACAATGGTCGAAGAGCGCGACGAGATGAATAAATTTATGTGAGACAAGCCCAGAGAGATTCGGAGCCAATTGAACACTAGAAGCTCTTGAAAACAGCCTAAAAGTTCAACACTTTTAAAAATAAAAAAAAACTGACCACTTGAATTATGGCCATGCATCAAAAAAAATCTTGTACTTGTCATTTTAGGGCCCCAGGGACCTTCAACAAGAGGGGCCACAAGGGCGCGCAAACTGGCCATCCAAAATGACAAGTACAAGATCTTTTTAATGCATGGCTATGAGATAGAACTGGGCAGTTTAATGTGTTCATAGCAACCCCCCCCCCCCCCCCCCCCCCCCAATGGAAAATACCTAAACCTTATACCATGCTTATCAACCATTTTTTACTTCCTTGTGTCCATCCCCTGTTCTTGGAAATATCTTGGTCCCTATTTGTGCCTGGATGGCCATTCTACGCGCCGTTGTGGTCCCTCTTGTTGAGGGTCCCTAGGGCTTCAAAATGACAAATAGGGGCTTTGTTTTAATGTATGGCCATGAGATAGAGTTGTCGTGTTTGATGTCCGGAGTATTCACTATGTAAAATTTTCCTATATCATGTGTGTTCACCACAATGGATTGAAAGTAGCCCTTATAGGCCTTACCTACACATATTTCTGTAACTTTACAAGAATATAAATTCCCTTATGTTGAACACATGTGCTATGTTACATATACTTTAGTGAACTCCCAAGGTCAAAGGCCTCACAAATTTTGTGCACTCAGAACATTTAGCGCTAGAAATCAACCAAACAAGGATCCAATTGGTACTTCCTTGTGTTCAGATCGTGTTCTTGGGAATGTTTTGGTTAAGCCATTTCTTTGGTATTTTAAACCACATGTGACCCCTATTGTTATAGTATCCAACCAAAGGTTTCTTGATTAGCAGTTATATAGGTTCCAGTGATACATATCTTCTATGTTAACAATGCATGTATCTATAATTTATGTTTACACTTTCTCTATCCAAATGAGCTACATAGTAAAAATCAAATCCGCAAGTCAACAATTAAGTTCACAAGGTGATAGCTATTGGTATGATCTTTAGCAATACCAAATAAATAGCTACCAATAGCAAATGAATAGGGATATTTAAGAAGGTTTGATACCAAAAACTTGTCAACACTACTCAAAAAGGTGGAAAGTCAAAGGCTTTATAATATATATGACAAAACAAGAATCAATAAAGTCACCCCTATATATCTACACCTCCATCTCAAGTTGTCATTTCTCTAAGTCAAGCTTGGCATAGGCATAGTATGGAAACAATAACATCTTGAAAGCAAAATTTAGCTTTCTCAACTTTTGAAATGTTGCTATTGATATATATTCAACATCCCCAAATGAGGACATCTTGACAAAGGTTATGATCCACTTAATAAGAATAACCATTAGTGATTAAACTGAAATCAAAATACTGCATGAATTTCATCATGGTAGAATGATTAAGACTTGAAACTCCAAACATCTTACCGGCAAATCAGAATATCCATAAAAATCAACAATATTTCTCAAATCTGTATGAAACTCCAGTAATGTAAATTAAATACTCTCACTCAGTGCGACACCATTTAACAAAAAGAAATATTTATATTGCATTTATAGAGGAATCCAACCTCATAAAAATAATTACAAATGGAGACAATGTTGTTGTTGTTAGGCTTCTCTTACAAGTATTTGTCTTTCTCATCTAGAGATTCATACACTACAAGAGGCTCTTCATATTAGCGACGCTCACACAGCGACGCTCAAAAAAAAAATTCCCGGTGTCGCTATGAGCGTCGCTATAAGCGTCGCTATGAGCGTCGCAAATTTACAAAGGAATTTGCGACGCTCATAGCGACGCTTATAGCGACGCTCATAGCGACGCCGGCTGGGGTAAAAAAATAACCGAGCGCGCCCAAAAACTCAGATCTCAGATCTGAGTTTTTCGGCGCCCTCAACCAAGGAGCAGGTAACGCTCTCCCTCACTCTCTCTCTCTCTCTCTCTCTCTCTTTCTTCTCCACACACACACACACACACACGAGGAGAGGAAGGAGAGCCAGGTATGCTCCTTCCCTCTCCTCATTCTCATGTTCCCTTCCCCTCTTTCTCTCTCCCTCTCTCTCTCTCTCACACACACACATACACACACACACGTAGTGTTTTTGAGAGAGAGAGAGAGAGAGAGAGAGAGAGAGAGAGTACAAACAAAAACAAAAACGCACACACACATACATAAACAAAGAATGCACACACACATTGAGAGAGAAAAAGAGAGAGAGAGCATGCATAAACAAAAAACGCACGCATTGAGAGAGGAAAAGAGAGAGAGAACATGCATAAACAAAAAACGCACACATTGAGAGAGGAAAAGAGAGAGAAAGAGAGCATACGATCCAAAAAAACGCACACACATTGAGAGAGAAAGAGAGAGAAACTAATTTAACGTCGTAGGAAACTAATTAAAATTAAAAGACCTAAAGATCTAGACGACGAGGAGTTGAACTGAAGACCTATTATTCAAGAGGGAAATGGCATAATCAATCTATCATACTTGGCATGGGTGATAGAAAGGTTATACCATTTATCTCTTTTTATTGGCACACACATCCACACACGCGCACACACACAAGAAGAAGAGACTTATAACGTTGTAGGAAACTATCTTAAAAGACGTTAAAGATTAGGTTATATGTAGACTTAAATTAAATTAGATTTAGGTTTATTTTTAACTAGATTTACGTTTATTTAAGCTAGATTTAGATTTACGTTATATTAGATTAGATTTAGGTCTCCATAGACTGTGATGCCTGCATGAAGCGGGTGAAGAAAGCCCTCAATGGAATATAGGGTATTGCTGCCTTCACTCATGGTGGGCTCCGTCGATCCAAAAGTACTGGTGAAATGTCTTCAGAAGATAGGGAAGAAGGTGGATCTTCAAGGCGGCAAGAGTCACTACATCCCCGACACAATGACCATCTAGACAACCTCTAGTCATTAGACTTACGTTAAATTAGATTTAGCTTTATTTTTAGTTAGATTTATGTTTATTTAGATTTACGCTTATTTACGTTAGATCGAGTCCACGCAAGAATTACTTACGGTTTAGGGTTTAGAGTTAGACGAACAGTGAAAAGATCTACTGTGAAAAGATGTTAAGATGAAGTGAAGTGCTACAGCTAGAGAAGAGGCAAAGGGGTTTTGTCCACTACATGCAGTATCATGTAGACGTGGGTGTGTAGATTTCTTGTACCCACAAATATAGGTATTGACCAATAAAGACGAGATTATAATCCGGTGGTTCTGATCTCCGTGCACCTCTAGACCGAGGTGTGCGGGGATTGGACATGACTAGAGAATGTGAGGTAAAGAGAGAGAGAGAGAGAGAGAGAGAGATAAGACGAAGAATGCCAATAGAATATTAAATTTGTTGTCCAGGTTATAAGTTTTTTATCCTCATTATGAGTAGCGACGAGGATGTGGGACCGTCCAACCGAAACACCTATCTCTCAACGAGGGTCTTATGTCCTTGTAATCAATGCAAGCATGCTGTGCGACGGACAAGACGTGTTTCTTTGCAGCACGTTCGCGAATTTGGCGAGTTCGATCCATCTATTATAGATCGAGTTGTTGCCAATTATAACTCGTCGGACTCTGACGCTGGCCAACAAGCAGCAATCTTGCAACCCAATAGACGTGTTCGCAGGCGCTTTGGTCAAGCAGCATATGTGAGGCCACAAGATGTAGCCTCTGACAGCTCGGGGGATGATCATGCAGAGCACATTCCCAACGAGGCATTGTTTGAGCCCGAGATTGATGAAATGATCGAGACGATCATGGATTCAGAAAGGCTTATCTATGATGATATGAAAAGTGAAGCCGATACGCCATTGTATAATGGAGCACGTATGTCTAGATTGAAAGCACTCCTGGTTCTTCTCAACATGCAGGCAAAGTTTGGATGGAGTGACACTAGCGTCACAGCGCTTTTCAGGTGATCTATTACAATTAGTTTACTTTAATAGAACTCTAAATGTATAATGATCTGATAGATTTTTACACGACTGTATCATATTTTTATGTTGTGTAGATTGCTAAAAGAGCACATACTACCAGCTGAAAATGTGATGCCAGATTCTCGAGATGAAGCAAGAAAGATTTTGCGAAACTTGGGGATGGATTACAATTCTATCCACGCTTGTCCTAATGACTGCATTCTTTTCAGAGGGGAATACACAGACATGGAGAAGTGTCCGAAATGTGATTCCGAAAGATATCGAGTAGATCTCCACGGGACAAAAATTCCACAAAAGGTTTTGCGACATTTTCCTCTGCTTCCTCGCATCAAGCATTTCTTCGAATGTAAGTCCATGGCCGCCCTAGCATCATGGCATGAGGAGAATAAATCTTCGGATGGTGTGCTACGAATTCCTGCAGATTGCGCAGCCTGGAAACATATAGATGGAACATGTTCGGATTTTGCCAGGGAAGCCCGAAATTTGCGCTTAGGCCTGGCTATGGATGGCGTAAATCCATTTGGTCAAAGATCAACATCTTACAGTGTATGGCCCGTTGTCATCGTCAACTACAACATTCCCCCGTGGTTGACTACGAAGAAGGGGCACCTATGGCTAAGCTTGATTGTGCCAGGGCGATATAAAGTGGGGAATATGGATGTGTATCTTCGTCCACTATTGGAAGAGCTACAACAATTGTGGATTGGCATAGAGGTGGTGGATATGAGCCGACACACAGGACGACGGAATGCTTTGATCAGAGGCATTCTAATGTGGACCATGCATGACTATCCCGGGCTAACAGAATGCTCAGGTGATCTATTGACACTCCTCACTCAGACACTGTAAATCTTGTTTTTTCCCATAGTTGATCTATTATCATGTGTATACATGCAGGGCTTCAAACAAGCGGATATAGAGCATGTGTCACATGTGGACCTAGACTGAATGCACGTAGGGCACCCTCACTGAAGAAGCAAATCTACGAAGGTCATCAAGCGTATCTTCCAGAGAATCATGTGTTACGCGATGGCTTTTTGGGAAGAGAGCCACCAAGGATGTCTGCACAAGCATGGTTAGAGCAGAAGGAGATGTGCGATGACGGATTGCCTCCAGGGATGAAGAGACTATCTCTATGGTACGAGTTACCATACTGGCCCCGACTCATGATCAATTATCACTTGCTCGATCCAATGCACATATTCAAGAATGTGGGTAATCTACTATGGGACCATTTGACCGGCAAGAAAGATACTTTGGGAGCCAGAGTTGACCTTAGAAATGTGGATCATATGGAGCAATATTGGCCGCAAACAGCGTCTGATGGATCGATAAAACTCCCTAAGGCACCATGGATTTTCACAGGAGCCCAAGAACGCAAAGTAAAAGAGGCCATTCGATCTTTGCGGACCCCCACTGGCGTAATGCACTCGCTCCGAACGTGTTTTACTAAAGAAGGAAAGCTTACCGGTTTGAAGTCACACGATTGGCATAAAATGTGTCAGGTACGTTCATAGTGGACTTTAATATCATTGCATAAAATGTGGACTTTAATATCATTGCTGCACATACTTTACAGTTTATTTTACCGGTTGCCATTGAGGGATGTTTGTCTCTCGACATCCGTAACACAATCTACAAACTTGCAAAGCTGGTGCAATGGATCTCACAAAAGGAGATCGACGTAGACTCCATACCATTCGCCAAACTAAATGCTGCGGAGCTTGTGTGCATGTTTGAGAAACATTTTCCTACTACAATGCTAACCATTCAGGTGCATCTTCTTGTTCACATAGTTGACTCAGGTGGAAATAGCTGGCACAGTTCATTCCATATGGATGTTCTTCTTAGAGCATTTCATGAAAACGCTTAAGGGATATGTGCGTCAAAAGGCACGTCCGGAGGGTAGCATGGCAGAAGGTTGGTTGGTATCAGAGTCCCTAGTGTACATTGGAGAGTGGCTAGACGGATTTAATAAATCCCGGGACACGCTATGGCGAACCATAGATGATGAGCGCATATCTGGGATTGTCATGTGCAATCTCGGTGTTGAGAAGAAGATGACGGAAGATCTAGAGGCTAAAATCAACCGATTTTGCATGCTTCACAATCCAGTGATGCAAAAGTGGATTTCACAATATGAGGATGCAAAGCAAGAGCGACAAAGGGCACGAATCGAGTGGAGACAGGGAAGACGACCACCGATGCACTATCCAGCGGTTCTGGAGAGCCTACCAACCTTCATGAGCTTAAGATGGTTGCACAACCAATTGAAAAGCGCACAACAATGCGGTGACGAAGTGACTGAAGAAGAGTGGGAGTACTCTCGGGGTTGCGCGACCAAGGTAAGTTTGCAATGTACGACTAGCAAGTGACTTTATTTATAAACGTTTGAACGGCCACTCATAATCTTTGTTCGTTGTAGTATAAGTCATACACAGCAGCATGGTGTAAAGGTCGACATTTTAGGGTGGAACGAATCGACAAAAAGCGTTTTACTCAAGATTGTGGAATCATGGAAAAATTTGAACAGTCTAGTCGACGACGTTCCTCTGATGCAGATCCTGTGGTGGCGGAACTCACTTACTTCGGCACGCTGCAAGAGATTTTGAGGATCGATTACAGAGGATTTTTTGTCGACTTGTTCGACGTGCAATGGTTCAAGATAATCATGGAGGGTCGCAACGCTACTGTGCGTAGAGGAGAGTCTGGTTTTCTTGAGGTGGATTCTACTAAGAAATGGATTGACCTAAGAGACACTTTCGTACTACCCGAGCATTGTGAACAAGTAAGTATATAAATAGTTAACATCCCCCTTTTACAAGTTATGTGCTTGAAAGCTCTCATGTAAGTTATGTGGCTCTGGCAGGTAGTATTTCATCCTACAAAGTCTACATCAAACTGGTGGTACGTCATAGAGGTAGCCCCTCGTAGTGCAAGGACGTATGAAGGCTACCATGTGCCAATCACAACGACATCAATGGAGGAGATCAGAGAAGATGCTCAATCAGAAGCCGCTGCGGTGGTGCCAGACGAGCATCAAGATGCTACTACTCTATATGGGGTGCATGCAGAGGAGCTACAAAATGAAACAGAGGATATGTGTTTAAACGGAGAGCTCTATATAGATATAGGAAGTTATGCTGAGTTATGCGAGGATGAGAGAGAGATCTCTTAAAGCCACAAATATTGTATTTGAACAATTTTGCTCCGTGTTGTAAAAGCTCTGGCTCTCTAAGTACCTTCCATGGTGTATAACGCTCTTTTCTACTCGCGCTCACATCTTTTGATTGAAAATTCTGAGTTTTCGACTTGCCTCTTCCATCACTCGATTCATTGCGTCATTGTATTTATATGCGTCATTACGTCATTGTATTTAATGGTCTTTGAGTCATTGTCTACTCTATTCATTCAATATTAAGTTTAAATATTCGTGTGTTTAATGCAGGTATGGATGATGAGGAGTTTCTTTCTTCTTTGTCACCGCAGCAGAGACAGTGGTACGTGGAGCGTCATCGCTCTGGCGCATCATCGCGCGTTCCTACACCATCCGCATCTCCCTCTCTTTCGGAGCATTCGGCGCGCTCCGAAGCTTCGGCGTCGACGAGACGAGCTTCACACTCGTCTAGACACCGGCGCTCTAGTGGTGGCGGTGGCGGTTGTTGTGGGGATTCCGCCACCGATGCCTCCACACCGCCTCGTGTTCGACGAGGCTCTTTACCCTCCCCTTCTTTGCCCGCCCCCACACCAGCCACAGCATCGCCATCTACGCCAGGTTTTGCACGGCTGACTGTTCCTAGAAGCTACACACCTCTACCTACTCCCCCAGGAGCCACCCCACTCGACACTCCTCGCTTCGGGGCCCAGACGCCGGTGGAGACACCTGACGTCCGTACCCCCATCGACACGCCGCTAGAGACCCCTGCCGGGACACCCAGGTTCACGCGTCACCGGCCAGAGGGCTTGCCTTACTCCGTCGACATCAGCGGCGGCATCATCATGGATGATGACGGCAAGAAGGTGATCTCGCGCATGCGTGGTCTTTGCTCTCAGCTGTTTAGACACTACATACTAAACAAATGGAGTGAAGTACCAAGTGATTTAAAAAACAGAGTCATCAGCATACTTCATGATGAGTTTCCCGTTCCAACACGGGATCAGCGCTTCAATGAAGACCTGATGAAGATTCGAATGCGCGAATACTGCAAACACAAGCGTTCCGAAGTGCAAAAAGCAATCAAGAATGGGTGGAACAGGCCAGATTGGCTGGCCAAAGAAGATTGGAAGAATGCGAAGAAAGCAGCGCGCGAGAATCCCAACAAGTGGAAGCAACAAAAGGATGCAGCCAGAGCGCGAGTAGAGGCAGGGAGCTCGCACCACTTGGGGAGCGGTGGATGGGCATCATTTGAGGCCGATTTTGTAAGTCTTTTCACATTGCTCTTTATGCATGTTCGATAGTTTAGGGTTTATGAGTTTTTTAGTTCTAACATAATGAAATCTTTGTATGTTTTGACAGTGGTCGATGACAGGACGTGATCCCACACCGTACGAGCGCGAGTACGCAGGCAGGAAGGGCTTAAACGCCCTGATGGACATTCTCAGTTCTCGCGGCGGCATGGTTAGTATTAGGGTTTACTCTTTTTTATTTTTTGTATTGTTTTATAAATGTCGTTATATGTTTATACTTACTGAAAGCTGTCTTATTGTCTTTTTTTGCAGAATCCGACAGATACGCCGCTTGGACGCGATGAGACGTCTGACTAGACGGCGTCAGTTTAGCCGTAGCTAGATAGCATTAGTTTAGGGTTTCTCATAGCTTATGTATCATGAGACGGATTTTATACGTCTTTTTGAACCATGTATATTATTACATTTGTCACCGCAGTTCCTTTTGTCAATCAATTCTTTATGCCTATGATGTTGTACAATTGTCATTATTACATTTGCCAATCAATTCATTTTGCCTATGATGTGTACAATTGTCAATTTTGCAAACAATGCGTCTTGTGGGTGACTATTTTGGGTCTATTATCTACCTTTGCATTTTTTTTAAAAAGTGAATCAAGTACAATATGGTTGATGGGTGGCAGGGCATTCAATGCCCTGCCACCAAAAAAATATTCTCTCGGGCGTCGCTATAAGCGTCGCTATTTATGGCTCTGTAGCGTCGCTATGAGCGTCGCTATAGTCTTCTGTGTAAACGTCGCTATAGGCGTCGCTATATAGCGACGCTCATAGCGACGCCTATAGCGACGCTCTTGTAGCGACGCTGGTAGCGACGGTTTTAGCGACGCTGGGGGTTATAAAAACCCAATGTATTTCCGTCGCTAACAGCGTCACAAGAGCACACAACCTCTTGTAGTGATATACACGAGTATTTGTGTGTCTATGACACTAGGGAAGATATTAGTACTATAGGGATGGCTTTTCTAAGAGCTCCTAGAGAGTACCTATTGGTTCAAGATTCTACAAAAATCCTACTATTCTTATCAAAATCTTTTAACACGGTAGTGAAAGGTTCCTCACGGAACAAAAATAGGGTGATTTCCATCTCTGCACATGGTTGCTTGCTCATGTCCTCTCAAAACAAGTTGACTCTGTAAGTAAACAACAGATTATGTGAGCAAAAAGTTATAAAGTACAAAATGATATCATTCTAATAATCTAATGACAACTATACAAAGAATAAATTATAAGAAAAATCTTTGATGACTCTCCATAGATAACACAACTTACTTACATTGTGAGACTCAATCACATGCTACAAAACTATAGATGGCGCACCAAAGCCATCAACAAAATAGCACCACCCAATGTTATGAGGTGTGAAGCCTAAACATTGAAAGCCATAAAGAGGTTAATTCCCTCCAGCATGATAAAATTAAAGACGGAGATGATAGATGGCGCACCAAAGCCATCAACAAAATAGCACCACCCAATGTTATGAGGTGTGAAGCCTAAACATTGAAAGCCATAAAGAGGTTAATTCCCTCCAGCATGATAAAATTAAAGACGGAGATGATCTTAAGCTCTGAATGTAAGCTACAAGGGTCTTTTTCTCACCAATCTATCTTTATGTTGGAGATGACTCCTTGCAATGCCCATGCACTATTCACACCTCCTGTTCTTGTGGTATGCAAGTCATGTGAGTTGATTCTTTTTCCACCTTCGGGAGTAGAGGTTTCCATGTAGTGCGAGTGAATGAAAGTAGAAGGAGGAGAATCTTGTTTCATTCTCTAATGGAGGTGAGAGAAGGGAGAGGAGCTAGCTTGGTGTGGAACTATGTGGTGGGCAAGGGGAAGAGATGGGGGAGAAGCTTGCTTGGTGCTACAATGGAGATGGGAGAAAGCTAGTAGAGAGATAATGATGGACTATAAGGGGTGCATGTGGTTGTTGCAGCCATGGACAGCTTGGAAAAGGGTTTGTAGAGAGAGAAAATCACTTTTTAGCTATAGAATAGGTTTGGAAAGACTTTGGAGGGTGGAAAATGATGTTGTACATTTTTTGAAAAAATTTAATTTTTTGGAATTTTTTAGTGCACGTTTTTTACTTTTGGAGGTCAAAAATACCTTTTTGACCATGAAATAGGTTAGGGGACCTTTTAAGGAGGAAAAACTTGAAATTTGATTTTTTTAAAAAAATTTGAAATTTTTAGTGTATTTTTAAATCCGGGCCAAAAAGTGGGGGAAAAAAGGTCAAAGTGGTCCCCCCCCCTCCCTTTCCCTTAGCCACCTCCCTTACCTTCTCACTAGGTAAGAGGCCATTAAGAGGTGTAAGGCTACCTTGTCCCCCTACTTTTTTGAGGGTATAGAGTGTGTCCACCACCCTCTTCCTATATAAGTGCTATCATGTTAGCAAAATACTCAAACTCTGCCATGGTTTGCTTTAATCAAAACAAAGAATTTTTTGGTGTAGAAAGAACTACTAAAAATAGTACTAGTTCAAGAAAGCACTCGGGTAGGTAGACAAAGTGTGGTAAAAGTTGGCACTAATCTTTCCTTAGTAAGATAAATAACCAGATATAGCCAAGGGGGAACATGTGTATGAGCAATGCATGAACTATAAGCAAGGTAGTTAAGTGCTCTAGGGTTGCTTTATAAGTACCATACAAGTGCGAGGAAACCAACCCCCTTTTTTGTGTGAGCATAGGTGGTAGAAAAAACTTTATTTAACCTAAATGATCAAACAAGATGAGTAACATTTAACACATAGCTCAGGACCAATACAATACTATTACACTGGTGTGTATTATTAAGAAATTGTGTCTAGTTGAATGCCCAATAGCAAGGTGAATTACATAAATCATTTATGCCAAGTGGATCAAGTCCCGAGACAATCGTTGAGGCTCGTTGACTTGAGGGATTCTCTCCACAATCGGATCAAGGCCCATACCAACCAGCTACATAGATCAGGTGATAGGGGTTAATAATACAAGTGTAGATAATATTAAGCGGTGTGAAACCTCAGAGAGAAATTCCCGATGCATGTTTGCAGACTGCAATGGTACAAGAGTAAAGGGAAGGGAAGAGAGTATAGGTTAAGGGAAGAGAGTATAGGTTAAGGGGTAGATTTCAAGAGAATAATTACCACAGCAGTTTGGGAGGATTGTATCCCTATTCTACTTACTCAATTGCAATTAATAATAACCACCATTTTTAGTTAGCTTGAGGACCTCTCTTCTTGAGCGAGAAAAGAGAAACCTTGTGCTCTAATACCAATGTAACATTTAATGGTCTAGTAACTTGTGTGTAGCGAAAAATAACCTAGACATAGTGAGCATTTAGAATTCCTAATGAGCATATCAAGAGTGCTTGGATGGAGAGAGCAAAAAAAGCATAACACCTAGTTAGATAGGCATGAATAATACTTCAAAAAGAGAGAGAAATTAAGCTATTGACAATAGTTGAGGACCGGATTTACATGGAGCCGGTCCCCCCTCCAAAAGGCTTTGTATTATAGGTTTCCCCCATCAAGGGAGACATCTTACAATATAATACTTTGTGCTCCTTCAATAACTTGTTGGTGCAATGAAGATGGAAGCTTCAAGCACCAAGCTCCTGTAAAACACAACATCACGGTCTCAGACCCAAGACCTCACACACCTTCAAAGATGGTGAGAGCTAGCAGGGTATGAGAGTATATCAAGAGGAAGAATGAGTATTCTTACGAGAAATAAGTATGTATTCTCACATAATCACTCATAAAAGCTTAGCATAGCGTAGTAATTAGCATGGTAGAGGAGATGAGCATGCATTGGAGCTTGGATCTTGGTTGGATTTGCATCACAAAGCCAAGAGTTGTTGGTGTAGGCCTCCCTTCTCATAAGCTTAGAGTAGATGATGAGCTTTCCATTAAATCTTGAGAAGGAGATAGTCTTCTTTACTCCACACATGAGATAGTGTGAGTGTGTGTGTGTGTGTGTGTGATAATGCCTTGCAAAAATCAGCCCCCTCTCTCTCTTGGTCAACCCCTCTTGCTAATTGCACATGCTGGCATCCTATTGGACCTTGCAAAGCTTAGCCAATGATAATTAAGAATCTTAATTGATAGCCTTGTGACATGTGTCCCCCTTTCCCCTTTTGTGAGAGCTTTAGGTTATTTAAATAATGCAATTAAACTCTCATTGGACCCCTTAGGCTTCTAGCCAATAGGAATCAAGCAAGCCATTGGGCTGTTGAATGCTCATTGGACCCCTTGGAAGATTGTTCAATAGTCCTCTAGAGAGATTAATTTCAATTGGTTCTTTTATCAAAGTTTTTAAATGAATTAAACTAGATTTACTCTAGCCTAATTCTCATTGCTCCACCTTTATGGCCATCCAATAGGATTTGAATGTACCTTGGGGGCAACTGGGCTAGGGAGCTGACATGTGTCCAATATGCCCTTTGTGTAAAGGGAGCCTGCAAGAGAGAGTGTGTGTGTGTGTGTGTGTGTGTGTGTGTGTGTGTGTGTGTGTGTGTGTGTGTGTGTGTGTGTGTGTGTGTGTGTGTGTGTGTGTGTGTGTGTGTGTGTGTGTGTGTGTGTGTGTGTGTGTGTGTGTGTGTTTTCTCTCTCATCCCCTACTAAAAGGGCTCGTCCCCTCAAGGATAGGGATGTGGGAAAACTTTTGAGTCTTCCCACAATCATCCAATTTTACCTAGAGTTTGACCATTGAACATTTTATTTAATTTTGGAACCTTAGCATTTTGGAAGTCTCAATGGGCTAAACCTTAGGGTCTTTGAAGCCCATTGTTGCACATTGCTCTTTAACAGATGTCCCTCCCTTTGGATCCCTATTTTCCCTCCTTTCTATCCCTATTGTGATCGGTCTGTCAGCTTAACCAATATTCTAGCTTTTACTCCCCTGGTACTTCCCCGTATTAAATGATCAGTTCAACATGAGAAAATCATTAAGGAGAATTAGATATTAGTTATTATCACCTAACCTCTCTCTTGAAATCATAGTCGTCTTTGACTATGAGGTAGAGAAGATAAATCCTAGTCAGAATTCCTTTTTCTAGCAGGTGAAAGATCCCTATTTTACCCTATGACATCGTTCTAGAATGGATGGCTAATCCATTCGGCACTTGAGAGCCTAAGCTGCCGCAAGCATGTCTGTGCATTAGTCCTATCAATCTTCCATAGTAGAGTGACAAGCTCTACTTGGTGTTTGGAAGATGTCATCTCCGCAAAATTGACAATTTGTGCACAATAAAGAAAAAGAGAGTCTTATAAGACAAAAACTTTGTTCATTTTTTACATTTGCTTACTCTAGGGAAGCATTCTAAGCATTGACAAGGTTTAGGTTATCCTTTAATTGTATGCCTTGCATCCATCTAGCATCTTCAACAGGATAGTTCTTAAACTTAATAAGATACCGTCGGATAATCTTACCGCCTCTCAATACCTTGTCTTCATGTCGGAGAATGGACTTAGGCTGTAGCACCTCTTCTTGGTCCTCGATCTCCGATGGGTCTTCAATAGTTGGTTCTTGAGGTGGCTCTCCGTTTTAAGGCTTTAGTAGGCTCACATGGAAATCATTGTGTATGAGACAATGACATGGCAACTTGAGTTGATAAGCCATCTCATTGATTGGTCTAAGAATCTGGAAGGGGCCATAGTACCTTTTTGCTGATTTAGCATAGTACTTTTGGTGTCCCGTAGGATTCTTGCCCGTGGTGTGCCTTAATCGAGCCTTGGGAAATTTAAGCAAGACCCAATCATTTTCTTTAAAGGCTTGGGCTCTTTTGTGCTTATTAGCAATAGAATTTTCCCTTTTCTGTGAGATAGAGATTGCATCCTTAATCTTTTGGAAATATTCTTGTAGGTCTCGGCTATACTCATCTACAGCAAAGATCTTCCATGTACCTTAAGTAGCGGGGGACTTTTGGATATTTCCTCAATTACCTCAAAAGGTGATTTTCCTGTGGAGGTATGTATTGTATTATTGTAGGCATACTCCACTAAGGGTAAGTACTTCTCCCATTGGGACCTTTGATCTACTTCCATTATATAGATCAAGAATTGTTAGGTTAGATATTTCACTTTGGCCATCTGTTTGCGGGTGATAGGCCAAAGAAACGTTTAGCCTTGTCCCTAAATTCTCAAAGAGACCCTTCCAAAAATTACTGGTCATTCTAGGATCTCTATCCAACACTATGGACATTGGAAAGCCATTGTACTTGAAGATTTGTGATTTGAAGAGGGTCGCCATTTGATGGGCTTTGATAGTCTTTTTTATAGGTATAAAATGATCTTGTTTGTTGAACATGTCTACTATCGTCCATATTCCCGTAATCCTATGGATAGATTTAGGCAATCCAAATATAGAATCCATGGATATTCTCTCCCATGGTGAATTAGGGATTGGCAAAGGTTGAAGCAATCCAGGTTGCTTCCTTCTATCAAACTTTGTCTTTTGGCATACCACACATGTAGAAACATACTCTTGTATGTTTGCTTTCATGGCAGGCCAATAGAAATATGTTTCTATCCCTTTTAGGGTAGACTGAATCCCTCTATGCCCCACATAAGGAGGAGCATGAGATTCATACATTACTTTCTCACGTAGTGAGTTAGTAAGGCATAGTCTATTTCCATAGAGAAGATAACCATCTTGTAAGGTAAATGGTTCCTCTTTCTTCCCTAGTGCAAGGGCTGAAATCACATCTCTTAAATTGGGATCAATAGCGTACTCATCTATCATAGAATATAGATCATTGTGAGTTGCTATGGAAACCGCATTCACTCTCAGCCGTCTTGAAAGTGCATCGGCTACTTGATTATGCTTGCCAGCAATGTGAACAATATGAAAATGAGATTGCAAAAGAAAATTTTCCCACCTCATTTGTTTGTCAGAGAGCTTGGTCTGCATCATGAAGTACTTAAGGCTTTGGTGATCCATTCGCATAATGAAAGGAGTCCCCAATAAATAGTGCTTCCACGAGTCTAAGGCATGTAGAACTGCGAGGGGTTTCTTTTCATATATGCCTAGATCTTGCTCAACAGGGTCGAGCCTTTGACTTTCATAGGCTATGGTGTGTCCTTCTTGGAGCAAAACAAACAACTCCAAGGCAATCACAACAAGCATCGCATTGGACCTCAAATGGCTTTGAGAGATCCGGCACTGTAAGCACACATTGAGAGATAAGCTTTTCTTTAAGTTTTTCGAAAGCATTGTTCTCTTTGGTAAACCATGTATACCTAACGTGTTTCTTTGTTAGGTTTTCTATGAAGCATCTATAGTATGCACACATACCTATAAAGCTTCTTAGTTCATGTAGATTCCTTAGATTCCTTGGATTAGGCCATCCTTTTATTACCTCTAGCTTTGATGGATCCATTTGGATTTAATGTTGAGAGATAATGTGACCTAAATATTGAATCTCTTGTAAGAAAAACTCACTTTTCTTTCGATTAATATAAAGTTTATCCTCTCGTAAGACTTGAAATATTACCTAGAGATGTTTCTTGTGTTTGTCTAGTGAATTAGAGTAGATGATTATCTCATCAAAGAACACTCTAGTAAAGGTTTGGTGAGGCCTGAATAGCTTCTTCATCAAGTGGTTAAATGTAACTGGTGCATTGGTCAAGCCAAAAGGCATGACAATATATTCATAAAGATCAAACGTAATGCAAAATGTGGTCTTTACAATGTCTTGATCAACGATCCTTATTTGATGGTAGCCACTTTTTAGGTCAATCCTACTGAAGTAGGTTGACCCTTGTAGCTTATCAAATAGGTCTTCTACCTGTGGAATGGGAAACCTATTCTTGATAGTGATCCTATTTAGTGCTCTATAGTCGACACATATACAATATGTGCCATCTTTCTTTTGCACTAATAACACGGGTGAACAAAATGGAGATAAGCTAGGCCTAACCATGACCTTCTCAACTAACTCATGCACTTGCCGCATAATCTCCTCTTGTTGAGCTTGAGAAACTCTATAAGGAGGTTTATTAGGCCGTGAACTTCCTGGAAGAAGTTCAATTGCATGGTCATCATTTCCTCGTTTAGGAGGTAGTTCACAAGGGATGTCGTCAAAAACATCTTGAAATCCCTTGAGAAAATTGGATAACTCTAATTCCTTGTGATTGTTTATATTTTCTTTTGCTAAAGCATTAGGTTCATTTTGAGAATCTTTAACAAAAATCATGTACACAGAAATAGAGCTCTTTATTGACTTATTGGAAGCTTGTGTATGTACAATGGGTATGGTGTTACTTAACTCCTTAGCATCTATGTACATATCTTTTTCCCTGAACCTAAAGTAGATTGCCTTTCAGGGAATTTAACATTGCCAACCATGCAATCAAACCATGGTGTCCCTAGGATTACATCCTCGTGCTTAAGAGGAGAGATAAATAAGTCCTCCTTGTCCACATAGCTTTGAACATGGAGCCTCAATTTCCCAATTAAGGGAGTGTCTAAAGCTTCTTACCCCTTGAAAGCACCATCAACAGATAGGACATCTCCCATCTCATAGGCTTGGATGCCTAGCTTGGTGGCCAACTCTATGGATATGAAATTGTGAGTAGAACTAGGGTCAAAGAGAATAAGAGCATCATGTTCTCTTACCTTTCCCCAAGCATGGCATAGAGGAGATCCTTTGTGGTGAGCATCCTCTTCTTGCATTTTGACCAAGGTAGCTCTAGGAGGCCTATTTTGTGTATTCTTGTGGGGACAAGCACGATAGGTATGCCCTTGCTCCTAACACCTTAAACAGCGTTTATCTTTATAATAATGCTCAAGCTCTTCAGAAGAGAGTTTATTTTTGCCTTTATAAACTCCCTTCTCCTTAGCTTTGTTGTTGTTAGAGTTTCCTTTAGAAGACTTTTGGACAATGTCCTTCCCCTTAGGCTCGTTGTTACGGTCCTTGTTCCTCCTTATTTGCACCATCACTTTCTTCATAAGAGGAAGAAGATGAAGAAGATGGAGAAGAGGGTGACCTCTTTCTTGCCTTTTTCTTCTCTTGTTTTCTATCATCCCTCTTTGAATTATGGTGCGAAGAAGTGTGCGATGGTCTTCTTCCTTTAGGGGGTGATGGAGAGTGTTTTACCCTCCGTCTTCATGGAGCCATCTCCGTCGAGGTGGCAGGAGACTCACTTCTTTCTTGTTCTTTCGGTGGGGGCTCTACCATTGAAACTTTAGTTCTCCGTTGGGAAGGAGATGCGTCATCTAGTAGATTTTTGAGCCCTTCGTATGGATCCTCTTCTTCTTCCCTTATCGAAGAGACACCTCTTTTGGAAGTCTCACAAGGAGGATTCCTAGGTACTCTCTCTTCTTGGTGGGGAGTTTGGAGAATCCCTTGAGCATGTAGTTGCCGTTCCACTTCACTTTGGAGGGATGGATTGCCCATGGCTTGTTGAGGCCTAGATACATGGTAATCAACAAGCATCGTGGCATCATTAGTAGCCTGTTCATTAGCAAAATCAAAGCTATCAACATTAATTTCATTCTCTTTACTATTGTCAACCATTCTAACATCTTTTAGGTGTAAAGTTTTCAAGTATACTTTGGCACTTCGAGCCCTAGTTGCTACTTCTCTTAACCCCTTTAGAAAAGCACTCAAGCTCATGTACCCGTGGCTCGAATATCATTAATTGCAAGGAATAGAAGAGAGGGTCTTTCACCACCAAAACAGTACCGGCTCTTGTCAAGCTTCTAATAGCTCAATAGTGATTAATAAGTCGTAGGCAAGCCCCGTAGGACTCCACTATTAACACCATAGCTCTCGACGGTGATGCCCTGTTATCTTCACATAGCAGGTGCACTACAAGGCTGAAAAATCCCTATTCTACTTACTCAATTGCAATCAATAATACCAACCATTTATAGTTAGCTTGAGGACCTCTCTTCTTGAGCAAGAAAAGAGAAACCTTGTGCTCTGATACCAATGTAACATTTAATGGTCTAGTAACTTGTGTGTAACGGAAAATCCTAATGAGCCTAGCAAGAGTGCTTGGATGGAGAAAGCAAAAAACTCATAACACCTAGTTAGATAGGCATGCACAATACTTCAAAAAGAGAGAGAAATTAAGCTATTGGCAACAGTTGGGGAACGGATTTGGTCCCCCCTCCAAAAGGCTTTGTATCATAGGTTTCCCCCTTCAAGGGAGACATTTTACAATACGATACTTTGTGTTCCTTCAATAACATGCTGATGCAATGAAGAAGGAAGCTTCAAGCACCAACCTCACACTTGTAAAGCACAAGATCAATTCCCTCACAGTCTCAGACCCAAGACCTCACACACCTTCAAAGATGGTGAGAGCTAGCGGGGTATGAGAGTAGATCAAGAGGAAGAAGGAGGATTCTTATGAGAAAGAAGTATGTCTCCTCACATAATCACTCATAATAGCTTAGCATAGCTTAGTAGTTAGCATGTTAGTGGAGCTGAGCATGCATTGGAGCTTGGCTCTTGGTTGGATTTGCATCACAAAGCCAAGAGTTGTTGGTGTAGGCCTCCCTTCTCACAAGCTTGGAGTAGATGATGAGCTTTCCATTAAAGCTTGAGAAGGAGATAGTCTTCTTTACTCCACACATGAGATTGTGTGAGTGTGTGTGTGATAATGCCTTGCAAAAATCAGTCGCCTCTCTCTCTTGGTTGACCCCTCTTGCTAGTTGCACATGTTGGCATCCTATTGGATCCTGCAAAGCTTAGCCAATGATAGTTAAAAAGCATAAGTGATAGCCTTGTGACATGTGTCCCCCTTTCCCCTTATGTGAGAGCTTTAGGTATTTAAATAATGCAATTAAACTCTCATTGGACCCCTTAGTCTTCTGGCCAATAGGAATCAGGCAAGCCATTGGGCCATTGAATGCTCATTGGACCCCTTGGAAGATTTTCAATTTCTATTGGTTGTTTTATTAAGCGTGTTTAAATGAATTAAACTAGATTTACTCTAGCCTAATTCTCATTGGTCCACTTCTATGGCCATCCAATAGGATTTGAATGCACCTTGGGGGCAACTGGGCTAGGGATCTGACATGTGTCCACTATATGCCCTTTGTGTAAAGGGCTTGCAAGTGTGTGTGTGTGTGTGTGTGTGTGTGTGTGTGTGTGTGTGTGTGTGTGTGTGTGTTTCTCTCTCATCACCTACTAAAAGGGCTCACCCCCTCAAGGATAGGGATGTGGGAAGACTTTTGAGTCTTCCCACAAGCATCCAATTTTACCTAGAGTTTGACCATTGAACATTTTATTTAATTTTGGAACCTTAGCATTTTGGAAGTCTTAATGGGCTGAACCTTAGGGTCTTTGAATCCCATTGTTGCACATTGCTCTTTTGAAGATGCCCCCCCCCCTTTGGATCCCTACTGTGACCGATCTGCCAGCTTTACCAATATTCTAGCTTTTTCTCCCCTGGTATTCCCCCATATTAAATGATTGGTTTAACATGAGAAAATAATTTAGGAGAATTAGATATTAGTTATTATGACATGGCCCGATCCCCGCAAACCCCGTAGTCAAGGCCTGAAGAGTCGTGGACCCCAAGGCATTGAATTAGCTATGTACCATTCATGAGCACAAATAAAAACCTCATCAATGTACAAGATGGAATCCACAAAATATATGTGCACTATTGAATTCTCTTCATATGGGGACTCATAAATTTTGCAACATACATGATGGTGGGCAAAAATGATAGGTAGACATTGCAAGTATACTAACAAGTGCTTCCCAATATCTCAAGGCAATTTGAGGTCCATTATGAGTCATGTGGAGAATAATTCCATAGGCTATGAGAGTCATTGTTTTCATTCTTGGATTTGGCTTTTTCATTGCTTCTTGGAATCCTTGAGCCTACATCGAGCATGTCCTTATAAAGAATGGTCAAATTGCAACAAGTATCAATATTAAAATAGAAAATACATGATCAAGTAAGCAAAAAGTGTTGCAATAAATCTTAACAATGCATATACAAAAAGTGAGTGATCATTGTCACCACCTCTACCTTAGTAATCAACAATATAGACAAGAAAGAAACTAGGAACATTAGTAGTCCCAAATTGTATTTTACATTCCTTGTGTGTATAGAGCACTTTTAGTAAGATTCATGGTATAGGTAAGTGTTCATCCCAATTAGTATTCTTTTTACGTGCATATGCTCTTAGCATATCTTCTAGGATTTGGTTAACCCTGTATGTTTTACCATCTATTTGTGGATGATTAGTTGTACTCATGCTAAGCTTGTTCTCAAGTCTAGCAAAGACAACTCTACAGAAGTGGCAATTAAATGTTTTTCCCCAATCAGATTAAATGTTTTTCCCCAATTAAATGTTTTTCCCCAATCAGATTAAATGTCTACAAGAAAACCATAAAGTTAGTATAGATGCTCAACAAATAACTTAGCCAATTCATGAGCCTTTACATCCAAAGTGGTAGGAATGAACCTAACCAAGTTTGTTAACCATGATTACTTGCACAAAGTCGTACATCCTTTATGTCCTAGGTAATTCGATGATAAAATCCATAAAGATACTCTCCCATTTCCTTGAAGAAATGCCTGATGGGTGGAGAAGACCTCCAATCTTTAACCTTTTAGCTTTATTGATTTGACATTTGCCACACTTTATAACATAGTCAAGGATGTCTTTAAGCACTCTTGATTAATTACATTGTCTTTTAATATGACTATAAGTCTTATTAACATCTAGGTGTTTTGTGCTAGGGCTATCAATGAAATTGGAGCTATAGTTATCTTTAACGTTTGCATACTTAATTTTGGTTATTTCCCCCACTCAAAGAATTTCCCATTCACTTTGAGTTGGCTAATCATGGGAATGCTAGCTTGGCATAATATTTTATGCAACGTCAACAAAAACCAAACATTCCTAGGACTCTTCCAAATTCTTTGGATTCAATCAATCTAAGACAGCCTTTGCCTTATTTGGATCCATTCAAATCCCATCATGTGAGATAATATGACTAAGATACTTTACTTATTGTGTAAAGAATACATACTTTAATTATTTACCATGGAGTAAATTATCTCTCGGCAATTTAATTTATTTTTTATGTTTTGAATGTTCTAAATTAGTCTTACTATAGATCAAGATATCTTCAAGAAAACCGCTACAAATTTAACTAGATATGGTCTTAACACAGCATTCATTAATTTCATAAAGATAGTTAGAGCATTGATAAGACTAAAAGGCATTACCAAAAATTCTTAAATGACCATATTTAATCTTAAATGTTGTTTTGAAAAAATATTTAGCTTTGATTCTAACTTGGTGATATATTGACCTAAGATCAAATTTAGAGTAGTATTAAGCTCATGTCAATTGATCAAATAGATCCTCCATCCAAGGCATTGGGAATATGTTCTTGATTGTGAGATTGTGCTATATAATCAACATAGAGAGTTGCATAGATCCATCCTTTTTCTTTACTAACAAAATTAGGGATGCCAATGGTGAGTTGCTTGGCTTGATGAAGCTCTAATCGATGTATTGTTTTAATTGCTTTTCTACCTCTAGGTGATGTGAATCTTCAAATCTATAAGGTGGTTTATGGATAGGTTTAGTGTCAGTTATTAAATCAATAGCATAATCAATAGCATAATCAATATCATCATTTTCTAGAGGAAAACCACAAAGTGGATCAACTAGAAAAACATCTTTAAATTCATGTAGCGGCTCATTTAAGTTTTGCTTATACTCACAATCATCAGATACAGATGAAAAGGAAAGATCTTTCTTCATTTTAGAAACACTAGAAGATTGTACATAAGGTTGACATCAAACCATGTGTTGGGGTAAAGGGCCTGTTAGCCTTGCATATTCTTTTAGTAAAGTGTTAGTGAACCTTAGTAATTCACTTTTCAGTTTGTAATTAGTGAAGGGTTTTGTACCTCTTCATTCTTCCTAGTAGTTGGCCTCGCACCTGATGATAGCGCGTTGTATGCGAGAAGGATGATGAATGAAAGGCTATGGCTATGAAGATTCTGTGTTTCTCTGTGTATTTTGTCTTCAATTTCCATTCAATACCCTGATTCTGTCCTAAACCGGTAAGGGTACTGAAACTGTTTTGAATCTGTAATGAGATGATGCACCGCCTTAATGGTTGATTTAGTTGTTATTCCCACTCCCCTATGCCTCAATAAAACTTGGAGATCCTGCTGATTGTGGAGCAAACTTTGATCAAAGCCTTAATGGGCAATGGGGTCTGGTTGGGGCATATGGGGTTGTGAACCCGAAGATTTCCTGCAAGCATTCTCCAATTGGAAGTCAGAGGAGGAAGAACAGGAGGACTACAATCTGATTTTTCTTCAAGATTTTTTCCTTGGAATAGCATGCTTCAAAACTTCCTGGTGACTTAACACTTGACAATCCTTTATTGGTTTTTCTCAAAAGTGGCAAATTAAGGAGTGGAAACCCTAGTTCTATTCAAGGCATTTTCGGTTTTCAAGGCGTTTTTAGCAGGGATTTTAATTACGCGATGACGCATTTTGTTAAATGTTAATTATTGTTGTTATTATCACTATTTTTTTTGTGTTAATAACATATCTAATGTCATGACTTACGAAATCGGTAGAAAACGTAGAACCGGCGGGGAAACCACAAACCCCGGCAGTCCCGGCGGACATGTTATAAATCTCGGCGGGCCCGGCGGGAAAAGCAAGAATCCCGCCGGCCCCGTCATGTACCCCCTCCATATTTGGCGGCTCTATATAACCCTGTAGTAGACATCACATCACATCACCGCTTCCTCTAAATTTGGTCATCCTTTAAAATTTAGAAGAAAAACTAAAGGTAAAAGAATGAATAGTCTTATAAAAAAATTAAAACTTAATGAAACTCTGATCATGGATCATTAGTTCTTTTTTGGACTGAACTGATTCTTGAAAGGAGGTAGAAAGGTGAATCTTTGGGTCGATATCTCTACATTTGGGATGGACTAATCTCATGTTTGGTTCACCGTTATATTTGCTAAATTGATTGCTATATTGATTAGAACTTCTATCATGGGTCATTAGTTCTTTTTTGGACTGAACTGATTCTTGAAAAGAGATAGAAAGGTGAATCTTTGGGTCGATATCTCTACTTTTGGGATGGACTGATCACATGTTTGATTCACCGTTGTATTTGCTTGCTATTCCGATTAGAGCTCCAATCATGGGTCGTTAGTTCTTTTTTGGACTGGACTGATTCATGAAAGGAGGTAGGAAGGTGAATCTTTGGGTCGATATCTCTACTTTTGGGATGGACTGATCACATGTTTGATTCATCGCTGTATTTGCTTGCTATTTCGATTAGAGCTCCAATCATGGGTCATTAGTTCTTTTTTGGACTGGACTGATTCATGAAAAGTGCCATGAAAGAATGATCTACATATGGAGCAAGGACCACCGTGCTCACCGGAAGCTGGAGGGGCCTCAATAGATGTTGGGTGCTCAATCAATGTGGCAGCATTTTGTTTTTTTATAGTCGCCTCTAACTCTTTTACGTGGCGAGATAGCACCTTCACCTCCCTTTGCAAGTCTCTATTTAGGGTTTCTTCTGCATGAGAGCCTTGTGTAGCTTGTGATGCTTGCCTGAGTTGAGTTTGAAGCTCCTCCTTAACTTGATGCACTTCCATTGATGCACCTTCTAGTGCCAATGACATCTCTTGCCGTGTGACGGTGATTGCAGTACTGCGAATGTCCTCAACCTTCATGTGAGGTGTCCTTGAGCTAAAGTCCACTGCTTCACCCAAGACATAATGCATGTATAACATCTTGGCAAACCACAATGGACAATCCATATGATGCATAGGATGACCCATAACATCGAGATATATGTTCTCTCCATTGTATCGTATGTCTGCATTAATGCATTGTGATAGCTTGAGTCGGCCTTTCTTGATGTTGTCATCTGCAACGCCTGGCCATATGGATTTCACCATTTCTCGGTCAATCCTAGTGTTCACCTCTTTCCATTGTGTACCCACTGGGTTGGCCCACTGGGAGCAACGAGCAGCAATTCGAGCGGTGTCGTTCACTCCACCGCCTTGACACATGGATCTAAGACACTCAAAAGTGCGCTTAGCCCTTTGATTATCATTATCCATATCCTGATTAAACACTATACTTCAGTTACAGCATACAAACTTAATGATAATCAATTGCTATAAGAATAACCACCATTTTACGACAATCCATTGATATTAGAATAACCACCATCTTACGACAATCAATTGATATAAGAGTAACCACCATTTTTTAAATCAATGAATGACAATCAGTGACTCCACGTGGCTTATTGCTTGAAACTTAAGAGAAAAAACAAAACTCATAGAAAATTTGTTGTCTATTGAGATATAACAAAGTGTTTTTATTACTCATACATCATCCATTGCGCATAAAACCCAATTTTTAAAAGTGCTTTTATAAGTCACAAGTCTCAGAAAACCCTGATTAATAAAGTACATCATATATCCATCAAAAAAAGGCTACACTCATTTCAGAGGGAGGGCGTAAGCATCGTTCTGGCTGGGCTTCAAATCTTTCTAATTCTTCGTCCAAAAGTGCCAAGGTCTTTCTGTCCATGGATTTCTTCCTCACCCAACCTTCCACAACAATCCTAGATATGGCTTGTACCTCCACTGAAACCTTATGTTTGAACCAATCTGTGCTGTAGTAGTCAGAGAACTCTCCACAAAACTTACAAAATTGCCATATCACCCATCCTATGGCGTACACATCTGTGGCCTTGGTCCATGGGCATAAATTCTTGCCATCTAGTAACTCAGGAGCTCGCCAAGGATGAAGCTTTTGCCAGTTTTCATCGGTATTGTTGGTCTTTTGTGTCTCTAAGCCAACACGCAGAGCCAATCCCCAATCAATTATTCCAATACGGGGAGTGAGATCCTTGGTAAAGTCCAACATGATGTTCCATGGATGGAGATCATTGTGGATCACTCCCTCGTCATGTGCGAATCGCAATGCCTTCACCAAGGCATGGATCAACGAGGGAGCATGATTGCACAGGCTCTTGATACGTGTTTTCTTGTCTTCAAAGGGCTGCTCCCATTTAAAGTCTTCAGGGATCTTTCCTTTCCCCTCTTGATGCGCTACAAGCGTCGTGAAAGAGCCATGTGGAAGGGGCACTGTTTCCATAAGATCACCTAAAGTTCCCCCATTGAAGTAGGGGAATATCAGAAACCATGGCAACGTTACAGAGTGGGCAATACTCCTCACAATCCCTCTATGGTTGAGATCTACTCCACTTTCTGATGCAAAGCTTTTCCACTGATGCTTGGCATGTCCTTTGAACTCCTTGGCACAATAAGTATTCGTTGCAGGAAGCAAACTGATCCCTTTGATTTGAACTTGCCACCCTGTGCCATAAGCCCCTGACCCAAGTTTCTTGATCTTCTGAATGGACTTATTTGGAATGCCCAAAGTCATACTACATTCAGAATTGTATATACTGCTCTCCAGGTGACTGGCAGAAGCAGTAGCACCCGATGTTCCCTCAATGGCAGCCTCCTCAATAAACGGTTCTCCAACTTGGCTGCTCCCCATAACTCTAGTGATAGCCATTCGCATTTTCTTGCTTAGGCCAAACTGTGTGTCTATGTGGGATGCTCGCCTTGACCTCTCCTTTTCAGCTCTCCATCTCGCATTCCAATGCTCTAGCTTACCCTTGTCTACTTCTTGAGGGCATTCTTCTTTCAAATCAGAGGCCACCTTGGGCAAATTGCCCACCCAACTACTCAGTAATGAGATTATTGATTTGGTTGTTTTGTTTGGATATAATAACAAAATTTTGCGGGAAATCTCACTGTATAATGATTGCAATCTAGACTCATCTGCAACAATCTGCGCTATATCGTCGAGATCTAGTGCGCTGACGATTGTAATCAACAATTGTCTTATTTTCTTTTTGAACTCTATCATTGAAGTAGCAGAAGCATCCATTTTGCCTGCAATGGTATTATTGTAAACAACACATTGTGAAATATAACTATGTGCCACTCCATTTGGATCTTTTCTACGTGAAAGAAAAAGTGCAGTATGCCTCACCGTACAACAACTTACAAACAGATACTCCTGTCATTCTAGAAGCAACACACTTAGTCGCAATTGCAACCATGTGCCGAAGCATGAATGACTGGGAACAACATAAACCATAGTCACCCTACGCTTTTGCAATGACACACCTAGCTGCAATTGCAACCATGTGCTAGTGCATCCACGCACGGTGACTTCTTTCAAACAGATGCTCCTGTCATTCTAGCAGCAACACACCTAGTCACAATTGCAACCATGTGCCGAAGCATGAATGACTAGGAGCAACATAAAACATAGTCACCCTACGCTTTTGCAATGACACACCTAGCCGCTGACGGGAGCAAAGCGAACCCCGAACCCCGATGGCCTCTAAAACACCGGGGACCGAATGGCACGCCTCGAGCTTGTCATGGTAAAGCAAACAAGGGGCACCACCTAGCTTCAGCGGCTAGGACGCAAAAAACACACCACCATAACAAAGTTTTCATCCAAGAGAGATGGATGCTTGTGAGTAATGATGAAGAGGAAAGGGAATGAGATCAAGTGAGAGAGAGAGAGAGAGAGAGAGAGAGAGAGAGAGAGAGAGAGAGAGGGAGGGGGTATAGCGGCTTAGTACTTAGGCACCACAAAAGGATGGCGAATCCGCACACCCTTCACACATACACAAGCTCACTCCAAAACACAAGACTAGGTGGCGATTCCGCACACCTCACATGGGTAAAACATTGCAAGAAAACATACTCACAAAACCTCAAGCTTTATTTAGAGAATAAGGCGATGAAATGGGGAGCATAGGGTAGGGGAATGAGAAGGGAGAGAGTGGTAGAGCACATGGCGGATAGGTGGGAGTTGATGGCGAAGACTCGCACGAGGATTATGGCCATCATCCTTCATTTAGTTGCCCTTCATCTTCCATAGCCAAGGGTGTAGAGGTCATGCTCAAGACAAGCATGGTGATTGCGGTGATGGTGATGGTGTGGGGGTGTGTGTGTGCACTAGGCACACACAGTGCATAGTGTGTTCTTTGGTGATGTTGTGTGTTTTTGTGTGATGGTGACCCCTCTTTATATAGGGGAGGAGGGGGGGGAGAAATTCTAGAATTTAGAAATGAAGAAATCATTATCTACATAGGCCATGTGACTGTGGGCCCCACTTGTCTGGCTGTGTGTATATGTGCCAGAACAGCAGTCTCATGAGAGAGAGACTAAGAGAGAGAGATGGGTTGATGAAAAAAAGTGAGAGGTGACATGGAGAATAAAGTAATTACAAGAGGGGAGAGAGAGGAGTGTGTTCAGAGGTGAATCTATGTGCAGATGTGTGTGAACACAAGAAAAATCAGGTAACCACCGGGTGGGGATGGGTCTGTGGGCACCTTTTTTAGTGAAACTGAGTGTGTGTGTGTGAGTGTGGGGGAGGTTATTTAGCTACAAGACAAGAGACATGGCGCCCTTTAGAGAGAGGGGGGGGTATTTGGGTCATGGGATATGATAGGAGAGAGAAAGAGGGGGTGGGGTATACTATTTTGGAAGATAGGGTAAGTTGCATGTGAGTTAGGGTGCATTATTGGTGAGTTATAATGCATTATTGGTGAGAGGTGGGGTAGCTTGAGGGGAGAGAGAAAGGAGAAAGGACAAGGGGAAGAGAGAGGGGGTTGACCTTTTGAGTGGAGGAGAGGAAAAGGGACACACGGCGGGGCAACAGTGAAGAAAAAGGAGGCAAGGTGGGGATGGGCTACCCCGCAGGCATGAGGTGGCCTATTTTACCTTTCTCATATATTTACATAATCATACTTTATTTTTTTTCTTACTTTTTTCAATGTCTTTTATCACTCCCTCCCTAAGAGGGGGTTTTCATGGGGTGGAGACGAGAGAAGAGGGGTATGGGAGCTTGGCTTGTGAAAAGCCCCCATCATTAGCCCTCCCCTTTTGGCTAGAGGCATTCATGTCTCTAGCTCATCTGTTTGATCATTATCGTCGGAGGTGGCGGCTGATGGTGTGTCCTCATCTGGAATGTCAATAGGTGGAGCCTTGTCAAATCGAAGAAAATAAGGTTTAAGTCACCAACCATTTACCCTGGTTTTATGAAGTTTTCCATCAGCCTCCATAAGCTGGTAGCTTCCATTGGCATACTTTTTCCTGACGCTGAAAGGACCTTCCCATCGGAGTAGGAGTTTCTTATCCTTGCGCGTGTCGAAGCGATTGTCGTAGCGGAGCACCAACATTCCTTTCTTCAATTCTTTTTTCCGGAGATGCTCGTTAAAGCTAAGCCGTCTATGCTCTGCTTGTGCTGCATAATAATTTATTGCTTCTTCTCTGTCCAGCTGCAGTCTTTCCAAGTTGATGATGTGATCTCTCAAATGCATGTTGGGCTATTGAAGCTGGCTTGCCATTACTCTGAGACTTTGTAGTTGCACTTCAATGGGCAAGATTGCTTCCTTACCAAATACTAGATGATACGGTGTGAATCCCAAGGATGTACAAAATGCAGTTCTGTAGGCCCATAAAGCTGGTAGTAGATACTTATCCCAGTCTCCAGGATGATTGTTTACCTGCTTGGTAATAATTTTAGAAACTATTCCATTTACCTTTTCAACTAGGCCATTACATTGAGGGTAATATGGTGAAGAGTGCCTCCTTGTAATGCCCAGTTTCTGCATTAATTCTCCTACCAAGTCTGCTCTGAAACCTGGCCCTCTATCAGAGATGATCTCTGAAGGTGTGCCAAACCTACAGCATATGTGCTCGTAGATAAATTTAGCTATCTCTACCGCTGTGATTCTAGTGGTGGCTGTAGCCGTTGCCCATCTAGTCATGTAGTCGACCCCCATGATAATGTAGAATTTTCCTGAGTTGGCCCTAGGTAATGGCCCAATGGCATCGATACCCCATTTTTCAAATGGGCCATATGAGAGAATAGGTGTCTGTGGTTCAGGCATAAGTGACCTAGTGCCGGCCTTTTGACACAACTTACACGTTTTGCACCAATGGTGTACATCACGGTTGAGGCTAGGCCATATGAAGCCTGCCTGCAAGATTTTCCTACTTGTTATGTTTAGGGCAAAGTGACCACCACAAAACCCGTCGTGACAACTAGCAATTACTCCCGTGATTTCCTGAGAGAGAGGGACCTTCCTGAGTATTTGGTCCTTACCCTTACAGTACAAACCGTCATTGATGAGTCGATACCTTGTGGCCTTCCACGTCAGCCATTGCTTCTGTCCCTTTGTTAAATCTGATGGGCATTCCCCTGTTTCCAAAAAATGCATGATGTCAGGCAAGGCATCACTTCCTTGAAATAGAGAGAGCTTTAGTTTTATTGCTCCAACCACCACTTCCTGTAGTCTTTCACTTGCTAGGGCATCTGCTTCTTGGTTTTGAGCCCTTGGGATATGGTGTATTTGAACTTCTTCAAACTTACCCAACAAGGTTTTTACACCACTTAAGTGAGTCCTTAAACTAGGATTCTTGCATGTCCATGCTCCATTTACTTGCCTTACCAGAAGTAGAGCATCCCCAAATACATTAAGGCGTTGTACACCTTGCGAGACGCACCATTGTAGACCCTTGGTTAGTGCTGCATACTCAGCTTCATTGTTAGAATGTGAATCTAACAATTGGCCCAACGAAAATACCTTTGTCCCTTTGTCATCAAAGACCACTATGCCTGCAGCTGCTTTGTCGGACGCTCGCTTGTAGGCTCCATCAAAGTAGAGAGAGTATGCTCCTTCTACCATCGGTGGTACTGGAGGTAATCAGACTTCTCCTTCCTTAGATTGCTTCTCCTTCCTTTCAAAGACTTGGTAGGTCATGAGTCCCCCCAAACTTGCCCTTGTCGTGCTTTGTACCTGTACCGTGTAGTCAAACTCTTGCAGACGAACTAGCCATTTAGTAATTCTAGCAGACACATCCATGTGTTGTACAACATAGGGAAATATTGCATCCATGGTTAGAATCACAAATTGCTTAGGCAACAAATATGACCTAAACTTTGTAGTTGCAAATCTAAGAGCTAGGACTAAGTGTTCCACATGGGTGAAACCTTTCTCACCTGCTGTCATCATTCGACTAGAGAAGTAGATTGGCCTCATGAAAGATGTCGTCGTATCCTTTTGGAGTAGCACAGCCCCCAATGAGTCATCACCAACACTTGAGGTGACATAGAATTTTTCATCCCACTTAGGTGGTGAGATAGTTGGCAGAGTGGCTAAGACCTCCTTTACCTTGTTGTAGTGATGTTCGCTTTCCTCGTCCCAAGTGAAAGTTGATCTTTGAGTGAGTTGTTGCAGTGGTAGAACAAGTTGTGATAGTAGATGTATGAATCTACTTAAGTACCTCAATTTCTGTAGAAAAGAGACCAGTTGACGTGCGGTCGTTGGTGAAGGTAGAGCTATGAGTGCGGACACCTTACTTGGGTCGGCGTTGATACCTTTTGCTGAAATTTCATGGCCTAGTAGAATGACTTTACTCTCCCCAATGTGGCCTTTATCCACATTTAATTGCCCACCTAGGCTCTGCAACCTGGCCAAACCTTCAGTTACCTTTTCTAAATGTGAAATACGGGAGCTATATATACAAAAATCATCAATGAACACTCTTATGGATGTTCCAAAGAACGGTTAAAAAACATATGTGACATATCTTTGGAATGTTGCAGGTGCATTTGTGAGACCAAATGGCATAACCCTGTATGCAAAACAACCCCATGGCGTGATAAAAGTGGTTTTTAGCTGATCTTCCAAGGCTATGCGTATTTGAAAGTATCCAGAATAACCATCACAGACGGTATAGCATTCAAAACCCGCTACTTCATTCAGAATTTCATCCAAGAAAGGGAGAGGAAAGTGGTCTCTCTTTGTAGCTGCATTTAGTGGTTTGTAGTCAACACAGACCCTCCACTTACCATTCTTTTTAGGCGTCACCACTACGGGTGACACCCATTCTGAGTTTTCTACAGGATAGATGAATCCTGCCTCCAGCAGTTTCCTTACCTCGGTCAAGAGTGCCTTTTCTTGTATGACCCCCAATCGTCGTAGCTTTTGCACAACTGGTTTTACCCCTTCCTTCAGCTTAATATGATGTTCCACCACTGTAATGCATGTGATTCTTTCATAGTTGTCAATGAACAGGTTAGGAAATCCCATCAACATTTGCAAAAAACTATCTTTCTCCTCAAGTGTTAATTCCGTAGACAACATACCCTTCAACCTACTTCCTCCTAGGTCAGGTGATTTTCTCTCCTCTTCATTGGGTTTCCCTTTTGGTGATGGATCACCAGTTGTGCTTACCCTTTGTGGATCCTTCATAATGATACCCATCACATCAATGGAACTGTCACTTTCGTCGGTGGATGTGGTCTCCTCCTTAGAACTAGAAGATTCGCTAGTGGTTTCATCTGCCGATGTTTCCAGATTCATTTGCTTCTGCTTGCCAATCCTCATGTCGTAGTAGATTGTCTCCCCTTTCTTACCGGTCATGCATAGAAGGCCAGTACCCCAGTCCTGTTTTGCCTTCATGGCCATCAACCATGGCCTTCCCAAAATTAGTGGATAGCCCTCCCCCTTAGTAGGCATTACAAAAACATCTACCTCTACCTCAGTGTTGAAAGCTTTGATTTTCACGGCACTTACCACACCCACACACTTTACTTTTGCGTTGTTTGCCATCTTTGCCTTGCATGGAGAAGGCCTGTCAACCTCGAGTCCTAATCGAAGCATCATAGCTTCACTCATTACACAGATTTGTGCACCTCCATCAATGTAGGTGTTTCCAACCCTCTTTCCTTTTATGTTTACGTCGACAATTGGAAGGATGTCATCCATGTTGCATCCCGAAATTGCTCCGGCTACCTTTGTTTTGGAGCGTCTTGTACTTACCATTTTAGACCATTGTCGCCTTACTTTAGGTACAAGATGTAGCAGTTGTGGCCATGTAATCTCCGGTCCTTGCTCTGCCACATCCAATGTTAGATCATAGGGCTTTGAACTTTCCCCTAGCTGGAAGTCGGTGATGCCCAATTTCCGTCGTGGCCTGGATGGCCTCTTGCTAGTTTCTCCTCTCATGCTTCTCTCATCATCTGATTGTGTAGCTTTCTCCCTCCTAGCTCTTTTCACAGTCATGGCTTCAAGTGGTTCTAAAAAGGTTACCTTCTCCTTACCCTTGTCCCTCTCCTTTGCTCTGGGTGGATCCACTACTACGGCTTTTCCTTTCTCTTCCAGCCTTATGATGTTTACAGGGCGATCAGGTGGTGGGGCTGGTGGAAGAGGTGGGATGGATGCTTGTAGTGGTGTCTGGGGTGGACGTAGAATTTGTGTTGGTGGGGGTGGTGCACGGGGTGGGGGTGTTCTTTCTCTAGGGGGTGACAATTGGTTCCTCCTACCTCCTCTATTATAGTTTTGTCGTGGTTTGGGACAGTAGTACATACCGTGACCGCCTTCTCCGCAGTTGTAGCAATGATACTCCCTGTTTTGTCGTCGTGCTCTTCCAGGGTCTTGATCTCTTTCTTGACTCCTCCCTTGCTGTATTAAGTGGACAGACAAATTCTGCAGTTGGTCAGTAATATGGGCCAACATATCTTGTTGGTCATCTCTTACCCCAAGAGCCGGTGGTGGTGGTATGGTGGTTGTCGTAAGTCTCTCAACTTGTCCCACAACTTTTCTGAAGTGGTACCTCCCCCAAAGCGCCTCTTGAAAGCGGTCTTTAAGGGTTCCCAGTCATCCTTGGTTGCTTGTGGAAGTGCATTGTACCATGATCTAGCTTCTAGCTTCATGAGATGCTTAAAGATTCTAACCCGGGATTCATCCGTATCTTTGTTGCTCACTACACATGCTACTTCAAAGTCATCTAGGAAGTCTGTTACCAAATCCTCCCCCTTCTTTCCTTTAAATGTTGGAAATGCTACACTTTCCATGATTACTGAGAGAGAGCTAGAAAGACACACTGCTTAACTTGCAAAAGTTTTTTTCTCCTTTACAAGGAGGCGTGTATACCCTCTTATACTAGGACATAGATTAAAACTTCAAACGGTACATTGCCTTGTACCAAAGGTAAGACAAATGGTTGAGCTGATGCAAGAACCTCAAAATCGCTCCCCACCCAGCATGGTGTCAATGACGTGCTGGTAGTGAGCCTTCAAATCCAGTATTAACTTGATTGAGCGTACACGTGTTGGTATGTGTGATCTGTCTTGAGGTAGGTTGTATTGATTCATGTGAAGCTTAGAGGTGCTTACTCACTGTCCAAGCTTGTGGGAGAGGGTGGTGTTGTTTCCTGAAACAAACTCAGTAGATCCCTAGTTTCTCTAGTGAGAGTGTGAGCCAATGCTTCCGTTATCTGTGCTGCAGCATCAGGTGCGACTTGAAAACTGACTGTGATAATTACCTCGGTGACTTGAGTTACCCGATTCTCAAAGTAGAATAGTGTTGATTCTCTATTGTGTAGAGCTCCTTCCATTTTGTTGTTGTGGGTTGGTTGTAGGTTGCGGACATGGTTTCAACCTTGTCCTTCTTCTTCTTGGCACTTGGCCTATGTATATCCACTGGGTTTGGCGTGTTGGTTGACTCACCCACTGCAAATCGATTACCGTTACGCCTGGCACTCGAGCTTCGATGGAGATGCGGAGTTCATCTAGTTGTGCTTGGAGCTCTTCTTCTTCTGTCGTCCAATTAGCAAATCCTGCTAGCCATTCATCCATTCACAATAGTTTAAGGGTTTCAGTCTTGTAAATTAAAGGGTTTCATGAAAAGATCCTCAGTGGGGGCACCAAATGACGGGAGCAAAGCGAGCCCCGAACCCCGACGGCCTCTAAAACATCGGGGACCGAATGGCGCGCCTCGAGCTTGTCATGGTAAAGCAAACAAGGGGCACCACCTAGCTTCAGCGGCTAGGACGCAAACAACACACCACCATAACAAAGTTTTCATCCAAGAGAGATGGATGCTTGTGAGTAATGATGAAGAGGAAAGGGAATGAGATCAAGTGAGAGAGAGAGAGAGAGAGAGTGAGGGAGGGGGTATAGCGGCTTAGTACTTAGGCACCACAAAAGGATGGCGAATCCGCACACCCTTCACACATACACAAGCTCACTCCAAAACACAAGACTAGGTGGCGATTCCGCACACCTCACATGGGTAAAACATTGCAAGAAAACATACTCACAAAACCTCAAGCTTTATTTAGAGAATAAGGCGATGAAATGGGGAGCATAGGGTAGGGGAATGAGAAGGGAGAGAGTGGTAGAGCACATGGCGGATAGGTGGGAGTTGATGGCGAAGACTCGCACGAGGATTATGGCCATCATCCTTCATTTAGTTGCCCTTCATCTTCCATAGCCAAGGGTGTAGAGGTCATGCTCAAGACAAGCATGGTGATTGCGGTGATGGTGATGGTGTGGGGGTGTGTGTGTGCACTAGGCACACACAGTGCATAGTGTGTTCTTTGGTGATGTTGTGTGTTTTTGTGTGATGGTGACCCCTCTTTATATAGGGGAGGAGGGGGGGGAGAAATTCTAGAATTTAGAAATGAAGAAATCATTATCTACATAGGCCATGTGACTGTGGGCCCCACTTGTCTGGCTGTGTGTATATGTGCCAGAACAGCAGTCTCATGAGAGAGAGACTAAGAGAGAGAGATGGGTTGATGAAAAAAAGTGAGAGGTGACATGGAGAATAAAGTAATTACAAGAGGGGAGAGAGAGGAGTGTGTTCAGAGGTGAATCTATGTGCAGATGTGTGTGAACACAAGAAAAATCAGGTAACCACCGGGTGGGGATGGGTCTGTGGGCACCTTTTTTAGTGAAACTAAGTGTGTGTGAGTGTAGGGGAGGTTATTTAGCTACAAGACAAGAGACATGGCGCCCTTTAGAGAGAGAGAGGGGGGTATTTGGGTCATGGGATATGATAGGAGAGAGAAAGAGGGGGTGGGGTATACTATTTTGGAAGATAGGGTAAGTTGCATGTGAGTTAGGGTGCATTATTGGTGAGTTATAATGCATTATTGGTGAGAGGTGGGGTAGCTTGAGGGGAGAGAGAAAGGAGAAAGGACAAGGGGAAGAGAGAGGGGGTTGACCTTTTGAGTGGAGGAGAGGAAAAGGGACACACGGCGGGGCAACAGTGAAGAAAAAGGAGGCAAGGTGGGGATGGGCTACCCCGCAGGCATGAGGTGGCCTATTTTACCTTTCTCATATATTTACATAATCATACTTTTTTTTTTCTTACTTTTTTCAATGTCTTTTATCACTCCCTCCCTAAGAGGGGGTTTTCATGGGGTGGGGACAAGAGAAGAGGGGTATGGGAGCTTGGCTTGTGAAAAGCCCCCATCACCGCAATTGCAACCATGTGCCAGTGCATCCACGCACGGTGACTTCTTTCAAACAGAAGCTACCGGCAATCTAGCAGCAACACACCTAGTCGCAATTGCAACCATGTGCCGAAGCATGAATGACTGGGAGCAACATAAAACATAGTCATCCTACGCTTTTGCAATGACACACCTAGTCGCAATTGCAACCATGTGCCAGTGCATCCACGCACGATGTCTTCTTTCAAGATTCAAGCATATGAAACATTTTCAAATTATTTGAGCACACATTCATGCATTAGATGCTACCGTCATTCTAGCAGCAACACACCTAGTCGCAATTGCAACCATGTGCAGAAGCATGAATGACGGAAAGCAACATAAAACATAGTCATCTTGCGTTTTTGCAATGACACACCTAGCCGCAATTCCAACCATGTGCCAGTGCATCCACGCACGGTGAGTTCTTTCAAACAGATGCTCCTGTCATTCTAGCAGCAACACACCTAATCGCATTTGCAACCATGTGCCGAAGCATGAATGATTGGGAGCAACATAAAACATAGTCACCCTATGCTTTTGCAATGACACACCTAGCCGCAATTGCAACCATGTGCCAGTACATCCACGCACGGTGACTTCTTTCAAACAGATGCTCCTGTCATTCTAGCAGCAACACACCTAGTCGCAATTGCAACCATGTGCCGAAGCATGAATGACTGGGAGAAATATAAAACATAATCATCGTACGCTTTTGCAATGACACACCTAGCCGCAATTGCAACCATATGCCAGTGCATCCACGTACGATGATTTGATAAAAGAAATTTTATACCTTTAAGTTTTATCGCAAAAAACTCAAAAAAACATCAATAAAATAAGGAAGGGATTAAAAAATTACCGCTACACTGCTTTGAGAATGTGGAAAGCTGCCAGAAAGTTTGGTGAAGAAGACTTTTCAATGTACCTCTCTTGTGAAAAAGACAAGCACCGGCGTCATCTTTATATAGCCACGGCGGGCCCGGCGGGGAAGTTGCTTTACCCGGCGGGCCCGGCGGGCTAACTACTTAGCCCCGCGGGCCTTTACCCGGTCTCCAAGTCTCCTTGCAGGTCAACAAAGATGAATTTCAATTAACATAATATTTGTTATTTTGCATTTCTATTGTTATTAACCTGAAATTATAGTGTGATCACGTCATTTTGAAATCCCTAGTTTTTAGAAATCATGCATTTTTCAGCAAATGGGGTGTTTTTCGTTTACAAGAAATTCAGGTAGTTTGCAAGAAATTCACGTAGTTTCTTGACAGTTTCTTGATGACAGTTCCAGGCAGTTTCCCTTATAGTTTGTAGGAATTTTACGTTTTATGCACTTTAATGTTGATTCTTGGAGTATGAGTATATTATTTGTCTCTTTTTCTTTAATGTCTACTCAATGGCAGAGAAGAAGAAGAAGAAGCAATGTCTTATTTGTCAAAATCATGGCCATTCCATCAAGAAATTTCCTTATATGAGTACGCTTTGTCAGAAGAAAGAGGTATGTGTGAAGTATTGCATGCCAAAACTATGTAAGAGCCTCTATTGCATCATAAAATCTTTCCAAGATGCATTAAGTTATGAGGACTTTGCTGAAGCTAAAGAGGATTTGGAAGAATTCTCTGATTTTCTTGATGAAGCATGCGAATGTCATAAATGCCGTAATGGCAAGATAAGGAAGTCATGCTCTAGTCTTAGATGATCTTTATGATATTGGTGCTTTTATAAATTTAGTCAAGGGGATTGGAAGTCCACCTTTTTCCAAGGAAGTTCAGTTTTTTTATGGTATTTTGAAGATTTGTATTCCTTATGTGGTCATGAGCCTGATGTCAATGTTGCAAATGGTGTTTATGATGTTGAGGACATGATATGACTAAGATAATTTATTTATTGTGTAAACATTACATACTTTAATTATTTACCATGGAGTAAATTATCTCTCGGTAATTTAATTATTTTTAATGTTTCGAATGCTCTACATTAGTCTTACTATAGATCACGATATCTTCAAGAAAACCGCTATAAATTTAGCTGGATATGGCCTTAATACATCATTCATTAATTTCATAAAGGTAGCTAGAGCATTGATAAGACTAAAAGGCATTATCAAAAATTCATAAATGACCATATTTAGTCCTAAAAGCTGTTTTGAAAAAATATTTAGCTTTGATTCTAACTTGGTGATATATTGACCTAAGATCAAATTTAGAGTAGTATTAAGCTCATGTCAATTGATCAAATAGATCCTCCATCCAAGGCATTGGGAATCTGTTCTTGATTGTGAGATTATGTTATGTAATCAATGGAGAGTTGCATAGATCCATCCTTTTTCTTTACTAACAAAATTAGGGATGCCAATGGTGAGTTGTTTGGCTTGATGAAGCTCTAATCGATGTATTGTTTTAATTGTTTTTCTACCTCTAGGTGATGTGAATCTTCAAATCTATAAGGTGGTTTATGGATAGGTTTAGCATCAATTATTAAATCAATAGCATAATCAATCTCATCATTTTTTAGAGGAAAACCACAAAGTGGATTAACTCGAAAAACATCTTTAAATTCATGTAGCGGCTCATTTGACTTTTGCTTATACTCACAATCATCAGACACAGTGTCGGGGGATTTGTGTTCGAAAGGTGAGCCGGAAAGGCGCAAGGCCTCTGGCTGTGAGAGGTGTGTGGAAGAGAGTTGCAGCAAACACAATTAATATATGCAAAGCTTAAAACTGACAACTTGAACACAATTATGAAGCTTGATTAGCCAAAGCGGACAATTAACAGTATCGCTGCTTAAATTATTTGAACTCCTTCCATGATTAGAGTGACTTGGAAGCTTGGATTAGAGTGGCTTATGGTGGCTTTGATTAGATTGGCTATGGAAGCTTGGATTAGAGTGGGCTATGGAAGCTTGGATTAGGATTAGAGTGCTCAAAGCTTATGGCTTCCTCTCCGCTATACAGCAGAGTACAAAAACTTGAATATCTCCTAATCAATGTAGAATTAGACTCTGTGCGTGAGATACAAAAATGATCAAAACGTTTTTTCCCTTCACCTGGCGCCGCCGGTTTTTTCCAGAAACCTGTTTTTCAAAAATTTTACAGACTAGGACTTTTTCGGCCTCCCCCATGTAGAGATGTGAAGTCTCTCACACACTTTCCTTTTTACCACTGACCACATGTCTTCCTCTACCCAAGTTGCCTTATATGTCCTAAGAGCCCTTTCACATGTAAAACCTTTTTTTCAAGCATAAAATCTCTACGCTTAGGCCTTCATAACCACATAAAGCATACACTTTCTCGATCTCCTTGCTTGTTCTCAAGCCCTGGTCACTGCTCAATAAATGTGTGAGCTTCAAATAGACTTTTTCTGCTTCTCTTTACTCTTTTTTCCATCATGGCAGCGGAGTGGCACGACAACAGATGAAAAGAAAAGATCTTTCTTCATTTTAGAAACACTAGAAGATTGTACATAAGGTTGACACCAAACCATGTGTTGTGGTAAAGGGCCTATTAGCCTTGCATATTCTTCCAGTAAAGTGTTAGTGAACCTTAGTAATTTACTTTTCAGATTGTAATTAGTGAAGGGATTTGTACCTCTTCATTCTTCCTAGTAGTTGGCCTCGCACCTGATGGTAGCGCATTGTATGAGAGAAGGACGATGAATTCAGTACTACAGATTTCAGGAATGCAGATTTTAGCAATGCAGAGGATCCGTCGTTCACTGAATGGTAGCGCGTTGTATGAGAGAATTCAGTACTGCAGATCTCAACAATGTAGATTTCAGGTATGTAGAGGATCCTGAACCTGAATTTGACTATTTTTATTGAATTTTGGTTAAGTCAAAACTTGATCATTGGATTGTGGTTCTACCAGTCTGTTTTGTATGAGCTCTTATGGATGATGATTTACTTTATGGGTTCCCAGCTCTGGCATGTGCCAATAAATGGTGCACTTGTAAATCACTCTTGATGGTAAGGTGGTGCACAATGTTTTGGGATATCAATGTAACCCTTTGAGGGGACAAAGGGTGGTGTCTAATGGCCTTAAGGTATGTAGTTGTATATCTTGGATTTAGTTCTAGGCACTATACTTTTCCTACTTTTGAGGAGTTAGCACTGTGTTTTTGGAACAAGGGATGTGTGGGATTCGAGTCCAAAGTTTTTGCAGGGAAAAACTTTTTGCCACCAGGATGTGCCAGGTGTTAGCCTTGCATATTCTTTCAGTAAAGTGTTAGTGAACCTTAGTAATTTACTTTTTAGTTTGTAATTAGTGAAGGGCTTTGTACATCTTCATTCTTCCTAGTAGTTGGCCTCGCACCTGATGATAGTGCATTATATGAGAGAAGGACGATGAATGAAAGGCTATGGCTATGAAGATTCTGTGTTTCTCTATGTATTCTGTCTTCAGTTCCATTCGGTACCCTGATTCTCTTCTTAACCGATACGGGTACTGAAACTATTCTAAATCTGTAATGAGATGATGCATTGCCTTAATGGTTGATTTAATTGTTATTCCCACTCCCCTATGCCTAAATAACAGGGCCCATAGTAACCGCATGTGACTAACTCTCTTCTCCACTATCACTGACCATTAACTCTTTGTATTCTCCTTCTCATATAGTGCAATAAGGAACTCTCTCTCTCTCTCTCTCTCTCTCTCTCTCTCTCTCTCTCTCTCTCCTCTCTACGCACGCATGCATCCATGCACACGCATCTTCACACCATGTACATCTCACAAGTCTCTCATTTAATAAGCTCCTTAAGTTTCAAAGAATTATAGGTCAAAGGAGAGCTAAGCACATCATGTTCACCTTGAACGACATAGGCTTTGCCTTCCTTTTCAAATTTTAATAAGTTTTGTAGATAACTTCTTTTCAAAGAAAGTCCCAATCCCCATAACCACTCTCGCTTGAAAACTAAGTATGCATGATCCATGTTCATGATTTGGAAGTCAAGGGAATCCTTATAACCTTGAATTGATACTTCCAAATTGAATACCAAGGTATCCCATATATTATAATCCTCTCCGTGCATAGGAGAAACTACATAAACTGGTGCATGCTAGATTGTTTGGAAAATTTTAATTTCTTAACAAAAGCATAATTTATGAACTTATGAGTGGCACAATCGTCAATCATAACTCTCAATCTTTTTTCTTTATACTGGTGCATGCTAGATTGTTTGAAAATTTTTAATTTCTTGACAAAGGCATGATTTATGAAGTTATGAGTGGCACAATCATCAATCATAACTCTCATCTTTTGTCTTTATACTGGTGCATGCTATATTTTTTGGAAATTTTAAATTTTTGGACAAAAGCATAATTTATGAAGTTATGAGTGGCACAATTGTCAATGATAAGACAGACTACATATACTGGTGCATGTTAGATTGTTTGGAATTTTTTTAATTTCTTGAAAAATGCATAATTTATGAAGTTTTATGAGTGGCACAATCATCAATCATAACTCTCACTCTTTTTTCTTTAATAAATCCATTCATTCTAACCAAGTCATGTGGTCCAAAAGTGGAACTCTACATATTAGTTGATAGAGTATAAGTGTGAGTGTTGTCAGCATGAAAAACCTCTATACTTATATAATTTTCTTTACCAAGTAAAGAGAGGGTTTTAATAACATGGATTTGCTTATCTTTTTCTCCTTGTTGAGGTTTTTGTTTTTATCTTCCTTCCCTTTCTTCTTGTTCTTTAGGAGACAACTAGGTGAAACAGATATTTTCTTTCTTTAACCTCTCAAAGTCTTTCCAATATAGCTTAGTCCCATTGATCATTTTTTTCTTGAAATATGGTTTTTTGTCCTTTGAAAATGAAAATCTTCTTTTGTTTCCATGCGTATGGTAGTGGTGTGTGTGAACATTTACTTAGGACGGCCAAGGCACTTTTCTCCCACACTAGGAACGTTCTTTCCCCCTTAGCTTTGTACGTATCTAGGCCTATCCTATTTTGTACTTTCACACTTAGTACACTCTCATTTTGTGTGTCGTGAGCTTCTTCTCCATCACTCTAGGGCTATCTATGCCCATTACTCTAGGATTATCTTATTTTTTATTTGCACATTTCTATATACACCGGGTATACACCCATCTTTCTAGGGCTAGGTTATTTTGTATTCGCCCACTTAGTAATACACTCTCTTTTTTTTTCTTTGAGCTTCTTCTCCAACTCCAAGCTATGTGTGCATTCTTGCAACCTAACTCCAACAATTGGTATTAGAGCAAGTCATATCTCCCCGTGCATAGTTGTTAGCATCGTTAGCACTCCCCTATGTTGGGGTAAAGGCAATGTGTCCCTTACCCTGGTTGAACATGCCAAAGGTGTCCGATTTCCCATCACTTATACACACCTTATTTTCTACTAGATACAAGAATAAGGTGCACTCTCTCACACAATGTGGTGAGTTGTTCCACCCACATCCTATGTTCTCTCTCCCTCTCTTTCTCCCTCTGTGCATGCCACCACATTTGTGCACTCACAATCGGTATCACTATGCACGTCTTGCGGAGAGCACGATGACATCAAAATCTTTGAGGCAATAGCTTGCTTTCTCTCAGTGGTGGAGAGATCAAGAAAGCTTGAAAGCTTTGTGAAAACACAATAGGAGCTTGCGAGCTCAATTTGAGAGTGATGTGTGCTCTTGTGAATGCTCAAATGGAAATGTGGAAGATAGTGTGTAGATGAGGTATCGCCCTCCGTTTTGATGTGATCTACAACTTTGCAAAAGAAACTTTTTGCGAATTCCTCAGCGATTAGCTAATATTTAGCTCAGAGTGATTGTATACAAGAAATTTCAGGTTTTTTCTTTTGTGCAATGTGTAGTATGATGCACTTTTGAAAGCATGATAGGTGCTCAAAGTTAGGTGCAGCTTATGCAGAGCTTGAGGTTTGAGGTTTGAGGTTTCTGGTGGATCTAGGTAAAGAAGAAGCGGATAGCTTTGGTCGATCGATACCCATTTTTGGTCAAGGCAAAGTTTTTTGCATTGGCACTATAGGTGGAGCTTCCTTCACATGAAACTTTGACAAAAATTTTATGCTTTGGTTTATGGTCATTTGGTTTATGGTCATTTGGTTTATGGTCATTTGGTTTATGGTCATTGGCAAAAAAATATGTATATGGTTATGGCACATAGTTGATGCCCATGGTACATGCATTTTAGCGAGCACTTTTGAGTGTTCGTGAGCTCTATTGAGAGCATTGTTTTTGCATTGATCAATTTCTTGGATTGCAAGTCTTTTAGTGCTTGTTTAAGCCACTCCATTTATGTACGTTAAGTGCGGATTGCCATTGTATGTCACATCCTGAAGCCACTTTGGCATTTCTACTCATTGGCATTGAGTAGTGTTATGGTTAATGGTTTTGAGTCCTCTTTTGATGGCGATAGTGGTCAAGTGCTTACCCACTTTAGCACCTTTGATGTGGTTCGTGGTTTGGGATTTTTGTCATTTTGTACGGGAGAATTTGTCCAATTTTCCCTAGATTTTTCACCATAGTTTTGGCTTGTTGCCATACAAATTTTTATATATATATTTGTGGTCATTGGATTGAGACGGTGATTCTCTCTTGTTGTGGTCAACATTGCTCTCACATTGATGGGCATATGGTTATTTTTAGACATGGATTGGTGTTTTGGTATCCATTCTCACAAGAGTGAGATTTGTCTATGCTCGTAGTGGCCACTGGTAGACTTATGCTATGCATTGTTTTTTGTCGACGAACATTTCGATTGTGACTCTACTACATATAGATTACAAGTAGTCACATGTTAATGGCTCCATAGGTTTCTTTTGGTAGATCTATATTGAGCTAGATGTTGCATGTGTTGGTCATAGTTAGGATTGTATAGTGGCTGAGTTGATCTCCCACTTTGACATTCAATTATGGAAATTGATATGTGTGAGAGTTTTGAGCCCACTTTGACGACTCATGTGAGGAGAAGCAGTCTCATTCATGTTGACACTTGAGATGTTGGCATTGTGGTCACACAGGGCACATTAGACATTGCTTTAGACACATGAGATAGAGGTGCAGATATATGCATGATACAAAGATGGTTTTGACACAAACTAGAGAGGTGGCTTCATATGCTAGTGATGATGATGTCACATTTACCTCTAGTGTTCCTCTTGCTTTTATATTTGATAGAGACGCCACTTTCTCTCGATGGCTACTAGATGAGTATGTGGCATTTCATGTCACATAATGTCATGAGTGGTTTAGTACTTTTGCTAGTGGGAGCCTTGGTCATGTGTATCTAATTGACAGATCATCATATGATTATATAAGGGTGCACAAGATGTATGCTTTTCATTAGCTAGCGGTGCATCTTATATGCTACGACATGTGCATTATGTTCCTCAGATTTCATAGAGTCTGATCTTGGTGAGATTCTTGAGAGACAGTGGATGTTAGATGTTGCTTAGAGAGCAGTTCATCCATATGTATTGCGGTTCACTAGTCATTGCAAGAGGATCTTGGTCTATCCTTACATGTATCTGAGATGCAAGACAACGTAGTCTTGATTCCATTACAGTCATGTTAGTGATGCAGATGAGCTCCAGACTCCTGTGCATGACATGTCTATAGATGCACACTTAGAGCAGCCATGATCTAGCGAGACACATCAAATTGATTTTTTAAAGACAAAGATGCCCCCTACCAATGGAGATGAATGATATGGATTTCTTTGACATGCTCATGCTAGAGACTGATATGGTGACTCCAAGACATGTGGATATAGTCCCTATGGACGGTGAGGGAGCGACAACTACCCTAGAGTCAAGATTGATGCATCTATACGCAACTAGTTCTGGTGGTGATGCAGTGAGTATTGAGATACCTATTGCAAATAGATTGGATATAGTCCCTATGGATTATGAGGGATTGACCACATCCCTAGAGTTAGGATTGATGCATCCATACATGCCTAGTTATGGTGGTGATAGAGTGAGTGGTGATAGAGTGAGCATTGAGATACCTACAACAGATAGATTTGTATCTATATGTAATTGGTTCTCACGTTGATGCATTGAGTCATGAGATACCTACTGCAAATAGATTGGCAAAGGTCATTGTACGTGGTGTTGATGCAATTGGCAAGGATATGCTAGCAGAGATTATGAGTTTATCATCAGTCGTTGGTACTCTCATGTACAACCTCTTAGTGTCAAGACCCGATATAGCAGATGTAGTGGGAGCATTTGCAATTGGGATTGTTAGTCATGCAATGAGTGACACTAGCATGATGCATCACAGAGCAGTGCAGGTCATTATAGGATACTTGCAGGGTATGCATGTTGATTCTATCAGGGATGTGGTTTTTCTTTTCTTTTGAATGTGTTTTTTGGGCCCACAAGGCGGTCAAAATATGGCAAGGTTCTCAAGATTTTGGAGTCCGCAAGTGGAGCTCCAATATGGCATGACAAAAAATTTATTTGGCCAATTTGAGCACACATGAGCCTATACAGTGGCATGCATCAACTTCGAGAGAGCCAGTGGGCATAGGTTCAGACAAGATTCCTCCGTATAACTCTTGTACATACTACTAGGTCCTATAGTAGGACCACTTACCTATAGGACCACTTATCCGCACATTTGCCTTTAAGTGGGAGATTGTTGGAGTAAAGGCGGTGTGCCTCTTCCCGAACTAAACATACGAGAGACGTTCGATCGCCCATCACTTGTACACACCTTATTCTTCACTAGATGGAAGAATAATGGGTGCTCTCTCACAAATTGCGGTGAGTTTATCCACCCATATCATGTGTTCTCTCTCCCTCTCCTTCTCCCTCTCTGCACATGCATCGCATTTGCGCACTCACACCCTACTCACTTTCTCCGATTTGAATGAGCTTTGGTGAGTTTCAACAGGTTGATAAATAATTTGGGTAAGCTTGCAGATCTTGTTGTGCTCTTTCTTTCCACTTTTGCAAGTACTGCACATGCAATTTCATCCTTTTGTGTAGAATTTCTTTTGACTACAATTTTTTGCAAAACTAGTCTTGGATAGTCTAGTGTGGGTTGTGCTAAATAGCACGAATAGTTTCTCTTTAATTTCTACTTTATTTAGGCATCTTGCACATTAGGTTTAGTCTTTTAGTATGGTTGAGAGCAATGATGTTTTCAAGATGTTGTCTATTGATGACAAATTGGATGGAGACAACTAGCCATTGTGGGCTTACATAGAGCAACATGTACTTGTTTCCAAGGGGTGTATGGAGCATTGTTAAAGGTTTATGTACACTCATGTTCTGTGGATTTAGGGATTGTGGAGGATGTTGTAGTTTCCAACATTCCTACTCCTACTGTTCATGTTGTTTTACCTACAACTAAACAAGTTTTTTGGGATAGTAGAGATGTGTAGGCACATGCCTTGGTTAAGTTTTCTATCAAGCACACCATTACTCCTCACATTCTTTTAGTAAAAACAACAAAACGGGCTTGGGACATTCTAACTAGATTATATGCAAGTTGCAATTAGGCAAGCATAGCATATGTGTGCAAACGGCTAGAATCAAAGATCATATGAGGAAGATGAAATGGATATTTTTATTACTAAATTAAATCTATCAATGAGCAATTTATTGTTGCAGGTGAAGTCATTCCCGACCATTCACTTGTGTGAACCATCCTGGATGCATTGCTAGATTTGTGTCAGACTTTTTCTTCAACTTTGAGGCTTATTGCACATGGTAATGATAGTGCTGTTAATTTTTATGAGTTTATCCATTTGCTGTTACAAGAGGCTATGTCAAGGAAAAACAAGGCTAATCAATGTGTTTTATTGATTAGGCTTCTGTTGTTGCACAAAGAAGAGGTAGCAATAACAATGTTGCTACTTCTAATGTTCCTTCTTCAGATAGCAATAACAATGTTTTCCTTCCAATGCCTCCCATAATAGTGATACATGTGGTAAATTTGCTAAGAGAAAAGAAAAATTTGCAATCCAGCTATTATAGAGCTATTGTTTATTTGATAAAGTAATGTCCTTAACTAAAGGCTAAAAAGGCATGTAATAAAAAAGTTGAAGCTTTTTAGTGCGCAGTGTCAATATGACCATCTGTCCATGATGCATGTGTGATTGAGGTTGCGAATTCACATGTATGGTTTTTTGAGAGTGGTGTTGCAGAGAACATTACATCAGATTACATCTCATTGCAACTTCTTCATTTCTCTTGATGATGTCCCCAATGGGAATACTATCACTTGTGCCAACAATGCCTCTTACACAGTATAGGGAGTTGGAAAGATTGTACTCTACAGTTAATGGTAGTTCCTTCACGCTTTTTGATCTACATTTTGTGATAGGAATCAAGAAGAATTTTTTGCCTATTTCTACATTAGAAAGACTTGTTCTTGTTGTAAAGTTTGTGGATGATGGAAGCATTGTTCATGATATTACTTCAAATGATACTATTGTGGCTTCAGGTACCTTGTCTCATGGGTTGTATAAGCTCAATACTTATGACAATTGTGTGGAAAACTTTGCAAATGCAATTACAAGTTCTAAAGCTGTTTCAGATGTTAAACTATGGGAGCCTGCACGTTTTGGACATTTGAATTTTGCTAGTTTGATGCATTTGTAGAAATCTGGTATGGTTGCCTCATTGCCCCCTTTGGAGGTACCATGTATTTTGGAAAAATACAACTTTCTAAGTTTTTGAAAGATGGTTCAATGTGGGCTACTCACAACAAGTTGTAGCTTGTTTACAATGATGTCTATGGTCCAATGCACACTCCTCCTTTCAGTAGCAATTTGTGCTTCATGACTTCCATTGATGATTACTCACAACATACATGGGTATATCCGCTTAAGGCTAAGTCTGAAGTATTTATGTGCTTCAAACAATTTTTGTTTGTTGCTGACTAAAAATGTATCTGGTTATGTGGTAAGAACTCTTCATTCTGATCAAGAGAGAGACCTCTGCAAAACAAATTTGATGCATTTTTGGTTGGTCGCGAGATAAAACACAAACGTATAGTGTCTTATACACCTCAACAAAATGGTGTTGTTGAGAGAAAAAACTTGTCACTTATGGAGATGGCATGATGTATGGTCAAAAGCCAAGCTTTGCCATATGTTTTTTAGTTGATATTTGTCATGTGTACTTCCTACATACTTAACATGTATCCCACCAAAGCTTTGTATCCTATAATTTCATATAAGGCATGGCATGATAAGAAGACATCTATTGGTCACTTGCATGTTTTTGGTTACTTGGTTTATACTCTACTGTTGCAACAAGAATGCAAGAAATTGGATGATAAGACTGTCAAATGTATCTTTGTTGGTTACTTGGTTTATACTCTACTGTTGCAACAAGAATGCAAGAAATTGGATGATAAGACTGTCAAATGTATCTTTGTTGGTTACTTGGTTTATACTCTACTATTGCAACAAGAATGCAAGAAATTGGATGATAAGACTGGCAAATGTATCTTTGTTGGTTACAGTGATGAAAGCAAGGTTTACATGTTACATCCACAATCAAAATGTATCTTAACTTCTCAAGGTATTGTTTTTGTGGAATAGGATATTTATCTCTTGTTGTCATTCACTAAAGAGAGAGGTATAAGTTCACATGACATTTTTAATACCTTGTTGCCTCTTTTCAATGATGGGAATACAAATATAAGTCCAAATGAGACAAATATTGAGCCTACGTAGGTTTCAGTGATGTCACAGTTCAAGCCATTTTTGATGCAGATATAAATGATGCACTCTATGAGGACATGTTTGAAAATGAAAAAGTTAGAGGTTTGCCAAAATGGTGGTGCATACTTTGCGTGACAGTAAATTGGATGCAATTTTCTTGTACTTGGTATGAAAAAATGAACAATCATTTGACTATGCATGGCTTTTGAAATAGTCCAATTGAGAGCACTTTGTATATAAAATATGTGGATGATGTATATCTTATCATTGTTGTGTATGTGGATGATTTACTGCTTACTAATTTGAATATGACACATAAGGCTAAATTTTAGGCTAATTTGAATAGCACCTTTGAAACACTAGATTTGGAGAATTTGCATCATTATTTGGGCATTCAATGCTGGAAATAGGGTTGCAAGGAAACACGCATAGCTTAGAGAAGATGGAGGAAGCTCAAGGCACGCAATAGAGAGTAGTATTGCTTAGTGTAATGGAAAGATAAGATAGCCCTAGAGTGATGGTCGTATATACAATGCATGGGGAAAAAAACCTCCTAGTGAGGGGGAAAATGCCCGACGGTCCTAAGTGTGTTCACACACATCACTACCACATGTATATGGTAGAAAATTTTCTCTAGGAGTGATGTGATGAGCGAGAGATGGCACATGGATTATAGGGAAGTTCCATGCCCTGAGGACATGATCAGTCCACAAAGGGGAGTAAGCCCAAAGCTTTGCAAAAATCTTTGAGCTTCTCATGAGACAATGCCTTTGTGAAAATATCGGGCAAGGTTGTCCTATGTTGGCATATAAGCCAAGCTGATCTCTCCTGCTGAGAGTCTCTCCCTGACATAGTGATAATGCACCTGAATGTGCTTTGTGCAAGCATGAAAATTTGGGTTCCTCGCAACTACAAAAGCGCTTTGACTGTCAGTGTAGATGATGTTGGCAGTGTCATGTCCAACACCCAAATCATCCATAAGGAGTCTCAGTCATACACACTCAATTGTAGTTGTGAAGACTACCTTGTATTCAGCCTCACAACTCCAAGTGGCCTCAGTAGGTTGCTTCTTGTTCATCCATGATATGCATGAGCTGCCAAGCATGAAACAAAATCCACTTGTAGACACTCCTGTGTCAAAACAACCAGCCCAATCTGAGTCCAAAAAAGAATGCAAATCTGGCGGCAATGATACCCCCATGGGATAAAAGAGTCCGAGATGTAAAGTGCCACTCAAGTAGCAAAAGATCCACTTGACAGCCTACCAATTCTTAGACCCTGGGCTATGCACAAATCTACTAACCTGTGAGACTGCAAACTGAATATTGGGCCTCGTGTTGCATACACAAATCTACTAACCTGTGAGACTGCAAACTGAATATTGGGCCTCGTGTTGCATACATAAATAAGGCATCCAACATCAATTTGGTAAAAAGAAAAATCACGAGCATCATGAAGACTGATTTTAAACTTATCTCCATGGGAGTGGCAATAGGTTTGAAATCCTCAAGTCCAAATTTACATAGAAATGCCTCTATGTAACTTGTCTGACACAAGAAAATACCACCATCACATTGCTTAAACTATATGCCCAAGTAATGATGCAACAACCCGAAACTTTCATCTTGAAAGTAGCATTCAAATTAGCCTTAAATTCAGCAATATGTTCCTGATTCAAACCAGTGATCAACAAATCATCCACATGTGGAACAACAATGAGAAGTACATCACCCTCATGCTTTACATACAATGTGCTTTCTAATGGACTATTACAAAAGCCTCAGTTGACCAAATGAGTGTCATCTTTCTCATACCAAGCACGAGAAGACTGCTTCAATCCATACAAATCTTTCTTACATTTGCACACTTAATCTTCTTTCCCTTTAATGACAAAACAATGAGGGTGTGTTACATAAACTTCCTCAAATATGTCACCATTCAAGAAAGCAATAACAATGTCTGATTGATGTACATCCCATCCAAAATGAGCTGCCAATGCATGTAGAAAATTCACACTAGTCATACGACAAGTAGGAGCAAAAGTCTCTTCATAATCTATGTCTTTTTTATGTGCATAATCTTTTGCAACAAGTCAAGCCTTATAGCAATCAATCTCACCATCCGGCTTGCATTTCAACTTGTGAACCCACTTTGTTCAATGGCATTTTTTCCCAGAGGCAAATCACATAAAGTCCATGTGTCATTTTCTATAAGTACATTATATTCTGATTGCATGGCAACCATTTAATTTTCTAAATTATGTGCTTCACCAAAAGATAGAGGTTCCTCAGCATCACATAAGCTAGACACAGGAAAAGCATCACAATCTGATGCATAAGATGCATGGCAAGTATCTGAAAGAGTACACCTAGACAAAGGTGCATCCAATTTACTATCATGCAAAGTATGCACCAGCCATTTTGGCATACCTCTAGCCTGCTCATTCTCAGCCCTTTCCACATCAAGTACATCATGTACATCTACATCAATAATAGGCCGATCTGTAACATTTTCAAAAACCCCTATAGGATCTACATTTACCTCATTCAAATCTACATTCAAATTTCCACCATTGAAAAGAGGCAATAAACTTTTACAAATTTCCTACGAGCTTACATTATTGTCTCTACTTTGTCTCTAATGCATGACAGCAAGGGTTGAACATAATCTTCCATGCAAACACCACATCCCGTGAAACCAAGATATGCTTCGTTTGTGGATGCTACAACTTGTAAACCTTTTCTTTCATCACTATAACCAACAAAAATGCATTTAAAGCCATATCATCCAATTTTATACGTTGCGTTTGTGGCACCAAAGCATAAGCCAAACAACCAAAAACGCACATGTGATCAATAGATGGATTTCTATCATGTCATTCTTCATATGGAGTCATAGACTGCAAAGCTTTCCTAGATGCCTGTTAAGTACATAAGTGGCACACATGATAGCCTCAACCCAAAACGAATGTAGCAAAGCTTGACTTTTGACCATAGATCATGCCATTTTTGTAAGTGACCTGTTTTTCCTCTCAACAACACCATTTTGATGAGGTGTATATGGAATTGTAAATTGGTGTTTTATCCCACGACTAGCCAAAAATGCATTTAATTCATGAGACATATACTCCCCCCCTTGATCTAAACCGAGGGTGCCCATAGTACATTTAGAGACATTTTCAACCATAGCCAGAAATTGCTTGAAGGACATAAACACTTTGGACTTTGCTTTAAGAAGATACACCAATGCATGCATGGAGTAATCATGAATGAAAGTCATGAAGTAAAGGTAATTGACCAAAGACGGAGTTTGCATGGGCCCACAAACATCACTATGCACAAGCTGCAACCTGCATGTAGCCCTAACTGAACCATCCTATGGAAACTTTGGATGTTGCATCTTGCCCAAAATACAACCTTCACAAACATGCTTTGCAAGTGCTTCAAGAGGTGGCAAAGAAGCAACCTTATCAGATTTCTGCAAACGTGGTAGTGGAAAAATTTAGATGCCCAAAATGTGCATGCCAAAGTTTTGCATCTAAAATAGCCTTTGAATCCACAACTATATTTGCAAAATTTTGTCTGCACTTGTCATACAAAGTGAGCTTATACAGCCCACGACATAAAATGGTAGATGCAGCAATTTCATCACCAAAATTGAGATCATGAATTGTACTTTTGTCATCCACAAATTTGACAACAAGGCCAGTCTATGAAGTGCAGATACATACAAAAGTTTCTTCTTGATCCCAGGTAACAAGTAGAGCACATTTGTAGTTGCAAGGAACCCAATCTTTCATGCTTGCACAAAGCACATTGAGGCGCATTATCACTATGTCAGGGTGAGACTCTGAGTCGAAGAGATCAAATTGGCTTATGTGTTGATAGAGGACAATCTTGTAGATCTTTTCATGAAGACCTTACCTTGTGAGAAGTTTGAAGGTTTTTGCAAAGATTTGGGCTTGCTTTCCTTTGTGGGCTGATCATGTCCATAGGGCATGACACTTGCTTATACTTTATGTGTTAGCTCTCATTCATTGCATCACCCCTAAGAAGGGATTTGTTGTAATGTATGTGGTAGTGATGTGTGTGAACATACTTAGGATGATCAGGGCACTTTTTCCCCTCACTAGGAGGTTTTCCCCCCTATGCTTTGTATATATGTACATCACTCTAGGGATATCTTATCTTGTATTCGCACACTTTGTGATACACTCTCGTTTTGTGTGCCTTGAGCTTCTTCTCCATTTCCAACTCATTTGTGCAACCCTAAATCCAACATCTTCTTCCCTTCATAAATGGTTGTGAAGTTGTTGTTTCCTTACCTTTGGGCTCACCATCAGTGGGGTTTGAAGTGCTTCCTAAGTGTGTGTGGTCTTCATAAATTTGACCAAGTTTAATTGTATCTTCTAAGGTCTTAGGAGCAATTTTTTTAACTTCTCTTTTAAAATGTTTATCTAACTTTCTGATGAAACCTCTTGTCCTATGAAAGCGGTGTTGGGGGATATTGGGTTCAAAAGGTGAGCCAAGAAGGCACAAGGCCTCTGGCTGTAACAAAACGGTGAGAGAAGATGTACAATGTTGCACGATAGACTAGAACTTCTTTGCAATGAGAATAAAGCAAAAAAACAGTCGAAATTGGAACCACACACAAAAACTAACACTTGTTTACCTAAGCGGTGCCGTTAACGACACCAAAAATTGGATTAATGTCTGATTAAGGAGTTTATGCTCCTTTACAAAGGGTTTAAACCCAATTAGAGTCATAATCACTCTTTAAGTGTGTCCGTTAATAGAATTGAACACCGGGTGTTGGTGATGAAGCTCCTCTCCTCATCTGTCACAAAGAAGAGCCCCAAATCCGACTTTGTGAGCTCTCAAAATCTCTCTTTGTTTCTGTCGTTTCCTTCTTCTCCTATTCTCCAATTGCCAAAACACAAGAGCTCTATCATTGTCTCTTCTCTTTCATCGTTCTTCTCTTCTTCAAATCGTGACAAGATCTCTCCCCAAAGCTCTCCAAACTCTCTCTATGTTGCTTCCAAAAAAAATTCGAACTCCCTTCTTTTCCCCAAAAATTTTGCCCTTATGGGCATGCGTTTCTCTTCTCTTTTTATGCTAGCCCCACCTTCTATATTTGGCCTGCTTTTTGCATGTGACACCCGCTTTCTATGTTTGGTTTGCTTGGGTGTCATGGGATCACGGGAGAACCCCCCTTTTCTAAGCAAGCAGTTGCGCCATGGCTACTGGTGGGATCCCCCTCCCCTTATGTATTTGCCTCCAAAAGAACATGCCCGTAGGCACTACCATGTCATCATATGAACGTCCAAAATTTGCAGGTCATGACCGTCCACTGCAGCAAAGGCACCACCAACACGCCGAAGCGCGGCCACACACAGCACCCAAAGGGCCTCCACGAGCCAACGCCATAGCCAACAAGGCAAGGAGCTATGTCTCCTCATTCCATTGGCCATATGAGGCACACACTCTAGCTCTTATAGCATGCCCCTTTGCCCCCAAGCACCCGCTGCAGGTTTATTCACCGCCATGTGGCAGTCCATGGTTGAGTTGATCCCCAAAGTCCCCCACAACCTCATAAAATCCCAAAAAGTGCTTCTATTCCGTCCTGCTTTGATCTCTAGCCACAGAGTGCCTGGGGCTCCTCTTTCCAAAGACGCCAAATCCTAGTGAAAACCCTGTTATCCAGCCTCAGACCATGCCAACTCCACCACTCTTGGACAGTGTGAGCCCTCCAATTGAGGTGACAAAGACTAGGAAAAATCATTTGACGTCATCCTTGCCACCGACTTTGAACTGCAATATTTCACCGACTTGGGCTCCGATTGACGAGCTGTAAATTCTTATGGCCTTCAATGCATACTTTGCATACAAACCCTGGCAAGGCTTAAAAACCTTCAATTGGCACATTAATCGAGGCGACCAATTTGGTACAGAACTGGCCCCTGGTGAAAATTAAACTGGTAGTATCTTAGCAACCAGAACTCCAATTGCCAATGTAAAAACGCCGACCCTCTCCACAACTTGAGCACTTCAGGTCATCAACTAACTTCACCCTTAATCCTTCATCTACAGCTACCCAATCCGGTACAGATCTACAAACTGCTCAAACTTGAAACAATCATAACTTCCTCTCTGTAGCTCCGATCGACAGACCGTAAAGATAAGCCTGTAGAGCACCTTGAGTACTAAAATTTTAGTTTGTAAACTCCCATCTATGATCACTTCAAGCATACTCTCTTCTAGCATTAATTAAGACAACTTTTGGCCCTAAAAAGCCGCATTTGGCATACATTTAGCATAAAAGTAGCTTGTTATCAAGTCCTGACCACTAGTTAACAATCATGTAGACTTCAATGAAGCATATGTACATCCTTCTAATCTTTTTTCCATCATGGAAGCGGAGCTGCATGACATCCACCCCCTCTGAACCTGCACAGCCTTCAATCTGTGCCAGCTGCACTTCATCAACATTATCAAAATCATCATGAGACACATCGTCCAATGCATATATATCATTGTCCTCTGGAGGTTGATATGAACTGAGATCTTCAAGAACAATCTCACCTTCTTGTTTCTTGAACAACTTAACTCTTTTTCCTACAATAGGCACCTTGAACATAGTGCCATCAAGCTCACATAACTTATATGTCGCATATCATAAGCATGAAGCACCACATATGGTCCAAACCATCCGCATGGTAGCATATCAATTCTCCAGGCTACTGTCATAAACAAGTACCCAATCGTCGTCCTTGATAGCATGAGGTCGTAGTCTATGCTTTCCATCGAATGCTGCTTTATTCTTCAACCTTGCCTCTCTGAGCTTTACTTTAGTCTTCTTAATATCTTCTTGACATCTCTCAAGTTGGCGAATGCATAAAGCAAGAAAATCTTCTGTAGACATACCCTCTTCCCATGGTATTATAGTCCATGACATAACCGCCTCCTCCATAGTCATAATGGTTTTTTGCCCATACATCAACTCAAACGGCATAAAACCTATAACAAAATTGTGTGTAGAACAATCATCCCACAAAGCAAATGGTAAGAGTTTAGGCCAATCACCAATATGTCCTTGGTATGCCTTTGCTAGAGCTTTAACAATAGGCGGATGCCCTCTTTCACTTTTTCCATTACCCTTTGGATTGTATGTTGTAGTAAAAGCCAATTTAGTGCCCAAATGAGCAAAGAAATCACAAGACTCATCTGCATCCAGCTCTCCTCTATTAGCAATAATTTTGCCAACACATCCATACCTAGAAATAGCATCCTCAAGCAAGAACTTGCATATTGAACTGGCAGCTTTGGTACGCAAAGATCTACCTTCAACCAGATTAGTAAGACCTTCTCTAGTAAGAACAATGTATCTCATTTTCCAAACACCTATTGGCATTGTAATCAGGTCCACCACCCACTTGTAGTGCATAGCCAGTGGATAGGTGGGATGCAATCCATCTTGATGTCGCACATTAGAATATTGTTGACATACTAAGTAGGTCTCCACAAATTGAGCCACATCTTTATACATACCTTTCCACCAGTATCGGTCCTTGATCTTGTCAAAGGTTGCCCACACTCCTTTGTGTCCAGTCCATAAGCTCTCATGAAACTCTTTTATAACCTATTGTTGAGTCGCTTTGTCACAAACAACCCGTTGCGGTTCCCCTCCTAAATGCTTTGGATGCTTCCATAGATGACCACCCTTCAAGAAATAGTCGTAGGCTTTCTTCTTGATCCTTTTTTAATCTTGGTCGGTCCATCCTTGTTTCCTAGTTAGAGTGCTTAGGTAGCGGCCAACCAAAATCCACTCTCCCTCGTAGAAGTCTTTAGAAAATACTTCAAAAACATGAGCAATATTGCCGCAGTTTGCATGTAGATAAGAAGATGTATATAACTTCAAGCCAACATCATCACTCATGGTGGTAAGCATCTCTTCTTCATCTTCAAACCTAGCCCTTGATAACTTATCTACAACAGGATTATCTCTACGTGCAATATGACAAAATTTAGGGTTAAGAAACTTAATAGGCTATCCATCATATTAGGGAAATGTCCGGAGTAGAGCAATTTGCAAACATCCCTATGAGTGGTGGCAAGGAATTTGTCTCTGCCATGACTGAAGCTCCAGCAAAATATTCTTTATCATACTTCTCTCTTGACCTGTGGGTAACCTCGTTGACGAGCATTGTGCACCTTTGCTCCAAATCAAACTGCATACTTGTGTCCTTTTGCATCATCTTAATTTACAGCCCACCCAATACCTATCAGGCTAGTGTCAACACATAAGATTACTGGCCTTCCACATTTGTAATTAACCTTCCTCAAGGTAGGAGCCTCGAGAAGCATGTGATTTAGCTTCCTAATATCCTTCGTGTGAACTTCTTCCCGAACAAACCTCTTCCCTTTCCTTAGCAATTGATAAAGCACCTCTACAACATGAGCAAAATGTAGATCCAAATAAGGTAGAATACACATGCACCCAGAAATCGGCAAAATTCGGTAACTCAAGAGCATTTTCCTTCATCTTTTGAATAGCTTCAACTTTAGCTGGACTTGGCATTCTACCCTCTAGATTTCACATATGCCCCATAATTAAAACCTCTTTAGCACCAAAAGTTGATTTTTTGTCTGAAAGTGTTGAGTTAACTTCTTCAAGCCTGGATAAAATAGCATCACAGGCAGCAATATGTTGAGCAACAAACCTTCGACACCCCCTATGATCTTTTACCTCATCTTTGGACCCTTCTTCACATCCTTTAATTGGTAGATCATCAATGAAAGGCATAGTCACGTGAGGGATAAAGTCCCTTAATACCTTATTCATGCCATTCATCATATGAGCTACTCAATTAGTTGCACCCTATGGCAGTTTGCACATCCTTACCAAACCAAGAGGAGTGCGCACCGTAGTAAGATCCCTGCTCTCCAAAGCCTATTGAAATTGATTGTACCCAGAGTAAAGATTACCCATGGATTAAATAGATCTACCTTCAAAGGCCTCAGCAAATTCATCCACAATTGGGCCAGTACCCACATTGCGGATTGTTACATTGTTAGCCGGGTGCATGTCTCGTATGAACCTTAAAGTGCCATTTTTCTTCGGAACAATGAATCATCGATTGGAGTATGGTGCACATGAGGGCTCTAAAATTCCAATTGAATCTTCTCATTAAGAAAACCGATAATCTTTGGCAAGTGAGCTTTAGGAACTGGAATGAAATGTAAGCTCCATGGCATGTGGGGAACAACGAATATAACCATAGGTGAAACAACACTTGGATCCACACACCCGATCTCACCTTGCTCAAAAGAAAAATCTTTACCGTGTTTTTTGAGCATACCTTGAAAGCATTTGATCTCCTCTTCATTGAGGGAAACCATCTTCTCCAATCTTCAATTGCTGCAATGGCTTCTGAGTGAATTTATGCCCAATGTTCTTTGGATTCCTGAGCATAGGCTATCAAGAAGCTTCTTTGATCACCCCATCACTTCCTTCATGGTAGAGGTGTAGCCATTGGTTTCACTTTCTTTGCAACAGTCTTGTACTTTGTCTCTACATGTGCTTCGACTGCTTTACCCAGGTCATCCTCAATATGCATAAGTGCTAGCTCTTCATACATGTCCATTGAGTGCACTTTAACAACTTCAGTTCCACTTTGTAACCTATACTGTCTAATATCCTCAAGCTCTAACCTAGTGTCAACATAAGAAATCTCTTCAAAGATCCCTGAAATCACATCATCTAGTTCAAGCACATCACATCCCTGCAATTCACTTTGAATACTTGGAACATATTGTTTCTCCACTTAGGTAAATCATTAAATTTTTTGTAAGAAACTGAAACCTTAGATGTCAATCCGAAAAATCATGAAGAGAAGGTTTCTCTTTGTGAGAACTTTTCCTCACATGTACCACCATAGTCTCGCTTTATAGTGGCACCCCAAGAAAATCCTCTGCAAACCTGTGTTCTTTGAAAACATTTTGTATCTTTGGCATTGGACAATCACATAAATTTTCCTTGTTGCTGGCATGGTCAACACATACAGTCAAAAATTGAACGGCTTTCTTACCATCTTGGCTTTGCACCCTGGCATAGGCCGGGCCATCATCTAGCACCTTGGTTTCCATTCGCACAATTAGTGGGTAGGAGGAATGGTCCTGTATAAAGAATTTTTTTCTCATCACCGACATCCCCAATAATTACCTTGACATTTGCACATGCACCATAAAGATCGCTTGGAAGCATGTTGGTAGCTTGTATCCACCAACCGTGGTCCACATCAATAGGCCACTTCCCCTTATGGTGCAAGCTTTTTGCCATGAGATTGATTTTTGAACCATGGCCTATAAGTGCTAAACCGGCTCTCAATGTCGCCAAGCTTTACCACAGTTTCAGTCGTCACTCTTGCCCAATGAGTCCTTAAAAAATGACTCTTGGATATAATTTCCCTATCTCCTTCATCATTGAAATGCACAATTTTAACCTTGGGTACAATCAGGTTTGAAACCACCACAGAGCTCGACTCTTCATTTTCAAGCTCTTCAAATTCTTCTTCACAATCATCCCGAATTGCTTCAACATGTCGAATCATCTGGCTCTTAACAGATTTTGGCTCTTGATCACTTGGTATCTGCCGCTTTCTCTTAATAATATCGATGATCTCCTCATGGAACTTGTGCTTGGCAATTCCCAGGATATCACCCAATGTGAGCTCCATTTTACTATTCAAGATGCGCTCTTCAAAAACTTTCCTTAGATCTGTAGCCAATTCAATATTAGATTTAAGATTATATGCGGGTCCCCTGGGCTTACCTTGCTTTTTGTCCTTTGGTGCCTCCTCCATAACCACTTCGAAAGCAGGATTAGGAACAGGCCCTTCCTCTTTCTCAATACTGGATATCGTTGCCCTTTTTTATGTCCCTACAACTTCTTCATCCCTTTTTCGCTTTTCTTCCACCATAGCCTCATTAGCTTGAGACTTAGCAATAAATGCATATACTGAGAGGGAATCCACTGGATTAGTCCACCCTATGGTTTCTCGAATAGAATTCCCAACTTGCCGTAGTTTCCCATAAGTTATTTTACCTTCTTCTTTTGTCTTCAAAGCATAAGGCCACAGTTGGCCCTTTGCGCCTGCACCATCGTCATCTCCCTTTTCATAAACCTACAACCCATATGTAGCTACTTCCACAAGAGAAACGTTATTTTTTATTTCTTCTACTAGCTTTTTCATGTTGTCCCTACCAAAGTTCAAGCGGAGCATCTCACCTATTGCCCGAAGGGGAATCTTCTTGTCCTTCCAAAAAACCACATTTTTTTTGTAAGCTTCATCAAACTCATCACACTCCTTAACATATCTATGGTCTTCACTATCGCACCACATGCATCGATCCCAACCTTTGTGTGGAGGTTGCTACCTAGGCTCAAAAGTAGACCCCTTTGTAGTTAACCCTTCAAATTTTATAGTTTTGAAATTCAAACTTAACTCTTGAATACCTTTTACAGTTCGTCGAGAACCGCCTCAAAATTCAAACTTAACTCTTGAATACCTTTCACTAGTTTGTCAAGAACCAACTCCTCCATTTTGGGTATTGTTGATGATGATTTCTCCTTAGTTTCATCTTCCAAAACATCCATGACATCGTCCACAATCAGCTTGTCAACTCTCATCTGCCGTTTCACGATCATATTCATCGCTTCAGTGACTATATTCCAGTCAGACGTTAAGCCCAATTCACAAGTTGACTCTTCTAGCAATTGTACCAAACTCTTCTAAATCCACGGATCAAAAGCCTAAATAAATAATTTAACCACTAGATCCTTCATCAAATGCTAATCTACCGAGGATAACTTGTCAAATTTCTTCTCAAACTCCCGTAGCAGCTCTCGTGCAGATAGGTTTTTTTTCTTCTTCTATACCCACTTCATGAAGCTTTTCTTGGTTAGCCTCTGAGAATCTTCAAGAAAATATTCCTATTGTAGTGCCTTCTTGAACTCTTGCCAATCCAATACATGGGCCGCTTGAATGTCTTTAATTCAAGCCCTAAGTTTAATTGCATTTCAATCGTCAATCCCATTATCTTCCATTTCGTGCTCGTAGATATTGCAAAACTTGCTAATATCCTGGCCTTCAAATTGATGTAGTTTATATGTGGCTGTCTGCCGAACTCTGCGAATCTGCTCCTGTAGATTATGCTATTGTTGGGTAGTCTAGTGTTGCTGCATATAAGTCGCAAACTATTGCATCATCTGCTCCATGGCTGCCTCATGGGGTGTAGACATCTTCCTCAACAAAAATTTTCCACCCCGGCTCCAATTTAATGTCGGGCTCACCAAGTTGTCCAAAAATATTTGGTTTGAAAGGTGAGACAGGAAGGCACGAGGCCTCTGGCTGTAAGAAAAAGGTGAGAGAGAAGATGCACAACACTACACAATAGACTAGAACCTCTTTGCAATGAAAACGAAGCACAAAGCAAATGAAATTGGAACCACGCACAAAAACCAACACTTGTTTACCCAAGTGGTGTTGTTAATGACATCAAAAACTAGATTAATGTATGAGTAAGGAGTTTATGCTCCTTTAAAAAGGGTTTAAACCCAATTAGAGTAATAATCACTAATTAAGAGCGTTCGTTAATGGAATTGAACGCCTAGTGTTGGTGATGAAGCTCCTCTCCTCTTCAGTCACAAAGGAGAGCCCCAAATCTGGCTTCGTGAGCTCTCCAGAGCTCTCTCTATTTCTCTCGTGTCCTTCTTCTCCTCTTCTCCAATTGCCAAAACACAAGATCTCTATCCACTCCCTCTTCCCTGTTGTCGTTCTTCTCTTCTTCAAATCCTGACAAGAGCTCTCCCCAATGCTCTCCAAAGTCCAAACTCCCTGTACGTTGCTTTCAAAAAAACTCTAACTCCCTTCTTTTTCTTAAAAATTTTGCCCTTATGAGCATGTGTCTCTCTTCTCTTTGCATGCAAGCCCCACCTTCTATTTTTGGCATGCTTTTTGCATGTGACACCCTCTTTTTATGTTTGGCTTGCTTGACCGTCACGGGAGAACCCCCCCTTTGCTAAGCAAACAGTTGCGGCGACGCTACTGGTGGGATCCCCCCACCTTATATCTTTGCCTTCAAAAGATTGGGTGCGTGGGAACAAGTGCGTAGGCACTGCCACATCATCATATGAATGCTCGACATCCACCAATCGTGACCACCCTTTACAACAAAGGCGCCACCAACACGCTGAAGCGCAGCAACACGCAACACCTAAAAGGCCACCACAAGCCAACGCCATATCCAACAAGGCAAGGAAATTCTCTCCTCATTCCACTGGCCATATGAGGCGCACACTCCAACACTTATAGCATGCCCCTTTTCCCCCAAGCACCCGATGCGGGGGTTTATTCACCGCCACATGGCAGTCCATGGTTAAGTCGATCCCCAAAGTCCCCCACAACCTCATAAAATCCCAAAAAGTGCTTCTATTTTCTGTTTCTTTGATCTCTTGCCACAAAGTGCCTGGGGCTCCTCTTTCCAAGCCGCCAAATCCTATTGAAACCCTACTAGCCAGCCTCAGACTGTGCCTACTCCACCGCTCTTGGACATTGTTGAGCCCTCCAACTGTGGTGACAAAGACTAGGAAAAATCATCTGACATCATCCTTGCTGTCGAATTTGAATTGCAATATCTCACTGACTCGGGCTCCGATTGACAAGCTGTAAATTCTTATGGCCTTCAAGTACCACATACTTTGCATACAAACTTGGGGAGGGTGCAAAACCTTTAGTTGGCACATTAATCGAGCGGCCAATCTGGTACATAACTGGTCCCTTGTGAAAATTAAACTTGCAATATCTTGGCAACCAGAACTCTGATTGCCAATCTAAAAAGACCAAGGCTCTCCACAAGATGAGAAATTTAGGTCACCCATGATCCTTCATCTGCAGCTACCCACTCCGATACAGATCTGCAAACTGCTCAAACTTCAAACTGTCATAACTTCCTCTCCATAGCTCCAATCGATGAACTGCAAAGACATGCCTATAGAGCACCTCAAGTACTGCAATTCTAGTTTGTAAAGTTTCATCTATGTGATCACTTCAAGCATACTCTCTTCTAGCATTAATCAAGAAAAATTTTGGACCTTTAAAGCGGCATCTGGCATACATTTAGCATAAATTTATCTTGTTATCAAGCCCTGACCATTGGTTAACAATCATGTAGACTTCAATCAAGCACAATGTACATCCTTCTAATCTTTTTCCCATCATGGAAGCGGAGCTGCACTACAGTGGTCAATACCATGAAGTTTAAGGATGATTTCACAATAGTCAACTATATAAGTAAGTTGTGGCTTCCCTCTTTGCAAAGTTTTATCCCAATTTCTTTCTAACTCATTCTCGAGTAAGGAATCTTTAAAAAGGAACTTTTCAAATTGATCCTAGACCAATTTTTTTGTGGCTCACAATTTATAGGCTTAAGGGACTAAGGCCAGACTTGCCTGGAGCATTTGGTACTTTGGATGAGTGTTTTCAAGCCTGTGCAAGTCTTTCCATTTCTAGAGGAATGTGTAAAGAGAATCTTTATTTTTGTATTTTCTCTCACTGCTAAACAAAGATGGTTTCATATATTTAAGGACAAGATTTTCTCTAGCCCTAGCAGCATGATCTTGAGAAGGAATATTGTTATCTTTGGGCCTTGTCTTGGCATCATTGATGTAGATGAAACCGACTCTTGGATTATTTTCCCTTCTCAATCAATCATGTAAGTTTACTTGATTGTGTTTTCATAGAATCTAATACACTAAGGAAGGTTTGCATTTGAATTTCCAGAGTCCATATCGTGTTTGGTAATTGTTCATGCTCCTCACTAGAGATGACATCCCATTCTTCATGCTCCCCAGTCTCAATCTCTGTTATATGGAGACCTTCTTCATTTATTATGATGTCATGAGAAAGGTTTTTGTTCTCCCTTTTCATTTTGGTTTTACACATTCTCTCTCTCTATCTCTATCTCTCTCTCTCTCTCTCTCTCTCTCTCTCTCTCTCTCTCTCTCTCTCTCTCTCTCTCTCTCTCTCTCTCTCTCTCTCTCTCTCTCTCTCTCTCTCTCTCTCTCTCTCTCTCTATGTTTTTGGTCATTTCAAACTTAGTAAAACATGAATAGATAATAAAACCTAAGCTCCAATATGTAAAAAATGTACAAACAAACTTTTTTGATTACAAAAGAGTAGTGGCATTGGATTAAGTCCCTACGGTTGTGTCTCCTTTTTGGGAACGTATTTTTGTGTGTTTTATGAAGACCTTCAAACCTATGCATCTTGAGAAATAGCTTGCAATCCATTTGCACTAAACCAAAGACTGTGGTTACTTAGAGGTTTACTTCGCTATTGACCTTGAGTCAAACAACTTTCTTACTACCTGACATGTCAGTAGTTACCTTTTACTTACTTTTTGGTTGTAACTAAGGTTGAAGCTTTGAAACTTAAGGGCATATTTACATAAGTTCCTAAGTAGTTGTATTTGCCCGGGTAGGCATATAGTGAGAGGGGCATTTGTTCATGGGATGTCATGAAGTTTTTAGTTATTTAGTAGTTGTACTACCTTTTGTGTATGTATCTTGGGATTGATGAAGAATACATAGCTAGCAGTACTTTTTCTTTGTCTTCCATGGTGTTATCTGTATGTTTTTACTTGACATTTCTATGACTTAATGAGCAGTTGCATGTTCTCTCTATTCCTCCACTGCATGTTTTCATTACTGAACACCTATTAGGGTTGTGAGCCCCTAACACTTTGGTGATCCTACTCTTGTTTCGAATTCAGCCTGAACCATATAACGTTCAGGAATACGGCAGGGTATTGACATGTTGGTTGACATAGACCACCTGAGGGAATTCTCAAATTAGGTAACCCCACAAGAAGAGTCTAAGGAGTATGCGAAAATATTCTTGGAGGAGTTCTTCCCAAAGCTACTAGGAGAAATCAAAATTGCAATTGCTGACAAGGTAATTACGTCATTTTTACCTTTTGGTGCCTACAATTTGACTTCATGTTAAAGCTTTTATGAAAGGAAAGTGTTGGTACATTACTTAAGATAGAAAAGAAGAATCAATGCATGAGTGAGTCATAGGAAGGGTTCAATGTACCACAACACTCATATGGCACAAGGTTTAGATTAAGGAGAGAAAATTCTCTGCAAGGGGAAGACAGATAGAAGAGTCTGGCAGTAATGACATGTAAGGGGGGTAGATGTAGGAGTATAAACTATTGGGGGCGGGGACTAAACTACAAGGACCTAAACACAGGCTATAGAAGACCCCACATGCAAATCAACAAGGCCAACAAACAACTCCTCCCATAGCAGAACCACTCTTGGGACTATTGGATAATGTATTTCTAACCCAGACTCTCTTAGGGGCAAGAAGAAAGTTGTAGTTTGTACCATCAAGGACACCTAACTTATCTTTCAATCCAAATATCTTTCCTGTGAAATCTCTGTGTTACCATATACATGTGGTAGGGATGTGTGTGAACACACTTAGGACCATCAGGGCATTTTTTCCCTCACTAGGAGATTTTTTCCCCCCGTGCATTATATATAAGCCCATCACTTTAGGGCTAACTAATTTTTCCATTGCACACTAAGCAATACACTCTCTATTGTGTGCCTTGAGCTTCCTTCATCTTCTCAAAGATGTGTGTGTTTTCCTGCAACCATAATTCCAACAATTGGTATCAGATCAGGTTGCATCCTCTCGGGCTTAATCGATAGCAGCTCTAGCACACACTTGCTCAATTTCTTCAATTTTAGTGAGCTTTGGCAAGCCTTTGTAGGTCGATAAATATTTTGGGAGAGCTCAAAGAGTCTAGTCTGCTCAGATTTTTTATTCAGGCTCATTCCGGCCTCCGTTTCCACTATAGGTAATACCACGTAGGCTATTCCGTCATTTTGTGCAGAATTTTTGTCAGTGCAATTTTCTGCATAGCAGGTCCCTTACAGCCTTCTATGGTTTTTTCTATATAGCACGTGTTGTTCCCGTTTTATTTCTCCTCTTTTTGGGTAGCTTTCACATTAGGTGCAGGCATTCACCATGGCTGACAACAACACAGTTGTGTTCAAGATGTTTGCTGTTGAGGACAGATTGGATGGGACAATTACCCTATGTGGGCTTACATGATCCAGCATGTTCTTCTGTCAAAGGGTGTCTCAAAGGGTGTCTAGAATATTGTGCAGGGCATTGATGTACGTCCTGGTTCTAAGGATGTAAGCGATTTGAGGATGTTAGGTCTTGCTGCAAGGATTGCTGCTATTAGAGTTGTTTTGCCTACCGTAGAACAAGCTCGTTGGGATGTAAAAGATGTGCAAGCTCATGCATTGATTGTGTTGTCCATGAAGCACACTATCACTCCTCACATTCGTTCAGCGAAATCTGCAAAACAGGATTGGGAGATTCTGGCTGGTCTTTATGCAAGTTGCAATGAGGCAAAAATTGCATTGCTACGTAACGATCTGGAGTCAAAGATTATGCATGAGGAAGATGACATGGACACTTCCCTTGTTGGTGTCAAGGATATCAATGAGCAACTTATTTCTGCAAGAGAAGTCATTTTAGACAGTTCCCTTGTGCAGACTGTTCATAATGCCTTGCCAGACTCTTACCATACTTTTGCTAGTACTTGGAGACTTATGACCCAAGGAAATCCTAAAGTTGTCAATTTTGATGCATTATGCACATTGCTATTGCAATTTGCTTTCCCAAAAAAAAAGGACTAGACAGCGTGCAATTATTGCTGCTCAAAGAAAAGGTGGTAACAATAATGCAGCCACTTCTCGTGGTTCTTCTACGAGTGGAAAATCACCTGTTCATAATGCTCTTGTGATAAGGGCAAAAAGAAGATGCGTTGCCATTATTGTGAAGCTAATCACTTAATCAAGCAATGTCATGAGTTGAAGGCCAAAGAGGCTAAGAAGAAAGAGGCTGGTTCCACTACTAATGTTGTTTTCACTACAAATCCAACTATTGTTGAGTCTTCTATGAAAGGAGACTATGATGTTGATGTTGATGCAGAATAGGCTTTTAGTGCAGAGTGCACTTATAATCTTGTTTTCCATGATGAATGCATGTTAGTTGTTGCAGATTCACATGTGTGGTATTTTGATAATGGTGCTACAAATCACATTACCTCACATTGTGATTTATTCATCTCTCTTGAATTTGTCCCTCATGAGAATTTAGTTACTTGTGCAAACAATGCCTCTTTTCCGATTCAGGGAGTTGGAAAGATTGTGCTTACTGCTGCAAATGGTAGTTCTTTCACACTTGTTGATGCACTTTATGTACTTGGGATCAAGAAGAATCTTTTATTTGCACTTGCTAGACTTGGTCTTGTAGTCAAATTTGTGGATTACAGATGTATAGTACATGATCTCAGTTTCGGTGATGAAATTGTTGTATCTGGCATTCCATATCATGGGCTGTATCAGCTCACTTTGTATGACAAGTGTGGCAAAATTTTGCAAATGCAGTTGTGGATTCAAAGGCTATTTCAGATGCAAAACTTTGGCATGCACGTTTTGGTCATCTGAATTTTTTCAGTTTGTTGCGTTTGCAAAAATCTAATATGGTTGCTTCTTTGCCGCCTCTTGAAGCACCTGTCAAACATGAAGGCTATATTTCGGGTAAGATGCAGCGTTCTAAGTTTCCAAAGGATGGTGTTGTTAAGTCCCCATGCATGTTGTTGCAGCTTGTGCATAGTGTTGTTTGTGGGCCCATGCAAACTCCATCCTTGGGAAATTACCTTGACTTCGTGACTTTCATTGATGATTACTGCAGGCATGCATGGGTATTTCCGCTTAAATCAAAGTCTAAAGTATTTATGTGCTTCAAACAATTTTGGCTATGATCGAAAATGTCTTGAAATGTACTATGGGCACCCTCCGTTCCGATCGAGGGGGGGGGAGTATATGTCTCATGAATTTAATGGGTCACTTACAAAAATGGCACGATGTATGGTCAAAAGTGAAGCTTTTCCGCATTCGTTTTGGCTTGAGGCCATCATGTGTGCCACTTATGTACTTAATAGGTGTCCTACAAAAGCTTTGCATTCTATGAATCCATATGAAGCATGGCATGATAGAAAGCATTCTATTGAGCACGTGCGTGTTTTTGGATGTTTGGCATATGCTTTGGTGCCACAAGTACAACGCAAAAAATTAGATGATAAGGCTATCAAATGTATTTTTGTTGGTTATAGTGCTGACATCAAAGGTTATAGGTTGTATCATCCACAAACAAAGCGTATTCTTGTTTCACGGGATGTTGTGTTTGTGGAAGATTCTATTCAGTCCTTGTTGGCATGTACTAGAGACAATAATGTAAGTTCACAGGACATTTATGACACTTTGTGGCCTCTTTTTAGTGGTGGAAGTTTGTATGTAAATTCCAATGAGGCAAATGTACAGCCTATGGGGATTTCTGAAAATGTTACAAATCAGCCTATTACTGATGCAAATGTACATGATGTACTTGATGAGGAAAGGGCTAAAAATGAGCATGCTAGAGGTATGCCAAAATGGTTGGTGCATACATTGGGTGACAGTAAATTGGATGCACCTTTTTCTAGTCGCACTCATTCAAGCTCTCGCCGTGTATCTTATGCATCAGATTAATATGCTTTGGCTGTGTCTAGCTTACATGATGTTGAGGAACCTCTGTCTTTTGATGAACCACATAATTCAAAAAATTGGATGGCTGCCATTCAATCAAAATATAATGCACTTATAAAAAATGACACATGGACTTTATGTGATTTGCCTCCTGGAAAAAAGGCCATTGGTACGAAGTGGATTTATGTTGGGGTATAAAGCCCAATGTGGTCGCCCAGGTAAGTGGGCAGGCCGCCAGGTATGTACACATATTCTTTTGTAAAAACCTAATAAGAACTCACTATGCTCTACACATTATAGTAGAGCGAGTTCACCATATCGTCGTGCTCTTCTTCTCGCACTCTCTCTCGCTTCGCACTTCCGCTCGTACTCCTTCAACTGGTATCAGAGCTCAGATCGATGCTTGGGGCAGCACTACAGGAGGCTAGAGTCACCAGCTCAGATTGGAGTGAAATTCGACAGGCAAAGACACGGCCCCAAATATTGTGGGAAAGACCCGTAGGACTTGGTGTGCTCAGAATTTCATTCTTAGGTCATCTCGGTCACAGTTCGGCTTCGACAAAGTTCTGCGCAGGCCATTTTCGACTACGTGGTCTCAGCGGGTGCAGATCCGACTCTGCAAATTTGGGGTTTTCGGCCTACGACTACAGGTGCTGGGGATATCGACACTCCCAGAGTGTTGATTTGTGGCTGTCTACACATCGAAGGACGGCTCACAGTTCTTGGAGGCGTGTCACATACGACACGGGCGCATCTACACACAGATTGTAGGCGACATCCACTAGTTCATCAGGTAGCTTGTGTTTGCTGCTTGATATTCCAGATTTCATCCTGACATTGCAGGTACTTCCACATGGGATGTATTGTCAGAGATGATGTATGTCTGTTGAGGGTTTGCTGCTGTGAGTCACGTAGCAAACAACCGCCACAGCGGTTACAGCATACAGTGGGAAATTTGTGGATGTATGACTTTGTGGGAAGTCTATGTACTATCAGATTTACTGCAGCCTTTGTTGAGGGTCGAGTGAGGTTTTATTGAGCTGGGGGATTCTCGAATGTTGAGATCCTTTCGGTGATACAGGTCTTGGAGCGATCCCTCGAGCACCCTTAGATAGGCAGCTAGGATGTATTGACTGTGAGTTAGACAGTTGGGATTGCATCTTTGCTTTACTGCTGTTGAGCCATTGTCGCAGTCTATGCTTACAGGACAGTGACAGGACAGTGAGAGACAGTACAGGTGCAAGACAGGTTTACCCGCAGCTTACAATGTCAGAGAGACAGTGTTTTTTGAGTTGTTTTTTGGTCTGTTTCTGAGTACACCAGAGCCATTTTACAAAGGAGACTCTGCCGAAATTTATGCAGAATCTAAAGCTTTCTTGGTTCATTTGACACGTTGATATTGGTTCAGAGGTCAGTTTACAGGGGAAACTCTGCCGAATTTTTCCCAGAAAAGTAAACAACTGTGAAGCGTAGCTATGGCTGGATCACAGGACACTGCACTTTACAATATCAAGAAGCTGGATGGAACCAATTTCCCATTGTGGAAGAAGCAGATTTGTCACGTGCTGGTACAAAAGAAGCAAATAAAACCTATAAATCTCAAGGGGATAAAACCAGAAGATATGGACAAAGATTAATGGAGCGAAATGGATGATTTGGCACTTTCTACCATTATGCTGACTTTGGCAGAAAGCGTTTACTTCAATGTAGCAGACGAGATGTCGGCTTATCAAGCATGGATAAAGCTGAGTGATATTTATGAGAAGCAGAGTGCAGCTTCACAGGTATACTGGCTTAAGAACCTTGTTGACTTGAAGATGAAAGAAGGGACCCCTATGTCCAATCATCTAAATGAATTCAACACCATCTACAGTCAGTTGTCAGCTCAAGGTGTCAAGTTTGATGAACCTGTTAGAGCTATGTTCCTGTTGATCACATTGCCGGAAAGTTGGGACACTTTTCGCACAGCTTTGAGTAATTCTGCACCTCCAGATGGTTTGAACATAGCAGGTGTAGAAGGAAGTCTGCTTACTGAAGAAACCAATAGAAAGACAATGGACAAAGGCAAAGGAACAGCCTTAGTTGTCAGGGGAAGGACCAAAGAAAAGTACAAAGGTGGAAAGAGGAATCAGTCTCGTAGCAAGTCCCGCAGTGCTAAAGGCAAGAGTGACATAGAATGCTACCATTGTGGCAAGAGGGGTCACATGAAAAGAGACTGCAGAGAATGGAAAGCAGAAAAAGGCAAAGAGAAAGCTGAAGACCATGGTGAGAAGAACAAGTACTCAGTGAAGATTCAAGAAATAAATGTGACAAACACTGTTGCAGAGGATGACAGTCTAGTGTCAGGAGACATCTACTTCTTGAAGAATACAATGGACTCAGCTCTTCTTACAACATTTGATGGAAATGCACTGAGTGACTGGATTATAGACTCAGGGGCATCACTTCATGTGTCTCCAAACAAGGAGTGGTTTACCTCTTATGTGACCACTAAAGATCATGTTCGGCTAGGCAATGGGAAGACATGTGAGATCTTAGGTGTTGGAGATGTTCAATTGAAGTTTCAGAATGGCTCTTCTTTCACGCTGAAGAATGTGAGACATGTTCCCGCAATTACAAAGAGCTTGATCAGCACAGGTTTACTTAATGATGCTGGCTACGTCACCACTTTTGGACAGAACATGTGGAAGATATCCAAGGGTTCTATGACAGTAGCACATGGAGTAAAGTCTGGAGGACTTTACATTATTTATGTATCAAATGTCTCTAAAAATGTAATCAAGGTATCCGAGCAGCCGAACGTTTCTTTGTGGCATAGCCGGTTAGGACATATGTCCAAGAAGGGAATGGAAATCTTGTCTCGTTCTGGTTATTTTCCTGGCTTTTCATTTAATGATTTTGAATTCTGTGAACATTGTCTGCATGGTAAGCAAACACAGCAGCCACATAAGCATAGAAGCAGTAGAAGAGATACACAGTTGGCACTTGTTCATAGTGATTTGTGTGGACCTATGCCTAACCTATCTCTAGGGGGAGCTTCTTACTTTATGACATTTATAGATGATTACTCGAGGAAAGTATGGGTTTACTTTCTCAAGCACAAGGATGAAGCGTTTAGTGTTTTCAAAACATTTGTGACACTTGTGGAGAATCAGAGTGGCAAGAAGCATAAATGCTTACGCACTGACAATGGTGGAGAGTATGTTTCAAAGGCCTTTCAGGACTTTTGTGAGTCAAAAGGTATAAAACGTGAACTTACTGCTCCTTACAATCCTCCTCAAAATGGTGTTGCTGAGAGGATGAATAGGACCATACAAGAGAAGGTCAGAAGTATGTTGTCTAATGCACAGCTGCCAAATGGGTTTTGGGCTGAAGCTGTATCAACAGCTGTTCATCTTGTAAATAGATCTCCTAGCAAGGTTTTACAGAAGGATTCAGTGCCAGAGATGGTATGGTCAGGCAAAATGCCCTCATACAAGCATCTCAGAGTCTTTGGCTATGAGGCATATACTCATGTTCCAAAGGAATTTAGGAACAAACTTGAGCCAAAGAGTAGAAAGTGCATCTTTCTAGGCTATGGTAATTCTGGTGAGATGGGGTACAGACTTTGGGATCCCGAATCGAGAAAGGTTGTCCGCAGCAATGATGTTCACTTTAATGAATCCAAATATCATTCTAAACCAGAGAGGGTTGAGGAGATTAGAAGAGTTGTCTTCCAAGAAGATGGACCTGCACGTGCAAGAAAAAATGTCAGGGCTCAAGAGGAGCAAGGACAGGATAGAGTGGAACCACAGGTTGTGGCTGAGCCTGAGCCACCTATTGTGCGTAGATATGGACGTGTCACACGACCTCCTGATAGGTTTGTTCCATCTATGAACTATGTCATGTTGACTGATTGCAATGAGCCTTCATGTTACAAGGAAGCAGTGCAAATGAAGGACTCCAGGAATTGGCAATTGGCCATGCAGTCACAGATGACAGCTTTGCATAAAAACAAGACATGGAAGCTAGTTAAATTACCACAGGGCAAAAAGGCTCTACCTTGTAAATGGGTTTACAGGTATAAGATCACCGCTCATGATAGTCAGCCAAAGTACAAAGCAAGGCTTGTTGCCAAGGGATTTAAGCAAAAACAAGGCATTGACTTTGATGAAGTCTTCTCTCCGGTGGTCAAGATGACTACATTGAGATGCTTTCTTGCATTGGTTGCCATATTAGATTTGGTGTTGCACCAAATGGATGTCAAGACAGCGTTCTTGCATGGTGATTTAGATGTGGAAATTTACATGCAGCAGCCAGAAGGGTTTGTTGAGAAAGGCAAGGAAGATTGGGTATGCCAGTTGTTGAAGAGTCTTTATGGCTTAAAACAATCACCGAGGGCATGGTACCATAAATTCCACAAGTTTATGCTTTCTCAAGGCTACAAACGTAGTGAGTTCGATCACTGTCTATATACAAAGAAGGCTAAGGATGGTAGTTGGCTGATCCTTATTTTGTATGTGGATGACATGTTGATTGATGGCAAGCACTTGGAAGAAATTTCAGCTTTGAAGTCAAAGATGGCAAAATCGTTTGACATGAAAGACATGGGTGAGGCAAGTCATATACTTGGTATGCGCATTGAGAGAGACAGATCAAAGAAGTTGATTTGGTTATCTCAAACAGAGTATATTGACAAGGTTTTGCAACGTTTCAATATGGAGAAGGGAAAGGCACTGAGTGTTCCATTGCCACCATATGTGAAACTTAGCAAACAAGATTGTCCTTTGTCTGAGGAAGAACAGGCTGAAATGGATAAGATTCCATATGCGTCTGCAGTGGGTAGTTTGATGTATGCAATGATTGCTACTCGCCCAGACATTGCATTTGCAGTGGGAGTAGTAAGTCGATACATGTCAAACCCAGGCAAGAAACATTGGGAGGCAGTGAAAGGAATATTGAGATACCTGAAAGCTACAAAGAGTATGCAAATATGCTATGGGAGTCAGGAGCTAAGTGTAAAGGGTTTTACAGACTCCAATTATGCACGTGACTTAGACAACCGAAGGTCTACGTCAGGGTATGTCTTTACATTGGCTGGTGGAGCAGTATCATGGCGTTCTAGATTACAAGATTGTGTTACTCAGTCTACTACAGAGGCTGAATATGTTGCAGCATCAAAGGCATGCAAAGAATCAATTTGGCTTAATCGACTAGTAACAGATTTGGGAATCAAAGAAGAGATGCCTGTGTTATATTGTGATAGTCAAAGTGCTATACAATTGGCTCGCAATCCAGTTTATCACTCAAAGACAAAGCATGTGGATGTGAAGTATCATTTCATCAGGGAAATGCTCGAGGATAAGCAACTTCAGCTTGTCAAAGTTCACACCACAGAAAATCCTGCTGATCTACTTAGAAAAGGACTTCCCTCAGAGAGCTTTGCGCATTTTCGCAAGCAGTTAGGTGTAGGGTAGTACATCACTTCTCTACATCTCTTGTATATTAGCTTGTATAGTAGCTTCTCTCACACTTAAAGTACCACATTGGACTTTAAGTGGGAGGTTGTTGGGGTATAAAGCCCAATGTGGTCGCCCAGGTAAGTGGGCGGGCCGCCAGGTATGTACACATATTCTTTTGTAAAAACCTAATAAGAACTCACTATGCTCTACACATTACAGTAGAGCGAGTTCACCATATCGTCGTGCTCTTCTTCTCGCACTCTCTCTTGTGTCGCACTTCCGCTCGTACTCCTTCAGTTTACAAGTTCAAACGCAAGCCAGATGGTGAGATTGATCGCTATAAGGCTCGACTTGTTCCAAAGGGTTATGCATAGTAAAAGTGCATAGATTATGAAGAGACTTTTTCTCCCACTTGTCGTATGACTACTATGCATTTTCTATGTGCATTGCCAGGTCATTTTGGTTGGGATGTACATCAATCAGACATTGTTACTGCTTTCTTGAATGATGACATATTTGAGGAAGTTTATGTAACATAACCTCATGGTTTTTTCAATAAAGGACAAGAGGATAAGGTGTGCAAATGTAACAAAGCTTTGTATGGGTTGAAGCAATCTCCTTGTGCTTGGTATGAGAAGGCTGACACTCATTTGGTCAAACGAGACTTTCGTAACAATCCAACAAAAAGCACATTGTATGTAAAGCGTGAGGATGATGTACTTCTCATTGTGGTTCTTTATGTGGATGATTTGCTGATCTTTGGACCAAATGAGAGACATATTGCTGAATTTAAGGCTGATTTGAATGCTACTTTCAAGATGAAAGATTTGGGGTTGTTGCATCATTACTTGGGTATGCAGTTTAAGTAGTGTGATGGTGGTATTGCCTTGTGTTAAAAAAGTTATATAGAGACATTTTTATGTAAGTTTGGACTTGAAGATTGCAAACCTATTACCACTCCCATGGAAACAGGTTTGAAATTGAGTCTTCATGATATTGGTCATTTTGCATATATCACTCTTTATCAAACTGATGTTGGATGCCTCATTTATGTATGCAACATGAGGCCGGATATTCAATTCACAGTCTCACACGTCAGCAGATTCATGCATAGCCCAGGGTCTAAGAATTGGCAGGCGTGATACTGCCCTAATATATCAATGTCGGTCTATTTACTTTTGTATGTAACTAAGGACGGGACCTTCGAACCTTAAGGGTGTTGTCACACCAATGGTTGATGCTTTAAGTGGGTTAGTTTTAGGCAAGTAGTTGTATGTTTTTTTATGTTGTCTTGCAGTTGGGGTGAGCAGTTAGTTTTTCTTTATGGAGTCATAGTGAGCTCGGTATTGTCTTGTAAGTTCTTATGTGTTGACGATTATGCAATAATACAATACCTTCGCATGGTGTTCTTCATTATTCTCGTATGCAGTAGTGTAGTGTAATATGAAGTTTTATTGTGTACTTGTACTAAATTACTATTAGGGTGGTTAGCCCCTAACACTTTGGTGATCTTGCAATCAATTTGAATTCAGCTTGAACCATTGGCAGTCAGGAATAAAGCAGGGAATTGATATGCAAGTGGACATAGACCACCTGAGGGAATTCTGCAATTGGGTAACCCTGCAGGAAGAGTCTGAGGAGTATGCAACCAAATTCTTGGAGGAGTTCTTCCCAAATTTGCCAAGGAAAATCAAAATTGCAATTGCTAACAAGGTAGTTACTTCATTTTTACCTTTTGGGGCATGCAATTTACCTTCATGTTACAGTTTGTATGAAATGAAGGTGTTGGTACAGTATTTAAGACAGAAAAGAAGAAACCATGTATGAGTGGGTCAGGGCAAGGGTCCAATTTACCACAACACTCATATGGCACAAGGTTTAGACTGAGGAGAGAGTTTGCTGCAAGGGGAAGACAAGAAGAAGAGTCGAGTGGTGATGACCAAGAAGAACCTGTAAGAGGGCTTGCTGCAGGAGAAGAAACTGTTGGGGCGGGGATTGAACTGCAAGAACCTAAACACAGGCTGCAGGAGATCCCACCTACAAACCAAGGAGTCCAACAAACAAGTCCTCCCACAGAGACCCACTTTTGGGACAATTGATTAATGTACTGCTCACTCAGACAATTTTAAGGGCAAGAAGACAATTGCAGTTTTTACCATCAAGAACATGTACTTTACCTTTCAATCCACTCCTAGTAAGAGTACTCAAAACACTTCCAATACCTCCAATGGCTGCACCAAATCCCAAAGTGGGCGCGAAAAAGTTCAGCGGGAAAAAGTCCCAAGATGCTGACAGCCACACTGGTCAGTTTCAAACAAGGTGGTCTGCAAGTGGTTATCAGAAGTACATTCGGCTGTAGTGAAGAAAGAGCATTTTACAGCAACACCGTAGGGTAAGGCCATGGATTGGTTCTTGTAGTATGGCATGGCAGCTTTTGCTGATTATAATGATTTGAGGCAGAGATTTTTATTAAGGTTCAGGGAGGATAAAACACCTAAAGACATTTTGAAGAAGTTGAGGAAATTGAAGCAAAAAGATTTGTTGGTTAAGGATTATGCACAGAAGTTCAGAAACTTGAATAATAGGTTGGAAGCAGCACAACAACCTTCTATGAAGCAATTGGGAGACTATTTTTGTAAGGGACTCAAAAAGGAGTTCAAAAGTGCAGTAAGAGGGAGACCCCATTAGCAAATGCACAGGATTTTACTGATTTGGTGGAAGCAACTGCAAGAGCTGAAAGAAGATATGGAGGTAAGGCAGAACTAAAGGAGAAGAAGAAGAAGAAGACTGAGGATTCAGACTCAAAGTTAGAAGAGTCAAAGTCAGAAACTAATGATTCAGATCAGGATACTGAAGTTGATATTGATAGTGATGAGGAGGAAGATTGGTCAGAAAAGAAGAAGAAGCAGACACTACAACACGTCACACAGAAATCGGCGCAGGTACCGACGAAATAAAGCTAGTTTTAAAAATAAAAAGTGTTGAAATAGGCCTCGGAAGAGACGCCGGTTTCATAGCATCAGCAACGTAACGTCGGAACAAGCTTCAAAATAATCATCGGAATGCACTACAAAATAAGCATTGGTATTTCTATAGCATATTCCGATGTTGATTTAAAAGAATGTATCGATGCTTATACCGTATACTGTAACCAAACCTGCAAAATTTTTTGGGCAGAGAGGGCTGGGAACTGACGCTGCATGTATTGCAGCAAAAGAAAACAGCCCTCTCTGCCCAAAGGAAGAGTGCACAAGCAACCGCACTCCACCTAGAAGCTGACGCTAAAGAGCGGGTGTTTATAGATTAGCAAAATTGTAAGAATAACATAACCACAAAATCAAAAGCTTGATCATGGCATAACGGCATAAAAATTTTATAACCATAATTAAAACATGAGTCAAAAACTGTAAAACCATAAACATAACCTGTTTGCCATACCATAACCATTACCGTAACTTGCTTGTCATATCATAACCATAACAGCCATACCATCATTGCACAACCATAACCATAACCATTACATGATTGCTATACCATCATAGCAAAACCATAACCATCACATGATTGTTATACCATCATAGCAAAACCATAACCATCTCATGATTGCCATAGCATCATTGCACAACCATAACCATAACTATCACATGATTGCCATACCATCATAGCAAAACCATGACCTTAAGTTGATTGTCAAACCTTAACCATAACATTTGTGCCATACCATAAACATAAGCACTACAAAACTGTACATATGCAAACAATCACTGAGTGAGAAGACCCTCATGGTAATGCCTCCCAGTCAACGTCCTCTCCCTCCTCCTGCAGCTATGTCAAAAGGGCCACAAGTCCATGCTCATACTTCTCCTCTTGGCGTGTCGGAAGGCGGTTCACGGCAACTTCCTGAAAAATTATGGTTTAATCATTAGATAAATCTTCAAATAACATATATATTATCACTAATTTAAAGCATACATATAATACTTACAAACTCATGTTGAAGCGTATCGTAGCCTCCACTCCCAAGATGTGACGCTCCAGCAGACTCCAAACGTGCTCTGGCTGCATCTCTCTGCTGTTGAAATCTCTGAGGATTGTCTTGTGTCTCTCGTGCAATCCCCGCCCACTCCTCTGCGTCCAACATGCCGGCTTGGGACTATCATCATTGTACCTGTCTCTTGCCTCTGACCGACGGTGTACATTTGTGGACTTTGCCACGCTCAAAATCCAGTTGTTCCAATCCTTCACACACTTGCTTGCTACGTGAAGCAACTTGAATGACATAGAGCCAGTAGGGTTTAGACAGATCATTCTCATCATTTTCTGTTCATAGTGGATCGTGTATTAACACGACTTGTTCACAATGCTGTGCGCAAGTACAAATGTATCCCGTGCATCTGTCCACACCCGCCTAGAGTTCACTTGAATCAATCCACTCTTGTCTTAACGCACAACTGCATTAGGGCCGCTGGTAATAATTTGAACCACTTGATATCAAAGATAAACATATCAAACTTTCTAAAGCTAATCTTCAAGATGTCTTGGATGTAGCCAAAGTATTCAAGCTGGCTAGTCTCTGTATTCTCATCCCTGGCACTACTCCTACTTTCTTGGACAAAGCTTGCCCTAACACCACTATCGAAAGTGACACTTTGTTTGTCGATCTGTTGCATTTTGAAGTGTTTCCCATGCGACCACAAAGCTCCATATTTGTGATACTGCAGCCACAAAATTGAAACAGACTAAAAGTTATTAAAGCAAACTAATCTTCATGTGGAGCTTTGGACATGAAGTTGTGAAATATACATGCCAATCGCAACCCCTTGACATCTCCTCTTCCTCTTCAGTAATCAACACTCCATTCCTCGTTGCCTCTGAGACTGTTGCATCTAACTACCGCCCGGTTGGAAAGTCAAGCAATTTTTGAAGATGATCTAGAAAAGGAAGGTTTCTAGTGGCACGGTTGCGCTTGAATTGAAGGCGATCTGTCAAGAATTGTTGCTTTTCCCCTTCGTACCTCTCTAAACACTTTTGCATGATGTCTGAGTTGAGAAGGCAAAATCTCATAACCTTTTCTCGCATTGTGATGTCCATCTTCCTAGTGATGCCTCGTCCCTGTGGCTCGTGCCCTGTCACCTTGGCATTGACCTCAGTAGTCCACATTTGGGGCATCTCTGGATAAATTGACACCAAAAATTTATTGATGAGGACAAGAGACTCTTGTACAAGCCATCCTTTGGCCATGGTACCCTCGGGGTGAGCCTTTTGAGGAACAAACCCCTTTAAAGTCTTCATAAATCTCTCCAAGAAGAATGTCCACCTGCTATGGACCACCCCAGCAACTGCAACTTCATCGATCACATGCACAAGTACATGCATTTGGATGGTAAGAATGTTTGTTGGAAAGTACTTCTCCACCACACACTGCTTCAAAAGCATTTAAGCGTGCTGCATCGATGTTGTCTTTTCTTATGTCTTTTGAACTGATCTAGCGTACCAACTGACTGATTTTGTAGATTGTTCTTCTAATGTCATCTGTCAACAACCCTCTATGGAAATTAGTAAGATGAACTGTAAAAAAATGTGCTTCCATGCACAAGAGTCAGCAGGTACCCGCATCACATCATTTGTCGATTTAGTATTTGAGTGTCATTTCATCAAAGTGGATATGGACTTGCACCTAAACATGCTCTTTATTCTTGGAATGATAGGAAAGTGTCGAAGGACCTTTGCAGGGATAAGTTTTCCTTGTGTGTCCTCCCTATACCTGTTTGATCCACAATTGCGACATTGTTCCAAGTTTGCATACTCATTGCGCAAAAGTATACAATCATTAAGACATGCATGTATTTTTTGGTAATCCAAGCCCAAATTAGTAAGAAGCTTTTTAGTTGTTGGACGGGTAGGGGTCATGTCATTCCCTTTTGCCAAGATTTGCTCATTGAGCAACTTGTCGTTACATGAACAAGCCAATCCTTTGATCACTTTATATGAACTGTAATTTGCACTTTACCATGCTTAGGATAAAATCTGTTTACCTGAAAAGCTCTATGACTGAGGCGTCAAACCAAGAGTGCAAATTAAGCATTGCCAACGCGGTACAGAGAATTGAGATTTTTGCACCAGTGTAGAGCGGCATGCGTGCAACACTTTGCATCATCTCGCCTTCTTCATTGTTGCTATCATGCCGTCGATATGAACGGGATGGCTGAGGTCAGTCCACAGTACTGTGTTCAATGTTGTTGCCTTCTATGTTGGAATCCATGTCAACGAATACATCCAACATCTACTCCATCTCTACTTCTTGAAATGCCGCATCAGGTATTAGTTGGGAGGTGTCATAATAATCAATATCTAATTCTCCTAAATGATTTTCTCATATTAAACTGATCATTTAATGTGGGGAAGTGCCACGGGAGAAAAGGCTAGAATATTGGTTAAGCTAGCAGACCGGCCACAGTAGGGATCCAAAGGAGGGAAAATAGGGATCCAAAGGGGGGGCCATCTGCAAAACAGCCATGTGCAACAATGGGCTAAAAAGACCCTAAGGTTCAGCCCATTAAGACTTCCAAAATGCTAAGGTTCCAAAATTCAAAGGTTGTGTCCAAAGGGTTAAAGCTTAGGGGGAATTGGATGCTTTGTGTGCTCTCCAAAGTCAATGCATATCCCTACATGGGAGGGGGTGAGCCCTTCTTCTAGGGGATGAGAGAGAAAGACACACACACACACAGGCTCCCTTTACACAAAGGGAATGAGGGACACATGTCAGCTCCCTAGGCCAGATGCCCACAAGGTGTGCCAAGTTTCTATTGGATGACCCTTGAAGTGGACCAATGAGAATTAAGCTAGAGTAAATCTAGTTTAATTAATTTAAAAACATTTAATAAAAGAAACCAATGAGAATTAAGTCTCCTAGAAGACTATTGGGCAGTCTCCCAAGGGGTCCAATGAGCATTAAGGAGCCCAATGGCTTGCCTGATTCCTATTGGCCAGGTCTCCCAAGGGGTCCAATGAGCATTCAGGAGCCCAATGGCTTGCCTGATTCCTATTGGCCAGGAGGCAAAGGGGTCCAATGAGAGTTTAATTGAATTATTAATTAACCTAAAGCTCTCACAAAAGGGGAAAGGGGGACACATGTCAAAAGGCTATCACTTATGCTGCTTAATGGTCATTGGCTTGACTTAGGGAGGGCCAATGAGACTGGAGCAAGAGCAAATAGCAAGGGGGCTCGCCCAAGAGAGAGAGGGGGCTGATTTTTGCAAGGCATTATCACACACACACTCACACAAGCTCGTGTGTGAAGAAAGAGAAGACTATCTCTTCCCAAGCTTTAATGGATAGCTCATCACCTACTCCAAGCTTGGGAGATAGAAGCCTACATCAACACTCTCTTGGCATGTGGATGCAAATCCAACCAAGAGCCAAGCTTCAATGCATGCTCATCTCCTCTACCAAGCTAATTACTAAGCTAAGCTATGCTAATATGAGTGATTATGTGAGGAGATGTACATCTTTCTCGTAAGGTACTCCCTCTTCCTCTCAATCTACTCTCATACCCTACTAGCTCTCACCATCTTCGAAGGTGTGTGAGGTCTTGGGTCTGAGAACGGGGATAATTAAAGTTGTTTTTGCTAAGTGTTTTCTTAGTGCATGAAGCTTTCATCTTCATTGCACTAGCTAGTCTTGAAGGAACACAAAGAATTGTATTGTACAATGTCTCTCTTGATGGGAGAAACCATAATACAAAGCCTTTTGGAGGGGGGACCGGCTCCATGCAAATCCGGTCCTCAACTGTTGTCATTAGCTTAATTTCCCTCTCTTTTGAAAGTATTGTTGATGCTATCTAACTAGGTGTTATGCTTTTTGTTGCTCTCTCCACCCAAGCACTCTTGTAATTCTCATTAGGAATCTATTCTAATGAAATGCCCACTATGTTCATGCTAATTTCCGCTACACACAAGTTATTAGGCCATTAAATGTTACATTGGTATCAGAGCTCAAGGTTTCTCTTTTCTTGCTGAAGAAGGGAGGTCCTCAAGCTAGCTACAAATAGTTGGTATTATTAATTGCCTGTGAGTAAGTAGAATAGGTATTTTTCAGCCTTGCAGTGCGCCTGCCTTCGTGCAGTTAACGAGGCATCACCGTCGAGAGCTATGGTCTTAATAGTGGAGTCCTACGGGGCTTGCCTACAGCTTAACCACTATTGAGCTATTAGAAGCTTGACAAGAGCCGGTGCTGTTTTCGTGTCGAAAGACCCTCTCTTCTATTCCTTGCAATTAATGGTATTCGAGCCGCGGGTACAGTAGCTTGAGTTCTTTTTCTAAAGGGGTAAAGAGGAGTAGCAACTAGGGCTTGAAGTGCCAAAGTACACCTAAAAAGTTTACACCTAAAAATTGTTAGAATGGCTGACAATAATAAAGAGACTGAAATTAATGTTGATAACTTTGATTTTGCTCATGAGCAAGCTACTAATGATGCTTCAATGCTTGTTAACTATCTTGTTACTAGGCTTCAACAAGCCATGGGCAATCCATCTCTCCAAAGTGAAGTGCAATGGCAGCTCCGTGCTCACGAGATTCTCCAAGCTCATCACCATGACGAGAGAACACCTAGGAAGCCTCCTTGTGAGACTACCAAAAGAGGTCTCTCTCTGATTCGGGAAGAAGAAGAGAATCCATATGAAGGGCTCAAGAATTTACTTCTTGATGATGCATCTCCCTCCCAAAGGAGAACTCAAGAGCCTCCACCGAAGGAACGAGAAAGAAGCGAGTCTCCCGCCACCTCGGCGGAGATGGCTCAACGAAGACGGCGGGCTAAACGCTCTCCATTACCACCAAAGCGGAGAAGACCATCACACTCTTCTCCACGTCATAATTCAAAGAGGGATGATAAAAAGCAAGAGAAGAAAAAGGCGAGAAAGAGGACACCCTCTTCTCCATCTTCTTCATCCTCTTCCTCTTATGAAAGCTATGGTAACGATGACAAAGATCAAGACAAGAAAAAGGTGAGAAAGAGGTCACCCTCTTCTCCACCTTCTTCAAATTCTTCACCTTCTGAAGAAAGTGATGGTGCAACCTTTGAACCATCAAAAAGACAAGGCCATAGGAAATCCTATGCCGCATGGAAGAGGTCGTCCAAGTTGAAGAAATTCAAAGAGGGAGGGAAGAGCATCTCTTTCCTTACCTATGATGGCACCTTTGGTGGTACGGACAAAGTCTTGGCCTTTATCCAGCAATTTGATGCGGCGTTTGGAGATGAGTGCTTCACGGAGTCCTCTAAGCTACGCCATGTAGCTATGCACTTTCAAAAGTCTACCAGACAATGGTGGTCTAGCCTACGAGCCAACGGTGAAGCTCCACGAACATGGAAAGCTTTAAGAGCTTCCATTATGAATCAGTTTTTGGCCACCGATGCCAAAGACAAGGTACTCACCGAATGGCGAAGCTTAAAGCTCTCTCCCAATGAATCCATCCGCAAATATGTAGACAAGTTTTGGGACCTACAACTCAAAGCCACTGTCTTCAAAAAGTTGGATTTTGGAGAGCAAAAGCAACAATTTTGTGCGGGCTTAACCGAAGAAATGGCGGAGTATGTCAACTCCCAAAGGCCACGTACCATATCGGCGATAATACACCACACTATGGTGGCCTCTCGAATCAATTTCCAAACGGGGGCTAAAAGAAATAATAAGCCCCCGTAAAACAAGGGTTCCAATGAGCCTAGGGGGAAGGACAATGTCCAAAAGTCTCCTAAGGGCAACTCCAACAAAGCTAAAGAGAAGGGAGTTTACAAAGGTAAGAATAAACTCTCTCCTGAAGAGCTTGAGCGTTATCGCAAGGATAACCGGTGTTTCAAGTGCGGCAAACAAGGGCATGCGTACCGCGCTTGTCCCCAAAAGAACAACCGCCAAGATCCTCCTAGAGCTTCCTTGGTTGAAATCCAAGAGGAGGAGACTCACCAAACTCACCACAAAGGATCTCCTCTATGCCATGCTTGGGGAAAGGTAAGAGAACATGATGCTTTTATTCTCTTTGACCCTGGTTCTACTCATAATTTTATATCTATGGAGTTAGCCACCAAGCTACGCATACAATCCTACGAGATGGGAGATGTCCTACCCTTAGACAGTGCCTTCAAGGGGCAAGAAGCTTCAGCCACTCCCTTAATTGGGAAATTGAGGCTTCATGTCCAAGGCTATGTGGATAAAGAGGACTTCTTTATCTCTCCTCTCAAGCATGAGGATGTAATCCTAGGGGCACCATGGTTTGACCACCTGGCTACCGATGTTAAATTTCTTGAAAGGAGAATCTCCTTTAAGTTCAGGGAAAAAGAAATGTATATAGATGCTAAGGAAATGGGTAACACTATCCCCATTGTACATACATTAGCTTTCAACAAGTCAATAAAGAGCTCTATTTCCGTGTACATGATTTTTGTTAAAGACTCTCAAAATGAACCTAATGCTTTAGCAAAAGAAATTAAAAGCAACCAAAAGGAATTAGAGTTATCCAATTTTCTCAAGGGGTTTCAAGATTTTTTTATTGACGACATCCCTTGTGAGCTACCTCTTAAACGAGGTAATGATGACCATGCAATTGAACTTCTTCCAGGAAGTTCACCTCCTTATAGAGTTTCTCAAGCTCAATAAGAGGAGATTATGCAGCAAGTGCATGAGTTAGTTGATAAGGGTATGGTTAGGCCAAGCTCATCTCCATTTTGCTCACCTGTGCTACTAGTGCAAAAGAAAGACGGCACATATCGTATGTGTGTCGACTATAGAGCACTAAATAGGATCACTATCAAGAATAGGTTTCCCGTTCCACGGGTAGAAGACCTATTTGATAAGCTACAAGGATCGACCTACTTCAGTAGGATTGACCTAAAAAGTGGCTATAATCAAATAAGGATAGTTGATCAAGACATTGTAAAGACCGCATTTCGCACCACATTTGGTCTTTACGAATACATTGTCATGCCTTTTGGCTTGACCAATGCACCAGCCACATTCAACCGCTTGATGGAGAAGCTATTCAGGCCTCATCGAACCTTCACTGGAGTGTTCTTTGATGATATTATCATCTACTCTAATTCATTGGAGGAACACAAGCAACACCTCCAGGTAATATTTCAAGTTTTAAGAGAGAATAAACTTTATGTTAATCGAAAGAAAAGTGAATTTTTCTTGCAAGAGATTCAGTATTTAGGTCATATTATCTCTCAAGATGGCATCCAAATGGATCGACCAAGTTAGAGGTAATAAAAGGATGGCCTAAACCAAGGAATCTTCATGAACTAAGAAGCTTTATAGGTATGTGTGCATACTATAGACGCTTCATAGAAAAGTTCTCACAAATTGCGGGACCATTACATGACCTAACAAAGAAAAGCGTTAGGTATACATGGTCTGATAAGGAGAACAATGCTTTCGAAAAGCTTAAATAAAAGCTTATCTCTCAACCTGTGCTTACACTACCGGATCTCTCAAAACCATTTTAGGTCCAATGTGATGCTTGTGGTGATTGCCTTGGAGCTGTTTTGCTCCAAGAAGGGCACGCCATAGGCTATGAGAGTCGAAGGCTCGACCCCATTGAGCAAGCTCTAGGCATATACGAAAAGGAACTCCTTGCAATTCTACATGCCTTAGACTCATGGAAGCACTATTTATTGGGGACTCCATTCATTCTGCGAACGGATCACCAAAGTCTTAAGTACTTCATGACACAGACCAAGCTCTCCGACAAACAAATGAGGTGGGAAAATTTCCTTTCACAATTTCATTTTCATATTGCTCACATTGTTGGAAAGCATAATCAAGTAGCTGATGCACTCTCAAGACGGCCGAGAGTGAATGTGGTTTCCATAGCAACTCACAATGATCTATCTTCAATGATAGATGAGTATGCTATTGATCTCGATTTTAGAGATGTGATTTCAGCCCTTGCATTAGGGAAGAAAGAAGAACCATTTACTTTACAAGATGGTTATCTTCTCTATGGCAATAGACTATGTGTTACTAACTCACTACGTGAGAAAGTAATGTATGAATCTCACGCTCCACCTTATGCAGGGCATAGAGGGATTCAGTCTACCTTAAAGGGAATTGAAACATATTTCTATTGGCCTACCATGAAAGTGAACATACAAGAGTATGTTTCTAAATGTGTGGTATGCCAAAAGACAAAATTTGATAGAGGGAAGCAACTTGGATTGCTTCAACCCTTGCCAATCCCTAATTCACCATGGGAGAGCATATCCATGGATTTTATCTTTGGATTGCCTAAGTCTATCCATGGGAATACGGGAATATGGACGATAGTAGACAGGTTCAGTAAACAAGCTCATTTTATACCTGTCAAAAAGACTATCAAAGCCCATCAAATAGCAACCCTCTTCATTTCACAAATTTTTAAGTACCATGGCTTGCCAATGTCCATAGTGTCGGATAGAGATCCTAGAATGACTAGTAATTTCTGGAAGGGTCTCTTTGAGAATTTAGGAACAAGGCTAAACTTCTCTTCGGCCTATCATCCACAAACGGATGGCCAAAGTGAAATAGCTAACCTAACAATTCTCTATCTACTAAAAGCCTATGTAACGAAAGTAGATCAAAGATCCCAATGGGAGAAGTACTTACCCTTAGTGGAGTATGCTTACAATAATACTGTACATACTTCCATGGGAAAAGCACCTTTCGAGGTAACTGAGGGAAGATCAAAAAGTCCCTTGCTACTTAAGGTACATGGGAAGATCTTCTCTGCAGATGAGTATAGCCGAGACCTACAAGAATCTTTTCAAAAGATTAAGGATGCTATCTCTATCTCACAGCAAAGGTCTCGGCTATACTCATCTGCAGAGAAGATCTTCCCATGTACCTTAAGTAGCATCCTTAATCTTTTCAAAAGATTAAGGATGCTATCTCTATCTCACAGCAAAGGCAAAAGGCTGCTGCTGACAAGCACAGAAGAGCCCAAGCCTTTAAAGAAAATGATTGGGTCTTGTTAAAGTTTCCCAAGGCTCAATTAAGGCACACGACAGGCAAGAATCCTACGGGCCACCAAAAGTACTATGCTAAACTAGCAAAAAGGTACTATGGTCCCTTCCAGATTCTTAGGCCAATCAACGAGATGGCCTATCAACTCAAGCTGCCCAATCATTGGCTCATACACAATGCTTTCCATGTGAGCCTATTAAAGCCTTACAAAGGAGAGCCACCTCAAGAACCAACTATTGAAGACCCACCGGAGATCGAGGACCAAGAGGAGGTGCTGCAGCCCGAGTCCATTCTCCGACATGAAGACAAGGTACTAAGAGGCGGTAAGACTATCCGATGATATCTTATTAAGTTTAAGAATTATCCTTTCGAAGATGCTAGATGGATGCAAGGCATACAATTAAAGGATAACCTAAACCTTGTCAATGCTTACAATGCTTCCCAATGAGTAAGCAAATGTACAAAATGTTAAAAATGAACAAAGTTTTTGTCTTATAAGACTTTCTTTTTCTTTATTGTGCACAAAAATGAAGTAGTATGCATGCTTAGATCAAGTTTGCGAAGACAACGTCTCCCAAACACCAAGTAGAGCTTGTCACTCTACTATGGAAGATTGATAGGACTAATGTGCAGACATGCTTGCGGCAGCCTCAGGCTCTCAAGCGCCAAATAGACTAGTCATCCATTGTGGAATGATGTCGTAGGGTAACATAGGGATCCTCTACCCGCTAAGAAAAGGACTCATGAATATGCTTTATCTTCTCTACACCATAGTCGAGGACGACTATGATTTCAAGAGAGAGGTAATGTCATAATAATCAATATCTTATTCTCCTAAATGATTTTCTCATATTAAACTGATCATTTAATGTGGGGAAGTGCCACGGGAGAAAAGGCTAGAATATTGGTTAAGCTAGCAGACCGGCCACAGTAGGGATCCAAAGGAGGGAAAATAGGGATCCAAAGGGGGGGCCATTTGCAAAAGAGCCATGTGCAACAATGGGCTAAAAAGACCCTAAGGTTCAGCCCATTAAGACTTCCAAAATGCTAAGGTTCCAAAATTCAAAGGTTGTGTCCAAAGGGTTAAAGCTTAGGGGGAATTGGATGCTTTGTGTGCTCTCCAAAGTCAATGCATATCCCTACATGGGAGGGGGCGAGCCCTTCTTCTAGGGGATGAGAGAGAAAGCCAAACACACACACACACACAGGATCCCTTTACACAAAGGGAATGAGGGACACATGTCAGCTCCCTAGGCCAGATGCCCACAAGGTGTGCCCAGTTTCTATTGGATGACCCTTGAAGTGGACCAATGAGAATTAAGCTAGAGTAAATCTAGTTTAATTAATTTAAAAACATTTAATAAAAGAAACCAATGAGAATTAAGTCTCCTAGAAGACTATTGGGCAGTCTCCCAAGGGGTCCAATGAGCATTCAGGAGCCCAATGGCTTGCCTGATTCCTATTGGCCAGGAGGCAAAGGGGTCCAATGAGAGTTTAATTGAATTATTAATTAACCTAAAGCTCTCACAAAAGGGGAAAGGGAGACACATGTCAAAAGGCTATCACTTATGCTGCTTAATGGTCATTGGCTTGACTTAGGGAGGGCCAATGAGGCTGGAGCAAGAGCAAATAGCAAGGGGGCTTGCCCAAGAGAGAGAGGGGGCTGATTTTTGCAAGGCATTATCACACACACACTCACACAAGCCCATGTGTGAAGAAAGAGAAGACTATCTCTTCCCAAGCTTTAATGGATAGCTCATCACCTACTCCAAGCTTGTGAGATAGAAGCCTACATCAACACTCTCTTGGCATGTGGATGCAAATCCAACCAAGAGCCAAGCTTCAATGCATGCTCATCTCCTCTACCAAGCTAATTACTAAGCTAAGCTATGCTAATATGAGTGATTATGTGAGGAGATGTACATCTTTCTCATAAGATACTCCTTCCTCTCTATCTACTCTCATACCCTGCTAGCTCTCACCATCTTCGAAGGTGTGTGAGGTCTTGGGTCTGAGAACGGGGATAATTAAAGTTGTGTTTTCTAAGTGTTTTCTTAGTGCATGAAGCTTTCATCTTCATTGCACTAGCTAGTCTTGAAGGAACACAAAGAATTGTATTGTACAATGTCTCTCTTGATGGGAGAAACCATAATACAAAGCCTTTTGGAGGGGGGACCGGCTCCATGCAAATACGGTCCTCAACTGTTGTCATTAGCTTAATTTCTCTCTCTTTTGAAAGTATTGTTGATGCTATCTAACTAGGTGTTATGATTTTTGTTGCTCTCTCCACCCAAGCACTCTTGTAATTCTCATTAGGAATCTATTCTAATGAAATGCCCACTATGTTCATGCTAATTTCCGCTACACACAAGTTATTAGGCCATTAAATGTTACAGGAGGACTCAGTCGATGGCTGCTCGTTTGAAAATCGTCTTCTCTGCGATGAAGTTGGAGCAATATCTACTTGCGGAATTTGACCTTTAATCTCTAGACCATGAGATCGATAACACGGGTCTTGTAGTTGCTCTATCAGAAAGAGACCGTGATTGCATATGTGTTGAATGCAGATTTTTTGTTTTTAAAAGATCTGATGCTTGCAATGTGCACAAGGACACGCCATCCTATCGTCCATACTTTATCTACCAATGATGCAACAAATAATTAAAACACTCTAGTTGTTATAACTACACACTACTAAGTACATGACAACCTCACATTCTCTAGCCAGGCCCGATCCCTGCACACCTCGGTCTAGAGGTGCACGAAGATTAGGACCACAAGGTAATAATCTCGTCTTTATTAGTCAATGACTATATATTAAAGTTCTTGAAGTCTGTGTGCACTTTTGAAGTCCGATTGCGTTTTTCAACTATTTGCTACTAGCTCTAACAACCTCACATTCTCTAGCCAGGCCCGATCCCCGCACACCTCGGTCTAGAGGTGCACGAAGATTAGGACCACAGGGTAATAATCTTATCTTTATTGGTCAATGACTATATATTAAGGTTCTTGAAGTCTGTGTGCACTTTTGAAGTCTGGTTGTGCTTTTTCTACTATTAATTTGACGCTAGCTCTAACCTAACCTATAATCTAACCTAACTTTTAGCATAAACCTAACCTAACTTAATGAAACCTAACTTATAACCTAAACCTTACCTATAACCTAATCTAACCGAAGTTCGTTTGCGTTTTTAGAAGTACACGAGTCATCTTCAAAGTTCGATTGCATTTTTTCTACTAGCAATTTGACACTAGCTCTAACCTAACCTATAATCTAACCTAACCTAAAACCTAAACCTAACCTAACTTATAACCTAAACCTAAACTATAACCTAACCTAACCGAAGTCCATTTGTGGTTTTAGAAGTACATGAGTCATCTTCAAAGTCTGTTTGCGTTTTTTCTACTATTAATTTGTCGCTAGCTCTAACCTAACCTATAATCTTACCTAACCTATAACCTAAACCTAACCTAACCTAACCTAATATAAAAGTAACACAATGGTGAGGTGTTTGGCAAAACGGCAAGCCATAAAGCGTGCCCACAATGCATATGCGATGTCAGCAAGCTCTATGGCTTGCCAATTTGGCAAAAGGCTCACCATTGTGTTGTTTTTAAGGTTGCGAAGCGATTTTATGGCCTGAAAACCACTCGCAGACATATAGACAACACAATGGCAAGCCGTTGGCAATATGGCAAGCCATAGATCTTGCCCACAATGCATATTCCTTGTGGGCAAGCTTTATGGCTTGCCATATTGCCAAACGGATCGCCATTGTGTTGTTTTTAGGGACACGAGGCAATTTTAGCGCTTGAAAAGCACTCGCAAACATATAGACAACACAATGGCCAGTCGTTGGCAATATGGAAAGCCATAAAGCTTTCCCACAATGCATACTCTATGGCTTTCCGTTTTGCCAAACGGATCTCCATTGTGTTGTTTTTACGCAAGGCAATTTTAAAGTTTGAAAATTACTCGCGGACATATAGACAACAGAATGGCTAGCCTTTTGGAAATAGGGCAAACCATAGAGCTTGCACACAATGCATATGCATTGTGGGAAAACTCTATGGCTTGTCGTATTGCCAAACATCTTGCCATTGTGTTGTTTTTAGGGTTGCTTAGCTATTTTAGGGCTTGAAAACCGCTTGCAGACATAAAAACAACACAATGGCAAGTTGTTGGCAATACGGAAAGCCATAGAGCTTGCCCTCAATGTATATGCCTTGCGGGCAAGCTTTATGGCTCAGCTTATTGCCAAACGGATCGCCATTGTGTTGTTTTTAGGGACACGAGGCAATTTTAGCGCTTGAAAATCGCTAGCAAACATATAGACAACACCATGGCGAGCCGTTTGGCAATACAACAAGCCATAAAGCTTGCCCACAATGCATATGCATTGTAAGAAAGATCTATGGCTTGCTGTATTGCTAAAAGGCTTGCCATTGTGTTGTTTTTAGGGCCGCTTAGCTATTTTAGGATTTGAAAACCGCTTGTAGACATATAGAAAACAGAATGGCGAGCCGTTTGACAATACGTCAAGCCATAGAGCTTGCCCACAATGCATATGCATTGTGGGAAAGCTCTATGGCTTGCCGTATTTCCAAACGACTTACAATGGTGTTATTTTCAGGGCCGCTTAGCTATTTTAGGACTTGAAAACCGCCCGCGGACATATAAATAGCACAATGGCGAGCCATTGGCAATACGGAAAGCCATAGAGCTTGTCCACAATGCATATACGTTGTCGGTAAGCTTTATGGCTTTCCGTATTGATGAACGGATCGACATTGTGTTGTTTTTAATATACGTTGTGGGTAAGCTCTATGGCTTGCTGTATTGTCGAACGTAGCTTAACCTAACCTAACCTAACCCAATGTAGCTTAACCTACCGTAGATTAACTTAACCTAACCTAACGTATAAGATAACCTAACTTAACTTAGTGTAGCGTAACCTAAACTAACCTAATATAACCTAACTTAACATAGCTTAACTTAATCTAACCTAAGTATAAGATAACTTAATGTAACCTAACCTAATGCAACCTAACCTAACGTATAACCTAACTTAACGTAGCTTAACTTAACGTAACCTAACGTATAAGATAACCTAACGTAACCTAATCTAACTTAACTTATAACCTAAACTTAACCTAAAACATAATCCCCATCAATTGCATAATTTAAAAAACGACATAATTCAAAACGAAATTTCTTCAAAACAAGATTTTTTCATAAACCAAAACAAAAAAATTTCATAATTTAAAATAAAATTTTCACATCACAAACCATAATTTCTTTTAAAGAATTGAAAGTTTAAAGCATGAAATTTTCTTTTATTAATATACAAATTAATTTAAATAAATTTAATATGCATTTAAAGGTTCGGGCACTCACATTCATCCTATTTGAGCAATGAAAGTTGTTGTAAAAGTCCTAGAACTTGCAAAAACGGACACACAAACACAAAGTTAAACCCTAAACCCTAAATCTACAAGTAAACATAAAAAAAATCTTACCTTAGTGTTATGGGCACTAGATCTGTGAAAGATTAGCACTTTCGATAGCTTGTTTCACACTAGATCTATGAGAGATGAGGAAGAAGAGAGCTTGAGAAAACGTGCAAGAAGAAGAGAAATGCGCAAAGAAAGCCCGCGGTTTCATTTTTTGCAGGTGTTGTCGGTACAGAAGTCGGCATAGGCGTCGGAATAGCCATCGGAGCAAGCGTCGAAAAGTGCATGTGCACTGATGTCGAAAATTTGAAAATGAAAATAACTACAGATGCAGTCAACAAAATCATTCAGGAGAAATTGCAGACAATTGGGAATGAATCAGTTTGGAATGTCAAGAAAACCATATTGTCAGGTTTGTCAAAGATTTGGTCATGAATATGAAAATTGTTATTATAATCCAGATTTCAGGGGAAGATGTTACCATATACATGTGTTAGTGATGTGTGTGAACACACTAGGACCGCCGGGGCATTTTTTCCCTCTTTAGGAGGTTTTTTCCCCCGTGCAGTGTATATACGCCCATCACTCTAGGGCTATCTATTTTTTTCCATTGAACACTAAGTTATACACTCTCTATTGTGTGCCTTGAGCTTCCTTCATCTTCTCCAAGCTATGTGTGTTCTCTGTAACCCTAATTCCAACAATTGGTATCAGAGCAGGTCACGTCCTCCCGGGCTTAGTCGCCAGCTGCTCCAGCACACGCCTGCTCACTTTCCCTGACTTCAGTGAGCTTTGGCAAGCGTTCGCAGGTCGACAAATATTTTGGGCAAGCTCGAAGAGCTTGGTATGCTCAGAATTTTGATTTGGGCTCATTTCGGCCTCCGTTTCCACTACGGGCAGTACTGCATAGGCTATTTCGTCATTTTGTGCAGAATTTCAGTCAGTGCCGTTTTCTGCATAACAGGTGCCTTATAGTCTTCTATGGTTTGTGCTATATAGCACAGGTTGTTCCCGCTCCATTTCTCCTATTTTCGGGCACTTTTCACATCAGGTGCAGCATTTACCATGGCTGACAACAACAACACAGATGTGTTCAAGATGTTTGCTGCTGAGGACAGGTTGGATGGGGACAACTACCCTATGTGGGCTTATATGATGCAACATGTTCTTGTGTCAAAGGGTGTCTGGAACATTGTGCAGGGCATTGATGTACGTCCCGGTTCTGAGGATGTAGGCGATGTTGAGGATGTTGCAGGTCTTGCTGCAAGGATTGCAGCTGTTAGAGTTGTTTTGCCTACGGCAGAACAAGCTCACTGGGCTGTTAAGGATGTGCAGGCTCATGCATTGATTGCGTTGTCTGTGAAGCGCACCATTGTTCCTCACATCCGTTCAGCAAAATTTGCAAAACAGGCTTGGGATATTCTAACACGTCTTTATGCAAGCCGCAATGAGGCTAAAATTGCTTTGCTGCGTAAAGAGCTGGAGTCGAAGATTATGCATGAGGAAGATGATTGGACACTTTCCTTGCTAGTGTCAAGGATATCAATGAGCAGCTTATTTCTGCAGGTGAAGTCATTTCAGACAGTTCCCTTGTGCAGACTGTTCTTGATGCCTTACCAGATTCCTACCAGACTTTTGCTAGTACTGGAGACTGATGACCCAAGGAAATCCTGAAGTTGTCAAGTTTGATGCATTATGCACATTGCTGTTGCAAGAGTCACTTTCTAGAAAAAACAAGACTAGGCAGCGTGCAGTTGAACAGGCTTTTATTGCTTCTCAAAGAAAGGGTGGTAACAGTAATGCAGCCACTTCTTATGGTCCTGCTGCGAGTGGCAAAAATTCTGTTCCTAATGCTTCTGCTGGTAGTACTTCGTCTGGCAATTCTGGTGATAAGGGAAAAAAGAAGATGCGTTGCCATTATTGTAAAGCCAATGATCACTTGATCAAGTCGTGTCCTAAGTTGAAGGCCAAAGAGGCTAAGAAGAAAGAGGGTGGTTCCACTGCAAATGCTGGTTCCACTACAAATGCAGCCATTGTTGACTCTTCTGTGAAAGGAGACTGTGTTGATGATGTTGATGTAGAATGGGCTTTTAGCGCAGAGTGCACTTACAATCCTGTTGTCCATTATGCATGCTTGTTAGTTGCTGCAAATTCACATGTGTGGTATTTCGAGAGTGGTGCTACAAAGCACATTACCTCACATCGTGAATTGTTTACCTCTCTCGAGTCTGTCCCTCATGGGAATTCAGTCACTTGTGCCAACAACGCCTCTTATCCAGTTCAGGGAGTTGGAAAGGTTGTGCTTACTGCTGCTAATGGCAGTTCCTTCACACTTGTTGATGCACTTTATGTACGTGGGATCAAGAAGAATCTCTTGTCTGGATCCGCACTTGCTAGACTTGGACTTGTAGTCAAATTTGTGGATGATAGATGTACAGTTCATGATCTCAGTTTCGGTGATGAAATTGTTGCATCTAGGCTTTTGTACCGTGGGTTGTATAAGTTCACTTTGTATGACAAGTGTGGACAAAATTTTGCAAATGCTGTTGCAGATTCAAGGGCTATTTCAAATGCAAAACTTTGGCATGCACGTTTTGGTCATCTGAATTTTGCCAGTTTGCTGCATTTGCATAAATCTGATATGGTTGCTTCTTTGCCCCCTCTTGAAGCACATGTCAAACATGTTTGTGAAGGTTGTATTTTGGGTAAGATGCAGTGTTCTAAATTTCCAAAGGATGCTTCAGTTCGGGCCACATGCAGGATGCAGCTTGTGCATAGTGATGTTTGTGGGCCCATGCAAACTCCGTCCTTGGGCAATTACCTGTACTTCGTGACTTTCATTTATGACTACTCCAGGCATGCATGGGTATTTCCGCTTAAAGCGAAGTCCGAAGTTTTTATGTGCTTCAAACAATTACTGGCTATGGCTGAAAATGTCTCGAAATGTACTATGGGCACCCTCCGTTCCAATCGAGGGGGGGAGTATATGTCTTATGAATTAAGTGCATTTCTGGCTAATCGTGGGATAAAACACCAATGTACAGTGCCTTATACACCTCAGCAAAATGGTGTTGCTGAGAGGAAAAACAGGTCACTGACGGAAATGGCACGATGTATGGTCAAAAGTCAAGCTTTACCGCATTCTTTTTGGCTTGAGGCCATCATGTGTGCCACTTATGTACTTAACAAGTGTCCTACGAAAGCTTTGCAGTCTATTACTCCGTATGAAGCATGGCATGATAGAAAGCCTTCTATTGAGCACATGCGTGTTTTTGGCTGTTTGGCATATGCTTTGGTGCCACAAGTGCAGCGCAGAAAATTGGATGATAAGGATGTCAAATGTATTTTTGTTGGTTATAGTGCTGAAAGCAAAGGTTACAGGTTGTATCATCCGCAAACAAAACGTATTTTGGTTTCTCGGGATGTAGTGTTTGTGGAAGATTCTGTTCAGCCCTTGCTGTCATGCACTAGAGACAGTAATGTAAGCTCATAGGACATTTATGACACTTTGTTGCCTCTTTTCAGTGGTGGAAATACCAATGCAAGTTCCAATGAGGCAAATGTACAACCTATGGGGGTTTCTGAAAATGTTTTAGATCAGCCTATTACTGATGCGGATGTACATGATGTACTTGATGAGGAAAGGGCTGAAAATGAGCAGGCTAGAGGTATGCCAAAATGGCTGGTGCACACTTTGCGTGACAGTAAATTGGATGCACCTTTGTCTAGTCGTACTCGTTCACGCTCTCGCCATGCATCTTATGCATCAGATTGTTATGCTTTGGCTGTGTCTAGTTTACATGATGTTGAGGAGCCTCTATCTTTTGATGAAGCATAGAATTCAGAAAATTGGATGGCTGCCATGCAATCAGAATATGATGCACTTATAGAGAATGACACATGGACTTTATGTGATTTGCCTCCTGGCAAAAAGGCCATTGGTACGAAGTGGGTTTACAAGTTGAAACGCAAACCGGATGGTGAGATCGATCGCCATAAGGCTCGACTTGTTGCAAAGGGTTATGCACAGCAAAAAGGCATAGATTATGAAGAGACTTTTGCTCCCACTTGTCTTATGACTACTGTGCATTTTCTATGTGCATTGGCAGCTCATTTGCGTTGGGATGTACATCAATCAGACATTGTTACTGCTTTCTTGAATGGTGACATATTTGAGGAAGTTTATGTAACGCAGCCTTGCGGTTTTGTCATAAAAGGACAAGAGGACAAAGTGTGCAAATGTAACAAGGCTTTGTATGGGTTGAAGCAATCTCCTCGTGCTTGGTATGAGAAAGCTGACACTCATTTGGTCAAACAAGGCTTTCGTAACAGTCCAACAGAAAGCACATTGTATGTAAAGCATGAGGGTGATGTATTTCTCATCGTGGTTCTTTATGTTGATGATTTGCTGATCACTGGACCAAATGAGAGACATATTGCTGAATTTAAGGCTGATTTGAATGCTACTTTCAAGATGAAAGATTTGGGGCTGTTGCATCATTATTTGGGTATACAGTTTAAGCAGTGTGATGGTGGTATTGCCTTGTGTCAGAAAAGTTACATAGAGACATTGCTATGTAAGTTTGGACTTGATGTCACTCTTTACCAAACTGTTGTTGGCTGCCTCATTTATGTATGCAACACAAGGCCAGATATTCAGTTTGCAGTCTCACAGGTCAGCAGATTTATGCATAGCCCAGGGTCTAAGCATTGGCAGGCTGTCAAGAGGATTTTCCACTTCCTTAGTGGCACTTTACATCTTTGCTTGTTTTATCCCAAGGGGGGATCATTGCCGCCAGACTTACATGCTTTTTCGGACTCAAATTGGGTTGGTTGTTTTGACACGCTAGTGTCCACAAGTGGTTTTTGTTTCATGCTTAGCAGTTCATGTATATCATGGTTGAGCAAGAAGCAACCTACTGTGGCCACTTCGAGTTGTGAGGCTGAGTACAGGGCAGTCTTCATAGCTACGGTTGAGTGTGTATGGCTCATACGCCTTATGGCTGATTTGGGTGTTGGACAGGACACTGACAACACTATCTACACTGACAGTCAGAACGCATTGGCAGTTGCGAGGAACCCAGTTTTTCATGCTCTCACAAAGCACATTGAGGTGCATTACCACTATGTCAGGGAGAGGCTCTCAGCGGGAGAGATCAGCTTGGCTTATGTGCCAACACAGGACAACCTTGCAGATCTTTTCACAAAGGCATTGTCTCGTGAGAAGCTTGAAGCTTTCCGCAAAGCTTTGGGCTTACTCCCCTTTGTGGACTGATCCTGTCCTCAGGGCATGGCACTTCCCTTTACTCATGTGCCAGCTCTCGTTCATTGCATCACTCCAGGGGGGATTTGTTACCATATACATGTGGTAGTGATGTGTGTGAACACACTAGGACCACTAGGGCATTTTTTCCCTCTTTAGGAGGTTTTTTCCCCCGTGCATTGTATATACGCCCATCACTCTAGGGCTATCTATTTTTTTCCATTGGACACTAAGTTATACACTCTCTATTGTGTGCCTTGATCTTCCTTCGTCTTCTCCAAGCTGTGTGTGTTGGAATTAGGGTTGCAGAGAACACACACAGCTTGGAGAAGACGAAGGAAGATCAAGGCACACAATAGAGAGTGTATAACTTAGTGTGCAATGGAAAAAAATAGATAGCCCTAGAGTGATGGACGTATATATTATGCACGGGGGGAAAAACCTCCTAAAGAGGGAAAAAATGCCCCACCGGTCCTAGTGTGTTCACACACATCACTACCACATGTATATGGTAACAGAAGAAGACCTGAGTATATTACTCAGAAAATGAGGGAGGCAGCTGCAAATGTGGTATCTCCTCAAGGTGCTAACACGAGATATCAGGGACCTGCACCTCAAAGAAGGTTCCAGAATCCCAATAATTGGGAATATCAAAATATAAATCGGAACAATATGCAACAGTCACCATGCAATTATTGTGAGGTTATGGACACAGGCAAGGACCTGATTGTGAACTTTGGTGTAGACATCAAAATGATAGGGGAATCCCTATTATCATGTACAACAATAACAATGATAACAATAATAATAAACCTCCAGAATAGAATCAAACACTTCCATCACAACAACAGCAAAGACCTTTAGGTAAGGCTAATTTAGTAATTTCGGACGAATGGACTGAAGAAGCATGGACTGAGGAAGAATGGATTGAGAAAAAGGCAGAGTTTCCCAAAGAGAAACAAAAAACTAATTAGCAGGTGCAAGAGAGCAACCTGACTCAGGAAACACCTAGACATTATAATTGTGACTGCACGGCTTGTATCCTAATTGAGGATGTTCCAAAATCCAGTGGATGTATTGATGCCATGGTGGTCACTAGGGCAAAGACCAAGGTTGGAAAATCCACCTTAGAAGAAGTGGACAACCCAGACAGTTTGAACTGGAAAGATCAAAAAGCAGTAAGGACAGGGGCACTCAAGGAAGTGCAAGACTTTCAGAGAGGGGGTGTACCACCTGAGGATTGGAATTTTGTTATAAGATCATTGGATGACCAAGGAAGAAGAACTTCAAACCACAGCTGTACCGCAAGAACAGGTTGGTGGTGATGAATTTTATGAAGCTTTGTTATCAACTCCATTAACCATCACAGTAAAGCAAATGTTGAGACTGGTACCTACATTTTCACAGCAACTGTTAAAGAGACTTACTAAGGAAGTAGCAGGAAAGAATCAGGAAAAAACAGGAATGTATACTGAGGAAACTATTTATGGGGAAGCTTGTGAAGTTCAACCTTTGGATGTTGATTACAAGGTACCAGTAGTTGGGGCTTCTATTGGAAAGGTTTTTTTCCATGGTGTACTCTTGGATGGGGGGTCAGGAGTTAATATCCTCCCAGAGTCAACCTGCAAATGTTTGAATCTCTTGAAGTGGGATCCACCTCCTTTTCACATGAAAATGGCAAACCATAGGCGAGTTCAACCTTTGGGAATTTTGAAGAATTTGCTGATCTCAGTTGGGGGACTGCAGTTTGTAGCCAACTTTGTAGTACTCAGGTTGGAAGAATCTGCTCGTTCTTATCTAATAATTTTGGGAAGACCATGGTTAAGAACATCAAGAGTAAAGTAGTTATGGGGAGCAGACTCCATTGTGATAAAAAGAGAAAAGAAGAAAGTTAGAATGCAAATGGATGCTAAAAAGGTAATACCACCAGGATTCAGGGCACTACATGCAGAAGGACTGAATATGGTAGTAGAAATTGGAGAGGATGTAGAAGAATATTAATGAGAATTAATTCATTAGTGGTACCTATTGTGGATGTGCAAAAGATAGCAACTAAGTATGTTTTGCAGCATCAGGAGAAGTGAAGTGACATAACCGATTTTTGAGATATTTAGCACATGTCTGTATACCACTAACAAAGCTTACAGAGAAAGATGCAATATTTGAATGGGGAGAAGAGCAAGGTAGAGCATTCAGGATTTTGAAGAAGATGTTTATTGTAGCCCCAATTTAAATTGTTCCTTATTGGAAGTTACCATTCCATATTTTTGTGGATGCATCACATGTGGCAGTGGGTGCAGCATTGATGCAAGAAACCAAAAGAGGTTGGTTTAAACCAATTCACTATGCAAGCAGGGTATTGACACCTGCAAAGAAGAATTATACAGTGATTGAGAGAGAATCCTTGGGAATGATCTATGCATTGCAAAAATTTAGACATTACTTTTTAGCCAATAGGGTAATATTCCATGTAGATCATTAGGCTCTTATCTATTTGGTGAACAAACCACATCTGTCCGGAAGGTTGGTCAGAATATGGATACTACTCTTCCAAGAATTTGAATATGTGGTAATACATACTCCTTGAAGAGAGACTATCTCACTAGATTGGAAATAGGTGAGATTGATTCTTCAAGAGTACCTGATCAATTTCCTAATGCAGAATTTTTTTTAGTTGAGGTGAATGACCAATCAGAGGATTGGTATGATGATATGTTTCAATTTTTGTGACTGAAGGAGTGTTACCTAAAACAATAACCAAAGATCACAAGAAGAGAATGGCATTGAGAATTCAACCATTCACAGTTATAGCAGGACTCTTTGATTAGGTGATAAGGAGATGTGTCCCTCATTTGAGCAGAAAGCAGTACTGGCAAAGACTCATGCAGGTAATGCAGGAGGACATTTTTCAGGAGAGGTAACTGCAAGGAAAGTATTCCAAGCAGGACTTTGGTGGCCAACAATAATTAAAGATGCTCAAGAGTTCTGTAAGAAGTATTTGTTGTGCCAAAGAGATGGCAGGCCACTGAATGTGGATAGAACGCCATTGCAACCTGTTTTGCTTTTGGAACCATTCCAAAAGTGGGGATTGGATTTTGTTGGTCCAATCAAACCACCTACAAGATTTACATCGAACAGGTATATATTGGTTGCAACTGACTACTGTACAAAGTGGGTAGAAGCAGTGGCTTTAAGGGATAATAAAGCAAAAAGTGTAGCCAAATTTTTGTACAGAAACATTATGACCAGGTTTTGATGTCCTATTGAGCTTGTTTTTTATCAGGGAGGATATTTTATCAACAAGGTGATCAGTAAACTGACTGAATTGCATATGATATTGCATACGAAGTCAATAGTGTACTATCCCCAAGCTAATGGACAAGCAGAAAGTACAAATAAGATTTTGGTCAGGATGATTAGGAAGCTGGTCAATCAAAACAGGACAGATTGGGATGAGAAATTGGACTAAGCACTATGGGCTTTCAGAACAGCATATAAAGTGACTACTGGCATGACACCATTTAAGCAGATGTATGGGTTAGAAGCAGTGGTGCCCATGGAATTTATAGTGCCAAGCCTCAGGGTTGCAGTTCAAGAAAAATTATCCCCTGAAGAGTCAGTCAGTTACAGGAAGGAGGCTTTACTAAGGTTGGAAGAGGACAGAATCCATAGCCAGTATGTTGCAGATATTATTGAACAAACAAGAGAAGCTTGGATTAGCAAAAAAATCAAGTTCAAATTTTTTCCTTAGGTGATTGGGTGTTGGTCTATAATAGCAAATTGGGATTAAGGCTAGGTAAACTCAAACTCAGGTATGTGGGGCCATTTCAAATAGTCGGGCCAGTGGGACCAAATACTTTCATAGTGTCTGATCAAGAAGGTAAAATAATTGAGAAACCCATTAATAGATTCCGACTCAAACCATTTTGTGGACAAATCGTCGGGAATCAAGGGGGACATCCTATTAATGATGAATTTGGGATAGTGACTAGTTATGCATGTGAAGGGGCAATGCATAATCACCACCCTGTGTACAACAAACCATTGTGTTTTATGACGGGGATGAGCATGTCGATAGTCCATAATTCATCTGCGAGTGATAGTCTAGATACAAGAGAAGAGGAAGAGGTTACACCTACACTAATGCATTCTACAAGGAGGACTTGTTATCAAGGTCCAATGGTGCCAAACCTGAATTTCGATGAGCCATAAATGGTTACTCCTACCCACATGGTACAAGTTGCAAGGGAGGAATTATTATTTTTTTACACTTTTCTCAACTTCATGTATGATTTAGAGCACACTGAAGCAAATAATGCATGGCTTAGTAGGATTGGCTTGCTTGATTTTTCAAGATTGCCTTGGGTAAGTTGGAGAAATAACCAAATGGCTACAGTATACCTGAAGCACCTGCAGACAAATGATGGACAGGTTTTCAAACAAGAATACTTGACTGAAGAGTTAGTTGCCAAGGTGTTTGACCTTTCTACTGCGGATGACAATGAAGTCAGTAAGGCAACTGAGAAGGATATGACCAAGGCCTTTGGTCAATCTCAGGGGGGGAAGGCATTATTATCAATTTTCAGGCATGAAGAATTCAGTCAAATTACAGCAGGTGAGGTGGTTTATAGAAAGAGTCTTTTTGTTAGTGAAATCAGAATACATCAATAGGGAAAAGTATGGCATTTTGTTGGCAGCTGAGAGTGGTAGACAAATGGGATGGGCCAATATTTTATTTGACAGAATCAAGTTTGAGATTTATACAAAGCAGAGAAGGAACAACAAGACTACTAAAGTTGGGCCTTATCTAGCTGTTATCTTTCAATATGTCAATAACAAAAGTATTCTACAGGGGAGACTGTCTCAAATTCCAGTACGGGTGACTGAAGATGCAAGATTTACAATGAGAAGGGAGAAGAGACAGAAATTGCAATTTGGTCATAGTTCGTTGCAAACGACTACAGATGTTCAAGATCTTTTATCTACGGATTATTCAAAATAGGAGTCTTTGGATGCAGTGAAGGATAAAATGGACAAAGAGTTTGGAGACTTGTTTATTGACACTGCAGTGCATTTGAATGACAAACCTGTTAAGTCTACAACTGCTAAAATAGGTTTTAAGATCAAAAAATCAAAGGACAAAATGGCAGGGGAGGAACCTGTAACAGTGTTTGGAGATCCAATTCTGGAGAGGCCTACAATTTCTACGGCTTAGTTTTCTACTGTGTCATTGGATGAAGTGCAAATTGCACTAAAGCCGGTTAAAGAATATGTTGAGCAGTAGTCTTTGGACCTTACATTCTTGAGCAGAGAGAATGATGGTCTGCATACAGAACTGAAATAGATTAAAGAGGGAAAGGGAAAAAAAGGCACAGACTGAAATAGAACTTTTGCATAAGAAGGTTTAGGAATTGACTAGGAGTCAGGAACTCATGCAGCAGGAGTTGGACTCTTATAAACAAGTGGTATTATTCAGGGAAAATACTTCAGTCAAAATTTCTCAATGGAAGGAGGAGTGGTTTCAGCTACTTCAATTACAGTTAATTGAAATCTCTATTGTCAATGCTACCTTGGAAAGTAGCAATAGGGTGTTGTTAAGCAAGGTTGCAGCTTGCAAGAAAGTTGAAAAAAAGATTAGAGACATGTCTGATGAAGAGCTAGATGTAGATGGTTGGTATGTTAGTTAAGGGGATATAGACAAAATGAAAAATGAAGTGATGGAATATAGGGGTGTGGGAGCAAATCAAGATCAAAATGTATGATGTTGTGAGTAAACCTTATCAAGATTTTGCAAAGGAGGAGACAAAGGAGGAAATTTTGATCTTGGAGAGACAGTATGCTGAGTTAAAGGAGCAGTATGCACAATTGAAGCAACAGGTACAAATGGATGTGCAAATGGATACTGCAACAGGTGATACACTTCAGACTACAGTTGAAGTTGAAGTTCAAGATACAATACAGAGAGCAGTTTCAATTGGAGTTATAGACACTGATGACACACGTGATTAGCAGCAATTTCAGGATGCATTTATAAAACTCACTAAAGTAATGTCAAAATATACACTTACTGAGGTTACATTGGTGGAAGCTGGAGATGATGTGGATGCACAGTCAGGAGAAATAGCTCAAACTGAAGATACAGGTGTTCAGGAGCAGTAACTTCAAGCAAGACTTCATTTTGGTTTTCAAGTTTTTTGTCAAGGGTTTTGTGGGTTCTCACAATGTTTTGATGGACCTTTGAACCTTAAGGGTGTATTTACACCAATGGTTGATGCTTTAAGTGGGTTAGTTTTAGGCGAGTAGTTGTATGTTTTTTTATGTTGTTTGGCAGTTGGGGGGAGCAGTTAATTTTTCTTTATGCAGTCGTACTATGCTTGGTACTATCTCGTAAGCGCTTATGTATTGACGAATATACAGTGATTATGCAGTAATACAGTACCTTCTTTTCTATATTCATGGTGTTCTTCAGTATTCTTGTATGCAGTAGTGTAGTGTAATATGAAGTTTTATTGTGTACTTTTACTGGATTACTGTTAGGGTGGTTAGCCCCTAACAAGGCAGTCAAGAGGATTTTTTGCTACTTGAGTGGAACTTTACATATTGGCTTGTTTTATCCCAAGGAGAGATCATTGCCGCTAGATTCTCATGCTTTTTTGGACTCAAATTGGGCTGGTTTTTTGACACACGAGTGTCCACGAGTGGTTTTTGTTTCATGATTGGCAGCTCATGCATATCATGGTTGAGCAAGAAGTAACCTAATGTGGCCACTTCCAGTTGTGAGGCTGAGTACAGGGCAGTCTTCACAGCTACGGTTCAATGTGTATGGTTCAGACGACTGATTTGGGTGTTGGACAGGACACTGCCATCACTATCTACACTGATAGTCAGAGCACATTGGCAGTTGTGAGGAGCCCAGTTTTTCATGCTCGCACAAAGCACATTGAGGTGTATTACCACTATGTCAGGGAGAGGCTCTCAGCATGAGAGATCAGCTTGGCTTATGTGCCAACACAGGACCACCTTGCAAATATTTTCACAAAGGCATTGTCTCGTGAGAAGTTCAAAGCTTTCCGCAAAGATTTGGGCTCACTCCCCTTTGTGGACTGATCAAGTCCTCAGGGCATGGCACTTCCCTTTACTCTATGTGCCATCTCTTATTCACCGCATCACTCCAGGCGGGATTTGTTACCATATACATGTGGTAGTGATGTGTGCGAACACGCTTAGGATCATCGGGGCATTTTTTCCCTGACTAGGAGGTTTTTTTCCTGGTGCATTGTATATACGCCCATCACTCGAGGACTAACTAATTTTTCCATTGCACACTAAGAAATACACTCTTTATTGTGTGTGCCTTGAGCTTCCTTCGTCTTCTCCAAGCTGTGTGTGTTTTCTTGCAACCCTAATTCCAACACTATGCGCAGTTCCTCCCAAGTTTTGTGCAGTTTCTGTGTAGATTCTATGCAATTTGTTGCAAAATCAGCTGCAATTCAATTCAAGCAATTACAGTTTGCTACTGCAGGTAGTTTTCAATTTTTGAAAGTATGCATTCTATGCAGTACATAGTTTTGTGCAGCCTTTTGAAGGTCATTTCAGTATGCGATTATTATTGTTCTCTATTGCTTTGATCTTTGCTTTATGGCAGCAAATAAGAAGAAGAAAAAGTGCGCTATTTGTCAAAAATATGGGCATTGTGCAAAGCGATGTCCTTACATGTGTAAGCCTTGTTAAAAAGAGGATGTTTGTGTCAAATATTGCATGCCAAAATTGTGCAAGGAGTTGTATTAAATTATGCAGAGTTTTCAGGATGCATCATGTCATCACGACATGTGTGATGCTCAAGAGAATCTAGATTTATTTTTTGGTTTTCTTGATGATGCACACAAGTGACATAATAGTCAAGTTCGTAAGAAGAGGAAGTCATGCTCAATCGTAAAGTGGATTTCAAGTTTGCAAGAAGCAGTTGAACGTCTTTCAGAGAAGTATGAAGATGCATTTGATGATTACCTTAGTGATGATGATGTCCAATTGTATTTCTATCAAACTATTAGTGGTTCTAACATAAAATAACTTCAAGTTGTCAATTTTCCATTACCAATAATTTTTAGGCATCTGCAGTTTCAAAGTCTGAATCTGATTTTCAACCTGATTTTGATGTTCTTGAATATGGGATCAAAGTTGTAGATACTCAGATTACTGAAGAGAAGAAAGAGATGGTGTTCAATGCAAGGGAGATGAAGTTCAAAAGATGATGAAGGAAGGAGGAGGAAGCCAGGAGCAGCTCATGAGCCAAAGGAGCCAAGAGGACTGCCAGCTATCCCCAAACCTCACATCAAAGAGACTCACCATTAGGTGAGTTACCCAAAAGAAGAATTGGTGATTGAGAAAAAGGGAATACAAGTGGAGGAGAGCCATAGAATATCCCATGAAAATCCATGTACCAATCTTGGACATCAATCTTGAAGAGGTTGAAATTCAGGGAGACATCAGATTACAATGCATTGAAGTGGGAGATATGAAGGCATATGAAGACATAAGGTGTGTTGATGAGATGAGGATGATGTGATGAATCAATTTTTAATGTATCTTAATGAGGAGTATCCCACAAGTGACAGTCCAAAAGGTATTTGTGTTGAAGGAGAAGTGTTTTATGGAGTCTTGAAGATTGGAAACAAATTTCCAAGAGTGGATATGATTTATGCAAGTTATAAAAAGAAGGATCTTGAATTTTAGGTCCCTAAATTGCAAGTTTTGATATCGAAGGTTCCTGATTTACTGAGTTCCACGGTGCGGGTCCCTAATCCTGCGAATGTTGATCTTCAAATAAGTTATGCACCTAAACTTGCTAAATCTCAACGTCTTATTGTTTCTCAAGCGAAGATGATCAACAATCTCTCATTATAGTTGGAGGATGAGAGGCATTCAAGTATGGTCACAACAATGAAGCAATTTCCAAAATCAATTAACTTCAAGAAGAGAAGGCATCATTGATGGTTGGTGAAGTTTTCTCAGGTTCAAGTTGAAGCCAATTTGTATATTTCTAACGGTTATGAAGTTCATGATGCTCTTAAGCAAGTTTTTTTGAACAAGGATTATCAAATTGAGGATTTGAATCTTCAACTTACTCAAATCAACAATATGGAGTCTTCTTCAAACCTTGATGTTATGGAAGGTGTTTTGAATGATGATGTTGTCATCAATTATCTTTATGATGTCAATGCTTTTGTGAATTCAGTCAAGGAGATTGGAGGTCCATATCTTTTCAATGAAGTATTAAAATCCTGATGTCAATGTTAGGAATGGTGCTTATGATGTTGAGGAGATGGTTATGACTGATGATTATTCAAGTCTTTTGCAAGTGCTTGATGATGATGAAGTGGGTTTTCTTGGAGATTGTTCTATCTTTCACTCTGATGTTGTGGATGAAGGAGATATGGATGATCTTATTATCTCTCAATGGTTCTATGTGTTCATGTTGAACACATAGATGATGGGTTTGCTAATTTTATCTATTTTCTATGTGGGAAGATGCGTTATATATTCAATTCATTCTTGACAGTAGCTTTGGATTCTCATACATGGGAATTTTTGAATCCTCTTTTACAACTAGATGAGCAGCCTGACTTGAGTCTGAATGATGCATTGGAATATATGCAAGACGAGAAGAAGTGGAAGGAAATTCAAGGAACACAAGTCAAAAGATTTTAGTTTCAGGGAGATATCACTGATTGGAGAGATTTACAGGTACAAAGTGGATTTCTCTTGGTGCTGTTTTTTATGTGTGAAGTTGAGTTCAACTTGTTATTTTCAAGCCTTGAATCAAATCAGTTTGGGTGTTTCTTGTATCAAGATTTTCAAGAAAATCGATTGTTTTGGCATACGGAGTCTAAATCAGGTCTCCCAATGTTTCATCTACATGCAGACATATTGGATATGTTCAAGAGGCAGTGTATAATGGTTGCAAATTTTGCATCCTACCTTGAATCTTTCTTCAATGTTTTTGAGAAGAAACCTGAACCTGCTAATGAATGTGCACTTGAATATAAAAATGGGCCTAAAGATCTGAAATCACTTGAAGAAGGGGAGAGTTTCCTGCTTTGTAGAAGGTATCTCAATTCAAGGAACATGGAAAAAATGAAATTAGAAATGATGGATTACATGAAGACAATGTGGGATCAAGATTAAAATAAGAATGTATGATGTGGTTAGCAAGTCATATCCGGATTTTGTAGAGGAAGAAGCAAAGGTGGAGAATTTGCTATTGCAATAGCAGTATGATAAACTAAAGCAGCAGTATGAGTAGGTGGAGAAGCAGTTGGATAAGCAACACACATGATCAACCTAACCAAATGGATGTTCAATATGATGCTGCAATGTTGGGTAAAGTTCAAAGTGAACTGCAGGTGCAGTCAGCTGAAGATGCAGTCACAATTGTTGCAGTTGCAGAAGCATGCCATACATGTGAACAACTGCAAGTTCAAGAACAACTATTAGACATTGTGAAGGATATGCTGAGTAAGAGGACTACTGAAGCAAGTGATGTGGATGCAAACATTGGGGAGTTTAACATGACAACTGATGATGAAGGTGCATATGCAAAGGAGCAGCAGACTAAAGCGGAGGATCATTGTGATTTTGATGCATTGTGATTTTGATGTTTCTAATCAAGGGATAGTAGGTCCTCACAATGTTTGTTAAACATTGCCCACCGGGTGTGCCATGTGTTAGTACCTGACATGTCAGTAGTTACCTTTTACGTACTTTTTGGTTATAACTAAGGTTGAAGCTTTTAACCTTAAGGTCATATTTACATAAGTGCCTAAGTAGTTGTATTTTCTCGGGTAGGCATATAGTGAGAGGGGCAATTGTTCATGGGATGTTGTGTAGTTTTTAGTTATTCATCAGTTGTATTGCCTTTTGTGCGTGTATCTTGGGGTTGATGAAGAATACACCGCTATCATTACTTTTTCTTCGTCTTGGATGGTGTTCTCTATGTGTTTTTACTTGACAGTCCAATTATTAATGAGTAGTTGCATGTTCTCTCTATTCCTCCACTGCATCTTTTCATTACTGAACACCTTTTAGGGTTGTGAGCCCCTAACAAACTTTCTTTTCCTTTCCTGCCTTTATGGATCTCGCCTCATAGGTAATTTGAGAGAATGGCTCCTTCACTAAGCATAAAGGTGATGAAAAGGTCGATGTAGTGAAAGGGCACAACTTGCATCTGAACAATTACAAGCTTGGAGTTAGTCATAAGGCCAGGAGCTGAAGCCTTAAAGAAGCACTAACAGAGCCAAGAGCGCACAAGTCAGTAGCCGTGAAGGATTAGAAGGCTTCAACCCCCTCTTATTAAAAGAATTGATGTGTCTGCTCACAAAGCAAAAGCTTTATGTTGAAAAGATTGTGCTCTCAAGTAATGGCATGGCTTGCACACCCACGTGCGGTACACTACTTTTCAAGGTGCAAGTGACAATGTTGATGCAGATCTTGTTGTCTGCATAGGCAAGAATCCAACTACACGAGACTTGGAATACTTGATCGTTGCCTTAGCCTCAATCAAGCTCTAAGAGGTGGCTCCCACTCGAGCTATAACCCCTTGCTCTCTTGTATGTGTGCTCAACTTATAGGGTATATCACAATAACAATGCAGGCTATGCTCATTTGCATGTTCTTGCCCATAGAGACACTCAAGATTGGTGACCTCTCAAACCATGTTGAGAGAAAATATAGCACGTGTATGCACGATGGCCAAGATTCTTATGCACTACATTACCTATCTCACGGACTAAGTACTTTTCTCTATAATTATATGATCGTTGCCTTAGCCTCAATCAAGCTCTAAGAGGTGGCTCCTGCTCGAGCTATAACCACTTGCTCTCTTGTATGTGTGCTCAACTTATAGGGTATATCACAATAACAATGCAGGCTATGCTCATTTGCATGTTCTTGCCCATAGAGACACTCAAGATTGGTGACCTCTCAAACCCTGTTGAGAGAAAATATAGCACGTGTATGCACGATGGCCAAGATTCTTATGCACTACATTACCTATCTCACTGACTGAGCACTTTTCTCTACAATTATATGGCTTCTTTGGTTGAGAAGCCTACCACATAAATTTAGATGGAAAGGTTTACATCAAGAGCGAGCCCAATCAAGAGCTAACCATGATTTGTAGAAAATGTTTTCAATTTAAGGATATTGTGAATGTGCACAATGATTAAATCCCTAGTAATGCCTATTGTGAATTGATGGATCATCCAATGCTAGGCAGTTGCACCATACATATTGATTTTTTTCGTGTAGGTTGACGATTACGATCATTCCTACTGTAAAGCGCATCATGACCCCCAAAGCGGCCAATGGAGCTTAAGACCTTAGGGTTAGATTCATTGAAGACCTCCAAAGGTTAGTGTTAAAAGTCCTTTGACCTTAGGTAAGCTAGGGATGTGCTTGAAGTGGGAACCCGGCCCAAGCTTGAGGTGCTTGTCGTGCTTGCTGATTATGGTGCTTGAGGTGCTTGTCGTGCTTGCTGACTAAGGTGCTTGAGGTGCTTAATGACTAAGGTGCTAAGGTGCTCCTTGACTAAGGTGCATGAGGGGGTAAGTTGTTCAAAGTCAATGCATGTCCCTACATAAGGGGGGGCAAGCCCTCATTCTAGGGGCTAGAGAGAGAACACACACACCCTCACACAAGGCAAGCTTGGTACCAAGAAGGCAAATAGGACACTTATCAAGATCCTCCTCATGTTTCCCTCATAGTGTGCCAATGGGGTCCAATGATAATTTAGTTGATTTAATTAATTGGTTTTGCATTTATCAAGTCCCTCTCTCAAAAGGGAAAGGGGGACACTTGTCCCAAGACTACCCTTGTTGCTTGATATGCACTAAGCATATGATTGACCAAGCTTGAGGAGGTCCAATCATATGCAAGATAGTGCTAGAAGAGGGGGTCAACCAAAGAAAGGATGGGGGTTGCTTGGGGGGTATACTCTCCCAAACACACGCACACACACTCTCATTGTGTGAAGTGCAAACTACAAGAGCTCCATCTTCTTCTCCAAGCTAGTAGAGAAGTTGAGAGACTACACCAACACTCTTGACTATGGAATGCAAATCCAACCAAGAGCCATGCTTCAATGCTTAAGCTTGCCATCTTCTCCATCTTCATTACTGTCATAGTAACTAATATCTTCTCCTAAATGACTTTTCTCATGTTAAACTGATCATTTAATATGGGGAAGTGCCAGGGAAGAAAAATCTAGAATATTGATCAAGCTGGCAGACTGACCACAATAGGGATCCAAAGGAGGGAAAATAGGGATCCAAAGGGGGGCCATCTGCAAAAGAGCAATGTGCAGCAATGCGCTTAAAAGACCCTAAGGTTCAGCCCATTAAGACTTCCAAAATGGTAAGGTTCCAAAATTCAAAGGTTGTGTCCAAAGGTCAATCACTAGGAAAATTGGATGCTTAGTATGTGTGCCAAAAAGTCTTCAAAGAGTCCTACTTAGGAGGGGGCGAGCCCTCGAAGTAGGGGATGAGAGAAACACACACACACACACACACACACACACACACACACACACACACACACACACACACACACACACACACACAAGCTTCCTTTACACAAGGGCAAAGAGGGACACATGTCAATTCCCTAGCCCAGATGCCCACAAGGTGTACTCAAATCCTATTGGATGGCCATGGAGGTGGACCAATGAGAATTAGGCTAGAGTAAATCTAGTTTAATTAATTTAAAACCACTTAATAAAAGAACCATTAGGAAGTAAGCTCTCTAAAAGAATATTGGACAGTCTCCCAAGGGGTCCAATGAGCATTCAAAAGCCCAATGGCTTGCTTGATTCCTATTGGCCACGAGACAAAGGGTTCCAATGAGAGATTAGTTGCATTAATTAATTACCTAAAGCTCTCACAAAAGGGAAAAGGGAGACACGTGTCAGAAGGCTATCACTTATGCTCTTGAAATTCCATTGGCTAAGCCTGGAGAGGTCTAATAGGGTGTGAGCATGAGCAAATAGCAAGAGGGGTTGACCAAGAGAGAGAGGGGGCTGATTTTCTCAAGGCATTATTGAATACGCACTCACACTAGTCCATGTGTGGAGTAAGAAGACTCTCTCTCTCTCTCTCCTTCTCAAGCTTTAATGGAAATCTTATCACCTACTCCAAGCTTGTGAGAAGGAGGCCTACACCAACAACTCTTGAATTTGTGATGCAAATCCAACTAAGAGCCAAGCTTCAATGCATGCTCATCTCCTCTACCATGATAATTACTAAGCTAAGCTATCTAATATGAGTGATTATGTGAGGAGATGTATATCTTTCTCGTAGGACTACTCCTTATTCCTCTCAATCTACTCTCATACCCCGCTAGCTCTCACCATCTTCGAAGGTGTGTGAGGTCTTGGGTCTGAGACCGTGAGGGAATTGATGTTGTGTTTAATAAGTGTTTTGCTTAGTGCCTGAAGTTTCCATCTTCATTGCACTAGCTAGTAATGAAGGAACACAAATAATTGTATTGTAAAATGTCTCTCCCAACCATAATACAAAGCCTTTTGGAGGGGGGACCGGCTCCATGTAAATCCGGTCCTCAATTGTTGTCAATAGCTTAATATCTCTCTCTTTTGAAGTAATGTTCATGCTATTTAACTAGGTGTTATACTTTTTGTTGCTCTCTCCACCCAAGCACTCTTGTTATTCTCATTAGGAATCTATTTCAATGAAATGCTCACTATGTTCATGCTATTTTCCGCTACACACAAGTTACTAGGCCATTAAATGTTACATTGGTATCAGAGCACAAGGTTTCTCTCTTGCTCAAGAAGGGATGTCCTCAAGATAGCTAGAAATGGTTGGTATTGTTAATTGCATTTGAGTAAGTAGAATAGGGATTTTTCAGCCTTGCAGTGGGCCTACCTTCGTGCAGATAACGGGGCATCACCGTCGAAGCTATGGTCTTAATAGTGGAGTCCTACTGGGCGTGCCTACGGCTTAACCACTATTGAGCTATTAAAAGCTTGACAGGAGCCGGTGTTGTTTTGGTGATGAACGACCCTCTCTTCTATTCCTTGCAATTAATGGTATTCAAGCCATGGGTACAGTAGCTTAAGTGCTTTTTCTAAAGGGGTAAAGAGGAGTAGCAACTAGGTCTTGAAGTGCCAAAGTACACCTAAAAATTTTACACCTAAAAGTTGTTAGAATGGTTGGCAATAGTAAAGGGAGTGAAATTAATGTTGATAACTTTGATTTTGCTAATGAGCAGGCTACTAATGATGCCCCTATGCTTGTTAACTATCTTGTTTCTAGGCTTCAACAAGCCATGAGCAATCCATCCCTCCAAAGTGAAGTGCAATGGCAACTTCGTGCTCATGGGATTCTCCAAGCTCCCCACCATGACGAGAGACCACCTAGGAAGCCTCCTTGTGAGACTTCCAAAAGAGGCTCTCTCTCCGATTCGGGAAGAAGAAGAGGATCCATACGAAGGGCTCAAAAATTTTCTTCTTGATGATGCATCTCCTTCCCAAAGGAGAATTCAAGAGCCCCCACCGAAGGAACAAGAAAGAAGTGAGTCTCCTGTCACCTCAGCGGAGATGGCTCCACAAAGACGGTGGGCTAAACGCTCTCCATCACCTCCAAAACAGAGAAGACCATCGCACACTTCTCCACACCATAATTCAAAGAGGGATGACAAAAGGCAAGAGAAGAAAAAGGCGAGAAAGAGGACACCCTCTTCTTCATCCTCTTCCTCTTATGAAAGTGATGGTGCAGACAAAGAAGATCAAGGCTAGAAAAAGGTGAGAAAGAGGTCACCCTCTTCTCCATCTTCCTCAAATTCTTCATCTTCTGAAGAAAGTGATGGTGCAACTTTTGAACCATAAAAAATAAGAGGCCATAGGAAATACTATGCCGCGGGGAAGAGATCCTCCAAGCTCAAGAAGTTCAAAGAGGGAGGAAAGAACATCTCTTTCCTTACCTACGATGGCACATTTGGTGCTACGAACAAAGTCTTGGCCTTCATCCAACAATTTGATGCGGCGTTCGGAGATGAGGGCTTCATGAATTCCTCTAAGCTACACCATGTAGCTATGCATTTTCAAAAGCCCGCCATGCAATGGTGGTCTAGCCTAGGGGCAAACGGTGAAGCTCCACAAACATGGAAAGCTTTAAGAGCTTCCATCATGAAGCAGTTTTTGGCTACCGATGCCAAAGACAAAGTACTCACCGAATGGCGAAGCCTGAATCTCTCTCCCTACGAATCCATTCACAAATATGTAGACAGGTTTTGGGACCTACATCTCAAAGCCACTGTCTTCACAAAGATGGATTTTGGAGACCAAAAGCAACAATTTTGTGTGGGTTTAACTGAAGAAATGGCGGAGTATGTCAACTCCCAAAGGCCACACACCATATCGGCGGTTATACACCATACTATGGTGGCTTCTCGAATCAATTTCCAAACAGGGGCTAAAAGAAATTCTAAGCTCACGGAAAACAAGGGTTCCAATGAGCCTAAGGGGAAGGACAATGACCAAAAGTCTCGTAAGGGCAATTCTAACAAAGCTAATGAGAAGGGAGTTTACAAGGGCAAAAACAAACTCTCTCCTGAAGAGCTTGAGCGTTATTGCAAGGATAACCGTTGTTCCAAGTGCGGCGAGCAAGGGCATGCGTACCACGCTTGTCCCCAAAAGGACACCCGCTATGAGCCTCCTAGAGCTACCTTGGTCGAAATCCAAGAGGAGGAAACTCACCCGAAAGGATCTCCTCTATGCCATGCTTGGGGAAAGGTAAGAGAACAGGATGCTTTTATTCTCTTTGACCCTGGTTCTACTCACAATTTCATATCCATAGAGTTGGCCACCAAGCTAGGCATACAAGCTTACGAGATGGGAGATGTCCTACCCGCAGATGGTGCTTTCAAGGGGCAAGAAGCTTCAGTCACTCCCTTAATTAGAAAATTGAGGCTCCATGTCCAAAGCTATGTGGACAAAGAGGACTTCTTTATCTCTCCTCTCAAGCATGAGGATGTAATCCTAGGGGCACCATGGTTTGATCGCATGGCTGCCAATGTTAAATTCCTTGAAAGAAGAATCTATTTTAGGTTCAGGGAAAAAGATATGTACATAGATGCTAAGCAAATGGGTGACACCATACCCATTGTACATACACAAGCTTTTAATAAGTCAATAAAGAGCTCTATTTCCGTGTACATGATTTTTGTTAAAGATTCTCAAAATGAACCTAATGCTTTAGCAAAAGAAAATATAAATGATCACAAGGAATTCAAGTTATCCAATTTTCTCAAGGGGTTTCAAGATGTCTTTATTGACGACATCCCTTGTGAGCTAGCTCCTAAACGAGGCAATGATGACCATGCAATTGAACTTCTTCCAAGAAGTTCACTGCCTGATAAACCTCCTTATAGAGTTTCTCGAGCTCAAAAGAGGAGTGCAAAAGAAAGACAAAACATATCGTATGTGTGTCGATTATAGAGCACTAAATAGGATCACTATCAAGAATAGGTTCCCGTTCCATGGGTAGAAGACCTATTTGATAAGCTACAAGGGTCCACCTACTTTAGTAGGATTGACCTAAAAAGTGGCTATCATCAAATAAGGATAGTTGATCAAGACATTATAAAGACCGCATTTCGCACTACGTTTGGTCTTTACAAATATATTAACATGCCTTTTGGCTTGACCAATGCACCAGCCACATTCAACCGCTTGATGGAGAAGCTATTCATGCCTCATCGAACCTTGTACTAGAGTGTTCTTTGATGATATCATCATCTACTCTAATTCATTAGAAGACCACAAGCAACACCTCCATGTAATATTTCAAGTTCTAAGAGAGAATAAACTTTATGAAAAGTGAATTTTTCTTACAAGAGATTCAATATTTAGGTCACATTATCTCTCAAGATGGCATCAAATGGATCCATCAAAATTAGAGTAATAAAGGATGGCCTAAACCAAGGAATCTTCATGAACTAAGAAGCTTTATAGGTATGTGTGCATACTATAGACGCTTCATAGAAAAGTTCTCACAAATTGCAGGACCATTACATGACCTAAAAAATAAAAACGTAAGCTATACATGGTCTGATAAGGAGAACAATGCTTTCAAAAAGCTTAAAGAAAAGCTTAAAGAAATGCTTGTGGTGATTGCCTTGGTGTTGTTTTGCTCCAAGAAGGGCACGCCATAGCCTATGAAAGTTGAAGGCTCGACTTTGTTGAGCAAGCTCTAGGCATATATGAAAAGAAACTCCTCGCTGTTCTACATGCCTTAGACTCATGGAAGCACTATTTATTGGGGACTCCTTTCATTCTGCAAACGGATCCCCCAAAGCCTTAAGTACTTTCATGAACGTAGACAAGGCTCTCCGACAAACAAATGAGGTGGGTTAATTTCCTTTCGCAATTCCATTTTCATATTGCTCACATTGCTGGCAAGCATAATCAAGTAGCTGATGCACTGTCAAGACGGTCGAGAGTGAATGCGGTTTCTATAGCAACTCACTATGATCTATCTTCTATGATAGATGAGTATGCTATTGATCCCGATTTTAGAGATGTGATTTCAGCCCTTGCATTAGGTAAGAAAGAGGAACCATTTACTTCACAAGATGGTTATCTTCTCTATGGTAATAGACTATGCGCTACTAGCTAGAGGGATTCAGTCTACCTTAAAAGGGATTGAAACATATTTCTATTCGCCTACCATGAAAGCAAACATACAAGAGTATGTTTCTAAATGTGTGGTATGCCAAAAGACGAAGTTTGATAGAGGGAAGCAACCTGGATTGCTTCAACCTTTGCCAATCCCTAATTCACCATGGGAGAGCATATCCATGAATTTAATCTTTAGATTGCCTAAGTCTATCCATGGAATACGGGAATATGGATGATAGTAGACAGGTTCAGTAAACAAGCTCATTTTATACCTGTCAAAAAGACTATCAAAGCCCATCAAATGGCAACCCTCTTCATTTCACAAATCTTCAAGTACCATGGCTTGCCAATGTCCATAGTGTCGGATAGAGATCCTAGAATGACCAGTAATTTCTAGAAGGGTCTCTTTTAGAATTTAGGAACAAGGCTAAATTTCTCTTCGGCATATCACCCCCACGGCAAACGTGATGGCCAAGTAGAAATAACCTACTACATTTCTCGATCTACTAAAGCCTATGCCAATGAAGAGATCAAATGATCCCAATGGGAGAAGTAACTTACCCTTAGTGGTACATAACAAAACATGACATACTTCCATGGGGAAAGCACCTTTTGAGGTAATCAAGGGAAGATCACAAAGTTCCCTGCTACTTAATGACATGGGAAGATCTTCGTTGTGTAGATGAGTATCGCGAGACCTACAGAGAATCTTTCAAAAAGATTAGGATGCTATCTCTATCTCACAGCAAAGGCAAAAGGCTGCTGCTGCAAAAGAGCCCAAGCCTTTAAAGAAACTGATTGGGTCTTACTCAAATTTCCCAAGGCTCAATTAAGGCACACAGGAAAGAATCCTACGAGACACCACCAAGTAGCAAAAAGGTACTATGGTCCCTTCCCATCCAGTTTTTAGGACAATCAATGAGATGGCCTATCAACTCAAGTTGCCCCCCCATTGCATACACAACGTTTCATGTGCCTACTAAAGCCTTACAAAGGAGAAGCCCCTCAAGGACAACTACCAACTATTGAAATCCCCAAAAATCGAGGACCAAGAAGAGGTTTGCAGCCCGAGACCAAGTTTCCGACATGAAGACATGTACTAAGAGGCGTAAGACTAATACGATATCTATTAAGTTTATTAATCCTTTGAAGATGCTAGATTGAGCAAGGCAATACAATTAAAGGATAAACCAAACCTTGTCAATGCTTAATAAAGCAATCCCTAGAAAAAGTACAAATGTTTAAAAAACAAACAATTTTTTTGTTTATACGACTCTTTTCTTTATTGTGCACAAAAATGAAGTAGTATGCATGCTTAGATCAAGTTTGCGGAGACGACTCTCCCACACCACCAAGATTTTGTCACTCTACTATGGAAGATTGATAGGACTAATGTGCAAACATGCTTGCGCAGCTTAGGCTCTCAAGCGCCAAATGGACTAGTCCCATTCTGGAACGATGTCGTAGGGTAACATAGGGATCCTCTACCCTCTATAAAAAGGACTAATGAAATGTCATAATAACTAATATCTAACTCCTAAATGATTTTCTTATGTAAAACTTAATATAAGGAATTTAATATGGGAAAAGCTAGGGGAGAAAAAGCTAATATTGGTTAAGCTAGCACCGGCACAGTAGGGCCAAAGGGGGGCCATCTGCAAAAATCAATGTGCAAAAATAAAACCTAATTCAGCCCAATAAAAACTTCCAAAAGGTTCCAAAATTCTAAGAGTTCCAAACCAAAATTCCAAAATTCAAAAGAGGATGCTTAGTGTGTGTGCCAAAAAGTCTTCAAAGAGTCCTACTTAGGAGGGGGCGAGCCCTGGAAGAAGAGATGAAAAACACGGAAAAACACACACACACACACACACACACACACACACACACACACACACACAAACACACCACACTCCACACACACTCAAGGGGAAACACTCCTGGAACAGGGACACATACCAATTCCCACCCCCATCACCAGTGTGTATATCAAATGGTATGGAACCTGTGAAATTAGGCCAATGACCAATGATTAGGTAGAAGTAAATCTAGTTTAATTAATTAAAAACACTAATAAACATAAAAAACATAGGAATTAATCTCTATAGAAGACTATTGGACAGTCTCCCAAGGGGTCCAATAAGCATTCAGCAGCCCAATGGCTTGCCTGATTCCTATTGGCCGGGAGACAAAGGGGTCCAATGAGAGTTTAGTTGCATTAATTAATTACCTAAAGCTCTCACAAAAGGGGAACACATGTCAGAAGGCTATCACTTATGCTCTTGAAATTCCATTGGCTAAGCCTGGAGAGGTCCAGTAGGGTGTGAGCAAAATAGCAAGAGGGGTCGACCGAGAGAGAGAGGGGTCTGATTTTCTCAAGGAATTATTGCATACGCATTCACACTAGTCCATGTGTGGAGTAAGAAGACACTCTCTCTCTCCTTCTCAAGCTTTAATGGAAAGCTTATCACCTACTCTAAGCTTGTTAGAAGGAAGGCCTACACCAACAACTCTTGGCTTTGTGATGCAAATCTAACCAAGAGCCAAACTTCGATGCATGCTCAACTCCTCTACCATGCTAATTACTAATCTAAGTTGTGCTAATATGAGTGATTATGTGAGGAGATGTATATCTTTGTTGTAGGACGACTACTCCTTCCTCTCAATCTACTCTCATACCCCGCTAGCTCTCACCATCTTCAAAATTGTGTGAGGTTTTGGGTCTGAGACCGTGAGGGAATTGATGTTGTGTTTAATAAGTGTTTTTCTTAGTGCCTGAAGTTTCCATCTTCATTGCACTAGCTAGTATTGAAGGAACACAAATAATTGTATTGTAAAATGTCTCTCTTGATGGGAGAAACCATAATACAAAGCCTTTTGGAGGGGGGACCGGCTCCATGTAAATCCGGTCCTCAACTGTTGTCAATAGCTTAATTTCTCTCTCTTTTGAAGTATTGTTCATGCTATCTAACTAGGTGTTATGCTTTTTGTTGCTCTCTCCACCCAAGCACTCTTGTTATTCTCATTAGGAATCTATTCTAATGAAATGCTCACTATGTTCATGCTATTTTCCGCTACACACAAGTTACTAGGCCATTAAATGTTACAATTACTATGCTATTATGTATGCTAGCAAGAAGAGTGATGATAAGTAAGGAACTATTTCTTTCTCCTATGAATGTTTCTTCTTCCTCTTCCCCACCCTCATTCCCCGCTAGCTCTCTCCACTTTTGAAGGTGCTTGAGGCCTGGGGACTGAGGATGGGGATAGTTAATGCTTTTTACAAAGTCTATGTTATGCTCGTGATGCATGCAGCTTTCCATCTTGATTGCATCACCTAGGTCACAAGGAACACAAAGATTGTATTGTACCAAGTCTCTCTAGATGGGAGAACCTATAATACAAAAGCCTATTGGAGGGGGGACCGGCTCCTCAATTGTTGTCAAGTTCTCTTAACTCTCTCTCTTGCAAAAGTATTGTTCATGCGCAGTTAATTAGGTACTATGATTATGTTGCTACCATCAATTAAGTTCACCCTCTATGTTCTCAAAGTAGTCTCACAAAAATGCTCTCTTTAATCTCCTAATTCCGATATTCTCAAAGTTCATAGGCCATTTCCATTACACAACTTATAGGGTATATCACAACAACAATGCAGGCTATGCTCATTTTCATGTTCTTGCACATAGAAGACAGTCAAGATTGGTGACTTCTCAAACTCTATCGAGAGCAAATGTAGCTCATGTATGCATGATGGCCAAGATTCTTATGCACTACATTACCTATCCCACCGACTGAGCACTTGTCTCTACAATTATATGGCTTCTTTGGTTGAACAGCCTACCACATAAATTTGGATGGAAAGGTTTACATCAAGAGCGAGCCCAACCAAGAGCTAACCATGATTTGTAGAAAATGTTTTCGATTTAAGGATAGTGTGAATCGTGAGTTGATGGATCATCCAATGCTAGGCAATTGCACCATGCATATTGAGTTTTTTGTGTATGTTGACGATTACAATCATTCCTACCGTAAAGAGCGTCATGACCCCCAAAGCGGTCACTTTTCAAAATGTGTACAAGGTCTAAGAGCGCTTGCCCATACAGCTGCAAATGGCCTTCCCATACGACTGCGAAAACATGTTGAAATGTTGCTCTGAAAAATTTTCACTTCAGCGTGGAGGGTGGTCAAACCATCCTCTACATTGAAGAACCGCATCCTAAACCGGCTACCGATACTTGCAACTTACTTTTAACCGAATAGGGAGTATGCAGTCACTGGCACAAGGCATATGTCGCATGCACATTGAGAACTATGGGATCGTGTTGCCTCCATGAAAGGGTCTACTGCACTTAGAGGCCCTCTTTGCAAGCCGCATTTTGAGCAATTTTATGGGTAGGCACTCTTATCCTCCTACGTCACTTCCAACAAATTTTGACTTGAGGGACAGTGGATCTTTTCACATCTATAGGCACAAGCAAAAAGTGAGTAACGAGAATTGGTATTGATTTATATTTTTGGTAATATAGTGATTTTTATTGCTCATGTTTGCAAGGAGAGGGACACAACAGACATAGGATCTTTTTGCATCTATACTCACAAGCATCTACAGTGCCTGAGAAATTCTCTCTCTCTCTCTCTCTCTCTCTCTCTCTCTCTCTCTCTCTATCTATATATATATATATATATATATATATCCACAGTAAGCACTTAGCTGCACTTTGCCCCGTCTCGGGCTGCCGGGCAGTCCTGCGTGTGAAACTCTCCTAGACCTGTATAAAATATCCTTCGGAACTTCGGATGCTTCTGGAGACTTTGGGGTGGTAAAAGGCTCCAGGTTTTTCTAGAACCCTCTATGCCAGCCCGGCGACGGGCTGCTCCCATTCAGGCAATGGCGCAGGCCAGGTGGGCACTGGCTATTGGTTGATGGGCCTTCCAGAAGGTCCGAACAAGGGAAAATATCTAAACCGATCTGACGGCTTATATCAGGCTGTGGGCGGCTTGACTACATCATAGCCGTCCATCTGAGAAACCACCAATCATGGGACCCACTTTTGTCAGCTGCTGCGGAAAGCTGAAGCACGTGTTCGTTTATAGCTCTGTTACGCTCTCTGCTAATTAGGGTTAGCGCTGCGAATTTACGTGTGCCCACGGCCCATCCCCTCCTTCTTCTACCCCGTCTGTTGTTTCGGGGGCAAATTGCAGCACACATAGGGCCATATCGCTTCTCTACTGTGTGCAATCTTGTTCATACCGGGTCGCCCACGCTCGCCGTTCTGTGTGCAATTGTGCTGGGTGTTTTTCCCGCCCTCCAGAGAATTGCCCCTTCTCTTCCCCGATTTCCCGAGCGCAATCGCATTGCCCCTCATTTTGAGACAAAGATTTCTGCGATCGTTGGTGTAGTACAGAGTCACATTGCGTGTGCGCACAATTTTGTGATCGCAGCTGTACGCCCAAGTGGGCTCTTGAGTCTTCCTGCAAGTGGGCTCTTGGTTCACGCGGGCGATGCGCTCTTCCTTTTGAGTCCATTCCTTTCTACGCACTTTGATAGCAGACGAGTAGATGGAGCCGTTCAATTTTCAATCTGTCAATCGGTATTATGCGATTTTGGGGCTAAATAGTGACGCTTCTCCGGATGCAATTCGAGCAGCGTATAAGAAGCTTGCCATGGTATGATTCATGTGAATAATCACTTGTGTATGTTTGATCCCACTGTTGATGCACAATGTAGACCAAATCTTTCTGCAAAATAATCTTAAAGTAAGTGACTCATATCCATAATCAGGTTTTCAGAGACCAATTTACAGTGGGTGTCTGTGTGGTGGTATTTGAATACATGTCTAACGCAAGTTTGTCTGTAGGTTTGTAACACGCACATGCATTGACGCATCTCTGCACCTCTGTATGTGACTTTGTGTGCCTGTTAGTAAGCACTTTCAATGAGAGGCTACCTGTATTGTACTTAAGTTCTAAGCAGAATACCTCCAGGTGGGAAATCGTAGCCTGGCACTGATTTTTGAAATTCTTTGAAGCAACTAGGCCACCCGTGTTCCTGGTTGCCAGTTGGAAGACCATCAGTTCCAATATTTTGATGTGGAACTTCTGCTTATTATTGAATGTCTTTGTTATGGAAGTAGTCAGTTGACGTAAGGATTGGAACTAGATTTAAGTTTCTGATCTGGCAAAAAATTGTAAATTGGACCTTTGACAAATAACTACAGTATATTGTGGTGGTGCACTAGGGTTTATGTGCTCAGTTTACATTATGGTATGCAGAAATGGCACCCTGATAAATGCAATGCGAAAGATCGAGCTAAAGGAAACCTTAAGTTTCAAGAAATTCAGGAAGCATACACAGGTATATTTAGTTAAAACTTGTACAGAACATAAAGTTGTAAGCTCTCTGTAGTTTGAATTTGATGTAATTGAGTAGTTGCAGTTTTTGCTTTCTTGGCAGTACTTTCTGATGAGAGAAAGAAGATGTTGTATGACAGTGGACTGTATTACCCGGATGATGATGAAGAAGACATCGAGGTATTGTAATAGCTGTGGTTAAGACCGTTTGAATTGATTTGGCAGTTGTTGAGGAGTAAGCATGCCTGCAAGAAATTGAGCTCTGTTTCCTTGTCAGGGATTGAGCAGCTTCCTTAATGAGATGACGGGCATGATGGCCAATGTCCAGGTGAGCCTAATGTTTGATGGAAGCTTTATCTTCTTTTTGACGGGACATCTATTTTTGTTTTGATGGGACACATAAGCTTACTGTCATGAAAATATGTCAACTCATTTAAAAGGGTACAATGCTAAACAGGTGCTCTCCTAATCGCCTCCCTCTTTTCTCTGCACATGTATCTCAATTTTTCATGACATCATAGGCTATGCAGATTTCGACGAAGGTGGCAGCAGTTCCAATAGTTCATTTGGGTATTGGGGCTTCTCTCTTTTTGCTGAGCCAAGTGTCAAATGCCCCAATACCCACTGTGAAATCCCAAAACGCAACACTCACCACACTACAAATTATCATCAGGAGATCACACGCAAGGTTTAAGTACGTGAAAGAACATCATGATTAAAAGTGGCATGCACACTGACAGTTAAGAAAGTAAAGAGGTTAATGTGCAAATGGAAGCCAAATAGATTACTCTTTTCATTAAAAGTAATCTCGTAACCACAAAAAGCTTGGAGGTCGAGGATACCTTGACGTCAAGGGTTATTAGAGCAGAGATTGAGGCTTCTGTTTCTTGGTCCCCATGGCTATAAGAGAGTGGGCGTCTGTAGTTTTTGCCATCTTCATCTCCCACTTCCATTTTCTGATGTTGTGTGTCTTGTTACATTATGGGATTACCTCTGTTGTGACCATATACATGCTCTGGGGTTTAATCCTTGTATTGGGTGTTTCTGATGCTTGGTTTTACTAAAGGTAATTTTCAGCGGAAGTCGTGGTCTACAAACTGGCCATGTATTGATGTGGTGGTTTCAATTTGCAGGATTCAGAGAAAATGAACAGTCTTGAGGATTTGCAGCAGTTGTTTGTTAGCATGTTTAGTGCTGATTTGGCTGCTTTCAGTGACCCGCGCCCCCCCCCTCCGCATCCTCAGTGAACTTTGAGAAGAAGCGTGGCTGGGAAGTGATGATTATGGCACATCTTACTTTGGGTCATGCGTGATGGATGAAAGCTTTCTTTCACCCCAAAACCATTATTTTTTTGACCAGGCTTTCCATTTTGATAATAATCTTGATGTGAGTACATGTAAGAAAACAAAGTGTGCCCCCAATGGGCTGAATTCAACTGCTTGCGACAACGGCCTGAAAAACAAAGGCAGCAAAGGGATGGCTGCTTTGCACTCCAGCGCATGTGCTGATGGCTTGCACATGAACATGCACGAGAACAGGTACGACGGTGCAGCTGACATGCAATGCCATGGAGATTTTGCATGCCCTCACGATTTCGGTCACTGATTGTTTTGAAGCTTATTTTGAGTCAATTGTCACATTGGCAAACAAGCGGCTCATTGTAATCTTCACTCTTTCATTTTTCCCAGTTGTATATACGACTAATTGGCCTGATTTGTGAAATGTAGTTTTGCAAGATTGCACACAGTAGATGTTTGACAATGTTACAAACATTAGCAAGAAATCCTTACAGCCACATTTAGACAATGGACAATTTTTGGCAAAATCATTTGAATAGGATTTTTGGTAATAGTGATTGAATGTTGTTAGATTCTCTGTGGTTTGTCATTGGGTCTTTGACAATATGATGTGCAACGATGTATTGGTTTGTGGTATGTCTTGTCTGAAAATTTCTACATAATCTTGCTTGTGAAGATTTTTTTCTCCACCTCTTCGCAGAGGGCAGTATGAGTTGAACCTTCTGATGGAACAGATTGGAAACAGACGTGAATCTGTGCCCAATGAAAAGAAGTATTCTATTTTTTTTGAGGGTGGTAATTAATTCTCATGAAAATGTATTTGTAACCAGTCGTAATAATGTTGTATAACTCTGGTCCTTGGAATGAGGAAAATCCTCCAAGGTCTTCAGGTTTAGTATAACACTACTTCAGCACTAGGAGAATCATTTACTAAAAGCTTTAACTGCCAAGCAAGAGGGAGAAATGTGAACCTTAGGCAAATGGCCATAAGACGAAAATTCAGGATTTATTTTAATTTACTTAGGAAATTCTTGAAGAGGTGGAAGTGTGGAAATAATGTTGCAAAAGACTGTTTTTGGCATGTCAAGGCAACCTTAGGCTAATTTGTGATCACTGCTCAGGTAAATTTGTGTCATGGACTCTTAGCAGCTCTAAACATGTTGCCATTGTAAGGTGCCTTCCTCATGTAAGCTCTCAACCTTGTGGCATGCACTCTCACAACTTTTTCATTTATAAATGAAAGGGGATTACGCCCACGGAAGCAACGTTGTTTTTTTTCTTTGCATTTATGTTTGAGCTAGCAGACGGCAAACAAATGTATGCCCCATGTCAGTACAATGAGTTCTGAAGCTCTATGCGCATATCCCAATCTGTAGCCAAAAATATTGGTTGAAAATGGATCAAGGTGAACAATCATGTCGGCTTTCAATTGTAGGTAGTCTTATGTATGCTATGGGAGCTACAAGGCCAGACATTACATTTGTAGTGGGGCTCGTTAGTTGGCGACCCGCTTACAAACTAAGAAACAAAGAAGACTTCAAGGCTTCACATGCAAAGGTGTGAAGCAAAGGTAGGACCATAAAGAGAATATGATTAGATCTTTAAATGTATGCTAACTTCCTTTTGCTCCAAGCCTTTTTCTAGAAAGCCGAAAAAATGCCCCTTGAGTGAAAAATGCAACTTTGTCTTATAAAACGGCAAGCTATGTCTCTAATGTGACGCTTATTTTCTAATCCATTCGTAAAACAAAGCATCAAAATTTCTTAAATTCTTGAACCGGGGATTATGCAAGCAAGTTGCACAATGAATTCCCCTCTTTGCTATGAGGAAAATGTAGAAAAAGGCTTAAATCTTAAACAAGGCTTTATCCAAAGAAGTTGCACATTTTACTCCCTTCTTTTCTACGAGGAAAATGCCTTGCCTAAATTTCAAAGATCAATCTTATACCTTTGCCATGTATCTAGTTTCAAAACACAATACTAAATTGCATTTCACTCGGAAGATTATAGTAGACATAACATAAAGGACTCAATTCTTGTGCTATTGATACTATAGTTGGACATAACCAGTATGGTCTATCAAGAGTGGTACTAAAGTTGGACGTAAACAATACTAGCTATCAAGAGTGCTGGCCCGTATCTTCCACTACACTCACTAGTGGTTTCACATTGACAATTGTACATAGCCACCACTTACATTGTAACTCCTACTTATGTTTATAAACCTAGTTTATCAATGGATGTCCCAACCAAGCTATTATAGCGATTTGTTTGTGGCACTCCCTTTGGCAAAGAAAGTCCATGTGCATTACTTGTTTAGATCAGTGACTTGCAGATGCAAAGGCAACATGAAAATGGATGATTCTTTTTCATAGTTCAAGTTAATTCTCCTCCCCTGGGATAGCTCTTAGCAATATTGTTGAGTTTGAGGGAAGGTGCCATTCAAGTTCACATCATCTCCTGCAACAAGGTGTGAACAATCTTTGTTAGGCTTTCTTTAACAGAGATCTTGGAAGGATGGCAATGCTCTAGCATACTGCTTGTGCTAAATCAAATTATGCAGGTGGTGGTTTATCTCCTCCCCTGGGATAGCTCTTAGCAATATTGTTTGAGTTTGAGGGAAGGTGCCATTCAAGTTCACATCATCTCCTGCAACAAGGTTGAACAATCTTTGTTAGGCTTTCTTTAACAGAGATCTTGGAAGGATGGCAATGCTCTAGCATACTGCTTGTGCTAAATCAAATTATGCAGGTGGTGGTTTTATAATGCATTTAGAAGAAACTTCCATCATATTTCCAAAGGGCCAAATCTTTCCATTATTTGTAATGCATCCAAGTAACTCCAATTTTGTCGATGATTCAATACTAGATGGCAATGTGATCACTTAGTTTTTTGACAACTAAGCTCCAAGCATGTTGATACTAAGGCTTAGTTGTACCTTTGCCTTCTATTTTGTGTGTATGTTGTTTTTGGTCGAGCATTTCACGCTTAATGCTCAAACACATAGAATAACAATGTTGAATAGTACACAATGTATCAGACAGGCTTTTTAATTTAATGCCAAAAAGGATATGGGCATAGTAATTGCCACTTGGGAATTAGTAGACTCAAGGAAAAGGAAGCAAGGAAATTGAGCTCCAGTCTTCTAATAAACCAAATTTTTCCTAATCATTAGATCCATGGTTTTGATCCCGATAGAGTAAGTTAAATGAATAACAACAAAGGTGGTATGGTATGTTTTGTAGTACCACCTTTAACAAAGAAAGTGCTTATGCATCGGTTTTTCTGACCGATGTCATATGGGTGCAAAGGTGCCATGACATGGAATGGAAAGGCCCAACTTGTCAATTATTGAGGATAACTTCCAAGCATTGTGCCCCATCCGAAATGGTTATTATATCTTTTGAACAATTTGCATGGCAAGATGACCAAATGTGTAAGCCGAATTGTTGCATATGAAACAGTCTTCGACTCAAAAATTAATCTTCCTTACATTTCTTGTAAGAAGTGAGCTTATACAACCCATAAAAGATGTCATCATGCCTATAACATCTCGATCGAAATTCCACCTCTTTGATAGCTTGCTTACTTTTTGTTAAATCACTAGGCCCAAAAAACGACTCAAAAAGGGTTGTGTAAGAATTGGTTAACTTGCTAATTAGCATAGACCGTTGACGGTCAAAACAACTCCAAATTTGGTCATTTTGGGTATTTAAAGCATATATTGCAATTTAAAGCATATCTAGGTACATATCTCCAAACATCCAAAAAAATACATTTTCATACTATTCCTTGCGGTTCATCTCAAACTTTTATTCTCAATCAATTGACTTGGCGGCAAATAGTTGTTTCTTCACTTTTAACTGATTTGATCTCTACTTTTTCTCCTTACTCTCCGATGACCTTTTAGAGTGCTCTACTCACTTTCACAATCTTTCTCTCTTCTCTTCTCATGCTAACAGATTTGCTACATTTGTTATCTTTATTATACCTTCTATGGTGTGCTCTTCACTACTTGAAATGATTGCTACATCTTTCCATTAGTGGTAATTACAATTTTTACTCGAACATTAAGCTCAACCAAAATATCCAACTACACGGAGCGTCTATCAAAGACCAGTTACAAATGCAAATAAATTCCCAAAACCTTCACAATGAGGGAAGAAGCACATGGAACTATGGAAAGATGGGAGTTTGTATCCACCGAATCCTTAAATAAAAGGTATCCATCTTTCACACACCCCATGATTTATGAGATTCGTTGGAGATGGGGCTGATTGCTTACTAGGATATGATTCTAGGCTATCTCAGTTACACATCAACCATGCACATTACGTTCATTATCTCCAACTTCTTTGTCTTCGAATGCAACAAGAATTTTAGTATGAAAACCAAATAGCCTCTCTAAAATAAGTAAATCATTAGCTATAGACCTTAAAAGATACCCCAATAGGATTAAGAGCACGAGTAAAACAAATGAGAGAGTCGTAGAGTTGACAGAAGGATCTGACAAAGAAAAAAAAGGGTTAAAAATTACTAGAGAACATGTGACCAACGTCTTAGGATTTGACATGTCTAATACCCAGGAAAGGGTGAGATTCTTGAATGAGGTAATGAACAAGAGTGACATTTTGAAAATTTTAAAACTCTCCGAAAACGAACCCAAAAGATTTGGTATTAAAAATTTACTAAAAGATACAAACTTATTGCTCCAACTCTCCCAAGATGCTTAATTTTTGGGAGCTTTTAAGTTAGAGCTTTTTGTAAAAATTTAGATCGTTTTTTGTTGTGTCACCAACTTGGCCTATACTTCTAAATTTCTTCATTTAAAGTTGCTCAAGCCATTACTGAATGGTAGGCCGGCGCTAGGGAAGGATGGATTATTTTTCAAAACTTGTCATGCAAGGAACTCTATAAATCTATCAATTAAACATTAAAAATAGAAATATGTTTAGTCAATGTAAATTTAAAGGATTTAATTGTGATGGACATTAAGTTTGATGAATTTTTTCTTGGGAGAGAATAAGCAACTATCAATTCTTGTAAATCCTAGAGACCATGGTTGTCTGCCACCATTTTCTTGGTTATAATGAAGCTTGACCTCTCAAAAGACCTCCATAAACACATTCTCATATAAAGGGATGATGTTGTCAACTTCTTAGTACCGATTGCTATACTAGGCATAAGTCAAATCCTGCTTCCATTTTGAGTTGCAATGTCATCTCATCAGAGATAGCTCGAAGAAGAAAGAGAAAAAATAGTTTTCCCTCTTAAGCCTTGCTCAAGACAAAACACGAGTCAACATCCAAGATCTCAAGGCTTCTCTTAACACTCAAGCTTCAGGCCAAACAAGCCCTTCCTATGAGATGGCTCCTCTCACTACATCAACTTTCTCTAATAATTAAAGAACAAGAAGGTAATTTTTGTGCCTTCCTCGCCTCCTTCGAGAAAGTAAGCTTAGAAGAGAAACCTTTTTTTTGCAATGGTGGCATATGTTATGCCTTCAATAAGAGTTATTTCAACAACAAGACATTTAAGCCCCTGCTAGCCTCATTGGCTCACCCGAATGGGGGGTGCAAATTGATAGCAAAAGACCAGTGGAGAATCCACTTTTTGGTTTAAAAGATTGAAACATTTATGATTCTTTTTTTTTTAATAGATGGAAGTAACTTAAGGCAAGAAAGAGGCTTGTTTCTAAGTTGTCGCAGGAAGAGATGACACATAGGTGGACAACCATTACTACTCGGACTTGGAAAGCTCTCCTAGTGATACATTGGCCATTTTCTATGCTATCCAAATGGTTTTCTTTCATCCCTTATACCTTTCCATTGAGCACATCAATGCAATGGTTTTACTTTAGAGCGCCACATTTTTACTGCATCCATTGATTACAATCCAACATCTCTGGCCCATAATTTCTTATAATGATAAATTTTTGGAGCTCTATTTGTGTATAAATACTTTTGTGTAATTCTCACCTTCATCTTGACCTTTCAGTACTATTGGACATAACAAAATGACGTCTCACTTACAAAAACATGAGGACAATTTCATATTTACGTCTATAATATTGAGTAGCAGCATGATACTCCATGTTGATTATTCCCTCTTTGGTGTAGCAGACAACCATGCCTCATCACTTGTGATGAATGTCAATAGATGATGTGAGCTAATTAGTGGAGTAACAATTATTTTCAGAGCCCATTCTACTTCAAATATTACTTGCGTTGCCTCTCTAACAAAACCAAGTGTAAAGTCAAGCTAAATCAATATTAATTCATTTTGTTTACATCATTAAGAGTGTTTGATGATTTAAGGCATAAAAATATGTTGTTTGATAAATGCACATTGTGGACTTCAATGGAATTTGTTCAATCTTTGGTGCACAATTGCATTGATACATTAAAAAAAAAAAATCATTTGATTTTAATGATGAAATTAAACTTCATTAAGCATAATGAGGTGTTTTGTTGTGCATATGCCTTGTTCCCTAATCCCCCCTTAAGGTTGCTTGTAAGAATGGTAAGAAGAAAGAAGCAAAGAGAGGAGGAGGAGGCGCTACCATCTAACACATACAACATTATAGAGCAACGATGTAGGTACTCGAAGCGAGGGTGTCGAGAGGATCCTAGCTCTATTTCAACTAAGAAGGTAAGAACACAACCACTAGTGGTGGACGTAGAATGGCCGACCACCACTTGTAGACACCGTATCGGACATTGCTGAGAGAAGTGTTGATTACATCAGAAAAAGATCCTAATAAAAGTGACGGCATTCACGGCAAAGAGCAATTTCAGCCTCAACAGCATCTGCAATAGGTTCAGCTTTTGATTCAGCAGTAGTAATATGACTGGCAACATGTAGAGGACCTGGTTGGTCGCTTCAGAATGGACTGCATCAATATCGCATTCATCTCCTTTGTCAACTATTGTGTTTTCTATGATGGTTATCGGATGGTCTGGCTATTACTGTCCTATGCAAGAAAAACCAGGAGGATGTTGATTATTGCATTGTCATCTGCTCGATATGTAGCGATTCAGCTGTCTACAAGATAATTGGACGAGAGCAATACGAAGAGGGGGGCCTACAGGGCAGAGATAACGTGGGCATTTGCAAGATTGGTCCAAACACATGGCCCAAGTTCCTCATCTTCAATCTGTAGGCGGACAGGGTTGGAGTCGGCAGCTTCAGCATGAGCAAGTTCAGAAGTAATTATTCGTCTTCAAGGGACCCCAGAAATGCTTCAATGGTTTGACTTGCATCATGACAGGCAACAGGGACTTAGAAATGCCGAAGCGCTTCGTCCTCTTTGCCTGCCGTGCTCGTCGGTTGCATATTGCCTCCTTCATATAGATGGTCTCGATAGCATTGGCATGCGCAGAGTGCAGTTAGGTTGGCGCGTCTACCGTCACTCTGTCCCAAACATTGTGCAGTAAACGCGGACGGGAAGATTATCAATTCGTCGTATCCTTAACCATTCGTTGCTCCCGGACTTCGATCGTTGGCAAGTATACCTGGGGTCTCTTGGAACTCAAAAAAGAAGATGGCAGAAGCGATGCACAGGGAGAGGGGAGGAGCCCACTGTGGCAAACCCGATATGCAGGGGTACTGTAGTGAGCTCAGAGCCAGCCTGTGTGCGCGCGGACGGCTTCCGTGCTCTTGTAGCTAATAAGCCTTTTGGCATTTTGGAGCACAGACAGGAGACAAAAGTCATAAGTGGATAGGGGTCCACTACTACAATGAGGGGGTCCACTACCAATGTCTATAGGAAGTACTTAGTAGAGGCAGCAAGAGACAAAATTCTTGGGTTGAAAAAAAATTCTCAAAAGAAGTTGACCTTTTAAGTAGACACTATCGATCTCATAAACCGACCACGTGCGAACAAGATACATGCACTTTAAGTGAAATTTGGTGCTTCAAGGTGGTTGAATTGCCCTTGAGGTCCGGAGGTGCTACATCGATGTGGTCCTAAAAATGATTCATGAACCAAAAATGCATAGATTAATTATTAAGAAGTGTCAATCAATAATACTTATGAATCTATGGAATATGAATGTAGCCGCATTCAAAAGAACTGTTGCATGTCATATTGCCCCTGAGTGAGTGGGCTTGGTGTGTTCCTATATTCTCCCTCCCCACTTTTCTTCCTACCGTCAATGTTTGAAAAAGCAGTATACTTTGTTGGTAGTTTATGATTGACCCCCCCCCTTCCTAACAACTAAATTGGTAGCTTGTTGCTCTTGCAATACACTAAACAAAATCAATGTCACCAAGATATTTTTGCAAGCTCATTCAAAGTTATAAATTTTCCTACCTCAACCCTTTGTAGACCTTCACACCTACAGGGGTCCATTCTTTCCTTGCCACTCAAACTTCAAGGCTATCCTTGTAAGAGAGGTTCTGAGTGCCTACTGGTGGTATATTTTACCCTTTCTTGTTGTTTGGGCAGTGACATTAGTGAAAAATGGCAATCAAAATACATATTCAAGTGTCATAGTCTTGACAATGCATATACCTATCTTCTCTTACATCCCTTATCACTACCCTTGTCTTTAGATTTATAATTGATCGATCCTTTTTTTTTAATTCTAATTGTTTTTTCTTTTCTTTTGGCCCCATAACAATACCTTCTCATCACTATGAAAATTGTACTTTAAACCCTGAGCTAAATCTTTTAGAAGTCTTTGTATGTAATTTTATGGCAAAAACTACACCTCATTAGGAAAATTTTGAGCTCATTTTTAGGCCTTCTAAGAAATTGCTAAAGTGGCAAGCTTTCAAAAAGTGGGACCTATATTTTTTTGCAAATAAGATCCAATTTTGTTAGAGGTTGGATATTTAGAATCTACTTTTTAAATGCTATCCATTGATATATAGCATGCACGTATCGAACATTGCCTTCATACAAATTTGAAAAAAGGTGATTTCAGGTTATTGTAACGGTAACAAAACCTAGGTAATTGGAAAAAACTGGCATAACTTTCATAGAACTCATCCAAACTTTTTGGACCTTGGCTCTTTAGAATCCACTTTTTAAGAGCTTTCCAATGATATGTGATATCGTGGGGCTTTGAGCAATTTTTTAGGGGTTTATCGGCTTGCTGCAACTTTGATGATGTGGCACCCTTAGAAGGCCCAAAAATGAGCTCAAAGTTTTCCTTATGCTAGCTTGTACATCTCATTCTCAAGATCCCATTGCATCACCCAAGACTCCACACCCTTGTTCATCTTACTTCATACCCCTACTAAGGGTTTATATGGTATGCTTGACCACCCACTTGCTAGATAGCTCTACTGAAAATATTACCTCCTCTCACTAGAACTGGTCTCATTTATTAACGTCTCTATCTAAACTAACCTTTATTGTAGTGAGGTTCTCACAACCATTTAAATCTCTTTGTGTGTGTGTGTGTGTGTGCACGCGTGTACACATGATATACTCTTTTGTATTCTTAAATGTTATGAGCTTGGCAAATTTTCTAAGAATTCTCATTTATAATATACATAAGATCAATGAGTCATTTTCTAACATACCACTTAAAGGTATAACCTTTTTTATTCTCAAATCCATCTAATATAAAATTTCAACCTGCCTCTAGTATATTTGAATTTTATAACACGCAAAAACACTCAAAATCTAGCGGACCCTTAGAAATTTGCATACAAAGGGCTAAATCAAAATATTCAAGAGTTTGAAAAAAACATTTACTCCAAGAAAGGTTTGTCCAAGTCGATAAGTCTATGGTGTTGTCACAAGATACCTCATGGATTTTTTTTCTCAATTTCTTTTATAAAATGTTTCCATGCTCTATTTGCAATTCTTTTTATGTAAGTGCATAAAAAAAAGAAATGCATTATGCTCTTTTTAATAGAAGGATTGTAGAAATAAATTAAAAAATAAAAAGATTAGTCCCAAAAAAGAAAAGGCATTATAGGTAAAGGGGGGAGACTGAAAAACTAGATACATCCTTCTAGCATTAACACTATAATAGAAGATAAACATCTAACCATATAAGGTAGCCATTGATGCCACTTAATAGTTTTGTGAATTTGAGAGGGGGAAAGAGTAAATATATCTTTCATTTAGGACATTAGATGTTGAGCTTCCCTTTTGAGGTCACACAAGAATAGTGGGGGAGACCAAAAAACTAGATGGAGCCTTCCAGCATCAGCAGCCTAGCAAAAGAGAAACATATGGCCATACAAGGTAGCCATTCCTACCACTTAATATTTTTATGAAATTGAGAGGGGGAATGAGCACACATATCTTTAATTTAAGACACTAGATGTTAAGCTTCTCTTCTAAAGTGCCACAAGAATATGTGAGTTCAATCTTAAAAGGAGCTTTCATGTAGAGCAGCATTTTATGAGTACCACGTCTACCACAAGTAGAGACTTCTCTGTATGTTCCATAAGGGAATGTCTTGTGTTTTGCACTCTCCAAAAATTTCTTCAATAAAAAAAGGGAGAGGTGATTTTTGAAGTGTTCTCAGTGTATGAGAACTATCTTGACATTAAACCAGTACGTGTTGTAAAGACTCTATCGCAGAAGAGCATCTTGGGCACATGCCATTGCCAATGTAACACTTTTAGGCTTTTCCCCTTGTCCAAAGCCCTTGATGAATAATGATGATTCATATAGGATATTATGCTTAATTTTTGTGGAATAGACCCATAGGCATTTGATCATGTTATTCCACTGCTTGAGAGTCTAATAGAACTACCATTTCTTTGTTACCATATACATGTGGTAGTGATGTGTGTGAACACACTAGGACCGTCGGGGCATTTTTTCCCTCTTTAGGAGGTTTTTTCCCCCGTGCATTGTATATACGCCCATCACTCTAGGGTTATCTATCTTTCCATTGCACACTAAGTAACACACTCTCTATTGTGTGCCTCAAAGGCAAGGCAAAAAATATCTTTCTCCCGTCCACCTTCTGTCTCTAATCCACAAGACATCCTTTCCTTTTTCCTCGATTTGCATCTGCTAGTCTACTCGTCAAGCATACATTAAAAAAATATCCCTCTATGCCATCTTGTCGACGTGACAAATGTGAAATAAAAGGTCTCTCTCTCTCTCTCTCTCTCTCTCTCTCTCTCTCTCCTCTCTCTCTCTCTCTCTCTCTCTCTCTCCCCCCCCCCCCCCTCCACTTGTCATTTCCCCCCTTTTTTTACCTCAAAGCCAAATGAGGCATCTCATGAGATTCTACCTAAATAGACCACCTTCAAAGATTGTGCTCAAATGGACTCAATAGAGACTTGACCTTCCTTCGTCTTCTCCAAGCTGTGTGTGTTTCTCTACAACCCTAATTCCAACAATTGGTATCAGAGCAGGTCACGTCCTGCCGGGCTTAGTCGCCAGCTGCTCCAACACACACCTGCTCACTTTCTCCTATTTCAGTGATCTTTGGCGAGCGTTCGCAGGTCGACAAATAATTTGGGCTCAGAATTTTGATTTGGGCTCATTTCGGCCTCCGTTTCCACTACGGGTAGTACTGCACAGGCTATTTCGTCATTTTGTGCAGGATTTCTGTCAGTGCCGTTTTCTGCATAACATGTGCCTTATAGTCTTCTACGGTTTGTGCTATATAGCACAGGTTGTTCCCACTCCGTTTCTCCTATTTTCGGGCAGTTTTCACATCAGGTGCAGCATTTACCATGGCTGACAACAACAACACACATGTGTTCAAGATGTTTGCTGCTGAGGACAGGTTGGATGGGGACAACTACCCTATGTGGGCTTATATGATGCAACATGTTCTTGTGTCAAAGGGTGTCTGGAACATTGTGCAGGGCATTGATGTACGTCCTGGTTCTGAGGATGTAGGCGATGTTGAGGATGTTGCAGGTCTTGCTGCAAGGATTGCAGCTGTTAGAGTTGTTTTGCCTACAGCAGAACAAGCTCGTTGGGATGTTAAGGATGCACAGGCTCATGCATTGATTGCATTGTCTGTGAAGCGCACCATTGTTCCTCACATCCGTTCAGCAAAATCTGCAAAACAGGCTTGGGATATTCTAGCAGGTCTTTATGCAAGCCGCAATGAGGCTAAAATTGCTTTACTGCGTAAAGAGCTGGAGTCGAAGATTATGCATGAGGAAGATGATATGGACACTTTCCTTGCTAGTGTCAAGGATATCAATGAGCAGCTTATTTCTGCAGGTGAAGTCATTTCAGACAGTTCCCTTGTGCAGACTAAGTTATACACTCTCTATTGTGTGCCTTGATCTTCCTTCGTCTTCTCCAAGCTGTGTGTGTTTCTCTGCAACCCTAATTCCAACATTCTTGTCGAGTCTTTCTTTGGGCAAAGTGTTGATTCCTGAGTTGTAGGAGAATTTCTTATAGATTAAATATGTTCTATTTCCCAATGAAGTATTAAAGATCTACAATTGTGTGAGTGGCGTGTTTGAAGAGCTCAATCCTTCACGCCAATTACATATGGACAAGCTCTTGGCCCCTTCTTGAAAAGTTAAATACATCAACCAATTTAGTATTGTTAAGCCAATGGTTGTCTCTATATACATCTTTCCAAATTTTTATGACTTTCTTAAGTCATAGATGAGACATTCTTTCAATCTTGAGCTTATGCATGTAGCATGTCAGCAAAGGAGCCCAGCCAAATGGAGTCATGTAGTAGATATTGATAGTCAAAGCTGATGTCCTTGGAAAACTTCTAGAATTCTTTGATGGAATTCCAGCCTTCCCACATTCTAGAAGTCAAAGCCGAGCCACCTTGCTTAGCCTTTTGTGTGGAGACGACAATCTCTTTCAAGGATAAACCTTTCCATGCTTTGTCCTCCTGCACAAAAATTAGATGAGTTTTTCTTTTCACTAGGCATGACCGGAGTCATCAAACTTTATGGATCTAAATATCCACTTTTCTACCATCTTATCAGCCATCCTTGTGGATTGAGCACATTCAACTCTCCACTAGCTTTTGATTGGAAGAAAAGTTTCCAAAAGACCTTCAAAATCTTGTTATGGAGATTCTCTCCTCCCCATAGGAATCTTCTTGATATTTCATTATGTCATACATTTGGATATTGCTCAATTAAAACTTTTGTTTCATTGTAATTTTCATGTGTGACACCTTTTAGGTCCTATCTATTATATATTTTTTCCATGTAACAAGATTTAAGAAGCTTAAAAAATATAGCAAATAACTTTCTACTTTGGCAATATTGTATAGGAAGCATGGGGCTTCTTGAGCTCCAAATTAAAAAACATCTAAATTTTTATAGAAAACTCTAAATGAAAAGCTGACAAATTTATTATCCCCCTCTTCCAATGCAAGAAGTTTGTGACACAGTGGAGTGAGTAGAAGGGGGTATAGAGCCATCTCTAAAACCTGATTATGGGTCCTTAAGTATTACAAGATTAAAACTTTTGGGTTTCTTAGGCATCACAATGTTGGGAAAGTGAGAACTCTGTTAAATGAAGAAATACCCAAACCTTTTGGAGAATACTACACATAGAGGGAAGGATGTCGTACGAAAAACAGAAAAAGAAATCCTTCTTTGAGTATAATGTTTTTAATAACATTTGAATGCATATAAAAAAGTCCAATCTGCTATGGTGAGACACTATAAAATGCAAGAAGTAGATTGTGAAGAAAAACATATATTTGTTATGAAACTAGATGAGGCTCAAAATTCATATATGTCAAAAAATGGAAAGAGTATCTATATCCCTAATGAATATAGCATTGGAATATAGCTAGTGTAAGCTAGATTCCCCATACCACAAAACTCAATAAGAAATGGAGCTATGGTGGATTGGACCAACTCAAATACCAGTAGAAAACCATGATACATTAAAATGGCTCTTTTTGCAGACCGACATCCCTTCTATTATACAAATCCAAAATGAAGGTGAACAAGTACCTCCATGTAGATGGCATGGGTGACTTCATTGTAGAATAGCACTTGAGTGCTGACCTTAAGGAACTGAAGTACATATTTGGTGTATGTGGAGGTACCAATACCAAGTATCCATGTCTGTATTGCACGGAAAGCACTAGAACGAGAGGATGGCTTGCAGAACATAAGGTTGGGAAACCACCATAGAGGAATAATGTGAATTTCATTGAATACCCATCGTCTCTTATGATTTGGAATCCAATTCTAGCAATACATTTTGAAAATGTACATATATGTTCACTACATGCAGAGATTGGAATCTTGGACAAATTGCTCCGACAGTATCTTGATAATGCATACTCTATTAAGTCAAAAACACTTGTAAACAAGTGCATAGAAAAATGAAAATCTTTGATCTCTCAAATGGGTTTCCATGGTGGTCAAGTGCATCTAAAAAAAGATCGTACTCTTTCTAAAGGGACGGGTGATGTTTTGCAAGATGTTTCAATGGGATGAGCAAAAGCCAGAAGATTTCTGTGCAACCATGACTATGCTATGTGAAATTGTTGGAAGGATCTCTGTTTCATAACTAAAAATGTCAAAAGTAGACCAAATGTAGCCAACAAACGTATGGAAGTGTTGAAGAAGTTCGACACTTTTTTGAAGGTCTTGAGACAACAAGTTAGCTCAACTACTTATGCAGATACTTTAAGAAGGCAATAAAGATTTTAATAAGTGCTATCACAGATGCTTGGGGAGAAAAAGACATCACATATTACTTGATGAGTGTTCAATTACTTTTTAAAGTGTCCAAAATAGTTTCTTGAGTTTTTCACATTGCATCTCGTGAGTTCAGCTATTTTTTTACTTTTTATCTTTTAGCATATTCTCTACCTGCATGGATGATATTTTGCAAAACAAGGACCCCTTGCAACATGGAATACACAAGGAATAAAAAAATCACACTATCAAGCGAGGACTTCATTTTTCAGATGTACGAGAAAAGGAGGGGGGCAAAGAAGAAGCAATGCACTAAAAATTTATTCAATTGGTTCTTTAGGAGAGGCAATTACAAAGGATGAGATCAAATAACCAACAACCATGCTACTCAACTACACAAAGACCTTAAGATGGACACTTACGATTAACTTCAATACTTTGTACCTCTTTCTAAAAAGATCCAAATTCAAAAAATATACCTTTGCACAAAATACTATCGGTTTGACAGTATTACTTGGTATGTCATCCATGTATCTTAAAAACTTTCTTCTTCTATAACCCCCAAGGATATTGACATTTGTCTCCTAAGCTACAGCTACATAGCTACATTAGCAGAGAAAGTATCATGCTCTTGACGCATTGAATCTTGCAGCATACCCCAAGCTCTCTCAAGTATCTTAAGACCTTGTTTGCATTGATTTGAAGGGAAGTGTACTCCATAAACCATGACAATATATTCAGAGCAGAAATTGGCACCTCAGGATCTTCATAATATTGCATGTAAAAGGCATAGAAGGTGGCATTGTCCAATGAAGGTAGCTAGTACATGAGTGAGGAGGCATCCCTTCTTGAAGTGGCCTCTGTTGCTTCCCTCTAGAGCCTGTATCTCTCTCAAGAAAAGAGATCCAAATTCAAAAAATATATTTTTACGCAAAAGATTGTCAATTTTACATTAGTTTTTTATTTTTTTGGTATCACTAGGCATGTCACCCCTATATCTCAAATGCTTTCTTATTTTATAGCCCCCAAGAAGGTTGACATTTGTCTCCTCAGTTGTTGCTGCATAGCTAGAGTAGCAAAGAAAGTATTCTGCTCTTGAGGCATTGAATCCTGCAGCATACCCAAATATTCTAAGTGATGCAGCTCTATCAAGTAGCATGATATTGTTTGCATTGATTTGAAGGGGAGTTAACCCCAAAAACCGTGACAATATCTTAAGGGAAAATATTGGCAACTCAGGATCTTCAGAATACTGCATGGGAAAAGCGCAGAAGGTGGCAGTATCCAGTGTAGGCATGTAGTGCATGAGAGAGGAGGCATCCCTTCTTGAAGTGCCCTCTATTGCTTTCCCTCTCGAGCCTTTAGCTCTCCCAAGAAAATTGTCTTTGTAAAGGAGTTCAATCTGAAAAACAAGAAATAATGAGTAATTAAAACAAACTTGAAAAAAAAGGAAGATTTTAGGAAGGGAGATTAAGGTGAAACTGAATCTACCTTTTGCAACTCATCCTCAGCAATGACTTTTTCTTGAAGGAGACTGCATGATCTAGTCATCTCTCTTATGTAAACATCTTTTTCAACTTCCTTTAGCTTAAAGTCTCTACCAAAATATTGGATGCCAAGCTCAACAAGTCTCTTCTCAAAATCCTCATCTTTGAGAGAGGTTTCTCCTCTTCTACTCTTTTCATGCATAGAGCAAGTGTATCAGGAGCAGGGAGAAATAATTTATCGGATGTCTAAAGATCAAGTGCCAAAAACTCCTCTTTTGACTCTTCTTCTATGTCAATGAAATCTTTGGCCACCTTAGAAGCTTCAGAAATGGTTGCAATACAGTAGTCCTTCCTTATATTAAGCAGACATTGAATATAATGGAGAGGGATATAATCTTTTCCATTGATATAGAAGTAGGGAAGGTTTGGAACAGTAAGCGAGGCCTCAAACACCTCTACCTCCTCTATGGTCTCATCAGTGACCGTACTAGCTCTAAATTGAGCCACATCAAAATTTGAACTCTCTTGCTCCTTAGTTGTAGCATCGATTTCCTCCTCCTCTAGAATTTCACTTACACTTACCCTCAACTGTATCTTCAAACTCTTTGAATTCCTCTGACAAAAAGTGCTTCAATTTGTCTAGCATAACTGCAAGATCAAGCAAAGGATTGAATTTTTCATATGATTTGGTGTACACTTCCATGTCACCACCATCCATGACAGCAACAAGAGCTTCTCACTCGATCTCTCCTCTAAGATCTCTTCACGACGTTCACTCATGATTTGGTTGCAAAAAAGTTTAGGGCAAGGAAGCAAGACCCGAACGGAGCGATAGAGGCATGAGCAAGATCCTGCTATACCCTCCCATTGCATCGTGTAGAGGGTTTAGGGTGTGGCATCAAAACCCAAATGGAGCGATAGAGGCACGAGGCAGACTCTGCTAGCTACGGCTATCGTGTCGTACAGGTGGTTAAGGGCGTGGCAATAAAACCCGCACAGAGCGATAGTAGTATGATGCAAACTTTGCAAGCACCCAGTATCACGCCGTGCAGGAACAACATGAATGGTGGATGGATAAGGAGGGAGAGCAGTGAAAATGGAGTTGAGGTGAGAGAATTAGAGTGCTTTAAAAAGGTTAGAGGATGATGTATAAAGGTAACGTTAGGGAATGGATAAAGGAGGGTGCTTTGAAGAGGTTAAGCTTAAGGTTTTTCGTGTCGTGCGGCCCAAATGAGTAAGAAAGCAACAAAAAAAGGCAGGGTCAAGCTTATGTGAGGGGTCCAAAAATGACCGTTATTGACACGTGTCACTCATGCACATGTGCCACATGGCATAATTCTAACGAATACTGTATGGATGGTCGGATGTATGAAAAGCCCATGTCACGTGTTCATTTTTCACCTCTCTCAAACAACACATTCGCGTCGTTTTGTCCCTCCATCATCCTCCGCCATTGCTTCTTTCATCTTCCTCCTATTACATTTTTCTCATCTACCCATACGACGCAATATTGAAGAGTTAAAAGCTTTGAGAACACCCCCTTTTGCGTTCTTTGTGTTATCTCATCTCATCTATCCGAGCGACACGATAGCGAGTAGTTTCAACCTTTGGAAATACCTACTATCACATTCTGTAGGATTTTCTCTTGAATTGACTACTTTATTCTCAACTACCCGCACGACGCGATAGAGAGAAACTCCAAAATTTGGGAGCAGCTCTTATCATGTCCATACTGATGTGTAACATCTTCAATGACAACCCCTGACTTCTTGTGCTACCTGGAAGGGGGGATATTTAAAATTTGAAAGGCCCTAAGATCCTCACTAGGAATAGGCTCAAGAGCCTTATCAAACTTGTACCTCAGCCTTAACACAAGCACAAAATCTTTGCTCATCAGTGTGACCCTATGAGCAAATGCAGCTGCAATGTAGCTATCATTCATAAAGTCTATTAGAAATCCTCAACAACCTCCTGAAGGCACATCAAGGCTTGAGATGGCCACCTTATTGAAACAAAATTTTTGATTTTCATCATGCTCACAAGTCTATCTGATAACTCTTTGAAAACTCTCATGAAGGGTAGCCTTGGAATAAGAGGACAAGTAGACTTCTGTGCTTTCCTTATTCCCTTAGAGATTTGATTTGATAATTCATTCTCTTCCTAGTAGTAGGCCTTTGGCGAGGTTGTGTAGGTGGTTTCCCTTCTTCCTTTCCAACCTCTGGATTGACTAATTCTTCTTGGTTGTCATCATCATCTTTCTCTGAATCTTCGGAGCTTGGTAAACTTTTCTTGCAGTTTGCTTTGTCCTTGCCATTTGATAGTCGAAAAGTGTTATAGGAGGCACAAGAGACTCTCCAAAAAACACGCTATCGCCTCATAATGAAAATATCACATGCTTCAACAATATCTCGAACAACACGATAAGAGGTATTACCAAAGTCTGGAACAACTCGCTATTGCGTCGTGCGGGAAGGTGAAAAAAATACTACATTAATTGTTATTTTTATGTAGAGGGCATTGGAGTCTTATTATCTTCAATCTTTTGGAGAAAGATATTATATTTATGAATTCATTGTCAAGTATCCATGGGAGAAGTAAACTGTAACTATAAAGTATGATTTATGCTTGATGGCCCATTGTTTTCTACTAGTAGCATTTTGATTGATGTCTTCTTGCAGTGCTACCAAACTTATCGTTGGTCACCTGAGTACCACAAATAAGGATTACAATATAGAAGGTTTCAAGTACTACAATCAAAAAGTGCCTTTACAAACAGACTCAACATCTTGTGGATGGAGAGTGCTTGCTAATGCATGGAGATATCTTGAGTCAAGGTGCAAGATGACTACACTCACTGTAAGTGTGCATCTCAAGTTCCATTGATTTGTTTTGACTTCTTAACTTATGTATGTACTCATGTTTTTTATTTTCTTTTTCTATTTGCTGCAGTTGCATGAATATCCAGAGTCTTGGGTCACGTGGGTGAGAGAGAATGTTTCTATGGTTTTGGAAAGATCAATAAACCCAAAAGATCCAGACTCTCCTATCACACCAACTAAAAATGAAATAGAGTCTCCTTTTCCACCAAAGAAAGATAGAGCCACCAAGGGTTTTGATGCAAAGAAAAGGGATCATAAGAAGAAGAGCCCTACAAAGAAGATCCCTTTAAAGAAGGGACCTTCAAAGAAGAGCCCTTCAAAGAGAAGTCATACAAGTAAGAGCCCTTCAAAGAGAATCCATACAAAGAAGAGTCCTACAAAGAAGAAGATCCCTGCCAAGAGGAAGAGCCCCACCAAGAAGAAGAGCCCTGCCAAAAGAAAAGCAGATACAAAGTGCCATCCATTCCACTCGCCATTGAAATTCAAGGTTCAAAAGCATCGTTCAGCTAAGAACAGTAAGGCACCTAGCTCATCTTTCAAACTACCATTTATGTCACCAAAGAAGGTTGCCAAGTCACCCAAAGCCAACCACTCCTCAGGAGTCCAAAGCACCAACCCCTGAGGAGCCCAAGTCACCACCCCCCCCTCCTGAACTGACTTCACCCCCTCCTGAACACAAAAGAAAAAGGGTCTCTGAGGATGAAAAATCCTCTCAGGCAAAAAGAAAAGTGGAGTTTCATGATTGATTACTCCACAAAAGTTGTGTACACTTTTGTTCATTTTGTCCATAAGAACATATACCCTATGGTGGTTCATAATTTTGTACTTCAAATACTTAATACCAACTATTTGATTCTTAAATGTGTATCATGGTCTCATGTTAGTTTAAAATAACATAAATAATGATCACAACAAGGTAGAAAAGACAAATATATTTGCAAAATGCAATGATTACAACATTGAACTTGTTTTTTCAAGTCCTTGAAAGTGGATCAAATACAACTCTTTTTGGGGGAAGGCATGTGATGCAAGAGGTTGAATTCTCCATACTTTTGCTCACCACAATTCCATCCACTTTGAATCTATACTCGAGAGATGTTTCATCAAGAAACTCAAGAGATTCTCTAACATCCTGTAGTCTCCAATTTGTTGTTACTATAAGGCTTCTATGCTCAGTGTGTGGATGGACTGTGACCTTTAGTTCAAAGTGTGGACAATTTTCCTCAGAGTCGAGAGGAACCCAACTACCTAATTTGCTTCTCCATCTCCTATAGTCATAGCCCAGAACTAATGATTGACGACATAGTTGATAGGAGATAGACATAGAATTTGGGTTTACTCTACAACTAATATTATCGCCAATATGAAAAGTTTCTTTGGTATTCCATCCATGTCCAAGTACATTATCCACTTTAGTCATAGAAATTCTTCTATTAAGCCACATCGTCTTTGTCCTCTGCAAGTCCATTGTTTTGAAACATGCCACAAAGACATGTATAGGCAAGAACCATTGAACTTTAATCCTTCTTGATATCCTGCCCGTAGACATAGCTTTAAGGATGTCTTCTCTGATCTTGGATTTGAAGCTTGATATAGTACATGCATTAGGAGCTTCCTAGTCAAGTGAACTTATGGTGGAAACGGGTAACTGATGTAGTCCTCCATATGCACCTTCTCATGGAAACCTTGTATTCTGCAAAATAGACAAAAAAATCCATTGTTTCGTAAAAAGAAGGTGGCTTGTCAGCATAAATAGAATCTGCAATCCCTTTATGCATTGCTTTGAGCATCCCACTTAGACTCTCCACAAACTGTCATTCCACAACTGTTGAAGGAAATATATGTGGAATGGAATCAAAAAATGAGAAAAAACAATGGGAGAATGAAAAATTCATTGTATCAAATAGATATGTTTTTTTTTTACTTACAATAAGAATGCAGTGTGGGATGTTCGTCCAAGTCTAACATCATATCCTTGGCCATGTACAAATACTGAACCTTAGCTAGCTAGCCATTGTCCGTCGCTTTGAAAGCAAGAACATGACCTTTCCAATGGTTTTTTACTTTATCACGTTTGGTTCTCTTCACTCTGTGTACACATTTGCATGAAGGAAGCATTGTTACCCAGTCATTCACACAAAAAGACATGGGTTTCCAAAGACCATCCTCTCTAACGTGATGAAAGTCACAAGAAGTTATGTTATGTGAAGGGCAACGTGCAGAAGACGCCATGGAAACTCAGAGATTAGAGAAGAAGAAAGAAAATATAGAGATGGAAAGACCTAAATCTCTCACAAAATAGAGGGAAAGAGAAAAAGGTATACGTTTGAAAAATTGAGATGATTTGTCAAATAATGGCCTTGTTTTTAGAGCCTTGTCACATAGATTTCGTATCTTTTGACAATGATTTTGTGAAATACAAAATAGAATAAAAGATGAGACTTCATTACTTTGGGCCGCAAGTTTAATGAGCTTATTCGCCGAGAGCACCTAAATATAGCAATTTAGCCTTGTGATCAAGACATTTAGCCGCTCTCCGTCAAAATAGGACCACCAAAACCCAAGATAGGGGAGACAAGAGTGCCATACTTTTGTATACGTGTCAAATGACTATTGGACTATTCCTTAATCCTTAGATTAACAAACATCCCTTTTCCAACCGTTTTTTTCCCTAATGTTATGCCTAGGCTGCCCTTTATCAAAGTTGTCAAGGAGATATCAGAGAGGTTGGCTAGCATGATGAGAAGTAAAACCTTTGTTTTAGTAAGGTGGAAATCCCAAGCCCTCATGTGCCTTCAGAAGGTTGTTGAGGACTTCTTGATAGAATTCATGAATGATAGCTACATGTCAATTGCATTTTCTCACATGGTCACACTTATGAGCAAGACTTTGTGCTTGTTTCAAGGCTAAGGTACAAGTTTGACAAGGTTCTGGAGCCAATTCCTAGTGAGGACCATAGGGCCTATCAAATTTTGAATATTCCTCCTGCTAGGCAGCAGAAGAAGTCAAGGGTTATCGTTGAGGATGTTACACCTGTATGACACAAGAAATGCGAAGGATATCAAAGCAAGCAAGGAGTTTGAAAGAGAGAAAGAGAGGATATTAGAAGATGATATCCTGACAGAGAAAGCAAAAATTTCAAGAGAATCCAACTCCCTCCTTTATGAAAAAGTGACAGACCAAATGGTTGTGGATGTCTCCATGCATAGGGATGATGAGGTGTACATTGACATATTCCCTCAAAACACAAGTACTATATGGTATACACTCTGATGTGGAAGCTATTAAGATGTTCTCAATGAGTGCCTATTCAACAAGCAGGGAAACCTTTCAGGTTTTCTTTTGAAGAGTTTCAACATGCTGATATGAATTTCATAATATACCCCTATGTTGAAGAGTAAGTCTTAACTCCCAACATTTTTTTTGTATATTGTGGTATTCCTAGCTAATTGTTTTTTTTTTTTTGCAGAGGCCATTGAAGTCTTGTTATCTTCAATCTTTTGGAGAAAGATGTTATATTTATGAATTCACTGCCAAGTATTCGTGGGAGAAGTAAGTTAGCATGGGCCCCTTGTTTCCTATAAGCTCTTTGTTTGATGTCTCCTTTTATGCTCGTAGTACTACCAAACTTATCATCGATCACCTAAGTGCCACAAAAAAGGATTACAATATAGAAGCTTTCAAGTACTACAATAAAAAAATTTCCTTTACAAACAATCTCAACATCTTGTGGATGGAGGGTGCTTGCCAATGCATGGAGATATCTTGAGTCAAGGTGCAAGATGACTACACTCACTGTAAGTGTGCATCACATGTGCCATTGATTTAATTTGATTTTTCACCTTATGTGCTCATGTTCTTCATTTTTTTTCTATCTGCTATAGTTGCAAGAATATCTAGAGTCTTGGGTCATGTGGTTGAGGGAGAAGGCTGTTTCCATGGTCTTGGAAAGATTAATAAACCCGAATGATTCAGACTCTCCTATGGAACCAAACCCAAATGATACACACTCTCATGTGTCACCTAGACCCGGATTATCTAGACTCTCCTATGCCACCAAAGGAAGGTAGATGCACCAAGGGTGTAGTTACAAAGAAAAGGGGGGACAAGAAGAAAAGCCCTACAAAGAAAAAGAGCAAAGCAAAGAAGAGCCCTGCCAAGAGGAAGAGCTCTACCAAGAAGAAGAGCCCTGCAAAGGGTAAAGCAGAAGTAAAGGATCCTCCATTTCACTCACCACTAAAATTCAAGGTTCAAAAGCGTCATTCAGCTAAGAACAGTAAGGGGGAAAATCTTGGCTCACCTTTCAAACTTCCATTCATGTTTGCCAAGAAGGTTGCCAAGTCTCCCAAGCCAACCCCTTAGGAGCCCAATGCATCACCCCCCAAAGAACCCAGTGCCAAGTCCCCCAAGCGAAGCCCTAAGGAGCCCAAGTCATCACCCCTCAAGGAACCCAACTCACCACCACCCCCTCCTGACCTAATTTCACTCCCTCTTGAACACAAAAGAAGGAAAGTCTATGAGGATGCAGGACCCTCTCATGCAAAAAGAAAAGTGAAATTTTGTGATTGATTATGTTACTCCACAAAAGTTATGTACGCTTTTGTTCATTTTGTCCATATAAACAGATACCCTTTGGTGGTTCATAATTTTGTCTTAAAAATTTAATACCAATTATTCGATTCTCGGATGTGTATCATGAAGCCATTTAGATTTAATACCACAAAAATAATGATCACAACAAGATAAAAAAGACATGCATATTTGTAAAATGTAATGATTACAACATTGAACTCTACTTTTGTCGAGTCCTTGCAAGTGGCTCAAATACAACTCTTTTTGGGGGGAGACATGTGATGCATGAGGTTCAATTCTCCATCCTTGTGCTCACAACAATGCCATCCACTTTGAATCTATACTTAGAGGGTGTTTCATCAAGAATATCAAGAGATTCTATGACATCGTGTAGTCTTCAATTTGTTGCTACTATAAGGCTTCTAGGCTCAGTGAATGGATAGACTATGACCTTTAATTCAAACTCTGAACAATTTTTCTCAGAGTCAAGAGGAACCCAACTACCTAACTTGCTTCTCCATCTCCTATGGTCATAGCCCAAAACTAATGACTGACGAGATAATTGGTATGAAGTAGACATAGAGTTTGGGCTTACTCCACAACTGATTTTATTGCCAATATGGAAAGTTTCTTTGATACCCCATCCTTCTCCAAGTACAATATCTAGTTCAAATCGTCCTTGTCCTCTGCAAATCCATTCTTTTGAAACATGCCACAAAGGCATGTATAGGCAAGAAGCATGGAACCTTAATCTTTCTTGAAATCCTACCAGGAGACATAGCTTTAGGATATCTTCTTTGATTTTGGATTTGAAGCTTGATATGGTACATGCATCAAGGGCTTCCCAATCAAGTGATCTTATGGTGGGAACAGGCAACTCATGTACTTCTCCATATGCACCTTCTCTTGGTGGAACCCTGCATTTTGCAAAATAGACAACAAATCCGTTGTTTTGTAAAAGAAAGGTGACTTGTCAGCATACATAAAATTTGCAATTCCCTTATGAATTGCTTTGAATGCACCCTTACGCTCTACAGGGGCTGTCACTCCACATCTGTTGATAAAAAGATAACTGAAATAGAATCAAAAAATGAGAGAGAACAATGGGAGAATGTTAAATTCATTGTATCAAACAGATAAGCTTTTGTATTCTTGCAGTAAGAATGGAGCATGGGATGTTCATCCAAGTTTGGCACCATATCCTTGGCTATGTACATATGCATTAGGAAGAGAATGGGTCTAGGAGGGCCTCTTTATTTGCCATGAGCTTATGGAGGTGATTAAAATTTTGACGAATAGGTGTATGCCATGTGTGAAAGAATGGTGGGTGTGTGAGAGTGGTCAAAGGATGCACTTTTTTCCCCAAAAAGGTGGAGAATTTTATGATTTTTGGCCTTCCATGGAGATCATAGATCTGCAACCTATGCATTGATCTCTTTCCATAGATATGGCACATGATATGGTTTTACCTGCTAGATTTTAAATTTCATTTTGGGGAGAAATTTTGAATTCAAATAAACTAGCCGTTGTATTCAAAAGATTTCCTTTGATTATTTTCTTAATACTAAAGGTTTGACTTCCTTAAAGTGCCAAACAAAGAGACCCTCCTAGACCCCATTCACTTCTTAATGTTGAACTTTAGCTACCAGCCATTGTCGGTCACTTTGAAGGCAACAACACGACCTTTCCAATGGTTTTTAGTTTCTTGTTTGGTTCTAGTCACCTTGTGCACACCTTTGCATGAAGGAAGCATTGTTACCCAATCATTCACATGAAAAGACATGGGTTTTCTAATACCATCCTCTCTAATATGATGGTCAAAAAGTTTGCGACGTGTAAAGGACGCCATGGAAACTCAAAGATCAGAGAAGAAAATGACAATACAATGGCGAAAAAAAGAAAATCTCTCACAAATGGGGATTTTATTTTTGCAAGCCTTCAGTTTTGAGCTTTACAATTAATACTATTTTTTTGAGCTTTTGAAACCTGATTTTACACTAATGATATCTTTAAGTATTATTGTGTAATGAAAAAACTCAAAACCTCATACTACAATCCTTCAACTACTAAACACTTTTTAGAAATATGAAAGCACAACAATGCTTATGCAAAATGAAACTATGTATGTATTTTGAGCTTGTACATAACCGTGATTCTAAAAAATTTTGTCAGAGTCTCGTTTGTATGGAGACCTCTTCTTTTAAAAAAACTGTCCACCCTTTCTTGGGCTTCCACATGGGATTTCCTTCACATAAACTCTTATTTCCACTACTTAAACGATTTGTTATCTCACAAAAATCAACACACAAGCCAATGGTGTCAGCATAATCTAACTACATAGGAAAGCTTTAATCAAAGTCATCTCCACATCATGTGGCCATCATGTACCAAAAAACACTAAAGAAACATCCAAATAAAATGTATGGAGCATACCAAAATGCCATGTCAATGTCATATGGCTGCCATGTATATAAAAACATAAATCAAAACATCAAGATGTGTACTGTTAGAATAGTGTTTCCTCAACCAAGTGTGCATCCACAATCAACATTTCACATGTCCAAATGCAATGTCGGTCAAACATATTTCATAGAGCACATCATCTAGCTCTAGACACATGCAATGCATCATATCTTCCACAAAAGCTCGGCCGAAACCACACACCCCAAACAAGTCCAAAACATAGTCATGAGGCTTAGTAAACGTTGCCAGCAACCACCTAACCATATAAAAAGTAAATTAGAAACCTAATGCAAACACATATATACCATAAAGTTCACTAGTATCATAATTTAGACTAGTCTTATCGAAAGAACAAAGAAGACCACTCTGCCCCACCTCTAAGAATAACACCATCAATCTCAATGGGGAAGACTGCATCATCTATCATGTAGCTACAATCTGCTGGAAACAATCCCCTGCCTCTCTAGGTGTGCACAGGATGGCCAATACGATACCAAAGACACATGGTAAGATCAAGTACCTGCATAAATAGATAACTCAAAGAATGAATGTCATAGCTACAAAGTTTTTAGTTAAGAAATTAAACTATGAAACTAAGTTTGTTATCTCACCACCTGTCTAGTGAGTGGATGTCGATATGCCTTCTTGTTCACATGAGGGTCCATGTATGTAAGAGCACAAGTCCTACCCTAGTTGCATCTGCAATAAAATCTGCCAAAAACTCACGAGCCACATCCATGCACCCTATCACTAGACCCCTGGAAAAGGTGTTCCACTTGGGAACACTCATGCCCTCTATAAAAGTGAATGATGACATGTAAGCATATAACCATAGTTAGCTGTAGGTACTACTCCAAAGAAATGTTACTTACCCAGTGGGATTGGTCCTAGACCATCCAAAAAGCAAACTTGTAGGAAAATCTGCAAAGATAAGCCTAGCAACCTCACGACAAGGCACACCATCTTTGCTATATAGATTTGTATTATGTGTCGCAAAAAAATTGTTGATGCTACAAGAAAACCAAACATGAATCATGTTTAAAATCATAGAATAATGCAAGAAGAAAATGCAAGTAGGTAAGCATTATGGAAATCTACCTATCAAGGGAAAACTTATCAATTTGTGTTATATCCACAAGCAAAACATCTACAACGGTTTGGTAATGGAACCCTGCAAGCATTATCCAAGTTAGCTTTGAATTAGGAAATATGGAAGACATATTTGCTAACAATTTTATTAAAGTTACCAGCAGATCGTATGATCGGCCTTCTCTCCCAAGCCTCTTGCCCAAGTGAAGACTCTGCAACAAACAAAGTAGTGTGCACTTATGAGGATGTAGTGGGCCCATTAGAAGAGGGTGCCATATGGGGTATAGTGGTTACCAAAGAGGACATGCTGGGCTCCGTAGATGGCACAATGGGAGGCATCAAAGAAGGAGTGGGTAACCTTGATGTGCTTGGAGTCTCCATTTTCCCTTTACCCTTCTTGAGTACATTGCTTGCTAGTGGAGTACCTTGAGAACCACTCTCAACGGTGTTTTGAGTAACTCCATGAGAAACGGGAGGGAGAGACTCTTCTTGTGTCTCCTGTAAGTAATCATCAATCTCTTTTTGAAACCCTTCACTCAACAACCATACAACACAATATCACATAAATTAGCAATAAAGTAAGACATACAATCTCAAAAGAAAAGAGCCACAAGTGTTTAGGTACTTACTCTCCCATAATCCAAACTCTTGCTTTGGAATAACTCCTAGTGGATAATCCAACCACCAAGGACAAACATTGGCTTCCCATGTTTTCAAATTCGTTTCAATCAAAGAGGGAGAGAACATTGTATTCTCATCACGCACATTAATCCACTCTCTAGTGAATAATGGGGCTTCATTCAATTCATGTGTCTCAATGCATTGCATAACCCAGCTACAAAATTTTAGGGCATCATCCACTTTGAAAAGCACATACATGCAATAATATAATAAATGACATGTATCCAAAAAAAAAAAAACGCCAGAGTCTCCTTTGTATGGAGTACACTTTTTCAAAACAAACCATAAACCCTGTCTTGGGCTCCCACAAGGGATTTAAGTGTTTTCAACATTGACATTATACAACATTGACATTGATAGTTCCCTTTGGTATACAACTGGATCTTAGCTTCATGCTCACTTGACGGTTGCTAAAAGGAGAGACTAGAGGTTTTCTTTTCTTTCTATCCCTCTTTGGTGTCATTATCTACAAAACATATATTATAATTTTTAGTTTATATAAGACCAATAATTTGCAATTAGGTACATATTACATAAAGTAGACCAACTACTACTTGAAAAACATACTTTATAATGTAGATTAGAATATATAATACTATATGTGGTATACTATAATATGTATTAAGTAGTATATAAAACTATATGTAGTATGCAATATAAATACTATATGTAGTATACAATATATATACTATATATAGTGCTTATTTTTTACCTTTTTTATGTAGTATATAGTCCATTTTTTATAATATATTCTATACTATGTATTATACATATTCAATTATATAGTATATACTCTACATTACATATACAATATCAACTCTAACGTAGTGCTATATTACATGAAACGTACTCTGTGTTATATATATAATATCTAATCTACGAAGTACTATGTTACATACGTAGTACTCTAACATAGTACTATATTACTCTATCATAGAACTATATTATATAATATACTTTTTATACCATATATTTACAATGTACTATATATTCTATATACTCTATATTATATATATACTATAAGTATTGGAATAAGTATAAATTTATATACTATATAATCTATTTACTACAAGTATAACTTTATATACTACATGCTCTATATATTATATACTATATACTCTATATATTATATATACTGTATACTTTATATACTATATAATCTATTTACTATTTACTATATACTATACTCTATACTCTATATACTATATATAATATATACTTCGAGCGTGGATGATGGGGGAGCTCTATCTCCCCCTTTCTTTTGCGTTTTTTGATGTGGTTAATCCCAAATATGTATCAAGAAAAATCGATTTTAATGCAAATGTAGTAATCAAAAGCAATTCATTAACGCAATCGTTCACAAGCCTTCATCGATTTGACAAAAAAAGGGGGAGGTAGAGCTCCCCCATCATCCACGCGCGCGGATGATGGGGGAGCTCTGCCTCCCCCTTTTTTTGTTGAATCGATGAACCTTGTGAACGATTGCATTAATGTTGAGCAGTTAATACAAACAAGTAATGAAATCTCTAATGATAATCAACTAATCTAATGCCAAAAAATGCAAAAAAAAAGGGGGGGGGGGGCTCTGTCCCCCCCCTTTTTTTTTGCAATTTTGAGATTATATATATTCATCATCAAGCTATTGACATGATTGCTCGCTGCAAAGCAGTTCGTTCTGGCACTTCAAAACAGTCTGCTCAGAGCCGGTGAATGCAAAAAAAGGGGGGGGGGGGATCCGCGCACGTGCTGATGATGGGGGGGAGCCCCCCCCCCACCCCCCTTTTTTCGTATTCACAGGCTCTAAGCGGACTGTTTTGAAGCGCCAGACGGCAGTAGAGCGAGAGAGAGAGAGAGAGAGAGAGAGAGAGAGAGAGAGAGAGAGAGAGAGAGAGAGAGAGAGAGAGAGAGAGAGAGAGAGAGAGAGAGAGAGAGATGGTAGTGCCTATGGTAGCTCGAGCAGGTGGGCAAAGAGCTCCCAGAGAAGAATGCTTCAACCCTAAGATAGAGACAATTCACATTATGCACGGACAAAAACTAAACTAACTAAAACCAAACACAACTTGAGTAGTCTATACCCATAGATAATACATAATACATTAAGCATATATTACAAACATAGTTATATAATATCAATATATTATATCTTATAGTATATACATTAATATATAAGTATATGTATAGTATATAATATAGTATACATATATTAGTTAATACATAGTATATATACGTTAATATATAGTTACGTTAAGTATATTAGTATATGTCATATAGAGTTATAAAAAATTAGTATACGATATATAAGTATGTATAGTATATAATATAGTATACGTATATTAGTTAATACATAGTATATATACGTTAATATATAGTTACCTTAAGTATATTAGTATATGTCATATAGAGTTATAAAATATTAGTATATGATATTAATGTTAAATATGATATACAATATATGATATATGATAATATGATATAATTACATAATACATAATATGTTAAGTATATATTACCAACATAGTTATTTAATATTAGTATATTATATCTTATAGTATATATAGGTATAACATATATATAATAAGCATACGATATACGTTTATAATATATAATTATATAAAACGTATAGTTTATATGTTAAGTATATAGTATATAATATATAGATTTATAACATTAGTATAATATATCTTATAGTAAATATACATATAATATATATATAATAAGCGTACGATATACGTTTATAATATATAATTATATAATATGTATAGTTTATATGCTAATAATATAAGTCTAATGTGCATAGTCTAATATGGATACTATATACTCTATAATATATTCATGTTATTATATTAAATAAGTATATAAATTAACTATAAGTATATACTATAACTATAAGTATAAGTATAGCTATATTTTTATACTATATACTCTATATTATATGCATACTATTACATTAAGCAAGTACATATATAAGTGTATATTATAGGTATAAGTACTATGTAGGTATTAGTATAAGTATATAAGTATATCATAACTATAAGTATAACTCTATATATATCATCTACTATACACTCTATATTATGTACATACTATTATATTATATATAAGTATATAATATAACTATATACCATATATACGTATAATTATATTACATAACAGAATTTTAAGTATATATTATATCATTATAGTATAACTATAAATCAAATGTATAGTATGTGTAGTATATAATATACCAATATAACTATATTATGTTAGTATAGTTCTATATGCTATATATTTAAATCCCATATATTTAAGTATAAATATCTAATGTAATTTAACTCTATATACTATATACTTAAATACCATATATTCTGTATATATTATGTCCATTTTAATTTTAAAGTGCTTAATTGGGGATATATAAAACTATACTCTACACAATATATATATATATATATATATATATATACATAGATATATATATATATATATATATATATATATATATATATATATATATATATATAATTTAAAAAATTCGTATATTTTATATATACTATGTTCTATTTTTTTAATGCGCGTATTTGGGGAGATTTTGAAAGCTTGAAAGGTTAACATATGGATTTGACGAAATGCTGATTCAAATGTATCTTAATGGCTATGATTGTGCATATCTTAAAGACTGAATATTCCAAATCTATTTAGAACAGTTTTCAATAAACGCATTAACTTCTTGCACATGCATGCTTTTACACTTTCTTTGTACCTTACACACATTCTCTTTCTTCTCTTTTCGTCATTTTATTTACCTCAAGTATTATTCCTCCCTGTCTACATCAAACTTGACAGCTACATCTACAGCTATGCTTTCATGGACGATTAATGGTGCTCAAATGGATTATAGAGTCTCATTACGAAATGGAGAGCTTCTACTTAGTGAATATTTTCTTTAAAGCTTGTTGCCTCCTTCCATTAAGTATGAAGGCTTGCAAGCAGTCTTTCAGACAGGGAGCTCAGAGTCTAAGGTCAATGTGTTGCCAAGATGGGATCATGAAGATCAAAAGCATTACCTTCTTGACCATACTTTATCCTCATCTTACCACATTATTCATTCGGATGACTTTGTTTATGTGTCGTTGACAGTTTAGAAACAAGTGAAGAAGTCAGTGATTCTTCTATGTTTACTACACCATGTAACAAAAGTTTGACTACATCACATTTAAATGTTGATATTGATGAAGGTACAAACGCAATTGTTCTAGAGACAGTGGAACTAACCAGGTCAGCAGAGCCCTTTCAAGACACACAAGATGGGGTGGAGCATACAAGGCAAGATACATCAATCATTTCATGGATGAAAGACAAAGGTAAATCGTGTAGGTTGTCTAAACTTTTAGAGATTTGTGGACGTCCCAAAAAGGTTGATGAGCTCCCAAATTTTTTTAATGGCAATGTCTGTTTTGAGCTTCCTCCACTTCACAACAATAAAAGGATGCTCGGTATGGAGCAGAAGTATGATGGTCACCTTTGGTCTCGCCCAACATCGACCAACATGGCCATAGATTGCACTGTGCGTTTGAGTTATTGTCTTGGAAGCCTACAATGTTGCAGAGTGACATGCCCTTTTTACCTTGGTGAAAGGAGATATAGTGATGCCTTCTTTTCATGGACATTTGGACAGACAAACCAGCATGGGCTATCCTGCTAACGAAGATAAATCTAAAATAACCTGCCACTATTGGGACAGAACGGTCACTTGTTCAAATGTTTACAAGTGTATGATCTATTTTGTGATGCCAAAGGAAAGAATAATAACACGTTTGGTGATCCATCTAGGAGTGCATGACCACAATGTACAACCAAGAACTAGAGGTACAGCTCTTGAAAAGGTGTGCAATCTTGTTCAGACAGTTTTAAAGATTGAGAAGGGGGGTCCTAGAAAAATACAAATGTTAGTTGTTCGCCAAATTCTATTCCAATCTTTGACTAAAGAAGATGATTTAGAAGCCACTGATTACTAAAGCTTAACCATTTTCTTGAGGAAATGATGCCCCTTGTTCAAAATAGGGATTCAAAAGTACTGTGTCAAATGAGAAAGCTGAACAGGGTCAAGTTGTCAGTGATGGATACGACAATAGACTATTGCTGCAGAAACGGTGTGTTTTTTCATTCTTTCATGGAATCCGTTTTCCAGGCCAGGGTGGGCCTAACGATAAATGTTACGTATTCAAAATGTCCACAAAAGGACCTGTTTCTGGAGTTGAACTAGTCAATAGAATGAGGTGAGGAGAGACAGGATATTTGAGTAGTGCTTGGGTGCACTTTGATCATACTCATCAGATTGAAGGATGGGCAACTATGTCCTGCTCGATTTATGATCCTAGGTACAAGTATGATAGATAACATGTTTTGATATAAGACAACTTCTATTACTTATTTGTTCTATGTGTACAACATGACAGCATTGCAGGTGATAGCAATATATGAATGTAAAGAAGAAGACGACGATACACACATCTTGTTTTGGAGAAATTTAAACACAGTTACGGAGAGGTGTGGGCATGAACAAGCAGACTTTGTTGGATTTATATATGATGGCTAATTGGCTGGCAATACGAGTTGTATACAATGGAGGATGGAGCGGTCGTGTCTTTTCCATTGGGAGCAGAGTCTACACAAACACACAAAAAAACGTGTCGCTATAGATAAACAAATGCATCACATTGAAATTTGTGAAGCATGGCGCTTGGCAAAGACTACAAATGAAGCCTCTCGTATAGCTTCCAGAATACAAGAATGGTGGGTGAAATATGTGACAGGGGATAATAAAAAAGGCTTTACAGAGAGAGTTTAATTGGTGGGAGCAACGGATTTCCCATTGGGGAAGCTCTGAATGGAATATCAATCATTTCTTTGGTTCTTATTAATACATGAAAACAGAGTTTTACATGTTTATGGTTTTAATCGTTTTGTATTTATAGGTCACTAAGAGTTTATGGGAAAAAGCTCAAATTCCGAGCATAAACTTGTCAGAGAGCATCCATGCTAGTTGGCTGGTAGGTGAAGGTGGTAAACGTAAAATATCACTTTATGATGCGTGTCAGTGACGTTTTGAATGCATATATTCAATGTGCAAAAAGATTGGGATACACCACAGGCAGTACATCGGAATGGGTCTTTCCATAGCAGCAATGATGGCCAACTCCAAACGCAGAGAATCTCCAAATCCAACTCAGTTTGCGAGTACATTAAAAGGCTTGGTTGCTGGTAGTCCTTTGTATGAGGAGCATGTGATGGAAGGTGACAAAGAGATCGTACAACGGAGGAAGAAAACTAGTGCAGTCGGTACAAGCTCACATAAACCTGGATATGTAATGGAAGCAAGACAGCGCAAAACCAGAGGGAGACCACAGAGTATACATTTTGATAGAGAGGATAATGAAGAAGTATATGTTGTCACTGACAGTGAAGCCAGAGAGAGCATTCTAGTGCAGCCTCGGGAGAATTCAACAAGGTGTATTCAAGAAGTCAAAGTTGCCCACGAAGAGTGGGCTTTACGAAGGATGCCAGCCAATTGCATGAGGAAATGTTTTAGAATGGTAGGGGAAAAAAGTTGTGGTAAGAAATTACAGAGCCGTCAAGTGGAAATGATTGCCCCCTGTTTTTGGTCTGAGAGAACTTTTAAAGACAAGACAATTGCACAATGGATATGGTTCTGTAATTATGAAGTAGGTCACACACAAAAAGTACAGAGGCAAGTAAAATTCTCACCTGTCGTTCCTACTTTCTGGCAAGTGGATATTGGAAAAAACTTATCAAAGGAAGAGAGTGAGAGCTTGGTACAAAGTGGATTTCAATTTGCAGATTTTGCAACATCACTACGACGCATGAACAACACAAATGCTGCTCTTACACAAGGAAGCTCCAGTAGCAGAAAGCGTAAGTGGAGACATGGTATTTTCAAAGAAGCGCAAAAGAGATTGGAGTCAGTTGCAAGTATGGTTGCAACGTTTTTGGACGAGAAACTAGAAAGTGAACAACACATAGTTTTTCGGGTATTGACAAAGAATTGTTATGATGTACACATTAGGTAGAGCTTAGTTGCACCTGCGATTTTCAGAAGAGAGAATCCACACATAAAGCGTTTTTTACATGTAAGCACATGTATTATGTATATGTGCATATTCTAGGGCTTCAACCAAAAGAGCACATGGTTATTCATCAACCTGCACTAACTCCCACAGACCTTGCATTTGTATTAGGACAAACCCGCAAGATAAAGCCTGTGATGTAGTGAACCTAAATCTTAGAGAATGTCATGTAGAGGTATGCAATGAAGGAGATTTCTCTTATGTATTAGATGTGGAGTAGCTTTTCTAAACTAATGAGACTTTATGTGAATTCCTTTTTGTAAGAGAAGCATGCTTTGTGGTATCTGTCTAAACGATTATACAAACTCAAAACTAGGGCTTTTGAAAACTCGTATATGTTTTTGGTGTATATCGTTAAAAGAGACTCAAAATCTTTAGCCAAATTGTTGCAAGATGATAGATGTTTTTTGTTGTTTATAATATTCTGATGTCTTTGTTTTGATTTTATTTTTTTTGTCGTTAAAAAAGGCTCTGAATCTAAAATCAAAAAGCTCGCAAAAATGGTTTTGATTGCAAAAGCTCACAAATAAAACACACTCTCACAAAATAGAAGAAAGGTGAAAAAAAGTAGACGTTTGAAAAAAGTAAGTGATTTATCATTAATGACCTTGTTTTCAAAGCCTTCAAAGAGAGATTTTGTATCTTCTAACAATGATTTTGTGAAATACAAAATAGAACAAAAGGTACTCCAATACTTTGAGCCCCAAATTTAATGGATTTAATTGTTGAAACCACCTAAATATAGCAGTTCCGACCAAAGTGACTAAGACATTTAACCGATCACTAAAACAGGACCATCAAGACCCAAGATAGAGGAGACAACAGTACCATACATTTGTATACGTATCAAATGGACTATTCTTTAATCCTTAGATTTACAAACAACCCTACTCTAACCATTTTTTGCCCTAATGTCACAAACTAATGTTTAATGGGAATATGCTTCTTGCAAACGAAGTACAAGTATTGAACGAAGGTCTTTACACACCCACACATCCACCTTTACTAGGTTATGATCCAACGCCACTAACAAGGATTTTAATCATATTGAACCTTGAATTTTACACACCCACATCCACATTAACCACTAGGTTATGACCCTTATGCCACGGAAGTGCATTTTGAGCTTATCATTGAAGAGACTACTAAAGGTTTGCGTGAGTTGAAATGGCACCAAATCAAGCTCTTAGTAGCTAAGAGTGCCTCAAAGGTAAAGCTTGAAATAAAAACCATGTTTGTGAACAAAGAGTACTTATTTTCCTTGGGGTTACTTTTACCTCGAAAACCTATGCTTTGGCCTACTTAAGTTCCAAAATGCTTCTTTACCCCTTCATGATAAGAGTATCCTATCCTTTCAAGTATCTTGTGGTTGTTTGGACATTTTTCCCCATGATCTCATTGTAAATCTTTCAAGGTTTTTCCCGTATTTCTTATATATGGACCTTTGATTGACTTTTTATGTAACACCAAGGGTCACAAGCCCCACCTTTTGCTCGGGAGAAGTTGTTCCAAATTGCTGCAAGAACGTCTTTAAAGAAGCCGGCCAATCCATGCAGTAATGACAAGCAATTCCAATACAAGAACCACAAAATTTTAAGTATGTCTCATTTTAACATTGGTTTTCATATTTATTCACTTGTTTTGAGGCTCAAGGAACTCCAAAAAACTAAAGTTGGGAAATCATTAAAATGGTACATAGATGCATAAGTCGACTGCACCACAATGGGCTTGCAGAACTCTTAGCATAGTGAGACTTTTCGTCCCTTTGCAATCTGCTGCCATACCCTTGTCATGAAATAAACCTAACCTCACTTCATGAATCAATCAGCTTTTGGTGGACATACCGCTTTCTAATACCTTCACACCAAAAGCATCACAGCAAGACTTGGATGATGTCCATAACATCAATCCCCACATTCTACAACAATGTAGATGCTGTGCTGCCTTTTAGCACACTTTTGTAGTAATGTAGTTGCTTTGCTGCCTATAATCCCCACAGATTGTAGTGGTGTATATGCTCTGCTTAGCGCAATTTTAACCGTCCTCCCAATCAATGTCGTCATCATCCCTGCCATCATCCTCCTGTCGATTAGTACCAGCTTGCTCATGTGTTTCTGGATTGTTAGTTCCAAGACCACTTTCTTGAGTTGAAACACCTTCATCAAAAGTATCTTGCATAGAACAAAAAATCAGAAGCACAGTGATTAGGTTGGAGCTTACCAAAGTGAAAGAGCAGTGTGACCCTCTCCACTTTTGCAAATTTCACTAGTTCTAAAATTTAAGAAGAGACATACCAGCTTCCTCCCATTCAACATCCTCATCGTCTTCTTCTCTCTTGGACTTCATGCCCACCTCACGCTCTGATGCTGCAATGGCGTCACTGTTGCCCAAAGAGCCAGTAATGGCATCTTGTTGTCTTTGCATCAAAGCAGCATAATATGCCTTTGCATACTCTTCCTGCCAAAAAAACCCCAAAATAAGATTTGCATTCCCGGAGCTGTGTGAAAAAATGTTGTCTGGCCACCTGTAACTTCCTTTGCATTGCTTCCTTGTCGTCCTCGAGCACTTTTGAATCTATACTTGCTGCAGTGGTTGCCAAGCCATCTGCGAGTTTCTGGTCTTCAGACTTCGCCTCTGGCTTAACATCACCGCGTTGCTCTGCAGTTAAGTTCATTCCATCTCGAATCATCCATGGGGGCAGTACTTTCATGGGCCCCCCAGCTACGTTCTCTTTGGTATCTTCCTCTTTGCTTTCGGCACCCGCGAGAGATACTTCGACCTACACGCTCATGTGCCGCAATCAGGAAGAGGACTCACAACAGACTTAACAGAAGTGTAGTGAACGAAAAATCTGACCTTCGTTTCACCCACAAAAGGCATGGGAGTTCCTGAATGTCCTTGTGCATGGGATGCCTTCGGTAAGTTAGTGATAGCTTCACCATTAGGAGCTAATCTTCCTGCAGCTATTGCTCGGGCCTCCCAGGCAAGAAGATTACCATAATCAGGTGGCGTCAAGTCCTTCACTTTGTTTAGTTGATCCATCAAAGGTTTTAGCTGCTTCTGCAAGATGGAGAAAAGATGAAGAACATAGTTCCTTGATTTGACCTATCATGCCAATTTTGAAACAAAGCTCAGCCCCTGTTTACCTCTAGTCTTTCATAGAGATCTTTAAGTTTCTCTCGTCTTCGCCGTCTAGCATTATCTTCTCCGTCACCAAGTTCCTCAGCGGCAAGCTTGTCGCTTTCTGCAACAAGCTCGGCATTGCAGTTCTCGCAGTGAAAATTCTCATCAAGAGGGCTGACAAGAAGCATTGCATCAAGGGCCGAGTACCTTCATATGAGAAGCACCTCATTTGAAGAACATTTGTTACTGAAATAAGCAAAAGATAGGCAAGTCTAGAAAACTTGCCTCCTTGCACAATTGCTGTTTGGACACAGATAATGCTGGACAGTGTTTCTGTCCTCCAGTTCATCTTTGATCTTCTTTTTTGCTCTATGTATTCTGTACCTTACAATGTCATACACCTGGAGAATCCACAACAATATCAGTACTTGTGTTCACAAGCAGCCAAATACTAAAAAACGATAATTACCTGGGCATAATCCAAGCAACAATACGAATGTGTGTGGAGTTTTTGCTTCTCCTCTCCCTCCCGTTGATTCATTGATCCATCGTTGGTTGCTGCAATTGCTGCATTATAAGCTTTTACTCCTTTGGCCGTCTGAAACAGTTTGAAACCGTGCTTTAGAGAATCCCTTCTCTAAAATTGTAAAGTTTGGTCTTCCCAACTTTGACACCAAGGAAAAACAAACCTCTCTAGTTTAGCCTCTTCCTAACAGGCTACAACTCCACAAAAAATCATGCACAATCATCTAAAATTGGAATTGAACCGACCACTGTCAGCCAATCAACAAGATTCCCATATTTCATGAAAGCAACCTGATTAATTGTTAGAGCATAGCGAAAAAGTTCACCCACAATGTCCCCGCCAGGTTCCTTGCCAAAATTCATAGCACACCTTGGAAATCCCTATTCTACAAAGCATCTTGGGCTTTGTGATTGTGTATGCATGATAACATTGGAAAGCAATCGACAAGGTGGAACTACATTGAGGTTATTGTCTGGATCAAAGAATTCACCTCCCGACGATGTTCTCGAGCAATCAATGCTTCTTCCTCTAAAGTACGTAGAGTTCGCCTTAACTGTTTTGGATGCAGCCGTAAATTCTTTGCCAAATCATCCTCCTTAACCCATTGTCGCCTGTCAGTAACTGCTGTTAGATGATCATCTGGTGATAAACCAGTATCAAGGTTGCTAGGCACAAAAAATGGTACCAAAAACACTTTTTTCAAAAGTATTTCACAACAATAGTAAGAAAAAATTCAAGAAACAATGTAATATACCTAGATGAATCCAGGATAAGCCCAGATTCACCCTTGAAGGAAAGTGCAAGGTATAGACCCATGGTAGTCACCCACAAGACAATATAACCATCAGCTTCATCATGCATAGTATCGACTAAATACCATATAGATATAGATATTCATGGTAAAACTTGGGAGTATGTGGCTACTAGTAGTGTAATGTATACATTATGGCCATTTGAAGGCTGGAAGTCCAAATGGGACGAGAATTGACTACTTGGGTTCTTGTCGATTTTAAAAATTTAGTCTCACTAGTCACCACGACGATGATCCAGCAACGGAGTTTGATAAAGATGGTATGGTGTAACAAACTTGGACACTCCAAGTCAAGATTCTACCGCGACACAGCAGAGATTCGCTTCAAAACAGTTCACAATTCACAATTGATTCAACACGGCCCGGTGGAGTTCCGTACCTAGAGATATTGGCCCCAAAGACTGACGCCCCTTTTGGTGTTTCTTTTTGTATTAATCTGTATCTCAAAGTACAAGGAGTGGGAGGGGTCTCACTCTCAGACTCTACGTCCAGATGCTCTGAGAAGTGGGAGCCCTGCCCATCTATTTATTGATTACGAGGGATGTCAAAAGCAAAGCCCCAAAAAGCTGCCATCTTTTAAAACAAAGGCTTAAAATAAGCAAAGCCCAAAAGCCCCTCCAAAGCATGGTTACCAGGAACGGGAAACCGGAAAGGGAACAGGGAACGGGAACGCGGAACAAAATGCCATTCCCTGTTATGAATACTCATGTTTGAAACACGGAACAGGGATTCGGAACGGGAACTTGGAATGGGAACGGGGAACGGAGACCTGAAAACGGCCATTCCCTGTTACTATGCTCCAAAAGCTGGCGTAAAAATTCAGCTGCGTAGAAAAAGCAAGTCTCCGTAGAGCTGCCACGTCAGCCCTGCTGCCGCATTCTGCGCCGCAAATTGCGGAGGTCCGTACGGTTGCCACGTGGCACTGGCGGCCAACCGGGGCAGGTGTGTGTGTGCAGTGGGGCAGCCATGTCACCAGTTTGTGACATACCCCCCTCTTGAAAGCATTGTAATCGCCCTCGATTACGCCTGCAAAACTATCACGTGACACATCCAACCCTGAGTGTCCGTGGACAAGCTGCAGTATGATCAAGGTTCAGTCATTCTAGATTTAGAAGTGATCTGGCACTTTTGTGAGTCTGTTCACAGACCGTGCATGACCAGTCACTTAGTGTAGATGCATATCCTTTGGTTACACACAGTATGATCATAAGCATTCCCATCAGAATCCTTCAGGGTAATTTTCCAGTGCATTTAGCCTATTTTCCCTATTTTTGGCATACCCCCCTCTTGAAAGCATTGTAATCGCCCTCGATTACGCCTGCAAAACTATCACGTGACACATCCAACCCTGAGTGTCCGTGGACAAGCTACAGTATGATCAAGGTTCAGTCATTCCAATCAGTCTAGATTTAGAAGTGATCTGGCACTTTTGTGAGTCTGTTCGTAGACCGTGCATGACCAGTCACTTAGTGTAGATGCATATCCTTTGGTTGCACACAGCATGATCATAAGCATTCCCATCAGAATCCTTCAGGGTAATTTTCCAGTGCATTTAGCCTATTTTCCCTATTTTTGACATTTTTCACTTATTATTTTTAAGTGACTTTTGTTGGAAAGTAGGTAGGGCAAATTGAGTAAGTTTGTATATAAGCAAACCTAGACTAGCACTAATTGGCAGAAGAGGCAACATGAGCACCATCGCTCAACAGGCAACTTCTCAGCAGAATCCCAAGCCCTAGCGTTTTTGCTCCACAGCAACCACCTAGCGTTTTTGGACCAGATCAGCCAGCGTTTTTGCTCTTGCAGATCCCTGGCGACAGAAGACTCAACAAGAGACCTAGCGTTTTGCATTTGCAGGCCATCCAGCGACAACAGAGCCATTTTCAGCCCTAGCGTTTTTTATTTGCAGATCAACCCCAGCGTTTTGCAGATTTACCGCGACGGAACATCAAGAACCATCAGCGTTTTCAGTTTTCAGCCCTCAGACACCGCAGATCAAGTCCTGAACCTCGCAGATCTCACCTTCCCGCAGCAGTTCCTTGCCGCACGGTCAGTTTCCGCAAGGTTTATAGATTCAGCCCGAAAAACGCAGATTTCAGCATCTGCGTTTTCAGCGCGTCGTCGTCGCATCGTCGCCATCGACATCGTCATCGACATAGAGTCAGAATTCAGCAGATAAAGATTTGCAGATTTCAGCCCGTCTCGTCATCGTCCTCATCGTCGTCGACATCGTCAGCAAGTCCAAGCATTGTAGAGATTTGTGCAATCATAAGTAGACCGCTCTCGCCAAAGAGAGTGGGGCTTTCACAGGAGGGTTTTACAACGTCTCTGGTGTCGTATTCTCTTCTCTCTCTATCTCTCAGTCTCATACACTTGCACGCACAGTGTCCATTTACTTTGTTTATGATCATTGCACTCTCTCATTAAGAACGGAAGGCTCTCCCTTTCATAAGAACAAAAGGAACCTTGAGCACAGTTCGGAGCACTCATCTTGAGAAAGAACAAACATTCATTCCGCTGCACCTTACAAAAACAGATAGAAGCCATAAATTGTCTTAGCAGACACTGACTGTTAGTATCAACGCACTAGGAACACACATCTAGCACCAATCAACAGTCACATCACAGGACATCACATGACAAATCACATTCAAAAATTTATTCAAATCTCAAACCATGATTAATCAACAACGTATTTAGCAATCGCATCTAGATCCACTCGGGACCTCATAGATGCTGGATTAACTAATCCTTATTGCAATCACATCTATCGAGATCTTTCAGACCGAAATGCTGCAGTCATTTCGTCTATCAGTTTCTGCACTTAGAGAAGTCAAGAACAAATCAGTATCATATTATCGGGAATTCCAGTTCATGAAGTCATACAACAGAATACTGTCAGCTCACAGTATCCCTGAAACTCAAAAGAGACATTAATGACTTTAGTATCAAAAATCGGAGCAATCCCCTCTTGTGCATACTTGCTACACCAAATTCCGCCCAGCTGAGTCCGGGGTTCTATTTGGAATAGACTATGCTAAACCAAATGCTTCAAGGTAAAGGTTCACAATCTGAGGAGTATCTGTCAGGTCCTCCTGCTCCATCCACTTCGCATCCAATGCGGGATAGTTCTTGAATTTAACCAAGAACCGCCTTATCATTTTACCTTTTACCTTTCTATCTTTATGTGCCAAAATCTCTGGAACGAGTATCTCCTCGTTTTCCTCCACTTCGGGTTGCTCATCTGGCTTCCCATCATTGGGCACATCGCCTTTAAAAGGCTTCAGGAGACTCACACGAAAAGCATTGTGAATCCTCCAAGTATCGGGCAGCTTCAGTCGAAAGGAGACATCATTTATCTTTTCGGAAATCTGGAAAGGTCCATAGTATCTCAAGCTTTGGAAAAAGCCGCTCCTTTCCCTTTTTCTTTCTCAGGCGTGCTTTCTCAAAACGTAAGAGCACCCAATCGTTCTCCTTTAATTTCAAATCCCGACGATGTCAATCTGTTGCCTTTTTGTGTCTTTCTTGAGATTTCTACAAAGCCTCCCGGACCTTGGCAAAAGCCGTGTCCAAGTCCCGTGTGTACTCGTCGGCTTCAAAAATCTTATCTTTCGTGCTAAAGAAGGGTGGAACCTTCGTAGCACCTTCAATAATCTCAAATGGCGCCTTCCCCGTCGAGGAGTGAATCGTGTTATTGTAGGCAAATTCCACCAATGGCAAATACTTTTACCATTGAGTCTTCTTATCCGAGATGTAAGACTTCAATAAATCCAATACGACTGAATTTGCGATTTTCGATTGCCCATCTATCTGCGGGTGGAAAGATGATGAGAACTGCAACCACATGCCAATGTTCTCCCAAATAGCCTTCCAAAACAAACTCGTGAATCGGGGATCTCTGTCAGAGACAATTGTCTCAGGCATGCCATGTAATATGAAGACCTGGGCCACAAACAGTCTCGCTAAGTGATCCGGCTTGACTGTTTTCTTCACTGGAATGAAATAAGCTTGCTTGCTAAATCTGTCAATAACAATCCAGATACCATCGTGCCCACTCTGTGTTCTCGGGAGATCAAAAATGAAATCCATTGCAATACTTGCCGAGGAGCGGGTGAGTATGGGTAAAGGCTGTAACAATCCCTATGCTTTATGTTTGTCAAACTTGACCTTCTGGCATACCAAGCAACTGCGTACAAAATCGTTCACGTCCTTCTTGAGTCTCGGCCAAAAGAAGTATCTCTCCACACCTTTCAAGGTGGTAGCAATGCCGCGGTGACCCGTAAAAGGTGGACAATGGCATTCGGTTAAAACCTTTTCCCTCAACGGCAATGTAACGCAACATCGTTTTCTTCATCAAGTAGCCATCCCGAATGGAATATGTCACTACTACCTCCCCATTCTGTATCCAAGTGAAAATATCTGCAAAATTTGTAACTGTGGCATATTGATCAACCATATCCTCGAAGCTCCTATGATGTATCGTGGAAATAGCCAGAACCAACGGCTTCAGGGACAAAGCCTCCGCCACCAAGTTCTTCTATCCCTGCACATGGACAATCTGGAAGTGAAACTATGACAAGATGTTTGCCCACCGCATCTGCTTTTCCAATAGCTGCTTCTGTGACAAGAAGTAGCGTAAACTCTGGTGATCTGTGAAGACCGTAAAATCAGCTCCGAGTAGGTAATGTCGCCACTGAGTAAGAGCATGGATAACTGCCAAAAACTCTTTCTCGTATATCTGTGCTGTCAATTCCAGCCTTGAGAACAATCGGCTCTCGTAGGCAGTGACATGGCCTTCTTGCATTAAGACCGCACCCAGACTACGACCACAAGCATCACAATATACTTCGAATGACTTCTGCAAATCCAGCAAAGTCAAAACTGGTCCTGCAATCAATTTCTCTTTCAATGTCTGAAAGGTAGTCACCTCTGTGTCCCACGACAAAAGAACTCCTTTTTGAGTCAACATATGCAAAGGAAAAGCAAACTCTGCAAACTTTCTAATGAACGGCCGGTAATAAGAACATAAGCCCAAGAAGCTTCTAACTTCATGGACATTCTTCAAATCGGGCCAATCACGGATAGTATCTATCTTGGTCGGGTCCATATGCACTCCTGCTGCTGAGACGATGTGTCCCAAAAAGTGTATCTCGGGCAGGAAAACTTCACTTTTCTTTGCATTTATCACCAACTTGTGATCTCGTAATGCCTGAAAGACCTATAGCAGATGTTCTCTATGTTCTGCTTCATCCTTGGAGAAGACAATAATGTCATCAAAGAAAGTGCCCACAAAAGCTCTATACTCTCTAAAAATCCTGTCCATTATTCGGTTAAAGGTCGCTGGAGCATTGGTAAGCCCAAAAGGCATCACCAAAAACTCAAAGAAACCGAAGGTTATCCGAAAAGCTGTCTCGTAGACATCTCCCAGCGCGATTCGAATCTGATGATATCTGATCTTCAAATCGATCCTACTGAAACAAGAGGATCCTTGTAGTCGGTCTAGAATATCATCAATCCTAGGAATCGGAAATCTGTTCTTGATGGTGATTTTGTTGAGAGCTCTATAGTCAATGCACATTCTCCAAGATCCGTCTTTCTTCAAAACCAACAACACCGGAGAGCAATAAGATGAAGTACTCGGCTGGATAAGACCCTTTTCCAAGAGGTCTTTCACTTGGTTCATAATCTCTTCATTCTGGGCTCGGCTCACTCGGTAAGGTGGCGTGCTTCCAGGTATGAGATCAATGGTATGATCCTCAGGACGAGCTGGTGGCAACTCACCTGGCAAGCCCTCAGAAAAGCAATCGGCATGAGTGTGGAGAAAATCTTGGCGTTCTTTTTCTAGATCAGACATATTTGTCCTATGATCATCATTCAACTCTTTCAAAAAGATCGAGTAAACAAACAGACTGGATTTCATTAATTTTGAAACGGCCCAAGCCGATACAATAGGGGCAGATTCGCCCTTAAGTTTCACATCAAGTACAATGGTTCGGCCCTTTTCTGTAGTTAGTGTCGCTTTCTTTGCTCGATAATCGACCACGGCGTTGTTCTTATGGTACCAAGGGACTCCCAGGAGAACATTACAGCCTTCCAAGGACATTATGTAGAAGTCCTTGTGCCCCAAATACCCCTGACAATGCAACCGAAGTTTGCCAATGGCAGGTGTAATGACCACGTCCCTATCGGGTGCCGCTAGAACTGCACTAGAACTGCGCTAGAACTCCCATCCGATCGGGTGTAATCTCGAGCCGTGCCGCCAATTCATGTGAAAGGAAGTTGGCCTTGGCTCCTCCATCAAAGAAAATCAGGACTTCTTGATCTTTCACTTTGTCCCAAGCTCGACAAAGTTCTGTACTCTCATCAATCGTGCTTGGGTCAGTACCCATGCAATGTGGAACCAGTCATGCTTTCATCTTGCCTTTCCGTCCACGTTCCTCAACTGCTTTTAAACTCTCTGGCCTTTCTTCATCTTGTTCTTTATGTGCCTTTTTACGGCACTTCGCGGAGATATGTCCTTGTTCCCCACATCCAAAACACTTCCCCTCTTTGATGTAGTTGGCTCTCTCCCGAGGAGTGAGCCGCGGTCGTGCATCCTTATCTTTCTGATCTTGGGGGCTCTTCTTCTTTCTACTTTCATTTTTAGAAGTCTGTTCTGTTTTCTGCGTCACGATCTCATATGTGGGGTAAGTCAAACTACCTGAGTGTATAGCAAAGCCCTGTTTCGCATGACTCATCAGTTCTTGAATAGAATCTGACTTTTGCTCTAAGCAGTGATCTCGGATCTCCGTAGGAAGTCCCAAGGTAAACCACTCAATCTGTTCTTTAAACGAGATCTTCTTAAATGAAGAAGCGGGTAGAAAAGAGCTCCAAAATCTCTCGCAATATGCGTCCAAGGTATCTTTCTTGGTCATCCGGAGATGGTTCCAAGCAGTTTGTATGTCGCGTTCGTATTCCCGAGTCAACCAAGAAGAAATAAACAGTCTTTTAAATTTCAGCCATTTAACTGGCGCTTTCTTGTTCAACAGAAAAGTGGACCACCATGTTCGAGCATTTCCCTTGAAGTAAGAGGTAGCCCTCCAAATCTTGGAGTGCTCTGAGTAATGCCCTCCAGAGAAAGCTATATCAAACTGCCGAATGAAGGCCAAAGCCCTTGAAGCATCTCGGAATCCAGAAAAAGTGTCAAATTTAATTGACTGTCCACTTCTTTAAATTCTCGAACTTTCTTGCTTTTATCCTCCAGAAAGTCATACTGATTGGCTTTATAGAAATTCTTCTTTTTTGCATAAAATCTATGATCATCGGAGTCCGAACTATCTGAAGACGAGTCCTTTGCAAAACTGTCAAAAACTAGGCGAAACTTAGGCTTCTTTGCCTTTTTCTTGCCCTTTCCAAAGCTTTGCTTTTTGCTTCGCTTTTTCCCTTTCCTGTCTTCTTCGCTCGACTCAGAAGAGCTAGAAGAACTGTCAGAAGAAGAAGAAGAAGAAGAAGAAGAAGAAGAACTGGATACTCCTTCAAATCTGACATGTTTCTTCTGTTTTCTTGCCGAGGCAAAAGCAGATTGACAACCCAAATAACCCGGGAAGTCAGTTCCTTTCTTTTGCTTTTTGTCGTGCTTTTTGGCTTTGTTCCTTGCATCAAAAAGCTGGGTAATCCGTGTATCAACCACCTCTTCCAATTCTTGCTATGTAAACATCCTCGGAGTATGAGGTTTCTTGAGCGCCGGTTTGAGGGGTGGTTCTGTGGCTTTCTGCCATTGAGAGTGCACTTCGTCGAAGGATGCTTGAGTCAAAAGTTTGGCAAATTTCGGATCCTTCGCAAGATTGATCATCATCTTTGTCGCATTCTCAACCAATCGTCGACCCTCCATCTCGTCAATCTCCGCCTGAGTAGGCCAAGGCAAGCCGTACTCCTCGTGAGAATCTTCTTCGTGATCTCTTCCCGCATCCCCAGATGCAGAGGAAGTCAATCGATCTCTTTTTGAATCCGTAAGTGTCACGAGAAAAAGGATCAGATTTCCCGATAGAAGAGAAATCGGCCTCGCTCTGATACCACTGTAACAAACTTGGACACTCCAAGTCAAGATTCTACCGCGACACAGCAGAGATTCACTTCAAAACAGTTCACAGTTCACAATTGATTCGACATGGCCCGGCAGAGTTCCGTGCCTAGAGATATTGGCCCCAAAGACTGGCGCCCCTTTCGGTATTTCTTTTTGTATTAATTTGTATCTCAAAGTACAAGGAGTGGGAGGGGTCTCATTCTCAGACTCTGCGTCCAAATGCTCTGAGAAGTGGGAACCCTGCCCATCTATTTATTGATTACAAGGGATGCCAAAAGCAAAGCCCCAAAAAGCTGCCATCTTTTTAAAACAAAGGCTTAAAATAAAGCAAAGCCCAAAAGCCTCTCCAAAAGCTGGCGTAAGAATTCAGCTGCGTAGAAAAAGCAAGTCTCCGTACAGCTGCCACGTCAGCCCTGCTGCCGCATTCTGCGCCGCAAATTGCGGAGGTCCGTACGGTTGCCACGTGGCACTGCGGCCAGCCGAAGCGGGTGTGTGTGTGTACAGTGGGGCAGCCACGTCACTAGTTTGTGACATATGGAACGGTATGGGGTTGACCACTATGAGTATGGGATGCAACCTCGACCAGAATGTGAAGTTCTTGTGCAGATCCCTCTATGAGGCCAATTGAAACTCTCACCCTGCGACTTTACTACTGACACAAGAGGTTAGACTTGCAGGGTAAATGGAAATATAAATTTGCTGCAATGTATGGACTCTCTCAATAAATCTCCTTCCTCAACCATAACTTCTGTTGAGTTACAGTGACAGAACTGTTACAAAGAATCAAATAAGGAATACTGTGGCAGGATACAGACAAGTAACGTCAAACCTGGTTAGCGCATCAAGAACCACCACTGCAATGCCTCGATTATCAAATTTTTCTGTTTTGGGTTTATTTGCTCCCTTTGCATTCATGTCATCATCATAGAATGCTCTTGCCACTAGCTTCACCAGCCTGCAAATATGATCCAAGAACATAAATTCCCTTACAATGTTGCAAAGAAACAAACCTCCCTCCATATGTTAAATGAATATGAAAATGGCTCAGGGAAAAACCTCCTTGTTTGGAGTTTTCAAGAGTGAAATCAAGCTGGTGAAAGCTGTGGAAACTAAAACTGTTGGCTATCCATACACAGCATTATAGAATAGGTACTTACTGAATCCTAATTCTTTAACTTAAAATGGTTGCCAGACCCTGTGACCGTCACCCTGCCGATAGCCACTACAGCAACTACTGAAACAAGTGGACGTTTGGGAGGAAGGGGGAAAAGAGGTATAGTACTTTTACAACTCCTAGAGCAAACTCATCATCAACAATGAACTTAGGACTTTTTCCCTTCCTCCTCCAACCATAAAAACCGCAGATAAAGCCCTTACCTGCGAAAAGGTTCAGTGCTTGTGGCCATACTTGAGAGTCTATTATCTCATCTATCGGGAACTGAAACACAAAAGAATAAAAATCAAAGGGTTGGATGGATGAATTATTGTACACCCTAGCTGCTCAAGAAAATATGTAAAAATGCATATATTATGCTTCTTTGTTGAGATTAAAACTGATGCACTACAAAATCACGCACGGCCAATAAAAGAACTCTCTCTCTCTCTCTCTCTCTCTCTCTCTCTCTCTCTCTCTCTCTCTGCCTATTACATAAAATCAACCATAGGTCCATATAAAAGAAATTGGGAAAAACCCTGAAAGGTATACAAGGAGATCATGGGGAAAAATCCCAAATCAAACCACAGGAAATATATAGTGATAAAGATACTTGAATCAGGTCGTGAAGACTATGTTAAGACTTACACCACTCTACTGCTTCACATAGGGAAAAATCCCAAACCACAAGAAATATATAGTGATAAAGATACTTGAATCAGGTCGTAAAGACTATGTTAAGACTTACACCACACTACTGCTTCACATAGGTCTAGGGAATACTTGTATGGCTAGTATGTCTCCGAGCTGGCCACTCACTGCATTGTCCGGGCGCCCACTTCTGGACCGGCCGGCCACCTTGTCTGGGCGCCCTCATATTTCATTTATTTCTTGTTGGGTCGTGGGGGGATTTTTTAGGCATTGCCCTACCTCCCCTTGGGGACTTGTTGGGGTACCCACTTCCATTATCTGATCATTGTACGGGTCTTCTTGTTTTGGTAGTCAGTGGGGGGCTGATCGCCCCCTCTTCCCTACACACCAGCGTTTTTGTCTACTCTCTCTCTCTCTCTCTCTCTCTCTCTCTCTCTCTCTCTCTCTCTCGTGACCCATCCAACCCTATGTGTCCGTGGACAAGCTACAGCACGACAAGGGTTCAGTTCAGTCAAGTCAGTCTAGAATAGGAAGTGATCTAGCACTTTTGTGAGTCTGTTCGCAGACCGTGCATGTCCAGACACTTCGTGTAGATGCATATCCTCTAGTTGCACTCAGCATGATCATAAGCATTCCCATCAGAATCCTTCAGGGGAATTTTCCAGTGCATTTAGCCTATTTTTCCTATTTTTGACATTTTTCACTTATTATTTTTAAGTGACTTTTGTTGGAAAGTAGGTAGGGCAATTTTGCTAAGTTTGTATATAAGCAAACCTAGCGCCAGCACTTTCTGGCAGAAGAGGCAGCAGGAGCACCAGTGCTCAACAAGCAACTTCTCAGCAAGAACCTTGGTGGCGTTTTCTCCTCCAAGCAAAGGAACCCTATCCCTAGCGTTTTCATCAACAAGCAGCTAGCGCCAGAAGATTTCAGCCTTGGCGTTTTTCATCCTAGCTTCACCGCCAGACAGTCCCAGCCAACTAGCATTTTGCCTCCAAGAATCCATCGCCATAGATCACCATCCTTGCCTGGCGTTTTCAGCATATCAGGATCGCCCTCAACCCTGGCGTTTTCAGCAGATAAAGACCAGCAATTTTCAGCCATTAAGAACCAACCATATCAGCGTTTTTAGGAGCAGATTCTTCAGCGATTTCAGCCAGCAGAATTCAGCCTATCAGCGTTTTTGGACAGCCGATAAAGAGTAGCAGATTTCAGCCATAGCGTCAGTCTCGCCATCCCCGTTGTCGACATCGATCTAGCCTAAACTTGCATCAGTCACATGCATTCAGTTTGTACCAGTTTGTGCAATTAATAGTAGACCACTCTCGCCGACGAGAGTGGGGCCTTCGGAGGAGGGTTTTACGTCTCTGGTGTCGTATTCTCTTCTCTCTCTATCTCTCAGTCTCATACACTTGCACGCACCGTGTCCATTCACTTTGTTAAGATCATTGCACTCTCTCATTAAGAACGGAAGGCTCTCCCTTCCATAAGAACAAAAAGGAACCTTGAGCATACTATGGAGCACTCATCTTGAGAAAGAACAACATTCATTCCGCTGCACCTCTCTCTCTCTCTCTCTCTCTCTCTCTCTCTCTCTCTCTCTCTCTCTCTCTCTCTTCCGCGTACACGCACTCACATGGTATCAACAGCTTCAGTTCTCGATGATCCAATGCGCATACTCGCATCAGGTACTCCTCCCATGATCAGATCAGCCAGCGTTTTTTGCATCGGCCAAGCAAGCGCAGAAAAAGGAGCTTTTTTGTCGCGCAGGACCTCACCTCAACTTGCATTTTTGCATTCAAACCTGGCGTTTTGCATTCTGGCTGCCAGCGCTGGCCTATTTGGGCCTTTTCATTGTGGAAAATCCCTCTCCTCTATTTGTGTTTTTAAACCAGATCTGGCATTTTCGTCAGGCTGCAGCGTTTTTGAAGCAGAGGAGGGGAGAGCGCTATGCCCATTCCAATCTTGCCTTTCCACACCGGCTGGCACCGGTGCCTTGCTAGTCCTGTTCCTCTTCAGATCATCAAATTTCAGCCACCTACCACTGCTATTTTTCTCTGTTTTCAGCCATCTGACGACTGTGCACTCTGAGATAAACCCTCAATACACCCTCTGCACCGCTCCGGACCATGCCGGGAGCGTACAAGCACGCTGAAAATTGCTGGGCAGCAGCGTTTTCATCACCTCGCAGTTGCGTTTTTGGGTGGACAGCAGCCACTTGGCTTGTGTTTTTTACAAAGGATGAAGTTACCTCCTGCCAAGACACCATCCGATGGTCGTCCATGCGGTCTCTCAGTAACTGCTGCAGTACACAGTATCTTCAACATCGGCTTGATCATCTACGGGTGTACGATCCTTGGAAGATCCATTCATTCCAAGCATCATTCGGCGGTTGCGCACTCCAGAGGGGGTGGTGACTTGTGGTTTGCTATGGACACACCTATGCACTCCTTAGAGGAGTTCGCACGAGATATGGCCATGCTCATGGCATATGGGATTCCAAGTCCCGACATTCCCAGAGAGGACACCACCATCATCACTTGCTTACACAGGAACATCTACATGGACTTAGGGAGAGGATCTTAGTTTTCTTCTTGAACAGTTTCATTGCTTGATCTACAGACTAGAGTGGAACTTCAGTGCTTTGGACTTCTTGGAGAGTTTACCCGCGAGATGCGGGAGATCACGCATCCCGCGACTACATCTAGAGTCACCCAGTGTAGTTGCTCTTCTATACTCCTGATCATTTGGATTGCTACCTTTACAGTTTCTTACACTCACCCTCGGTAACCTTACAACAGGCTTTACTTGTACGGCTAGTATGTCTCCCGACTGGCCACCCACTGCATTGTCCGGCCGCCCACTTCTGGGCCGGCTGCCCACCTTGTCCGGGCACCCTCGCCCTCACATTGCATTTATTTCTTGTTGGGTCGTGGGGGATTTTTCTAGGCATTGCCCTACCTCCCCTTGGGCACTTATTTATGGGGCCGGGGGGGTACCCACTTCCATAATCTGATCATTGTACGGGTCTTCTTGTTCTGGTAGTGAGTGGAAGGTTGATCGCCCCCTCTTCCCTACACACCAGCATCTCTCTCTCTCTCTCTCTCTCTCTCTCTCTCTCTCTCTCTCTCTCTCTCTCTCTCTCTCTCTCTCTCTCTCTCTCTCTCGCACACGGTGATCAAGTCTACACAAATTTGCCCGAAGTTGTCCACCTTAGGCGATGTAGCGAAAACCACAAATTCCAATGTTGGGTATTTGACTGATATAAAGCATCCGCTGTAAAAACCTCCTATAGTGGATGCTTTTACCAGCCAAGGGATTGTAAACCCCTAGGCCGTGCCACCAAAATCATCCGCATCCACTTCTTGATGATGTACTCCAAAAAGTATGTGGATCTACCACACAACCAAACTATAAGAGAGGCAAGAGGGACGGTGGACCCACTCGCTGTCCACCTCAAAGCCAAGGGAAGGTACCAAGATGCACAACTCTCTGACCAAAACAATTTCCCTAAGGCCTCTCTAAACTGACTCTCAAATAAATCTGCAAATTGTTGTTCATTAATTAGAGTGGGCCTCCATGATGGCTTCATGACATGGGGAACAATTGCATGGTTTTGCAATTTTTGGGGTCACACACCTTTTTTCAGTGCTTGTCGACAGATCCAGTCTTCATTCTTACTTCCCTAGGATATAGACCGGGCACTCTACAAATGATCCTAGATGGGGGTCACCAGTTGTACTTCTACCAGCAGGACAGTTTTCACTACGATATGTAGCATCACACTTTGGATCATGTGGAAGCATCGACGTGCTCACATTCTGGGCACACAGTCCTCTCCTACATCCACCATTCGACAGCCATTTGAACTAAGCTGCTACATACTCTTCGTCGTCAATGGGATTCTTTAGCCGGCCCCTCCAGAGTAGCGGAGTAGTGTAGATGCACCTTTCTTCACACATGGGCGAGATTGTCAGATCTTTTCAGCCGGGATCATGCTTACATCAAATGGCACTATGCATCTATTAGAGTTCACGCATCTCTCTTGGTTCGTCCAGTCGGTTCCAGTTTCTCCCAAGGACAGGTGTTAGGGAGTGAGGGCTGTTCTGTGGCTATGCGGAGCCAGTGTAAGGTAGGTTTCTCATGACGGGTTGTGTCTAGCCATGTTTAGCCGTGGGTTTTGGCTCGGTTCCATGGCCATTAGGCTCCTGCAGACTCAGGATATTTTCCCCAGCCTTGCAGGCATTTTTCCCACTTTCCAGTTGCCCTTGGTGTTCTCTTTTCCCTATTTTTCTCATTTACCAAGTCGTGGGGGCTCATGAATAGATGGCCGACCTGGGATCTGGGGGGTATAGAGTGTAGGCAAGGGCATACTACATAGGAGGCAGTCAATGTACACACGCTCTGTGTTGTAGATGGGTGCTGAGGAGGGCATCTTGCCCACCGTTTCCTTCCCCAATCGGTGTGTCACGTGCAGCAGAAGAGAATAAGGATTTGCTCGGATCTAGTACTCCGCACACAAACACAAGGGACACTTTACTTCACTTGAAAGAACTGAACTAAATTGAAAGAAAGAGAGAGACGATAGAGAGAAAAGAGACGACACAAGCATGTCGGGTCCCTACCCTCAAGGGCCCCCTTGCTCTGTTGCCAGAGCAAGTACTTTCTTTATTCTTGCACAATGTTGCTACAATGACTAAATGCTGAGATGCTAATGCTAATGGGTACTGATGCTACTCATGCTGGGTATTGAGGTACTGAAGGGGTACTGAGGTACTAAAGGGGACTATGTCGAAAACGATGATGTCGACGACGGGTAATGAGGGTTCTATGTCAAAGACGGGGAGCCTGGAGGTCGACGACGAGGTCTATGTCGAAGACGAGGTATTAAGGGTCTTCGTCGAGTATGACGAAGTCGACGACAGTACTATGTTGAAGACGGTGATGTCGACGACAGGTACTACTGGTCTATGTCGACGACGACGATGGTGACTGTGACGATGACGACGATGGTGACTGTGACGATGACGACGATGGTGTCATCGTCAAGTCCAGGACTGCAATGATGATGACGAAGGTGTCATCGTCAAGATAGGGATCTGCAATGACGATGGCGATGGTGTCATCGTCAAGATAGGGACTTCGACGACAATGATAATGGTGTCGACGACGACGGCGTCAAGGCTAAAAACTGAAAACGTTGGGCTGTCTGCTGAAATCTGAAAACGCCAGGCTGATCTAGGTCTTCTTCTTGTTGAGAAAACCCTAGGGCTCCTGCTAAGGTGCTGCTTGCCTGCTGGGTGCCTGCCTCCTTGTGTCCCTGCTACTTCTAAGTGCCCAATGGGTTTCTTTTATAGATCTTTAGCAATTTGCCCTACCTACTTTTCCAACAAACTTACAAAAAGAATTCCAAAAGTCACTTTTAATAAAATGACTTATAAGAGGTGGTTCACGTGGTAGAATGCTTGCATGATGAAATGACTGTTCTTGTGCAAGAGAAGGTATGCAACTATGACTGGCCTGGACATGCACGCCCGGCTAGAGGCTCACAAAGTGCCAGGCTCAGTCCTAAGCTAAGACTCATGCTAGACTATGGCAGAAGTGCGCACGTGACACTGTCACAAATTGCTTCTGTACTGATTTCTATAAAATGCGATGGCAGCTTTTGGTGCTTTTGGGGCCAAATAGTTTTGAGTCTGAATTTTTTCATGCAAACTACTTTTCATAGACCAAGGGCCTTTAAATATGTGCAGAGGGCTCAGTCTCTGGCACTCTTTCGGGTGAACATGAAGAGCGCGAGTATCGACATTGTACTGAGTTCAAGTAATATAAAGAAATACCGAAAGGGGCGTCAAGGTTTGGGACTAGTACTCTCAAGGGTGGAATTCCGCCACTCCGTGCTGCATGTGCTCTCTCTCTCTTTCGACTCACTTGTTATTGAAATGCTAAAAGTCTGTTCAGTCTGTTCTTTTCCGTTGGCACATTGCCCGTCCCGTGAGTAACAGCCAGAGGCCAGCACTCAACCCTAGCATTTTTTAAGGGCAACAGACGCAGAGTTTGGTCATCCTCCTACGATGCACCAGCCCCTCATGGCAGCCTTGTGATCACATATGCAGTGGTAGGGATTCTCATCCGAGATCCAGATCCACATCGAGATCTAGCCAGGAGGAGATGCACCAAATCTATGCTCTCACAGCATGTTGGAGGTAATTTACATGTGTCAACCATGTCAGTGGTCTCATGTGCACGAGAAGTTGGCAGTGTCAGTAGCAATAGCAGTCGCAGTCGCAGTCGCAGTTGTATGCACCTCGGGTCTTATCCCAGTGGCATGTCAGTTCTATGCAAGACCACTTGGTCACTTGTATAAGCAGCTTGTTATTAGCATGGATAGCCTCTCTCTCTCTCTCTCTCTCTCTCTCTCTCTCTCTCTCTCTCTCTCTCTCTCTCTCTCAGATGTCCTGTCTCTTTCTACCTCAATGATCTCTCTTCATTACAGGTGTGCCTTGTTCATGTGTTCGCCATTGCAACCGCCGAATACGTCAAAGAGGGTAAATGTTACGATTGTGAGGAACAAGGGCATGTGTTTACCAATTGCCCTAACAAAGCATCAAAAGAACAGTCAGGGGACAAGCTAGAGAGTTCTAAAGCAACAGAGGAGCGAGCAAAGAAAGGAAAGACAAAAGCAGGACTGGTAGCAGATTTTGTGGAGACCAACCCTAAGCAACTGAATGGAAGTACAGAGCTCTGTAGAGCGTGGGGCAAAATGCAAGATTAAAAAGTCCTTATCTTCTCCGGCAGAGGAGCCAAGGCCAACTTCATTTCGACTGAATTGACAACTCGACTTGGAATTATGCCAGATGAAATGGGACTAACGGCTGAGGCAGATCTCGCGGCACCTGTTGCCATTACATCATAGGCAAACTTCGGTTGCATTGCTAGGCTGTGTTGCACGAAACATTTCCAAACTGGAAACGTCAACCTGCATATATGAACATGAAACGGCAATCTACAGAACTAGGAAACGGCGGGGTACACCCAATTGAGAGTAGCTAACCATAAAGATATGTTTAACTACGTTAAAAGCAACCTGACTAACAAGATTTGCATCAACACATGAGTGGAACACGTACATATGAAAGCTTCCCTCGCTTGCGATCGTGCCGAGAGGAAACTTGTGTAGAGTTCTAGAGTTCTCTGAGTGTTGTGCAGAGAAACGTCTACTCTCTGTAAAACATTTTTTCGTTCTCTAATGGTAGGTTCATTATTTTATTCATATGAATCTATGCAGATTCCTCTAATAGGGACATACTACTACAAATAATCCTCTAGGAACACCACCAGTTAAAATGTTAACGCCGTTTCGATACAGACGACGGACTCCAACTCGAGACCTGATGAGCACAGAAGCATTTGGCCTAAGCCAGATCGCCTCTAGCAGCTCGATGCTATGGCAATATTTTTACCGATATAGTTTTTTTCATAGGTCTCTGCCCCTTCATCGCCCCTTCATCACTATATGCTCTGCGCCACTTGGAGTGCCCCCCGTTGCGCGTTTCCTGCACATTGCTCTGCATCTCTCATGTCGATCCTAGCATCGCAAGTGTCACCTTGCTCGCATGATGCACCCTTCATTTTTGTTTTCTCACACTGCCAATGCAGAATCGCTGTTGATTCTCCACTTTCTTTCTTTTTTTGAAAACGTTGGCACATACTAGTTCGTAGCGTTCAAATTTTGGGATATGAGAGCGGTGCACGGTTCAGTTTAATTTAGATGCCTTTTCATAAAGCAACGCCAGCTTGTCTTAGTTTAGACAGAGTGTTTTAATAAATTAAGCCAACGTGGCCTTTCTTAGCTGCGTTGTTTGAGGCGTTTCGTCAAGGCTGGAAACGTGCACCCCTGCCAGAAGCGCAGAAACGCGTTTCCAGCAGGTGGGGATGTCGTTTCCTGCAACATAGTTGCTGGGGGTATCTAGGAGACGAGGACTTTTACATCATGCCTCTGGAGAGGAGTGACGTCCTTTTGGGAATCCCTTGGTTCCATAAGAACAATGTGGTGGTCAACTACAGGGCGAGAAAAGCAACTTTCACAAATGAAAAGGGTAGAGATATAATTCTTCATGTAAAATTGAAGGGCGAGTCAGTCCCACTTGTATCGGCTTCGGCCATTTCCAGATTGATGAGATCATGTCTATTTGTTTATTCGATCTTTTTACATGAGATAGATGACAAGAAAATGTCAAATTTGTCCGACCTTGAGAAGGAACGACAAGAATTTTTGCAAGCTTAGGCTAATTGTTTCTCCAAAGTCCTACCAGGAGAGTTACCTCCTCAGCGTCCTGAAGATCACACCATTGATTTGATTCCGCACAGTACACCACCGAATTGGCCACCTTGCGCAGAGCCCAAAACGAAGAAATTATGAACCAAGTGAAAGAACTTTTAGAGAAAGGTCTCATTCAACCCAGTACACCACCAACATGTTCACCAGTGTTGTTGGTTTTAAAGAAAGATGGATCTTGGCGAATGTGCATTGACTACAAGGCTCTCAATAAAATCACCATCAAGAACAAGTTTCCAATACCCAAGATCAATGATATATTGGACAGGTTATAGGGTTCTACTTGCTTCAAAACGACCTAAAAAGTGGCTATCATCTGATCGAGATCGCTCCTGGAGATGTATACAAGACCGTGTTCAAAACGTCCTTTGGATTGTACAAGTATTTGGTGATGCTTTTTGGTCTCACAAATGCTCCTGCAACGTTGTCATGCCACTTTGCGGGCACGGGGTGAAAGATGCAAATCTGCAAACATATCCAAGGTTTTGCCAAACTTATGAACAATGTTAGTAATTGTTATGTCAGCAAGAGGACTGAGATGTATGCTAAATGTGGGTTTCGGTGTCTAGAAATGGAGCTGCTTCCTGCAAGCCAAATTTGTAGTGCTTAACATGCTTTCCATGCCTGTCTTTATGGCTCATCAATTGGAGCTACAGTTAAGGAGTTACGGCAATTTGAAGCTGGCATTGATTGCACATCTGTACTGGATTGGACAGTTTTGCAGATGAAGGGTCAGGGATGGTATGAGTGCTGAAGTGTTTATCATATGGAGAGTGCGGGTATTTTCGGATTGCTAATTGGAGCTCAAACGGCCAAGATATGAGCAATTAAAGTTTCACGGTCGCCTTGGTCAGCATGCCAAAACTGGGAGTTTTTGGGGTTCGACCAAGCTCTAGAATACAGTGCACTTAATAAATCAATAAGTGCACGAGGAGCATCTTTTTCGAAATGTCATCTCTTGCAGTACATTGATGGTGGGGAATGTCAGAAAGGGAAGTCGCATTTGGCAGTGCCTTAGACAATATGTATGTCAGATGTAGTACCCTTATGGAAGCACATAAAGTTATTGATGACCTCGGGGCAAAATCTATTAACCAAATGCGAAGGGAAGGCCTTTCATCAAATGCAATCACCTATACTTGAATCTTGAGGGCATGTGGCACTATCCATGACCTTAATATGGGCAACGAAATTCACGATGATATTGTCAGTCAAGGGCTGCTGAAGATGAAAATTGTGTGAGGCAATGCTTTGGTTGGTGTGCATGCCAAATGTGGCTAGGTAATACCTTGGTCGATGTATATGTCCAATGTGATGCCCATTGGAAGGTGGGGTGGTCGCCCATAAACTCAAGGCCACCCAATGAGCCAAAGTATGGCCGCCCAAGGACCATTAAAAAGAAGGGTTTTTTTTAATATTGTGAATGGAGGAGGGAAAATAAGAGGAGACAGCGCGCAGGCGGGGAACGAGAGGCGCATGAGAGAGAGAAAGAGCTCGCGCCGGTGGCTGTGGAGCTCGGGCAACGTCGAGCAGGAAGCAAAAGTTCACTAGCATGTCCGGCAACACCACTCACGTCACGATTCATGATGGTCGACCTCGGCCTGCCACATCATCAAGGCCCTTGTCATGCCATCGTGACAAGCAGCGGGGCAAGCCATAAATAAGGAGGGGGGAAAACATGGTTTTTTGGGGGGGGGGGGATTCTAGGGCTTTAAGAAGAATTTTTTTTGGGCGACGAGGGAAGGAGGCAAACATCAAGGAAGAAGGGTAACGAGGAGAGGGAAGCGAAGAGAAGAAGGAGGAGAAGGTATGAGGAGAAGAGGTGAGGGGAAAGCTCACACTCTCTCTCTCGGACTCGGCTTTGATTTTCTCTCTCTCTCTCTCTCTCTCTCTCTCTCTCTCTCTCTCTCTCTCTCTCTCTCTCTCTCTCTCTCTCTCTCTCTCTCTCTCTCTCTCTCTCTCTCTCTCTCTCTCTCTCTCTCTATCTATCTATCTTGAAGCAACAAAGGAGGAGATCTCTTGGAGGAAGGTTCGACCTCGACCTCGACCTCGAAGAGGGGAGATACGACAAATCACGAACGATATTTCTCCCTCTCTATCGACTTTGGGAAGAGAAGACTCGAGCGGAAGGAATTTTTCTTTGAAATTTTGATAGGCAAAGGAGTTAAACACTATGAAGTTTACCTGACGATTATGGATTGTTTCATCGGGACCGGGTTATCTGAATAGGGGATTGCAAATCAACGGGCATACCAACGATGGCGTATGCAACCGATTTGTATCAAGGGTTCCAAATATTGAATTAATGAAAATATTTGTTGATTGCCAGCGCCAATTAAGTGTTGATACCTTGCCTTAGTTTGTTTTTAGTCATTAATTCTATTTTGATATGTGATATTCTTCCGCAATTGCTCTCTAAGTGTCACTATTTAGTCTTACCAACCCTAAAATTTCTTGTAAATGCACTCTTTCCCCTTGGTTTGCACCTCGGCTGCTTATCCATCTACAGTCAGAAGTCCGGCGCTTTGCTGGTCGACCTTGGAGAGACGCGCACTCTGACAACGTTCAAAAGGTTGATAAAAAGAATTTTTTGAGAGTGTAGGCCATTTGTGGACACCTTTTTTGACAATATCATTGTATCCTCCAAAAATGAGACAGAGCGTCAATACCACATGTTATAGGTCTTTTAGGCACTATTGCAACATCGGTTGACGATCAATGGGGAGAAGAGCGAGTTTTTCTTACCAGAGATCCACTTTTTGGGACACATCGTCTCTGCGGAGGGTGTCAAAATGGATCCAACCAAGGTTGAGACCATCCAAGATTGGTCAAATTTGAAGAATGTTCATGAGGTTTGAAGCGTTTTGGGTTTTGTGCTCTTACTACGGCGGTTCATTCAAAAAAATTTCGAGATTGCTTCTCCTCTACATGTTTTGACGCGCAGAAAGGGGTTCCTTTCACATGAGGACCATCTGAGATTGCAGCCTTCAAGATTCTCAAAGAGAAGTCGACAACTTGCTGAATGTTGGTTTTGCCAGACTTGCAAAAGCCATTTGAGGTATATTGTGATGCACGTGGTTGCAGTCTAGGAGCAGCCTTAATGCAAGAGGGCCATGTTATAGCTTATGAGAGCAGAATGTTTTCTAGACCAGAACGACTAGCATAGATTTATGACAAAGATCTCTTAGAAGTTATCCATGCTCTTACTCAGTGGCGACACTTTTTACTCAGAGCCGATTTTACAGTGTTCATTGGTCACCAGAGTTTGTGCTATTTCTTATCTCAGAAACAACTTTTGAACAAGGAGATGTAGTGGGCTAACATTTTTTCACAATTACTCTTTCAGATTCTACACGTTCAGGGACAAAAGAATGTGGTGGTAGATGCACAGTCTTGTAAGCCTTTGGTTTTGGATATTTTGGTTGTTCATCACCGCAGCTTCGAGGAAATGGTAGATAAGTACGAGTCACGAGGACTTGGCAAATGCTAACCTTAGTTGTTGGTTTCTTTTTTTATGATTTTCGTTCAATTTTTGAGACCTTCTTTTTGAAGTTGCAAATGGTCGGACATTGTATGGCCAGTGTGAAATAATAGTTTCACCCGCAGACGAGAAGTTGGTCGGCACTGGAATTCTAGTAGTAAAAGGGTGTCTAGGCTCAGTTCACAGTCATCTAGATCCCCTTGCCGCACTTGATAAGTTGGTGGATACTAGGAAATTACCTCCATAGAGGCACAATGAAAAGGTGGGGTCACCCAGAGAAAATCACCCCAGAACTGGGCTACATTGCATTTTTGGACTGTTGGAATTAGGGTTGCAGAGAAACACACACAACTTGGAGAAGATGAAGGAAGCTCAAGGCACACAATAGAGAGTGTGTTACTTAGTGTGCAATGGAAAGATAGATAGCCCTAGAGTGATGGGCGTATATACAATGCACGGGGGAAAAAACCTCCTAAAGAGGGAAAAAATGCCCCGGCGGTCCTAGTGTGTTCACACACATCACTACCACATGTATATGGTAACAAATCCCCCCTGGAGTGATGCGGTGAACGAGAGCTGGCACATGAGTAAAGGGAAGTGCCATGCCCTGAGGACAGGATCAGTCCACAAAGGGGAGTAAGCCCAAAGCTTTGCGGAAAGCTTCAAGCTTCTCACGAGACAATGCCTTTGTGAAAAGATCTGCAAGGTTGTCCTGTGTTGGCACATAAGCCAAGCTGATCTCTCCTGCTGAGAGCCTCTCCCTGACATAGTGGTAATGCACCTCAATGTGCTTTGTGCGAGCATGAAAAACTGGGTTCCTCGCAACTGCCAATGCGCTCTGACTGTCAGTGTAGATAGTGTTGGCATTGTGTCCTGTCCAACACCCAAATCAGCCATAAGGCGTATGAGCCATACACACTCAATCGTAGCTATGAAGACTGCCCTGTACTCAGCCTCACAACTCGAAGTGGCCACAGTAGGTTGCTTCTTGCTCAACCATGATATACATGAACTGCCAAGCATGAAACAAAAACCACTTGTGGACACTCGTGTGTCAAAACAACCAGCCCAATCTGAGTCCGAAAAAGCATGTAAGTCTGGCGGCAATGATCCCCCCTTGGGATAAAACAAGCCAAGATGTAAAGTGCCACTAAGGTAGTGGAAAATCCTCTTGACAGCCTGCCAATGCTTAGACCCTGGGCTATGCATAAATCTGCTGACCTGTGAGACTGCAAACTGAATATTTGGCCTTGTGTTGCATACATAAATGAGGCAGCCAACAGCAGTTTGGTAAAGAGTGACATCAGCAGGATCGCCAACATCATGTAGACTCAACTTCACACCTGTTTCCATGGGAGTGGCAATAGGTTTGCAATCCTCAAGTCCAAACTTACATAGCAATGTCTCTATGTAACTTTTCTGACACAAGGCAATACCACCATCACACTGCTTAAACTGTATACCCAAGTAATGATGCAACAGCCCCAAATCTTTCATCTTGAAAGTAGCATTCAAATCAGCCTTAAATTCAGTAATATGTCTCTCATTTGGTCCAATGATCAGCAAATCATCAACATAAAGAACCACAATGAGAAATACATCATCCTCACGCTTTACATACAATGTGCTTTCTGTTGGACTGTTACGAAAGCCTCGTTTAACCAAATGAGTGTCAGCTTTCTCATACCAAGCACGAGGAGATTGCTTCAACCCATACAAGCCTTCTTACATCTGCACACTTTGTCCTCTTGTCCTTTTATGACAAAACCGCGAGGCTGCGTTACATAAACTTCCTCAAATATGTCACCATTCAAGAAAGCAGTAACAATGTCTGATTGATGTACATCCCAACCAAAATGAGCTGCCAATGCACATAGAAAACGCACAGTAGTCATACAACAAGTGGGAGCAAAAGTCTCTTCATAATCTATGCCTTTTTGTTGTGCATAACCCTTTGCAACAAGTCGAGCCTTATGGCGATCGATCTCACCATCCGGCTTGCGTTTCAACTTGTAAACCCACTTCGTACCAATGGCCTTTTTGCCAGGAGGCAAATCACATAAAGTCCATGTGTCATTCTCTATAAGTGCATCATATTCTGATTGCATGGCAGCAATCCAATTTTCTGAATTCTGTGCTTCATCAAAAGACAGAGGCTCCTCAACATCATGTAAACTAGACACAGCCAAAGCATAACAATCTGATGCATAAGATGCATGGCGAGAGCCTGAACGAGTACGACTAGACAAAGGTGCATCCAATTTACTGTCACGCAAAGTGTGCACCAGCCATTTTGGCATACCTCTAGCCTGCTCATTTTCAGCCCTTTCCTCATCAAGTACATCATGTACATCTGCATCAGTAATAGGCTGTTCTAAAACATATTCAGAAACCCCCATAGGCTGTACATTTGCCTCATTGGAACTTACATTCGTATTTCCACCACTGAAAAGAGGCAACAAAGTGTCATAAATGTCCTGTGAGCTTACATTACTGTCTCTAGTACATGACAGCAAGGGCTGAACAGAATCTTCCACAAACACTACATCCCGTGAAACCAGAATACGTTTTGTTTGCGGATGATACAACCTGTAACCTTTGCTTTCAGCACTATAACCAACAAAAATACATTTGACAGCCTTATCATCCAATTTTCTGCGCTGCACTTGTGGCACCAAAGCATATGCCAAACAGCCAAAAACACGCATGTGCTCAATAGAAGGCTTTCTATCATGCCATGCTTCATATGGAGTAATAGACTGCAAAGCTTTCGTAGGACACCTGTTAAGTACATAAGTGGCACACATGATGGCCTCAAGCCAAAAAGAATGCGGCAAAGCTTGACTTTTGACCATACATCGTGCCATTTCCGTTAGTGACCTATTTTTTCTCTCAGCAACACCATTTTGCTGAGGTGTATAAGGCACTGTACATTGGTGTTTTATCCCACGACTAGCCGGAAATGCATTAAATTCATGAGACATATACTCCCCCCCTCGATCGGAACGGAGGGTGCCCATAGTACATTTTGAGACATTTTCAGCCATAGCCAAAAATTGTTTGAAGCACATAAAAACTTCGAACTTCGCTGTAAGCGGAAATACCCATGCATGCCTGGAGTAATCATCAATGAAAGTCATGAAGTACAGGTAATTGCCCAAGGACGGAGTTTGCATGGGCCCACAAACATCACTATGCACAAGCTGCAACCTGCATGTGGCCCTAACTGAACCATCCTTTGGAAACTTAGAACGCTGCATTTTACCCAGAATACAACCTTCACAAACATGTTTGACAGGTGCTTCAAGAGGTGGCAAAGAAGCAACCATATCAGATTTCTGCAAACGCAGCAAACTGGCAAAATTCAGATGACCAAAACGTGCATGCCAAGGTTTTGCATCTGAAATAGCCCTTGAATCTGCAACAGCATTTGCAAAATTTTGTCCACACTTGTCATACAAAGTGAGCTTATACAGCCCACGGCACAAAAGCCCAGATGCAACAATTTCATCACCAAAACTGAGATCATGAACTGTACATCTGTCATCCACAAATTTGACTACAAGTCCAAGTCTAGCAAGTGCGGATACAGACAAGAGATTCTTCTTGATCCCAGGTACATAAAGTGCATCAACAAGTGTGAAGGAACTGCCATTAGCAGCAGTGAGCACAATCTTTCCAACTCCCTGAACTGGATAAGAGGCGTTGTTGGCACAAGTGACTGAGTTCCCATGAGGGACTGACTCGAGAGAGGTAAACAATTCACGATGTGAGGTAATGTGCTTTGTAGCACCACTGTCGAAATACCACACATGTGAATCTGCAGCAACTGACAAGCATGCATCATGGACAACAGGATTGTAAGTGCACTCTGCGCTAAAAGCCCATTCTGCATCAACATCAGCATCACAATCTCCTTTCACAGAAGACTCAACAATGGCTGCATTTGTAGTGGAACCAGCATTTGCAGTGGAACCACCCTCTTTCTTCTTAGCCTCTTTGGCCTTCAACTTAGGACACGACTTGATCAAGTGATCATTGGCTTTACAATAATGGCAACGCATCTTCTTTTTGCCCTTATCACCAGAATTGCCAGACGAAGTGCTGCCACCAGAAGCATTAGGAACATAATTTTTGCCACTCGCAACAGAACCATAAGAAGTGGCTGCATTACTGTTACCACCCTTTCTTTGAGAAGCAATAAAAGCCTGTTCAACTGCACGCGCTGCCTAGTCCTGTTTTTTCTAGAAAGTGACTCTTGCAACAGCAATGTGCACAATGCATCAAACTTGACAACTTCAGGATTTCCTTGGGTCATCAGTCTCCAAGTACTAGCAAAAGTCTGGTAGGAATCTGGTAAGGCATCAAGAACAGTCTGCACAAGGGAGGGAACTGTCCGAAATGACTTCACCTGCAGAAATGAGTTGCACATTGATATCCTTGACACTAGCAAGGAAAGTGTCCATATCATCTTCCTCATGCATAATCTTCGACTCCAGCTCTTTACGCAGCAAAGCAATTTTAGCCTCATTGCGGCTTGCATAAAGACCTGCTAGAATATCCCAAGCCTGTTTTGCAGATTTTGCTGAACGGATGTGAGGAATAATGGTGCGCTTTACAGACAACGCAATCAATGCATGAGCCTGCGCATCCTTAACATCCCAACGAGCTTGTTCTGCCGTAGGCAAAACAACTCTAACAGATGCAATCCTTGCAGCAAGACCTGCAACATCCTCAACATCGCCTACATCCTCAGAACCAGGACGTACATCAATGCCCTGCACAATGTTCCAGACACCTTTTGACACAAGAACATGTTGCATCATATAAGCCCACATAGGGTAGTTGTCCCCATCCAACCTGTCCTCAGCAGCAAACATCTTGAACACATCTGTGTTGTTGTTGTCAGCCATGGTAAATGCTGCACCTGATGTGAAAACTGCCCGAAAATAGGAGAAATGGAGCGGGAACAACTTGTGCTATATAGCACAAACCGTAGAAGACTATAAGGCACCTGTTATGCAGAAAACGGCACTGACAGAAAATCTGCACAAAATGACGAAATAGCCTGTGCAGTACTGCCCGTAGTGGAAACGGAGGCCGAAATGAGCCCAAATCAAAATTCTGAGCAGACCAAGCTCTTCGAGCCGTCCCAAAATATTTGTCGACCTGCGAACGCTCGCCAAAGCTCACTGAAATCCGAGAAAGTGAGCAGACGTGTGCTGGAGCAGCTGGCGACTAAGCCCGGGAGGACGTGACCTGCTCTGATACCAATTGTTGGAATTAGGGTTGCAGAGAAACACACACAGCTTGGAGAAGACGAAGAAAGCTCAAGGCACACAATAGAGAGTGTGTTACTTAGTGTGCGATGGAAAGATAGATAGCCCTAGAGTGATGGGCGTATATACAATGCACGGGGGAAAAAACCTCCTAAAGAGGGAAAAAATGCCCCGGCGGTCCTAGTGTGTTCACACACATCACTACCACATGTATATGGTAACATGGACGTGGTCCCAGAAGTGAAAAGATGGTCAGATGACTAGTGAGAGTCCAATGGAAGCATCTCCTAAACTTTAGGAAACTGCTATTTTGGGCCACGAAATCTATTCGCGTTGTGAGCGGGATGAAAACACACACAACGCCTCTATAATGACTCGACACACACTCTTGGGATGACACACACACACACACACACACACACTATGGGGCACCAGTCGGCTTACACAACCCACCTGGCCGAGACAGGGGAACACATCGATGGAGTGAGAGGAGAGAGACTACCCATTTGCCCACTCCACACAGAGAGACACACACACACACACCCAAAAAACTGAGCTCAAAAGAGGAGAATTTCTTATGTTTAGATAGAATTGAGCTTGGGCCAACACCAATGGGGAAAATAGCTCACACAATATGGGTAAAATATGCCAAATACAATCACAAATTGGAGCAGAAGCTTTGCTCATAGAGAAACTTACACAGCCAAAACAACAAATAAACAGTGAGGAAATTGGCAAAATGGACAGCGCCATCACGTTCGAAATGGCCCAAAACCACAGTCTACAATGTCAAAGTGCTCAAATCCGACCTCGGATGAGCAGTTTATGGCCAAAACAGGCTCCAAAAACAGCAAAAACTCAGTTGCGGTTGTTCCTCCTCTTCTCTCCACGTTTTATCTGGTCTTCTTCATTTCCCACACTTAGCTTTATTACTTGGGCACCCTTGGCCTTTTAGTTGACCTCAAACGGACCCCGACCAAGCCAAAAAGTGGCCTCGCAGTGCATAGTTGTCACCCTGCTGCATCCATCCGCACACCTGGCACTCAACTTTTTCCAATAATGCATCCCGCAACCACGTGAAGTGGCCCCTAGATACAATTCTCATGATGACCTTTTTGCATAATTATCACAAGAAAACCCCCACGTTGTGTCCGTACTTATCCACGTGCAAGTATTGACCCCATTCGACCTCCTGACGCCACTAGATGCCATCTGACGCACCTGCTTACCTCATGTCGTCGGCCCGCGGATAGCTTCCTCGAGAAGTTTTACGCGCTACCAACTCCTCATTATTATAGAAAAAACACACTGGTACTGGTGATAGTGAAAATCGATGCACTATGTACATGTTGTCCTACCTGTACACATGTGGGCCCCACGTAACCACATGGCTCTGAAGAATGGGCAATCCTTTATTTGATGCATCATGCATGTGTATGTACATATGCACAATCACTTCTTCCAAAAAAACTCCTAACATAATTTGCCCATCTCCTAGCCTGCTAGATCATTCATGATCAGCAGCAGCAAAAAGAGATATGAGATTCGCCGCGTCACAGGTCTCCTCATCCCTCACCAACATTACTTGCTCCACAGACAGCTCATCTTGCTCCACCATCATTAACCTGGCATGATATAATTTAAGACGCAATCCATTTACCCTTGACTTATGCAGAATCCCATCCAGGTTAGCCAACTGATATGTACCATTCGAAAAACACTCCACTACCTTGAAAGGGCCTTCCCACTTAATTTGAAACTTCTTTTGGAAGGTGTTGTCCAACTTACTGTTGTAGCACAAAACCAAGTCATGTTTCTTGATACCCTTACTTTTGACCTTTTCATTTATCTTTGCCAAAGCCTTATCTTGCATCTGCCCATAATGCTCCAATGCACTCATCCTATCCAGTTGAACCTCTTGTAACTGTAAGAGCCTCTCTTTGAATGCATCACTAGACTGCCCAAGCAACTTCTCTGACATCTTGACCGCATGCAATTCTACTTCCACAGGCAACAGTGCTTCCTTTCCATATACCAAATGAAATCGAATAAACCATGTACCTGTCTTCACCGAAGTACGGTAAGCCCATAATGCACTAGGCAATTCCAAATCCCAATTCTTTCCTTGGTGCTCTGTCACTTTCAAAAGAATTTGTACCAACTCACCATTGTATCTTTCATTTATTACACTGTGGCTAATAAGGAGTGGTATGCTGGTGCCTAATCTTCATCTTCGCACATAAAAAGTCTAGCAGCTTAGCTCTAAATCCTGGCCCCGTGTCCGAAAGTAGCTCTAGTGGCACCCCAAACTTGCAACATATTTCATCATACACAAATTTTGCCACATCCTTTGCAGTAATTTGTTTTACTGCTATAGCCTCTGCCCATCTAGAGAGATAGTCCACTGCAATCAAAATATAGCTTTTGCCCCTGCTTGTGATAGGTAACGGGCCTACTGCATCAATCCCCCACTTTTCAAACACATCAAACGCCATAATGGTTTTTCGTAGCTCTAGCTTCAACACTCTCTTCCCAAATGGTTGACACCTATTGCAAGACCTACACCAATGGTGAACATCCTTGTGCAAACTAGGCCATACATACCCCTCTTGCAAGATCTTATGCAAGTGATCTTTAGAGCAAAATGTCCGCCACATGCGCCTTCATGATTCTCTTCCAACACTTTGTAAAGCTCCTCCCGCCAAGATACACGTCTCAACACGAGATCAGCCCCTTTCATGTATAAGACATCACCAATCAATTTGTACCTGGATGCTCTACGCACAAAACCATACTTCTTAGACTTTTGAATGTCCTTCTAAATGATTCATGTTAGCAAAAACTCCTCTTCTTGAGCCAAACTTTCCCGGCCATGATAAAGAGGTAAATTGGTCCTCAACACAAATAGCTCCCCAATCATGCTTTGAGCTGCTTCATGTGCTTCTTCATTTAGAGCACGTTCAATGTGTCTGATGCTCCATGCTTCAAACTTTTTTAACAGCCCTTTAATTCTGAAACACATTTCCTTCAATGAGGTGTTCTTGCTCTTCCACACACCCAACACTTGCTTCACAACTAACAAGGCATCACCTTTTATGCTCAACCTTCTAATCCCATGCTTCAAACAAATGTGTAATTTGGCTTCCAAAGTAGCATATTCAGCCTCATTGTTACTATGCGCATCCAATTTGAACCCTCTCTTGCATACTAGCTTTCCCTCTGGATCATAAAATGTTGCACCTCCTGAAGCTGCATTAGGGCTCTTTCTGTATGAGCCATCAAAGAACAAAACATGTGCATTGTTGATATGTGGCACTTCTTCAACTACCTTTCTCACCACCTCTTCCTTAACAAGGAGGGGATTCTTCTTGTAAGTCAACAAATCAACTAGGGTAGCCCTTGTAATGTCTTCCACTAAAAAAGAGAACTCAAACTCTTGCAGCTCAATTACCCATTTCTTGACCACATTTGACATGTTAGTGCCATTAATTAACTGTGGCAAAAAGGCGTAACTCATCAAGAAAACAAAAGGTCGTGGTAGCAAGTAATGAAGAAATCGTTGACAAGCAAATATCACACTGGCCATCACTAGCTCTACTTCCGAGAATTTTCTCTCTGCTACTAACTTCACTCGGCTTGCACAATACAATGGTCTCATATAATGGCTGCCCTTCCCCTTTTGCAATAGCATGGCTCCAATGGCATCATCCCCTACTGATGGATTTACATAAAACACTTGCTCCCAATCAGGAGCCTGCATGGCTGACAGCCCCCTTAACACTTCTTTCACCTCTTGAAACACTTCTTCACACTTGTCATCCCATTGCAATGGATCATGCTTTGCCACTTGTTGTAATGGATAAAGGATTTGTGAAGACAATGGAATAAACCGTGCCATGTACTTTACTTTGTGTATAAAGGTTGCCAATTGCTTTGTACTCGTAGGTGATGGAAGAAGAATAATAGACTTAACCTTGTCTGGATCAGCCTCAATGCCATTTTCTGACACCATGTGGCCCAATAACTTCACCCTTGGCTGTGCTAGATGACATTTCTTTGGATTTAGTTGTCCTCCACATTCATCATATCGAGCCAATACCATCTGCAGCTTCTCATGGTGTTCAGCCCTACTGCTGTAGACACAGAAGTCATCCATAAAAGCTTTAACACAACTACCATGCCATTGAAAACTTACATATGTATGCATCTACTGGCTCATCTTCCCTTTGTACCAAACCATGTACTTCTTGCCACACTTTGTCAAGATCTTCTGTCTTCACAAACTCCACTTCCAATCCATGCCTTAGATTGTCCCAACTCAATCTTACAGATGGATCAGCCACACGCAACTCCTTTTCAAATGCTTTGGACCAAACTCGTGCATCACTCTTCAAACAAATCTGGAGAAGACGTAACATCTATGCCGGATCATGAATCGGATTGCTAATGCAGGCAACCTCCATCTTTTCCAAAAACTCTTCCACATCTTCATCACTTCTTCCATGAAATTCCGGATAAGAGAAATCTGTTAGGAAATAAGACGTAGCTAAATAGATAATTGAGTAGATTACTTAATGGAGAGAGACAGATTTACATACACGAGATTATAGAGTAGAGAGAAAAAGAGAGAGTACACATGATATATGTGGTTCACCCAATGTGGGCTACATCCACGGGAAAGCAACCACTCAATGGCTTTAGTACTTCAAAACAAGAAGTAGTTTACAAAGGGATTATACCATTAATGGAGCTCCCGCCTTGCTTCACTCTCACCACCTCACACTCACCTTGTTGCATCAACTTCACACTATGAAATGTGTGTAGAAATGGCCTCTTTTTATAGGACAAAAGGGCTGCCCTCTCTTATGAGAGGCAGCCATGTGTAGCCGCCCTTGTGTGAATAAGTCCAAATCGGACCCTCCAATCTGCCCACGTGTGGCCGCCCTTGAGAAGACAAGCCCGCTTTTGAATTCGGCCACCGACCACCGGCCATTGACTACTGGCCACCAGCCAACCGACGGTTGTTTTCCGACCACTTTTCGGCCGCCGTCCGGCCATAATATTCCGACGAAAAGGAATATTCCGGTGAGGGAAAAAAAAGTCTCAGGGGCTTCCACCCTTGAGGCCCCTAAAGTTGCCCCTAATTTTTGACTGTGAAAATTTTGGTTTCCGGTGAGTGATTTTCCTTCACGCATGATGGCTTCTCCTCATAATGGGGTCCTTACAAATGTGCACTTTTACCATAGAAAATTACAAGGGTAAATCAGTCTCCATTCTAACAATCTCCCACTTGGAGACTGATCTCCAAACCAAACATGTGACTGCTTTCCATCCTGACTTCTTATCCTTGAATGCCGATTGAAGATGAGCAAAAGCTCAACTTCTTCTTGTTGACCACCTTTGTAAACATGTCTGCAGGATTTTCACTTGTATGCACCTTTCCTAGCTTCAGCTATCCCTCTTCCAAAAGAGTGCGTATGAAGTGATATCTCACCTCAATGTGCTTTGTCCTTGAATGAAAAGCTGAGTTCTTTGCAAGATGGATAGCGCTTTGGCTATCACTGTACAAGACACAATTGTCTTGTTTGAATCCAAGCTCTTCTAAGAATCTATGAAGCCACATAATTTCTTTGCTTGCCTCCGTCATTGCTACATACTCTGCTTCCGTGGTAGAAAGTGAGACCACTTTCTGCAGCTTTGAAGCCCAGCGTACTGTTGTGCCTCCAATCGTGAACACATAGCCAGTAGTGCTCCTTCGAGTATCTTTGTCACCTGCTATATCTGCATCATCATACCCTTCTAGAAAAATATCAGTTCCTCCAAAATACAAAGCATTTGTTGTTGTCCCTTTTAGATACCTAAGTATCCACTTCACAGCTTGCCAATGCTCTTTACCTGGGTTGTCCATGAACCTACTCACAACTCCCACTGCATGTGCAATGTTTGGCCTTGTCCAGACCATAGCATACATTAGAGAACCTACCGCTGCAGCATATGGAACTTTAGACATATAGGCTATCTCCTCTTGTGTCTTTGGACACATATCCTTCATTAGTTTAAAGTGACCAGCCAAAGGTGTAGAAACTGGTTTTGCATTTTGCATTGCAAACCTTTCTAGTACCTTCTTGATGTAATCTTCTTGAGATAGCTTTATTGTCTTCTTCGTCCTATCCCTTGATATTTTCATACCAAGTATCCTCTTTGCAACACCTAAATCTTTCATTGAAAAAGATTTAGACAGCTCCTCTTTTAGGTCTTTGATGTCCTGCATGTTAGCACTTGCAATCAACATACAACATTAGGATGATGAATTTCCCATCTCCCAAATTCTTCGTGTAGACGCAGTGATCCGAGTTGCATCTTGTGAATCCATGATCCAACATCCATCGATCAAACTTCAAGTACCATTGTCTTGATGCTTGTTTTAAACCATACAAGCTCTTCTTTAATCTGCAAACCATTTTCTCCTTACCTTTTACTTCATACCCCTTTGGTTGAAGCATGTAGATTTCCTCCTCTAAGTCACCATGAGGGAATGGCGTATTTACATCCGTTTGCTCGAGATTTAGATCATGAGCAGCCACAAGGCTTAAGACAAGCCTAATTGAGTTCATTTTTACAACAGGAGAAAATATTTCATTGAATTCAATACCTTTCTTTTGAGAAAACCCTTCTACCACAAGCCTAGACTTGTACCTTTTCTTCCCACCTTCTTCTTCCTTCAGCTTGTACACCCATTTGTTTTGAAGTGCCCGCTTACCTTTAGGCAACTCAACCAACTCCCATGTTTGGTTGCGATGTAGTGAGTCCATCTCCACTTGCATTCTCTTCGCCCATTCTTCTTTGGATTCATGTTGCATAGCTCCTTCGTATGATTCCGGCTCTCCAGAATCTGAGATCAAGAGATGGTCGAAGGAAGGAACAAACCTTTCTGGAGGTCTACTTGCTCTTGTAGATCTTCGGGGAATAGGTTGAGGCTCCTCATTTGGTTGACGTTGTTGCACATTGTCACCGTTTGCAGTCCTTGAGTCTTCACCGTCCTCAAGCTCCATGTACTCATCACCTGTTTCTTTTGTTTGTTTTCTTTCCAAGTAATCTTTGTACATATTTTGTTCGTTAAAAATTACATCCCTACTCCTTAAGATTTTACCATCTTCAGGATTCCATAGGCGATACCCAAAGTCACCTTCTCCATAGCCAATGAAGAAACACCTTTTGGACTTTGCATTTAGCTTTGATCTTAGGCTTCTATCTATGTGCATGAAAGCCTCACACCCAAACACTTTGAGAAATGCATAATTCATCGGTTTACCTGTCCATGCCTCTTCTGGAACTCCCCCATCCAATGCCGTTGAGGGTGACCGATTGATTAAGTACACATACGTACTTACAGCTTCCGCCCAAAGCTCAAGCGGTAGGCCTGCATGTAGCCGCATGCTTTGTGCTCACTCCATGATTGTCCTGTTCATCCTTTCCGAAATCCCTTTTTGTTGAGGTGTCCTTGGGGTTGTCCTTTGCCTCCAAATGCCATTGCTAGCACAAAAGCTTTCAAAATCTTGGCTGCAATATTCACCTCCATTGTCGGATTTGAGGCATTTAACCTTGGTACCTGTTTCATTCTCCACAAAGGCTTTCCACCTTTGAAATATGGAAAATACATCGGATTTATTCTTCATGACATAAACCCATGTTTTTCTAGTCGCATCTTCTATGAATGTTACATAGTACAATGAGCCACCAAGTGATGGTATACTTGCAGGACCCCAAACATCAGAATGAACCAACTCAAGTTTTTTATTTTTTCTTTCATTTCTTGATTTTTGAAATTTTACCCTCTTTTGTTTACCATAAACACAATCTTCACAGAACTCTAAGTCCACTTCTTTCAAACCTGGTAGAAGCTTCTTTGTTTGAAGGATTTGCATTCCTTTGGCATTCATATGCCCAAGCCGGTAGTGCTACACTGCACTGTCAACTTCTGTAGTTGCTGCACAAGCTGAAGGTTGCGTGCTAACAGTACACAAGTAAAGTGTACCCACCTTTTCTCCCTTGGCAACCACCAAAGATCCCTTTCAGATCTTCCACCGTTTGTTTCCGAATGCAATGTTGTGACCTTCATCATCCAATTGTCCTGTAGAGATTAAATTTTTGCGAAGAGAAGGAACATGCCTAACATCTTTAAGCTTCCATTCATTTCCGTTAGCAGTTTTGACATAAACTGTACCTTTGCCGACAATCTCACAAGCTTCATCATCTCCCAAGTATACATACCCAAAACTACCTTTGGTGTAGTCTTGGAAATGTTGCTTGTGTGGTGTCGCATGGAATGAAGCCCCGAAATCTACTATCTAGGAATTAGACACATTGTCTAATGAGAGAATTAGAGCATCTTGCTCTACTTTACCGACCACATTGGCCTTCGATGTTGGCTTGTTGTCGTGAGACTCTGTCTCCTTCTTCTTCTTGGACCAGCAATCCTTCTTGGCGTAGCCCTTCTTGCCGTAGTTCCAACATTCAAGAACTGACTTTGTGCGTGACTTGCTCTGCCTTGAGCGATCATGACCCTTTTGGTTTTTGAACCTCTCCTTAGGCCTTCCTCTTGTTTCCACTGACAATGCAACACTTGATGATTCTCCTGTGCTTCTCCTTCGTATTTCCTCGCTTAGGAGAACACCCACAACATCATCAAACTTAAGAGTATTTGTGCCAGAGATAGAATTACTTACAGCCATCACAAGGCTGTCCCAACTATCCGGTAGAGATGATAGTATAAGGAGAGCTCGCACATCGTCATTGAAATTGATTTTCACCGATCGAAGTTGACTTATGTTTGTGTTAAAGTCATTTAGGTGTTCTGCAACTGAACCATTCTCTGCCATCTTTAGATTGAACAAGTGTTTCATAAGAAATACCTTATTGGATGCCGATGGTTTCTCGTAGAAGTAGTCAAGTGACTTCATCAAGTCCTCCGTGGTCTTCATCTCCAAAACATTGAAGGCCACCATTGACGCCAAGCTTAACCGGATTGTTCCCAGTGCCTTTCGATCAAGGACAATCCATGCTTCATCTGCCATCGTTGCGGGCTTCTTTGCAAGACCGCCTAGTGGCAGATAGAGGTCCTTCTGGTAGAGATAGTCTTCAATCTGCATCTTCCAATGTTGGTAGTTTTTGCCATTGAACTTCTCAATCTTGAGCTTCCCTTCCTCCGCCATAACTCCCACTCAATTCAAGGAATCCTTTCCTTGAGATAATTTAGCTACGAGCAAACCTTGCTTTGATACCAGCTGTTAGGAAATAAGACGTAGCTAAATAGATAATTGAGTAGATTACTTAATGGAGAGAGATAGATTTACATGCACGAGATTATAGAGTAGAGAGAGAAAGAGAGAGTACACATGATATACGTGGTTCACCCAATGTGGGCTACGTCCACGGGAAAGCAGCCACTCAATGGCTTTAGTACTTCAAAACAAGAAGTACGGCCTTTGGAGATGAGGGCTTCACGGAGTCCTCCAAGCTACACCATGTAGTTTTGCACTTTCAAAAGTCTACTTGTCAATGGTGGGCTAGCCTTCATGGCAATGGTGAGGCCCCAAAAACATGGAAAACTCTACGAGTTTCATGAAGCAATTCCTTGCAAGTGATACCAAGGACAAAGTGCTCACCGAATGGCAAAGTTTGAAGCTACTCTTCAACGAGTCTATCCACAAATATGTAGACAAGTTTTGGGACTTACATCTCAAATGTACAGTCTTTCAAAGGATAAACTTCACCGAACAAAAGAAACAATTTTGTGTGGTATAACCTAAAGAAATGGCCGAGTATGTCAACTCACAATGGCCTAGCAATATCACCAAACTCATCCACCACACTATGGTTGCTTCAAGGATCAATTTCCAACAAGGGGCGAGAAGAAATTTCAAGCCCATGGAAAACAAGGATCAAAATGAAGCTAAAGGGAAGAGCAATGCTCACAGATCTTCCCGAGGCAGCACCAACACCAACAACAACAAGGCCAAGGAGAAAGGAGCTTACGAAGGTAAAAATAAGCTCTCTCCCGAAGAATTAGAAGCTTTTCGTAAAGCCCATAAAGGCTTTAAGTGTGAGGAGCGAGGACATGGTTGTCGTTCTTGCCCCAAAAAAAATGTATGCAATGACACTCCTAGAGCTTCCATGGTTGAAGCTCCAAAAGAGGATACTCATTGCAAAGGCCCATACCTCTCCTATGCTTGGGGAAAAGTAAGGGAGCATGATGCCTTCATCTTGTTTGACCCTGGCTCTACTCACAGCTTCATATCAATGGAGTTGGCCACCAAGTTGGGCATTCAAGCTTTCAAGATGGGAGATATTGTAACACCTGACACAGCTTTCGAGGAACAACAAGCCTCTGTTACTCCCTTGATTGGGATGTTGAGGCTTCATGTCTAAAGCTACGTCGACAAAGAATATTTTTTGAAATATCCCCTCTCCAACATGAGGATGTTATCCTAGGGGCACCATGGTTCAACCGCATGGCTACAGAGAATCTACTTCGCCTACAGAGAAAAGAGCATGTACATAGATGCTAATGAGTTGGGGAACACCATATCCTTGATAAATATGCTTGCTTTTGATAAGTCAATGAAAAGCTCTAATTTTAAATATATGATTTTTGTTAGAGAATCTGTAAACGATTCTAATGTTTTCACAAGTATCAATAAAGGGAATCAAGAGGAATTAGAGTTGTCTAATTTCCTAAATGGATTCCAAGATGTTTTCATTGATGACATCCCTAGTGAGCTACCTCCAAAACGAGGGGATGATGACCATGCAATAGAGCTACTACTAGGAAGCTCACCTCCTAATAAACCTCCTTATTGAGTTTCACAAGCTCAACAAGATGAGATCATGAGGTAAGTGCATGAATTGGTCAAAAAAGGAATGGTGAGGCCTAGCTTGTAATGCCCAAGAAACTGCCTGCTTGGATTCACCGCCCAACCTCCCTTATATAGCCCCTGGCTACTGAATCCCATGTTCCACACGGGCAGCCGACCACTTACTGGCCCAGGTCCATGACCTCCCCTGGGTATGCCCTTGGCATGAGATTACCCCCCCCTTGGAGAAGCGTTTACAGACAGTCTTTCCAAATGGCTGGTAAATGGGGATCACAATATCATACAACATTGTTGAGGAATCAACAATGTCTGGAATACCATCGTGGTTAGCTTGAAAAGCACCCAAGCAGAGCCATGACCTCTATAGTGATTGGTAGACCGAAAAGTAATCTCATAGAGATACTGCACATAAAGTGCAAAATGCTTCATAGCACTAATGTGATGAATATGCATGCCGCTCCAAATCAGCCTTTGCTAAACACTAGGGCCAATTAACACCTAGTGTGCATGCATTTAGCAAAAACAGATCCAACCTGTATATCCATGATCATATTTGTCAATACCGAGGGTGAATGTGATGCTCCTAGCACACATTAAAGAGGAATGTAAATAGTTCTGAAAGGAAACTAAATACTTTCTACTGCAATCATGTGCAAGCCTTCCTGGAACGCTTGAACCATAATAGAAGGTGAAACATTAATCACTTCTAGGTACAAATAATGAAGCTTTTTCATGAACAACTCATAACTTTGCTATATATATAAACAACCATCTGTAAGGTTGTTTAGCAGTACTTGTACCTGAACAAGTCATTCTAAGTATCCGACAATTTTTGGCCAGCGAAATTGCTTTTGATACATCGTGTGAAAAATGGTTTAGAAAACAGATTCGACCAGCACCAAGGGACTTTGTCGTGGCACATACTTAAATACTCAACCAAAAAGATGTGGGTTCAATTCGCAAGAAACCTATGAACGGGTGAGCGCCGTAGCCAATTGGTCAAACGATCGGGGGTAGACGGAAGGGTAAATGTCCCAAAAAGGACTACCCTTTCGCCAAAACTTACTAACACTCTTTGTTCTAGAGAGATTGAGCTATTCCAAACACTCAACCAAAAAAGGTGGGTGGCCGGACAATGCAGCCTATATGCATATGCAAAGGGTGACCAGCCTAGAGGCACACTAGCCGTACATGTATGCCCTAAACCTGTGAAGCAACATAGTGGTGTAAGTGTAACACCCCCTCTCAACAGCGGATGCTAAACAAACCGCATGAAGCTAGAGATGTGTGCTGCCATGTCCACTGAAAGACAAGACTCTGTGAGTGTAGTAGCAGTCTGGGGTGTCCCAAAACTTCCAAGAGATCTCCACGATAAAGTGCCATCACGAGCAGTGTAGCAAAGTGTTGTACTCCACCGATACAGGGTGAAGATATTGCTTGCGTGAAGGTCCCGAACTAAGTGTGAAAACAACTCCTTGTCGTGAAAGAAGTGCCAATAGACCTACAAGTGTCCTGCCCAATAGGATATGTGGTGTTTGTAGTCAAACCGTTTGGAGAAAATGAAGAAGCCAAGGAACCATCATGAGAATGATTGGAAGCCTGTCAATGTACAAACCTGTAACCCAAGGTGGCCAGGTGGCTAAGTTGTGAAAAACTCTAGGATGGCCAGATGTAGCAATCTGCACCATAAACATCCTCCAAATCAAGGAAAGCCAGACTAAACAGTATGTACTGTAGAAGCTACCGTAAACTAGCAGTCACCGATAGACCGCATGGATCAGCACCGGATGGTGTCCTGTCAATAGGTAGGGTAATTCAAGATGAGGGGAAAGCGAGACTCAATAGTCTGCACTGTGAAGGGCCTCTGAGAAGAGGTGTGGTCAGACCAAGCTGTCTGCACTGTAATCATCCTGTACAAGTAGGGAAGCCAGACTGAGCAAGCTGTGATGTGAATAATCTCTGAGAAGAGGAAAGGCTAGACCAATCTATCTGCACCATCTTCCCTGTATCATAGTTACCCGGAACATGGAATGGGAACGACAACGGGCCTCCCCACTAGGGGAATGGCAAGGGGTCCGAAATGAGAACGACGCAGAACGGGAGGCATAACAAACACCCAAATAATGCAATTTTTAGCGTTATGTGTTTGAATACAAGTAGTATTAGAGTCCTATGACTCTAATACTCACAAAAAACATGATTTGAAGACCATTCCACTTGATTATGGCTTGATTGCATCGTGTGGTGATGCGCGGTCATAGTACATTCACAATAGACATAGTGCATGCTTGAGATAGAGAGCTCGAGAGAGGCTTCAGTTCTTGAGACCAAGGGAGAGAGAGCTTGAAGCCTTGAAACTTGAGGGAAAGCCCAAGAGAGAGTGCTTGAGAGCTTGAGGATAGAGCTTGAGAGCTTGAGGCCCAAACGTGAGGGTAGAGCTTGAGAGCAAGGAAGAGATAGAGAGCCTTGAGGCTTGTTGCATTTGTGAAGGAAAGGGGTGAGGGGGGAGAAATTTATACGAAAACACACACACCCAAAATCTACCCCTTTATGCTTTCTTACCATTGCTATCGTTGGAGGATGTCTCCCCCTGCCGTTCCGGTGATGCCTTGTCAGAACGCCCTGTCGTTCTGGGTCGTTCTGAGCCTTTTCGGGCACTTGTATCCGGGCCAGAACGCCGTTCCGAAGTTCCAAGCCCTGGTAGGGGTGTTCCTTAGTAACTATGGCATGTATCTCCCGCCTCCAATCCTCCCGTGTCAACAAAAACAAAATTCGTTCCAAAAATGCCACCGAACTGCAACTCGGTGTGGCTCTCAATGTGAATGAGTTGGGAGTAGCCTACTGCCCAGGTCAGGGGATAAGTCTGTTGTAAGGTTACTGAGGGTGAGTGTAAGCAACTCTAAAGGTAGCAATCCAAATGATCAAGAGTGTAGAAGAGCAACTGCACTACCATCCAAGCCAAGCTGCGGGTGAATCCGAATGTGGTGGCGTGATGCCTGATCTCCCACATCTCGTGGGTAAACTCTCCAAGAGATTCCAAAGCACTGAAGTCCCACTTCAATCTATAGATCCAAGCAATGAACCTGTCCAAGAAGAGATCCAAGATCCTCTCCTTCAGTCCATGTAGATGCTCCTGTGTAAACAAGTGATCTGACGTGTCGAGGTCAAGTGGTAAGTGTCTGTCCACCCAAGATGGTGGTGTCTTCTCTAGGAATATCGGAATCCCATATGCCGTGAGCATGGCCATATCTTGTGTGAACTCCTCTGATGAGTGCATAGGTGTGTCCATAAAAAATCACAAGTCACCACCCCCTCTAGAGTGTGCAACCACCAAATGATGGCTGGAATGAATAGACCTCCCAAGGATCGTATGCCCGTAGATGATCAAGCCGATGTTGAAGATACCGTGTACTACAGCAGTCACCAAGAGACCGCATGGACCACCATCGGATGGTGTCCTAGCAAGAGGTAACTTCATCCTCTGTGGAAAACACAAGCCATGTGGCTGCTATCCACCCAAAAATGCAATTGCGAGGTGGTGAAACGTTGCTGTCCAGCAATTTTCAGCATGCTTGTATGCTCCTGGAAAGGTCCAAAGCGTTGCAGAGTAGTATGGCAAGGGTGGTGAATCAATGTCACTTCCCCAGTTGGGCTGAAAACAACAATGGGTAATGGCTAAAATCTGAAGAAAACAAAGAGAATACTCCTCGGCAATGCACCGGATGCAAATCCTGGAAGAAACGCAAGATCTATAGGAGCCATCCTGAGCATTTCCCCCTTTGTCCTAGCTAAAAAGAACGTAGGTCCATCTCCCAAAAAACACACTAGCAAACCTGAAAACGCAAGGGCCTCCTGTAAACACTGATGGAGAAAGGGGGCATTCCGTCCATGGAATTGGCTACTGAGGCTAGCGCTTGGGGCCAAGAAGATGATCGCCAGTGGGGGGGAGAAAAAAAACGTTGTTGTCTGGATCTCCCTAGACCTCCCTAGATCCCTTGAGACTGTGATCGCTCGCTGAACTGTAGGAAACACCGATGCTTTCCAAAAACGCAGGCTGCTATGATCCCTTGGGTAGAAAGCCTGATGCGGAGATGCGTCCTTGGATGAGGTAGAGCCTGAAGCTGCTGATACCATGTGAAATGGGGACTGATACCCATGTGAGAGTGCGCGTATACGGGGGGGGAGAGAGAGAGAGAGAGAGAGAGAGAGAGAGAGAGAGAGAGAGAGAGAGAGAGAGAGAGAGAGAGAGAGAGAGAGAGAGAGAGAGTAGACCACAAACGCAAGATATGGTGAAGAGGGAGAGGTCAACCCCCCATGATTACCATGAGTAGAAGACCCAATACAGAATGATCAGATGGTGGAAGTGGGTACGTCCCTGGCTCCCTAAATAGGTGCCCAAGGGGAGGTAGGGCAATGCCTAGAAAAATCCCTCACAACCCAACAAGAAATAAATGAATTATGAGGATGCCCAGACAAGGTGGGTGGTTGGACAATGCATCCTATATGCATATGAAAAGGGTGGCCAGCCCGGAGGCACACTAGTCGTACATGTATGCCCTAGACCTATTCTGAAGAACACGCTTACTATGTGTGTTTATTCATTCTTAAACTTAGATGAAAACTGAACTCTGAATAGAACTTGATAACAAGAGACTCAGAGACTGAATATGTTTGATTGATTGAAATGTATTACAAGGGCATTCTTATATAGAATCTGGGGAACATAGGATAAGACATCTGGAATAATTGAATGTCTTCGTTTGTCAATGAACTCTTGTAGAAGCTGAGGGTATTGTTGCATCTCTTCATCCATTTGCCATGTAGAATTTGATTCATCAAGATCCATCCACTTGACTATGAATTTTGTAGTAATCTTTCGTCTTGTCTCCTTTTGACGAACATCAAGAATAAGTTCTGGAACTAGAATCAAGTGTTCTTCTTCTATTTCTGGAACATAGGATAAGACATCTGGAATAATTGAATCTCTTGGAATATATTTCTTTAGCCAAGAAATATGAAATGTTGGATGAATCTTTCCCCATGCTGGTGGAAGTTCAAGTGTGTAACTGACTATAGAATACTTCTTCAAAAGCTTGAAAGGACCATAATATTTGGGCCGTAACTTTGGAAAGACAGACTTCACTATCTTATATTGATGCGAAGCAACATATAGTAGCACCAAGTCATCTTCTTGAAACTCTGTATGGAGACGATGCTTATTTGCTTGCTTTTGATAAGTCTGTCGAACATGTGCCAACTTGTCCTTGATCTGAATAAGAATATCTTGCATCTCATTATTCAATTGATAGACTGCCAAAGAAACCTTATGTTGTATCACAAAATTTGTAGGAATCAATGGTGTATGTCCAAAGGCTGCTTGGAAGGGAGTCATGCCAATTGCTGAGTGAAAGGAGTTATTGTAAGCAAACTCCACCAATGGCAAATATTCTTCCCAAGAAGTCGAGTTTGTATATAATGTCGTAACATTTCCTCCAATATTTGATTCACTCGTTCAGTTCGCCCATCAGTATGTGGATGATAAGTTGAATTGAATAAAAAATTTGTTCTCAATGATTTGAATAAGGAGGTCCAAAAACATCCTGTAAACTTTGGATCTCCATATGAAATGATTGATTTTGGTAATCCATGTATTCAAAATATATGTTGCACAAATAATGAAGCAATATCTGGTGCTGAAGCAGTAATTCTGCAAGGCATGAAATGTTCTATTTTGGAAAATCGATCCACTATCATCAATATCTAATTATTTCCTTTTAAAGATTTAGGCAACGTTGTAATGAAGTCCATGCTGATGCTTTTCCATCGTTCTTTTGGAATTGGTAAAGGCTGTAACAATCCTTGTGGTAATTGTTGTGACGCCTTCATAGTTTGGCAAGAGTGACAAGCTTTGACAAAGTTCACCACGTCTTGCTTCATTTGAGGCCAATAATAAACATCTGTCAATAGTTTGTACATTTTGTTGATGCCGAGATGAGCAGCATAAGGTACTTCATAATGTTCTTGAATAATCATCTTTTGCAAACGCGAATTATGTGGTACACAAATTTTGTCCTCATAATGCAACATATCATCTTCTATTGTATATGCTGCAACCAAGTTCATTTCTGTCTGTGTAGGAGTGTTTGTTTGAAGCACTCAAAAAACTTCAACAAAATGTATTCATCCTTAAAACAATGAGGAATATCGAATGTAACTGTGGATATCACCATACTTGTAGCATGAGGCATTCTACTAAGTGCATCTGCTACTGAATTTTGAAGTCCTGACACATATTCAATGACCATGTGGAAATTTGCCAAAAATTCCACCCAACGTCCTTGTCAAGGATTCATAACTGGTTGTGTAAAAATATACTGCAATGATTGATGATCCGTCTTGACAACAGAGTCAGCTCCCAAAAGGTAATGTTTCCATGTACGATATGCATGGACAATAGCTAGAAACTCTTTGTCATAGTCTACTAAATAACGGATCTATATAACAGTGAACTTTTTGCTCTTGAATGTAATAATGCTATCATTTTGCATTAATACGCCACCAGAAGCACGATCTGAAGCATCTGTCATCACAAGAAATGGTTTTGTAGGATCTGCAATGGCCATGACTGGAGTAGTTGTCAAAGCCTATTTGAGATCATTAAAAGACTTCTCTGCTTCTGAAGACCAGGTAAGCTTGTCAAACTTCGTCAACTCTAAGAGAGAAGTAGCAATATCCAAAAAATTGTAAACCTTGGTATGATAGAGATTTGCTAATCGAAAGAATGAGCAAACATCAGATATTGTTGTTGGAAGAGGCCACTCCATAACGATTTTGATTTTTTGAGGGTCAACTACTATTCTATCAGTTGATATAACATGACCAAGATTCTCAATCCGATCCTTGAAGAATTCGCTCTTTTTCTTGTTGACATAAAGCGCAATAATCCGCAATACTAAAAACACCAAACGAAGATGTTCTTTGTGTTTTGCAATATCCTTGCTAAAAACCAAAATGTCATACAAGTAGATGATGACAAATTTATCCAGATAAGGACCAAAAATTTCATTCATTAAGGTCATAAATGATGCAGGAGCATTGGTTAATCTGAAAGGTATTACCAAAAATTCATTATGTCCATGTTTTGTTCTGAATGCCGTTTTATACTCATCACCTGCTTTGCTTCTGATTTGATGATAACCAGACTTCAAGTCGATCTTCAAAAATAATTTAGCACCCAAAAGTTGTTAAACAATTCATCAATCCATGGAAGAGGAATTTTTTTTTAATCAGTAATTTGTTTTAATGCACGGTAGTCAATACACAAGCACATTGAACCATCTTTTTTCTTTACCAACAAGACTGGAGCACCAAAAGGACTTTTACTTAGACAAATGTGACCTTTATCTAGCAATTCTGCCAGTTGTCTCTGAATTTCCTAAGATTTAAAATATAAGACTCGATACACAGCTTGAGTAGGCGGAGCACTACAAGGAGTTAAATCAATTGGATGATCTACTGGTCTACGAGGAGGTAAGGTGCTCGGAAAATCATCAGGAAAAATATCCAAGTAAGGTTTATAGAAAGATTGCTCAAGTTAAGCTGCTAGATTTGGTGCTGTTTGGATTGGAATGTATCAGTTGCAACATCTTCGATGCTACGTATCATTAAAAGTGATGTGAAGTTATCGGGTTTTTGTACCATCCGTTTAACTTGCAATGCAGAAACGACAGTCATCGGTTGTACGCGGAATAAGCCATTCAAAGTAATAAGCTGACCATCCTTGCAAATGGGAAGCTGATCGTAGGATCATATTGGTATAACCAGCATTGGCCAAGAATCATATCATAAGTGGATAATGGCATTACTTCAAAAGTAAGGCTGTCCTTATCATCTTGGACATCAAAGGGCAACTGCTGAACGATTCTGTTACACATCAAAAATGAACTATCTTCTAGCTCAACATTGTACGGTTGAGTACGAGGAGCAACAGAAGTTGATGCTTGATTTCCATACGAACGTTTGTCCTGATAAGAATTTTGCCAAAAAGGTTGTCGGCCTCGGTGATGTCGATTGAAATTAGACTGATCATTTTGAAAATTTGGTCTACTATTGTGCGCTCTCGGACTCCAAACACTAGATCGGAACAAGGAACTAGCAGTTGATTGGGACTATGAAACATTAGAATCACTATGTGATCTGTTGCCTGAATAAGAGATGTCACGATGGTTTTGAAACAGGGCACATGATTCAAAATAGGTGATCACCGGCTCGACCAAGCAAAAAGTGGTCTCTGTGAAAGTCTCTTAACCGTTCCAGATACGAAATGACATCCTCAACTATAGGAGGTTTGCCTTGTCTACATCATCGCATGGGGTGGGCTCAAGTACATTGACAAAAAAGTGCAATTTATCATCAGGACTAATGGTCATTATCTCCAAGTTCAGTCATTGGAACTGAGATATGTAAGCAGCCACATGGCATGTTTGCTTTAAGTGGCACAGTGCAGAACATGCATGAAAATCAGCACTTGCTGGCACAAAGACTTTGCACATTGCACGCTTAAATTTTTATTCACGTCAGCGTTTGTTTCCCTGAGGCAACCTGATTTTTCCACCAAAGAAAGGCAGTGTCTTTCAGAAGGCTAGCAGCTAAAGCTACTTTTTTTGTGTTCCGTTATGTCCAAGTTATTGAAGTAATTGTCCATTTTGAATATCCATTGATCAATCACCCGCTTATGTGACAACCATCATAAGGTTCCAAGGGTTTTATGTCCACATTTTTTTATTAGATCTCGTGATTAATTGAAATAAATATTTAAGTTTAGGATTATTAATCTCATCAGGTGGATCTTGCATGGGTGATCTTCATCGAGCACTGATGATGTAGAATTGGCATCCTGCTGAGTTTTCGGCTGTGTTAGGGCTTTGACTTCATTTGATAAGGACTAGAGCATGGACTCGAATTGGGCCTGTTGTGAAGCTTGGGCTACAAATTGTTGCTGAATAGCGGCCAAGACTGTGGCTCCGTCCACCTGTTGCTACTCTCTCCTTGAGTTCAACATGACGAGCTCACAACTTGTAGCGAGGTGAGGCTAGAAAAGACCAACATGTAGGCAAAGTAGGCGGCGTGTGTAGTGGCTCCACGAACTTGGCAATGCCGGGTCATCATCCATGAAATCCTCAATCTCGTCGAGCTCTGGAGTCAATGGCGTGTAATCAGATACGACCTCCTCTGCGTGAAAAGGAACCAATGTGTGGGAAGTCTGGATCTCGGAGAGGTTATCCACGTAACAGACCGGAATGTGGTGTGAGAAGAATGGGAAATGAGTCAAAAGGAACTCGTCATGTGGTACTTTTCCTGGTCGCACCGAATGGTAATCCGTCAAATTGACCACCTATGGAACCCGAAACGGCGTTGCGTGATGTGCACCAAGTATTCTCTTTTTGAAGGATTAGGGAGTTTGGGAGAGTACGTGGGAGACAAAATCTCTTCAGGAAAGGGAAAAATTGGGACAGGTATTTCGACAAGTTCCGACGTAGGAGAATCTGGAATCCCAAAATTTTTGGGTTCGGGGGTATCAGGTATTGTGATAACCTCTCGGGGAGGAGGATTTTTGGGAAGGATTTCCTCTGGGATTTTGTCCATGTAAGAGGGGAAAGGAAAAATGACTTCAAAGTCCTTCTTGGCCATGAGTCACCGTGAAAGAGTGCAAGGGGAATTGAGTGCCAGAAAATGGCTGCATTGCTGGTGGTTGTACGTAATTGAAATGATGCAGTTTCTAGAGTTAAAGAGAATGATTTCAATAGAGTGTAAGTGACCATAGGCCGCCCAAAATTTGGTCCACTCCCCCATTTATTAATGATGGCTGGGTTTTAAAAAAACGTTAGTGTTGACTGGTTGCAACGTTTTCTTATATTTTTTTAATGAGTATACTAGCCAGCAAAAGGGTGCAAATTACAATCAGCGTAAAAAAAAGAAGTCAAGCGCTGTCAATTTACTGACGTTTTGGGGGAGTGGAACGATGCTGCCACTGCCACTTGGGAAGAGGTGTGGCAAAGAGTTGGAGAACTCTCTAAGTACTTACTGCACACACAATTCTCCAGGTACACGTAGTGCGCAACTCTTTGGGTACGCCACACTCACACACAATGGTGTCTGCCCTTTTTATTTTTCTCTTATATTCATAGAATTAAATAAAACAGCTAAGAGTTGCCTCGGCAAATGGACACCATCTTTCCTCTGCTACCATACAACTCACGAGGTGAGGATTGTGGGAAGTGTAGGCAATGGCAAAGTTAGATAGACGCCAAGTCCAGAGGCCTGAGATTTTTTTTTTCTCTGATACCACTGTGAAGAACACACTTACTATATGTGTTAATTCATACTTAAACTTACATGAAAAATGAACTCTGAATAGAACTTGATAATAAGTGACTCAGAGACTGAATGTGTTCGATTGATTGAAATGTGTTACGAGGGCATTCTTATATAGAATATGAAGAGACACGATGAAGAGACATGACCATAGGTCAAAAGACATGACTCTCGGCCAATAGGCGTGTCCCTCTACTGTAGAGTCGTGACCATTTGGCATAGAGGTGCAACCATTCACTAAAGGGGCATGTCTATTTGCCGAATAGGTGCAACTCTTGGGTGAAGAGGCACATCCTTTCAAGAACAGGGGTCTTTGATCTGGTACATCTTCATATCTGCAAGAGAAACAAGTGAGGAAGGTAATACAAACATAAAGAATACGTCACAATCGTGACAGCTGTGAAGCAGCAGAGTGGTGTAAGTCTAACATTCCCACGCAAATACTCGTCGATGGCCCCCTTGTGTTCAAACGCCAGTGACAAATTTATCGGATAGAGCTATGCTTATCAAAGATTGATCATGTGGCTGTGGCTTTTATGAAGAGGCTTGTCGGACATTGTTGGTGGCGCAGAGACAAGGCCCGTAAGGTTCTGCAACAATAGATGGACTTGACTTCAGGATGACGAGGTTCTCCAATCATGTGTTGACTAGGGTGCAAGTAATGATAAGGCCATGCAACCATTGTTCACGCACTCACGAAAGAAACCGCTCCCGCAATACAGACTTTGTAAACATGTAGTGAAATGTGGTCAAAGCTCGGAGATATCTTTGATTGAGACTCTATGATGCGAGCGGTCACCCTTCTTAGGCAGTTATTTTCCATCAAATTTAAAGCTCAATTAGTTGCTTTGGTACTTATGAAGTTTCTTGAGGAGTGCGAGATGGTGGCAAAGGCAATACACTTACAAATTACAAAGGAAAGGTTAATTTTGATGATCTCATCTCTTTTCTCATTAAGGAAGAAGCCTTCTAAGGCAAGGTTCAAGTTTTGAAAAGTGATACATGTTGCATAAAAAATAGAAAAGAAGTTTTGGATCCATTGCTAAAAGTGTGGAAAGTGTGGTCATTTGTCTCTGGATTGGACATCCAAAGGTGAAGGTAAGAGCTATCAAAAGGACAAAGCCAATAGTAAGCTTGATTAGGACAACAGTGACAATGATTCTACCAAGGACTCAACTGAGTTTGCTAGCGTGATACAAACTACATGTACGCTTTGTCGTACGTGTAAAAGGCTGGGAACTTGCCTGTGCACTGTGTGCAACCCTCAAAAGGCTGTAAACACACAGCTAGAGAGTCCCAGTAAGCTCAAAGAACAATGGTGTGTCACTCACCTCTCGATGCTTTTGTCGTAAAGGATCCTGTGCTGTAAAGAAGAAGGAGTTGCCATCGATGCCGTGCTCTACCGCCGATGTTGCCGCAATGCTCGATCACACACACACACACACATTCTCTCTCTCTCTCTCTCTCTCTCTCTCTCTCTCTAGCACACACACACATACATGAAGGAGAAGGAGACAAAGATGGAGCAAGAGAACTTCTTAGCTTACACCTCAGAGAATAAGGATTTTTAGGTCAAATGGACCTTTCATAAGAGTTTGGCCCATTCACACATGGGCACCCACAGTGGCCGGTCATTGCACAAATATTGTAACAATAAGATAAGTGGTGCGCCTCTCATTGGCGATCACCTACACACCTATTGGACCGACAAGCCCGGTCCATGAATCTACCATATAAATAATATGGCGTCCGCCATAGGTGATAGGGTGTCCGTGAGGGTTAACATGCGCCCCTACTTGATGTAGATTCCATCCTTGGAAGCTATTGAGATGAAGCTCGTCCGTCGAGGTGGAAGAGCATTTGAGATGAATTTCCTTAGCCTTCTTTAGTCGCTACAAAATCAAACAAAATTGGCACAGTAATTGCATTCTCATATACAATTAAAAAGCATATGCAGTTGTAGGCAGACAAATTGATTGGTAACAAAATATTAAATAATTTCTCAGCAATAAACATTGAATTGTAATATAATCAAATACATAAACAGTTGTAAAGGTCAAAAACTAAACAAGTCTAGGGTCACTAATTTAATGATCGAAAGGCACTAGAGGTAAACTATTAATACCATGGGCAAGCTTCTCAATTTTCTCTGGTCAATTAAGTTGTTTAATCGCGAGAGCCAAGTATTTCATGTCCGAGGGCTAACTAGAGGCTATACCTAGAAGACCTTGTAGTCACCACCTGATTTATTTTCTTTTCTTTGACCCCCCAAAGTCTTTTGACATTGATTCAATTTTGATGTGTCTGCTTTTGTATGCCTTGGAATTTTTGCTTTTCAAGGAAAAGCGCCCACATTGGGAATCTCTAGGGCTCTAGTACCATAGGTGATACATGTGAGTGCAGTACCAATCAAGCTAGGATTTCTCTTCCAGCTTAAGATTTTACATTGTGGGACTTTTGATTTTTTTGTTTGTTCCTTTTCAGCATTTTAATTTTATAACTTTGAGGGGTCATATAGCATTGTTACCCTCCCCATGCTCATCACATTAGTAAACTCCCTTTACAATACTTAAGCTAAAGGTCAATAGGGACTAAGCCCACTAGAAAGCCCTAGTACATTGCACACAATGCTGCCTAAATTGGATTAAGAACCTAAAGTAACCATTGATTATTAGGAAGGCATTCCCCATGGTATTAAGAGAAGATCTCTAACTCCTAACTTGGTCAAACTAGCTTAGTCAGACTGCTTAATTCCGAAACCTAGACAAGGTATTATGACCGAAAATTATAGTTTGCTAGATTCCAAAAACTGTGGTTTTTTTCTTCTTGACACCCTTGACTTGGATAATACTCTTAGATAGAGATGGCTTTCCTAACTGACACCACACCCCATATGATAGCAGCTTATACTAAACACCCCTATCCAATAAGGCGTTATATAGAACTTTTCCATAGGTGCTATTTAGCTCAATAAGGTATCGTAGAGGTGTGTCAGAGTCCAAGCCCCGAGAGACTCCATTATTAATACTATAGTTCCCAACATTCTACTTTGACCTAAGCTCTTTTCAACCAAGATAATAGATTCCTATCCCACATACCCTATTGCAATGAACATGTCTAACCTTTCATGGACAACTTAAGGACCTCTCTTCTTAAGTAAGAAAAGAAAAACAAATAGCTCTGATACCAATGTACTAGAAATGGCCTATGAACATTGAGAATAGCGAAATTAACAGAACTGTAGTGAGCATTTTTATGAGACTACTTTGAGAAGAGAGAGGGTGAACTTAATTGCGGTAGCAACATAACCATTATACTTAACTAACTTGGCATGAACAATACTTTGTAAGAGAGAGAATTAGAGGACTTGACAACAGTTGAGGAACGGATTTATGTGGAGCCTGTCCCCCCTACAAAAGGCTTTTGCATTATAATTTCTCCCATAAAGAGAGACTTGATACAATACAAGCTTTATGTTCCTTAAGACCTTGATGGTGCAATGAAGATAGAGATCTTCATGCACCACAATTATGCCCGTAACTTAGCTAAATGAAAGCATTAACTTGTCCCTGGCCTCAGTCCCAAGACCTCAAACACCTTCGAAGGTGGAGAAAGCTAGCAGAGAATGAGGATAGGGACGAGGAAGAAGAAACATTCTTATGAAAAAGAAATAGTTCCTCACTTATCATCACTCTTCTTGCTTAGCATAGCATAATCGCATAGTAATGAAGATAGAGAAGATGTCAAGCTTTAGCATTGGAGCATGGCTCTTGGTTGGGATTTGCATTCCATAGCCAAGAGTGTTGGTGTAGGCTCTCAACTTCTCAACAAGCTTGGAGAAGGAGATGAAGCTCTTGCACTTGGTACTTCACACAATGAGAGAGGAAGTGTGTGTGTGTGTGTGTGTGTGTGAGAGAGAGAGAGAGAGAGAGAGAGAGACAGAGAGAGAGAGAGAGAGAGTATACCCCTCAAGAAAGCCCTCTACTTGCATGGTCGACCCCCTCTTTTCGCTCATGCTTGTGTCTCATTGGCTCTCTCAAGCCTAGCCAATCACAAGCCTTGGTCACAACTAGCAATAGATTATAGAGGTAGCCTTTGGACAAGTGTCCTCCTTTCCCCTTTGAGAGAGAGGACTCGATAAATGCTTAAACAGTTAATTTAATTAGCTAAAATCTTATTGGACCCCTTTAGAGGCCAACCAATAGGCTTTAGGCACCTTATGAGGGCACCATGAGGAGGAACTTCACATGTGTCCTTGTTGCCTCTTTAGACTAGGCTTGCCTTTAGTGAGGGTGTGTGTGTTCTCTCTCATGCTCCTACAAGTAGGGCCGCCCCCCATATGTAGGGATCATTGTTAAATTTTGGAACACCTTAAGCCCCTCTAGCATCTTAGCCATGAAGAACCTCAAGCACCCTAGTCATCAAGCACAAAAAGAACCTCAAACACCTTAATCAGACAAGCACCTTAGTCAACAAGCATGACAAGCACCTCAAGCTTGGGTCGGGTTCCCACCTCAAGTACTGCCCTAGCTTGCCTAAGGTCCTAGGCCTAAGGACTTTTAACACTAACCTTTGGAGGTCTTTAATGAAGCTAACCTTATGGTCTTTACCACTAGGGTTGTGTGAGCATGAGCCACTTTTATGGCTATAAGCAACTTTTTTGTAAATTTTTGTTCTCATAGGCCACAAAAAACCTCATCAAAATAATTCAGGGATTTGTTCTCAAGGCATTTAGGGATTTGAAAAGAATAGAAACAAATAATTTCATGTAAAATTGTTATTTTTTCAAAGCCATCTTTTAGGTACAATCGAACAAAAATCTCTCAATCTTTTTGATAACCCATGTAGACCCCTTAAAAACCTTCAAAGCACATTGAAACTTTTGAATAATACATGGACATGTATACAATGAGAATCTATGCATAAACACATGTATGTTTTAAATTTAAAAGCTAGTTTTGTGGCTTCTTACTATTTTTAGAAAACTATTTTTTAAAATTTTGTACTTTTTTGGGATAAATGGTGTACTAGAATTTTCATCTATGTCATAGGACCTCAATGATATCCTATGATCAAGATTTCTTGAAAAATAGACAATCTTAGAGCCAATTTTATAGAATGAGGTGCCAAGCCACTTAAGTGGCTCAAACACAAGCGTAGTGTTAAGCTCCATTAGCTAGCAATTCCTCTTGGACATACCATCTCTCATTTGGACCCATTGACTTTGGCCTCGTGTTGAGATAGATCCATACGCACATGTCTATATTCTAACTCTTGTTCTTGTTTATTCTCCCATATTAAATGATCAGTTTAATACGAGAAAATCATTTGGGTTAGTTAATTATGAGATTTAACGACACTCTTTTCTAATTCTTGATCTCGATCTCCCACGAGTAGCCATGACAGTCGGAATACAAAGGCTCCTGGTGTTTGTGCATGAAGTTGCATGCTAGTTTTCTCTCTCACACACCTTCAAGACGACATGGTGGGATTGCCTCAGTCGAGGAAAACACAATAGAAAAGCATTGTGTGCAGGTGCTCTTGGAGCGGGGGAGGTCGAAGGTCGACCAATATGAAATCGGTAGCAAACGGTTCTGAGAGGTTCGTGCTGCCATGGGGGTAACTTCCTGCAATAACAGCATGGGTTGTTGAGCAGCATCCCATGAGTGTTCTCTCTCTTTCTCCCCTATGCTATTGCCGATCAATGCCATGCTTGCATGTTCATAGATTCACACAATGTGTTACTTTGGGCCATCCACTTGGCCATTGCAAGGAAGGGTTCCCACAGTGGAGCTCCATGCAAAGCTTGCAATACAATGGAACTCTATGCAAATCTTGCAACATCCATATCGAACAAAGCCATGGCAAGCATGTTAGATCAAGTTGCAAAATTTTTGAAAATCTAAAATAGCAAATTGGCAAGGCTCGTGGGCAAGGCTATATCCTTTGGCATGGAGCACTCTCGACATAGAGGTTTAGCAATTCTATGACAAGGTTGAGCAAGTCAAGCATGGATTGAGAATCAACAGGGCTATGAGCCAACATGGTAGGACCATAATTACAACTACGAATTTTTTTCCCAAGGATCTTGCTGTAAGAATTTTGGCATGCATGATCATGCATCATGCAAGATGTTGATAACAAGAACATCAAGAATACAATGACATGGTTCCACTGCTCGAAGCGGGCTTGTAAGAGTCAATAAGCAAGTTCACTTTAATGTTTTAATTTATAAATGCATGGAACCTTGCAGATCTCTCACATTCCAAGCACGGTAGGCAAAAGTTGCCTTTGCTCAAAAGATTTTGATGAGTTGTATGCCCTCAACATTTGACTTGTCATGTACATTTAATTTTTCCTACGTTCGTATGACAAAGGCGACAAAGGTGCTTGGCATGGCCAAACACTTGTTATATATTGAGCAGCCGATAGGAGTCTCTCTATTTTCGTGTTCTAGATTTGCATTTTTGCCATGACATGGTTCCTAGGAAAAAAATTTCAGCATTTTCGTCGATCAAGACAAATCTATATGGTCAAGGAAAGCAGTAATCAAGCCAATCAGGTCCAAGGTACATACCTTCCAAGTATTTATTTTGCTTTTCAATATGTGGTACAATTTGACAAGGTCAATTATTTGTGGATGCTCGACATGGTCAACTTTCTTTTGCTATGACATTTATCTGTGAGCAACAATATCTTTTAGCTATGAGCAAGGGTAGCATCCAAAGTGGTTCTATTGAGATGTATCATGCAAAGATAAGACTTCCCGCATTTGGAATATACTATGAGCATATGAACTTAGGGGGGGACTTGGCAAGTGTCTACAGGTTATTTCATTATGTGCCAAGACGACATATCTGGTGTGTACAACAACTCTCTCTCACGCAGGAAATATGGCTATGAGACATATTCAAGCGAGTTTTTATTTCAAAAATTCAAGACAACTAGCCATAATAGAGTAACCATGTCAGACAATTTCAAGTTTTCTTGTTTTTCTACATTTTAACCTTTAAGTTGGCAAGGATTGCCTATTGTACAAAGCAAAGTGCTTTGCCAAAATTCATGAGAAGCAAGGCTTCTCTTATGTGACAAGGTATTATCAATTGACTTTAGATCAAGGATAATGGCACACATCTTTGGCACTACATGGATATAAGCTCACAGTTTACACAACGACGCATTGTGATGTATCCGTGCTAGTGTAATCGTGCAAGGAATGTATACCAAGGGCTTGTAGGGTTGAGAGTGTCATTGACGCCAATGGGTTATTATTCTATTTTTTTGGTATGTATGCATGGCGTACTAGTACGATGGATGTATGACACCCCATAATTGTATACGCTTCCATTATAACACTAGCATTGTCAAGGACGAGGTAAGTTATTGATGTCTTTAAAAAAAAAATTATTTATGTTTATTCACAGACAAAGTACCATATTTAAGTCACCTTGGTACAATCACGACCACATACAAGGTAGGCGGGTCAAGATGTGACTTATGTTACCTCTCTCTACAAGAGCTTGTACAAGCACACTGTTGTACGCTTATGAGATAAGCTACAACACAGCCATTGTCTTTACAGAGACATACATAGGGGACATACAACATAGTAGAATAATGGATTTTTCTCAGCCCAGCATTCTCTCTCTCTCTCTCTCTCTCTCTCTCTCTCTCTCTCTCTCTCTCTCTCTCTCTCTCTCTCTCTCTCTCTATACGACAAAAGTGAAAATTGTGCATGATTTTACTAAAAAAATTATATGTCGATATGGTAACATGAAGGGCTAAGAGACATCTGTTTTTGAAGGGCTAAGAGCAATTTGTTTGTAATTCATCAATGATTGCTTTCAAGATCAAACAATTCTATCCAGCTGAGTACCCATTGATTCTAATGGACAAGCAAGAGTCTTGCCATTATTTATTTTTTGGGTGTTATTTTAGCACTACATACTTTAAGTGTGAAGATGAGTTGAGTTTTTGAAAGTATTAAACTTGTAAAGGATTGTCTCTACCAAGGTTTATAGATGAAGCAAGCATTTTAGGCAGCATGACTGTTCACAAAAATCCAAGATTATGGAATTTCAAGTCCAAAAAAGATCCAGTTGTTAATACGATTCCAACTTGAGCGGATCTCCTATTTTGTATATAGCATTGTGAGTGTCTATATGGACACAATTTTGAGGTAAGACCTAGCTCGTGATTGCTAAATCACTTACTAAGTGTTGATGGTCAATTCTTACAACTTTCACACTTGCACTTGCAAGGAAAGAAGTCCACAAGCTGCCAAGGGGTAGTGGACACTTTCAACTTCCAAAGTTGACTTCAAATACTATTGGGTGCTAGTTGAGTAGTTTCCCTGCACGGTCTAACCAAGGGTTTTGACAATATAGCTTTTAACCAAGGGGTTTAGATTGCAAAGGAAACACCCAGGGTTACCCGGGCACTACTACTTGATTTTCATTAATTTTCAATTAGTGTTCCTAGGCCTTTGCAGGCGCGAAATTTGGGCAGGTACATTTGATTATGGGTATGTAAACACTATGTTCAACCTCCATGTATGCATTTGATTCGATTTATTTTCTTTTTTAAATATGTTTTAGTTTACTTTTCCAAGTAGGATGGGTTGGGGTGGTAAATCCCAATGTGTTGCGCCTAAGTGTTGGGCGGTCGGAGACTAACGAGGAACTAACACTGACCATTCACTACATAAAAAGAATAAGGACTCATAACCCTAACACTATTGTGTTTGGAGTCCATCCAAACCTGTGTCTCCTCTCTTCTTCTCTCTTCTCCATTGCTGCACACACACACACACACATGCTCTTGCACGTGCACTTCAACTGGTATCAGAGCTCAGGGATTGGGAGCACCATTGGAGCTCAACGGGGAAGCAGGCAGAGAAGCAGCAAAAATTGCAGTACATTTTGCAGGTCTATTTTGGCCTATCAAACATCTTCATTCAAGCCAATTCCCACAATCCTTGACCGATTTTTTGTCCTCTTCAACTTTGTAGAAGAAAGTTTTCTCAAAATATTCACCAATCTTGAGATACGTCACTCAAACTGTCCGTAGGTCGTGAAGTACAAGCTGCACATTTTTACAGATATGTTTTTGACGTGTAAAACAAATTATTTTATTCCCACAAATCCCAACCGTTTTTGCGTGGTCTACAACTTTGCAGAAGGAAGTTGCTGCAAATTTTACATGGTTTGAGAGATATTCGGTTCAAACAGTAGGGTGGTCTACCTTCATCGGTTCTTCTGTGTACAAGTTTTCATAGCAGACTCTTTCTGCAATCTCTGTCACATGAATATTTGATATAAGATCTTGAGGGTCTGCTAAATCAGGCAAACCACCACAACGGTTACAGAAAAGAGTTTATGTGGTTGATGTAAGATCTTATGCGATTTATGTATTGTTATGGAAATATGCAAAGCCTATTGTTGAGGGTCGTGGTAAGGTTTTATTGAGCTGGGGGATTCTCAAATGTGGAGATCCTTTTGGTGATACAGGTTTTGAAGCAAGCCCTCGACATCCCCATAGTTTTGACATTGACATAGGATGTATGTTTATGCAGTTAGTGCAGTATTGGTGTGCATCTGTTGACCCTCCATTGTTGTCATCTTTATGCGTATGCATTTGACAATGTTTAGTTGGTCAGAGACACTCTCCTAGAGTTGGAGACACTGACAGTGACAGTTCTTTGAGATTCTATCTTGCCACTTTAGCCACTTTGATCAGCATTTCAGTCATTGTACACATTTTTTTTGGGTTCAGAAGTCAGTTTTGCAGGAGAGACTCTGTCAAAAAATTTCAGGTTTTCTATACAGATCTATCACTTTTTTTCCTTATTGAGTGATGGCTTCATCATCGGAGAACTCTTTGTTCAACATTGAGAAGTTAGATGGCACTAACTTCCCATTTTGGAAGGAACAAATTTACATTGTCTTAGTATAGAAGAAGTAGATTTGGCCAATAAAGATGAAAGGGGATAAATCCTGAGGATATGGACGAGTATGATTGGGAGGAGTTGGATGAGCTTGCCGCGTCCACCATCATGTTGACTTTGTCAAAGAATGTGTACTCCAATGTGAACATGGAAAAGATAGTTATGAGTTGTGGAAGAAGTTATGTGACCTGTATGAGAAGCAAAGTGTAGCATCACAGGTTTATTGGCTAAAAAAGTTAGTTGATTTGAAGATGGATGAGGGCACACCCATGCACAACCATCTTAATGAGTTCAACACAATTTTCAGTCAGCTTTCTGCGCAGGGAGTCAATTTCGACAATTTGATCAAAGCAATGTTCTTGCTAGTTATGTTTCCAAAAAGTTGGGATACTTTTCACACAACCATAAGTAACTTAGCACCTCCTAATGGTTTAACATGTGATGATGTTGAGGGCAGTTTGCTTACTGAAGAGGTTAGCAGGAAGAATCTTGATAGTTCTCATGGTACTAGCAATGCTTTTGTTGTTCGTGGTCGATCACAAGAAAAGGGCAAGCATAATCAAAGAGGAAAATCTCATAGCAAATCACGTGGCCAAAAAGACATTGAGTGCTATCATTGTCACAAAAAGGGTCATATGAAGAAAGACGTCGAAAGTGGAAGCAAGAGAAAGGTAAAGACAAGAATCAAGAAGAAGGCAAGACCAGGTAGTATAAAGATTGAAGAGATCAACAATGTTTTTGTTGAAAATTCTGATGGAGACATTTATCTCACATCTACCATGGATTCATCATTTTTGGTTGCCACTGATGACTATGCTTTACAGGATTGGGTTACTGACTTAGGTGCATCGTTTCATGTGACTCCTCACAAAGAGTGGTTCACTACATATGATGTAGCCCGTAAAGGTCATGTTTGTCTTAGCAATGATTTTGCTTGTGACATAGTTGGTGCCAGCAATGTGTAGCTAAAATTTTAGGATGGTTCTTCATTCATTCTCAAGAATGTAAGACATGTGCCGAAGCTTACAAAAATCTTGATTAGTACAGGACAATTGGATGACACACAATATTACTACACGTTTGGTAATAGTTTGTGGAAGATCACCAAAGGTTCTTTAGTGGTAGCACATGGTTCAAAGTCTGGAAATTTGTACATGCTACATGTATCCAATGTAAAAAACCATGTAGTTTGTGTAACCGAGTAGCCAAGTGTTTCTTTGAGGCATCGTCGGTTAGGACATATGTCTCAAAAGGGAGTGAAAATCTTGTCTTGTTTTGGTTATGTTGCTGGCTTCAATTTCTCAGACTTTTCAGTTTGTGAGCATTGTCTTTGTGGTAAACAAACACAGTCATCACACGAAAGGGGAAGCACTCGGAAAAGTGAGCCATTAGAGTTAGTGCATAGTGATGTGTGTGGACCTATGCCTAACATATCCATGTGAGGTTCATTATACTTTGTTACATTCATTGATGTCTTCTCAAGGAAAGTGTGGGTATATCCTCTCAGGAAGAAGGATGAAGTTCTTTAAAAATTTTAGAATTTTGTGGCATTAGTCGAGAATCAATTTGGCAACAAAGTCAAGTGCTTAAGGTCAAACAATGGTGGTGAGTATGTCACTAAAGCCTTTTAGAATTTTTATGATTCCAAAGGCATCAAAAGAGACTTGACTGCTCCATATAACCCTCCACAAAATTTTGTTGCTGAGAGGATGAACCGTACCATACAAGAGAAGTTACGTAGCATGTTGTCTAATGCAGAGTTGCCTTATGGATTTTGGGTGGAAGCGTTAGCAACTGCTGTCCATCTTATTAATAGATCTCCTAACAAGGCTTTAGATGAGAAGGTACCTGAAGAGCTTTGGTCTGGGAAGCCACCTCCTTACAAGCATCTTAGAGTCTTTGGCTGTGAAGCGTATTTCCATGTTCCAAAGGAGTTTCAAAGCAAGTTGGCTCCTAAGTCAGAGAAATGCATATTTCTTGGCTATGGAAATCCTGGCGAGATGGGATTCCCGTTATGGGATCTTGAAGCTAAAAAGATAGTTCGCAGCAATGACGTATACTTCAATAAAGAGAAGATGCATAAGAAACCTGTGTATACAGTGGAGGTCAAGAGAGTTATCTTCCAAGAAGATGGAGTTGTCCATAATAGTGCTAAAGTGCCTAATGTTAGACAACAAGTACAAAATCCTCCTGTAGTACAAGGTGTTGCTAAGGGACAACCGGCTCAAGTAGTTATTAGAAGGTCTACAAGAGTTTCATGGCCTCCTGATAGATTTACTCCCTCATTGGACTACAGTATGTTGACAGATTGTGGAGAGCCTTCTTGCTATAAGGAATCCATGTCAATGGATGACAAGGCAAAGTGGGAGAAAGCTATGCAATCATAAATGGGCTGGTTGCATAAGAATCAAACTTGGAAGTTGGTTCGATTGCCTAAAGTAAAAATTCATTGCCATGCAAATGGGTGCATAAGCAAAAAAGTATACCTCATGATAATAAATTCAAGTACAAGGCATGACTTGTTGCTAAAGGATTTAAGCAACAGCATGGTACTGACTTTGATGAGATCTTTTCTCTGGTTTGTCAAGATGACTACTCTGCGGTGTGTACTTGCATTGGCTGCTAAAGATGACATGGAACTTGACCAGATGGATGTCAAGACGGCGTTCTTGCATGGTGATCTTCATTAAGGAGAAGTTTATATGCAGCAGCCAAAAGGTTTTGTTGAGAAGGGCAATGAAGACTTGGTGTGTCAATTAGAAAAGACTCTTCATGGTCTAAAACAATCATCAAGGGAGTAGTATCATAAATTCTACTCATTCATGCTCTCTCAAGGCTACAAACGTAGCAATATGGACCATTGCCTCTACACTAAGAGAGCTAAAGATGGTAGTTTGTTGATTTTGGTCCTTTATGTGGATGATATGTTAATTGCCGGGAAATGCAGGGATGAGATTTCAGCCTTGAAGTCTGGGTTACATGCAAACTTTGAAATGAAAGACACAGGTGAAGTGTGCCATATCCTTGGCATGCGCATTAAGCAAGACAGATGCAAGAAATTGGTCTATTTGTCTCAATCTGAGTACATTGCTAAAGTGATCAAGCATTTCAATATGGAGAAGGGGAAGGCATTGAGTACTCCATTGCCTTCATATGTGAAACTTTCTAAAAATGATTGCCCTAAGTCTGAAGAGGAAAAGGTTGAAATGGCACAAGTGCCTTATTCATCTGCAATTGGGAGTTTGATGTATGTTATGATTGCTACATGTCCTGATATTACTTTTACAGTGGGAGTTGTTAGCAGATATATGTCAAATTCAGGCAAGAAACATTGGGAGGCGGTGAAAGGGGTTATGCGATATTTGAATGGTACAAAAGACATGTGCATTTTCTTTGGAAGAAAGGAAGCATGTGTAATGGGTTACACGGATGGAGTTTCAAGCTATGTTTTTAAATTCACTGGAGGTGCAGTTTTATGGCGATCTCGTTTGCAAAATTGTGTTACCTTGTCTACTACAAAGGGTGAATATGTTGTAGCTTTAGAAGCTTGCAAGAAAGCTATATGGCTTGGTTGACTCGTGGGAGACTTGGGAATCAATGTTGAGATGCATGTGTTACATTGTGATAGCCAAAGTGCCATACAATTGGCAAAGAATCCAATGTTTTATGCAAAGACAAAGCATGTGGATGTGAAGTATCACTTCATTTGTGAGGTGCTTGAGGACAAGAGATTGCATCTTGCCAAAATTCACACCATCGAGAATTGTGATGATCTTCTAACAAAGGGCTTACCTTCAAAGCGGTTTGCACATTGTTGAGCACTCATGGGCATTGGGTAGATGATCATGGTCATTGTCTACCTGTATTGTATGTATATATACATGGTCACCCCAGCTTAAAGGCACATTGTCCTTTAAGTGGGAGGTTGTTGGAGTGGTACAACCCGATGTGCTACGTCTAAGTGTTGGGCGGCCGAAGACTAACCGGTGTGAGCAGGATGGAAACACACAGAACACCTCTATAATGACCCGACACACACTCTTGGGATGATATGCACACACACCATGGGGCACCACTCGGCTTACACAACCCACCTGGCCGAGACAGGGAACACACTGATAGAGTGAGAGGAGAGAGACTACCCATTTACCCACTCCACACAGAGAGAGAGAGAGACACACACACACACCCAAAAAACTCAGCTCAAAAGAGGAGAATTTCTGATATTTAGATACAATTGAGCTTGGGCCAACACCAATGGGGCAAATAGCTCACACAATATGGGTAAAGTATGCCAGATACAATCACAAATAGGAGCAGAAGCTTCGCTCATAGGAGAAACTTACACAGTCAAAACAGTAGCAAAACAGTGAGGAATTTGGAAAAATGGACAGTTCCATCGCGTCCGGAATGGCCCAAAACCCCAGTCTGCAATGTCAAAGTGCTCAAATCCGACCTCGGATGAGCAGTTTACAGTCAAAACAGGCTCCAAAAATAGCAAAAACACAATTGCGGTTGTTCCTCCTCTTCTCTCCACGTTTTTTTTGGTCTTCTCCCTGGTTTTTCAGTTCCCACACTTAGCTTTATTACTTGGGCACCCTTGGCCTTTTAGTTGACCTCAAACGGACCCCGAACATGCCAAAAACTAACCTCGCAGTGCATAGTTGTCACCTTTTTGCATCATCCGCACACCTGGCACTCAGCTTTTTCCAATAATGCATCCCACCACCACGTGAAGTGGCCCCAAAAGATGGTCCTCATGATGACCTTTTTGCATAATTATCACAAGAAAACACCTACGTTGTGCCCGTACTTCTCCACGTGCAAGTATTGACCCCATTCGACCTCCTGACGCCACTAGATGCCATCTGACGCACCTGCTTGCCTCATGTAGTCGGCCCGCAGATAGCTTCCTCGAGAAGTTTTACACGCTACCAAATCCTCATTATTATAGAAAAAACACACTGGTATTGGTAATAGTGAAAATCGATGCACTATGTACACCCTGTCCTACCTGTACACATGTGGGCCCCACATAACCACCTGGCTCTGGAAAACGGGCAATTCTTTATTTTATGCACCATCCATGTGTATGTACATATGTTTTAAAAAAAAAAACAAGTTTTGAAGTCTGTGAGTGAGCATACTGTGTATGAGAGAGAGAGTGTGAGCTTCATCTTGACGCAACGTGTGCTCCGGTGGTCGGAATCGAGTGCGGAGAAGTGCAACGTGTTGCCCCCGACGAGAGCTACACGCCGATATCTACATTACGCGCATACGATCCGGTTTTGTGAGCTCCTTCTACGAGCTTCATCGGGTGTTTGGGTGAGCATACGTTATCCAATTTTGCATTGCAGCATATCCACGCATTCACATTGAGTAGAACTACACATCAGGCACTTTAGATTTCGAAAACGAAGACCTGCAGATTTCGGCCAGACATCCTACGTGTTTCTGCACCAGGTGTTTTGGGTTGTGATTTTGGTTCATAGACCTTAGGGAGAGCGACCTATTGATATTAGTAGGGTCTCCTTCAAGTTCTATGGTGTTTCGAGATTGTTTGATGGATGTTCGACTCTAGAAAGCGTCGTAGGAAGTTCCCTCTTGTGCACTCTTGAAGGCTGTGACTTAGACAATTGGTAGAGACCTCTGTAGGAATTAGTTAGGAGTCGGTGAGCGTAGGTTGACACCTTATGCTTGCTTCTACGCGCCTGCGGATCGAGCTTCGTCCTTAGCTGACATTACATATTAGGTGAGTTCTCGCTGTGCTGACGTCCATCGCAGCGTATCCCTCCAACATTGGCGCCGCTGCCGGGGACGAAAACCTTAGGTAGGTGACCGAGATTAATCCTTGAGGATTGGGATTTTTGGCTTGCCAAGAGCCTTGCTTTACATTTAGGTAGGATCAGAGAGTGGAGCACTCTCTAGGTCTTAGAGGGAGTCTAGAAAGCGTGTGTCTGGCCTAGATCCTTCGACTTAGGTAGTTTTAAGTAGTAGTCGAGTTCTAGAGTAGGAGTTGAAGTGGTAGAAGCGGTGAGAAGAGAGCTTGAGAGCCCGAAGAGGCCAAAAAGCAACCAAAAGCACCATCATCACCATTTCACATGATAGGTAGGAGTAGAGTAAGTAGGACATCATGATTCAGGATCTAGAGCATTTCATGCATGAACACTTGCTTGGTAAAGTCATTACAAGTTTGTAAAAGAGGCAAAAAGACGCAAAAGTGTGTTTGAAAGTCTAATTGAAGTCCAAAAGTTACTGTGAGTGTTTCTGATGGACCTACAAAGCATCAGAAGCATTCCTGTCAGAAAAAATTTTAATTTTAAGCCAGGAGACATCCTACGCGTAGGATGTCTACAGGCTAATCTAGGAGGAATTTTGGGATTTTGAGTTGACCAGTCCATTCAGACGGTAGGGTTTACCCTAATTTCAACTGGAAAGTGGAAATTTGGCCATATCTTGACAGGCTAAGGCCAGATAGATTGAAATTGCCAGACATCCTACCCAAATAGTGCCAAAACATTATTTTGAGACCAAAACCATAAGAGGGCTGCATGAGCATGTCTTGCAAGATATATTGAGTGACTGAAAGGGGTTTCACCTCATTTGGGTGAGAAAATTGGTTTCAAAGCGGACTTTAGTACTTTTGACTGAAAAAGGCAAGAACAACTGAAATTTTGGACTTTTGACATCCAAACCAAAATCTAAGCATACCATTGGGTTACTGACATCAAGGGGAAGCTGTGGGACAAATCTGGGGTCAAACAGGCCAAAAAGACATCCTACGCGTAGGATGTCTTCTGAGTGATTGGGGACTCCAAACTGAATTTTGAGTATAACAAAGTGATAAGCAACTCAAGGGGAGCCTAGGCTTTGAGTTTGAAGCCATTCTGATGAAAAAGACATCCTACGCGTAGGATGTCTAATGCAAGAAAATGAAGCTAGACTTTGACTTTGAGCATAGTAAGGTGTTATATAGCCTAAGGCAAGCCTCCTAGTCAATTTTGGTCCAATTAGGAGTTGATTAGACTGATCAATATCAGCAACAGACTGTCGAAACAGATTTCTGACTCATTGACCAGCTAATAGGTGTCCAAACCAAAAAGTAAAAGCAGCTGTAGTCTCAGCACAACAAGGGGAAACAACAGTGCAAAAATCCAGGCAAAACACAACAGGAGACATCCTACGCGTAGGATGTCTATTAGGGCCTACTGCAAGGAAATTTGACCTGGCATTAACAGTGAGATTCCATTTGGCTTAAGGGTTCCAGAACTTCTTTCAGAAGTGAATTTGGACCTTGTTTGCCCATTTGACGAAGCAAAAACTAAATTCAGACTATTTCGCATAAATTGACCAACATCTGAGGGTAGTACTGTTTCAGATTAGCAAACCTAATCCAGAACATCATCAGTATATAAAATACAGTAGTGGTTGAGATTAACTCTCCAGTTATACCAATCATTACTAAGATAACCTCTAGCAGATAAATGCTTTGATTCGATTGTCGAAATTAAAATGCTTGTGTACAGGTATATTCAGCAACAAAGCAAGAAGTTGTGCAGAAACTGACCCTTTGCCAGGTGAGTGGTTGAATTTGTGATAAATTGCATTGATAAGTTTTATGAATTTAAGATCAGGAAGATACATTGTTAGAGACGAGAAGGTGGCAGGTGACCAAGGTAGCTTAGTGTCCACCGAAGAGAGTGTAACTCAGGCAAGGCTAGATCCGCTAGCACCGATTATTGAAGAAGTTAGTGATACTGACACTTCGTCAGACAAATCTTTCTTCATGATGGGTAGTCAACAACCAAAAGGTTTCACCTATGATGGACCTATGCGAGGAGGAAGCACCTCCCAAAATCCTTTGAGTGATTCCAAGCTCACGGTGATCTTCTTGGAGGGAACAAACTCGAGAGGAGCCCTAGTCTATTCTGACTATCGAGGACGCAAGTGCATTTGTATCGAAGAGAGGCCGGCTCAAAGATTGGAGATAATCCGAGTGTATGATGATGGAGATAGATTCCGAGACAAAAAGCGGAACCACTATTTAATAGTTAGTAACCCTGAAGATTACAATAGATATGGAGATAACATGGAATGGTTTCAGAAACTCAAGAACCGCCACCAAACATTGATCGACCCGGACCTATTTTTATTTATGATAAGAAAACAACCAGGGTTCCAACTTATAACGAGAACGTGGGAATCTACAAACATGAGAGCGAGGGTATAGTCTCTTACTTTCGCAGCAAAGAACCATACGTAAACGAATTAAGCAAAGACAAGGTTCTTTACTTATTCTCTTATGAAACTGCTACGGGGAAGGGCATAGTTTTTGTTGATAGATACGGGCGAGAATACCAACGTATTCTCCCAGAGGGGGTAGAAAGAGCAACAGGTCCAAGAGCATCAGCATATGCCCCTGAGGAAGTGCCAAGAGCCACCTACACCCCAAGCAAGTCTACGAATCCCTTTTCAGATGAGTACGATGCAACCTCACATTCCACCCGACCGCAAGCATTCAATGGCCAAGACCAACCAGCAAACAAGCCATCATTGCAGGCATGGCTTCGACAGAGTGCAACAATGGAATCAAACCAAAACCGAGATGGTTATCAAGCCGCACGAGGGCTCAGGGATTTGCAAGAACCACCACTCTATTCAAGGTATCAGGTAGAGAGTAAGCCAAAGACACAAGGGTCGACAGAGCCTGGAGGGCCACCCATAGAACGAGTTCGAAGAGAAGAACCACCTCCAGCAAGAACCATTAGAAATTATGGTTTAGGAGCACCACTCGGAGAGGAACCAGCCTATTAGAGAAGGCCTAAGGAGTTATATCGACTAGGACGGGGAGATCCCATGATGAGGTTTGTAGACCATCGAAGAATTAGACCTTCTCAAGTGCAAAAATGGGTAAACAAGAAATACACAGGAAGCAGAGACCCAAGAGATCATGTAGCAGCCTTTGTGCATGTAATTAGAGCCGAAGAGGTGTTAGATTTTCCTACCCAATTTGCAGGGTTTGGACTAACCCTAGAGGATGATGCTGCCACATGGTTTGACTCTGTGGAGCATAGAGACTTTGAGTCGATGGAGGAAGTGTTTGACGAGTTTATCGAGGAATTCTCTCAAAGGGGAATAGCTCATAATACCGTATCACAAATCCATAAATTCAAACAGAAAGATGAAGAATCTATAGGAAAGGCATCCCTAAGACTAAAAAGATATGTTAAGTTATGTCCTGTTGAAGAACTGCCAACTCAGTCCAAACTTATGCTGATATTCATCCAAGGACTAAGGAATGCAGATCTCCAGAAAGACTTACATATGAAGAGGAGCACGACGTTGAATGAGTTGACCAAGGAGGCTCTGTACCTTGTGGACAATTGTGCGGTCTACAAAGAAGGGGAGTTCAAGGACCTTGATGACGATTCGTCTTCACAGCAAAGTGGAAGCAAGTCTTCTAAGACATCACCGAAAGGAGAAGTAGCGGTAAACCAGGAGCAGCTCGTAGATGAAGTGCTAAAAAAGATCAACTTGTACGCCAAACCCCAGGCTAAACAGCCCAAGTGGTGTGCCATTGAACAAAAATGGACAAACCATGGGACCAAGGAATGTTATTATAACAAGGGATATGTGAGAGAGAGACCTTACACTCCCCAAGCTCCTGTGGCTTCCCCTCAAGTTCCACCGATGCCTAGATATCAAGCAGGCAACTTACCAGGACCTATAGGTGTAGAAATACCACAACCGGTGTTGGGGCAACAACCACCCCTACCAGGATTACGACCAGTTGGTATTAGATACACACCAACAGTAAACTGAATCAGAGGATAAGGCTTTGGTGCCTATGCATGCATATTATTCGGGTGCTCAAGTAAATTTGATCTCTAACGGATTATACCAACATCTCAAAGTCACGGGTCAACTTCATCCTACTCCTCAAGTGCTGGAAAGTAGCACATCCCACCCGTTGAAAACATTGGGATGGACTATATTGCATGTACAGATACATCAATCTATTTACCCACACAAATTCTATGTGGTGACAGATGAAAGCACACAACACCTAATGATGCGGGGGCAACCTTGGCAAAAAGCATACAATGTGAGGATGGATTGGAAAGCAAAGGCGGTCAAAATTCAACATGCACATGAACAACAGGTGATAGCTTTTGCTCAGCAATACAAGCATGATCAATTGCAAGCCATGCAATCACTGGAAACAAAGCCAAAAGCACAAATGCCATTCAAGAACAACATGATACCCGAAACCACCAATCAGGTAAAAGCCAACCATGCTAATTACAGACATATGAAGTCACCAGCCGCAATGCAAAGATCTAGGTTACCAACACAAGGAAAACAAGTATGGATGCGGAAGGATAGAAATGCCATGGCAGACAGATAACAATGCAACAACAAAATTCCAACAAAGCAGATGGTTCAACCACAAACCAAGGGAATAAAACAGATATGGATCCAAAAGAAAATGCTTAGCCATAACCCAAATGCCACTCACATTTGGATACCAAAGCAAAAGCAAAAGGAACTCCCTTCAGTACAAGCAACAACGGAAAGCAGACAGTTGCATTTCAAAAAGGAAAATCGACATATGAGGATGCCAATGAAAGACAAACCAGTGGCAAACAAGAAAGTGCCAAACCATCTACAAAAATCGGCAGCAACAAAATACCAATGGAAAGCCAAGGCCATACGACCCATAGCCATTACATCCCAGCCCATTCTATCCTTAAAAACAGCTACGACTCTATCATCAGTTTCGACAAAGCAACTCCCGTTTGCAAAAAAGACAATTAAACAGAGAGCAGTAGAGTTACAGCTGTTACTTGCAAAGAAAGCACGAAACCTCGACGGCCAATGCCAATAAGCAACTTGCTTATTCCCTTCTCTTACACAGCATTAATTTTTCCATGCATTGACAGAGTATGCATAAAGTAGGGCCCCATTAATCGGCCAGGCATTAGCACAACTTTTTCAACCTATGCACGGCACATACTCCGAGGCGAAACCTTGTCGTTCGGGAGGACTCCAGCTAGGAGGGGGGGAGGCATTTTAGAGGCACTCTCAAATGCGGAACCAATAACAGAAACAACAAAAAAGGGCATGATTTTCGACTATTTTAAGGGTTGTTGTTTGATTGCGAAATTTTCTAGAGTAACCCAAGTACATATGCCCTTATACAGCATGAAGCTACAGGTATATGGGGCCAAACGCCAAATCAAGCCCCTAGGTGTGTGTATATAAGTAGAAATAGCCATTTTTCAGGCAAAAATTTGATAAAACAAAGAAATCTAGCCATAAAAATTGCATGTGAGTGTATATAATGTGTTGCGGTGATGTTTGTGATTTATTATGATTTTTGGGGATTTTTTGGGTTTGATTTGCTATTATCCTTTTAATTTTGTTAATTTTCGGTAGAAAAACTTCAAAAATACAAAAAGCAGGTGAAAAACAGTCGTAATGAAAAACCAAAAAAATGGGGATGACCAGTGACTATAGGATTACCTATGGTACAATGGGGGTGCAATTATGAGACTGGAGCGGAAAGCGTGTTTTGGCCAAGTTTTGACCGAAATGCCAAATTTCTGGTAAACAGAGCAAATGGAGTCCAAATCAAGAAATTTTTGAGCCTAAACCGTATCTCGCAAGAAGATAGGAGCACATGTTAAATTTCATGTAAAGTGGTTTGGGGACCTCCATTATAAGAAATTTTCACCCCATTTTTAGCTCATTCTCACTATTGACTTTGTGGAGAGAGCTTCTGCCACCTAGAGCGGATTGACCTTCCAGCAGCTTCTACGACGCACACGACTACCCGACGAGCTCCAGACATGAGAGGTAGGCTCACCACCTTGAGCTTTTCGCGCATGTTTGTCATTATGTCGCGAAAACTAGCGTAGGGATCACACACAAAGCGGGCGGTAGAGACCTACAAGTAGAGACGGCCGTCTAACGGCTAACCCGAAAGCAACAAGACTTCATCGGTAGCTTACCCTAGTCTAGGAGACCAGTCCTGGATAGCCAAAGGCAGTAGGAAACCATCGGGAAAAACCCTAATTCCCAGAAACTCGCAAGAGGCCACCAAATGTGAAATCGGTGAAACGGCGACCAAATGCTACCAAAATTCATGGGTAGAGCATCTCGACATGCTTGACGAGTCTATATGACCCGCATAACCAAAAAGTGACCCAAAGCGGCACTAACTTCAAAAACGGCATCAAACACACAAAGCGCCAAATTGCACTTACGGCCAAACCGCAAGTTCGTTTGCCACCAAACTTCACGAGCGGCTTTTTTAGACCATCAACAACCAAGTCCTATGGTGGTAGACCACCACAAATCATCAAAGGTATGTAAACGCAACCACGGGTGCTTCTAGAGCGACAAATTGCCAAATGGAGCTCCGGTGAAGCCAAAGTCGACAAAATCCATACGGCAAGGATCCCCAAGGGATCGGGAAGCTATGGAGACCAACATCAAGAAATTTCATCGCCAAAAAGCACGCCAAAAGTCAGAAAATGGCTCAGAGGCTCTGAAGTCCACACAGGGAGTTATACTCTATCCATTTGACTTTTTTGTTGAAATTAGGCTCAAAAGGGACTTAGGGGGGCAAAGGGCAAGCACTGGGAGCACCAGCACTGGAAAAATCACCAGGAAACATCCTACGCGTAGGATGTCTCAAGGGCACTTTTTGACACAAACTCCAACATTTTTTATCATGCACATGTTCTGAATGACATTTACAAGCCATACACCAAGTTTCATCACAATTGGACCAAGTTTGACCTCATATGCATGGAAAAACGCAAAGTTACGGCATAGAGGCAATAATGGGCCAAAGACCAACCAAATCTTGTCCAAATCCATGAAACTTGCACAACACATTCACCGACACATCAACAAACAATTTGTGTGGTCAGGTAGAAAAAATGATGAAATAGATATCCTACACGTAGGATGTCTAATTGACCTTTTTGACATGCAATGGATGTTTTATCATTCCAGATCAAATCACCTCATCATCAGGAGCCCATATATCAAGTTTGAAGCCATTCTAATCACTTTTGACCCCCAACACCCTCAGGATACACTTTTTGAGCCCAAAAACACCTCACAGAGCCTTACAAGCATCAAATCATGTCTAAATTTAAATCCAAGAACATGGCCATGTTCCATAGGCCAAGGAAAACCCATAGAACAAGTTTCATGTCATTTTGATGAAAAAGACATCCTACGCGTAGGATGTCTCCAGCATAAATTTAGCCTTCTTTGCAAAGAATGACATCATGGGAGCCAATACCATGGTGCAATGAGCCCATATACCAATTTTTAACCCATTTGGACATCAATTGCTACCTATGATGGACATTCTACCCAAATTGTGACCTAAAGCCTAAATCATCCCAAAAATCCACTTTTTGATATCCAAATCCAAATCCAAGCATATAGCCATGTTCCATGAGCTTTACACTACCTGCATGTCAAGTATGAACCAATTCTGATGAAAAAGACATCCTACGCGTAGGATGTCTAGATGGAAATTTTTGGCCAAATTTGCACTGTGAGCACATGCACAGCTTCACAAGTTCCTTTTAAGCTTTATTTTCAATTTCAAGTCATTTGGATAAGTAAAACTCAGTTTCACAGCTAATATGGAAAAAACGCTAACTTCGGACTACTGAGTGCAACAGGATCTATGGCGGCCTCGAAGTCACCGGCAAAGAGGAAAAGAATGGCCATCAAAGATTATCTGGACGAAGTGGAACCCTTTGTCATTCCAGAAGGAACACTAAAGCCCACCAGCACCTGGATACAAGAGGATATGTTAGAGTCGAATGACCTAAAGATCTACCAAGGAGTGTTCAAAGACAATGAAGGCAATGTCATAGAGCTACCAATGCTGCCGAGAGAACTCAACGAGTTTGTACGAAGAAAGATGGCTGGCTACTTGGAGAAAATTGATCTCCACAACTTCTTCGAAGCAATACCGGCAGGAGTGGACGTCAAAAGAGTCTGGGAGTTTGTAATAAGCATCAAAGAGGATGGAGTAGCCAAGGTAACAGATTTACAAGGCAGACCAGATACAGAGATAATAATCACTGAGCGGGTTGTAGCCCATGCACTAGACCTCTCCAATGAGGGAGACAGTGTAACAAAAAGAAGGGATGAAGTGAAGGTGTACAAAGAGAAAAAGGCAAATTACACCTTTGAAGACATTGCCGACCCAAAGGTAGCAATCATGAGCCAGTTATACAACCAGTACTTCCACATGTGCATGAAGAGGCCACAGAAGTACAGGATGCCGCCAGGTGCAATTGCCACAATGTTTACTTGGGCAATGACAAAAGGCACCCCAAAGATAATCAACTATGCGGCATACATACATGACAACTTAGTAAAGATGGGCAACAAAAAGGCAACCTACATAGTGCCAGGAGAACTGATCACCAAGTTGGTATATGGGGCACTACACGCTAAAGGAAGGTGGCCTGACCCCCCATCTCAGAATGATTGGCTGAGAGTAAAAGAAGACAAGGAAGATGAGCCTCAAAGGGCACCAAGGGTGGCTACGAGGTTGAAAAGACGGCTAGAGCCAGTTGAAGAGGAGCAACCCGAGCAGAAGAAAGGAAAGAAAGAGTTTGCTCAAGTGCCGGCCAAAGAGACAAGGTCACAAAAAGCGGCAAGACTAGAGAGGCTGATGGAGAGTTTCCGAGCAGAGAGAGCCCTCAAGGGTGATTTAAACGAACTCTGGAAGCCATCTCTCGAGTCTATGTCCGGATCATCCAGAAGAGCGCAAAGGGACCGCTTTGAAGATTATATCAAAAAATTTGAGATTCTTGATGCTGCAGCAGAAAACATCCCCCATGTCCCTTTCACAGAGGAGGAAGTAGAGCAGATAAGGCAGAAACTGCTAGATGAACAAGAAAGCCAAGAAAGAGAAAGAAAAACAAAAGCAGACAGGGACTTAAAGGGCAAACCTGCAACTTTATCATCCAGTCCTAAACCCAGCCCACCGCCCTCACCACCTCCTAGCAGCCCTCCATAGGAAGACAAGGAGGCTGAGGACAAACAAGAAGAAAGGCAAGCAGAGGAGCAAGAGCAAAGGCAGGAACCTGAGCCAAAAGAAGAGGCCAAGCCTGAATCTCAGCAAAAAGGATTAGATGAGGCCTATTATGCATTTTTGGACATGCTAGCTGCAGGCTATACGAAGGAAGAAGCCGCCACAGTCGCATTCGACTTGGCGAGAACAGGGCCTAAAGAACAAATGCAAGGCATCAGGCTAGTTGAGCTAAAAGAAATTGCTACCAACACGGTAGACCTACACCCGCCCTCCAATGACTGGGACGTGGTGATGACAAAGCTAGCCGGATTGAGGGCACAATCCATGGCTTCAGAGAAAGAACTGACAACTCTCAAAACCACTGAAGAACAGATCAAAAAGGAAGTAGATTCTCTGCAGGCACAAAGCCAAAGGCAAAAGGAGAGAGAAGATGACCTGCAGGCCAGCTTGGCAAGGGCTCTGCAAAAGTGCCAAGCAATGGAAGACGCAAATGAGGCAGCAGCAAAAAGAATACAAGAGGCTGAAGAAGAGTGTCAGCAGCTCAGCAAGTCATTGCAAGATGCCGAAAAAGAACGAGATAATCTGACGCTACAGCTGGCAAAAGAAACGAAAGAAGTAGAGGCTATGAGGAATGCCAAGGAGAGAGCAGAGATAGAACAAGAAGCAAGCCTGGATGAAGTCCTTGAGCTCAAGGACCAACTAAAAGTCAAAGATCAAACCATCCAGAGGCTGCAAGCATCACCTGCTAGAGTCAGAGCTACGAGCTTGACTCAAATCATTTCTGAGAGTCAACTATATGAAGAGCAAATGCAGGAACTTCAGAAGGAGCTGACTCTCGAGAAAAAGCAGAGATTGATGATGGCTGAAGGTTCTATAGTAATGCAAACAAGAATGGAGGAGGGCCAGAAAGCCCTACAAGAAGAAGTGGAAAGCATAAAGATAAAACTCGAGAAGGCGGAAAGAGTAAACGCTGAACTAAATGACCTCCTCGTGAATATGAGCGGAGAAGCTGAAGCGGAAAAGCAAACACTCCTCAGGCAAATTGAGGAGTTGAAAGGCCAGCAATGAGGAGAGGCAGAAAGCTCAGGGCCAGCCGCCAATGAGGGCATCGACCTCGAAAATCCTGTGGACACTCCTATGCAAGAGGAAATCATAGCAGGATCTTCCAAGAGCCACAGGATCTAACACAAGAAGAGGAGGAGAAATTGCGTAAGGCAATAGAGGAAGAACTCAGAGAAACCATGAAGGAAGCCTTGGAGTGGGAGCAAAGGGTCTTCAAATCTATGACCATTCAGAAGATCGACGCCAGAAATCTCAGGCGCGAGTGGCTTCAACCCTCTCTCCCATATCCATTGCTAAAATATGAGGCAACTACAATAAACAAGAAGATCAGAGAAGAGCCAGCTGTACCTCTCTACAATGCAGACACCTCAAAGCCAGAAGGAGTTAAACTTATTGTGGATTCTCAGCCAAAGTGGAGGAAGGCTTGGCTTACAAAGTACCCACAATACCTAATCCACCTGATAGAGGCACCTAAACATATCAGAGACAACCTCAGCTTCTGTCCTCTACTAAGGGTTAGGACGTGGAAGGCACTAGAAATTTTGCAAAGAAGCCAACCCACTTGGTTGAACTACCCAAAGCTGCCGGGCGTGAAGGCAAATGAGAGAATAAGTGTCCAATACATGGTGAAAACCCTAACGGGCACCATAAAGTTGTTCATTGGCTCACCTGACCTTACATGCATTATGATGAGGAAAATCTGCAGAACCATCTTAGCAGTGTTCGAGACCTTCAAGCCAGGCCAGGTGAGCGACAGCATATTCTTCTTCCAAGATACATACAAATGTGCTTATGATCTGTCAGGTCAGCCTTCCAAGGAGGTGATACATGCGATGTATCAAAGAATCATGTTTCTACCATCCTATCACCTCCAGGCTTTTGAAGAAGCATTCTATGCAGGGTTCTTCACCATGAATACAGACATCTTTCGCCCAACAATGCTGAGCCTACATGCCAGGTACGAATCACTGCTAAAGATGCGAGAAACGATAAGATGAAGCAGCAGATCAAGGCCATGTCGGGGACGACATGAGCAAGGAGGGAGGGAGTGTTAGAAGCTGGACACACCCCACGACAGTAACTACTCGGAGGACTATTATTTTTTGTAATTATTCATTCATTGAGGAAAACCTGATTTTTCACCTTGTAATTATTGGGACTTACAGAATTTTCCAGATTGTATCCCAGTTTTGATAGTTAGATTGAGTAGATGGTTGATTTTGGAACTTTAGGGTTTGAGAAATTGTAAGGTATATATACCACTTTTTGACCTTAATGAAAAAACCTTTTGTCATTTTAAAAAAAAAACCAAGTTTTGAAGTCTGTGAGTGAGAGTATTGTGTGTGTGTGTGTGTGTGTGTGTGAGAGAGAGAGAGAGAGAGAGAGAGAGAGAGAGAGTGAGCTTCATCTTGACGCAACGTGTGCTTCGGTGGTCGGAATCGAGTGCGGAGGAGTGCAACGTGTTGCCCCCGACGAGAGCTACGCGCCGATATCTACATTGCACGCGTACGATCCGGATTTGTGAGCTCCTTCTACGAGCTTCATCGGGTGTTTGGGTGAGCATACGTTATCCGATTTTGCATTGCAGCATATCCACACATTCACATTGAGTAGAACTACACATTAGGCACTTTAGATTTCGGAAACGAAGACCTGCAGATTTTGGCTAGACATCCTACGTGTTTCTGCACCAGGTGTTTTGGGTTGTGATTTTGGTTCATAGACCTTAGGGAGAGCGACCTATTGATATTAATACGGTCTCCTTCAAGTTCTATGGTGTTTCGAGATTGTTTGATGGATGTTCGACTCTAGAAAGCGTCGTAGGAAGTTCCCTCTTGTGCACTCTTGAAGGCTGTGACTTAGACAATTGGTAGAGACCTCTGTAGGAATTAGTTAGGAGTCGGCCAAGTGTAAGTTGACACCTTATGCTTGCTTCCATGCGCCTGTGGGTCGAGCTTCATCCTTAGCTGACATTACATGTTAGGTGAGTTCTCGCTGTGCTGATGTCCATCGCGGCGTATCCGTCCAACAATAGGGGTCCCTATATTTAGCAAGGTAAGACCAATATAGGGCTCCCCATAGTGAGCTCACCTCATTCTAAATTGGCTTTCATCTTAGTGGCTTCTATTTGAGCGTGTGTTCTGGTGTCTAGTAGTGATGATACATTTTATGTACATTGAGTTGCAGACACTACCTTGCATGATGTTTGTGGAGCCTATTTGTCTTGATTTGATAGTTACTCGGTCGTTTTTTAGACTCGATCTCAGGGAGTTAATATTTATGTGATCATGTGAAATTTCTTGTGATTACTAAGTGTTATTACCATATTACCATAATCACAACTAACATGATCGCAAAGAACTGATATTTTGATAGTCCAACATATGTGAGACAGTTGATACGCTATGCAATTGTATTTAAATTGTTTGGGATAGTGTTTTAAAGTCTTATATGTCTTTAACCTAAGATTTTGATAGTCCAACATGTGTGATATCGTCGACACACTATGCACTTGTATTAAAAAAGATTATTGTTCAGTGAAAAAATGACATGTGAAAGAGTGTATACATGCAATTTCTTCGTGTGTAGATACCCGAATCCAGCAAATAAATAAGAGTGACTTTTTTATTAAGATTTCATTAGCACTATTTGGGAGAACACAGAGTGCAAATAGCGTGGAGAATACCAATATAAGTTACTTATACCAACATGGATCAGAGAATTTGACCCGCACCATAAAATCAGAACAGTTCTTGGTAGTATGAAGGTATGCTGCAAAGATTTGAAAGAAGACCTCCCTTCCACTTACAATATGGCCAAAGTAGAAGTGTGGGATAAACAATGGGAGGAGCAGAATGTGAAGATGAAGCGAGTAAAACTCCAAGATTAATCTACTTTGCCGAAGCAAATCAAGATGGCACAAGATGCACATGGGGCCATTGGTGGCCGATCAGATGCCAGCGGCATTGGCACATCCATGCACACAATGTTGAATGCTAAGTGTGCACATTTAGTAGACATTCCTCACAAAGCCCTGGTCAAAGTTGTCAGGATTGGAGTTGGTTTGTTTGGTGTCTACAATTATATACTATTACAACATATCACTCTTTTTAGAGCATATCACTTATGTAGGAAAATGCTACAAGGGAGGGACAAAATCAAAGTTTGATAGCTTTGAGATAGAGCGGGGCATGCAGACATTGCACCCCTCTATTGTTAGATGCATCAGATTCAGAGGCCCCGTTGATCACACTCTTCCCATATTATAATGGGGGCTCATTGAGAGACCTGATGTTCCGAGTGCCCTTCTTGCAAGGTGCATTTTGGCATTCCATGCATCGGCTTCAGTATGGCTCAAAGAATTTGGCACTTGCAAGTTAGCAGCTATCAGAGATAGAAACTTTATGTCTCTTCTTCTTTGCCATCTTTCTTTCCAATATTTTCTCTCAAACGCTTTGTAACTGCATGTGCTTCATGATGTTTGCATTTGCGACTCGATAACTCTTTTTAGAGATACCCAAAAAATGGTCCCTAATACATGGAGCCCCACATGATTTTGTGGTGAAGCAAAATTTACATTGCCACTCCTGATATCGATCGCATATGCTGGGAGCAAAACCCCACTCTTTGCAAGGGGCTTTTTTCTTTTCTTTTCTGACTTTGTACCACTCGTGACGGCATTTTGTTCCATTGCTTGCATTAATAGCTGAAGGCATACGAACTTCATGTTCAGTTATATAAAAACAATTCTCTACTTTTTAATATATATTAAAACTTAAAAAATCATTAAAAAAGCAATAAAATATACACATTGTGCGATTTGCAATGCACTCTCTATCTGACATTATGCATAAAACAAAACTATGAGTTTTTCAATGGAATTGAACACTTGAGGATTACTTTTATGCATTCTATGATTTACAGACAACAAGACACATTAAAAAACATTACATTGTCTGTATGTAGTGGTTTAGGGTTTTTTTCTCACTTATTTTCACATGCAACATAGAATAATCAACGTAGACATTGGAATGATGATAATCATTTGAAAAACACAAAAAAAGTAACAATATCTATGATTTCAATATCATGCACCAATAATCTTTCACAATACACAATGCACTCTCTATCTAACATTATTCAAAACTATGTAATCTTCAATACACAATGCACTCTCTATCTAACATTATGCATCAAACAAAACTATCAATCTTCAATACAATTATACACTTAAGGACTATTGTTACCAATCAAGGATTGTAGCCCCCTTATACATTCAATTGAATATATAAAAGCCATTTTCACCCAATTAAGAATTGTAGCTCTCATATTGTGCAGTGCCAAACAATATACATCAATTAAAAACTATGACGGTGAGAAATGCAAGACTTCAAGGATCTTTCCATACCCAACACACTAGTATAGGGCATCCAATCCTTGACTAATGAATCATTTTTAAAATATGCTCATCTTCTAAAACCAAATTCACTCCCTTTATGAACCAGTTGCTTCATCGCAATGAGCATGACTCTTGAGAGATTCCATTTGTTTAGTAACGTACCTTTGCCTTCGGTCAAGGATTTTATTAAGAATCACACTTAGCCCAGAAATTATAGGACCTGTGAATATGTAACCTTAGGTCAACTCACAAGGAGAAATAATTGTAGCCAATGCTAAGATACACTTGCTAGGGATTTGCCTAGTCAAAATGCCAAAGATAATAGAGCTTTTACTATATACAAAAGAGCCCACTAGGCATTTTTTATTTTCTTAGCAGGCCCACCGAGAAAATTAAAAATATCGATGGGTTTACCATCACAAGTGGTTTTTGTAGGTTACAAAGAGGGTTACTTTAATATTTAACGTGATCACGTTATTTTCATATGTGATCATCCAACAGTATCAGCGTGTTCACGAGTTTTGTGATCACGTTAATAAAATCCCCGCTCGATCCAAAAGAGCCCTTTCTAAGACTGTGGCTAGTCCTCATTGAATGTGTTGATCCTTTGGAGGGCCTTGCGTGAGGTTTTATTTGAAATGGAGTGTTCTCAGATGTATGAGACACCTTCAATCATACAAGTTGGTAGAGTATCCTATCTATGCGGCCTCTCCATAGGACATGTATAGACTTGGATATGTGCTTTTGACACCTTGTTGGCGATCATTTTGTTAGTTGTTAGCTGCCTATTGTGATCAATTTATGGTGTCTTATGCTCAAAGATTGTCATGCATTGATTTTACATTGATTTTGGGTTGATATTTTGCTCCTCCATACATTAGGAAGGAAATGGGGTGTAGGAGGGCCTCTTTATTTGCCATGGGATTAAAAATGAGATTAAGAAATGAGAAAATGGGGGATTGCCATGTCGACAAAAATGGTAGGTGTGGTAGGTCCTAAAAGTGAGTGGTCAAACTTATAGGCATAGATGTAGAGGGACGTTTTCTTTATTAATAAAATGAGAAAATATAAAAATTTGAACCTTTTTCCATAAAGTTGGGGTAAAAACCCACTCTTTCTCTCTATAGAGACTATTGACTCCCCAGTCCTCCCTAAAAGGAGGTCTTTTAAAAAATGTGATGACATTCTCTCTCTCCTCTTTACTCTCTTCAAAGCTCCTACATCTATCTTCTCTCCCTCCAGCTATGAAACTTGTATCTCCTTCTTCAAGTCCACTTTTCCCTCTAAACACCTCTTGCAACAGAGGTTTTAAACCTCCCTTCTCCATTGATCACTCAGCCTCGCCTTCACACCTCTACAGAAAGTTGTAGATCTACAATACTGGCTATTTCTAAAGTACACCTTGGTCCCTTTCTCATTTAAGTGTGAAAAATGTTAATCACTCAACCTTACCTTCAAACATCTACATAATGATGTAGATTTGAAGTAGTGGCTACTTGTAGAGTATCTTCATCAACACCCTCCTTGGTTCTTGTTCCTCTATTAGATCCAAAATGGTCTCCTTTCACTCCTTTAGGAAAAATATGATTCTCTTGGGGCCCTTTGGGATTAAGGTTAACTAGAGGCCAGCCAATAGGAAGAGGGTGGTGGACACACTCTATACCCTCAAAAAAGTAGGGAGACAAGGTAGCCTTACACCTCTTAATGGCCTCTTACCTAGTCCAAAGGTAAAGGAGGTGGCTAGGGGAAAGGGATGGGGGGGGGGAGGGGACCACTTTGACTTTTTTCCCCCCACTTTTTGGTCCGGATTTTAAAAAACACTAAAAAATTAAAAATTCCAAAAAAAATCAAATTTCAAATTTTTCCTCCTTAAAAGGTTCCCAAACCTTTTTCATGGTCAAAAAAGCATTTTTAACTCCCAAAATTAAAAAAAAAGTGTACTAAAAAATCTTAAATTTTGATTTTTTAAAACAAAAATCAAAACATTATTTTCCACCCTCCAAAGTCTTTTTTAACCTATTCTATAGCTAGAAAGTGATATTCTCTCTCTGTACAAACCCTTTTCCAATCTCTCAATTACTGCAACAACAGCATGCACCCCTTATAGTCCAGCATTATCTCTCTGTTAGCTTTCTCCCACCTCCTTGTAGCACCAAGCTATAAGGAGGTGCCCACCACATAGTTTCACACATTAAGCTAGTTCCTCTCCCTTCTCTCACCTCCATTACAATATGAAACAAGATTCTACTCCTTCTACTTTCATTCACTCACACTACATGGAAACCTCTACCCCCGAAAGGTGGAAAAAGTTTGAGCTCACATGACTTGCATACCACAACAACACGAGGTGTGAATAGTGTGTGGGCATTGCAAGGATTCACCTCCAACATAAAGATAGAATGGTAAGAAAACCACCCTTGTAGCTTACATTAAGAGCTTAAAGGCATATCTATCTTTAAGTTTATCATGTTGGAGAGAATTAACGTCTTTATGGCTTTCAATGTTTAAGCTTCACACCTCATAACATTGGGGTGTGCTATTTTGTTGATGGCTTTGGTGCGGCATCTATAGTTGTGTAGCATATGATTGAGTCTCACAATGCAAGTAAGTTGTGTTATCTATGGAGAGTCATCAAAGATTCTCCTTTTAGTTTCTTCTTTGTATAGTTGTCACTAGATTATTAGAATGAAATCATTTTGTACTTTATACTAATTTGTGCTCACAAAATCTTCTGTTATTTATAGAGTCAACTTGTTTTGAGCGGACATGAGCAAGCAACCATGTGCAAAGATGGAAATCACTCTATTTTTTGTTCGTGAGAGGAACCTTTCACTACCATGTTAGAAGATTTTGACAAGAATAGTAGGATTTTTGTAGAACCTTGAACCAATAGGTACTCTCTAGGAGCTCTTAGAAAAGCCATCCATAAAGTACTACTATCTTCCCTAGTGTCATATACACACAAATACTCAAGTGTATATGAATCTCTAGATGAGGAAGACAAATACTTGTAAGAGAAGCGTGACAACAATAACAATGTCTTCGTTTGTAATTATTTTCATGAGGTTGGATTCCTCTATAAATGCTTTTGTATTTATACTCATCTTGGTGCAATATAAATATGTTTTTTTTGTTAAATGGTGTTGCATTGAGTAAGAGTATTTAATTTAGATTTCTGGAGTTTCATACAGATTTGGGAAACATTGTTGGCCTTTATGAATACTTTGACTTTTCTGTAAGATATTTCAAGTCTCAAGTCTTAATCAGTCCACCATGAGTAAATTCAAGCAATATTTTGATTTAAGTTTTTAATGGTTATTCTTATTAAAGTAGATCATAACCTTTGTCAAGATGTCCTCGTTTAGGGATGTTGAATATATATCATTAGCAACGTTTCACAAGTTGAAAAAGATAAATTCTTGCTTTCCAACATATTATTGTTTCCATACTATGTCTATGCCAAGCTTGACTTAGACAAAGGAAAACTTGAGATGGAGGTGTCGATGTATAGAGGTGATTGATAGGTGAATAATCAACTTGTTTTTTATTTGTGTAATAGAAATGGACTATGAACTTTGAGAATAGCAGAATTAGGAGAACTAGAGTGAGAAGTTTTATGAGACTACTTTGAGAACATAGAGAGTGAACTTAATTAGTGGTAGAAACATAACGATTATACTTAATTAACTTGGCATGAACAATACTTTTATAAGAGAGAGAATTAGAGAACTTGACAACATTTGAGGACCGGATTTATGTGGAGCCAGTCCCCCCTCCAATATGATTTTGTATTATAGATTCTCCCATAAAGAGAGACTTGATACAATACAATCTTTGGTTTCCTTGAGACTTAGATGATGCAATGAAGATGGAAAACTTCATGCATGACAAGCATAACATAACCTTTGTAAAAGCATTTAACCATCCCCGGCCTCAAGCACAAGGCCTCAAACACCTTCGAAGGTGGAGAGAGCTAGTGGGGAATGAGAGTATGGAAGAGGAAGAATAAACATTCATATGGGAAAGAGATAGTTCCTCACTTATCATCACTCTTCTTGCTTAGCATAGCATAATAGCATAGTAATGAAGATGGAGAAGATGGCAAGCTTAATCATTGAAGCATGGCTCTTGATTGGATTTGCATTCCATAGCAAGAGTGTTGGCGTAGGCTCTCAACTTATACACAAACTTGGAGAAGGAGATGGAGTTCTTGCACTTTGCCAAAATGAGAATGAGCATGTGAGTGTGTGTGAGAGAGAGTATACCCCCCAAGCACACCCCCAACTTGCTTTGGTCGACCCCCCCTTCTAGCTCATGCTCATTTGATAGGATCCCTACAAGCCTAGCCAATCACATGCATAGTGTATATCAAGCAACCATGCTAACCTTAGGACAAGTGTCCTCCTTTCCCCTTTGAGAGAGGGGACTTGATAAATGCATAAAAAATTAATTAAATTAGCTAAAATATTATTGGACCCCTTTAGAGGCCAACCAATAGGCAACATGGAGAGGAGCTTGACATGTGTCCTTGTTGCCTCATTAGAGTAGGCTTTCCTTGTGTGAGGGTGTGTGTGTTCTCTCTCATGCTCCTACAAGTAGGGCTCGCCCCCCCATGTGTAGGACTCCTTGTTGACTTTTGGAACACCTTAAGCCCCTCAAGCACCTTATCCCCTTAGTCATTAAGCATATCAAGCACCTTAGTTAACAAGCACGACAAGCACCTTAGTCAACAAGCACAACAACCACCTCAAGCACCTTAGTCAGCAAGCACAACAAGCACCTCAAGCTTGAGCCACCTCAAGCACAACCCTAGCTTTTTGCCTAAGGTTAAACATTAACCATTGGAGGTCTTTAATGAAGCTAAACCTAAGGTCTTTAAGCTCCATTCTAGCATTTCTCTTTGACAGACCATCTCTCATTTGGACCCTTTGACTTTGGCCTCGTGTTGAGATAGATCCATAAGCATATGTCTATGTTCTAACCCTTATTCCCGTTTATTCTCCCACATTAAATGATTAGTTTAATATGAGAAAGTCATTTGAGAAAGTTAGATATTAGATCTTATGACATTATTTCTCTCTTGAAATCATAGTCATCCTCGACTATGAGGTAGAAGAGATAAATACTTAGTCATTAGTAGATATTTCTTAGCGGGTAGAGGATTCCTTTTTACCCTACAACATAATTCCAAGATGGATGACTAATCCATTTGGTGCTTGGGAGACGTAGATGCCACAAGCATGTCTGCTCTTGAGTCCATTTCATTCTCCCAAAGTAGAATGACAAATTCTACTTGATGTTTGAGAGACATCATCATCACAAACATGATTCTAACCATGCATACTACTTAACTTTATGCACAAGTAAAAGAGAATTAGTCATATAAGACAAAAACATTGATCATTTAAAAGAAACATTTACATTTGTTTACTCTCATGTAGCATTGTAAGCATTGACAAAGTTCATACTATCCTTAAGTTGTATTCCTTGCATCCATCTAGCATCTTCAAAAGGTTAATTCTAAACTTAATAAGATATCATCGGATAATCTTACCATGCCATAGCTAAACTTGTCGACTATTGTCTATATTCCCATATTCCATGGATAGACTTGGGTAATCCAAAGATAAAATCCATGGATATACTCTCTCATGGTGAATTAGGTATTGTCAAGGGCTCGAGTAACCCAGGTTGCTTCCCTCTATCATACTTGGCCTTTTGGTATACCAAACATTTTAAAACATACTCTTGTATGTCTACTTTCATGGTAGCCCAATAGAAGTACGTCTCTACTCCTCAAAGAGTTGGTTGAATGCCTCTATGCCCCGCATAGGGAGGAGCATGGGATTCATACATGACTTTCTCATGAAGGGAGTGGTTAGTACATAGCCTATTGCCATGGAAAAGATACCCATCCTGCAATGTGAATGGTTCTTCTTTCTTCTAGAATGCAAGGGCTGACATTATGTCTTTAAAGTTAGGGTCAGTAGCATACTCGTCTATCTTAGAAGATAGATCATTATGAGTTGCTATAGACTCCGCATTGACTCTTGGTTGTCATGAAAGTGCATCAGCCACTTGATTATGATTACTAGCAATGTGAGCAATATGAAAAGAAAAATGCGAAAGAAAATTTGTCCACCTCATTTGTTTGTTGGAAAGCTTGGTTTGTGTCATGAAATACTTGAGACTTTGGTGGTGTATTCGCAAAATAAATGGAGTCCCCAATAGATAGTGCTTCCATGTGTCTAGGGCATGTAGAATAGCTGAAAGCTCTTTTTCGTATATGCCCAAGACCCATTCATCAGCATTGAGCCTTTGGCTCTCATATGCTATGGCATGTCCTTCTTGAAGCAAGACTGCTCCAAGGAAATCACCACAAGCATCACATTGGACCTCAAATGGCTTTGAGAGATCCAAAAGCATAAGCACTAGTTGGGAGGTAAGCTTCTCTTTGAGCTTGTCAAAAGCATTTTTCTCTTTAGCAATCCATGACTACTTAATGTTTTTCTTTGTTAAGTCATGTAAGGTCCTGCTATTTGAGAGAATTTTGCTATGAAGCGTCTATAGTATGCACACATACCTGTAAATCTTTGTAGCTCATGTAGATTCCTTGGATTAGGCCATGCCTTTATTACCTCTAACTTAGATGGATCCATACGGATACCATCCTAAGAGATAATATGACATAAGTATTGAATCTTTTGAGGAAAAATTCACTCTTATTTTGATTGATAAAAAGCTTGTTCTCCCTCAAGGCTTGAAAATCACCTGGAGATGTTGCTTGTGCTCCTCCAAGGACTTGGAGTAGATGATGATCTCATCAACAAAGAACAGTTCAGTGAATTTGTGTTAGGGTCTAAAGATTTTCTCCAATAAACGATTGAACGTGGCTGGAGCATTTTTCAAACCAAAAGGCATGACAAAATATTCATAAGACTAAATGTTGTAAAAAGGCGGTCTTTATGATATCTTCATTCACTATCTTTATTTGATGATAGCCACTTTTAAGGTCAATCCTACCGGAGTAGGTCAAACCTTGTAGCTTATCAAACAGATCTTCTACCCACCGTGTGGGAAATCTATTTTTGATAGTGATATGGTTTAGTGCTTGATAGTCCACACACATGTCGTATGTACCATCTTTCTTTTGCACTAAAAGGACTGGATAACAAAAGGGAGAGGAGCTAGGGCTCACCATCCCTTTGTCTACCAATTATTGTACTTACCTCATGATCTCCTCTTGTTGAGATTGGGAAACTCAATAAGGAGGCTTGTTAGGTGGTGAGATTCCTGGTAGCAGCTCAATTCAATGGTTATCATCCCCTCATTTTGGAGGTAATTCCATAGGGATATCATTGATAAAAACATCTTGGAATGCATTTCAAAAGTTAGACAAGTCTAACTCTTCTTGATTCCTACCATCTTCATTTGATAAAACATTAGGACCTTTTAGAGACTCTTTGACAAAATCATGTACGAGAAAACTAAACTTCTCATTGCCTTATCAAAAGCCGTTGAATTTACAAGTGGTATAGTATGATCGGACTCATTAGCATCTATATACATGCTCTTTTCCATGTAGGTGAAATAGATTCTCCTTTCAAGGAACTTCATGTTGGCAGCCATGCGGTTGAACCATGGTTTCCCTAGGATAACATCCGCATGTTGGAAAGGAGAGATGAAATAGTATTCTTTGTCAATGTAGCTTTGGACATGAAGCCTCAACTTCCCAATCAAGGGAGTAACGGAGGCTTGATGTCCCATTGGCAGTTATAGTATCTCCCATCTCGAAAGCTTGAAAGCCCAACTTAGTGGCCAACTCCATTGATATGAAGTTGTGAGTAGAGACAAGGTCAAAGAGGATGTGATCCCTTACCTTTTTTCAAGCATAGGAGAGAGGTGATCCTTTGCAATGAGCATCCTCTTTTGGAGCTTCTATTGTGGAAGCTCTAGGAGTCTCATTGCGGGCATTTCTTTTGGGGCAAGAACTATAGCCATGTCCTTGCTCCCCATACTTAAAGCATTTGTGGTCCTTATAAAAAGCTTCTACCTCTTTAGGAGAGAGTTTATTTTTACCTTTGTAAACTCCCTTCTCCTTGGACTGATTGTTGTTGTTGAAATTGCCTTGGGAAGAGTTTTGGGCATTGTTCTTCCCCTTTGCTTCATTTTGATCTTTGTTTTCCATAGGCTTGGCATTCCTTTTAGCCCCTTGTTGCAAATTTCTTGAAGTGCATAGCTACATGACGTAGCTTGGAGGACTCTGCGAAACCCTCGTCTCCAAAGGTTGCGTCGAATTGTTTGATGAAGGGCAATACTTTGTCAATAGCACCAAAGGTGCCATCATAGGTAAGAAAAGAAATATCTTTCCTCTATCTTTGAATTTTTTGAGCTTTTGAGACCTTCTCCAAGCAGGGTAGGATTTGCAATGTCTTCTCCTCTTGTATTCTCTAGGAGAATAGCTGTTGCTTTCGTCGAAAGAGGAGGTAGGTGAAGAAGAAGGAGAAGAGGGTGGCCTCTTTCTTGCATTTTTCTTCCTTTGTTTCATCTCTTCCCTTTTGGATTGATGAGGAGAAGGACTATGGGTTGACCATTTCCTCTTGGGAGGAGTTGAAGATTGTCTAGACCGCCGTCTTTGTGGAGCCCACATCTTCACAGGAACTTAGTGATTCGCTTCTTTCTCGTTCTTTGGATTCCTCCTCTCTTATGGGAGAGAGTCTTCTTTTGGGAGTCTCATCAAGAGGCCTCCTAAGCTCTCTCTCCTCTTGGAGAGGAAGGGAAATCCCATACGCATGAAGTTGTTCAATAACTTCATCTTGCAAACCAAGGCTGCCCATAGTTTGTTACAACCTAGTAACAAGATAATTAACAAACATGGGGGCATCATCATTAGCACCTTCATGTGCAAAATCAAAGTTGTCAATATTCATTCTACTCTCTTGGTTATTGTCAGCCATGCTAATTAAACTTATGTATAAATTACTTTGTGCTTTGGTACCCTAAAAAACCTTAGTTGCTACTCTTCTTTACCTTTGAAAATTAGTTCTCAAGCATCCACACCCATGGTTTAGAGACTATTGATTGCAAAGACTAGTGGAGAGAGTCTAAAATTGCTTGGTTGATAATGGTTCCTATTGAGCTTGCTACTATCTCAATAATGGTTAAGTCAAAGGCAAGCCCTGAGAGACTCCATTATTAAGACTATAGTTTCCAATGGTGTACCTCGACCTAAGTCCTTTTCAACCAGGATAAAAGATCCATGTCCCACTTACCCTATTGTAATGAACAGGTCCAGCCTTTCATGGACAACTTAAGGACCTCTCTTCTTAAGCAAATGGAAATGGCCTATGAACTTTGAGAATAGCGGAATTAAGAGAGCTAGAGTGATAATTTTTATGAGACTACTTTGAGAACATAGGGAGTGAACTTAATTAGTGGTAGCAACATAGCCATTATACTTAATTAACTTGGCATGAACCAATCTTTTTCAAGATAGAGAATTAGAGAACTTGACAACATTTGAAGACCGGATTTATGTGGATCCGGTCCCCCTCCAATATGCTTTTGTATTATAGATTCTCCCATAAAGAGAGACTTGATACAATACAATCTTTGGTTTCCTTGAGACCTAGGTGATGCAGTGAAGATGCAAAATTTCATGCATACAAGATTAACATAACCTTTTTAAAAGAAATAACCATCCCCAGCCTCAGTCCCAAGGCCTCGAACACCTTCAAAGGTGGAGACAGGTAGCGGGGAATGAGGGTATGGAAGAGGAAGAATAAACATTCATATGAGAAAGAAATAGTTCCTCGCTTATCATCACTCTTCTTGCTTAGCATAGCATAATAGCATAGTAATGAACTAATAACTAATATCTAATTCTCCTAAATGATTTTCTCATGTTAAACTGATCATTTAATATGGGGAAGTACCAGGGGAGAAAAAGCTAGAATATTGGTTAAGATGGCAGACCGCCACAGTAGGGATCCAAAGAAGGGAAAATACGGATCCAAAGGGGGGGCCGTCTAAAAAAGAGATATGTGCAACAATGGGATCCAAAAACCTTAGGGTTCAACCCATTAAGACTTCCAAAATGCTAAGGCTCCAAAATTCAAAGGTTATGTCCAATGGTCCAACCCTAGGGAAAATTGGATGCTTTGTAGTGTGCCAAAAAGTCTTTGCAAGCTCCTACATAGGAGGGGGTGAGCCCTTTTAGTAGGGGATGAGAGAGAAACACACACACACACACACACTCATGCAAGCCCCTTTACACAAAGGGCATAGTGGACACATGTCAGCTCCCTAGGCCAATTGCCCACAAGGTGCACTTAAATCCTATTGGATGGCCATAGAGGTGGACCAATGAGATTTAGGCTAGAGTAAATCTAGTTTAATTCATTTAAAAACACTAAATAAAAGAACCAATAAGAACTAAGCTCTCTAGAAGACTATTGGCTAGTCTCCCAAGGGGTCCAATGAGCATTCAGCAGCCCAATGGCTTGCTTGATTCGTATTGGCCAGAAGACAAAGGGATCCAATGAGAGATTAATTGATTTATTTAATTACCTAGAGCTCTCACAAAAGGGGAAAGGGGGACACATGTCACAAGGCTATCACTTATGCTTCTCAATTTTCATTGGCTAAGCTTTGCAGGGTCCAATGGGGTGTCAGCATGAGTATTTTGCAAGAGGGGTTGACCGAGAGAGAGGGGGGGGGGGGGGTGATTTTTGCAAGGCATTATCACACACACACTCACACAATCTCATGTGTGAAGCAAGAAGACTCTCTCTCTCTCTCTCCTTCTCAAGCTTCAATGGAAAGCTCATCACCTACTACAAGCTTGTGAGAAGGGAGGCCTACACCAACAACTTTTGGCTTTGTGATGCAAATCCAACCAAGAGCCAAGCTTCAATACATGCTTATATCCTCTACCATGCTAATTACTAAGCTATGTTAAGTTATTATGAGTGATTAGGTGAGGAGATATACTTCTTTCTCGTAAGACTACTCCTTCTTTCTCTCAATCTACTCTCATACCCCGCTAGCTCTCACCATCTTCGAAGGTGTGTGAGGTCTTGGGTTTGAGACCGTGAGGGAATTGATGTTGTGTTTTGTAAGTGTTTGCTTAGTGCTTGAAGCTTCCATCTTCATTGCACTAGCTAGTTATTGAAGGAACACAAAGAATTGTATTGTAAAATGTCTCCCTTGATGGGGGAAACCTATAATACAAAGCCTTTGGGAGGGAGGACCTGCTCCATGTAAATCCGCTGTTAGCAGCAAGCTAATTCGGATACCATTTTTCGGAGCTCTGATGTAAAAACACTTATTATTTTGATAAATGGAGAATATTGTAACTCTTATTTTCCGGATAAACTTTGTAACTGGTGAGTCGGGGCTACAAGATTCCAAATTGTATCAACCTGTTATTACCTATCTTTAGTTAGAGCTCCCAAATTATTAGTTTTGACCACCAAAAACCTTGGCTAAGGTATAAAAGCCAATTTTTGTAAGTTATTATTAAGTTTTGAATAATGAAATACACAGTGTGAGCTAACGGTGCTCACTTCTCTCCTTCTCGTGCTTCCTACTCCCTCCCCGATTGTCACATTGCAGTCGTGTTTGTTGCATTGCAACCGCACGTAAGAGCTCTACGCATTGATGTAAACACCTCACAATATTTCGTAACTTTTGACATCGCTGACCTACGGCCTAATTTCATCATAAGTAGGAATTTACACTTCAAAATCAAAAACTAAGCATAAGTGGGGTATTGGGACATCATTGCTAAGCATTTAGGTGCATTCTTGGTCGAAAACGACTAGGTCAAAAATCCAATGCTGTTAATAATCACGATTTTGGTACTTGACCTAAAGTGGTATTTTAGACCATAAGCATGTGTGCTTAGGTTTTATAAACATGTCCTAGAAGTTTCATTACGTTTGGATGCCATTTGATGTTGTAACGGATGTGATTTGTGTGTCGATGAAGGATTGGCTTTTGGTGATTTCAGTCACTTGAGTGTAGCTTGAGTTAGATGCGAGTTGTTTGTTGTTTTCCAAGAGATTGACAACCTCTTGTAGCCTCTATGCACTAGTCGAGTCAGCTTCATTCCATGGATTGACAATTTAATCGTGATTCTCGCCAAATCTGCAATAAGATAGGATAGTGAGGTTAGACACCCGTCCCACATTTGGCACCGCTACCGAGGATCGAAGAGACCTAAACTAGGAAAAAACACGAGCATCTTGTGAAGTTGTCCTTTAACTTCCTCTAGAATCTTCTAGAGTAAAAACTTTCTTTTAGAAACCGCATAGCTTAAGATTGTCGTCTTTTGCTCTGTAGAGGTAGCTTGGAAGTAATCGTACTTGTCGAGTGCCTTTAGGATTGTAGAATTAGATTAGGATTTTGAGAATGGTTGATAGAAGAGACAAGTCTTAAGATCAATGCTCAAAAAACCATAAAAAACAAGAAAACGAGTGTTTGTGGACACTTTCCACAACCCCATTGCATGAGAACCTAGGAGTAGGGTAAGTAGGATCCAAGGTGGATTTCAAAGCATTGCTCTCTCCAAAAGAATCATTGTGAGTTTTTATTTGAAGTTGCAAAATTTCAGTTCTACGGCTAGAAATAGCACGAAAAGACTCCAAACCACTCAATCCGACTGGAGAGTATGCTTAAAAGTTGTATGAACCAGTGGGTAACTCAAGGACACTTTGAGGTAAAAATTTCAAGAGTTGTAAAAACTCAGATTATTTACTTTTTCTTGGCATTTTACGCCAAATTTAGTTTTGACTTGATTCATAGGCTTAAAATAACTCATGAAAAGACTGTCCATGAAAAAAGTGCAAAAAATTGTTCATTTTGGGCATGAAGTAAATAATCACTATTATTTACTTTTAGCTCAAAATTGACCAAGGTTGATACGAGTAACTCATTGCATGTGTATAAACAACTTTTGTAAAGGCACATTGGATTTGGATCACCAAACTGGCAAAAAACTGGGTAAAAACTAAAGTTTGTACTGACTTTTTTGAAACTTGAGTGTAAATTGGGAAAAATTTGTCCAAACTTGATGAAAATTGATTCATAGGCTTATATTGATGTGATAGACATGTGTACATGCTCACTTGACCAAAAAGATGCAAAAAGTTACCAATTTTGTAAATAATTGCAATTATTTATATCTGTCCCATTTTTCAAATTTTTTGACTAAGTTACCATACCACTAGTTTTACCATGTTGTAATAAGCCCACAAAACAAATTTGGTAAGATTTGGATCATTGGATTGAAAATTGTGACCAAATTTGCAAAGTCAGTCTGCGAACAGAAAATTGATGACCATTTGACCAAAAATAGTCCAAACTTGATGAAACTTGGCCAGAGACCTTAAGTTGAAGTGCTTAACAGACTTGTGTCAAGGTTGGGACAAAAACTTGCAGAAAAATAGCCAGAGTAAATAATCGCGATTATTTATATCTGCTTCAAAAATTGACAATCTTGCATGTTTGAGTATACCACAAGGTCAAGCATATCAAGTAGACCACACAAATCAATTTTGGTGAAATTTGGATCACAAAAGTGAGACTTAAGCCAGATTCTTGAAATCAGAGTCTGCGGACACGGAATAGTTGATAAACTTGAACAGATTTTGTCCAAACTTGAAACTTGATCAGGGACCTTAACAGGTTGTATACTTGGCAAACCAAGCGAAAAAGTGCAAAAATCTGACAAAAGTAAATAATCGCGATTATTTACTATTGCAACATAGAGACACCAATTTTGACTTTTGAGCTTATACAGTGTTAGACCAGCATAATACAAAGCCACCGGGAAATTTTGGGTTCAAGCGGATCCAAATTGGTACATGTTCACTCAGTTTTCGAGTTGCAGATTAATCATTTGATTTTTGCCAAAGTCGAGTTTAAAAATTTTAATTGTTGGCTCAATTAGCTTGATTTGCAGTGATACACATAGACTAATCATAATAGTTAGCAAAAACTATATTGTCTTTGTGAAAGAATAGCTAACTTAATCAAATTTGTACAGGAATCAGGTTGCAGACAAGGAATCAGTAGCTTGACAGAAGTTGCAATCAAGTCAAGTGGAAATTGACGACAAGTCAATCCAAGGAAAGTACTCTATCCAAGGCTTCACAAGTCTTTATGAACCTTAAATCTAATCGTGTACTAGGAAATCAAGGCATATTTGGAGAAACCTCCAGTAGAATATCCACCCAAGAAAGTGTGAATCAAGGCAATTCTTTGCACACTATCCTTGAAGAAGTCTCAGACACTTTTTCGATTCAACATCTGAAATGTCTTCCTATTTGACTCACTCAAAAATTGGAATGACAATGCACTATAAGTATATACTCTCTTTTTATAAGACTAATCGCGATGGAGCTCAGGTTTACCTGGATCCCAACGAACAGTACGCTATTCGCATTGATGACCATGGTATTGAGTTCAAAGAGGAGATCAGGGCAAACAAACAAGGAAAAACATTGTGACGTGTTTTGGCGAAATGGTGCGGGACACCCCAAAGCCTTTGAGAATTGGTTTTTAATGATTTTGGGGGCCTTAGATGTAAATAAATAATGCTTCTACAAAGTGTACAAAGGCGGTGTGTGCCAACTGCCTCTACGCATGCGGGCCAGTTATGCGGGGTACATAGTTTTGTTATGTGTGCAAAGGCGGTGTGTGCCAGTTGCCTCTACGCATGGGGGCCAGTTGTGCGGGGTACAAACAAGGAAAAACATTGTGACATGTTTTGGCGAAATGGTGCGGGACACCCCAAAGCCTTTGAGAATTGGTTTTTAATGATTTTGGGGGCCTTAGATGTAAATAAAGAATGCTTCTACAAAGTGTACAAAGGCGGTGTGTGCCAGCTGCCTCTACGCATGCGGGCCAATTGTGCGGGGTACATAGTTTTGTTGTTTTTGTACATAGAGGTGTCGAGACTTCAAAGTGTGAGTTAGTGCTTTAAAAATATGAAGAAAAACTGAAATTTTATCAGCTTGGGGTCGTGCGTGAGTGGAATTTTTCAGCTGTGAAGAAGAAAGTCTCTCTTGTTGCAGTCTGCAGTGGTGCATGGGGGTTGTGTAGTGGAGGTGCCCGTGTGTGTGTGTGTGTGTGTGTGTGTGTGTGTGTGTGTGTGTGTGTGTGTGTGTGTGTGTGTGTGTGTGTGTGTGTGTGCGTGTGCGAGGGCCTAGATCCTTGATTGGAGAGTGTGTCTCTCATCAAGAATTCCATGAACATGGGTGGTGACCTCTGCACTTTCACCTCTCTTCTCTCTTTTTGGTGATGGAAGCTGCGTGAAGCGGAGCTCTCTTGTACGTGTGTGCCTGCTACTCAGGTTTGGCAATGAAAGCCCCTTGTTATTGTTGTGAATGGGAGGTTGTTTCCCCATGTTTTCCATGGTTTTTTTTTTTTTTTTTTGGCTGAACATCATGAGTTTCTGTATAACTCATGATTGGCATGGTTTTTTATGGGTTCGTGTGCATGGTTGGGAGCGACTAAGGAGCCCCTTCTTGCATATGCAAGGGCTGCTGAGATGGTGTGAGGGTATGGTGTTTATGAACAAAAGTGCAGAGATTTTCCTTGGTTTTAATTGGTTTTTTTTCCCAAAGTTTAGTGCCTTTTTTGCTTCCTTGATTGCAATTGATCATAGCTAGGGCTATGACAGTATAGAGGGAAGCTAGTCGAGTGTAGGCGGGGTTTTGTGCATACAAGGGTGAATGTGTCTGTGAGTGGAGATCGGATCCTATCCTCTTGTGAGAGATATTTTACTTTTCCTCATATATCTTGTGAGTATGGAGGTGTTATAGAGGCCACCCCCAAATCCTTCACAACGTACATGGATAGAAATGGAACTCAATATTTACAAGGTGAAAACCTTGACGTGATAGACAAATGGGGGCTAGAAGTAAATACCATAATTCCAAATATGGCCGCCAAAGAAGGACCACCAACTTTAGAATTTGAGGGATACGATCAAGTTGATTTGAAGCCTTTGAAACGGCTTAGTACAAATAATCCTAGGATCGGAGTCTATTTTTGGGAGGATAGAAATGTAAAAGATCTTCTGTGGACTTCGCATGCCAAATCAGGACAACTAACGCCCATGAAGGTCATCTATATCTTCAAGATCAAAGAAAAGGGATCAGTAGATCTACCAACCTACCTATTTGGGGATTGTTATAACAACAACTTCGTTATGATGACTCCTTAGGAGATAGAACAAACCAAATATCAAGGATATTTAATAAGAGATTGGATATTGGACTAAGGACCAAAAACTATTCCAAGAGATGAACACCATGAGAGATCATCTGAGAGTAATGTTAAGAAACCAGAAACCACCTCATTACGCAGAAAACCAGGTGACACTAAAGCCAATCTAGGGCTACATGAGTCATTATTTCCAACAGGCTGGTTTGAAAGACTCAAAACAGAACCAACTGTCAGAACCACTTAGCAAGCTTTAAGCAAGTGCTAAGAGCAGAATGCATATTCGATTTCCATACTCAATTTGAGGGGTTTGGAATGACATTAGAAGGAAAAGCATTGACATGGTTCCAAAACATTCCACCAAGGTCAATCATGGACTCGAACACATTAGCTCAAGGATTTGTTGCTGCTTATTCCAAAACGGGGATCAAACACAATACGGTAGCTCAAATCTACAGCTTTAAATAGAAACAAGGTGAGTCTATTAGGGATTGGGCAACTCAAATGAAACAATACATTGCCAGATGCCCAGGGCTAGAGATACCTGCAGAAGAACGACTAGTATCATTGTTTCTAGAGGGACTCCTAAACAAAGAACTTCGTGCTATACTGTATAGCAAGAAGCATGCAACACTAGAAGAGAGTGTATCAGATGCTATTGACTTAGGAGACAATTGTGATATTTTTAACGAAGACGATGTCCCTAAGGATAGACAAAGTGAGAAAATAGCACCCATTAAACCAGCACAAGTGGGAACGGCTGCTGCAGCACCACTTTCAGCCATAGAATACATGCTCAAAAGAATATATGACACGATGAATAACATGCAAAAAGCACCTATGAGGGGACCAGTGCAAGGGATACCTCAATAGGGACAACCAATTAGACCGCAAAAATAGTGTGCAATGGAGGGTAAATGGACCAACCATGATACCAATGAGTGCTACTACCAACCAAAGTATGATGGGAATCTTCAGTATGTGTCTATGAGGCCACAAGGGCAACCCATGTACAGATACCAGCCTAACATGGCACCAACTCAAAGAACACCTATGGGTACGAAAAGACCTCAACCCGTGTTGGGTCAACAACCTCCATATCCGAAACGTAATGCAGTGCCTGTAAAGTACATACATTTAGAGTCATAGATGAACAAGCACTAGTGCCTGTTACACCCTATGCTGAGCCTAGTCCATCTACAGTAATGGTAGAAGGAGATTAGTATAATGCACATCCACCACCAATGAAAGAACTGTAACTTATGCTCCACCAGAGCTTGCACCAATGTATCATGTAGCTAATCAAGGTGTTAGACCTCCTATGGTAAGACCCATGATTAAGCCAAGAACGAGAAACTGTCATAACTGTGGTGCAGATGATCATTGGAAAAATGAATGCCCAGAGCTTGACAAGAACCTTAAACCAATTGAAGCTTATTGCATACAATGTTGCAAAAGGGAGGACACTTCTCGGAAGATTGTTCTAAAACTCCTTTAAACAAGGGTAAAATAGTAGTAAATGTAGTCCAAGTGATACCTAGTAGCTCATCTGAGAGTGAACCTATTGTTCCAATCAAGGTAACCACCAGAGCCCAGGCTAAGAAAAAGAAACATAACTCCTCTCATAATTTGGAGAATACAAAAATTGCCTCTCAAAAGACCAAAAGAAGCAGAAGCAAAAGGTATGAGATGAGAAGGCAGAAACAAAAGGCCGAAATCGAGGAGAAAGCAAAGAAGCTATTCCAGAAAAATGTGAAAGAAACTGGAAGCGAAACTAAGAAACAACCGTGAAATTTGGAGGATCAATTTTGGTTGATAAAATTTTTGAGCCTATTAATGCAGCCTTGGAAGCCTACCAAGCAGGACTTAAAGCAGGCCAAAACATGGAAAACAAATAGAAAGACTATCCGTTCTCCAGACATGGAAGCAGATAAGCTTGAAGCTTATCAAAATTTGGTGAGAATCGCGCAAGAAATGCTGGAAAAACAAAAACCCAAGCTCAAAAGTATGGCAAAACCTAAGGAGCTTGTGGTAAGAGACAATCAAGAAAAATCCAAAGTGGTGGTAGAATCTCACATTGAAACAAAAGAGCCAAAACTTATAGTATCGGACAACGAAGATGCCTTAGACGGAATTCCATTCGTAGAGGAAGACTGGCTAGGACACTTATGGGAAAAAGTTAGAGAGATCAATGATGGGAGCCTAACTCTGAAGTCAGCTCCTATAGAGGAAGTTGGGTTAGACAATCTACCTCTTGATATGGACATCAGTGTGCAATCCTTGTATGGGGATTGCGGATCTGAAGCTTCAGGAATGTCAAAACCATTGACCTTGAAAACATTACCCTCTTACTTGGGAGATAACAAAGATGAATCCATAGTGTGTAAGACCACTCAAGTAAAAAGAGCGGAACACACCCTAGAAGTAGATAACATTCATTCAATCACATCTACACCCATCCAATGCACTCTTACTTTGGGAGAGCTGTTAAAACTCAGACCATATTTATGGAATGATCTACAGAAAACCCTAGACAAGGTGGGGATAATGGGGCTAATCTCAAAAAAATTGGGAAGATTGAAACACGAAATGGATAACAAAGAGATTCGATCTGTTCCAATGAACAAAGGGGAAGATGGAAACACCACCCTTGCAGTGAAATATAATGACATTGAAACCATGGCAATACTGGATAGTGAAGCAGGCATAGCCATAGCCACAAAAGGAGTATGGGAATCCTGGGGACAGCCAGCAATTAGACAAACTCAAATGAAATTGCCATTGGTTGATGGACACATTGAAAGACCCTTAGGACTGCTTGAAAAAGTGATAGTCAATTCCTGTGGGATTGAATATCAACACACTTTTGCCATAGTAGACTTTGAAAAAAAACTCAATTACAAAATCATATTGGGAAGACCTTTCATGCGACAGGTACAGCTTATCCAAGATTGGGGAAACAATCATCTGTACTTGAAGCAAGTGGGATCTATAACAAGGGTTAATCTAAAAGATCACACTTATAGAGATGTCATAAAAACACCCATACAAGAGTTTGATTCAGTCTCTTCGGCTCAAACTAAGCTTCCATCGTGGTTAAACAAAGACACTCCTATTTGGATGTGTGGAGCTTCAAAAAATGGAAGTTTAAAACGAGAAGAATGTATTTTAGAAAGGGATTGCACGGATGAAGCCTATGTACCTGAACCCTTTCCAGAGTATTTGTTTGAGCCATTTGAGTGGACTCAAATTTTAGCGACAATGGATGTATGTGTAAATACGTCTATGCCTACTCAATTTTGCAATGAGGACGGCTATGACATAATTCCCATCCAAATGATTTCAACCCTCTACATTGAAGATGAAATTGAGATACCCAAGGACTTGATGAAATCTCAACAAGTCTTTTCAAACCTCTACTACGATGCAATAGATGAGTTAGAAGAACACTCAGCTACCTCAGAAGATTTGAGGTCAGAAAAAGAACATTGAGAGCTAAGCTACTCATGAAAGGAGGGGACGAAATTTTTTTTTACTTTCCTAACCAGAAACCGAGAAGACAAAAATGGTATAAACAAAAAAGAGACACCAAAAACGTGAAAGCTAGACCTATGCCATCAGTCTCTAGTAGAACATAGTTCCTAATGCAGATAGATGCACATTATTGTGACAAGGATAAAATCATTGGCAGATATCCTTCAAATGAGAACCCAGAAATGTCAAAGACATCGAGAAAAACAAGGAAGGATACTTAAGCAAAATCAAAAAAACAGGAAAAGGAGTCAACCATGACACGAGTTGAGCAGAAAAAGAAGTATCAAGAGTTGAAAAAATCTCTAAAGGAGTTATATACAACCGAAATGGGAACCACAGAAGAGGATGGTAAAGATGTAATGAGTGTTCCATACCATTACAAGAAATCTACTCTCTAAGATTGAAAAATCATTGTCAACCAACCTGTTAGAGAACTACGTAAACAGGGTGAGTCATACGAAGGGCCTGAAAATGCAAAAAAGATAGATTTGGTTGAACCAGGAGAAGACCCTAGGCCTGCCTACATTGCAAATGACCTAACAAAAGAAGAAGAAGAGCTTTTGTTAAGCTTGTTGAAAGAGTACCGAGATATCTTTGCTTGGTCTTACAAGGATCTCAAGGGTGTTGATCCAAGAATCTTTCAACATACCATACCCATGAGAGATGCGAAACCAAGTAGACAAAGGCCATACACATATAATGAGACATTTGCCAGGAAGATCAAAGAAGATATTGAAAAACTAAAGGAAGCTGAATTCATTTATGAAATTGAACACACAGATTGGGTGTCTCCAATTGTGGTAGTACCCAAGAAGAATGGAAAATTACGAGTGTGTGTCAACCTCAAGAAAGTGAATGCAGCTACCATTAGAGACAACTTCCCACTTCCAATCACTGAGCATGTTTTAGAACGAGTTGCAGGAAAAGAAGCTTACAACTTCTTAGATGGATTTTTGGGATACAATCAACTTTTGGTTCACCCAAAAGATCAGCATAAAACTGCTTTTGCAACAAAATGGGATATTTTTACCTATCGGGGTATGCCTTTTGGGTTAACAAATGCTCCTGCCACCTTTCAAAGATTGATGATCCATGATCTTAAAGAATATCTTAGGAAATTCTTGGAAGTATATATGGATGATCTATGCGTACATTCATCAATCCAAGCTGATCATAAAAGGGTATTCGAAAAATGTAGATTTTATAGGATTTGCTTAAATCCTAAAAAGTGCACATTCATGGGTAGACAAGGAAAAATTCTTGGACATATAGTGTCTAAAAATGGCATAGCTATTGATATGGATAAAATTCATATTATTGCTGATTTTCCAAGACCAACAATAGTCAAGGGGGTTTAAGCCTTCATGGAACATTGTGGATATTACAGACGGTTCATTTACATGTAAGCTATAATTGCAAAGCCCATGTATAGCTTGATTACACACTTTGAGTGGACTGAGGCGTGGGAAGAATCCTTCATGAAGCTTAAGTAAGCTCTCACCTCAGCTCCAATATTGAAAGCACCAGATTGGAATAAGATATTCCACATACATGTAGATGCTTCCAATTTTTCCATAGGGTGTATACTAGCTCAACCGGGAGACGGATAATTGATTTTCCTATTTCTTATGCTAGCCGTCAGTTGAACGTGGTAGAAAAGAATTACACCACCATTGAAACGGAAGGATTATGAATAATCTATGCCGTAAAAAAGTATAGATATACCTATTAGCAAACAAATTTGTGTTCTTTGTGGACCACCAAGCTTGGTGTTCTTTGTGGACCACCAAGCTTTATTGTACTTGGTCAACAAGCCATGCAACACCGGAAGAATAGTGAGATGGTTCATCATTCTTCTAAAATTTGATTTCATTGTGGTTGTAAAAAAGGGCACTACTCATCAAAGAGCGGATCATTTGTCTACAATTGTTTCAGGGGAATCACCTAAAGGAGTAGGCGATGATCTACCAGATGCATATTTGTTCTCCATGGAAATGATACCTCGATGGTCGGAAAAGATGGTATCATTGATGACCATAGCTCAAGTGGATTCGCAAATACCACTTCCTATTACAATTGGATTAATCGAGCAATCAGCTATGTATCAATTACTAGCTGGTAGGCTATACAAAAAAAATCGAGATGGAATATTGCTCTTATGCATTAATCGTGAAGAGAAAAACCAATACCTAAGTCAAGCATATATAACCATAGTAGGACTTCACTTTGCGGAAGACCAAAGTATGCAAAGGATCTTGAGACTTGGAGTATTTTGACCAAGTATGAGGAGTGATGTTCGCTCTTTTGTAAAGGATTGTCCTCAATGTCAAAAACAAACACCTTTACCTCATGTAACATTGTTCCAAATGTCACGTGTTCCTAAGTGGAGTAATTATCTAGTTACTTACTTATTGAGCCGAACATTTCCTGAGGATACGAGCACACACCGTCAAAGAGCAATTGAAACAGAAGCAAGAGACTATGCTTTTATTGGAAACCAATTGTATCGAAGATGTAAGGACCAACATTTGCGTCTTTGTGCAAATGAAGATGAATATATTCCAAATATAGAACAAGCACATGTTGGATTAGCTGGAGGTCACTTTTCTAGTGAGACCACCGCAAGAGCAATCTTAATGGTAGGCATATGGTGGCCAACACTTTTTGCAGATGCCAAAGAATATATTCAAAGGTGTGATGCTTGTCAACGAGCAAAAATGCCAACACGAGTAGATAGCATGCCTTAAGGCCAATGATGGGAGCTAGAGCTTTCACAAAATGGGGTATAGACTTTGTTGGGCCAATACAGCCACCTGTTTATAGAACACAGGCTCAATATATCATTGTAGCTATGGACTATTTGACTAAGTGGGCCAAGGCTAAAGAAACTAAAAGAATGATACCAAAACCCCTACCGCATTCTTATATGAGTATGTATTCACAAGATATGGATTGTCAATAGAAATTATCAGCGAGCGATAGGGAAACTCATTTCCTCAATGAGTTAATTGAGTATCTGCTTAATGAATTTATGGTCATCCATAACAAATCAGCTCCCTATCACCCACAAGTAAACGGACAAGCTGAGAATATGGATAAGATTCTTAGCTCGGTATTGACTAAAGTGGTTAGTTCAGGAAGGACAGACTAGGAAATGAATCTCCATGCTGCTCTATGGGCTTATCGAGTTTCATTCAAAACAGCTTTAAATGCTACACCCTTTAATATTGTTTATGGTCTTGATTCCATACAACCAATAGAATTTCTATTGCCGACACTAAGGGTAGCAAAGGATCTTGAGTGGACTGGACATGAATTGTCAAAGAGACTTGAAGACTTAGAGAAGCTAGATGAGCAAAGGCTAGCTGTTGTAGCTCACATCTATGCACAAAATTGAAAACAAAAACAATTTTTTGATTCCTATCTAATTACAAAAATCTTCAACAAAGGGGACTTAGTTCTAGTCTATTCCCTTAAGCAACACATTCCCAAGTTTAAGAAAAAGGGAAACGGACCGTTTTATCATCGAAGGGAATTGCCAAAAGATGTAGTGTCAACAAATGATGAATGGTTAGATGGGATGGACCTTCGCATCAAAGTACGGTCAACAACCATAGCACAAATGCATTGGTCGACACAAAAGCTCGAGTAAATACAGGCAGTTATTCCATGTACAAGAAAGCAACAAGTCTGTCTCTGACAACAGGAATAGCGACTATCAAAGGATGCAACAAGAACCCCACACCGACATTGGGAGTAGTCAACTTGAATGTGATAGTACATGGATGTTCATTTCCTCATCAGTTTGTGTGCTTACCAGATAAACACATGAATGAGACAATGATTCTAGGAATTTCATGGATGCGGACATACAAGGCAGTACCAGATTGGGATACGAATCAGCTCAAGCTATCACCTAAAGGCGGGCAACTCATTGTTCCAATTGCACTAAGCAAGGAGGAATGGAAAGGCAATTACCAGCAAAGCAAACCACGAAGTCATCAATCTTCTCCATCTTATCAACAAGAAAATGCTATAAGTAACATGCAAGGAGTTAGGCAAATTTGGGTGCCAAAAGCACAGCGTAAAGACAAGCCCATGCAAATCTGGGTACCCAAAACATCATCGACACTACCAAAGACGGTTCCAAAGATTAAAACACAGAGACAAGCATCTCCGAGAAAGGAACCTAACACGAAATGGATTTCAAAGAAAAAAGAGCACTTATCTTCCCCACAAACTGCAAAACCGATCAAGCAATGGAGAGTTAAGCCTCAGAACACTCAACCACACCATTCTACACCAAGTAAACCGAAGTATCCATGGCAAGTAAAATCTCAACCTCCCTACAATACTCAGAGGAAAGAATAAATTATCAGGAAACTTTCTTGCGACAAATACGAGAAAATCCCGCAGTGGCCTCGATGAAAGGAACAGACAAGGTCTACAAAGAATTAGAGAAAAAGAACAAGGACCTCGAGCTAGAGCTTAAACTGGAGCAATCTTAGCGCAAAGACTTGGCATTGATGCGAGTGAAACAAGAAGACGAGCTGCTGAAAGAAATAGTGGAGCTTAAAAGAGTCAACCAGTTGTTAAGAGATGGACGGCCAGAAACTCAAGAAGAGACAGGAACTTCAGAACCACCACAAATAGATATCCCCTCAGTTTCTTTCGCTGAGATGGAGACACAGCCAGCAGAAGGAGAAGGTGGCAAGGAAGACTTTCAGGTACAAATAACAGAAATAGATACAGTTCCAATGGTCCAGCTGTCAAAAGCTGAGGAAGATGCTCCGAAGGAAAACATTACACAAAAGGTGGATGAGCAGTGGAAAGCAGCAATGGATTGGGAGTTGAGAGTCCTTCGCTCTGTCAGCATTACACAACTCACTCCCAATCAAATCAATGCGCAATGGCATCAGCAATCCCTGCCCTATCCTTTGATAAAGGTGGAGTTGCTCCAAGTCCAAGAGAGGCTGTACAAAGACATGCAAGAAGAAGGCACATATCAAGGCCACCCAAAGTGGAGGCTGAGCTAGTTGAACAAGAATCCAAGGTATTTGATTTTGTTCACAAGAGCACCAGCGGCCCTACAAAAGGATCCTACTTTCTGTCCTGTACCAAGAGTAAGGACCTGGCAAGCACATGAGGCATTAACAAAGAAGCGGCTAACCTGGCTAAACTACCTAAGATTGCTTGCTCCAGAAAAGGGACCACCGACTGAACAGTACATGGTGAAAACCCTAACGGGCTCCATGTCCTTCTTCAAAAGTCTTTGAGTCTATCATGTGCAATGCTATATAAAATATGCCAAATGTTGCTCACCTGCATCAAAGTTTTCCATGAGCCAGAGCAAGCAGGCACCCCGTGGATGTCATTCCTCGAGGGTAATAAAGGTTTATGCTATGATCTCAGTGGGACCTTCCGAAGAAATCCTTTATGGCTTCTACGCCAGATGTATGTTCTTACCTTCTCACAATATGTTGGCATTCGAGGAAGCATTCTACATAGGGTTCTTCACTTGGCAAATGAAGATATTTGGGCCAGTGATCAGCAACTTTACTTCAAGATTTGTAGGCTACTCGATAGTGGAGCTTAAAAACAGAGTCACAATGCAATTCTTGCAGGTGCCAGATAAAAAGAGACAGATCAGATACGAAAAGGCCCTAAATACGCTTAAAGACCGCCTCGCCAGCCATCAACCCAAAGACTACTTCCGTCCATAAAGTTGTGTCAATGGACGACACAGGCGAGGAGGGGGGGGATGTTAGCACCAAGCTAACTCGGATACCATTTTTTGAAGCTCTCATGAAAAACACTTATTATTTTGATAAATCGAGAATATTGTAACTCTTATTTTCCGGATAAACTTTGTAACTAATGAGCCGGGGCTACAAGCTTCCAAATTGTATCAACCTATTATTACCTATCTTTAGTTAGAGCTCCCAAATTATTAGTTTTGACCACCAAAAACCTTCGCTAAGGTATAAATGCCAATTTTTGTAAGTTATTATTAAGTTTTGGATAATAAAATACATAGCGTTGGAGAGGGGGAATGGGGGAACATGCTCAGCACAAACAAAAGGGCCTCTCTATAGCTCAAGGTATCCACAGCACCCCTATCCTCTCGGAAAACACCTTCAAACACACAACTCACACTAGCAGACCACCGCCTGCTCAATTGCCACTGCTCACACGCTCTACAAACCACCACAAAAGATACACTTACTACCACTGCATGTCTCCACCCTTACACACACACACACACAGCAACTCAATCTCACTCTCTCACACAACACACCGTCGGTCTGGGGGGGCACACACGTCCACACAGCCGGCACCGAGGAGAACCATGAAAGCAGGAGAAAGAGAAGGGGGGAACGAGAAACAACGGCTCGTTTGCACTTCACCAAACACTTATACAAACTCACACTGCCATCACCATGGCCATTTACACAAGAAAAATGCAAAGGGCTTGACAGGCACACTCCTCTGTCCAAAAGCTCCCCTTTGCAGGCTTCAAACGACACTTCAAAAGGACAAGAAAAGCCCCAAATTTGATCCATTTTTTACTTTTATAGGGGGGGCCTTTTCTTTGGGAATTTACAATTTAATTGGTCCACCTGGAACCTTGAATTGGCATTTTTGGGAAAGGGGGCACCGCTTTGCTCTATCTCTCTCTTCTTCACTATTTACACTTGGGGGGGGGCATTAGCGATGTCACTATTGCCCCCTAGCATTTTCATTTTTTATTTTTTATTTTTCATTTTTACCCTTTGTGGTCTCAACCTTGCACTGCTCCACATGCTTGACTTTAACACACACTCTCTCTCTCTCTTTATCCGATTCCTCTTGCCCCCTTTTTGCTCTTTGGTTTATTTGATCTTGCCTTTGCCCGGATATCCCTTCGTTTGGGCCCATTTGGCCTTGCTTGGATTTGCCCACTTGGCTTTGCTCGGATGGCCTCTGCTGCCCTCGAAATCCCTCTCTCTCTCTGGCTCGCTTACTCTGCTGTGGGACTTTCCTCTTACCTAAGGGGGGGAGGCAATAGCGATGTCGCTATTGCCCGCTCCTCACTTCTTCAAAATTTCGGGCCTCTAATGGCCGGGGGAACTGCCTCGTGCCAGGCTCCCTTGCCACATCGCCTCCTGCTCTTCTCCCACACGGGCGTGCCGCCCATAGCGCCGCCTCGCCTTGCCAAAACCCGCCCATGCAGCACCCAGTAGGGCCTCCCGCTCACGCACCATGGCCAATGGGAGGGAGAGCTCCCCTCTCTCTTCCCTTGTGTCCTTATGGATGCCCATGGTACAGCTTATATAGAGTGCCCCCCAAGCCCTCCTCTGCGCATATGGGACAATGCCCGCACCACGTGGCAGTTGCCGGACCCTTGAGCCCTCAAGGCCTTTGCAAATTTTTTGAAAACACTCCTATAAAGAGCCCACTTTCCCCCCTTGCCTGTGTAAGATTGTGCCAAGTGCCCATTTTGTCGGCCCCGGGTTGTGTAGATATGTTTGTCTTCTGACTCCCCTGTGCTCGTTATTCAAAGCCGCCTAAAACCAAGAAAACTATCTGCATACATTCCCCCGTCATATCTCCTTTCTTTCCCAGGCCGGAACTCGGTGCTCGGGGCTTAGAATTACACGCGGTCGATTTTTACTAACTCCACATAGTGCATACTACCTTTGAGAATCTTGGCGAGGCTCCAAAGACGCCACATTTTCCAATGCGGTCAAATGAGTACAGACCCGACCCCCGAAAAATCTTCTAATGGCCATAACTTGCCATTTAGAGCTCCGATTTGCGATCCGAAAAGACAAGCATGCTCCGTAACTCGAGCACTACACATGTATATACTGACATCATCCTGGGCCACCTGTCCCCAGCTGCCCTGTCCGTCGAGGATCTGCTACACACTCTTTCTTTAAACTTCAATATCTAGAGCACCAGGGCTCCGTTTGACAAGCCGTTTGGATCGGCTTCTAGAGCACGCTGAACTCTACATTCTAGAGCCTTGACTTGGCATTTCGGACATCTTCATCTGCCATCCCATATGGACCATTCCGCTGCACTTTTGGCCTAAAAAACCGCATTAGGCATACTTTCCCGCTATCCTTTGGCTGCCTAGGGCCTTAGCACCTGCCCTAGCCTTCTGCACTGCACTCGACTAATGCCTTTGCGTGGCATAGACCACCTGCTAGCTTCGACCAACTTTGGATGCACCATCATTGCCCAGCCCCCTCGTCGAACATTTATGTTCGACCAAAAGCATATGTACATAACTTTAAAACTAGCACACCAAACTGATGATTAAAAGCACTCACAAAACCACAATTGTATGTACAGGCTGTGTACAAAAGCTTCATCTTTTTTCTCTCGCACATTGCATGCTCTAGGTGGGTTGCCCACCCCCCTTGATTATAATTTGCTGCACTTCAGGCACTAGATTCCTCTCGAAATACAGTTTGAGCCGTACACCATTTACCTTGTTCCTAAGAAGCTTGCCATTTGCTCTTACTAGTTGATACGTCCCATTCGGAAAGGCCTTCTTCACTTTATATGGACCTGTCCACTTCTTTTTGAACTTCTTCTGGGATGTGAAATCCAAGTAACTTTCATACTTCATGACCATGTCTCCTTCCTCTATCTTCTTGTCCGGCAGGTTTTGATTGAACATGGCAACCCGCTTCTCTCTCTCCTTCACATAGTAGTCTGCCGTTGCCTCTCTGTCCATCTGCAAAGCTCCAAGCTGGCTATCCGATCCTGTAGAACTCCTTGTTGGGTGGCATTGGCACGCCACATACCCTTTAAAGCACCTAGTTGTGCATGCACTGGCAACACAGCCTCCTTACCATAGACAAGCTCGAATGGAGTGAAGTTTGTAGCCACCTTATAAGACGTTCTATACGCCCACAGACACTTCTCTAGATTTGCTTCCCACTCAGCTTCCTGCTTGTACACATACTTCGTTAACATTTTGACGATTTGACCATTAGCACTCTTGACTAGACGATTGCATTGGGGGTGATAGGGTGAGGAAAACCGATGCTGAATCTTTAAATTTTCCACTAATGCACTCCTACCCCTGAGCTTGCTTCCAAACCCCTGACCCCTATCAGAAATTAACACCCATGGAACACCAAACCGGCAACAAATGTTATCAAACACAAATTGAGCCACCACATTAGCATTCACTTCCTTCACTGCTTTGGCCTCGACCCACCTTGTGAGGTAGTCAATGGCTACCACCACGTACTTCTTACCACTTGTAGACTTTGGGAGAGGGCCTATGGCATCGAGACCCCACTTCTCAAAAGCACTTTGTGCGATGATGACCCCCTGTGACTCCGCTACCAGTTGTCTTTCACCTATAGTCTGACACTCGTGGCACGTCTTGCACTAGTAATGCACGTCCTTCACAATGGAAGGCCACCAAAAGCCTGCTCTAAGCACTCAAAACAGAACCTAGTCTTTGCCCTGGTGTTTGCTCTCTTCATGGCATTACTCCAACACCATTCTTATCTCTTCTTTGTATAGCACCCTTCTAAGCACTCTGTCACGCCCATAGTTCATGAGATCTTCACCTACCAGTGTGAATTTGCGGGCCTTTTGCACCACTCTTCTCTTTTGCAGCTTGGACAAACCCTCTGAACATTGCCCCATACCCAAAAAACCTTCAATCTCTTTAAGAGTCTCCCTACCTGCATAAGTGGCTAGGGCCACATATAGACCTGCAACATGCACCTGTACTTTGCTGCTAGCTATTTGATCCGCCTCTTGGTTCTTCTCTCTCCTCACATGCTTGAATTGTACTTCTTCAAAATACCTCAACATCTTCTTGATGGAAAAGAACCAATGCTTCAAAGAATCACGCTTTACCTGCCATTGGCCTAACAGTTGCTTGATGACTAGCAATGCATCTCCCTTCACCACCAACCTTGAAATACTGAACTCTATGCACTGCTTTAAACCCAAATGCAGAGTGAGATACTCCGCCTCATTATTGGTCTGGACATCCTCCAGATCATACGCCTGTGAGAATATAGTTTTGTCGTTTGGGTCGTAGATCACCACACCTCCTCCTGCTTTCTGCACTACCCTTCAATATGCTCCGTCGAACCACATTGTAAAAGCATCTTCCAAGTCGGGTTCCTCCTTAGCTTCATCTCGTACCACTCTTGGATAGGCCGGCAAATCGATGGCCTTGCCGACAAGAATTTCTGCCAGGTGAGATCGACTCGTGTGATCTACCTTAAACTCAAACTCGAACTCTTGTAGCTCCAACACCCACTTCATAATCCTTCTCCCTGGCTTCAAATGTAGCACTACCTCTGGCAATATTATTAGCCATCAACACAAAAACTTACGCACAATCAAATGGACTTTAAACTTCCTACAAGCAAAGACCAGAGCCATCACCCACTGCTCCGCCTCGGTGTAGGTAGCCTCTCTTGGGCTAATCACCCTGCTCTCGAAGTATATCGGCTTGTAGCTTCTCCCTACCTTTTGCAGTAGAACCGCTCCAATAGCAATTGTACCCACTGTCATAGACACATAAAAGTCGTCCTCTCGATTGGGAGGACACACCGCTGGCAACTGGCACAAAATCTCCTTGACTCTATCAAAAGCCTCCTGAGCTTCCTTATCCCACTCATAACCATGCACTTGCTGAGCCCTCTTTTGAAGAGGATGCACATATTGCGACAGCTTCCAAAAGAAATGTGATAAATACTTCAACTTATGAACAAATGAAGCCAAACCTTGAGCATCTCATGGCGGCTCCATCAACACCAATGCCTTCACCTTCTCGGGATTAGCCTCTATACCGTTTTGCGACACCACATGACCTAACAGTTGTGCTCGAGGTTGTGCTAGCTTGCACTTCTTGGGATTTAACTGACCTCCTTCTTCATCGAGCCTTTGAAAGCATAATTGGAGCTTTGATAGGTGCTCTAATCTTGAATTGTAGCAGCCGATATCATCCATGAAGACCCTAATAAAACAGCCCAAGTATGGACCAAATACCGTGTTCATCCAACCTTGGAGGTGGCGTATGCATTTACTAATCCGAACGGCATCCGGCGGTAACCGAAGCAACCCCATGGAGATATGAATGTGGTCTTCAACTGGTCTTCAAGTGCAATCCCTATCTGAAAGTACCCCGAAAATCCATCCATAATCGAGTATCTTTCATGCCCAGCCACCTGGTTTAGGATTTCATCTTGAAATGGCAATGTATAGTGATTCCACTTGGTCACAGCATTCAATGGCTTGTAGTCGACACACACTCTCCACTTCCCATTCTTCTTAGGGGTTATAACCACTGGCGAGACCCACTCTGACTCTTTCACAGGACATATGATGCCTGCATCCATTAGCTTATTGATTTCCTGCCAAAGGGCTTCCTTTTGGATTTCTCCTAGTCTTCTCAACTTCTGTGCTTAAGGCTTATGTCCCTCTTTAAGAACAATCTTGTGCTCCACCCCCTTTGCACCTAGCAAATGCTTGTACTCCGTCGCGAACAGATTTGGATAGGATTCACACAGTTGAACATAGCACATAGCCCTCCTTTTCAACCTTGGTTATGTCTTCACTCAACATGCTTGAAACCTCCTCTATGCTTAAACCATGAGCTTGAGGCTGCATACCTTCTCCTTTAGGTGGAGAGTCGTCTAGGGTGACCCCGAATAAGTCTGCATCTATCTTCATCATGTCATCCTCGCTCTCCTCTTCCTCTGTGCTAGTATAGCCTTCATCATAGCCCGTCTCGGTCTCGTACTCATAGCTTGTCGTATCGCCCTCATCTTTAACTGCCATAGGACGAGAACTACTCTCCTTCGTCTTCAAATCAAGCACAATTTGTCTGCCTCTCTCTTTGTTAGGCAAAGTGAGCACTTTGCTCTCCCAATCCTGCTTTGCACCTATCGCCAAAAGCCATGGCCTACCCAAAATGATTGCATAAGCATTATCCCCTGCCTTCATCACAAAAAAATCGATCAGGCACTCTATGCCCATCACCTTGACCTTTACATCCTGCGCCACACCCAAACACCTGGCTTTGGTATGGTTAGCCATCCTCATGCGTACATTTGGCTTGACTACTGCCTTGACTCCCGTCTCTTTCATGACTGCTTCTGTCATGACACAAACCTGTGCTCCACCGTCTATGTAGGCTTGTACCTGCACCCTCTTCTCTATAATTGCATCCACCAACGGAAGAACATCAGTGGGGCTACCTACCCTCAAAGCAATGTTTTGCACTGCTTGCACATTACCCTTAACTCTTGGCAACCTGGTGCTAACACTTGTGGACCACTGCCTTCTTAACTTTGGATTTAAAGCTAGCAACTGACCAAACGTAATATTTGCTTTTTGATTTTGAACATCACTCACCAGATTGTACTCAGGATAGCCACGTCCTAGCTGGAAATCCGCTTGCTTGATCTTGCGACGCCTCCTTCTTTTGCTAGGCTCAGGCTGCTCTCTACCTTCGTACACCTTCTCTAATATTTCAAGTCTTAAGAGAGAATAAACTTTATGTTAATCGAAAGAAAAGTGAGTTTTTCTTACAAGAGATTCAATATTTACGTCACATTATCTCTCAAGATGGCATCCAAATGGATCCATCAAAGCTAGAGGTAATAAAAGAATGACCTAATCCAAGGAATCTTCATGAACAAAGAAGATTTATAGCTATGTGTGCATAGTATAGATGCTTCATAGAAAAGTTCTCACTAATAGCAGGACCATTACATGACTTAACAAAGAAAAATGTTAGGTATACATGGTCTGCCAAGGAGAACAATACTTTCAAAAAGCTTAAAGAAAAGCTTATCTCTCAACCTGTGCTTACATTGCCGGATCTCTCAAAGCCATTTGAGGTCCAATGTGACGCTTGTGGTGATTGCCTTGGAGCTGTTTTGCTCCAAGAAGGGCACGCCATAGCCTACGAAAGGCGAAGGCTCGACCCTGTTGAGCAAGCTCTAGGCATATATGAAAAGGAACTCCTCGCTCGTAGTTCTACATGCCTTAGACTCATGGAAGCACTCTTTATTGGGGACTCCTTTCATTCTGCAGAGACGGATCACCAAAGCCTTAAGTACTTCATGACGCAGACCAAGCTCTTTGACAAACAAATGAGGTGGGTAAATTTTCTTTCGCAATTCCATTTTCATATTGCTCACATTGCTGGCAAGCATAATCAAGTAGCTGATGCACTCTCAAGACGGCCGAGAGTGAATGCGGTTTCCATAGCAGCTCACAATGTTCTATCTTCTATGATAGATGAGTATGCTATTGATCCCCATTTTAGAGATGTGATTTCGTCTCTTGCATTAGGGAAGAAAGAGGAACCATTTACTTTACAAGATGGTTATCTTCTCTATGGCAATAGACTATGCCTTACTAACTCACTGCGTGAGAAAGTAAGGTATGAATCTCTTGCTCCTCCTTATGCGGGGCATAGAGGGATTCACTCTACCCTAAAAGATATTGAAACTTATTCTATTGGCCTACCATGGAACCAAACATACAAGAGTATGTTTCTAAATGTGCCGTATGCCAAAAGACAAAGTTTGATAGAGGGAAGCAACCTGGATTGCTTCAACCTTTGCCAATCCCTAATTCACCATGGGAGAGCATATCCATGGATTTTATCTTTGGCTTTCCTAAGTCTATCCATGGGAATACTGGAATATGGATGATAGCAGATAGGTTCATCAAACAAGCTCATTTTATACGTGTCAAAAAGACTATCAAAGCCCATCAAATGGCAACCCTCTTTATATTACAAATCTTTAAGTACCATGGCTTGTCAATGTCCATAATGTTGGATAGAGATCATAGAATGACCAGTAATTTTTGGAAGGGTCTCTTTGAGAATTTAGGGACAAGGCTAAATTTCTCTTCAGCCTATCATCCGCAAACGGATGGCCAAAGTGAATTAGCTAACCTAACAATTCTTGATCTATTGAAAGCCTACGTAACGGAAGTAGATCAAAGGCCCCAATGGGAGAAATACTTACCTTAGTGGAGTATGCCTACATATCAATGTACATACTTCCACGGGAAAAGCACCTTTCGAGGTAATTGAGGGAAGATCCAAAAGTCCCCTACTACTTAAGGTACATGGAAAGATCTTCGCTACAGATGAGTATACTCAAGACCTACAAGAATATTTCCAAAAGATTAAGGATGCTATCTCTATCTTACAGCAAAGGCAAAAGGCTGTTGCTGATAAGCACAGAAGAGCCCAAGCCTTTAAATAAAATTATTGGGTCTTGCTTAAATTTTCCAAGGCTCAATTAAGGCACACCGCGGGCAAGAATCCTACGGGACACCAAAAGTACTATGCTAAGTTAGCAAAAAGGTATTATGGTCCCTTCCTGATTCTTAGACCAATCAATGAGATGGCCTATCAACTCAAGTTACCCAATCATTGGCTCATACACAATGCTTTCCATGTGAACCTACTAAAGCCTTACAAGGAGAGCCACCTCAAGAACCAACTATTGAAGACCCACCGGAGATCGAGGACCAAGAAGAGGTGCTGCAGCCTGAGTCCATTCTCCGACATGAAGGCAAGGTATTAAGAGGCGGTAATATTATCTGACGGTATCTTATTAAGTTTAAGAGCTATCCTTTTGAATATGCTAGATGGATGCAAGGCATACAATTAAAGGATAACCTAAAGCTTGTCAATGCTTACAATGCTTCCCTAGAGTAACCAAATGTACAAATGTTTAAAATGAACAAAGTTTTTGTCTTATAAGAATCATTTTTTCTTTATTGTGCACAAATGTTAAGTAGTATGCATACTTAGAATCGAGTTTGTGGAGACGACTTCTTCCAAACACCAAGTAGAGCTTGTCACTCTACTATGGAAGATTGATAGGACTAATGCGCAGACATGCTTGCCGTAGCCTTGGCTCTCAAGCGCCAAATGGATTAGTCATCCATTCTAGAACGATGTCGTAGGGTAAGATAGGGATCCTCTACGCGCTAGAAAAAGGACTAATAAGTAGGCTTTGTCTTCTCTACCCCATAGTCGAGGACGACTATGATATCAAGAGAGAGGTAATATCATAATTACTAATATCTAATTCTCTTAAATGATTTTCTCACGTTAAACTGATCATTTAATATGGGAAAGTACCAGGGGAGAAAAAACTAGAATATTGGTTAAGCTGGCAGACCGGCCACAATAGGGATCCAAAGGAGGGAAACTAGGGATCCAAAGGGGGGCCATCTGCAAAAGAGCAATGTGAAACAATGGGCTCCAAAGACCTTAGGGTTCAGCCCATTAAGACTTCCAAAATGCTGAAGTTCCAAAGTTCAAAGGTTATGTCCAATGGTCCAACCCTAGGGAAAATTTGATGCTTTGTAGTGTGCCAAAAAGTCTTTGCAAGCTCCTACATAGGAGGGGGCGAGCCCTTTTAGTAGGGGATGAGAGAGAAACACACACACACATGCAAACCCCTTTACACAAAGGGCATAGTGGACACATGTCAGGTCCCTAAACCAATTGCCCACAAGGTACACTCAAATCCTATTGATGGCGATAGATGTGGGCCAATGAGAATTAGGCTAGAGTAAATCTAGTTTAATTCATTTAAAAACACTTAATAAAAGAATTAATAAGAATTAATCTCTCTCGAAGACTATTGACCAATCTCCCAAGGGGTCCAATGAGCATTCAGTAGCCCAATGGCTTGCCTAATTCCTACTGGCTAGAAGACAAAGGGGTCCAATGAGAGATTAATTTATTTATTTAATTACCTAAAGCTCTCACAAAAGGGGAAATGGGGACACATGTCACAAGGCTATCACTTATGCTTCTCAATTTTCATTGGCTAAGCTTTGCAGGGTCCAATGGGGTGCCAGCATGAGTATTTTGCAAGAGGGGTCGACCAAGAGAGAGAGAGGGGGGTGATTTTGGCAAGGTATTATCACACACACTCACACAATCTCATGTGTGAAGCAAGAAGACTCTCTCTCTCTCTCTCTCTCTCCTTCTCAATGGAAAGCTCATCACCTACTCCAAGCTTGTGAGAAGGGAGGCCTACACCAACAACTTTTGGCTTTGTGATGCAAATCCAACCAAGAGCCAAGCTTCAATGCATGATCATCTCCTCTAACATGATAATTACTAAGCTATGCTAAGCTATTATGAGTGATAGATGAGGAGATATACTTCTTTCTCGTAAGACTACTCCTTCTTCCTCTCAATCTACTCCCATACCCAGCTAGCTCTTACCATCTTCGAAGGTGTGTGAGGTCTTGGGTCAGAGACCGTGAGGGAGTTTTATAAGTGTTTGCTTAGTGCTTGAAGCTTCCATCTTCATTGCACTAGCTAGTTATTGAAGGAACACAAAGGATGTATTGTAAAATGTCTCCCTTGATTGGGGAAACCTATAATACAAAGCCTTTTGGAGGGGGGACCGGCTCCATGTAAATCCGGTCCTTAACAGTTGTCAATAGCTTAATTTCTCTCTCTTTTGAAGTATTTTTCATGCCTATCTAACTAGGTGTTATGCTTTTTGTTGCTCTCTGCATCCAAGCACTCTTGCTATGCTCATTAGGAATCTATTCTAATGAAATGCTCACTATGTCTATGCTATTTTTCGCTACACACAAGTTACTAGGCCATTAAATGTTACATGGACACTTTGACTTTGGCCCCGCGTTGACATAGATCCATAAGCACATGTATATATTCTAACTCTTATTCCCGTTTATTCTCCCACATTAAATGATCAGTTAAATATGAGAAAATCATTTGGGTTGGTTAGATTATGACAATTCATGTTTCAGCATACATATGTTGTAAATCCTCTGAGTTTCCACCTTTTTGAGTAGTTTTGACAAGTTTTTGGTATCAAATCTTCTTAAATATCTCTATTCATTATCTATTGGTAGCTATTTCTTTGGTATTGCTAAAGATAATACCAATAGCTATCACCTTGTGAACTTAATTGTTGAATTGCGGATTTGATTTTTAGTATGTAGCTCATTTGGATAGAGAAAGTGTAAACATAAATTATTTCTTTGGTATTGATAAAGATGATACCAATAGCTATCACCTTGTGAACTTAACTATTAAGTTGTGAATTTGATTTTCACTATGGAGCTCATTTGGATAGAGAAAGCGTAAACACAAATTATAGATACATACATTGTTAACATAGAAGATTTATACCACTCGAGCCTATGTAAACTGCTAATCAAGAAACCTTTGGTTGGATACTATAACAATAGGGGTCACATGTGGTTTTAAATATCAAAGAAATGGCTTTACCAAAACATTCCCAAGAACACAAGGTGGACACAAGGAAGTAAAAATTGACTCCTTGTTTGGTCGATTTCTAATGCTGAATGTGTAGTGCACAGGATTTGTGAGGCCTTTGACCCGGGGATTTCACTAAAGTAGATGTAACACAGAACATGTGTTCATGTTAGTTACACAAGCAACTCTTTTGGTTGCTAGCCATTTCATATGATGTATTACAATAGTGAATACACAAGTAGTGAATGCATGTGGTGTATTGCAGTAGTGAATTCACCTTGTGCATCTTTACTTTAGCTCTAAATAATGGATACCATACTAGGTGTCTAAATAAGTGATGCCATACTATATATGTCCTCGTTTCTCCCATACTAGGTGTCAATATGAAGTTCTCAAGACCTAGAAGATTACATTCCAAGTGTCAATAAGCTAGGGTGCAAATTGCAGGCAACTTGAAACTAGCTTATCGTCCATATGTTAGGTCAGGGTTTGAAATTACTACATTGTATAAAGATTGGAGCATGCAATGGGACATCTTTGCTCACAATCTAGAAATATGGCCCTCCTGCATGGCGGCATACCTCACATATATAGCGATAAACGAGGTCGACAGACAAATGAAATAGACACTCCTACTGTCCTCACTTTTGTATTATTGTTGGGCGCATTAGCATTGGAGTGGCATCAAAAGACTTAATAGCATTGCATCTACAGTCCAGTACGAGTTCAAGATACCAACCACGAATCAACAGTATCCCCTCTCTATTCATGAGACCGATGAGTGATATTTGGATATAAAAGAGGCAGATATTATAATTATAGACGAGCTATCCATGTTGACCCAAACGACTTTTAACCTTATCGTAAGACAACATGTCAACATAACAAGCAGTACATTGGCAGATCTTCTCAACATTAAATGTGTTCTCTTGCTCGGTGATCTTGCCCAACTACCCTCAGTTTGTAATCACGCACGGGTGCCATATCACAAGCTCTATCCACTGGCTACATACAATCTTGTACAAGATGTCATGCTCTGTAAGACATGCAACGGACCTTGAATTGGTTTAGTTCTTGACCATTATTCGTGAAAGAAACCAGTCATAGATTAGATCAATTGTACCTTGGGTGCATGTATTATAGATGAAGCGCATGTCATGACTACATCAACAACTCTACTATGATACTTTGTACTCACAAATCAAACGTCCAACACTATAATAACCTTGCCTTGAATAAGTTGTACAATCAAACTGACATTACAAAAGTTGAAATGAAGACAAATGTGGGTAGCATAAATGTCCTTCAACAGCGGATCCTAGACTCTAAGTTCAATGAGTTGTATTCGATCGCAATTGGCATGCGCTCCATGAACATCATCTTGACAATCAGTGCGGCAAACGGTGCAACATGCATTGCCGATGCCATAACACAGAACACAGAAGATGAAGTTAGACAAAATACACTCGACGTCCACCTTCAAAAACGTGAACCGACGTTATGTGCTACCAACCATTCGATGAAAATTTTCTTTCTGAAATACTTTCTGTTTGCAAGAGTTTACATGTATCATGTATACTAGAAAAAACATTCATCCATAGACATAGTAGTACAACCTCGCTTGGATATAATCTCAATTGTACATCCCTATAATCTCTAATAATTGATGCACTTAAGTTTGTCTCCTCCCATAAACATTATAGCATTTTTCAAATGTATATCCCTTTCACGCACTACCGCCCTTGCCAGATTATTCATGCTCTTATTCCCTTCAATGCTAGATGTTAAATGTCAATTTACATTTGTCATGTTATATTCTACATATGTTATATAGCAAGGCCCACCAAGCAAGACTAATTTTATTTGTGGCGTCGTTGCTGACATATTTACTCACGTTCACGAACCTTTTAGTTTGATCTTTAAAGGGTTTGAAAAGCGTGGATAGAAAATCGAGAGCTATGTTCAAGCCATGTTATCTCAATTCTTTACTTGGTAAGCCTAATGCGCTTTTGTAGTTTCTTGAGGCCACAAGCAGCTACTTAGGCATGATCTACGATGTCGCCTTTGACCCAATTTAGATGGCGTCAAATAAGCAGTGCATTCGTATATGTTACTCATCTTATATATTATATATTGTAAGCACAATTAGCGGGCATATGCTATCGTGTGTGTAGAAGGGTGTCGATTCGCTGAAAGCTGTAGAGTACTTATCCTCTTTTTAAAAATCTGTAGTACAAAGCTAGAAGCATGGCATTGAGCTTCCTATGTGCTTTGTCACTAGTGTTCCCACTGGAATTCATGAGGTTCTTGCCCCTAAAAGCAAGACTAGAGACAAGGAGAAACACAAAAGTAAGCATTCAAATTCAGCATTCCCTTGGCTTTCTAGGTTCTTCCCCCTAAAACCAAGACTAGAGACAAAGAGAAACACAAAAGTAAGCATTCAAATTCAGCATTCCCTTCGCTTTCTGTCCTTGATGAAAGAGGGATAATAAAAAAGATCTACAAAAGGACCTTGGGCATGACGCTAAGTTGAAAGAAGAGAAACAACACAGAGTCACTGGTGGTGATGGTAGACATGATAGCCTTTTAACTTATTTGCACACAGGATGAAGACAATTGCCAAGCCATAAACAAAATTGCTTATAGCATACCCATGAGAACCATAGTATGTACAAGAGTTAATGCAATCCATGAAGGTCCTACTATATACAAGGGTGACGACAATCCTATACTAGAATCTTGTGGACTTTGGGTGGATCAGATATAGGATCAAAATATACAACATCTTTTGGTCCATTAAAACTAGGGCCTAGACCTATGGGCCTAATTCTACCTTGGTAGATTACTTTAGACACCTGATCAAACACCCACTGATTTTTTGATACTTGGACATCATCTATTACAAGGGTTTCCTCTGGATTCTCCGTTCCAATGAAAAAGTATATTTCAATCACTTGAAGATCTTTGGCCCATTTGAGCCTCTTCATATTTAGTTATAAACCTTCTAACTCTCCCGCATCAATGAAGAAAATTCCACCAGATCCTAACCAGCTGATCCTCCAAGTGGAAGGAGAAAATCTCTTATCTAGCCATTTCATCACGCTTTTTCGCATTGAATAGTGTTGGGATGGGCAAGTTCTCATAAACCTAATGTTGAAATCCATGGATTTGCAGTAGGCCTAATGGAAATCTTCCTGCAAAGATGGGGATAATTTTCTCTCTTTATTTCTCTCCCTCTTTTCAATTAAATATGTCTTTAAGTTGAGTTTGTTAGAGATCACTTATTTCAACCTAATACCTTAAACTTTTCTCTAGGTCCAAGACTTTAATTAACACATGCTCTGATACCACTTGTAAGATCCCCAACCCACCAATACCAAGATCGGGATGGGATCCTTGACAGGTCTCTAGGTCTGATAAAAATCAGAGTCTCTAAACAAGAAAAATCCAAGGAATAGACCTTTACCATTGACAATGGCTTGGGCCTATAGCTTTAGAAGAAGACCTAGTCTTGTCTCGCAGCAGAAACGGGACAACGTATTAAAAGTCCAAAAAAACTATTTCGACCCTATAACTTCCACAAATTGGGCTAAGGTATCCTCAACCAACACTTTTTTCCCCCTAACATATGTGAGGGCACAGCCGCTAGTGGACTCCTCTTCCAAGTGAAGAAGTTTTCTAAACGTTTTAAGTGCGCAGTGATGGATAGTTACCTGACTAATTAGGTCCACCCGTCCATGATTGACAACCTTAGTCAATCCCCACTTACCACCCCGCACTCACACATGATTCTTTTGTTTTCTAATTACTATCACATTGTTTTAACACTTAAAATAATAGTTTCTTTTAACTTTCCGTCACAGTAATTCCTTCAATCAATTATTAAAGACAGCATTGGAAGCATTCTTTTAGAAAACAGACATCTTTAAACTTAAAACAGGGTACTGTCAATCAAAACATTGTCCATAATAACCATGACCAGTACTCTTCTTGTCTCAAGACCACCTAAGGGTGAAAAAACGGCATCCATTCCTTATTCACAATCCAGAGTGGATAAACCCCCACCCAAGGTTCCGCGTGCCCATACACCAAACCAATTGCCCGTAAACCCAGGCGACTCCCCTAGGCTAAAAACGGTATCCTAACTTATGTAGAAACATCAAGACATGACACAGAGTAGAAACTCATCATTCATGGGGGTAACGGACTTATCCGTGGCTAGAAATCCATCATTATCATTAATTTATAGCAAGGAGTCGGAGGTGTCTTGAGACAAGTTGTTTTAAGGATGATCAATCATATCTTTCCTAATTCAACCAGTTTTAACCCAAACAATTCTTTCCTACATTATAAACAAATGCACGTTGGAAGTTACCTTCCGTTTTTTGTGTTAACAATTTAATTTACATTGAATCTTTCAAAAGGACTAGCGGGGTCAGTTTTTATCCGAATTTAAATCTGGAAATTTCTAGCTTGGGTTTGTTGTGCTTAAGATTCTAAAAATACCATTTTTAATTGCTTTTGAATTAGTGCTTTACGTGTTTGTAAGTCCAATGCTTTCCCCTAAAAATTTTAGGTTAATCCCTCTGCAGCTCGAAAGGTGGAGACCTTATAATCACCCCAACTTAAGAATTTGAGATGTCCTCATCTCAACCAAAGTGGGAAAGTATTTGAGAAGAGAAATTCATCCTCCCAAGTGGCATCTTCGGAGGGATAATCTTTCCACTTTACCAAATGTTACTGATTACTTGCTAGTCAATTTTTCCTCAAGAAACTCTCAGTGTTGAGCCCATCTTAAAAACCTTTACAAACCATTTGTATCATCTCAAAAACCAGGTTAAATCAATTCCATAAAAGATCCATATATCCACCTTGTCAACATGAACGCGCTCAGTCTAACTGACCATTCAGAGCAATCAGCGTTCGACAAGTATCATGTATTTCAGCATTGCCAATCTGAACGCGTTCCGCATGTTCTTGCCATTCTGAGCAATCTACATTCGGCACAAGCTTCCACCATTGCACCAGAGGTACCCCCTCTGTGCTCTAACCTGGTTGACCAACAATATGTAAAGGGTTTTAAGAAGTTTCATACCAAGAGTTCTTTTTGGCTTCCTATTAGTCGTACATTAATACTTTCATATCTAAGTCATTTTTCAAGGAAGGCCATCGTGTGCATAAAGAATGTGAGTTGGTTTCTTAATAACTATTTCAATCTCAAGATTCAAATTCTTTTTATACTATCGAGAACCTCTGTCTCATTTTCTAGATCAATCCTTAATTTCTTGATTGAATGCTAATTTAACTTTAGATTCCTTCAGTAATTTGGGGAAAGGAAATAATGTACACCATTATATAAGTAACTCAAAGTTTTACATTATCGACTTACAGTGGTTTACAAAACTGCCTATTGTTGTTGAGCTCTAGAATTACTAACTGTAGCCAAGAAGTGGCTCTTTCATCTTCCTCGTTCACTAAGGTTGGTTCTCCCATGATTGCATAAGCTCGGGCTCCTCTTGGTCTTCATCTACCTCGTCCTCCATTTCTACCTCCTCTTAGATTATCTCCTTGATTTTGAGGAATGGCTCTAGCAGTAGTTCGAGGGTTTTGCTCTTCTGGACAGTTATTTCTATAGTGCCCCATTTGATTGCATCCATAGCACTTCACATTTGGGAAGGTCTGCTCCAAGTTCACTACTGCAGCTACTCCATGTTGTTGATATCCTTGGTTAAAGTTCCCCTGGCTCTTCCTCTAAAGTTATTAAATCCATTATAGTTCCTTCTAGAGTGGGTTCCTTCGGCTGCAAGAGGCTTAGCCCTGAGAAGGGCATCCTGTATTGATATAGGCCTCATGGCTTCGAGACGTATACTCAGGGGTTTATTGAGAACCTGACAGAAACGGGCAATTTGTTGCTCCATGGTCATCCGAGGAGCGTAGCGTCGTAAAGACACAAACTTGGTGTAGTACTCCTCTAATGAAAGTCCTAGTTGGCGTAAACCAAAGAATTCATTCACCTTGACAGCCTGATGTGCAGGAGGGAGATATCGTTCTTTGATTGCCTGCTTCATTTTCTCCCAAGACGGACTACTCGTGGGATTATCTCTGCAGTGTTGCTTACCCAACATTTTTTGGCTTTCTTGAGCAGTTCCTCCAGTTTTAAAATAGTCGTCCATAGCATCTAACCATGCTTCGGCATCTCGCTCTAAATTGGGTCCCTCGCCCTTGAGAGTAGGGAGTTGACCTTGCTTTAGTAGTAATTTTTCTCTTGAGCAATAGTGTAAAGGCTATTTACACGAGTATTTCCCTGACATTAAATTAGTGGAATTTAGTGCCAAATGAAATCTCTCTTACTTATGCTTTTAACTTATTTGCACACAGGATGAAGACAATTGCCAAGCCATAAACAAAATTGCTTATAGCATACCCATGAGAACCATAGTATGTACAAGAGTTAATACAATCCATGAAGGTCGTACTATGTACAAGGGTGACGACAATCCTATACTAGAATCTTGTGGACTTTGGGTGGATCAGATATAGGATCAAAATATACAACATCTTTAGTCCATTAAAACTGGGCCTAGACCTATGGGCCTAATTCTACCTGGGTAAATTACTTTAGATGCCTGATCAAACACCCATTGATTTTTGGATACTTGGACATCATCTATTACAAGGGTTTCCTTTGGATTCTCCATTCCAATGAAAAAGTATATTTCAATCACTTGAAGATCATCGGCCCATTTGAGCCTCTTCATATTTAGTTATAAACCTTCTAACTCTCCCGCATCAATGAAGAAAATTCCACCAGATCCTGACAGCTGATCCCCCAAGTGGAAGGAGAAAATCTCTTATCTAGCCATTTCATCACGCTTTTTCGCATTGAATAGTGTCGGGATAGGCAAGCTCTCATAAACCTAATGTTGAAATCCATGGATTTACAGTAGGCCTAATGGAAATCTTCTTGCAAAGATGGGGATAATTTTCTCTCTTTATTTCTCTCCCTCTTTTCAATTAAATATGTTTTTAATTTGAGTTTGTTAGAGATCACTTATTTCAACCTAATACCTTAAACTTTTCTCTAGGTCCAAGACTTTAATTAACACACGCTCTGATACCACTTGTAAGATCCCCAACCCGCCAATACCAAGATCGGGATGGGATCCTTGATAGGTTCTAGGTCTGATAAAAATCAGAGTCTCTAAACAAGAAAAATCCAAGGAATAGACCTTTAACATTGACAATGGCTTGGGTCTATAGCCTTAGAAGAAGACCTAGTCCCGTCTCGCAATGGAAACGGGACAACGTATTAAAAGTCCAAAAAAACTATTTCGGCCCTATAACTTCCACAAATTGGGCTAAGGTATCCTCAACCAATGCTTTTTCCCCCCTAACATATGTGAGGGCACAGCCCCTAGTGGACTCCTCTTCCAATTGAAGATGTTTTCTAAACGTTTTTAGTACGCAGAGATGGATAGTTACCTGACTAATCAGGTCCACCCGTCCATGATTGACAACCTTAGTCAATCCCCACTTACCACCCCGCACTCACACATGATTCTTTTGTTTTCTAATTATTATCACATTGTTTTAACACTTAAAATAATAGTTTCTTTTAACTTTCCGTCACAGTAATTCCTTCAATCAAGTATTAAAGATAGCATTGGAAGCATGCTTTTAGAAAACAGACATCTTTATACTTAAGACAGTGTACTGTCAATCAAAACATTGTCCATAATAACCATGACCAGTACTCTTCTTGTCTCAAGACCACCTAAAGGTGAAAAAACGGCATCCATTCCTTATTCACAATCCGGAGTGGATAAACCCCCACCCAAGGTTCCGGGTGCCCATACACCAGACCAATTGCCCATACAACCGGGCGGCTCCCCTAGGTCAAAAACGGTATCCTAACTTATGTAGAAACATCAAGACATGACACGGAGTAGAAACTCATCGTTCATGGGGGTAACCGACTTATCCGTGGCTGGAAAGCCATCATTATCATCAATTTATACCAAGGAGTGGGAGGTGTCTTGAGACAAGCTGTCTTAAGGATGATCAATCATATCTTTCCTAATTCAACCAGTTTTAACCCAAAAAATTATTTCCTACATTATAAACAAATGCACGTTGGAAGTTACCTTCCGTTTTTGGTCAATTATTCCTTTTATGATTCTTGCTCACTTCTTACGTATGCAATGCTAACTTATGAAAGAACTTAAACTATACAAAGACTTAATTGAATAATGGAAAACCCACCTGGGACTGATTGGCCATCTGCTACTACGCTAGTGTCTGAATACTCTTCTCCGTAGGCCTACTACTAGGCCCCGCTTCATCGTCGTGAGACGCTCTAGTTCTTTTTAGAGCTCTACCCTCATCATTAGATGTAGTATTGGCTCGGGTCTTTTTAGGTGCCATAGCTTCTTATCCTTATAAAAAGGACATCTAATCATTAGGTAAATTATCCAAAAGCTAAACTTAATCTTTGTATCCAATTTTACCCAAATCTAGGTTAAATTTGTGGTCTTAATTGGTAAATTCTTCACCTAATAATTTCCTATTTACCTATATACGCATAATAAGTTTTTCCACAGCTTCCCTAAGGATTTTCTAGTCAATTTTGTTCAACCTCCTACCCCATTGCATGAACTTGAGAAAATTCTGGACTATCATGATTTACGTACGCATCATCATGTACGTCGTCAAGCTTTAATCAAGCGAAAAGATCGACCTGAAGAAGGTGCCACTTGGGAAAGCATTAGTGTTCTTAAGAAGAAGTTTCCCACTTTTGTTTTCGAGGACAAAAACACTTTTCCAAGGGGGGAGTAATGTCAAGCCAAGGGCATCCCAGGGGGGGTCATAGACCCGAGCCAACAAGCGGCCGGCTATCAGTGTGGACTGGGGATTCAGGCCAAGGGCTATATATACGGGAGGCGATGAATCCTAGAAGGTAGTTCCCTGGGGCTTCATAGTCTACTTGCTCTTGTAGATCTTTGGGGCATAGGTTGAGGCTCTTCATTTGATTGACATTGCACATTGTCACCATTTGCACTCCTTTGGAGTTTTCACTATCCTCAAGCTCCATTTACTCATCACCTGTAGCTTTTTGTTTGTTTTTTAATCTTTGTACATATTTTGTTTGTTGAAAATTACATCCCTACCATCTTCATGATTCCATAGGGGATACCCAAAGTCAGCTTCTCCATAGCCAATGAAAAACACTTTTTGAACTTTGCATCTAGCTTTACCTTAGGTTGCTATCTATATGCATAAAACCTTGCACCTAAACACTTTGAGAAATGCATAACTCACCGGTTTACCTATCCATGCCTCTTCTAGAACCCCCCCATCAAATGCCGTTGAGGGTGACCGGTTGATCAAGTACACATACGTACTTATTTCTTCCACCCAAAGCTCAAATGATAGGCTTGCATGTAGCCACATGCTTCGTGCTCGCTCCATGATTGTTTTGTTTATCCTTTCCAAAATGCCATTCTGTTGAGGTATCCTTGGGGTTGTCCTTTGCCTCTGAATGCCATTGCTAGCACAAAAGCTTGGCTGTAATATTTACCTCCAATGTCGGATTTGAGGCATTTAAGCTTGGTACCTGCTTCATTCTCCACAAAGAATTTCCACCTTTGAAATATGGAAAACACATCAAATTTATTCTTCATTACATAAACCCATGTATTCCTAGTTGCATCATCTATGGATGTTATATAGTACAATGAGCCACCAAGGGATGGTGTACTTGTAGGACCCCAAACATCAAAATGAACCAATTTAAGTTTTTAATGTTCTTTTATTTTCTTTTTTTTGAAATTTTACCCTCTTTTGTTTATTGTAAACACAATCTTCACAGAACTATAAGTTCACTTTTTTCAAACCTGGTAGAAGCTTCTTTGATTGAAGGATTTGCATTCCTTTGGCACTCATATGCCCTAGCGGACAATGCCACACCGCACTGTTGACTTTTGTAGCTGTTGCAGAAGTTGAAGATTGCGTGCTGACAGTACACAAGTAAAGTGTACCAACCTTTTCTCCTTTAGAAACCACCAAAGATCCCTTTGAAATATTTTAATGTTTGTTTCCAAATGCAATGTTGTGACCTTCATCGTCCAATTGTTCTATAGAGATTATTTTTTTGTGAAGAGAAGGAACATGCCTAACATCTTTAAGCTTCCATTTGCAGTTTTTACACAAATTGTACCTTTGTCAATAATTTCACACGCTTCATCATCTCCCAAGTATACATACCCAAAAATTAACTTTGGTGTAATCTTAGAAATTGAGAGAGAGAGAGAGAGAGAGAGAGAGAGAGAGAGAGAGAGAGAGAGAGCACAATATACATGGTTACATCCATGGAAAAGCAACCACTCAATGGCTTTAGTACTTCAAACTAAAAGTAGGTTACAAAGGGATTATACCCTTAATGGAGCTCCCTCCTTGCTTCTCTCTCACCACCTCACATACATCTTGTTTCATTAACTTCAGAATTGCCAAACCGTGTGTAGAAGAGGCCTCCTTTTATAGGCCAAAAGGGTTGTCCTCTCTCATGAGAGGAAGCCGTGTGTATCCGCCCTTGTGTAGACAAGTCCAAATTGAATTCTCCCATGTGCCCATGTGTGGCCCCCCTGAAGAAGACAAGTCCATCAGCCACCGATCGTCGCCCACCGGCCACCGGCTAACAGATCGATCGTTTTTTAAACACTTTTCGTCCGTCATCCGACCATAATATTTTGGCAAATGGGCATGAATTTTTGGTTTTTCGGCAAGTGATTTTTCCATACTTAAGATTATATACTTTTTCCAATTCGGATGGGAACCATGTGTAAAAGAATCATCAAAATAGGGTATCTTTCTAGCAGCAAAAGTCTTCTTGTGGTCCCCTTAGCATAGAATTTCATTTGATTCCAATGGACACTTCATGCAATATGAAAGCATGACATTGCTACTTGACAAAGTTTTGTAAGCATCCTTGCAATAATGCATTAAAATAGGTGCATCTTTGAGAATTAGTGTCCCATTAGGATTTGATACCTTCATAGTAGCTATAAAAAAGAAATATAAGAAATATAAGAAAAATATGGAAAATACATAGAGTATATATATATTGAAAATTACACTAGCTATAGGATCTAGCTAGAGTGTGAGGTGATAATGGGATAGTAGAAAGAAGGAACCAATGCTTTTTCCCCCAAGGTAAAGAGGCATAGCTATTGACACCTTTACCCACAATACATTTTAATGGTAAAGTAAAGGTAGATTATCTTTGAGATAAATACTAGGATGAAATAGAAAGCTTAATATTATATTTATATATGCATATATACATTATGGTAAATATATTCATTCATCTAAAAAGTCACAAAATAAATCTTCTAACATTCATTCTGCTACACTCTAGCATGCTACACTCCAACTTGCTACAGAGCTTACTCCACAGGAGTGGTGCAGTGAGAGAGAGGTGTGTTGGGAGCTCGTCTGTGGCTTGACACTCTGGTTCATCTGGCGGGCCTGCTGCTTTTGCATCTTTGAGGCTCGCCTCATGCCATCAGCAAAGATTGTTTGAGATTTTTGGTTGGAGCTGATCCAAACTCTCAAGGGATAGTGCGAGAGATTTCAGGGCAACTCTAACCGCATGCAGGAGCATAGAGAGGCGTTCCTTCGACTCTGGCGCCTTAGGCCTTTATTCACCATGGCCTAGGGTGGGCTCAGATGGCACTACCGTCCACCTGTGTGGCTCTTCCCTCCTCCCATATCCTGATTTAGCCCTCATTGTACATATGTTGTTTTTTCATTGGGAGAGTCTCCCCTTATGATTGTTGTAACCCTCTCTAGTAGAGATGGTTGTAGCCCTATGGGCACTTTTATTAACTAATAGAAGGATCTTTTTCTCGGGGAAAAAAAAAATCGTTCCCACTATGTGCATGCCATAGAACGACAACATCGTGATCAGCTGGTCTGTTGGTTAGCGAAGGTGGCTAGAAGTGGACGTGAGCGTCAGAGTTCAAATCTGTTCAATAGCAAGCAATTTTTCTCTCTCCTTGCTGCGCTGGGAGAAGAGTGAGCGAACGAATCTGTAGAGATTCTATGCAATACAAATAAGAAGCTACCAATAGGCAGACGAGGGAGCGAACAATCTGTAGAGATTCTATGTAATATAAATTTGCAAGTAAGCTGCTTATCACAAATGCGACATTTTCTCGCTTACTCATAGGAATCTGTAGAGATTCTATGTAATATAAATTTGCAAATAAGCCGCTACTTACAAATGCTACATTTTCTCGCTCACTCATAGGGAGCGAACAATCTGTAGAGATTCTATCTACTAACATAATATGGCGGAAGCACTACCCTTGCCACGTGTTCATTTCTGCAAGATGAAGGCTGGAGACAAAAAGCTTTTCACCGCCTTCAATTTCAATTTCGCTTATGGCGGCTCTGCATTAGGCTTTCAAGTACTACATGCTGGCGGCTCTGCGACGCTTTCAAGCCTAGATGGTGGCGGCTCTGCTTGGCTTTCAAGCCGTCTTGCAAGTTGCAAGCTCATAGAGCCATGAGTCATATTCGGAACCACGCGAGCTCATAGAGCCATATTCGCAACCGCGCACGCACGCGCGCGCACGAGAGAGAGAGAGAGAGAGAGAGAGAGAGAGAGAGAGAGAGAGAGAGAGAGAGAGAGAGAGAGAGATGACATTAGAATGATATGAAATGTGAAATATGATATGAAATGATTTGTTTATTCAGAGAGAGAGAGGGGGGGGGGGAGAGAGAGAGAGAGAGAGAGAGAGAGAGAGAGAGAGAGAGAGAGAGAGAGAGAGGGGGGGGGGGGGGGGGAGAGAGAGAGAGAGAGAGAGAGAGAGAGAGAGAGAGAGAGAGAGAGAGAGAGAGAGAGAAATTTACAATGACCTGATTCATTCATAAATCAATGACAAAGACAATGATTAATGTTATGGTAATTTAATGTTATTAGATTAATGTTATGATTTGTTTATTCACAGAGAGAGAGAGAGAGAGAGAGAGAGAGAGAGAGAGAAGAACAAGAGAGTTTTAACGTTGTAGGAAATTATACACACGAGGAATTGAACTCAAGAGGGCACACACACTCACCCACACACACACCTGAGAAGAGAGTTTTAACGATGTAGGAAACTATCTGAAGAGATCTTAAAGATCTAGCAGCAGAGAGTTTTAACGTCGTAGGACACAAAATTGTACATAGGGCTTCACACACATAGAAATAAAACATGCACACACCCACAAAGACACATGGAAAGACAGAGAGATGAAAATGAACTCAATTGTAGGGTACTTACACACATATACGCAAACATACTACACACACAAACAAAGAGAGAGAGAGAGAGAGAGAGAGAGAGAGAGAGAGAGATGACGAGGGGTTTAACTCAAGAGGGTAATACCATTTTACTCTTTTCATTAGCGCACACACACACCCGAGAAGAAGAGAGTTTTAATGTCATAGGAAACTATCCCAACAGACCTTAAAGATTTAGCCGACGAGGAGTTAAACTCAAGACCTGTTATTCAAGAGGGGAATGGCATAACCAAACTACCACACTTGGGAGAGAGAAACGTTATACCATTTTTCTCTTTTTATTAGGGCACACACACTCACTCACACACACACACCCAAGAAGAAGAGAGTTTTAACGATGTAGGAAACTATCCCAAGAGACCCTAAAGATCTAGCAGACGAGGAGTTGAACCCAAGACATGTTATTCTAGAGGGAAATGGCATAATCAATCTGCCGCACCTGGGAGTCCACAAAGATTATAACCATGTATGGCCACTATGAAAAAAAACCCATGAAGGTTCTACAATTTTTCTCTTTTCATTAGCGCGTGCGCACACACACACACACCCGAGAAGCAGAGAGTTTTAACGTTGTAGGACACAAAATTGTCCATAAGGCTTCACACACATAGAAATAAAACATACACACACACACACATAAAGACCCATAGAGAGACAGAGAGATGAAAATGAACTCAATTGGAGGGTATTTACACACATACACGCACGCATACTACACACACAGAGAGAGAGAGAGAGAGAGAGAGAGATGATGAGGGGTTGAACTCGAGAGCGTTATACCATTTAACTCTTTTCATTAGCGCGCGCGCACACACACACACACACACACACAAGAAGAAGAGGGTTTTAACGTCATAGGAAACTATCCCAAAAGACCTTAGAGATTCAGCCGACGAGGAGTTGAACTCAAGACCTGCTATTCAATAGGGGAATGGCATAACCAAACTACCACACTTGGGAGAGAGAAAGGTTATACCATTTTCCTCTTTTTATTAGGGCACACACACTCACCCACACACACACACCCGAGAAGAAGAGAGTTTTAACGATGTAGGAAACTATCCCAAGAGACCTTAAACATCTAGCAGATGAGGAGTTGAACCCAAGACATGTTATTCTAGAGGAAAATGGCATAACCAATCTACCACACTTGGGAGTCCACAAGGTTATAACCATGTAAGGCCTCTAAGAAAAAAACCCATAAAGGTTATACCATTTTTCTCTTTTCATTTGCGCGCGCACACACACACACACCCGAGAAGCAGAGAGTTTTAACGTCGTAGGACACAAAATGTCCATAAGGCTTCACACATAGAGAAATAAAACATACACACACACACACAAAGACACATAGAGAGATAGAGAGATGAAAATGAACTCAATTGGAGGGTACTTACACACATACACGCACACATACTACACACGCACACACACAAAGAGAGAGAGAGAGAGAGAGAGAGAGAGAGAGAGAGAGAGAGAGAGATGACGAGGGGTTGAACTCAAGAGGGTTATACCATTTTAGCGCACACCCACACACCCACCCGAGAAGAACAAAGTTTTAAAGTCATAAAAAACTATCCCATCAGACCTTAAAGATTTAGGCGATGAGGGTGTTTGAGTCCTCCCACAATTCCATCCTAAAATGCAGATTTTAATGACATCTGTTACAAAATTGTGAAGATAGAGAGGAAGAAATGAAATGAAATAAATTGTTATATTAACATCTTCAAATGGCTAAAATGACATATGAGACCAAACTGTTACAAAATTGTGAATCTGATACCATGTTTGGGTACTAAAAGACTATAACAAAAGTACTTCTACTACCAGAATCCATCCTCATTTGCACTGTGGATCTCTGTAGCTCCTGTGTTCTCTAGAGAGAGAGAGAGAGAGAGAGAGAGAGAGAGAGAGAGAGAGAGAGAGAAACTTGACCATAAGGCCTCACACACATAGAAATAAAACACCCACACTAACAAACATAGAAAGAAAAGAGATGAAAATGAACTTAAAGCAGACCTTACAAGAGCACTTAGGGTGTTTGAGTCCTCCCATGGTTCCATCCAAAGATGTAAATTTTAATGTCACAGAGAGGGTTTCCAAAGATCTCGGGCTTCATGTAAATGCCTAGAGCAATTCCAATTGACCCTAGAAATTCCCCACATAGTTTTGAAAATCAAGGCATGATACTCAAAAGGCAATCCCAAGAGAGCATGATAATGAACCAAGAGGCCTTGAACTCAATATTCTTATCAAGAGGATATTCGAATATCCAAGAGAGCAATACAATCTACCACAAATGACGGAGTAATTCAAGAAACCCAAGATGGGATTTTTTGTCTTTACCTCTGTGTGTGCGTGTGTGTGTGTGTGTGTGCGCGCGCGCGGAAGGGAGAAGGAGAAGAGAAAGATGCGAAAAGGTTAGATGTAGCATGAGTAGTCTAAAGGGGCCAAAGACAGAGTGAGATAAAAACTTGCATTTGAACAATGGGTAAATAAGTATTCGTACGTTATTGGTGATAGTGTCGATCATGTGTGTGTCATGGAGAGATGTATAAAGATATACACACACACACACACACAAACACATACAGAGTGAGGTGGTAAGAGCGCGTGAGAATCGCCAGTAGGCAGGTTGCACGATACATTACACTATGACAAGTTGGTTTGTGCAGAGCTCCCTGACAAGAATGTGTTTCCAAAGTTATTTGATGTAGTGAGCCGTTGTAATGTTCATGGTCCATGTGGTCCTTTGAAACCAAGTTCTCCATGTATGGTTGATGGAAAGTGTAGATTCAAGTTTCCACAAACATTTTCTACGTCTACGAATGTAAATGAAAGTGGATATCCTGTGGATATGGGACGAGATGATGGAAGGTTTGTTCCATCTAAAAATTATAATTTAGATAATCGTTGGGGTGTTCCCTACAACCCTCTCTTATCACTGAGATACAGAGCCCATATTAATGTGGAGATTTGCTCAATTGTCACTGTTGTTAAATATCTTTATAATTATGTCTACAAGGGACATGATCGAGCCACTGTTGTTCTTCAAGATTCTGAAGGAGCTATTGATGAGATCAAGAGTTATCTCAATGCACGTTACATTTCTACATCTGAGGCTATGTGGAGAATATTTGGCTTTGACATGCATAGTGAAAGGCCAACTATTCAACGATTGCAAGTACACCTTCCATTGCAGAATATGGTTACATTTCAAGATGGTGATGATGTATCAGATTTGCTAGATAATGAGCAAAATCAAAAAACTACCTTGACGGAATGGTTTGTTACAAATCAAAAATATCCAGAAGCAAATAGCCTCACATATACTGAATTTCCAAGTGGTTGGGTATGGAATAAAACTCGAAAGGCATCGTCTCCACGACAACATGGTGTTTCTATTGGAAGAATGTATAATATTGTCCCTACTGCTGGTGAGGTTTATTACCTACGAATGCTACTCAATATTTGCAAGGGATGTAAATCTTTTGAAGACTTGCGGATGTATGATGGTCACATTTATGATACATACAAGGAGGCATGTATAGCTAGAGGATTATTTCAAGATGATGAAGAATGGTCACTTTGCCTCCAAGAGGCATCTTTTCTTCAAACTGGAATACAATTGAGACAATTGTTTGCAATCATATTAGTCTTTTGTGAGCCACTTCCTCCGGCTGCTCTTTGGGACAGGTTTTGTACCGAATTTTGTGAGGACTATGTTTATTATGCCCTAAGGATGCGTATTTCGGATGCAAGTGTACGATTTGATGTGGCAAAAAATCAAGCTTTGCTTCATATAGAATGCTTTTTGCAACAACATGGCAAGAGGCTTTGAGATCATATGTTTCCTGCAATAGACTCAACAATGGTATCCTTAAGTGAAAATGGTGCTATGGCTGAAGAAACAATGTTTAATGTTGATGAGCAGTGTAGTATAGCAGATCGTATGGATACTTCCTTAAAATGGGATCAACGAGATGCTTACCACCAAGTGCTGCAAGCTGTTGACACACATTTAGGGAAGGTATTTTTCTTAGATGGTCCTGGTGGATTAGGAAAAACTTACCTATATAATGCACTTCTTTCACGAGTGCGAGGAAGTTGTAGAGTTGTTCTTGCATGTGCATCCTCAGGTATTGCAGCTTTGCTTTTGAGTAATGGAAGAACTGCTCATTCTAGGTTTAAGATACCTTTCGAGATTCACTCTGAAGCAACTTGCAATATAAAGGTAAATAGTCAACTTGCAGAACTTCTAAGGAATGCATCTTTACTTATATGGGATGAAGCTCCCATGACACATCGCTATGCATTTGAAGCAGTGGACAAAACTTTAAGAGATATTATGCAACGATACACTTTGTTTGGTGGAAAAGTCATTTTGTTTGGAGGCGACTTTCGACAAATACTACCTGTTGTACCAAAAGGGAGTCGTGCAGACATTGTAAATGCTTCGTTGTGTCATTCTCACATATGGAAGTATACGAAGATATTGAGGCTTACCAGAAATATCTGTATACTTGATTGCGGTTCAAATTCACTTCAACAAAGTTTTTCGGTGTTGGGTGCTTGATATTGGCAATGGGGATATGGATGATGGAGGAGACTTAGACAGAGTAAAAATACCTTCACACATGGTGCTTCCTGGAAATAGTTTGGCAGATCTTCTAAGCTTTATACATGGAGATTTGTATCATGTGCATGATCATGCAAGTTTTTTCAGAGATTGAGAAATACTTGCTCCGCGGAATAAAGAGGTGGATTTAATCAATGACTATGCATTGCAAAGAATGCATGGAGTTTTCAAAGAGTATCTGAGTGCATATTCAATTTGTATGTTAGAGGAAAACACACATTTGTACACAATTGAATATCTGAATAGCTTTACTCTTGGCGGTGGTTTTCCACTTCATGCTTTAGTCTTGAAAGAGAATGCTCCTATAATGTTGCTGCGAAATTTAGATCCAAGACGTGGATTATGCAACGGAACCAGATTGACATGTAAGCAATTTCATCATAAGGTAATTGAGGCAGAGATAGTTACAGGATCAAATATTGGAGAGAGAGGTTTTATTCCAAGGATTGAATTTATTATTGGAAACCATCAGGGACTTTCATTTCAAATGAAGCGTCGTCAGTTTCCAATCAGGCTTGCTTTTGGGATGACTATCAACAAAGCACGAGGACAAACATTGGGAATTCTCGGTCTATATCTTGCATCATCGATCTTCTCTCACAGACAATTATATGTTGCAATGTCATGTGTGCGAAGTGCAGCTGCTATGAGAATTGTTGTCAATACTGAAAACACTCAAGAGGAGTGTTACTACACTCCAAACATTGTATTCAAGGAAGTATTACTAGCGAACTAATAACAATAAGTTCAAATTGACATTGTGGCTCTCACTTAAAGTCAGACACAATTGATGTTAAATTTTATTGATCCTCGACGCAGCGCATCCTATATAGTGGGTCACATCACTGAACTCATTCGAGGTATTTATCTTCTTTTTAATTTAGTGTATTAACTTGACCTATTATTTTCTTGAAAAGATTGGCTTATACATTGATTTACTTTGTTGAAGATCCACCACAATGGAGGGGAAGAGTTCCTGCTATGTTTTTGGTGATCTTATTTGATACTACTCATATTATATTGTAAGAGTTTTTATATGGTATATTGGTAGTTTTAAGCTTTTATTGCTTTACATAATTCATGGATGCCTTTGCAGAGATCATTGCCATCGAGGATTTATCATCGTAGGTGTTTATGAAATGCTATACTTAGGTAGAGATATGTCTATGGAAGTTCTTGGATACTACCATGTTGCCTTTTCTCCGGACCATAAGCATCGTCGAATTCAAGTTAATATTTATTTGGTTTGTGAGTGACGAGACGCCAATCAATGCACAACAAGTGGGGGTTGTTGGAGATCGCACTACACCATATCGATTGAGGATATTTACCTTAGTTGAAACACCCCCCCGTATCTTACAAAATGTATACGACATAGGTCCTTGGACTTATAGAATCCCTAACGTGGTCTCTCGAAGGCTACATTTTGAATAACTCTTTTGTATTGTCTCTGCTACATTCAAAATATTCAAAGCATCTTTATAAGTTGTGAAATTTCAAAGTCTTTTGAATTGCTTTCATTCCTCTCTCTCTCTCTCTCTCTCTCTCTCTTAAATCCTTTACTTAAACAAATTCTCTACAGTATGATCATCAAAGTCTTCTTTATTTTATTTCATATCTCTTGCTCTTAAACTTCTAAATCTCCGTTGTTAGAGCAGATAAAGAATGGCACGATACATCATGTTTCGTACACCTTCAATGATGTACCTTTTTATATTAGAGGTATGTAAAATCGTATCTTTGATACTTACTTTTACCATGAATGAGAACTTTGTGGTCTTTATTATATAATTACATGTGTGACGTTGTTTTCTAGATCCTCCATTGTGTAGGGGTCCTGCACATGCTGAGGACATTATTCGTATTATCGAGGATTTTGAGATCCTTCGGTGCGTATATCTTGAACTTGAATCCATGTGACGCTAATGTGTTGTTACCTTTTATGCCTGAATGGTTGGTTGTTATCTTCATTGCAGGCTTCAATATTATTGCAGACATTCTGTCTTGGAATTATATGAAGCACGAGATTTTAGAAGTGTTGTAGGTTATTATCACATAGAGTTTGATATAGATGATATGCGAATCACTATACGAGAGTTAGGTATGCAATGGCCTCTCAATTGAAACTTTTCATACGGTCCCTATGGAGTGAATGAATGGATGTTTAGAATCTATTCTTTGGGTGACTCACCTCGGTGCCTCGGTCGCCGTGTTCGACGTGTTGGACCTTGGATCTTGAGAGTTCCAAGTAGAGTGTGTCGTAGGCTCAACTTCTCTAGATGATCGAACACTTTGATCCATTGTTTATGCATTCTAAGAACCATATTTTTTAACTTATTGTTGGCTTATTGAGGTGGGTTTTTATCTACTACATAGGTTAATGAGAGAGAGAGAGAGAGAGAGAGAGAGAGAGAGAGAGAGAGAGAGAGAGCGAGCGAGCGAGAACTTTGCTAATTGCTAATGTAGGTTAACATGGGTCATGATGTATTGGCTATTCTCCCAATACATATAAAGATGCATATCTATTTGAAAGTTAAGGAAGAGTATATTTGTCAAGGAAATGGTACATGGTGTTGGTGGCATCATTGGGTGTATTCATATGCAGATGGGTGGTATTGAAATTATGGACGCTTAAGCATTTCACTATGCAAAGTGCCACAAATATTGAGCGAAATAAAATTGATGAGAGTCCTACAAGAACTACATATGGTTGATATTTATTATGTCAATGTTTGTGGTTGTGATATTCAATTGCGAAAGATATATCACAATAATAAATCTTATATTTCAGATGAAGAGTTTGAAGTTTTGAAATTAATTATCAAGTTTATCAATGGGATATATTGGAGTGATCCTCAACCGTCTAAGTATAGAGTAGAATATGAGTCGTTGTAAACAAAAACATCGAGGTTGTTGTAAAGACTTTGAGCTAATAGATCTCTTGACATTCTTTGGCAATGCAGCTCTATTTTGGCATGACGAATAGTAATTGAAGTGTTCGTATTGTGCTTAAGTGCACTTTTAACAAGTGGCCATGTTGATCATCTCTCTCTCTCTCTCTCTCTCTCTCTCTCTCTCTCTCTCTTTATAATTTTAAGCTTTGAGTACTAATGTTGCCCTCTTTTCTTGCAGCCAATTAAATGGCCACGAAATTGTGAATATTTTTTCAAGTGTAAAAAATCTTATTGTTGATGCCCTTGAAGAAAGTTTGTTACTTGTTGAATGGGGATGGCAATGGGCATGGGAAGTGATTGAGAAAAACTACACTGTTTGGGGGTCATATGTAGATGACGAGTTGGACACGATTTACATCAAATTGCTCCCTATTTCTTTCCCAATCTTAACCTCATGCTCTTAAAGCAAGAGCTTGGGTTGCTTCGTCATTACAAAATTTACTTGAGCTGAGTTCAAAAAATAGATTTAAGAGAAGTTTGTAGAGCTCCAGCTTAATATATTGATCCCATTGAAATAGCACGACTAAGAGTGCTATGCAGATATATTCCTGAGCCTTTTTGACAATAATGTAAACTGTTTTTTTTTGTTGAAATATGTCTCTTTAGTGATTTGCTTTTATGTAAATTGTGTGTGTGTTTGTGTGTGCGCGCGCACGGAAGGGAGAAGGAGAAGAGAAAGATGCGAAAAGGTTAAATGTAGCATGAGTAGTCTAAAGGAGCCAAAGACAGAGTGAGATAAGAACTTGCATTTGAACAATGGGTAAATAAGTATTCGTACGTCATTCGTGATAGTGTCGATCATGTGTGTATCATGGAGAGATGTATAAAGATATCCACACACACAAACACATACAAAGTGAGGCGGTAAGAGTGAGCGAAACCCGTCGGTAGGCGGGTCGCGCGAGCTAGTGGAATATAAATTTGCAAGTAAGCCGCTACTTAGGGTAAAGGGGCCAATAGCGGACCACCTAAGGAAGGCGAAGAATTGCACTCAGTGTACATAACAGTTTTCAGCTTGGGAGGGCACGATCAAAAGCTCAACACAAGGGCTATCTAGGATAGTAAGGCCAACTTGAATGGTGCGACATAGAAGCGGTACGACACAGTTCGAAATTCCATGTGTAACAAAAACGACCATGGAAAGGGAGACGCCGCGGGGTGTATATAGTGCATTGTGGCCAACAAGGCTCGATCTTGATATCGGACGATCAGGATTGCACCCAACTCTCGGCTAACCAGTACACCATCCGTTAGCTTGTGTTCTTCTTCTGGAGGAAACTTGTACAAGTAAGGGGCTTGCCGCGTTTTGGGATTGGAACCCGGCACGCTATTGGCCCCTTTACCCTACAAATGCGACATTTTCTCGCTTACTCACTGTAAATTCCCAATGGTAGGAAGCTTTGGGTCCTCCCTCTTTCTTTTTCGTCTTCTTCACACTCAACATGGTGCATCTCATGTTGACGAATATAACGTCTCTCACTACAAAGCTACGGCCGCTGAGTCCTCTTCTGCATCATAGTCTCATGACGACCTGCACTCATCTGCAGCAGCAGCAGCATCAACAACAGCTACATTCTTATCTCCAACATCAACAATTGCAGGCAGGAGAAGTGTGCACCCGAGCTCGCCATCTCCATCCCCAGGGCCATGAAAGAAGCCATCGCCAGCAGGATTGTCTTTTGCATGTCGCTTCTACTATAGCCCTTACGGAGGAGGAAGAACGGGCTTCTGCTCCACCTTCTCCTGCACCTCTAGTAGTTGTATCGTTTTACAAGTTTGCTCACCTTCCTGACTACCAATCAAAGAGACAGCCTCTGAAAGATCTTTGCGAAGAACTGGTAAGCAGTTGGTTGTTGAAGTCGTCTGATTGTGTTGCTAGAGTTTTTGGGTTGGCCATGAGGTTTAGGTTTCGATGGCTGGACTTGTCACATGAATCAGAAAAGAATCATTGAAATTGCAATCTACTATCCAGAGTAAATGCCATAATTTTCACTAGAATTCTGTTGAATGGTATCAGGCACGAACACCTAGGGTGAGACGGCTTGGGTATTAGGAACAAGAACGATTGATTCAGTGTTGCAGTAGCGCCAACCACGAGGAAGTTAAGTGCGATTATCCTTGAAATGAAGCTGCAATACGGGAGGGTAATTTGTGCGTATGTTCTTCTTACTGTGCCAGCTGCTGTTGAGCAACTAGATTTAGGAAATGCAAATGGCTTACCTCTTCTTGGGAACTCCTGCAGCTCGGGTATCATTGCTTATCGTATTAAGCAAAAGAGACAGAACACCCTATACTCAACATCCATAACATACAAGAAACAAACAGCAGAAACAAAGACAATCACACTATTACCAGAGAGCAAATTTGGATGGGAACTCAAACAATGATGTTAAACCTCAAACTTGCAATTCGATAACGCAGAAACATGTTTAGAAGATCAAATGACACTTTGTTTCTTAGGGGAGTAACTTAGACTTACCTAATTATAAATTTGGAAACAATATATTCAATTCGGTTTTCTCCCTGCCTGCCCTTGTATGTCATTCCAGTGCAGAACAGTATATCCAGCGTTTTTGGGAGCAATAGCGTCTCTCTCTCTCTCTCTCTCTCTCTCTCTCTAGCCCTCTCTTGGCCTGCCCTATGTGCAGGAGTTGTAGGCTGTGGCTTCCAAAGGAATCTTGTGGTGGGCCTTTGTTTAGAGGCTTGTGCAATGGAGTTCTATCGTGATAGATCAGAGATCTGGTGGGCTGCCTGTGTTAGAGAGGAGGTGTGCTCACAGTTGAAGACTTGGTCATCATCTGTTTCACCTTTTTCGTTGCACCTTTGACAGAGTATCAGAGCCATGTGTGCTCTCTGGTTGGATCGGTGATTTGTATGAGTACTGAACTGAGAGAGAGAGATGACACGCGACACAGAGTGGCGGAATTCCACCCGAGAGAGTATTGGCCTCAAACCTTGGCGCCCCTTTTGGTATATCTTTATATTGCATCAACACAGTACAAGCCGGTACTCCAGTCTCTGCACCTTCTCTGAGAGAATGAGCCCTAACCTCATATTTAAAGGCCCTTGGCTTGAAAAGCAATTACAGTGAAAAGCCTTCAAAACTCAAAAGATTTTGGTCCAAAAGCAATGGCAAAAAGCTGCCAGCGTAAAACAGGGAATTCTGCACAACTGCAACGTCAGCAGTCAACGCAAAACGCAGAAATCTGTACAGTGCCACGTCATCATGTCAGCAGAAAATCTAGAGCGTCCGTACAGTTGCCACATCATCAGCTTTTGCGTGGGTCGTGCTTTACTTTAATTCCTTTATGTCACTGGGGCCCCATCGGACGGGGTCGCTATAAGTTGGTAGGACTTCTTCTTCTGTTACTTGTTCTTCTTAGGGTTTAGACCCTCGGCCAGCATCTGTAAGTTGGCTCCATTCTTCAGGGCTTTGACACGTTAGCAGTTTGTGACATCTCCCCTTCTTGAAAGAGAGTAATCGTCCACGATTACAGCATATCTGCAAAACAACTCAAGTTAGCTCAAAAATTTCTGAGGGACAATCAATTTGCTCTTTTTGTTAAGGAGTTAGCTTCTCCTTTCGGCTCTTTTGATCACAGAGTTGGCTTCTCCTTTCGTCCAGATCGGGACTCTTGATATTCTGGCGTAGTAAAATTAGCCATCACGCCCAGATCGCACTGATCTTCCACGGGTGTCTTGATGCACTAAAGTTACATACCCAGGCAATCTCATCCAATTATGATTATTCAGTGGTTGGCACATCACAATGCAACACAAGTGCTCACATATGCATGTTACAAGATAGAAACATAAAGCCGCCGATGAACACCCCCTGCAAATAACCATCTGAGTCTGGGCCATGAGCTGTTCAACGACTTCCTCATCACTCCTCCCGCAAATAACCTAAAAAGGTCCGGGCCATGAGATATAGAGGCCTTTTACAACCAAACGCTTCCCAGACCATAGCGTGCGTCGTTTGGAGGTGCTGAGAGTAACCACTGCTCAGACTTCTTAATACTCCTCCCGCATAACCATCCAGGTTTAGGCCGGGAGTCACAACAACAATACCCCCTCCCCCCCGCCCCACAAATAACCACAAGGGTCCGGGCCATGAGTAAAAACAACACTTTTCAATCATTTAATACTCCCCCCGCAAATAACCACAAGGGTCCGGGCCATGAGTATGAACAAGCATTCTCAAACATCATTTGTCACCACTCCACCCGGGAGTAAAATCACCAACATTGAAACCGGTATTAAAACCAGAGTCAACAATTCAAATCGGCACCAAGACAGGTTCAAAACAGATACCATCCATTTCAAACAGATTCCAAACAGGATCACCAAACAAGTTCTCAAGCAGATTTCAAACTTAAAAAGCAATCTTGACATCAGTCGAGCTTGAAAAGTTGAATGACTTTCCATCCTGAAACCTGCACCAAAAAAATTAGGGTTAGGTTCATTCCATAGGGTCGTAGCCGAGCACAACATGGTCCATTAGCTCTTGGAAAAACAGTGTTTCTTTGGCGGCAATGGTAGCAATCGCACTAAACCTCCAAGGTCATCTGCTCGTGAAGAGACATCTCCCAGGGAGATGTCGGGAAATTTCAAGTTATAATCTGCTAGGGTTTCCATGGCAAGCATTTCAGGATACCCCACTCTGTCAGAAGTTGCACTCCGAAGGAAGATGTCAGAAACCATACAACTTCGGGCAAAAAATTCTCTTGAAAGCTTGCCAAGTCCTTGGAAGTGTGCGGCTTTGTAGCTATAGACACCAACATCTGCATGGCACTGCTTTTGAGAAAAACAGTGACTCGAAACAAATCTTGGATCCTTCTTTGCAAGTAATCTTTATGGCTTATGCCCTGTAAGACATGAGCGGTGAAGACGAGAGCGCGCCCGATGCGCGATGAAGTAAGAGTGGGAGTGCCTAATAAGTCCGAGTCGGAGCACGAAGCTAAAATTTTCAATGAACTTTGGAAGTGCGATCTTGCTCTGTCTGCTCTTTGGTGGGACCGGTATGCTTTCAGAAAAGCAAACGCTTGATGCTCTGATACCACTGTCACAAGACGGGCACCACGTGTCAATTGAAAGAACAAACTGAACAGACTTTTAGCACTTCAATAACAACTGAACTGAGGGAGAGAGACGACACGCGACACGGAGTGGCAGAATTCCCAAACCTTGGCACCCCTTTCGGTATTTCTTTGTATTGCATCAATACAGTACAAGCCGGTACTCCAGTCTCTACACCTTCTCCGGGATGCATGCCAGAGAATGAGCTCTAACCTCATATTTAAAGGCCCTTGGCCTGAAAAGCAATTACAGTGAAAAGCCTTCAAAACTCAAAAGCTTTTGGTCCAAAAGCAATGTCAAAAAGTTGCCAGCGTAAATCACGGAATTTCGTACAACTGCTACGTCAGCAGTCAGCCCAAAGCGCGGAAATCTGTACAGTGCCATGTCGTCATGTCAGTGGAAAATCCGGAGCGTCCGTACAACTGCCACGTTATCAGCTTTTGCGTGGGTCTTGCTTTATTTTAATTCCTTTATGTCACTGGGGCCCCATTGGACGGGGTCCCCTTAAGTTGGTAGGACTTCTTCTTTTGTTACTTGTTCTTTTTAGGGTTTAGGCCCCTCGGCCATCATCTGTAAGTTGGCTCCATTCTTCAAGGCTTTGACACGTCAGCGGTTTGTGACACAAAGAGGAGCTTAGCGGTTTGTGACACAAAGAGGAGCTTACGGCTGGTTGCTGCGATTTTTCACCCTCTTGGGGCTCCCTTAGTGCTATTTGTGGTGGCTGATTTGGAGAACCCTCTTCATCTCAACGTGCTCTAGTCTTTTCACATGCCCTAGTTTTTCTCAACCGTGGAACAGGGTAAAGGGTGAAGGTTCTTATAGACAATCCATGATGAAGAAGTACATGAAGAGGTTGCCAATGATGGAGCAACACATCACAAGGAGTGGGGAGATTGGTCATAATTATACTCCAACGTAGGAGATTAACCAATCAGGATTTCTACCCTACCCACCTTTTCTCCTGAGTGGCAATTGAATGGCGAGGACTATGCCATTTAGAGAGTGACCATGTATTACAAACCGCTGACGTGTTAACCATTGTGACTAAGGGGGTTAGGACTCCTTGATCCTAACCCTAGGCAACCTGCAGATCCGGGCCGAGGGCCTAAACCCTAGAACAAGAAGAAGAAGAAGAAGAAGAAGAAGAAGAAGAAGAAGAAGACTTACCAACTTGTTGAAGCTGGTCGAGGAGCCTAAAACCCAAAGTGGATTAGGAATCAAAATCCTAACCAAACCAACTTGCAGAATCTTGGCCAAGGGGCCTAAAATCCTATAATAAAGTAGAACCATTGGACACACTCAAAATTGCGTGAAGAATGATGACGTGGCATATTGTATGGACCATCTCGGATTTCGCGTTGACAATCGTATGAAAATCCCGCAATTCGTGCTGACAGCTTTTGGGTGTTGACTTTTTGCACTAAATGCTTGTGGAGGCACTCCTTTTCATGTAGCTGCTTTTGATAGGGGAAGGGTCTTTAAATAAGTCCTGCGGGCTCTCTCTATGGCATTCTATCTGTGGGAGAAACAGAGAAGGGCACAGAGTTGCTACCTATTGGAGCATTATAAAGAAATACAGAAAGGGGCGCTACAATTTGGGGCCATTGTAGTCTGGGAGTGGAACTCCGCCGCTTTGTGTCTCGTGTGGACTCTCTCTCTCTCTTTGAGTTCAACTCTCCTCGTCGGATATATCTTTAAGGTCTCTTGGGATAGTTTCCTACGATGTTAAAACAATCTTCTTCTTCTTCTTCTTCTTCTTCTTCTTTCTGTTCAATTGTTTGAAGTGCTAAACATCTGTTCCAGTTTGTTCTTTTAGTTGGCATGTGGTGCCGTCCCGTTACAATGGTATTAGAGCTTCGATCGTGTGCTTTTCTGAAAGCATACTCGTCTTCTCAAGAGCAGACCGAGCAAGATGGCGTTTTTGGATTCGAGAGAGTACCTGTAGTTTCTCCTTGATGAACTCCGCCACATACTCTTGAGGCATCCTCAGTAGAATCTCCCGGTTCTGCAGAGCTTCCAACAATTCTGAATCACATGTTGCCACCTATGTTGCCTTAGGTAGTTCCTCCTCCTCCTCCTCCTCCACCAAAAAGCACAAGGGCCTCTAATGTCCTCTACTCCGATTGAGGGAGTTTTCAAAAACATGGTGCAACCATCCGATGTGGACCTTGTGCAACCGCTTGTAACAGACTTGGACACTCCAAGTCGAGAATCTACCACAACACACACGAGAAAACTAAAAGAACTGAAAAAAAGTGAGAGAGAGAGAGAGACGACACGGCACGACGAAGTTCTACGCCAGAGAGATTGACCCCAAAGACTAGCTCCCCTTTCGTGTTAGATTTACACCACTGTTGCTTCACACAGGTCTAGGGCACTTCCTTGTACGGCTAGTGTCTCTAGGCTGGCCACCCACAGTGTCACGTGACACATCCAACCCTATGTGTCCGTGGACAAGCTACAACATGATCAGGGTTCAGTCAGTCTAGATTTAGAAGTGATCTAGCACTTTTGTGAGTCTATTCGTAGACCGTGCATGCCCAGTCACTTAGCGTAGATGCATATCCTCTGGTTGCACGCAGCATGATCATCAGTATTCCCATCAGAATCCATCAGGGGAATTTTCCAGTGCATTTAGCCTATTTTACCTATTTTTGACATTTTTCACTTATTATTTTTAAGTGACTTTTGTTGGAAAGTAGGTAGGGCAATTTTGCTAATTTTGTATATAAGCAAACTAGAGCTAACACTATTTGGCAGAAGAGGCAAACTAGAGCTAGCACTATTTGGCACTATCAGGGTTCAATCAGTCTAGTCAGTCTAGATTTAGAAGTGATCTGACACTTTTGTGAGTCTATTCGTAGACCGTGCATGCCCAGTCACTTAGCGTAGATGCATATCCTCTGGTTGCACGCAGCATTCTCATCAGTATTCTCATCAGAATCCATCAGATTCCATCGGGGGAATTTTCCAGTGCATGTAGCCTATTTTACCTATTTTTGACATTTTTCACTTATTATTTTTAAGTGACTTTTGTTGGAAAGTAGGTAGGGCAATTTCGCTAATTTTGTATATAAGCAAACTAGAGCTAGCACTATTTGGCAGAAGAGGCAGCAGGAGCTCCACGCTCAACAGGCAACTTCTCAGCAGAACCCCCCCCCCCCCCCCCCCCCCCCCCCCCCCCGGGCAGGAGACTTAGCGTTTTCAGCCAAGGCCAGCCTGACGTTTTCTCCATTGCAGATCAGCCCCAGCGTTTTGCATGGCAGATCAACCCGGCAACAGTTCGACACAGCAAATCAGCCTAGCGTTTTTGCATTTGTAGAATCCCGGCGACAGAAGGACCAAAATTCAGCCCTAGCGTTTTGGTTGCAGATCAGCCCAGGCGTTTTGCAGCTTTACCGCGATGGAACAGCAAGGAACATCAGTGTTTTCAGTTTTCAGCAGTTAGTACCTGCAGATAAAGTCCCGAACCTCGCAGATCTCACCTTCCCGCAGCAGTTCCTCGCCGCACGGTCAGTTTCCGCAAGGTTTACAGTTTCAGCCCGGAAAACGCAGATTTCAGCATCTGCATTTTCAGCGCGTCGTCGTCGCATCGTCGTCATCGACATCGTCATCAACATAGAGTCAGAATTCAGCAGATAGAAGATTAGCAGATTTCAGCCCATAGCGTTTTTGGACAGCAGTTAGAAGATCACAGATTTCAGCCCTAAAGTCGTCGTCGTCATCACCGTCGTCGTCATCGTCATCGTCATCGGCATAGTCCCAGATGCATCAGTCCATTGCATCTTCATTGTACCACTTTGTGCAATCATAAGTAGACCACTCTCGCCGATGAGAGTGGGACCTTCGGAGGAGGGTTTTACAACGTCTCTGGTGTCGTATCTCTCTTCTCTCTCTACCTCTCAGTCTCATACACTCGCACGCACAGTGTCCATTCACTTTGTTTGTGATCATAGCACTTTCCATTAAGAAACGGAAGGCTCTCCCTTCCATAAGAACTAAAAGGAACCTTGAGCTCAATTCGGAGCACTCATCTTGAGCAAAGCGCAACAATCATTCCATAAGAACTAAAAGGAACCTTGAGCACAGTTCGGAGCACTCATCTTGAGCAAAGCGCAACAATCATTCCGTTGCACCTAACATTGGTAGCAGAGCTTTGGCAGTGTTCTGTATCACTCAAGGAAAGAACCACAAGAATCACAATTTTTTTTTTGCTTGTTGCGGTCGCACGAACCCAAGTTCGCTTGGGCTTGTCGATTCCTAATTGTGTTTTTGAAGAGTGATAAAAATCCCAGGAAAGAAGGGCTTGTCCAGCCTCCCCTTGTGTCTCTTTTCACTCATTGAGAGCGGACCGTGCACTTAGCGGCTGGCCAATCGATGTGAGGTGGGAAAAAGCAACCTTGATGTGAGCGCAAGGCCGCCAAGGGGTGCGCCCGCGGAAAGGAGTAGAACTCAGTGAAGAGAAGATCCTTCTCAAACACAGATTGCAAGCGAAAGAACAACTCAAAAACCTCAAGACCCTCAAGAACCTCAAGAACTCAAGACCCACAAGAACCCAAGTTCCTCGTGAACTTAAGAACCCAAGACCCACAAGAACCCAAGTTCCTCGTGAACTTAAGAACTCAAGACCACAAGAACCCACGACTTCAGTGGATGGTCATCACTCAAAGCGGAATGGATACTTCGCTTGGAGGTGATGAGCATGAGAGGCGAAGAAGAATTTTCCCCACCAGGAGCCCCTTTCCACATCTACGTCAAGGATTGCACTAACTCCTATGGAGGCTTTGGAGCAATTGTTTCTGGAACAGAATTTGAAACGCGAAGCAAGAAATGCAGCAAGAATGGCAGAAATGAAACGTAGACACGCAGAAGACAAAGCAGAAAGAAAGGCTTACGAAGAACGAAGGGCAGCCATAGATCGTGAATACAAAGAAGGAATGACAGCCATAGAGCGTCAGTATGACTTGGAAGAAAAAGAAAGTCAAGCCAAATTTGATCGCGAGAACAAAGAAAGACAAGCAGAGAACAAAGCAATACAAGAACAGAGCGACCGACAAAACAAAGAGTTCTGGCGACTCTATTCTCAAGTTCAGGCACAGATGCAAGAGATTTGGGGAAAGGAGACTCTCTCAGTCTCTTCTCCAAAGCATGACGCACAGGATTTGCATGATTGTGCGAAGCATGATGATGATTTGATTGACAATGACTTGCATGATGTTTTGAACGACAATGATAAGCACAATGATTTGCATGATGATAAGCATGATGATTTGAATGACAAGCATGATGATTTGGATGACAAAGATAAGCATGATGATTTGAATGATATTGCTAAGCATGATGATTTGGATGCCAATGACAAGCATGATGTTTTGCATGATCAAGATGTGATTTCTCACAAGCATGATGAGTTGCATGAAGATGATGTGATTGTTCACAAGGATGATGTGTTAGTGGATGCTTTTTCTAGCGAAGCTAACCTCGTTGCAGATTCGATTAATCACGAAAGATCGATCTTGGCTTTCGAGTGGTCCACAGATCCCCCACAAGAAGATTCGATAGATCCCGAAGAACCGATCTTGGCTCTTGAGCCTAGGTCCAAAGAACCCTTACAGGAAGTATTATGTGTTCGCATGATTGATACGTACGCATTGTTCGAGTGTTTCATTCGTGATCGTTTCCTGTATTTTAGTCAGCGCCTTTATGTTATCCCTTTTCCTAGGCATGACATATTGTACGTTGAGCACGTTTCACTCATGAATGAGCACAGATGTATGTGGATTGTTCATGAAAAGCTGGAAAGTATGTATGTAAGGAAGTCACATTCCATGTCTCTTCCTTGGTATGACACAAATTCCGAACGAGCACATGAAAGTATGAGCACCAAGCGTGGGCATTTCCATTGTGTTTTGCCACAGTTGATTGCTCTAGATCAGAAGAGAAAGATTCGATCTCATTGTTTGCATATGTGTGGTGAACGGTTTGGCACTCCGTCTATTGGTTCATCTATATTGCATTCACAGTCTTTAGCGAAGACAATATTTTTTCCACTCACTTTACATGGAATGGGTATGTTCATGGTTTTGTGTTGGAAATGGTTTCAAGAATTTTCAGCCATGGAGATTCTTGAAGAAGAAAGAAGCACGACTCTCGACGAAGTTGAAGCATTAAAGGAAGCTCAGAAGACTTTGTGTCGCTTTCGGCGCGGCCCAAAGAAGCAAGCTTTGCAGACCTTTATGAAGTTCAAGTACCGCACGACCCACACATCAGAGTGGGCCGGCGAAGAGTCCCTTCCAGGATTCCGGATGCTATTGGTGATCTCCCTCGACGCCATACAGTTCGGTACCAGTACCTCACTTTGAAAAGGAGGGGATGTGACGTGACACATCCAACCCTATGTGTCCGTGGACAAGCTACAACATGATCAGGGTTCAGTCAGTACAGTCAATCTAGATTTAGAAGTGATTTGGCACTTTTGTGAGTCTATTCGTAGACCGTGCATGCCCAGTCACTTAGTATAGATGCATATCCTCTGGTTGCACGCAGCATGATCATCAATATTCCCATCAGAATCCATCAGATTCCATCAGATTCCATCAGGGGAATTTTCGAGTGCATTTAGCCTATTTTACCTATTTTTGACATTTTTCACTTATTATTTTTTAGTGACTTTTGTTGGAAAGTAGGTAGGGCAATTTTGCTAATTTTGTATATAAGCAAACTAGAGCTAGCACTATTTGGCAGAAGAGGCAGCAGGAGCTCCACGCTCAACAAGCAACTTCTCAGCAGACCCCCCCCGGGGCAGGAGACTTAGTGTTTTCAGCCAAGGACAGCTTGACGTTTTCTCCATTGTAGATCAGCCCTAGCGTTTTGCATGGCAGATTAACCCGGCAACAGTTAGACACAGCAGATCAGCCTAGCGTTTTTTGCATTTGCAGAATCCCGGCGACAGAAGGATCAAAATTCAGCCCTAGCGTTTTTGGTTGCAGATCAGCCCAGGCGTTTTGCAGCTTTACCGCGACGGAACAGCAAGGAACATCAGCGTTTTCAGTGTTCAGCAGTTAGTACCTGCAGATAAAGTCCCGAACCTCGCAGATCTCACCTTCCCGCAGCAGTTCCTCGCCGCACGGTCAGTTTCCGCAAGGTTTACAGTTTCAGCCCGGAAAACGCAGATTTCAGCATCTGCGTTTTCAGCGCATCGTCGTCGCATCGTCGTCATCGACATAGAGTCAGAATTCAGCAGATAGAAGATTAGCAGATTTCAGCCCATAGCGTTTTTGGACAGCAGGTAGAAGATCGCAGATTTCAGCCCTAAAATTGTCGTCGTCATCTACCGTCGTCGTCATCGGCATAGTCCCAGATGCATCAGTCCATTGCATCGTCATTGTACCACTTTGTGCAATCATAAGTAGACCACTCTCGCCGACGAGAGTGGGGCCTTCGGAGGAGGGTTTTACAACGTCTCTGGTGTCGTATCTCTCTTCTCTCTCTACCTCTCAGTCTCATACACTCGCACGCACAGTGTCCATTATTTTTGTTTGTGATCATAGCACTTTCCATTAAGAAACGGAAGGCTCTCCCTTCCATAAGAACTAAAAGGAATCTTGAGCACAGTTCGGAGCACTCGTCTTGAGCAAAGCGCAACAATCATTCCGCTGCACCTAACACATAGCATAGGTCGTACCTTGTCCATCCGCCTAAGTTTGGGGCTGGCCGCCCACTTGAGTTGGGCGCCGACCTTGGGCACTCATATATATGGGGCCACACATTTCATTATCATGTGATGTATTGAGGGTCTCTTGCTCTGGTAGTCATGGGGGGCTGGCCGCTGATCCCCCCCTCTTCCCTACACCAGCATCTCGCGTCTATTGTCTTTGTCCTCTCCTCTCACGCTTCCGTACACGCGCACTCTCACATGGTATCAGAGCTTAGGCTCACCATGGTCTGGGTGCTTTCCGCATGAGGTTTTCCTACCAAGGGATCAGATCAGCCAGTGATCCAGCTTCTGAGGCCTAGCGCTAGCCTTTCTGCAACTTTCCGTCGTGGGAAACTCCTTCAAGGGACCTAGCATTTTTCAGCCTTCTAGCGTTTTTGGATCTGGCTGCCGTTTTGCTGCTTCAAGACATGATCAACATCTCCCCTTGTAGGTGCCTCCCCTCCTTGCAGCAAAAACGCCCCAGATTGGCACCAAATCTGCCTAGCGATTTTAGGCCAAATCTGCATTTTTGGGACAGCTTGCGTTTTTTAGACCTTGCTGCGTTTTCAGCAGAGGAGGGGAGCACTGGGCCTTGCCCTCTATGGATCTTGCCTACATGCCTTTTACTGGCCTGTATCCTCTCCATTTCCACCAAATTTCAGCCAGGTTCACATGTTGTTTTCTCTGTTTGCAGCCCATCAGGGGCAGTGACATTGATTCCCCACCCTCTATAGACCCTCTACACCGCTCCGGACCATGCCGTGAGCGTACGAGCACGCTGAAAATCGCTGGACAGCAGCGTTTTCATCTCCTCGCAGTTGCGTTTTTGGGTGGACAATAGTCTCTTGGCTTGTGTTTTTCACAAAGAATGAAGTTACCTCCTACCAGGTTACCATCCGGTGGTGGTCTATGTGGTCTCTCAGTGATTGCTGCAGTACACGGCACTTTCGACATCAGCTGATCATCTACGGGCGTACGATCCTTGGGAGATCCATTCATTCCAGCCATCATTTGGCGGGTGCGCACTCCAAAGGGGGTTGTGACTTGTGGTTTGCTATGGACACTCATTAGAGGAGTTCACACGAGATGTGGCCATGCTCATGGCGTATGGGATCATAACATTCCTAGAGAAGACACCACCATCTTGGGTGGACGGACACTTACCACTTGACCTCGACACGTCAGATCACTTGCTTACACAGGAGCATCTACATGGACTTAGGGAGAGGATCTTGGATCTCTTCTTGGACAAGTTCATTGCTTGGATCTATAGACTGAAGGGGGACTTCAGTGCTTTGGACTCTCTTGGAGAGTTTACCCGCGAGATGCGGGAGATTGGGCACCTTGAGACTACATCCGGAGTCACCCGGAGCTTGGCTTGGATGGTAGTGCAATTGCTCTTCTACACTCCTGATCATTTGGATTGCTACCTTCAGAGTTGCTTACACTCACCCTCGATAACCTTACAACAGACTTATCGCTCGACCAGGGCAACAGGTCACTCCCAGCTCATTCACATTGAGAGCCACACCGACATGCGGTTTGGTGGCGTTGTTGGTGCGGATTTTGTTTTGGTTGACACCGAAGGATTGGAGGCAGGAGATACAGGCAAGACGGTGCAGACATCTTGGTCTGGCCACTTCACTTCTCAGCGCAGACTGTTCAATTTGGCTCTTCTACTTCATACAGGATGATCACGGTGCAGACAACTTGGTCCATACCTCTTCTCAGAGGCCCTTCACAACGCAAACTATTGAGTCTGGCTTTCCCCTCATCTTGGATTACCCTACCTACTAACAGGACACCATCCGGTGGTGGTCCTTGCGGTCTCCCTGTGACTACTGTAGCTTACGGTAGCTTCTATAGTGCAGACTGTTTAGTTTGGCTTTCCTTGTTTCGGATGACGTTTACGACGCATATTGCTACATCTGGCCTTCCCGGAGTTTTACATAGCTTAGCCACCAGGCCACACTGGGCTATAGGTTCATGCATTGACAGGCTTCCGGTCATTCTCATGACGGTTCGTGGGCTTCCCCATTTTCTCCAGACGGTTTGACTACAGACACCACGGATCCTATTGGGCAGGACACTTGCAGGTCCATTGGCACTTCTTTTACAACAAGGAGTTGTTCTCCTACTCAGTTTGGGACCTTCACGGAGTATCTTCACCCTGTATCGGCGGAGTGTAACAGACTTGGACACTCCAAGTCAAGAATCAACCGTGACAGCACCAAATAACCACTTCAAAACAATTCACAGATCACAATAGATTTGCACTGGCCCGGCGGAGTTCCGTGCCTAGAGATATTGGCCCCAAAGACTGGCGCCCCTTTCGGTATTTCTTTTTGTATTAATCAATCATCAAAGTACAAGAGAGCGGTTAGGGTTTAACTCTCAAACTCTGCGTCCAGATGCTCTGAGAAGTGAGGCCCTCACCACTAATTTAAAGGTTACAAGGGATGCCCAAAAGCAGAGGCCCAAAAGCTTTTAAAATCAAAAGCGATTTCCGGAAATTTTGGTTTTTGGCAGAAATTAGGGTTTTTGCTGTCCGCCACGTCATCACTTTGTGACATACCCCCCTCTTGAAAGCATTGTAATCGACCGCGATTACGCCTGCAAAACCGACAAAAGCCATAAACCGTCTTAGCAGACACTGACTGTTAGTACCTACGTACTAGGAACACACATCTAGCACATGTACAAAATCGACAGTCACATCACACGACATCACAGGACATCACCAGACATCACAGGACATCACATGACATTCAACATTCATTCGGATCTTAGACCATGATTTATCGGCAATGTAGCTAGCAATCACATCTAGGTCCAATCGGGACCTCAACGATGTCCGATTGACTAACCCCTATTGCAACCATGTCTATTCGAGATCAATCAGACCAAAATGCTGCAGTCATTTCGTCTATCAGTTCCTGCACTCACAAGAAGTCAAGAACAAATCAGTATCATTATCAGGAATTCCATTTCATAAAGTCATCCAGCAGAATACTGTCAGCTCTCAGTATCCCTGAAGCTCAAAGAGACATCAGTGACTTTAGTATCAAAATCGAGGCATCTGTTGACAAGGGAGCGGAGTGATTCCCCTCTTGTGCATCCCACTGCACCAGATCTCCGGCCAAGTTGAATTCTGGGTTCCGTTTGGAGTAGACTATGCTAAACCAAAACATCGAGGTAAAGTTTCACAATCCGAGGAGTATCTGCTAGGTCCTCCTCCTCCATCCACTTCGCATCAAATGCAGGAAAGTTCTTGAACTTAACCAAGAACCCGCCTTCGGACTTTACCTTTCTTCGTATCGTTATGTGCCAAAATCTGTTCAGGAACAAGGACTTCCTCGTTTTCTTCCACTTCGGGTTGCTCATCAGGCTCCCCATCATCAGGCACATCACCCTTAACAAGTTTCAAGAGACTCACATGCAATGCATTGTGAATCCTCCAAGTATCTGGCAGTTTCAATCGGAAGGAGACATCGTTCAGTTATTTGGAAAGGTCCGTAGTATCACATACTAAGCTTTGGAAAAAGTCTCTCCTTTCCCTTTTCTTTCTTAGGCATGCCTTCTCAAAAGTAAGAGCACCCAATCATCCTCCTTCAGTTTCAAGTCACGACGATGGCGATCCGCTACCTTTTTCTGTCATTCTTGAGACTCTTGCAAAGTCTCGCGAACCTTGGCAAAAGCCGTATCCAAGTCTCGCGAATATTCATCCGCTTCAAATATCTAATCTTTCGTACTCAGAAAGGATGGAACCTTCGCAGCACTTTCAACAATCTCACATGGCGTCTTTCCGGTCGAAGAGTGTATCGTGTTATTGTAGGCAAATTCCACCAAAGGTAAGTTCTTTTCCCATTGAGTCTTCTGATCCGAGATACAAGACTTTAATAAATCTAAAACCACTGAATTGGCAATCTCAAATTGCCCGTCAGTCTGCAAGTGGAACGATGATGAGAACTGCAACTACGTGCCAATGTTCTCCCAAATTGCCTTCCAAAACAAACTCATAAATCTGGGGTCTCTGTCGGAGATAATCGTCTCAGACGTGCCATGTGATCGGAAAATCATCGTGATCATTCTGTGTTCTTGGGACATCAAAAATGAAATCCATTGCAATACTTTCCTAAGGGTGGGTGGGTATGGGTAAAGGCTGTAACAATCCCTGTGCCTTATGCCTGTCAAACTTGACCTTCTGGCATACCAAGCAACTGCGCACAAACTCTTCCACATCCTTTTTGAGTCTCGGCCCAAAGAAGTATCTCTCTACCCCCTTCATGGTGGTAGCAATGCCGCGGTGACCCGTAAAAGGTGGACAGTGGCATTCAGTCATAACCCTTTCCCTCAACGGCTGTGTAACGCACAACATAGTCTTTTTCATCAAGTAGCCTTCCCGAAGGGAGTATCCAGCTACTGTCTCCCCATCCCGTATCCGTATGAAAATATCTGCAAAATTTGTATCTGTGGCATACTGATCGACCATATCCTCGAAGCTCCTATGATGTATCACGGAAACAGCCAGAACCAACGGTTTTCGAGACAAAGCATCTGCCACCACATTCTTCTGTCCCTGCACATGGACAATCTGGAAGTGGAACTGTGACAAGATGTTCGCCCACCGCATCTGCTTTTCCGAAAGCTGCTTCTGTGACAAGAAGTAGCGCAAACTCTGATGGTCTGTAAAGACAATAAAATCCGCTCCGAGTAGGTAATGCCGCCACTGAGTAAGAGCATGGATGACCGCCAATAGCTCTTTCTCATAAATTTGTGCTGTCATCTCCGGCTTAGAGAACAAACGGCTCTCGTAAGCTATGACATGGCCTTCTTGCATCAAGACCGTACCCAGACTACGACCACAAACATCACAATAATACTTCAAATGACTTCTGCAAGTCCGACAAAGTCAAAACAGGGCCTGTAGTCAATTTCTCTTTCAATGTCCGAAAGGTAGTCACCTCTGTGGGTCCCCACGAAAAAGGTACTCCTTTCAGTATCAAAGTATGCAAAGGGGAAGCAACCTCTGCAAACTTTCTATGAACCACTTGTAGTACGAACACAGTTCCAAGAAGCTTCTAACTTCATGGACATTCCTCAAATCGGGCCAATCACGGATAGTCTCTATCTTGTCCGGGTCCATTTGCACTCCTGTTGCTGACACAATGTGTCCCAAAAAAGTGTATCTCTGGTAGGAAAAATTCACTTTTCTTTGCATTAATCACTAACGTGTGATCTCGTAATGCCTGAAAGACTTGAAGCAGATGATCTCTGTGTTCTGCCTCATTCTTGGAGAAAACAATGATGTCGTCAAAGAAAGTGCCAACAAATAGCCTGTACTCTCGAAAAATCCTGTCCATCATCCGGTTAAATGTCGCAGGATCATTGGTTAAGTCAAAAGGCATCACCAAAAACTCAAATAACCCAAAAGTTGTCCGAAAAGCTGTCTTGTAGACATCTCCTGGCGCTATCCTGATCTGATGATATCCACTCTTCAAGTCAATCCTGCTAAAGCACGAGGATCCCTGTAACTTGTCGAGTATATCATCGATCCTAGGAATCGGAAATCTGTTCTTGATGGTGATTTCGTTGAGAGTGCTATAATCGATGCACATTCTCCAAGATCCGTCTTTCTTCAAAAACCAACAACGCTGGAGAGCAATACGGTGAAGTACTAGGCTGGACAAGACCCTTTTTAAAGAGGTCTTTCACTGGGTTCATAATCTTTTCATTCTGTACTCGGCTCACACAATAAGGTGGCCGATTCGGTGGTGTGCTTCCAGATATCAGATCAATGGTATGATCTTCAAGCCCTCTCAAAAGCAATCGGCATGAGTGTGGAGAAAAATCTTGGCGTTCTTTTGATTTGGTCAAAACATATTCAACCTTTATCCATCGTTCAGTTCTCTCCCAAAAGAATAAGTAAGAAAACTGAAGTTCATCAAGTACAATCTCTAAGCCCTTCATTTATCAAAGTCGCTTTCTCGGCCCGGTAGTCAACCACGGCGTAGTTCTTGTGGTACCAAGGGATCCCGAGTAGAACGTCACTCGCGTGCCCTGAACACCCCTGTCATTGCAAACGAAGTTTGCCAATGCTCGGTGTAATGGCAACATCCCATGCGGGTGCCAGTCGAACTACCTCCGCTTGTGGCGTCAGTCTATCGGGCGTAGTTCCAAATCGAGCCGCCAATTCCAAGTGAAAAGAAGTTGGCCTTGGCTCCTTCAAAAGGGCTTCCTGATCCTTCACTTTGCCCCAAAAGCGGCAAAGTTTGTACTTTCATTCATTAGATTCGGTGCAGGTCCCGCGCCATGTGGTACCAGTTCTGCTTTTCTATCTGCCTTTTCTGCCACATTCCTCAGCTTCTCTCGAACTCTCAGGCGTGTCGTCGTTCTTTATCATTCTGTTCTTTCTGTGCCTTTTTAGGACACTTCGCGGAGATATGTCCATGTTCCCCGCATCCAAAGCACTTACCCTCTCTGATGAAGCGAGCTCTCTCCTCAGGAGTAAGCTTGGGTCGTGCATCCTTCTTCTATGGGTTGCTTTTTTTCCTTTCTACTTTCATTCCCAGAAGTCTGTTCGGCTCGTTGTGTCATGGCCTCATCTGTGGGGTAGGTCAGACTGCCAGAGTGAATGGCAAAGCCCCGCTTCGCATGACTCATCAACTCCTGAATAGAAGCTGACTTCTGTTCCAAGCAGTGATCTCGGATCTCTGTAGGTAGACCCAAGGTAAACCCCTCAATCTGTTCTCTGAACGAGATCTTCTTGAATGAAGAGGCGGGTAGAAAAGAGCTCCAGAATCTTTCACTATAAGCATTGATTGTGTCTTTCTTGGTCATCCGAAGATGGTTCCAAGCAGCTCGTATATCTCGTTCATATTCTTGCGTCAACCAAGAAGAAAATAAAAAGCTTTTCAAATTTCAGCCATTTAACTGGCGCACTCTTGTTTAAAAGAAGCGTGGACCACCAAGTACGAGCATTCCCCTTAAGGTAAGAGGTAGCTCTCCGAATCTTGGAGTGCTCTGAATAGCGTCCTCCCGCGAAAGCGATGTCAAACTGCTATATAAAAGACAAAGCCTTCGAAGCATCTAAGTATCCTGAAAAGTATCAAACTTGATCGAGTGGCCACCTTCCTTCAACTCTCGGACTTTCTTGCTTTCATCTTCGAGAAAGCCATACTGGTTGGCTTTGTAAAATTCTTCTTGTTCATAAAAGTTTCCATGATCAGAATCTGAGCTGTCTGTAGACAAGTCCTCAGTAGAACTGTCAGTCTCTGGGCGAGATGTTTCTTTCCCTTTTTCTTGCCCTTTCCGAAGCTTTGTTTCTTGCTTCGCTTTTTGCTTTTTTTTCTGTCTTCTTGGCTCGAGTTTGAAGAGCTAGAAGAACTGTCATAAGAAGAAGAAGAAGAAGAACTGGGTAGGTCTTCAAACTTGACGCGCTTCTTCAATTTCTTTTCCTTGTCAAATGTCGACCGACAACCCAAAAATCCCAGGAAGTCAGTGCTTTTCTTCTGCTTTTTGCCGTGCTTTTTGGCTTTCTTTTGCGCGTCAAAAAGCTGAGCAATCCGAGCATCAACCACGTTCTCCAGTTCCTTCTCCGTATATTTCTTCGAGGCAGAAGGTTTCTTGAGAGCGGGTTTCGGGAGTGGTGTTGTGGTTCTCTGCCACTCCATCTGTACCTCTTCCAAAGAGGTCTGGTTCATATATTTTGCCATCTTTGGGTCCTTGGCAAAATTGAGCATCATCTTTGTTGCATCGCCAATCAATTGACGACGCTCCATCTCTCTTTGCTCTGCCTGAGTAGGCCAATGCGGGCCATACTCTCTGTCTGAATCTTCGTTGTGATCCCAGCCCGCATCTCCAGATGCAGAGGGAGTCGACTGATCATTGCCTGAAGCCATAGGTGCCGCGGAAAAAAAAAATTCGGGGATCGGATTTCCCGTAGAAGAGAAATCGGCCGTGCTCTGATACCACTGTAACAGACTTGGACACTCCAAGTCAAGAATCAACCGCGACAGCACCAAATAACCACTTCAAAACAATTCACAGATCACAATAGATTTGCACTTGGCCGGCGGAGTTCTGTGCCTAGAGATATTGGCCCCAAAGATTGGCGCCCCTTTCGGTATTTCTTTTTGTATTAATCAATCATCAAAGTACAAGAGAGTGGTTAGGGTTTCACTCTCAAACTCTGCGTCTAGATGCTCTGAGAAGTGAGGCCCTCACCACTAATTTAAAGGTTACAAGGGATGCCCAAAAGCAGAGCCCCAAAAGCTTTTAAAATCAAAAGCATCAGTTCTCTCTCTCTCTCTCTTAGAGAGTCTTTTTCTCTTTTTTTATAAAAAAAAAGCAAAATTCGCGTCGCTGTTCATTTTCCAAAAAAAAATAAAAATTCCAGTCTCCGCGATTTTCGGAAATTAGGGTTTTTGGTAGAAATTAGGGTTTGCAGGAATTTTAGGGTTTCTGGCAGAAATTAGGGTTTCTGCTGTCCGCCACGTCATCACTTTGTGACACGGAGTACAATAGTTTACTACACTGTTCGTGATGGCACTTTACCATGGAGATTTCTTGGTGGTCGGGACACCCTAGACTGCTGCTACACTCGCGGAGTTCGCCGGAGTATTGTCCTTTAGTGGACATTGTAGTAGACATCTTCATCATTTACGTCACATCTTCAGTTTCATTCGGTTTGTTCAGCATCAAGTGTTGAGAGGGGGTTTTAAATTTACACCACTGTGTTGCTTCACACATGTCGAGGGCACTTCCTTGGTACGGCTAGTGTCTCTGGGCTAGCCACCCATAGCATAGGTTGTACCTTGTGGCTGCCCTAGTTTGGGGCCAGCCGTCCACTTGAGTTGCACGCCCACCTTGGGCACTCATATATATGGGGCCTAGGGGGTACACATTTCATTATCATATGATGTATTGAGGGTCTCTTGCTCTGGTAGTCATGGGGGGTTGATTGCCCGACGCCCCCTATTCCCTACACCAGTATCTTGCTTCTACTCTCTCTCTCTCTCTCTCTCTCTCCTCTCTCACGCTTCCACACAAGCGCACTCTCACATTTCGGTATTTCTTTATTATTAATGCTTCACAAAGTACAATGTCTGAAGGTCCTCGTCTCAACAGTGTTACCAAGCTTATCTGCTTGAGACTAAGCCCGTGGCACTTAGTTTATAGGCCCTAGGCCTACCAAAAGTAGTGTACATGAAATGCTTCAAGTCTAAAAGCATCTGGGTCCCAAAAGCTAGCCAGCACAATTGCGGAATTTTCGTACAGGTGCCATGTCAGTAGTATGAATCACCGAAATCGGTCACGTTAGCAACGCAAATCGCGAGGTCCGTTCAGCTACCATGTCGTCAGCCTTTTACTCGCCTGTCTTTATAGCCTTTGTCCCTTTGGGCCCCTTCGGATAGGACCCCATAAGTTGGTACAACTTATAAAATTGGTGTCCTTTCTATTAGATTTACACCACTCTGCTGCTTCACAGGTCTAGGGTATACATGTACGTCTGGTGTGCCTCCGGGTTGGCCACCCTTTGCATATGCATTTAGAGTGCACTATCCGGCTGCCCACTTCTGAGCCGGCCGCCCACCTTGTCCGGGCGCCCTCATATATATTTCATTTATTTCTTGTTGGGTCGTGGGGGATTTTTCGAGGCATTGTCCTACCTCCCCTTGGGCACCTATTTATGGGGCCAGGGAGGTACCCACTTCCATCATTTGATCATTGTGTATTGAGTCTTCTGCTCATGGTAGTCATGGGGGGCTAATCGCCCCCTCTTCACCATATCTTGCATTTGTGATCTCTCTCTCTCTCTCTCTCTCTCTCTCTCTCTCTCTCTCTCTCTCTCTCTCTCTCGCACACGGGCACTCTCACATGGTATCAGAGCTTCAAGCTCTCGATGATCCAAAGGCGCATCTCTGCATCAAGTTCTCCTCCCAAGGGGTCACATCAGCAGCGTTTTCTGCAAGATCTGCCAGCGTTTTTGCAATGACCAGGCATGCGAAGAAACATGCGTTTTTCATCGCCGAGGACCCCCCTCCACCTGCGTTTTGGCAAATCAGGCCAGCATTTTTGCTTCTGGCTGCCAGCGCTACAATTCTCGGGCATTTTCGTCATTGGAACATCCCTCCCTCTACTTGCGTTTTTGGCCAGCTCTAGCATTTTTGGACAGCTGCAACATTTTTGCAGTAGGAGGGCAGCGCTCAGCTTTTCAACCCTGGATCTTGCCTTCCACACCGGCTCCGCATCCGGTGCCTTGCCGGTGTAACAGACTTGGACACTTCAAGTCAAGAATCAATTACGATAGCACCAAATAACCACTTCAAAACAGTTCATAGTTCACAATAGATTTGCATTGGCCCGGCGGAGTTCCGTGCCTAGAGATATTGGCCCCTAAGACTGGCGCCCCTTTCGGTATTTCTTTATGGATTAATCAGTGTTCAAAGTACAAGAGAGTGGTTCGGGTTTCACTCTCAGACTCTGCGTCTAGATGCTCTGCAGAGTGGGAGCCCTCACCACTTATCTATTGTTTACAAGGGTTGCCAAAAGCAGAGCCCCAAAAGCTTCAAATCAAAAGCCTGAAATAAAAGCAAAACTCTTTTCTCTCACAAGCTCTCTCTCTAGAGCTTTTAATAAAATAAAGCAAAGTCTCTCTCTCCTTAAATTGCGTTGAGAAAAAGCAAACTGCCGCAGCCTGTCAATTGCGCCGCAATTTACGAAAATCCTGCCATGTCATCCTCACGGAATTCTGTCTGTTGCCCTTTTTAGGGTTAGGGTTAGGGTTAGGGTTTCCAGAATCAGGGTTTTCAACAGCAGCTATAGTTTCGGCTCTCGGGCAGACACGTCATCACTTTGTGACATACCCCCCTCTTGAAAGCATTGTAATCGCTCTCGATTACGCCTGCAAAACAGACAGAGGCCATAAACCGTCTTAGCAGACACTGATTGTTAGTACCTACGTACTAGGAACACACATCTAGCACATGTACCAATCGACAGTCACATCACATGACATTCAACATTCATTCGGATCTTAGACCATGATTTATCGGCAATGTAGCTAGCAATCGCATCTAGATCCAGTCGGGACCTCATCGATACCCGATTGACTAACCCCTATTGCAACCATGTCTATTCGAGATCAATCAGACCAAAATGCTGCAGTCATTTCGTGTATCAGTTCCTGCACTTAAAAGAAGTCAAGAACAAATCAGTATCATAATTAGGAATTCCATTTCATAAAGTCATACAGCAGAATATTGTCAGCTTTCAGTATCTTCGAAGCTCGAAGAGACATCAGTGACTCTAGTATCTAAATCAAGGCATCTGTTGACAAAGGAGCGGAGTAACTCCCCTCTTGTGCATCCCACTGCACCAGATCTTCGGCCAAGCTGAATTCTGGGTTCGATTTGGAGTAGACTATGCTAAACCAAAAGCCTCGAGGTAAAGTTTCACAATTTGAGGAGTATCTGCTAGGTCCTCCTCCTCCATTCACTTCGCATCCAATGCAGGATAGTTCTTGAACTTAACCAAGAACCGCCTTCGGACTTTACCTTTATTCTTTGTATCCTTATGTGCCAAAATCTGTTCAGGAACAAGGATCTCATCGTTTTCTTCCAGTTCGGGTTGCTCATCAGGCTCCCCATCATCAGGCACATCGCCTTTGAAAGGTTTCATGAGACTCACATGAAATGCATTGTGAATCCTCCAAGTATCAAGCAGTTTAAGTCGGAAGGAGACATCATTTATCTTTTCAGTGATCTGGAAAGGTCCGTAGTATCGCATACTAAGCTTTGGAAAAAGCCTCTCCTTTCCCTTTTTCTTTCTCAGGCGTGCCTTCTCAAAACGTAAGAGCACCCAATCATCCTCCTTCAATTTCAAGTCGCGACGATGGCGATCCGCTGCCTTTTTCTGTCGTTGAGATTTCTGCAAAGTCTCACGAACCTTGGCAAAAGCCGTACTAAGTCTTGCGTATATTCATCCGCTTCAAAAATCTTATCTTTCGTGCTTAGGAAGGGTGGAACCTTCGCAGCACCTTCAACAATCTCAAATAGTGCCTTCCCCGTCGAAGAGTGTATCGTGTTATTGTAGGCAAATTCCACCAAAGGTAGATACTTTTCCCATTGAGTCTTCTGATCCGAGATATAAGACTTCAATAAATCTAAAACCACTGAATTGGCAATCTTAGATTGCCCATCAGTCTGCGGGTGGAACGATGACGAGAACTGCAACCGCGTGCCAATGTTCTCCCAAATTCCCTTCCAAAACAAACTCGTAAATCTGGGGTCTCTGTCGGAGACAATCGTCTCAGGCATGCCATGTAATCTGAAAATCTGGGCCACAAACAGTCTCGCTAAGTGATTCGGCTTGACTGTTTTCTTCACTGGAATGAAATGAGCCTGTTTGCTAAATTTGTCAATAACAGTCCAGATACCATCGTGACCACTCTGTGTTCTCGGGAGATAAAAAATGAAATCCATTGCAATACTTTCCCAGGGGCGGGTGGGTATGGGCAAAGGCTGTAACAATCCCTGTGCTTTTTGCCCGTCAAACTTAACCTTCTAGCATACTAAGCAACTGCGCACAAAACCTTCCACATCCTTTTTGAGTCTCGGCCAATAGAAGTATCTCTCTACCCCTTTCATGGTGGTAGCAATGCCGTGGTGACCCGTAAAAGGTGGACAGTGGCATTTAGTCATAACCTTTTCCCTCAACGGTTGTGTAACGCACAACATGGTTTTTCTCATCAAGTAGCCATCCCGAATGGAATATCGCGCTACTGTCTCCCCATCTCGTATCCGTGTGAAAACGTCTGCAAAATCTGTATCTGTGGTATACTGGTCGACCATATCCTCGAAGCTCCTATGATGTATCGCGGAAATAGCCAGAACCAATGGCTTCTGAGACAAAGCATCTGCCACCACATTCTTCTGTCCCTTGTGTTACATGGACAATCTGGAAGTAAAACTGTGACAAATGTTTGCTCACCGCATCTGCTTTTCCGAAAGTTGCTTCTGTGACAAGAAGTAGCGCAAACTCTGATGGTCTGTAAAGACAGTAAAATCTGCTCCGAGTAGGTAATGCCGCCACTGAGTAAGAGCATGGGTAACCGCCAAAAGCTCTTTCTCATAAATATGTGTTGTCATCTCCGGCCTTGAGGACAATCGGCTCTCGTAAGCAATGACATAGCCTTCTTGCATTAAGACCGCACCCAGACTACGACCACAAGCATCACGATATACTTCAAATGACTTCTGCAAGTCCGGCAAAGTCAAAATTGGTCCCGTAGTCAATTTCTTTTTCAATGTCTGAAAGGCAGTCACCTCTGTGGGTCCCCACGAGAAAGGGACTCCTGTCTGTGTCAAGATATGCAAAGTGCAAACTTTTGAATGAACCGCTTGTAGTACGAACACAATCCCAAGAAGCTTCTAACTTCATGGACATTCTTTAAATCGGACCAATCACGTATAGTCTCTATCTTGGCCGGATCCATTTGCACTCCTGCTGCTGAGACAATGTGTCTCAAAAAGTGTATCTCTGGTAGGAAAAATTCACTTTTCTTTGCATTAATCACTAACTTGTGATTTGTAATGCCTGAAAGACCTGAAGCAGATGATCTCTGTGTTCTGCCTCATTCTTGGAGAAAACAATGATATCGTCAAAGAAAGTGCCAACAAAATTACAAATAGCCTGTACTCTTGAAAAATCCTATCCATCATCCGGTTAAATGTCGCAACAACATTGGTTAAGCCAAAAGGCATCACCAAAAACTCAAATAACCCAAAAGTCGTCCGAAAAGCTGTCTTGTAGACGTCTCCCGACGCGATTCTGATCTGATGATATCCACTCTTCAAATCAATCCTGCTAAAGCACGAGGATCCCTGTAATCTGTCGAGTATATCATCGATCCTAGGAATCGGAAATCTGTTCTTGGTGGTGATTTTGTTGAGAGCTCTATAATCGATGCACATTCTCCAAGATCCGTCTTTCTTCAAAACCAACGACACTGGAGAACAATACGGTGAAGTACTAGGCTGGACAAGACGCTTTTCCAAGAGGTCTTGCACTTGGTTCATAATCTCTTCATTTTGTGCTCGGATCACACGGTAAGGTGGCCGGTTCGGTGGTGTGCTTCCAGGTATCAGATCAATGGTATGATCTTCAGGACGAGCAGGTGGTAACTCGCCTGGTAGGCCCTCTGAGAAGCAATCGGTGTGAGATTGGAGAAAATCTTGGTGTTCTTTATCAAGTTTAGACATATTTGTCCTATCCTTATCGCTCAATTCTTTCATAAAAATTGAGTAAACAAACAGACTGGATTTCATTAATTTAGAAATTGCCGAAGCCGATACAATAGGGACAGACTCGCCCTTCAGTTTAATATCAAGTACAATGGTTCTGCCCTTCTCTGTAGTCAATGTCCGATAATCGACCACGGCGTTGTTCTTGTGGTACCAGGGAATCCCTAAGAGAACATCACAACCTTCCAAAGGCATTATGAAAAAGTCCTCATGCCCCAAATACCCCTGACAATGCAACCGAAGTTTGCCAATGACAGGTGTAATGGCTACGTCCCTGCTGGGTGCTGCTAGAACAACCTCCGCAAGTGGTCCCATCCGATCGGGAGTGATCTCGAGCCGCGCCGCCAATTCCGGTGAAATGAAGTTGGACTTGGCTCCTCCATCAAAGAAGATCAGGGCCTCTTGGTCTTTCACTTTGCCCCAAGCTCGACAAGTTCTGTACTCTCGTCCATGATCAGTACCCACACAATCTGGAACCAGTCTTGTTTTCATTTTGCCTTTTCTTCCACGTTCCTCAGCTGCTCTCGAACTCTCAGGCCTGTCGTCGTCCTTATCATTCTGTTCTTTCTAATCTTTTTAGGGCACTTCGCGGAGATATGTCCACGTTCCCCGCATCCAAAGCACTTCCCCTCCCTGATGAAGCGAGCTCTCTCCTGAGGAGTAAGCTTGGGTCGTGCATCCTTCTTTTCTGGGTTGCTCTTTCTCTTTCTACTTTCATTTGCTGAAGTCTATTCGGCTTGTTGTGTCATGACCTCATTGGTGGGGTAGGTCAGACTGCTAGAGTGAATGGCAAAGCCCCGTTTCGCATGACTCATCAACTCCTGAATAGAAGCTGACTTCTGTTCCAAGCAGTGATCTCGGATCTCTGTAGGTAGACCCTAGGTAAACCGCTCAATCTGTTATCTGAACGAGATCTTCTTGAATGAAGAGGCGGGTAGAAAAGAGCTCCAGAATCTCTCGCAATAAGCGTCCACTGTATCTCTCTTGGTCATCCGAAGATGGTTCCAAGCAGCTCGTATATCACGTTCATACTCTTGCGTCAGCCAAGAAGAAATAAAAAGCAAAAAGCTTCTTAAATTTCAGCCATTTAACTGGCGCAGTCTTGTTTAAAAGAAGTGTGGGCCACCAAGTTCGAGCATTCCCCTTAAAATAAGAGGCAACTCTCCGAATCTTGGAGTGCTCTGAGTAGCGTCCTCCCGCGAAAGCGATGTCAAACTGCTGTATAAAAGACAAAGCCTTCGAAGCATCTTTGTATCCTGAAAAAGTGTCAAATTTGATCGACTGTCCACCTTCCTTAAACTCTCGGACTTTCTTGCTTTTATCTTCCAGAAAGTCATACTTGTTGGCTTTATAAAAATTCTTCTTGTTCGCATAAAATTTGCCTTCATCAAAGTCTGAACTATCCGTAGACGAGTCCTTTGTAGAACTGTCACTCACTGGGCGAGATTTAGACTTCTTTGCCTTTTTCTTGCCCTTTCCGAAGCGTTGTTTCTTGCTTCGCTTTTTGCCTTTTCTGTCTTATTCGCTCGAATCTGAAGAGCTAGAAGAACTGTAAGAAGAAGAAGAAGAAGAAGAACTGGTTACTCCTTCAAATCGAACACGCTTCTTCTGTTTCTTTGCGGAGAAGTCAGTGCCCTTCTTCTGCTTTTTGCTGTACTTTTTAGCTTTGATCTGCGCGTCAAAAAGCTGAGCAATCCGTTCATCAACCACCTCTTCTAATTCCTTCTCTGAAAATTGCTTGTGAGCAGAAGGTTTCTTGAGAGCGGGTTTCGGGGGTGGTGTTGTGGTTTTCTGCCACTGCTCATGCACTTCATGGAAATAAGTCTCGCTCATATATTTTGCCCATTTTGGATCCTTTGCAAAACTGAGCATCATCTTTGTTGCATCGCCGATCAATTGACGACGCTTCATCTCTCGTTGCTCCGCCTGAGTAGGCCGAGGCGGGCCATACTCTCTGCCGGAATCTTCGTTGTGATCCCTGCCCGCATCTCCGGATGCAGAGGGAGTCGACTGATCCTTGCGTGAAGCCATAGGTGCCATGGAAAAAAAATTGGGATCGGATTTCCCATAGAAGAGAAACCGGAGGTGCTCTGATACCACTTAACAGACTTGGACACTCCAAGTCAAGAATCAATCACGACAGCACCAAATAACCACTTCAAAGCAGTTCACAGTTCACAATAGATTTGCATTGACCCCGCGGAGTTCCGTGCCTAGAGATATTGGCCCCAAAGACTGGCGCCCCTTTCGGTATTTCTTTATGGATTAATCAGTGTTCAAAGTACAAGAGAGTGGTTCGGGTTTCACTCTCAGACTCTGCGTCCAGATGCTCTACAGAGTGGGAGCCCTCACCACTTATTTATTGTTTACAAGGGTTGCCAAAAGTAGAGCCCCAAAAGCTTCAAATCAAAAGCCTTAAATAAAAGCAAAACTCTTTTCTCTCACAAGCTCTCTCTCTAGAGCTTTTAATAAAATAAAGCAAAGTCTCTCTCTCCTCAAATTGCGTTGAGAAAAAGCAAACTGCCGCAACCCACCAATTGAGCCGCAATTTACGGAAATCCTGCCACGTCATCCTCACGGAGTTTTGTCTGCTGACCTTGGGTTAGGGTTAGGGTTTCCAGAATCAGGGTTTTCAGCAGCAGCTATAGTTTCAGCTCTCAGGCAGACACGTCATCACTTTGTGACAGCTGGTCCTGTTCCTCTTCAGATCGTTGGATTTCAGCCATCGAACACTGCTGGTTTCTCTGTTTTCAGCCCATCAGGGGCTGTGACATTCATCCCCCGCCCTCCCTACACCCTCTGCACCGCTCTGGACCATGCCGGGAGCGTACGAGCACACTGAAAATCGCTGGACAGCAGCGTTTTCATCACCTCGCAATTGTGTTTTTGGGTGGACAGCAGCCACATGGCTTGGGTTTTTAGAGAGGATGAAGTCACCTCCTGCTAGGACACCATCCGGTGGTGGTCCATGTGGTCTCTCAGTGACTCCTGCAGTACATGGTATCTTCGACGTCGGCTTGATCATCTGTGGGCGTACGATCCTTGGGAGAGCCATTCATTCCAGCCATCATTCGGTGGTTTCACACTCCAGAGGGGGTGGTGACTTGTGGTTTGTTATGGAGACACCTATGCACTCATCAGAGGAGTTCACACGAGATATGGCCATGCTCATGGCATGTGGGATTCCGACATTTCTAGAGAAGACACGACCATCTTGGCTGGACAGACACGTCAGATCACTTGCTTACACAGGAGCATCTACATGGACTTAGGGAGAGGATCTTGGATCTCTTCTTGGACAGGTTCATTGCTTGGATCTACAGACTCAAGTGGGACTTTAGTGCTTTGGACTCTCTTATGGAGTTTATCCGCGAGATGCGGGAGATCGGGCACCCTGCGACTACATCCGGAGTCACCCGGAGCTTGCTTTGGATGGTAGTGCAATTGCTCTTCTACACTCATGATCATTTGGTTGCTACCTTCGGAGTTGCTTGCACTCACCCTCGGTAACCTTACAGTAGACTTATCCCCCGACTTGGGTAGTAGGCGACTCCCAGCTTATTCACATTGAGAGCCACATTGAGATGCGGTTTGGTGGCGTTGGCGCGGATTCTGTTTTGGTTGACACCGGAGGTTTGGAGGCTGGAGATACAGGCAAGACGGCCCAGACATCTTGGTCTGGCCTTTCCTCTTCTCAGAGGATCTTCACAGTGCAGACTGCTTGGTCTGGCGTCCCTTCTTTATACAAGATGATTACGGTGCAGACAGCTTGGTCTAACCATACATACCTGTTCTCATAGGCCCTTCACAGTGCAGACTGTTGAGTCTGGGTTTTCCCTTGTCTTGGATTACGCTATCTACTTACAGGACACCATCCGGTGGTGGTCCGTGCGGTCTTCCGGTGCATGCTGCAGCTTACAGTAGCTTCTACAGTGCAGATTGTTTAGTCTGGCTTTCCTTGTTTTCGAGGACGTTTACGGTGCAGATTGCTACATCTGGCCTTCTTGGAGTTTTACACATCTTAGCCACCTGGCCACACTGGGTTGCAGGTTTATGCATTGACAGGCTTCCGGTCATTCTCATGACGGTTCCTGGGCTTCCCCATTCTCTCAAGACGATTTGACTACAGACACCACAAATCCTATTGGGCAGGACACTTGCAGGTCTATTGGCTTTTCTTTTATGATAAGGAGTTGTTTTCACACTCAGTTCGGGACCTTCAAGCAATATCTTCACCCTGTATCGGCGGAATACAGCAGTTTGCTACACTGCTCGTGACGACACTATTTGAAGAATAATGTAGTGCAGTAGTGCATGAGCAAAGGCACCAAAGGCTGGCTTTCAATTCAAAGGTTTTACTATGCATAGTGGTGAGACGTTGTATTCACCAAATAATACAACTACCCCACTATCATTGTCAGGGCTCAATAATACATTTAAAACTTGACATGCATTAGGGGGTTGATGATTAGATTGTCTTGTGGATAACTAGCATGAATCAAAAACTTCGCAATTTTCTTCATGTTTCTGTCTAAGTTGCAAAGAATTGTATTGGTCAAATTCTTTGTATCGTTTGTGTGCACATGCTTGATGAGGTGAATGATTGTATTTTTTTGTGGGTGAATATACTGGGTGTAAAACTTGCACATTCTCTATGGGGGAATCTGGGCTTTTCCTCGTAGGTATATACAGATAATACATTCACACTATTAATCAATCACATCGAGCTTTGAACTTCGGTTAACTGCAAAGTGTGTTCTCTATGCTTTGAACAAATCTTGGAAATGGGAAAATTTTGGGGGTTTCAACTTGTTTGTCAAAACCATTTGTTTTGTTTTGAGGCTTGAAGATTTCAGGGCTGAGGGGGGGTTTTTTGTAATTACATTTAGAAGACTTGTGGTATCAGTTAGACTTGGTCTCATGAGGCTCTTGTTGTCATCTCTTAACTTGAGTGATCAGTATCCGGGAGGTCGAATGTATAAGCTGTCATAATACGTTTCCCGTTTTCATTGTTTACAAATTTATGATTGAGATCAACAGCGTGTCTCAGGAGGTATCATACTTGCCAGTGAAGGCATCAATGGAAGCATTTGTGGGACTCGAAATGCAGTCGAAAAGGTTTTGAAGCACATAGAGTCCGATGAACGATTGATGAAGTTGAGGCGGACTGAGTCGCCTGCTACCGATGAAGAAGAGGAGCTTCATCATGGTCATACTGAAAAGTCTCCCTTAGGAGCTGGTGATGATGCTCCATTTCGTTGGGGTCATGTCAGGGTTAAGCTTAAAAATGAGGTGTGTACACTACCTCTGTGGAGTCTCTTGCTCTTTTGAAAATTCCGGACTCTTTGTTGTTTTCATTGATGTTGCCAGATTGTTACTCTTGGAATACCTGAAGTATCCCCAGCAAAGGAGGTGGGAAAGTATGTGAGCCCCAAAGAATGGAATTCACTGCTTCAAGAAGATGGAACGGTATGTTCTCTCATGTTATAGATGATTGTTGGTATGTGATTTTTATCTTTGTGTAGTTTGATAGTGTGCAGACAGCTATGCCTGTGCTTATCTGGAAGTTTCACTAAATGCATCACTTGATTGTCATGTGTCTTCAGGGTTGGAGGGAGGGAGGAAAGGACAAGGGGGAGGGAAGGATGGAGAGGGGCTGAGGGTGAGAATTAGATGGCATTGTTGAGGGATTTTTGAGGTGGGGAAGAGAATTTTTTGTGCTCCAGCATTGCATAGAGCATGTTGGAACTTGGAAGGTCCATGTGAGAGGATGCTAATTGACTACACAGACAAAGCTCCAAAAGCTTTGACACAGACCCTTAAAATACAGCAACAAACAGTGAGGTAATTCATATGTTCTTATGCTTGAATGTACAATGTAAAACATGCATATGCATGCAAATACACACGCATGTATCTGTGCGCAAGCAGCTTGGCGCACACACCCATGTGCATGTGCATGCACATCGACGAGCTAGCCTCTGAGAAGGGAAATAAGAGCTCAAAGATGAGCAAAAGAGAGAAGGGTTGGTTTACGTAAACTACTTCAACGGACAATCACATCTGAGTTGCATACTTGACCTCCATTGTGAATTATGTCAAGTAATCTGCTTCAGATGTAAATTTTCCAATGGACAATCACCTCTGAGTTGCATGTTTAAACTCCTCATGATTCATGTCAAAAAATCTGCTCCAGATATTTGTTGAATCATGCAAACTTACTGCAGATGATTATTGATGTGAGGAACTCATATGAGATCAGGATAGGGAAATTCAAAGGAGCTGTGGACCCTGAAACAGAATCGTTTCGAGAATTCCCTGCTTGGATTGATGATCACCTACGGAAGCAGGAGAGTACTTCGCAGTCTGATGGCTTGAACGCAGAAGTACGCCCCAATTATCCCAGAAAGGTTGCTATGTATTGTACTGGTGGAATCAGGTGTGAAAAAGCTACCAGTCTTTTGATGAGCAAGGGCTTTAAAGAGGTACATAACTCACTGTTGCTTTGTGGTTGTACTTTGTTGTTAGACTGTTAGAGTGTCCATTATTTTGACACACAGTCTGGTATAGGCTTTCTTTTGTTTATTGTTGGACTCAAAATTTGAGTTGCTGTTGGGAATTAAAGTTGGGGTCTGTGCTTAGCATAGAAAGACGCTTAGAGTGTCCATGTCTGTCTGCAAAGGCTCCTTTGATGAACCCTTCTTTTTTGCTTTGCTGGTCACAAGCTCATCTAAGGACCTCACCTCTTTAAGAAGCTGGTTCTCCATTTGGGTAGTTTTGCAAGCAAGATCATACTTTGGTAGTTTTGCTTTGTGGTCCCGCTTAACAGCTCCTGGGTTTTCTGTTATCACTGTTATTTTTCTGTGCATGTACCTTTGATCAACTCTCCCTTATTCTTTGTGCTTTGCAGGTGTATCATTTGGAGGGTGGTATACTGAATTACTTAGAAGAAATCCCTGCTAGCGAAAGTTTATGGGAAGGCGAGTGTTTTGTGTTTGACAAAAGAGTTTCCGTGGAGCATGGATTGAAAGTAGGAACTCACAAGCTGTGCTACGCATGCAAGAAGCCGGTAAATGATGAGGATATGCTCTCTCCAGCTTGGGAAGATGGAGTGTCATGCCCTTATTGTATTCATGTCAAGTCAGAGAAAGAAAAAGAGAGGGCCAGGGCTCGCCAAAGGCAATATGAACACTGGGGACTTGTGGGAGGACCACACAAGGGTAAGCGACCATGGACCCCCGATGATTCTTTCCAGGAAACTAGGAATTCAGATTTAACAGAGTTGGTGTAAACTAGCTTGAAAGATCTTGAATGTGGCTTCTTGGGCCTAATGAGAGCCCCTGAAGTCATCAGCTTGCTGTCTTAGGGAGGCCACTTCCTTACCATTCATGTGCTTTGATTCACATTGAATGATTGCTCTCTCTCTCTCTCTCTCTCTCTCTCTCTCTCTAGATCTTTAAGGTCTCTTGGGATAGTTTCCTACGACATTAAAACTCTCTTCTTCTTCTTCTTCTCTCTCTCTCTCTCTCTCTCTCTCTCCCCCTCTCTCCCCCCAAATAGGAAAAGGAGGGAAACAACTTTCTTGGCTTTAAACAACTTCGTTGAGTAGCAGTGGCATCTTTAAACATTATTATGCTTGCTTTTTGAAACTTCTTGACAAGTTTCAAAGATGGTTCAAATAGTTAAGTAGTTAATCTTATCATTATCATATCTTTTGGATTGGACTTGGCCCTCCATGGCAATAACTAGTCAAAAATAGTAACATTTTTCATGCACAGAGAGGGTCATTATCTATGCTCGTGTGTGTGTGAGCATAGATTGTTATTTTATTCTACACCCACTGTTGGGCAATGGTGACTGAGTCCGGCCCTCATATGGAGCTGATGGTTATTTTGTCTTATGGGTGACTACCAGGAGTCTATACCTTGCACGTTCCATTAAAGGTGAATTTGGGCTTATCATGGATTTATCCAGGTATATGTGCGCAAGTGAAGGCATTTATGCAAAAACATGTCGATACGATTATGTGCATATTTAATTGGATGCTTGACACTTCACATACCACATTGCATAAATGTTGCATGTTTGCAGTTGGGCTCCTCCATAGGCCCTCTAAGGGTGCATTCACACTCCCTTCAATTGTAAAAGAGTAGCCCAATACACCGCCTAGCACATTCCAGGATCCAAAGCACATTTTAGCCTACGGGATACCTCAACCACCCTCTAGATCCAAGAGGCCCTCTTTTGCCTATCATTTTTGATAATTTCACTTTTTTATCTCCTAAGGAAGGTTTTCTCTTTGTTTTTCATCCCACAGACTGGTATAATGTCACCTTTATAGCCTTGTTATTGTCCGTTAATCTTGTAACGAAAGATCAAAGTTTGAAATCGTTCTATACAACAAAGCATGAGTTTTGAGATTTTTAGTATGAAGCCTACTTATGCCATTTGTATTAGTTTAATTTAGGCTGGGTGTAAAGACATCAAGGGCCACATTTTGATAACAAGCCTTGTGATTTGTTTTGTTGAAAAAATTACGGATAATATTTAAATGGCGATCTAAGAGCCCCAAAAACATTAAAAAAAAACAGCTAAGAGTCTTTAAAAAGTATTTAGATACAAGACAAAGATGAAGGACTGAGATGCACTTAATATATCATGCCACGTTCTCTTAGAGCAAGAGATAAAGAGACCACAACACTATGAGTGATACTAAGGCCTTAGAAGGCCCAAACAAGGGTTTATATTGTAGTTTTTGGTATTATAGCGTTTGGTGCCCATGTCCATAGAGTGAATCGTGTCTGCACTTACTTGAAATTTTGTCAAACTTTATGAAAGAACCTATGCATTGAATTATGCGAATTGGATAGAAAGAAATAGATATTTACTACCTTTTTAAATGGCTATGGTAGCCTCATGACTCCAAGGAAAATCTAATGGGTGATGATGCACTTCATCAAATTTCCCACCATAACAAGGAAAACCCTATAATCTGGAATCTTAAGACGTTAGCTAACCTCACTATGAGCTCTATGGATAGCTAACACACTACAAGTCATAACGTTGCTCAACATCTATGCCTACCACACGATGCTTGAGAAAGTCATTGAGAGCTATACGAATTGTGGTAGCATTTTCCCACCATGATGGGCAATAAATGCCTTTATTGATGGAAAAGGGGCCATGTTGGTTAAGAGTGTTTTTCTATAGATGACATTGGGTACATATAGCGCAACCTTTTTGGGGTTGGTTGTTTATAGTAGTTGCACGGTGAGTGTGGTGAGGAAAACATAGCCTAGTGCTTGTAATGAGAAAACCTATGAGGTAGTAGACAACTAGTCTTGCTTGGTAGGCATTGCTATAGAACTTTGTAGGGAACGTTATGTTTAATGCGATTTAATAGAGCCTTAACGAATTCTAAATACGGAAAGCATTAACGAACCGTACAACTAGAAGTGCAGTACTGTCTTGGCAATCGTATACGGGTGTCATCCAAGAGTGCAAGGCAGACAATGGTGTTTGTGTTAAGCTACATGAAGACAATGTGAATAGTTAAATAGTTCATCTTACAAAGAGGCACAAGGTGAAAATGCAAAACATGAAGTGCACATCGCGCAAAAATGCCATATAAAAGTATGGTGGGCAATTGGCACTGTGTCTCTCCAGAAATTATAAGGAACGAAAGCCGTGTCCTACCTTGTAGACTTATGTGTTGTCCAAGCAAACATATATGCATGGAAGTTTAGATGTAGATAACGAACCTTGCAATTTCGACGTAGACGAGGCATGCATGTCTATGTGAAACATCCACTAGTGTGAATATATTATATGCTTCTTGTGGCACACAACAGAAGAGTTATAGCAAATGTAGAAGCTTTAGCATGTAGAATAGCTATAATAAGTGTTTGTCTAATATTCTCCATGTGCACATGAGATTTGTGCCTCCGAATTTGTAGTCAAACATGAGTACATGGAACACAGAAACATCATGAGGGACTTTTTAGAGAGGAGCATAGTTTTTTTCTTCTTTGCAAAGCTCACAAAAGTGACTGATGTTATATGAAATATATCAAAAAGTACAAGACTAGCTGTGCTCACAATATGAGCCAGGGCATCCACATGACTTGGTAGATATAACTCATGTTAACTCTAACTCATCAGAACAACATTGATGACCCAATACCATTCGTTTGGTTCTTTCTTTTAGCAAATGAGACATTCAGTTCTTTGCTTTCTTGCACGATCTTCGAGAAGTAGGCACAAGATAGAGACTTCTCAAAGACCCGGCAGTTCCTGGTCTTTCGTATATGCTTGAAGTAGCAGAATCTAACAATCTGTGTGCAAACCAGTAACACTTGGCTTTTCATCTCCATCCCTCCAAGGATCAGGTCATTTCTTGTAGAACCCAATCTTCCAGGTTTTTTGAATCCATTTGCACATCTTTCCTGCTAGCCCACTTACAGCTGGGCACTCCTTGAACATATGCACGAGCTCCTCTCTAGCCACTTTGCATCCCGAACACCTATCGGATCCAATCCCTCTGACAGACTCCTGTTGGCATGGCCCCCCAAAGCACTTTCCAAAGAAAGATCTTCATTGTCAAAGGCCACCATGTCTTCCAAATGTTATTGGTTTTACCACCCTCCACCTTGCTTCCGACCATTGCTTTCCCCAAAGCGTGTTAAGGGGAAGTCTCCAATCACAGCTAAAGCTTGGTACTCCTGGAGTACTTAACAAGCACATTTTTCATCTTGTAAATTGAAACCTTCTATTTGCAGTATAAGATGAGCCTTGGGAGGGGGTGCTAGTAGGGAAAACTTGGAGTCTGGGCTTTAGTTGTGCTTTGTTTATAAAGTGTCTCCACTTGGAGTCTTTCACGACGTCAACGTAGGCGACATCCTTAGGAGGATGCCCTTCAAGAATTTTTTGTGCTTTTGTGAGGGTACCACATTTGACATTCATATTGATCGAAGAATTTGCAAGCACGACATCTTTCTCCAAAAGCCCCTGACAAGAAATCAAGTCATGAATTCTCTCACCCGTGTGAAGGTCTTGCAAAGGGCCACAAGCCTTAAGGAGCAAGCATACATTAGGCTTACCAAGGAAACAAACTCTTTGGATGACGTGACGTGACCATTAAAAGAGAATGGGCGTTGACGGCTTGTGTGCCAAGTGAGCCACCATCGCTGGAGCCAGAGGTCGCGCCACTCCATTGGCGTCTCTGTTGGTCCACTTCCAAGGCCATCGTCTATGTCGATTGCCTTGTTGTTGGAGCATTGACCACTCTCCAGTGCTTCTGCTTCTCACTCTACGCACGTGCCCCGGTGGTGCTACTCCTCCGTGCCACCACCATCTCCTATCCCACACTAGGTGAAGCTAGCCAAAATAGTGAGAAGCAGTAAAACTGAAAAATTTGCCGCAAGTCTCAAAGAGAATCAAGTAAGCATTGAGTCAACCTTACAACAGAAGGAGAGTGACAGATCGTTCATTATTGATGGTTTACAACTAAAAACAAGATTCATTGATGGTTTAATAGTAACAGCAATCTTTGACCCCACTCGTATACACTCACAATTTGAAGATCTCAAGCCGCACATCTTTGGCACTACATCATCCACATAACCCTGAGATGAGCAAGTTTTATTTTTTGCCAAATGGACAAGCACAACTCCACCTCGGCAAAACTGCAAGGTTCGTTATCTATATCCTAACCTCCATGTCTATGCGTTTGCTTGGAAGACACATAAAGACTACGGGACATGACATGACTTTTGTTCCTTATAACTTCTGAAGAGACCACACTTCTGACTCTCCACCATACTTTTATATGTCACTTCTGCGTGACATGAACTATATGTTCTGCATTTTTACTAGTAGCCTCATGGCATAACAACTATTCACATTGTTTTTATGTAGCTTAACACAAACAACATCCTCTCCTTTGCACACTAAGACAACACCTGTATACGATTGTTGAGTACATAGTGCTCTTCTATTTTTAGAGTTAGTCAATGCTTCCTTTAGTTTAATTTAGCTACATGTTTTTCTCACTAGTAATAATATGCATGATCATCTATTTTAAATTGTAATAAGATTTCAAATTTCCTATTGGTCATTACAATGTCGTCAATTTCATGTCTATAAAATCGTTCGTCATTATAATGTCCTCTCGTTTATGCCTATTGAATTGTATGATCTTTGACAAACTTCTATAGCAAGGCCTACAAAGCAAGACTATGAATGAATGCTAAAGCAGTGCATAGGGGTGCAACACATCTTGCGGGTTGTGCCCACAATGCAAGTGTTTTGGTGCTGCTTTGTGTTAGCAGCGGCTAACATAGGCTACACCGATTATGCATCAAGCGGGAGATATGCTATGGCTGTCACAATATTTCCCACTCACTTTGTATAAGTCTTGGGTTCACTTGGAGTTCCAAAGTTGTAGATGGTAGTTTGAGGGCTCAAGCTTAAACCCATAATAGAAGGGATTGTGGTGAAAGCCCTTAAAAGGAAGCCTTGAGGCAAGGAGGCTTCATTCTTGAGTATCCACTCTTGAGGATCCATTTTTGAGAGCTCCCTCTCTCTAGAGTGTTCACTCTTTGGCCTGGCCTTGAGCTTAATGCCCATGCTTAAGAGGCTAGTGCTAACCATTGTAATTAGAGTAAGCTCTTCTTGATTAATCTAATTCTTATTTTCTCATTAGTCTACTTCTTCTCTACATTTCGTCTTGTCATAGAATAGCATACACTTTCATTATTCTAGATTTGAGAGATGTATGTACTTCTTGCTAGTAACCACTCTTATCTCTCTACGAGCAATCGATTTGCGATATTTAACATCACAAATTAGGTTGATTAAGTTGGGTCTTGATCTGGTAATTTGTGTGTGCACCCTATTCTTTGCTTGTGTGTAGATAGGTTTTATGAAGCTCTAGCACCATTCACCTCGTGTGTGTAGCTATTGATGAAGTGCCGTAATTGACATGTGGTAATTAGTGTGTGCTTATCATTAGTGTGCTTGGGGTTTCTAATCTATGGAAAGTCGGACTTTGGTGGGCTTGATGTGTGTAGAAGATTAATTGATTAGTGATTAGAGTAGGTTTAGAGTTAGTCTTGCCATGGCTAATCTCTACTTGCATTGGAGAGGTGATCTCTTGAATCCTCTATTCCATTCATCCGATGCTCGTGCTTCCATGCCCTAGCCGAACTGCCGATCCACGGATTTGATAATTTTGTGTGGGTTGCGATTAGGTCGTGCTACGGTGCCAAATGTTGGGAGGCGTTGTAGCACGACCTAATCACAACTCACACAAAATTATCAAATCCATAGATGACAACCTGGCTAGGGCATGGAAGCACGAGCATCGGATGAATGGAATAGAGGATTCAAAAGACCACCTCTCCTATGCAAGTAGAGATTAGCCATGGCAAGACTAACTCTAAACCTACTCTAATCACTAATCAAACAACTCCTACACACATCAAGTCCATCGAAGTCCGACTTACCATAGACTAGAAACCCCAAGCACACTAATGATAAGCACATACTAATTACCATATGTCAATCACGGCACTTCATCAATAGTTATACACACGAGGTGAATGGTGCTAGAATGCACAACTCACAAGGACAAAAAAAGCCACACTAGATGTAGAGAAGATTGATCTTTTCTTACAAGCTAGAGGTAAAGAGTTGCAAGAGAATTTGGAGATGCTTCTTGAAGATAAAAATGCCAAGCAAGGACTAAAGACCGACTGGAATGAGGTTGAAGCTTCTATCTCACTGCTTGCCAAGTGACAAGGAAGAATGGACAAGATGGTAATAACTCAAGTGTAGTATACACTACAAGTCCTTCCTCCTCAACTTTTGACAAAATGGTTAGCCTAATTTTGTAGATCCTAAGTTTAATGAGTACATGCTAGATGATATTGTGAAGGGAATGTGCAACTTGAAGGTAAAGCTTGAAGAAAAAGGCCAACCACGAGGGCCACTTCTTCGGCAAAGACAACAGCCTAAAGAAGGGTTTGTCCATAGATGTATTTGGTGTGATAGTACAGATCATGTAAGGAGGGATTGTGATAGTTTTAGTGATGCTTTGACAAAATATGTTGTCTTTTTAAAAGATGTTAAAATTCACTTAAGAGAGATAAGTCTACCATTGAGAACCAACTTTGGGAAAGGGGAATGCAAACCTTAGTTAGAAATATGGCAACTAAACATGCCACCTCTTCAATTGAGGTAGCTACTTATGGAGTGAGAATTGACCATCTTAATGATGAAGAGCTGAGTGATCACCATGTAGACTTTGGCCAAATGTCATGGAATTAGCTAAAAAAGGAAAGCTTACAAAAGAGATTTTACATGAAGCAGGTGATTGTATATGTCTAGAAATAAAATGGAGTGATCCAATGGACTCAATGTCCATGCATGCTTACATTACAAACTGTCAAAACCATGAAGCCATTGTAGAGTAGAATCATATGAGTGTGTTAGCGGGTCGCCATGACGGACGTCTATATAATAGCTATCTGGCACTAACATGGTGTCCATACTCAGGGAAGAAACTCAGATGCGGCACAGAGACTCTTTGAGGGTGTCAAATTCAACAAGTGAACCTACAAAACAAAGCCATCTAACGCACTAGCAAACTATCACTCTCACGCTTGGCACACTGCATATGTCTTATGTCATTGCACTAGGTCGTCATGCCATCTCAGTACTCAAACGAAGTCCAAATGCTACAAAACTTTAGGAGGAGGCCTAAAACACTTATCGTCGACACAATCCTACCAAGTTTGGTTGCAATCCAATGAGGTACCAAAATCACAATCCATCATTATCAAGGTCTTGAAAATTGCAATAGAATATACCAGAAAGGTTGCCCTATGGTCTAGAAACACTCTCCTATGCTCAAAACATTAAAAAAAAACCATTAATGCACTCAAAACAACCGATTTAGCTCTCTATCACGTAGTCACAAAACTTAGTGGAATTGACAATTTACACTTAAATGAAAAAGCAATAGACAAGGAGCACAATGAAAGTTTTGGAATCAAAATGTGATTACCAGAACTCAAGATATGATTATTACAATGCACGTGAGAGTAGCTGCTCTTAGTCGTATGCTCAACTCAAAACCTTGTGATAAATGATCCGTCCTTTCTCATTTACAAAAATGAACTTTATATCTAGGGCTTTTTTTGGGCCAATGGCTGGTTTTACAAGGCTCAGACTCAAGTATAGACTTTATAGCTCATATTTTGCATAGACAAACTCAAAAACTATCTGAATAAAATCAAAGGCTCTCTTCTAGTTGCGAGGCTTTTAAAAAAAATGATGGTGGACATTCAAAATTTTAGGGCTCATGAAGAAGGATTCGCCTAGGAGTGTGCCTGTCCCGTTCAACTACCAACATTCCCCCCTTCCTAGTCTTTGCATGCCCTTGTGCAAACTTGAGTATGATCTTCATCTTTGTCTTTATCTTTTGACTATGTTCTTGTTTTTGGCTTTGGCACTGCTGATTGTCATTGTGATTGTTACATTTTTAGTAATCCAATGTGTGCTTCTCCAATATTCAGGCAAGGAGCTTGAACTTCTCTACCCTTGCTTCAATTTCCAACTTTGATGCTAATTCTTTGAAGAGATTTGTTAAAGCCTAATGAAGCATGGATTTGCTGTTTGGATATTTGCCACCATTTGGGATTTGGAGTAGATGTTCTTGCAATTTTGAAGCTGGACTCTATTTAGTTTGAAGAGTGATTGTTAAGCAATGCTTTGGGTATTGAGATCTGTTGCGGATTTGTGGCCATGATTGACTTTTTGACCTGAATCCATTGAGCCGTTTTTCCATGTTTGCTTGCAGATTGTTATTGTTGAAGATCTCACTGTGGTTATCCTATCACCAATTCTTTAGATTGAGGTTGTACAATCCAAATATGATATGTTTGTACCAAGGGTGTAACAGAAGCTATGCCCTTGAGATTGTGCTTTGCAGTGTTGTCCTACCACTCTAGATCTGCCTTGGAAGTGTGTATCCTCCCAAGATGATTTTCTCATTTAAAGCTGTATCAGCCACCATGACATGGAATTGATGTGGGTAGTGGTTACCGCGTCGATGTTAATTGAGACATTGGCTTGTCCCAAAGTAACCATTGTTTCTTTGTTAGCTGCCTTTAGCTCAATCTGGGTCGGTTCAATCATGGAGTTTGATAGTTTGAGGTAGGCCGAGTACCACATAGCATTGACCCGCACCCTAGTATCTACAAGTGATCTTTTTGTTGTGCCGTCAACTAGTTGGAAATTGATTTGTACATCCATTCCTCCAAGCCAGCTTTGGTCTATTTGGATTGCTACAGTAGGAGGAGAATGTGCTGCAGATGGTGGTAGTGGAGTTGAATTTTGTCATTCCTTGGGCCTTAAAATCCACATGCAAGCTTCCTCCTGTGATTGTTCTTTAATAGCTTAGGTCTTTTTCTTTCGTTCCTTTGCTTCTTGTATCTTCTCTAATATTTTTGCTATGAGAGGTTGATGATATTTCTTCAATCTATAGCCATTGATCCAATTAGACATTACCTCTCCCTCCAATGTTGTGAGTTGGACCGCACTACTTGGTGATATGTCATTGATCACAAATGGGTCGTTACCCCGTTTTTTGAGTTTATTGGAGTGTGTTTCAAGATGTAGACTAAGAGTCACCCTTTTGAAACTCCTTGTTTATCACGTGTTGGTCATGAAACTCTTTCATCTGTCCTTTTTTTGCGTACATGGTGGCAACCGATTTGAGTCTCAATTCATCCAACTGGGTTAGTTGGTCCACTCCATCAAACAACTCATGTCCCGTCCATCCCAATTCTTGTGGAACGCGTAAGGTAGGGATCACAAATTCTACACGTAGTATGTCATTTATCACAAACACCAAATTGAAAGGTGTGTTCTGTGGCATTTTGTGTGCTACCCGATATGCCCATAAAGCTAAGTGTAGTTTTTGTGATATCCCAATTCAATCTGGATTCACTGACAATTTTTGTGAGCATCGTGCATATAAATTTTTTTGTGCTTTTGGCTTGCCCATTTGCTTGAGGGTTATCATACAAGAAATGTGTTGTTGTTCTAGCATTGTTCTTCTGTGTTTCTTTGGCTTCTATCCATTTGGTCAAATAATTTGTAGCCACTATGATGTATTGGACATGCGTTTGATATTTCGCTGGTGAAATAGGCTCAACAAAGTCTATTCCCCACTTGGCAAAGACCCTAGCTCCCATCATTGGTTGCAATGGCATCTAACCACGTCGCATCAATAATTTCATTTGTTGGTAGGAATCACATCCTTTGACATAGTGCTCTGCATCCATGAATAGAGTAGGCCACCCAATTCCTACAAGAAATATTGCTTTTACGGTTTTATCACTTTTTTCATTTGTTGGTAGGAATCACATCCTTTGACATAGTGCTCTGCATCCATGAACATAGTAGGCCACCCAATTCCTACAAGAAATATTGCTTTTACGGTTTTGTCGACTAAAAAGTGACCTCTTGTCGGTCCGGCATGTGCTTGCTCAAGTATCAGTAAGTACTCATGCTCTGCACCAGAGATTCTCAAATTGTCATCTATTCCTTTGCAATAAAGGTTATTTTCCACAATAACACTGCCGATTCTCTATAGATTGAGGGTAGTTTGACTTTGCTCAAGTTTGTTGATAAAACTCCTTATTTAGTATAATCCAAAATGTACTTTCTTTACTTGGGTGCTTTTGTTATCCGGAATAGTGTAGCATATTCAATTGGCCGCTAGATCGCACAAGTATCACATGAACTAACATAGTCAAGTAATTCTTTTTACATATAAGTCCAATAAACCCCAAGTCTTATTAGCCTTTTGTATGTCTACATTTTTGCATTGTGAAACCCTGTCATTTGTACCTGAGCTTGCTTCAAGTACAATTCTCTTCTTGGATGACTCTATGCATAGCCTAAGTATTATGTCGTTTCCCTGCTTATATATCCATCTGACTATTAGTAATAATGAGTGAGATTGCTCAATGATTGATGGTTGCCGTTCAATCTGCAGAGAACCAATGGTGAACAATGGTATCACATGTTCGCTCCACTTCGGTACCATCTGGATGTTGAAAAGATACGAATCAAGCAAGTCATCATTAACCCTAAGAGGTGCTTCCCCATGTATCAACCACAATAAATGGTCCATGCTCTAATGAGTAGTCTCTTTCTTGACCACTATAGTGAAATCAAACTTTAGCAAGATTATGAACCATCAAACAATGTGGCCAATACAACATGGTTTGTTCAGTAAATACAATAGTGCTTGATGATCCACGAAGAATACAAATTTGCATGCGAGAAGGTAATGTATATATTTCTATATTGAATAGATTATTCCCACGCCTTCCCTTTTTGTGGTTGTGTAATTATACTCAACACTATTGAGTTGTCTATTGGAGTAACAGATTGGAAAATCCATATTGTTCTCTTGAGGTTGAGACAAGATGTATCCAGTAGCTTAGGACGACACATCTACATGAACTGGGAAGATCTTGTTCCAATCAATAGCTTTTAAAATTGGAGCAGAAATAAGTCTTTGCTTCAATTGTTGAAATGCTTTCTCACATTCCTCATTCCACTCAAATTTTGTGACGAGAGAATAGAGAGGTCTTGCAACAACCGGATACATGTAAATAAGCCTTCGATAATAGCCACAATGGCCCATAAAGGCTTGCACCTCTCAAACTTTTGTGGGTCTTGGAAGAGCAACAATCACCTGGATTTTTCAAGATCTATAGAAATGCCATTTTTGGACACAACATGCCCCAAAATCTTACCTTATCTTACCATAAAAACACATTTTTCAGGATTTAGGTAGATGTGATAAGTTTGTGCACTTATCAAAGATCTATTCCAAGTGTTCTACGTGTTTGTCTCTTTGGAGAGAATATACACACATGTCATCTATATAAATCTCTAAGAATTGTTTGAGATTTTCTTTGAATGCATGACTCTACAGCCGTTTGAATGTGCATGGTAGGTGCATTGATTAGGCTAAAAGGCATAACCCAGTAAGAAAATATGCCCCATTTTGTTGCAAAGGCAATTTTGTGTTGATCATCTAGCTTGATAGAAAGCTGGTTATAGCCCAAAAAGACATCAAGGAAGCTATAAGCATCCCTGCTTGCGACTCTCTCAATCACATGATTTGTGATAAGTAAGGATAGTTATCTATGAACATGGAAGTGTTTACATGTTTAAGATTTACGCACACTCACAGTTTTTTGTTCTTTTTGGGCACTACCACGATTGGCAACACCCATTCCATGTGCTCTATCTCGTTGATGAACTCCACTTCCTTAAGCTTATCTAACTTCTCTTTGATTTTCTTTGCAGATGTTTCATGATAGGTATAAGGACGTTGTCTGCGAGGCTTAGCATTGCTCTTAAGGGGTATTGTATGTTGGCATATGCTCAAATCTGCCCTGTTAAGATCCTTGTATGACCAAGAAAAAGCATATTTATATTGCTTGAGAGTAGCTATCAACAGCTGCTCTTTCTCCTTAATGAGATATGTGGCTATGTAAGTTGGTTTTGATTCTTCTCCTAGTTCAAGAAGATCAATTCTCTTTGCATTTTCAGGCCAATCAGACGATGTTCCCAGTTCTTGAGGCTCTCGTAGTGGTTGTTCAACCACAATACGTCGATTTTGAATTGTGTACTTTTTGTAATGAGAGGGTGCATCGAACCTTTTAGTGTTAAAATCCTCCTCACTCTCCAAACCTCTTTCAGTGTTCGTTTTAACTGTTGAAATTCACTTTTTTGTTCAATTTTGGACATCTTTGTTGATGTTTCGGCCACATCCCTTGTTTTCTTTTTGCTTAGCTTCTTTGGATTTGCTCAAAAAGCTGTTTGTGTCAAAGGTTTTCTAGTTACTTGTCTCGGACATAGTCATCCGCTCCCAAAGCATAGGATACTGCATTTTGGTCATCAACTTTGGCATTGGTTTGTCAAATTTGTTTCGTTTTTTTTGTGCATCTCATTTGATACCACTTTTGTCTCCTTGTTTTTTGGTCAGGAAACTCATAGAAGATCACCTCATCCGATTTTGATGCGTTTTTGTTTTTTGAGCCACCCAACAGCTCATCCTCAACATTGTTCCCAAGTTCATCGCTTCTTGAATCATGGAACTCATTTTTGTCATCGTCACTTAGATCTCAAACAGAAACTTTGTCCACTATTTATTTACAATCGATTATTTCATTGGTCCCTATTGTTTTTCTTTTATCCATTGGATTCAAATAGCAATTACCATTTGGAAAGGCATTATGTTGTAATCGTCCTTGTCCCAAAAGATTGTGGTGGTTACCTTGTTTACACAAACATCTAGAGTTGCCTTGAAATTTTTTTTCTCTTACATTCGGTGAAAAAAAGTTGTGGTGTGTGTACTGCCTGGCTGTTTGCAATATGAAAATCACTTAGCCTTGTGGCGATATGTGATCTGAATGCTTATATCTTTGTCCATCACTTCGGTCTATATACTGGTGTGGTTCCTATACTAAAGGGTTACATTATGGATCTTGCCGAAGCTAAAAACTATTGCTTAGGTTGGTCATGTAATGGTGTGGTTTATAAAGACATATATAACCTGTTTCTTTTCTTACTTCTTCCATGAATTGGTTGCAGTGTTGTTAATTCATTAAAAGTTTTTGGACTGGTGTAAATCTGATGATTACTATGCCTAAAAAATCTTGGGATACATATCAATTTTAAACTTTGATTTTGGTGAATCTGATAATTCTTTTGTGAACTCTAGAGAGCCTTACCTGTTGGCTGTGGCATTTATGGTTTTGATGATGTAAATGAGCGATTACATTTGTAGGCTTACTTTTTTTGACTGTCAAAAGGATGTACTGGTTCCTTTTTTGCTAGAATTTAACATCTAGTTCATGTTTTAAGACATATCCTATTTGCATCAGTAATCTCATGAAAGCATCCGATGGTAATGTAAAGGGATTATATATGGTTAACCAATAGCATTATGAAAAATTTACTTTGGGCATACGTCATCTTTTGAATGTGGAAATACTTATTTAGTTTCTCTCAACTCAGCCTGATACATTTATCCCATTCACCAATAAGGCTTTCCTGCCATATTGGTAACCTAAACTATTGCCTAAACCTATCAGGAGTGGTTGGCATTCCTTTTGGTTATTAACCAAGTGTGGACCTCACCAATGGGGTTGGTGGGGGATTAAGATGGCCTCAGATTGCCTCGGATTGCTACTCCTAGATAATAAAACTAATATTAATTATGGCTAACGATGTAGCTTACAAGTTAAAGCTACCAAAAGGCTGGAAAATACATGATACTTTTCATGTCAGCCTTCTAAGACCCTTTGTTGGTAATGTGCCAAAGAATATTCTTGATGAGGAACAACCCGAAGTGGAAGAATTGGATGAAATCCTTGTTCCTGAACAGATATTGGCACATAAAGAAATGAAAGGTTAGAGGAAAGGTTGCAAGACGCTATTTGGTGAAGTTCAAGAACTATCCATCGTTGGATGCCAAATGGATGGAAGAGTCTGAATTGGTTGATTCACCTCAGCTATTGCAATTGTATCTTGAAGCCTTTCAGATGGAACCCACAGTGACTTGATGTAGCCTTTTCTGAAGCCAAACAAAGGAACAACTCCGACATGAACATAGAGCAAAAAAAAACTAAAAGGGGTCAAAAGAGCCAAAGACTGTATCAGGTAGTTCAATCTTAGTAGAAAACGTTCAAGCTTTTAGATGCTATGTTGCAAGCCTATGAGGCAAGGCTAAAGAACAATCAAACTTTGAAATAAATATTACTCACCTATCCCCATCCTGAATTTGAAACCGAACAAATGGAGATGTGTAAAAAGCTCATAGAAACCGCTCAAGCTCTAATACAGCTAGACACCTTGAAAAGTCCAAAGCAAGTAAAGCATGTGCCTAAAAGGGTAAAAACAAATGTGCTCAAGGAAAACAACACAGGTAAACAAATCAAAATATTTGGGTTTTGTGACGGATGTGGATGGGATCACCTACTCAAAAACTACACTAAGAATCCAGACAACAGGATCAAACCAACAATAATAGAAAAGGAGGGAGCCTTGGATCCAAGGGTTGTTGTGAACACAACGGATGAAGCTAAATTGCTTGAGATGCCACCAATTCCTGAAGTGGAAGAGCCGTGGCCACATTCACTATGGGAGACAATAAAAAATAGAAAATATGAAAGTGCCATGTTGTTATCAGCACCAATCCCTTAGGTCAACATGGATCGTGAGATCTATCCTCAGTCATTATATGGGAATGCAGGTACAAAAGTATCTGTGGAGAGTAAAACAACAACCAAAAGGACTTTGCCATCCTTTATAGGGGAACATGAGACAAAATATAAAGTGAGAATCATACCATCTCAATGGAATTTGATTCCATAGATGACGGATACAAAGAGCTTACATGATCTCATGTGTTCTTCTATAAGATGCACCATCACTCTCATTGAACTTCTGAAAAGTTGACCACATTTGTGGGGACAAATGAGCAAAAACCTTAAAAAAATGGGGTTGAAAATCCATCTGAAAGATAGACTTGTAGGTGAAATCATGGAAACAGATCAACCAGAAAAACCTAGAGCCTGTACAAATGAATAAGGTGAGTGACTATTATGAAGGTGATAAAGGAAACACAACCTTATTGCTAGAGTACAATGGGGTAAAGATGATAGCAATACTTAACAGTGGAGCCAAGGTAGCCATTGCTACATAAGAGAAATGGGAAAGACCAGCTCTCAAGAAAACGTGTATGAAATTGCAACTAGCAGACGGGTATGTGGGGAGACCCTTAGGAATGTTGAAACAAGTCATTGTATCCTCTTGTAGAATAGAGTACAAACATACTTTTGATGTGATTGATTTTGGAAAAGGCAAAAACTTTGAAGTTATTTTGGTGCGACCATTTATGCATCAGCTCAAAATATTCAGGGTTGGGATTGCGATCATCTCTATTTGCGACATAAGGGTATCACAACCAAGGTCAATATGAAGGATCATAGTTATAGGGATGTAAACCGCATCCAGATAGAAGACTTTGGTGTAACTAATGACTCAAGAACACAGCTTCCTGCTTGGTTAATGAAGAATGCATATATTTGGATGTGTGGAGCGTCGAGTCTAGGAGGATTGCATCCTAGGCTGCTCTATAGAAAATAACTATTATGTGAAAGAGCCATTTCTAAAGGAGTTTTTTGAACCCTTTGGATGGGAGAAATTACTATACCTTCGAGACGAGAAAGACTAGGTGTTAAAATATACACATTTTTACATTTCTGATGACAAAGATCATGACACGCTCTTTGTGCAACATTGCTTGCAACTGCATAGTGTTTGGCTTTAAAATCAGGGATTCAACTTCTTGAAGTGGCACTGGGTGTGGTCAGATGGATGTGCTGCTCAATTCAAGTCATCTAGACTGTTCTTCTTCGTGTCAAGGTATGCCTGGTTTTATTCCACCTCTGATGAAAAGTTTCCAGAAATTTTTTTCTGCCCATCATTGAAGGTGGGTCATTGTTTTAGGTACTATGGTTTGATTGGCATTGAAATGCTGTGGAGTTTCTTTGCCTCGGGCCACGGGAAAGGGGAGCATGATGGGGTAGGGGCAGTTGTTAAGAGGGCTTTAACACATGAGCAATTAAAGGCTGATGCATGGCCCATGCGAACACATCTTTATAGTGCTGGAACATATGTCGTGCCTTCTCTTTCATCATAGGATTCAGATGTTTATTGACCTTGATCAATCTAGGGTTTTCCTCAGACCCCAAATTCCATTCCTCTATCTCTTGATCCTCTAGAAGCAACCAGTTAGGCCCTCCACCCTTTCTCTTGGTTGACTCCTTAGTGTAATCCCAAGACGATCCTCTGACCTCTGAATTACTATTCTGATTTTCAATAGCTCCTCCAGAGTGTGCCTGTTCTACTGGTGTGCTGAAATCAACTGGTCCTTCCGGCCTTCCAGTTAGCTAAACTGGACGTTCTCCTGAATTCAGTTTAGTGAACTGGTCTGGAAATTCTTTCTTTTGTTTTTCCACTTGATTTTTGTTCAGTAAAATTGCATTGAGATCTATCTCTGTTAATGGAAAAATATTCATAGCCGCTAACATTCTATCAATTTTCTTCACCTTATACTTCTGGCAAAGCTCTTTGGGTCTCAGTTCCTTTCTCCAACTTCTAGTGTTATTCATCTGAATCTAAATTCTGCCATCACTGGCCCCTTGTATTGTCAGAGTTTGATTAGCATAGTTATGAACATCCTGTGCCGTTCGCAGCCATGGGCGTCCCAGTAGCATCCCATACGCTCCTTGCACATCTAGTACTAGGAAACTAGCTTTGAACTTTTTTTTGCCCACTCTTATCTGCCATTAGGAAAAGTTTGGACTAAAAAATGGGCCTTGTAAGAATTGTTGATGTGGCATAGCTTTCAAAAAGTGGGGATCGATAAATGTTTTGCAAATAATATCCAAACTTGTTGGAGGTTGGATATTTAGAATCTACTCTTCAAATGCTGTCTATTGATATATATCATGCATGTATCGGACATTGCCTTCATGTAGATCTAGAAAAAAGTGATTTTAGATTACCGTAACGGTAACAAAACCTAGCTGTTTGAAAAAAAATGGCATAACTTTCATAGAAGTCATCCAAACTTTTCAGACCTTGTCTCTTTAGAATCCATTTTTCAAGAACTTTCCAATGATAGGTCATATCATGAGGTTCTAAGCAATATTTAGAGGGGTCTATCGGGTTACTTTCTTTTGTACAACTTTGATGATGTGGCACTCTTAAAAGGTCCAAAAATGAGTTCAAAATTTTCCTAATGATACTTTCTATCATACCAGTTGCCTGTACCACTCGATGACTCCGCCATTCAAACTTTGGAAGGTGTTGGTTTCAGGTTTGTTATTCCCATCCTTTGCTGAAGATTTGCTCCCAGAATGTTTACCCCTGCTCCTCCATCTAGTATGACGCTCGATAGTGGTTCCCACTATTTTTGAACTTTGTAATCCACTTGAATCACCAACACTTCATCATCTCTGATAGCTACCAAGTCAATTGATCTGGCCTCCACCTCAGCCTTCATTCGCTGTCTGATGAATTTCGCTGCTTCAGACAAAGTTCTTCTAATGTTCTCTAACTCCACAATGAGTTTTTCAATTCTGTCACAAATCTTGACATGAATTTCCTCTTTCACATGATCAGAGTTGTTATCAGAACTGGTAGTATCTTCAATACCATTCCCTTATTTTAGTGCTTTCAGCTCCTTTATCAGTTCCCAACTCTTCCATCAACCCTTGTACTGCAGCCAACATGGTCTTAGGTATCCCAGGCTTTGACTGATCTGGTTGTGCTATCTCAAAAAACCGAGTAGGTATCTTTTGAATGACCCGGGCGTCAGAACTCTCTGGCTGCTCTGGCAGCTTCTTGGCTAAATCCTCTGTGATTTTTGGAGCTAGTTCTCTCTACTCGTGCCATTCATCAACCACCTTTTCTTTACCCTTGGCCTTCCATACCTCTCTCTGTTGAGCCCATTTGCTACTTTTAGGAGTGACTGGTTTTGATGGATTTTCTGGAATTTCCTCAATCACCACCTCTTTACTTCGTGTAACTGCTCGTATAGGAACTGGTTTTGGAACCTTCGCCTCAGTATCCGCAGGCACAGGTGTTTCTAGACACTGAGCCGCGAAAGGCCCATACTTACCACAAGTATAGAAATTCAGGCTTTAACTTTGGAAATTACCATGACCCCGGCCTCGGCTAGTACCCCCTTGGTATCTACCGTGCCCTGTACAAATAGTACTGAAACCTGGTTTCTCTTCTTGAGAAGCAATGGTAGTTTCCACTCTTACTGGTTCAGCATTGGTAAATGCCACCACTGACAAATCTTTTCCCTTCTTGAAATGATGAATTTGAATACCACAGTTGTTCCATAGATGGCCATAGGCTTTGCAATAAGTACAATGTGGGCATTTGTTTGAAACATGGTCTTTAGATTTACACTTTGAACACCAGGTTTCCATTCTTCTTATCGGTTGTCTGGTCTGGCTAATTTCAGCAATTTGCCAGGCCATGTCTTCAATCTTCTTAGACCAAGATCCCTTCTTAATCTTATCTTTGGTCCTTTCATTTGAGCTACTTTCAGAACTACTAGAAGCTCTACTGGAATCATAATCTTCAGTACAAGTACTGCTACTACTGGACCTCCTCTTCTTATGAATCTTTTCCTTCTTAGCTTGTTCTAGCTTCAGGGCTCGCTGCACCAAATCATTGAATTTCTTTGTTGGTGCTGGCACCTCCTGTTCCCTAAGCTTCTTACTATGAAAACCATTCAAAAACCATGCTCTCAGCTGTTTTTCAAATGGTGGTTCTTGCAGTTGTCTAGTCAGTTCCTTGATTTTCTCAACATAACTTTTGACTGACAATTTTATTTGCTTTATCTTATCCAGCTCATAGAGTATATCCTCATCTCCTGTGTTGTCTGAATATTCCAGTCGGAAAGCTTTAAGCAGTTTATTATATGATATGAGTTGGCAAGCCGGGTAATGGTAGTACCATTTCCTTGCTGCCTCCTTTAATGTTTGTGGAAAGTATTCACCCCAGTCAGCTTCATCAATATTTTTCAACTCAGCATACTGCTCAAAGGCTTGGATATGAACATCAGGGTCATCCTTCTTTCCCCCTTTGAACATGGGAAAAGAAATTTTCAATGAAGATGTGTAATCATGTCTATCAGCATCATTTCTTCCTCTTCTCACCTTGGGATCCTGACTCCTTTTTGAAGCTTTCTTATAATGGTCTGTGTCTGCATCCCAATTAATTTTTGCCTCCATCTCAATTTTTGTTTCCTCCTTGGCTTTTCTACTGGAACTATGGCAACTTCCTTTACTACCTTTGGCTCCTTTGTCCCCATGTATGGTCCGAGAACTCTTGGCCTTGCGTTCTTCCCTTTCAGCCCTTCTTCTTGTGAACTGACTAGAATACTGAGAGTACTTTGCCTCATCAGCATGACTGTGCTCCTCTTGAGCCTCAGTGTCAATTACTTGTTCTTCCTTGGGATCAGAATCTCTTTCTGACTCCTCAGGGATAGGGTCAACGCGGTAGGATGGTTTCCGGCCACGGCTGGGTTTGGGTGCCATCACTACAGCTGAAAACTCAAACTGGGAGAGGAGTTTGCTGGTCAACGAGCAACAACTCTAGCCACCGTGATCACCAAAATGGAATTTGAGCTGATCTCTTTAGATAGCTGATTCCAGTGTTAGAATTTACATCTACTGGTGATTTGTTAGTTCAATCAGTAGAACTGGAAGAGAAGATAAAAACTGAACTGGAATAGTTACATGAATTGAAATACATCTACTGAGGAGAGGGACAGACTGAATGACTGGAATTAGTGTTCAGATTCAGATTCAAATTCAGAGTTCAGGAATAATGAATACAAGGTATATCTAACTGAAGTACACTCAACTTCTGTATTAAGGATTACAGAATAGGATTACAAGTGAGGATAGTGTAGCTCAAAAACAGCTTCAGGACTAAAACGACACAACTAAGAGTAAGAAGTCAAAAGATAAACAACCCAAAAGTACAGCCAACCCGATTACAATGTAATGGGTCCTATTTATAGCCCTTTGAAGTTACTGTAGTAACCGTCATGGTAGTTATTGACTGGTCCGCTGCTTGGCTTCAAGGAGCCGGTTCCCACCTATTAAGACTGTCTCCGCCATCTACACCTCCCTTCTCCATTGATCACTCAGCATTACCTTCACACCTCTACAGAAATCTGTAGATATACAACATTGGATACTTCTAATGTGTCTTTATCAACACCTCTCTTCTCCATTGATCACTTAGTCCCACCTTCACACCTCTATGGAAACTTGGAGATCTTCAACATGAGTGCTTCTGGATTATCTTCATCAACACCTTCTTTGGTCCTTCTTCCTCATCTAGGTGTGAAGGTGAGGTTAATCACTCAACCTCACCTTAAAACCTGTACATGAAGGTATAGATCTGAAGCAATAGTAGCTTCTTCTTGAGTATCTTCATCAACACCTTCATCAGTCCTTGTTCCTAATCTAGCTTTGAAATGATCTCTCCTCACTCATCCACATCATTTTGGAGGTTTGGCATAGGGGGACTGTTGGGTAAGATCATTAGGCTTCTTTAGCATATGCGTTAGTAAGAAAAGTGAGCTTCATTCCTACTTCCAATGTTCTCGTATCTTTTCTCACTCACCATACTAGTTTTTGTTTCCATCTTGCATGTAGAGATTTGTAGCAGTGCCATTGTCTGTCTTTGTATACATCTTAGCATTTTTCATTATGCCACACTAATAAAAACTGTGTATGTGAACCAATCTTCATTTTTGTCAAAGCATGTGTTTCATTGATTTCATGGCTTCTTTAGGTGCTGCTCAACATGGGAGTTTTATTGACTCAATACGTTGCACCAATGTGCAAGACGATAGCAGTTCTTCACTTGCTATCATGACTACGAATTATTTATGTGGGTGAAAATGGAGCTAAGTTCATGCAGTTTACACAAGGTATCAAGCAAACATATGGCTTCTCCGACACACCATTGGAATGGGAAGATCATGGGTTTCAAGAAAACTCAAGATGGCAAGCGTCTACCAAAGGTACAATATCTGTACATAGCTTCTCTATTGGTGCTTGACATGTCTTTGCATCAACCTAGGTTTCTTGCAAATTGTACATGTTCTGATTCTATTTAAATGTTTTGGATTGTACCATTTATGCTTTTACCTCTTAGGTGTAATGGAAATGGCCTATGAACTTTGAGAATAGCGGAATTAGGAAATTAGGAAATTAGGTGAAGCACTTTTGAGAGATTACTTTGTGAGCATAGCGGGTGAACTTAATTGATGATAGCAACATAAACATGGTACCTAGTTAACTTGGCATGAACATTACTTTTGCAAGAGAGAGAGTTTAGAGAACATGACAATAGTTGAGGACCGGATTCATATGGAGCCGGTCCCCCCTCCACGGTCCCCCCTCCAATAGGCATTTGTATTATAGTTTCTCCCATCAAGAGAGACTTGGTACAATACAATCTTTGTGTTCCTTGTAACCTATGTGATGCAATGAAGATGGAAAGCTTCATGAATCACAAGCATAACATAAACTTGAAGAAAGCATTAACTACCCCAAGCCTCAGTCCCTAGGCCTCAAACACCTTCGAAGGTGGAGAGAGCTAGCGGGGAATGAGGATAGGGAAGAGGAAGAAGAAACATTCCATAGGAGAAAGAAATAGCTCCTCACTTATCATTACTCTTCTTGCTAGCATATATAATAGCATAATAATGAAGATGGAGAAGATGCTTAATCATTGAAGCATAGCTCTTGGTTGGATTTGCATTCCATTACTCTTCTTGCTAGCATATATAATAGCATAATAATGAAGATGGAGAAGATGGCAAGCTTAATCATTGAAGCATAGCTCTTGGTTGGATTTGCATTCCATAGCCAAGAGTGTTGGTGTAGGCTTTCACTCTCACAAGCTTGGAGAAGGAGGTGGTGTTCCTCAACTTTCACCAAGTGAGAATATCCTTGCAAATGAGTGTGTGTGTGTGTGTGTGTGTGTGTGTGTGTGTGTGTGTGTGTGGAGTATATCCCCCTAGCACCCCCCTTTCTTGTTTTGGGCGAAAATTCTTCTTGCTACAAGATCATTGGACCCCTCTCCCCTTAGCCAATCACATCCAACATGCAGTCAAGCTTATAGGTAGTCCTTTGACAAGTGTCTTCCTTACCCCTTAGAGAGAGAGAGCTTGAAAATATCTAGATGTTTGCTAGATGGAAGTAGAATCTCATTGGACCCCTCTTTAGCCCAACCAATAGCATTCAAGCACACCATGTGGTTAAGCTTAGTGAGAGTCTGTCATGTGTCCCATGTGCTCTTTTAGAATTGCCCTAACTTTGAGATTTTTATGCATAGGAAGTTTCTCAAGCAACTTCCTCATTAAGTGAGTAGGTTCTCTTTTTGACTCAAGCATCTTACCCCCCATGCATAGGGAGATTCTCAAGAAACTTCCTCATTAAATGTGACAAGTACCTCAAGTACCTTAGTCATCAAGCATGACAAGCACCTTAGGTGGGGTTCCCACCTCAAGCACAACCTTAGCTGGCTTAAGTTTAGGTCGGGTTCCCACATCAAGCACAACCCTAGCTTGCTTAAGTTTAGGTCGAGTTCCCACCGCAAGCACAACTCTAGCTTGCTTACGGTTCCCACCTCAAGCACAACCCTATCTTGCTTAAGTTTAGGTCGGGTTCCCACCTCAAGCTCAGCCCTAGCTTTCAGCCCTAGCTTTCAGCCCTAGCTTTCTTAAGGTCAAAGGACTTTTAACACTAACCATTGGAGGTATTTAATGAAGCTAACCCTAAGGTCTTTTAAGCTTCATTAGTTGCAAATTGCTCTTTGATAGAGTACCTCCTTTTGGACCCCTATTGAGATGTAACAATCTCTCCTGTTGGTCCCCTGCTGAGGTAAGTCTAGAAGCACTTATTGCACATTGCTCTTTGATGGACCATCTCCTTTTGGACCTCTATTGAGATGCATCCATATCTCCTTTTGGTCCCGTGTTGAGATAGGTCTAGAAGCACATGTCTCTATTCTAACTCTTGTTCCCGTTTATTCTCCCACATTAAATGATCAGTTTAATATGACAAATCATTTGGTAAAGTTAGATATTATATTTTATGACATTAGGTTTCTTCAATATATGCATAATTTGGTGTGTTTTCCTTTCATATATTTTTCCATATAACTTTGCAGAGTGGGAGTCAATGGAATCCTTTACAGGAGGCTTTGAAGCTATTTATGTGGACCTTGGAAACTTTTTATATGCAGAGTGTTTATCTTGAAAGCTTCCCTCACAAGAGATATTCCTCTATGGTCACACTTATGCCACATCAAATACTCTATTATTGGTGAAAATTGGTATGCAGATACCATATTTCAAAAAGCAAGACTTGTCAATGAAATTTCCATATAGAAGATGGAAGCAAACAATGGGAGTATGGGAGGCGCTCGACTCCAATATTGTTTTGCAAAAGATTGTGGACCTTCAAATATTCCCCCACACTAATATTGTTCCCAATAGTTGTGTCAATGATGATGAATGACACATTAGCAATCTTTGCAAGTACCTTAGTCTATGAATAGTATTCTTTTTGTGTGGATAGCAAAATTGTAAGGTCTAGAAAAGAGAAGGGTTTTACTTGTAGGGACATCTCATTCCCGTAATGTATCATTGTACAAGCTCAAACAAAGGGCCTTATCATAATGAAAATTTTGTTTTACATCCCAACTCTGTGCATAACTATTGATTATAAAGTTTAATTTAAGCTCTTTTAATCTTTCATTCAATTTTATAGGTGTGATTATTTTGGTATTTCATGAATTTTTTGAGTTCTGAGAATTTCAACATTAAAAGTAATCAAGTCTTAGAAAATGCAATCCAAGAATTGTATTATTGTGCAAGTGCACATTTAGTTCTCTATTTATCTTCTCCACAAAAAAATAACTTAAAACTCAATTTTAGTAATTAAGTGAATTCTAAGTAGTACTACCGGAGGCACACATGTCTGAATATGAACTCATTTTAAATGACTTACACCATATGATTGGCGATTGATTTTCTAAAGCATGTGTCCAAATCTAACAATATTTTTTTATATTGCCTATTGAAATTTGTCAAAGGTCTTGCTAAGAGGGATTACAAGGTAGATGATCACAATGGCCTCATCGACTTGGGCATGGGGTGCATAGGTATACAATTTCTTAATTGGGACATGGTCCTAGCTTTTCTAGTGCTTCAGTATACGGAGAGGGATAAGAACAAAGAAAAAAGCACGAGGAGAGATAGGAGGTTAAAGATATAAGCGAGCATGAAGAGGCCTCAATGAAGCTTGTGCTCCTACATGACTCTAATCTGACGGACAACATAAATTAAAAACTAGGTAGAGATGAGGTTCTAGACTTCCATCTAGTCCATTTGCATGCAATGGTGATGAAGGGTCATCAATTTCTTTTTGTCAAATGAAATTTTCAAAGACGATTAGACTTCGGTATTATAAGCAAAATTCTTAATTATTTCACGCTCCAGCCTTTAATATGGAGCTTTGGAAATTATGGGATTTATGCTCTTTTTATATTTTTGTATATCATGCAAAGCGACTATGATGGCTCTCCATTTCCTATTCTTTTTGTTCATTGGTGGTGGGGGAGGAGGTGATTGTTGTTTCCATGCAAGGACATAGTTCTTGTACTTTTTTCTTTACTCTATAGGATTGTCCGTTCCTCTGTGGTTTGAGTTGTATTCTTCTTCCTCTTTTAAAATTTCTTTGGCATGGTCACTAAGGGTCTGGTCTTGTGTATCCTCTTTCTAAGAAGTCTACTTATTTGAGAAAATGGGGTCACTTGGAAAAAGATTCAAAAGAATGTGTTGTGTTTGGGACTTGTTGGGTCCATCAAAGTATGGGGTTTTATTTGCACCATGATCAAGTTACAAGCCTCATTTTTGGAGCGAAAAATTGGAGTTTTTCATACGAGGCCATGTTTCGAGGGTAGATTATGGCCAAATCAGGCATCTTTTGCACCAAAGAACCGCACCGGGGGGTGTTTCGGGACCCAAGGGATCTGTACCAAGCTCCGTGCACCACGACACACACAATCCTTATTTGAACTACAGATTATGGCCAAATCAAGCATCTTTTGCACCAAAGAACCACACCGGGGGTGTTTTGGGATCGGAGGGGTCGAATCGAACAAGCCTTTTGTGCGTGGCGCATGAAGCTTGGTCGGGACTCCTCCGATCCCGAAACACCCCTGGCGTGGTTCTTTGGTGCAAAAGATGCTTGATTTGGCCATAATATGCAATTCAAATAGGGATTTTGCATGTCGTGGTGCACGGAGCTTAGTACAAACCCCTTGGGTCCTGAAACACCCTTCACCGCGGTTCTTTGGTGCAAAAGATTAGATGGATTCTGCTCTTTATGGGGTCTTAACAATGTGTTTTTCTAAAATAAGAATTACAAGGGTAAATCACGCTCCATACTTAACGCATTTCCATGTCCATCTTTAACAAATTAATTTGTCAAATAGCAAGAATTTTCACTATCATTAATGTAGGTTAGATATTTCTTAAGTTGGCTCAAACTTTTTTGAAAATTCCATTTTAGGTATGTAGTATAGTTGGGAAGCTTCTACGATATCTCAATAAAGATTGATGGAATTCAATACTCATTTAGGCTCACTAATAAATTGCAACTTATTGCATAACTTCTATTTTTTTTAAATCCATTTTTTGGGTCCTTTGAAATTTAAAAAAAAACTCTTATCATGTTTTTAACGTATAAAAACTACACTTCCATGAATATTTCATATTATATATGGAAGTTATGGTCAGATTATCAAAATCTACCATGACCTGAGTGGTCTAAGCCACTAACTTGATCCAAGGAACTTTCGTGCATATGTCCTAAAGTCCACCACTTATCCCACCATTCTAGCATTTAGTCAAAGATTCATTAAGTTTTAAGTACTTACTTAAACTTCCAAATAAGAGGCCCTCCTATATCCCATTCTCTTCCTAATTTTTATAAAGGCTAATTGTACTATTAGCAACTATAAGTTTCATGTTCACATTTTAAACTTAATTTTTCTTTATTTAGAAATACGAATAATGAGCTTTCCTTTGTCTTATGGTGCCTTGTGACCATCTTTTCACCAGCCACTATTGATATCTGTTTGGTGGACACACGCGGACTGACACGTAAAACGCGGATGTACACCAAACCTTGTAGTACTGACTCATTTTGTCGAAAGAAGCGGTGTCATTTAGCTAATGAGGATTCTCAATTGTTATATATTTTGTCATGCCCTCTTAGCCTCTCTGAGTCTACACCCCTTATAAGTGGCCGAATGGCCGCGGGAAAGTCCCCTTAGCTCTGAAGTCAAAACCCTTAGTTTTGAAAAACACATTATCATTAGCTTGAAGGAGTATTGGACGTTTACTGTGAGAGCCTCTTGTTGCTACAATTTGTAATCCACTTTTCTCCTTGTTTGGTAATCAGAATTCATTTCCAAACAGCACATTGTGTTCCTTGTATGTTGCTCTACAATCTAAGTGTAATCATTCTTGATTCTACTGAGGTTTGTAAAGTCTTTTTTGTGAGCTGAATGCATTGATTTGAGGTCTTAAATGGTTGTTTTTTTATGTTTTGACTTTGGATAAGTGTTTCTATGATTAAGGGAGACCTTTTTGTATAGTTTTGTTTCAGTTTTTTTCACATTTTTTGTGATGGATATTGATTTATATACCTTCCCAAATGACTGCAGAACTTGGTAGGATTGTACCCTTAGATGTTGTAACACCTTGCTTAAGTTTCATTGCATTCCGAATTTGTTTAGATGCCGAAAAGGTGTGATAACCTAGAGCGGTGAGATTGGACATAGACTAATTTTCTGACTAGGAAGTGGTTGATTTGATTTTGTTGTGGTATGAATAGCCCTCTGAGTTCACTTTGGTGATATTGACACTCTCATTAAGTCTCCGTGCCCCATCTCGAGTTGCTTCCTTGCATATTGACATTATGTTAGTACCAAAAAGCTTTGCTGCAGACTTCCGTCGCGTGTGACCCGCTAACATTGGCGCCGCTGCCGAGGAAGTCGATCCTTGGGTGGTGAGTGACTCAGCTGTACAAAAAATCCCTTCCAAATCTTTTGACACCCATTCCGTTTACACATAGACAGTAAAGCATCTAGATGTAGGTTTAGTGTTTAGTAGAGACTGGAGTCCGAGACTAGCCAGTGCTACTCCTTATGAGCAAAGAAAGGTGTAAGTGAAGTACAAGAGAGTATTTCGCTCTTTGATTTTCCCATGCTTGGAAATGATTGTTTCACCACACACTTTGTTGTCGTTTTTATACTTTTAAATTCATTTATGTTTGTGCATCTATTTCAGTTTATAGGAGTAGGATAAGTAACAATTTCCACCATCAATTTGGGCCAAAGGGATCAGGAAAAAAACTGTCTAAAAACTTATTTTGGTGCCAAAGACCATAAAATTTCAAAAGTTGAAAAATTGATGGTCAGATCCTCAAAGCTGAACCAAACCCAACAAAACTTGCAAAAGGGGGATATACAAGCTTGTTAGAGACAGACTGCGCATAATTTTTCCAGTTTTCCTGTCCTACATGGATCGTGATCCATGTACCTTTTTGGAAAAATGAATAAAAATTGTTTCCTTTGCTTAGAATAGACTCTCAGGCATCAGAACCTTGCGTTTGGCTAGAAGTAGAGTGCTAAAAGACCATTTAAATCAAGAAATTGGCTTAAGCAGAGCAAACCTTGAAAATTTGGAGAAACTGAACTTTTATTTGTCCAAATTAAAAAAGGGATGAGAATTGGGATCAATTAGAAGCAGGGAACCAGCAGGACAAAAAATCATTACTAGATGCTGCGCAACATGGATCGCGATCCATGTACCTGGTAGACATTTGTAAGGGAAATTTGACCAGTGTACTCCAACAACTTTTCCAAAAGGAGCTACAGCAAAAAAGTAAAAAAACTTGATCAAAATACCAAAAAAAGAAGTTGTTTGCAAAAAAACCGCAAAGCAAACACAAAATCTTGCTTTTGACTTGGAAAAAGTTGATCAAATCCAAAAAGATTTGGGGAAGAGCATCACCATACCCTCTGTCACAAACTCACAAAAGGTCATGCCAAAATCTTTCCAAACATGCATCATGATCCATATACCTTTTTGGAATTTTGAGCTGATAATTGGTAGGTAGAAAAGTGATAACATTTGAAATACTTTCTCCCAAAGAACTTTTATCAAGAAAGGTCAAAAGGTGGGCCAAAAGGGCATAAAACAAATCAAGGGGTAAACCACTGAAACAGACCCTAGAATTGATTTTTGGTTGACCTAAAAAGCTCCAAAACACTTAAAAACCATATAGCCAACATTAGGAGACCAAGGACTAGACCAAGGACTAGCTGTGTGTCAAGTTTCAGTACATTCTGGCAGTGAGGTACATGGATCACGATCCATGTTCCTCTGGCACAATTTGATATAAAATTTGCACCATAGCTAGAGGACATCACAGGGAGTCTAGTGGCCTTTTCAAAACTAAATTTGGATATAAAAAACCAGACTAAAAGCCCAAACTTGTCAAGAACTCTAGCAAAGTGTCAGAATTGACCTAATTTTCCATCCAGAAATCTATTTCCAAAATTTTTGATGCCATAGTACCTACTAATCATGCTGAATCTGATGCTACCAAGAAAAATCAATTTGGTTTCCCAACATGGATCGCGATCCATGTTCCTCTAAGTCAGAATAAGAGCAAAATTTTACCACATAGAGAGGCACTCCACAAGAACCTGGTGGCTTTTTCAAAATTGAAATTGGACTTGAATTGTTGATGTTGTGAGTAAAATTGTGTGCTATTGAAAAACCTCGATAAATTTTGTTGATTGAAAGCTAGAACTAATATGAACTAATATGAACAGCTATAAACTCACAGCTATCATGCATTTTTTGACAGATTGCAGGTACTAGACAATACTACCCAACAAGTAATATCAAAACGGGGAATTCAGACTAGCTAATGAGGTAAACCGGTTTGGATTTTGCAATACCAATTTTTCATGAATTTGCAATCAGGAAGATTGTACCAGAATAGGAATCCTAGCATCATAGACCAAGCGAGCAATCACTCAACTGAAGGTAGCATGAATCAAAGACCACTGCATCCTTTAGAACCCATTGTAGAGGAAAGCTTTTCTGACACCTTGTCAAAAACATCATACAACCTAATGACTGAGGACTCCAACAAGTTGAACCATTAGGAAACAACTTCCATGGGGGCGGGTCGGGTCCTTCTCAACCTGCATCTGACATAAAATTATTGTACTTGAATTTTCAAGCTGAAAATGTGCTTAAGACCAAAATCTATAAGGATGGAATGGACCGCTACTGTGTGTTAAGTTGGAAAATAAGCCAAGCGAGTTTAGAGACCTTGTAGATGTGGATTATGACAAGGATAGGTATTTCGACAGAGAGGGAATGATGTACTTAGTGGTTCACAACCTCTTTATTGTGGAAAAATGGGGGAATGACTAGCACCAAGGACAAGATAGATGAAGAGCTAGCAGATGAACCACCCAAAATGGATAAGCAAAACGCGGTGCTCAGATGCACCAATGAGACAGAGTGGCTTAATACAGACAACACTTATGTGGGGCTATATAAATTCAATAATATAGAACAAACACTATATTAGATATGTGATGAACCCTGCATCAAGGAATTGGCTGACCGCAAAAAACTATACATTTTCACTTACATAGAGGGGAGAAGTATTCAGGTGGTCATAATGGACAAGTATGGCCGAAAACACTCTCCTATGGATCGTAAGGAGCTAGATCAATATACATATTTTGGGGGACCACTCCACCAGTACTGAAGTGAAAACCATGACTACTCACACGAGACCAGAAATTGGGCATGTACGTCCAGTGAGAACCAGAGTGGAAGATTCTTTTGGACATGAAAAATTTCCAAACACACGGCCTATGGGATCAACTGGGTCTAGGTCTTCTATGAACACACACATGGGCAGTACATCACCTGATGTGACTTACACCACTAGAATCCCTTCGACTATTACACGAGATCGACCTAATGTGACTTACACCACTAGAATCCCTTTGACCATTACACGAGATCAACCTGATGAACGTATAGCGGATAGGATACCAGTTATAGTGCCAAGGGGAGATTATGAACCTAGAGATACCACACCAGAAGGACCAAGGGTGGTGAGGATGGTTGCGGAGTCCAGACGCATGCGACCATCTCAAGTGTAAAAATGTGTACCCAAAAAAGTATAGTGGATCGGGAGATCCATATGCCCATGTTTCGATCTTCAAACAAGTGTTGAGGGTGGAACAGGTAATTGATTTCTATACTCAATATAAAGGTTTTGGGTTGACTATAGAAGGAACTGCGTTGACCTGGTTTCAACCTTTAAAAAGTCTAGAATTCCCAAGCATTGAGCAACTTTTCTGAGAATTCGCTGAGGAATTCTCAAAGAGAGGAATTAAGCATAATATTGTCTCTTAGATCTATGCATTTAGACAAAAGGAGAAGGAAAAGGTGAAGAAAGCCTCACTTCATTTCAAGCAATACATCTAAAGATACCCTGCTAGAGAACTACCTCATGATGAGAGATTGTCAGTCCTTTTCATAGAAGGGTTGCAAAACGACACTCTAAAAAAGAACTTTCACTTAAAGGCATGTGTTACTTTTGAGCAAGTAACGAAAGAGGCGTTGTATCTAGTAGACAATTACAAGGCATATGGAGAGGTGACAGAAGACACAGACCAAGGGATGAGTAGCACTTCTTCAACCACTAGTGAGTCCACAATGAAACTGGGCGGGTAAAACCCAACTGTGCCAAATGTCGATCAAATGATTGAAGAAGTGATTAGAAGGATGAACCAAGGAAACAGGAGGAACCCAAATACATGACAACCGCCCACCCAAAAATGTTACACTCAGTGGTGCAACCTTCAAAAGAGGCTAGGAGTAAACGTACCGCGTGTACTGAAGTGGTGTGCTACTGAATAAAAATGGACAAACCATGAAACCCATGAATGTTTCTATAATAGAAACTATGTTAGAGAGAGACAATACAGGCCACATGGAGGGAAACAATTTCCACCTCCTCCAAGATACCAAGTAGGGCCAAATAATGCATCCCAAGGGTAGGAAAAACCTCAACTTGTGTTGGGGCATCAACCTCCTTTATCCCAACAAAACAGGGCTATGGTAAGGATTTCTCAACCTATAGAAGCACCTTGTGATCAGAGTATGGTCCAGGTAGTTTCATACCGAGAAGATTTAGACAATACCTATGAGAGGGGGTTTGACGGGAATGCATATTCTTTGGAGGGACAAATTCCATGGATGGTCCCGGAAGAGACGCTAGAACCCTCATACATAGCACAACCAACAAGAAACCATTACTTGGTCGATGAAAATATTCTTATGTTCATGGAAAACCAGAACTACAAACCTAGGGGATATCCTCCTAGAAGAGGACAACCGATGGGGGCTCCACAAGCTTCTCCACCACCTATAGGACTGTGCTATGAGTGCGGTGGGGATCATTGGGCAAGGATTTCTCCACACAAAGGAGAACAAATCAAAATTTTTGGAATCTGTGAAGGGTGTACACATGACCATCTCATTCCACATTGTCCAAAATACCCTGATAAACAAAGGGAAAGAAACCATGAACAAAATTGGAATCGTGCCAAGCTCAAGTGGAGCAGAAACAAAACCAATCATTTGGATAAACATGGTAACGAGAGCCTAAGCACATGAGTCTACAAGGAACGCCCCAGCCAGCCAAACAGAGATAGAAAATTTGTATGTCAGAACCCCTAGAAAGTCCTAGAAGGCAAAACGAGACAAGATAAAAGCCAAAAGAGAGAAAGAAAAAATAGCTTTTGAAACCAAATTACTACAAACAGAGGAACAGTTGAGGATGGAAAGAGACCCTAAGGAAAAATGCGATGTAGCAAAGCCAGAGGGTCTGTCTTGGTAGACAAGGTCTTTAAACCCTTGGACGCGATTGTAAAAGCTTATGATGCTAGGTTAAAGCCTAACCAAACCCAGAAGGATAGGTGGCTAATGTACCCTCACCCAGCGTATAAAAAAGAGAGGTTAAAGATGTGCAAGGAGCTCATCCAAGCCGCTCAAGCACTTATGGAACCATTAGTTCCGATTGCTCCAAAAACTGAGGTGTTAATCTGCGAAAAAATTCAAGAGCTAAAGGAACATGGAATCGAAGATGGAGACCAAACATATTCTGTAAAGGAAATGCTCTTGGATACGAAGATAGCAGCCAATACAACAGATGGAATGTATTTTCAAGCACCTCTGCCAATTCCTGAGGTGGAAGAACAATGGTCACAAGATTTGTGGGAGCATAGCAGAAACAGAAGAGATGGAAGATGCTTCAGTCAGCACCGAGCACAGAGATCCACCTCGAGTATGAGCTCTACCCCAATGATATTTGATCACTGTATGGTGATGCAGGTATGAAGATATTGGAAGACAGCAAACGTCAATCATTGAAGACTTTACCTTCATTTATTGACAGCCATGAAACCAAATCAGAGATAAAGAAAGTACCATCTCAATGGAAGGCTAATCCTAAGATGATGGATACCAAAACTCTTCATGAGCTGATGTCATCCCCTATCTGTTGTACGTTAACTCTATCAGAGTTACTGTATATAAGACCTCATCTTTGGACAGAGGTGGGAAAAGATTTGGAGAAAATAGGGTTGGTAATTCCACCACCAAATGCTTCTCCAAAAACATCGAATGACCAAGTCTCGAAACAAACTAAACATGAGCCAGTGCCAGTGAACAAGGTAGGAGACTATTGTGAAGGGGAAGAAGGAAATACTACCCTGTCCGTGGAGTACAAAGACGTAAAGTCAATAGCAATATTGGATAGTGAAGCCGGAATACTGCTCTCTGAAAAACTAGAATGAAACTCCCATGAGCAGATGGGTATCTGCGGAAACCTATTGGCATTTTGGAGCAAATTCTAGTAACCTCTTGTAGAATTGCATATGAACACACGTTTGCCATTATGAATTTTGATGAGAGTAGCAATTTCAATATCATATTGGGTAGACTATTTATACATCAGCTCAAAATGGTACAAGATTGGGGTTACGACTACATCTACCTGAGAAACAAGGATGTCACTACGACGATCAATGTCATGGACCATAGCTATAGAGATATGGAACGAACCCCAGGAGAGGAACTAAAATCCACAATTGACCAAGAAGGAGAAATACTGGCTTGGCTACAAAACAAAGCTCACAATTGGACAGGTGAAACTTCTGAGGGCGGTAGTTTGAAAAAAGACTATTGCATTCCTGATAGGTAAACACAAGACGAGGCATATGTACCAAAGCCTTTTCTAGAAGAGATGCTCAAACTTTTTGGATGGCAGCAAATACAAGCCACTCTTGATGTATGCATGAATAAGGTAACCCTGACCAAATTCTGCGATGAGGAAGGATATGATATCATTCCATTCCAAATGATGAGTGTCAGCCTCCTAAATCCAAATCAGAATTGGAAGTCCCTGATAGGGAAGAAGTTGCAGATTGTCGACACATAGTGGATGAGGTCTCAGTAAGAGACCTTGACCAAACAGATGAAGAAGCATTCCACGACTCCATGGATAAGCTGTTAGAGAACAGACGAAGAGCTTTCTAGTAGCTTAGATCAGAGCATCAAATGGGAGGATTGACAAGTGATCTACTATGATTTTCGAACCAAAATCTTCAAAGACAGCGTAGATACCGGAATAAACGCATGAACAAATGAAACAAGATGGAAGAATAGTGAGTATCTCTGTTAACCAGAAAAATGTAGTACTTAAGGTTGGTTGAAGCAGCCAATTTCCTTAAAGATGGGATATCAAAGAGGTACATGAAACCTGACTCAAACAAATAAAAAATGATAAAGAAGAACAAACAAAAACCATTAACAGAGAACATTTCCGTAAAAGCAATAAAGTTGTCCAAAACCGAGCACAAAAACAAGTACAATGAATTGAAACAAGCTTTGAAGGAAGTTTGGACAACAAAATGGGAAACTAATGAGGAATCAAACGATGATAAATGTGATGCACCTTCCCACTATAAGAAGTACACTATTCAAGATAGAAAAATTGTGGTGCAGAAATCCAAACGAGACCCACAAGAGCCTGGAACTTCATATGATGGGCTTAAAAAAGCCAAATGCATAAACTTAGCAAAACCAAGCAAAAACGAGCTTTGAAGGAAGTTTGGACAACAAAATGGGAAACTAATGAGGAATCAAACAATGATAAATGTGATGCACCTTCCCACTATAAGAAGTACACTATTCAAGATAGAAAAATTGTGGTGCAGAAACCCAAACGAAACCCACAAGAGCCTGGAACTTCATATGATGGGCCTGAAAAAGCCAAATGCATAAACTTAGCAAAACCAGACAAGGAACCTAAAATGACATACATTGCCACGGACCTTACCGAAGAAGAAGAGCGGCTTCCGATAGAAACACTCAAATGGTATAAAGATGTGTTTTCTTGGTCATACAAAGACCTAAAGGGGATAGATCCAGAGATGTGTCAGCACATGATACCCCTTAAAAGTGATGCCAGACCATGGAGACAACATACTTATACATACAATGAGACTTTTGCCAAGAAAACTAAGGAAGAGATAGATAAACTGAAGGATGCAGAGTTTATCTACAAGATTGAACACACCAATTGGGTATCCTCGATTGTGGTAGTACCCAAAAAGAATGGAAAATTGTGTGTCTGTGTAAACCTCAAACAGGTAAATGCTACCACCATCAGGACAACTATCCACTACCAACAATAACAAACCATGTTATTGATAGAGTTGCGAGAAAGGAGGCCTATAGTTTTCTAGATGGGTTCTCAGGTTACAATCAGTTAACCATCAAAGTAGAAGATCAACATAAGATAACTTTTGAAATAGAGTGGGGTATATTTGCATACAGGGTAATGCCTTTCGGCCTGACCAATGCAACTGCCACCTTTCAAAGACTAATGAGTCACGCATTCAAGGAATATCTCAGACAATTTTTAGAGATATATAGGGATGATCCTTATGTTCATTCTCACCTGAGAAGTGATCACATAACACATCTAGGGAAAGTCTTCAAAAAGTGTAAAATTTATTGTATTTGCTTAAACCCTGAAAAATGTGTCTTCATGGTAAGACAAGGTAAAATTTTGGGCCACATTGTGTCCAAAAACAAGATTTCCACTGATCAAGAAAAGATACAAATAATTGCCGCACTATCAAAACCAATGAAAATGAAAGAAGTGCAGACATTTATGGGACATTGTGGGTACTACACGCGCTTCATATACATGTATGCGGTAATAGCTAAGCCGTTGTATGCCTCATTGCTAAGTTTGGATGGATAGAAGAATGCGAGCAGACTTTTCACAAATTGAAGCAACAACTAATTTTTGCTCCAATTTTGCAAGCCCTGACTGGAGCAAGATCTTTCACGTTCATGTTGACGCCTCAACCTATGCCATAGGATGCATATTAGCCCAGCCACAGGAGAGAAGAAAATGGATTTTCCCATTTGCTATTCTAGTCGGCAGCAGTTGAACAACGAGGAGAAAAATTATACCACTACGGAAAGAGAAGGTCTAGGAATGATATATGCTGTCAAAATATTTAGACACTACCTTCTTGCAAACAAGTTCGTTTTCTTTGTAGTTCACCAAGCACTGTTATATCTCATAAAAGAACCTTGCAACACTGAAAGGATTGTTCGTTGGTTTATACTATTTCTTGAGTTTGATTTCACAGTAGTCATCAAAAAGGGGACTACACACACACACACACACACACACACACACACACACACACACACACACACACACACACACACACACACACACACACACACACACACACACACACACGAGAAGATCATCTTTCGAGACTCTTCCATGGGGAAGCACCTAAAGGTATTGATGATGATTTTCCAGATTTGTACCTGTTTAATTGAAATTGTTCCAAGGTGGACTGAAGAGGTCATCCCTCTACTCACAATCGGATCATTACAGGTGGAAAGACAACCATCAATAATACATTGAACAAGAAATCTCTAGCTTTTAGCAGGATGACTATACAAGCACGGTAAGGATGGGATTTTAAGACTATGTGTATAGCCAGAAGAATACGAATACTATCTCAAACAGGCTCATATACAACATACGAGGTTTCACAATGGGGAAAAGTTAACATACCAAAGGCTAAAGGGACTAGGAGTCTACTGGCAAAACATGGAACATAGCATCATAACTTATGTAAAATCATGTGATATCTGTACAAAACAACCTCCAGTGGAACAATACATCATAGTAGCAACAGATTGCATGACTAAATGGGCGAAAGTGAAGGCAACAAAAAAAAACGATGCACGGACTACAACTCAATTCCTTTTTGAAAATATCTTTACCAGATATGGTCTAGCCATTGAAATAGTGAGCGATAGGGGAACACACTTTCTAAACAACGTCATTGAAAGCTTACTTGACAAATTCATGGTGATCCGTCAAAAATCAACACCCTATCATCCACAAGCTAACGGACAAGCTGAGAGCACCAATAAAATCTTATGCAGGGTGCTCACCAAAATAGTCAGTGATTCAAGAAATGATTGGGACCAAAAGCTATACACTGTTTTATGGGCTTACAAAGTAGCTTTTAAAACTTCCATCGGGATGACTTCTTTTAACCTTCTGTTCGGGATTAATGCAATTCCACCCATGGAATTCTTAATTAAAACACTACGAGTCGCAACACAATTAGGATGGACGGGACACGAGATATCGAAGAGACTAGACACATTGGAGCAATTGGATGAAACCAGAGTAAGAGCGGTAGCAGGGATATATGCTCAGAAAAGACAAATGAAAGCTTTTCATGATCAACATGTGATTAGCAAGGAGTTCCAAAAAGGGGATTACGTTTTAGCGTATACCCTTAAACAACACTCTAAAAAACTCAAAAAGTGAGGGATGGGACCTTTTGTAATACATGATATATCACAAAGTGGTGCCATCAAGCTTGCAACATTGGCAGGAGAGGAGATGCCTAATTGGATGAGTGGCTGTAGATTAAAGAAATATCTTCTTCCTCTGACACCAGAAGAACTCCAAACCATACATGGGGCAGCTCAGTGCAGAAGTTGAGCCCATGACATTCATAAACAAGCACAGCAAGAAGACAAAATCAGAATATTAAAGCGGAAGAACATGCAAACCTTCAGAGAAAGGCCCAACAGAACAATTGTATCAACTCCCCTCCAATAGCATCCATACAAATGGAGGCTACATGGCTAGGTGGAATGGATTTACGCATTATGCTGCATCTTGTCAATGGCACCACCAAGCGTGCATTAGTGGACACTGGGGCAAGAGCAAATGTTGTCAACTACTCCACTTTCAGGATATTAAGAAAGGAACCTTTAATGCCAAATATTATGGGGTTAAAAGTGGCAAACAAAGGCACAATGGACAGTCTAGGACATATAAATTTACCAATAACTGTTGATGGCATAGTTTATCCTCATCAGTTTCATGTGGTCGAGGATAAGTATCTTAACGAAGCAGTTATTTTGGGAGTGCCATGGATGTGTACTTATCAAGACACACCAAAATTGCATGATAATACTTTGCAGCTCAGGCAAGATAAACAATATTTCACCACACCCTTTGTACAAACAGACTATGTATGGGAACCTCTTCAATCAACACCTGATCCACTCCCACGATGTTCTCCAACGGTGGTCAGGAAAATTTGGGTAAAAAAGTCCATTATGCAAACTAATCCAAAGAAATTATGGATACCCAAAAGACATGGCAATGCAAGTCCACCCACGATGCATCAACAAAAACCCGACCTTGATAAACCGCCCAAGGATTTTGTCAAGCAACCTAGGCCAATCCAATCTCAACATCGACAACCAAAAAAAGTCAAGTAGGTATGGAAGCCAAAACAGACTAGCTCATAGGATGCCTTGACAACGACGACCACATCCACGCAATTTTAGTGGTGACCAAAACAGAGCCCTCAATTACAAGACAAGGTAGGGTCACAACTTCTAGAGGCCACTATCCAACAAAGGGTGCATTTTCTACAATTACTTATGTTTCGACCACGCAGCTTCAACATAACCTCACCATTGAAAACCACTGAACTTATTGTTTAGAACCCATATCTTGCACAACATTTTGTTACCACATGCATATCCTTGATTTGCATCATAGAACCACAATATATGACTATGTATAGACACATACTTCATCCCCTTGCACTCTGACACATGTTGGTATGGGGTGACTCACCCTAGGAAGGGAGGAAAATGAAACAAGATCATCATTTTGTATATATTAGCATCATTTATTTTTCTATTCTTTTCCTTTAGCAGTTTTTCAAAACTTTTTTAACTCTTAGCAGGCATAACCACGAGCCATATTGACACCATCCAAATGCCAGGTTAAGAATATGTATGTATGAGAGATTACACTAATTTTGGCAAAATTTTGGCCAACTAATAATAATTGTAACTAATTTTTCTTTACTAAAAAGCTAAAAACGACAAATAAACAACAAAAATTAATAAGTTAAGCCAGGATAGTCGGAATTGACTTTTAAAAGCAAATGCCAAAACTTCAAATCAAGGGCTTTGAACATGGCAAATATGGAAAGATTCAGCACACGACGGATTTTGAGCCAACTTCTAAAGGATCAAAATTGTAGATTGAAGGCTATTTGTCAACTGAATATCAGAATGAAGAAGGGTTTGAACTGCAAGTGATATGAACAACAAGATAGGATCAATGGAGGTAAGTACGAATGGGGCATTCTGGGTAGATTGGGAACATATAGCCAAATGATGCAACATAAGCTCATTTACATTCACACACACACACACACACACACACACACACACACACACACACACACACACACATAGAGAGAGAGAGAGAGAGAGAGAGAGAGAGAGAGAGAGAGAGAGAGAGAGAGAGAGAGAGAGAGAGAGAGAGAGAGAGAGAGAGAGAGAAACATAGGGTTTTTCACTTTGTTTCTACCCACTGCGACTACCTTAGAAGCTCCTACTACACCGGATTCGATAGGTATGATCATTAACCCTACAAGAACATTTGTGTATGCCCCATACTGCACAACAATGCCAAAACAACAGATCAAAGCATATGAAAGTCACAAAATTTGCAAGCTGTCAAGGTCCATGGGGGACTCCAAAACTCACCCAAAACCAAAAAATTTTCATCAGCAGACCCCTGGTAACTGGCAGAATCAGGCAATACAAAAAAAGTTGCAAAAGGTGGTGGAACATGGATCACGATCCATGTTCTCCAAACCCCAAAACCAGAGAAATTTTCACAACAGCATCCCCATATGCCGAGGAACAACTTACACTAGCTGAAATTTCAAAATGCCTCCCAACATGGATCATGATCCATGTACATTGATGATAAAATCAGGGCAGAAGATGTTCACTAGCTAGGGGATGCGAAAGTATGACTAACCATGCAGAAATAGTCACAACAAGGGATTTTAAAATCATCAAATCCTCATGGTTTTCTGCCTGCATTCTGCAAATGATCTTTTGGCAGTAATCAAAAGAAAAATGGTATGTTTCCAGCAAAAAACTCATAGAGTAGGGTTAGGAGAAGAGTATGAAGCTTTCCCACTAGCAAAGCAGCAAGTGAAACTTCTTAGGATTTTATTCCAAAGCCAACTAAACAGAAGGGAGTTCGGAAGAAAATGAAAGACAAGCATCAAGGAGATGTAACTTAAAGGTGTAATGAGGGTCAAAGCAAAGCAAAAGGGTACCTGCAAAGTTGTGCAAATTTCTTGGATCAATCTTCCCCTTTAGATGAATTCAAAATCTGGTGGAAGTTGGTGGGGAGCTAGGAAAAGCTATGATTTTCAAACACAAATCATCCAGAATCAAGGCAATAACAGATATCAATCAAAGGATGTGCCCAAAAGTGGTTCCAAAAAACCAATATGGTTAAGACGGAAAAAACATGGACATAAACTGGGAAATCAAGTAAACATAGGAAACACATGTCCAAATTTGAAAATATTTCACCAGTGTGCTAGGAAGACCTATAGCAACATGTGTGCAAGAGGCTGTGTCAAAATCCTTCCCAACATGGATCGCAATCCATGTACCTTTTTGCCCAACTAGAGAGAAATTCATACCATCTGAATGCCCAACTTGGGAAAGCTTGAATGACCAACTTGGTGGCCAACTCCGTTGATATGAAGTTGTGAGTAGAGCCAGGGTCAAACAAGATGAAGGCATCATGCTCTCTTACCTATCCCCAAGAATAGGAAAGTGATGATCCTTTGCAATTAACATCCTCTTTTGGAGCTTTGATGGTGGAAGCCCTAGCAGTCTTCTTGGGGTAAGAATGATAGCCATGTCCTTGCTCTGCACACTTGAAACACTAATGGTCCTTGCAAAAAGCTTCAAGCTCTTTAGGAGAGAGTTTGTTTTTGCCTCTGTAAACTCCCTTCTCCTTGGACCGATTGTTGTTGTTGTTGTTGGAAGTGCCTTGGGAAGAATTTTGAGCATTGGTTTTCCCCTTTGCATCATTTTTGTCTTTGTTTTCCATGGGCTTGAGATTTCGTCTAGCCCCTTGATGGAAATTGATGCATGAAGCAACCATGGTATGATGGATTACTTTGGTGATAGAACCACGCCATTGAGGGTTGATGTATTCAGCCATCTCTTCAGGTAATCCCGCACATAATTGTTTCTTTTGCTCGGCAAAATCTATCTTTTGAATCACAGTATCCTTGAGATGTAAAACCCAAAACTTGTCTACATACTTGTGGATAGACTCATGAGAGAGAACCTTCAAGCTGCACCATTTAGTGAGCACTTTATCCTTTGCATTGCTTGCAAGGAATTGCTTCATGATGGGAACTCGTAGAGTTTTCCATGTCTTTGGGGCTTTGTCATTGCCACAAAGGCTAGCCCACCATTGATGAGCTGATTTTTGGAAGTGCATAGCTACATGGTGTAGCTTGGAGGACTTTGTGAAGCTCTTGTCTCCAAAAGCCGCATCAAATTGCTGGATGAAAGCCAACACATTGTCGTTAGCACCAAAGGTGCCATCATAGGTGAGAAAAGAGATACTCTTTCCTCGCTCTTTAAACTTCTTTAGCTTTTATGACCTTCGCCATGCAAGGTATGATTTGCAATGTCCTCCCCTCTTGTATTCTCTAGGAGAATAGCCATAGCTTTCATCTGAAGAGGAGGAAGGTGAAGAAGAAGGAGAAGAGGCTGACCTCTTTCTTGCCCTTTCCTTCCTTTGTTTTCTCTGTTCCCTTTTGGAATGATGAGGAGAAGGACTGTGTGTTGATCTTTTCCTCTTGGGAGGAGTTGGTGATCATCTAGACTGCCGTCTTCATGGAGCCACATCTTTAGAGGAACTTAAAGTTTCATTACTTTCTTGCTCTTTGGATTCCTCCTCTTGTATGGGAGGGTGTCTTCTTTTGGGGGTCTCTTCAAGAGGCCTCCTAAGCTCTCTCTCCTCTTGGAGAGGAAGGGAAATCCCATAAGTGCGAAGTTGTTGTGTAACTTCGGCTTGCAATGCAGGGTTACCCATAGCTTGCTGCAACCTAGTAACGAGATAATTAACAAACATGGGAGCATCATCAATAGCACCTTCATGTGCAATATCAAAGCTATCACTATTCATTCTACTCTCTTGGTAACTGTCAACAATGTTAACAAAATTTATGTATGTACTTAGTGTATGCTTTGGCAATTCAAAACCTTAGTTGCCACTCCTCTTAGCCTTTGAAAATCGGCTTTTAAGTATCTACAACCATGGCTCAAAGTGGTTAATTATAGAGAGTAGTGGAGTAAGCCTAACATATGAGAGTTGCCAAGGGCTAGCTCTTTTCAAACTTTTTATGGTTCTATAATGGTAAAGCCGTAGGTAAGTCTAAAAAGACTCCATTATTAAGCCCAAAGCTCCCAAGGTGTGCACCATATCCCACATATGGTGGGCTGAACAAAACCAATAATAGATCTAGTTCCACTTACCCTAATATAATTAACAAAATCAACCATTTATATATTACTTAAGGACCTCTCTTCTTAAGCAAGAAAAGAGAAACAAATGCTATGATACCAATGTAATGGAATTGGCCTATTAACTTTAGAGTAGCGGAAATTAATGAAAGTACTTTTGAGAAAATACTTTGTGAGACTAGCGGGTGAACATAATTGAATATAGCAACATAAAGATAGCAATTAGTTAACTTGGCATGGACAATATGTTTGCAAGAGAGAGAATTTAAAGAACATGACAACAGTTGAGGACTGGATTTATGTGGAGCCGGTCCCCCCTCCAATAGGCATTTGTATTATGATTTCTCCCATCAAGAGAGACTTGTTACAATACAATATTGGTGTTCCTTGTGACCTAGGTGATTCAATGAAGATGGAAAGCTTCATGCATCACGAGAATAACATAAGCTTCGAGGAAAGAACTAACTATCCCAAGCCTCAGTCCCAAGACCTCAAACACCTTCGAAGGTGGAGAGAGCTAGCAAGGAATGAGGGTAGGGAAGAGGAAGAAGAAACATTTCATAGGAGAAAGAATTAGTTCCTCACTTATCATCACTCTTCTTGCTAGCATATGTAATAGCATAGTAATGAAGATGGAGAAGATGGCAAGATTAAGCATTGAAGCATGGCTCTTGGTTGGATTTGCACTCCATAGCCAAGAGTGTTGGTGTAGGCTCTCAACCTCTACTTGCTTGGATAAGGAGAGGCAGCTCTTGCACTTTGCACAATGCACAATGAGAGTGTGTATGTGCGAGTGTGTGTGGGAGAGTATACCCCCTACACAAGCCCCCTACTTGCTTTGGTCACCCCCCCTCATGCTTGAAGCTCATTGGACCCTTCTAGGCTTAGCCAATCACAAGCAAGAGTCATACCAAGCAACAAGGGTAGCCTTGGGACAAGTGTCCCCCTTTCCCCTTTGAGAGAGAGGACTTGATAAATACAAAATCAATGAATTAATTGTGCTAAATTATCATTGGACCCGTTGGAAAGCCAACCAATAGGATTTAGGAACACCATGAGAATAACCTAGTTAGGGGCTTGACAAGTGTCCCCTTTTGCTTTCTTTGTACCAAGCCTGCCTTGTGTGAGTGTGTGTGTGTGTTCTCTCTCATCCCCCCTTTTGTAGGGTTCGCCCCTTCCTTATAGGGATTGAATCTTGACTTTTGCACACCTCAAGCCACTCAACCTTGGGCCTAGTTCTCACCACAAGCTTGGCCCTTAAGCTCTTCAAGCTTGGGTTGGGTTCTCACCACAAGTACAGCCCTAGCATCTCAAGCATGACAAGCACCTCAACCATCTCAATCAGCAAGCATCTCAGTCAGAAGGCACCCCAAGCACCTTAGTCATCAATCACGAAAAGTGTCTCAAGCACCTTAAGGTTGGGTTGAGTTCCCATCTCAAGCTCAGCCCTAGCTTTACCTAAGGTCAAAGGTTTTTTACACTAATTATTGGAGGTCTTCAATGAAGCTAACCCTAAGGTCTTATGCTCCATTGGTTAGCCTTGCGCTTTGATAGACCTTCTCTCATTTGGGTCCCCTTACCATTGGCCCCATGTTGACATAGATCTATAAGCACATGTCTATATCTTAATCCTTGTTCCTGTTTATACTCCCACATTAAACAATCAGTTTAATATGAGAAAATCATTTGGGTTGGTTAGATATTAGATTTTATGACATTAACTCTCTCTTGAAATCATAGTCGTCCTCAACTATGAGATAGAAGAGATAAAGCCTTAGTCATTAGTCAATCTTACTTAGCGGGTAGAGGATCCCTTTTACCCTACAACATCTTTCCAAGATGGATGACTAATCCCTTTGGTGCTTGGGAGACATAGCTACCACAAGCATGTCAGTTCTTTAGTCCATTTCATTCTCCCAAAGTAAAGTGACAAATTCTACTTGGTGTTTGAGAGACGTTGTCATCACAAACATGATTCTAAGTCCACTTTCATGGTAGGCCAATTGGAATACATTTCTACTCCTTGAAGAGTAGGTTGAATACCTCTATGCCCCGCATAGGGAGGAGCATGGGATTCATACCTAACTTTCTCACGAAGGGAATGGGTAACACATAGCCTATTTCCATGGAGAAGATAACCATACAACAAGGTGAATGGTTCCTCTTTCTTCCCCAAAGCAAGGGCTGACATTATGTCTCTAAAGTCATGGTCAGTAGCATACTCATCTATCATAGAGGATAGACCATTGTGAGTAGCTATAGACACCACATTAACTTTTGGTCGTCATAAAAGTGCATCAGCCACTTGATTGTGCTTACGAGCAATGTGAGCAATATGGAAATTAAATTGCAAAAGAAAATTTTCCCACCTCATTTGTTTGTCGGAAATCTTGGTTTGCGTCATGAAATACTTGAGACTTTGGTGGGCGGTTCGTAGAATGAATGGAGTACCCAATAAATAGTGCTTCCATGTATCTAGGACATGTAGAACAGATAAAATCTCTTTCTCATAAATGTCTAAGACTCGTTCATCCGTATTGAGCCTTCAGCTCTCATATGCTACGGCATGCCATTTTTGAAGCAAAACTGCTCCGAGGCAATCACCAAAGGCATCACATTGGACCTCAAATGGCTTTGAGACATCGGGAAGCATGAGGACTGGTTGAGAGGTAATCTTCTCCTTGAGCTTTTCAAAAGAATTTTTCTCCTTAGCAGTCCATACATACTTAACGTTCTTCTTAGTTAAGTCATGTAGTGGTCCTACTATTTGAGAGAATTTTGCTATGAAGCATCTATAGTATGTGCACATACCAATAAAGCTTCTTAGCTCATGCAGATTCCTTGGATTAGGCAAGGCTTTTATTACCTCTAACATCGATGGATCCATACCGATACCATCTTGAGAGATAGTATGACCTAGGTATTGAATCTCTTGAATGAAAAATTTGCTTTTCTTTTGGTTGAGAAAAAGCTTATTCTCCCTCAATGCTTGAAAAATTACTTGGAGATGTTTCTTATGTCCCTCCAAAGACTTGGAGTAGATAATGATATCATCAAAGAACACTCTAGTGAATTTGCGGTAAGGTCTAAAAAATTTCTCCATTAGACTATTGAACGTAATTGGTGCATTAGTCAAGCCAAAAGGCATGACTAGATATTCATTAAGACCAAACATTGTGCAAAACGCGGTCTTTAGGATATCTTTATCCACTATCCTTATTTGATGATAGCCACTTTTAAGGTCAATCCTACTGAAGTAGGTAGAGCCTTGTAGCTTAGCAAATAGACCTTCTACCCGAGGCACATGAAATCTGTTTTTCATAGTGATATGGTTTAGTGCTCGATAGTCCACACACATACGGTATGTACCATCTTTCTTTTGCACTAAAAGGACTGGGGAACAAAAGGGAGAGGAGCTAGGCCTCACCATCCCTTTGTCTACCAATTCATGTACTTGCCTCATGATCTCCTCTTGTTGAGCTTGAGAGACTCAATAAGGAGGCTTGTTAGGCGGCGAGCTTCTTGGAAGGAGCTTGTTGGGAGAAGAGGGGGAGATTGACCGCTTAAGCTATTCAACACATGCTCCAAAACATCACCATCAACCTGTCCACCTCTTCTTCCAATTTCCAAGCACACACACACACACACACACACACATCTAGACTATCACACACACACACACACACACACACACCTAGACTATCACACACACACACACACACACACACACACACACACACACACACACACACACACACACACACACACACACACACACACACACACACACACACAGAACATAGAATTGACATAGACATGCTGGTAAGAGAGTGTAAGAGATGTGTAAGATATGGAGACTAGATTAGAAAGTACACAGTAAATAGAGCATAGCATAAGAGAGTAGAGAAGAGAATCTACAAGAGAAAGGCCTAAATTTAGCCCCAAACTCCACGGCACCTCTCTTGTGGAGTTGGCATTTAATATATTATTTTTGAGTTTAAGGTGCCAAAAATTGAGGCCCCTCTTTTTATAACCACTTCACTTTTGTAAATGAGTGAAGCTCATTAGTTCTTGCATGACCCATAAGGGGATTTCCCACTACAACTATTTACAGAGCCATAGTGGCTTATTGAAATGATAGTCTAAAATACTGTGCAAATATAAAACGGCCAAGAGTAATTGCTGACACCTCTTCATCAACTCCCCGCATTCCACTCTACAAAATCATCATCAACTCAATTAGAAAATAAATAGACAGCACATAATTAACCATTATGCCAGCTATCCCAATTGCAACTGACCACTACAACAGGAGGGTGCCCACTCTCGTAACATCCCTTCCACCAGGGATAACAACTATCCTCGTTTGCTCAATAGAGAAATCAACTGGTGCGTGAGTGATGGAAACTATGGAGAAGGTCGGGGAAGTTGCAAAAAAACTTTTCAGGCATCCATTTGGCATCCTCTCTCTAGGGTGGCCCTTGAAAGTCAAAAGGTAACGGTTATAAACCATGCCAGTGCGTGTAGTTGTGGTCTCATGATCAACTATTTTGTCAGTGATGAGTTGCTCTTCTTGGTCTATAAGTGAAGGTGGGTCTTCATAAATGTGGTGTGTAAGTAGGGGTCCTCTGAATGGGTGTAAAAGACTAATGTGAAAGGCATTGTGAATGTGCCAATGTGCAGGTAAGTCTCAACGAAAAGAAACATCATTAATGACAGCTGAAATCTTAAAAGGTCCATAAAAACGAGGAGCAAGCTTAACAAAGACATTGGTATCAACACTTTTGATTCTTCATTTTTTGATGCGAAGTAAAACATGATCACCTTCTTTGAATTGGTGTGCTTTGTGGTGCTTGTTAGCATGCTTGGTGTAAAGTTCTTGTGAGTGTTTAATGGCAAAATGCACACTTGCATAAATATCATGAAAGTCAGTAGTAGTGAAATTATAGCAGGCAGGCACAACATTAAAAAGACATGAAGCAGGAGTAGGAAGAGAGTGACCATATACAACTTCAAATGGAAATTTACCCGTGGCAGTGTAAGTGGTGTTGTTGTATGCAAATTGTAGAATATGCAGGTAATCATCCCATTTCTTAGGTTGAGAAGAAACATAAGCCTTTAACAAGTCAATAATAGTGCGGTTGGTGACTTCAGTTTGACCATTAGACTCAGGATGAAATGCAGAAGTGAAGTCAAGTGTAGTGCCAAGATTTTTAAACACAGTAGTCCAAAAAGCACTACAAAATTTTGAATCTCGATAAGAAATAATCACTTTCGGCAAACCATGATGTGGGAAAACAGTCTTAAGTAACAAAAGTGCAGCTTGATGTGCTGTGAGTGTTTTCTTACAAGGAATGAATTAGGCTTGTTTAGAGAAACGGTCAATAATAGTCCAAATCATGTCATGTTTGTGCATTGTGAGTGGTAAACCAGTAACAAAATCCATTGAAATGTGTTCCCAAGGTCTTTCAGGAATGGGGAGAGAGTGTAAAAGTCCCAATTTCTTACCTGTAGCTGCTTTAATCTTTTGACAAAATCAAACAAGTTGAAGCATACTGTTTAACATCCATTCTCATAGTAGGCCAATAGAAATCATGACATAAATTTTGAAAAGATGCAGCAAATCCTCTATGTCCAGCATAAGGTGGTTTGTGCAATTCTTCAATAATTAATGTACAGAAAGGTTTAGTCACACACAATTTTTGTTTGAAATAAAGGAAGTTTTCTTAAATAGTGTATTCGAGGAATGTGTGCACAAAATTATCAAGCATATGCAACCATGTAGTTTTGAAGGCATCATCATGTGCATAAGTGTCAGGCATAGTGTCAAATGAAGTTCTCGTAATGGTTGATAGATGATTAAGTGAGGGTCTTCTACTCAAAGCATCAGCTACAACGTTTTCTTTACCAGGTTGGTATTGAATGTTGGACTAAAAACTTTGAATAAAAGCCGCCCACTTAATATGTCGATCATCTATTAAGGACTGAAAAAGTAAATATTTGATACTTTGTTAATGAGTTTTAATGATCAAATCAGTACCCATTACATAGTGTTTCCAAATTTTCAATGCATGTACCACAAAAGTCAACTCTTTATCATAAGTACTGAACTTTGTTTCAGACGGTTTGAATTTAAGACTTTCAAAAGCAATTGGATGGTTATCTTGCATAAGGACTGCACCGATACCTTTTTCACTAGCATCAATGACTACCTCAAAGAATGGTCTTTCAAAATTAGGCAATTGCAATACAGATGCATGTTGGGTTTTTAAGGTGGATACACACATGTAGCATTCATGTTGTAGACACAAAATGAGGAGAGATGAGAGAGAAATAAAATGCCTATGCAAGAGGAGAACTTACACCATTGAAATGAACAAAATAACTAGTGCATAAGCAAAGCTTGTAAACTACAAGTGATGTATAGAGCTTGTGGAGGGTGCCTTCTTATGTAGGCTCTCATGAGATGTTCTAGAGTGTTCTAGGGCTAGTTTCCACATGACTAAGAGATGGAGTGAAGGCATGTGTTTAATCCTTAGAAACTCCCCTTAAACTCATGCTTGGAACTCCTAAGGTTGCACAAAGGTATGTAGAAGGTTCATACATTTTGGATACATCATTTTTGGGTCTAATGTGGCACATAATGGTTCTCATATGGATACAACATTATGCCCTACATTGATACAACATAAAACGGTGCTCAAAGAGATACAAAGCATCATCACCCTTAGGATACAACTTAAGGAGTGGGTAACTAAACATAATGGGCTGAAAATGAACATTTAGTAAATATCATCATACTCATTATTGGATTTGGATTTTGAGCCATATTTGAGGTTACCCTCCACATGCTTTTTATTAGAAAAACTAGAGGAAGGAGAAGAGATGGCTGAATGGATGTAGTTGATGCTCTCGGCATCCTCGTTGTCGTCATCTCTGTCGTCATCATCATCACTATGCATATAGTGAACCTTGTTGGAAGACCTTTTACCTCGTTGAATGTCGGAGGTAGTGTCGGTGTTGAGCCCATTGTGGTTACAAAATTGAGGTGCATGCCCCACTTTACCACACTTCACACACTTCTTGATTTTGTAGCAATTGAAAGACATATGATTTGTCTTTCCACAATGCTTACATGCTTTGAAGTTCTTTTTAGAAGAGATGAAACATAAAGCTTGTGAGGTGTTCTCTTCTTTATGGTGTGTTTCTTCTCTTGTTCTTGTAAAGAGTTGACAATGCTCTCAAGTGAAGGAATTGGTTCCTTCTCTTTAACCGTCACGATATTATCATATTGCAATGGAAGAGACTTAAGTAATACGGCAATTTTTTCTTCTTCTTCAATGTTGCATTCTATGTAGCTTAGTTGCTTGCAAATGCTTTTTAGTCTATTGACTAAGCTAGATAAGCTTTCACCCTCTTGCATAACTAAGCTATAGAGTTGCATTTTAAGAGAAATCTTAGAGTGTTTTGATTTTGCCCCGAAATTCCTCTCAAGTATCTCCCATGCATGCTTAGCGGTAGTGGATTGGTTTAAATAGTGAACTATCTCATCCGTTACACTTGTGAGAAGAATGCCCAATGCTTTTTCATCCTTAATTTGAAGTTCACGTTGTTGTGCACGTGAAGGTGGGTTCTCTTCATCAATATTAGATGTGATTATGCTCCATAACCCTTTCTTCATTAGATATCCCTTTACCTTAACTTGCCAAGTGTGGAATCCTACCCCATTAAAGATAGATAGATTATCATTACCCATAGTGTATGATGGTAGGTGAATATGCAATGGCAAGAGAGGTCCTATCAAGAGACTCTCTTGATGGTGTCTTGGCCCGTTACAATAGCATACAAATGAAGCAAGTAAAATGTAGCATATAGAGTTACAAAATGCTTGTTTTGGGTTACCAAGTGCGTCAATGTATTGCCACTTCAAAGTAGAGTTGAAGAGTCCTTTTCCCCCTTCGTTGAAGAGTGTGGAATGATGAGAATTCAGCCTATTGCTTGCTGTTTTTGCTGATTTGAAATGTCCCCCTTTGTTGAAGAGAATCGGCCTCGAACTAGCGATGTAGACGCTCCCGATTGATGTAGTCTTTGTCGGCAAGTGTTGTAGAGTGTTGCCCAAGCCTTAAGAGTGCTTAATAGAGCATAAAAATTAGATTTAAGGTCCTGTTTTCCACTTTTAATTCTCTGATATGAAAACAGAGAATTAATGAAGCTTAAAACTCATGAAAATGTGACTAGTAGCTAGTGACTAGTTAGCTAGTCTTGTACTATTAATGTACGGAGCTTTAGGTATCAAAGGAGCATGAAATGGGGCTGATTAGAGCAAGTAAATGGACTATTTTTGAAGAAAACACGGTCATGAAAACTTCGAGAGCTTATTTGTGAAGTAGAGAATAAGATAGACGAAGATAGGAGCTAGTAGAAGCCTAGTCTTGCAAGAATGAAGCAAGTGAGAGTAAGGAGCATTGAGATCAAGCTTGGGGCTGATGGAGAGCTGAAGCTTTCCATGAAATCTTGGTGGGAAGAAGGAGAAGCTCCTAGAGGAGAGAGAAAGTAGGTGGTTGAATGAGCAAGAATCAAATGAAGAGCACTTTTCACATTTCAAGGCCACTTGTCCACTTGCATGCCCACTTGTGAGGCTTGACTTTCTCCTCTTTTAGCTCTTCCAAAAACGGTTTAGAGAGAGAGTGTGAGAAAACCACCTAAAAGTGAATGCTAGTGTGTGCTAGTGAGTCCATGAGGGTCTTTAATGCTCTGATACCAGTTGTTGGGTTTTTAGGGTGGATACACACATGTAGCATTCATGTTGTAGACACAAAATGAGGAGAGATAAGAGAAATAAAATGCCTATGCAAGAGGAGAACTTACAAACAAAATAACTAGTGCATAAGCAAAGCTTGTAAACTACAAGTGATGTATAGAGCTTGTGGAGGGTGCCTTCTTATGTAGGCTCTCATGAGATGTTCTAGAGTGTTCTAGGGCTAGTTCCCACATGACTAAGAGATGGAGAGTGAAGGAATGTGTTTAATCCTTACAATGCATTAGTCAAAGCATGTTTAAGTGCATTAAATGAGCTTTCTTGCAAATCGGTCCATTCATAAGGCATGTTTTTCTTCAACAGGAGAGTCAAATAATGTGATTTGTAAGTAAAATTACGAACAAATTTCCTGTAATAGTTACAAAGACCAATAAAAGAACGTAGCTCATACAAGTTTTTGGGTCTAGGCCATGACTAAATGGCTTAATTTTTTTTTGGATCGACACGTATTCCCTTACCCGATACAATGTGTCCCAAATATTCAATTTCAGATTGAAAAAATGAACTCTTTTCAGGATTCAAATACAAGTGATTTTGTGCAAGCAGATCAAATAAACGTGTTAAATGTTGTTTATGCTCTTCTTCAAATTTACTAAATACCACTATGTCATCAAAAAATACAATCACAAAATCTTAATGGTCAATGAGAATTCTATTCATCATGCCTGTGAAGGTGGCTGGTGCATTTGTCAAACCAAATGGCATGACAAGGAATTCATAGTGTCCAGTTGTGTTCTAAAAACAGTTTTGTAGACATCATGTTCAAACATTTTAACTTGATGATACCCTGATTTAAGGTCAATTTTGCTAAAGATGTTTGCCCCTTTCAGTTTGTCTAATAGATCATCCACTCTAGGAATAGGAAACCTATTCTTAATGGTGATCTTGTTTAAAGCCTTGTAGTCGATACACATACGAAAGGTTCCATTTTTCTTCTTGACAAGAAGTACTGGAGCTCCGTATGGTGAACTACTAGGTTGGATTAGGCCTCGGAGGCCTCGATCAAGTAAATCAGTGATTTGAGTTTGTATTTCCTTGTGTGCGGTTGGATTGACACGATAAGGTGCTCTACAAGGAGGTTCACTACCCAGTATAATGTCAATTTGGTGGTCTTCTGGGCGTGATGGTGGAATTCCAGGTGGCAGATCATGCACGAAACAATCTTTAAATTGTGAGAGAAATTCATCGTGTGTGGAGTTACGTGAAGTTTTAGTTTCAGTAGAAATTTGATTTACCAATACTAGATATGTTTTCCTCTGTTTTTGAATTGCTCTTTTGGCTTGAATGTGAGAGAGGAGTGGAAATTTTTGATGTGCTAGTGCTGCTTGGATGGAGAAATTTTTATTATTATGAGTGAGAGACATTGTACGTGTTTATAATTAATCAACAGGTCAAATTGATGACGAAATGGAATTCCCAAAATCATATCAAGACCATGCAATGGTGCCACTAGAAATGTACGTGCTTGTGTAAATCCACCAATGCAAAATTCAACAATGACTTGGGTTTTACAATTAAAACGTTGATTATTAAAAATAGTTTTGACCTTGTGAGGTGATGAGATTTCAGAGAGAGATAGTTACTGTGCCAAACGTGTGGAAATGAAATCATAGCTAGTACCATCATCTAACAGAATGGTGACACTTTCACCCTTAACAGTGCCTTGCACTTTAAACAAAGTGTGAGGAGATATAAGAGTACCTGAGGATGGGTTGTCATCGTTATCATAATCAAGATCATATCCCTCACCGTAGTTAGCTTCCACTTCATTGTCGTCGGGTGTAGCATCTTCGATGAGGTTAAGAGTAGATCCGTTGGGGCGGTTGTTGTTGAAGGGTTTTTGACTTGAATTTCTATCGACTCCATTGGAATGGCCATTGGATTGACCATTGCCCTTAGCATGACCATTTGGGTACTTATCTGCATAGTGACCATACTGAAAGCATTTAAAACACTTCACCTTTTTGTTACCATTAGAATTTGGAGGAGAACGTTGGTTGAAAGAATTTTGGTTGCCTCGTTGTTGGGTGTTGTTGTTGTTGTTGCTTGTATGAGGTTGAGCAGTTGTAGGAGAATTGTTGAATCTACGTCTCTTGAAAAAAATACAGCTTTGCTGTTTGTTTCTATCAAAGTTAGTAGAGAAACGAGGTCTCTTGTTGCGGTTAGTGTTAGCAAGTTGATCAGTGTGAGCAAGTTGATCAGTGTGAGAGGGTTATCCACCTTTCTTCTTTTCTGTGTTGAGAGCCAAATTAATAGCCTTTGACAGAGAATCTGGTTCAAACATATCTACCTCAGCACCAATTTGTTCAATAGCTTGCAATTGAATTAAACAATTCCAAAAACAGTCAGTGTAACCCTGTACATCTTTATTTCGACCCTGTCAAATTAAATCCCATTGACGTCGTGCTTTAGCTTTGTACTATGTGGGCAAAAATTGGGGTAAAAACACTTTTTAAATGCATGCCAGGTGCGTGGTCTTTTCCCATGCTGTTTCGTGGTGTTCCACCACAATGTAGCGCTGCTAGTGAGAGGATTTGATGCACATTTTACCATTTCATGCTCGGGAAAGTCTTCATCATGAAAATAGTCATCTAGTTGACTAACCCATGCTAGAACCATGCTAGCATTTTTAGTGCCATCAAAATCCTTCGAAGTGAAAGCTTTTCTACTAATTTTGTTTTTCCTGGGTGCTGGTGCAGATTCGGTGCGTATAGAATGCAATAATTTATCTTCAAGTTCTTGCCTTCACATGTGTTCATATGTGAGTGACTCTTGCAGATTCTGAAGTTGTTCCACAATCATGGGTGCCTGAGGAAGGTGTTCCATGATTGCGTGCTTTTTATATTTTTCTCTCTTTTTTTATAAATTTATTTATTTTTGTTTTTAATGATAATGCTTAAAAAGGGCTATTTGGTGATATTTACAGATACAATATGCGGAATAAAAGAAAATAAATAACAAAAATGTAATGTACTTAACTGAAAAATTACGATGTCGTCCAGTTCGGAATGGCGATGCGCTAGGAAATTGCCAGAAAAGTAAGTGGTCCGATGGTGCCTCAGCGATCCGGTCGAATTTTATAGCGCCCGATCTCCCTTACTCCAAAATGATAATATAATTGATCATTTTATTGTATGGTCACCGCCCGATCCGCGCCCTATGTCGTAGCGGATAATTGCTAATGATGTGCGGTTTTTGATCGCCGCCCGCTTTAATATTTGGATGTGATTCTTGAAAAATAATCGGTCATAAAATTAAGGGTGACTGGCAATTTCAAATGTTGCGGAAAGCCAATCGAAGCACAATTTTATCTTCATCTTCAGTGGGTTACTTGGACTTTTTCAGCGGCCGAATAGTAGGGAGGTATGATTGCCCCTTGGATTGATGATGAGATTGAATTTAAAAAAAAAAGAAGTTGAAACTCTGCACTGGGCGGCCGAAGTAACATGTGAAAGCCCTTTGAAGGTTTGTTGTTAAAAAAAAAAATTTGGTAACTGCAGTGGCCGGCCGACCGACATCTACTTGTAATTGAAGCCCTTACTTTTGTAAGCAAAAGTATGAAAAGAATTGCATGGCAACGAGCAGATTGAGGATGATAGCGCCGTTTGCAAGATGGAGGTATGGTGGCCGATATGTACCTCTTCTGCTCTCATGCTAGGAAGCAAAAGTACTCCCACGGGCAAAGCATCCCCTTTGATGGTGATTTCGGCTGTTTTCGAGCAGGTCGACAGAGAGGCTTTTTTGACTGAAGGTGTTGCTTTCCACGCGAGCTAGGCAGTCGTGTTTAAAGCCTTTTTTTTTTGAGCTAAACTTTCACGCTTGTCGGCTCGCGTCTTCTTCCTTTCCTTCAATCTTTGCGTTTTCGTGACAAGCTTTAATTTCCTCTTCTCTCCTTCAATCCTTCTTTCTTTCCTCTCTATTTATGCTTTTCGATACCGTCCTCCATGACAAACCAATTACTCGATTGCAATTACTTTTCAAAACCAGGAATCTTCTGACCCTCCAAGCCTTTCTGCTTTCTTCTTGCCTTCACAATCCGCACTAATTATGCGTTAAAATTGAAAGTTGAAACTCGACATACCGTCTTTTGACCATCATGAAGCCGAAATTGAAAACCGCTTGCCGATTAGTCGTCGATTCACCGCCGATTAGCAACCAAGAAAAATTTGTTTTGCAAATTTAACTGATTAAGCCTTGAATTTCCACAAATCCTTGAGTCTTTGTATTGCAAATTTGATAAATTGCAATTTCGAGGTTGTCGATTCGAGAAATTCCCTTCTTGAAATTGAAATCTGATGCCAATTAACTCGAACTTGTTAGCTCTAATACCGATGTTGGGATAACAGGGGGAGATCGACCGCTTAAGCTATTCAACACATGCTCCAAAACATCACCATCAACCTGTCCACCTCTTCTTCAAATTTCCAAGCACACACATACACACACCTAGACTATCACACACACACACACACACACACAACATAGAATTGACATAGACATGCTTGTAAGAGAGTGTAAGAGATGTGTAAGAGATGGAGACTAGATTAGAAAGTACACAACAAATAGAGCATAGCATAAGAGAGTAGAGAAGAGAATCTGCAAGAGAAAGGCCTAAATCTAGCCCCAAACTCCATGGAACCTCTCTTGTGGAGTTGGCATTTAATATATTATTTTTGAGTTTAATGTGCCAAAAATTGAGGTCCCTCTTTTTATAACCACTTCACTTTTGTAAATGAGTGAAGCTCATTAGTTCTTGCATGACCCATAAGGGGATTTCCCACTACAACTATTTACAAAGCCATAGTGGCTTATTGAAATGATAGTCTAAAATACTGTGCAAATATAAAATGACCAGCCGGCGCCTCTTCATTAACTCCCCGCATTCCACTCTACAAAATCATCATCAACTCAATTAGAAAATAAATAGACAACACATAATTAACCATTACTCCAGTTATCCCAATTGCAGTTGGCCACTACAACAGGAGGGTGCCTAGTCTTGTAACAGAGCTCAATGCGATGGTCATCATCCCCTCATTTTGGAGGTAAGTCCATAGCAATGAACACATCTTGGAATCCTTTTAGAAAATTAGACAAGTCTAACTCTTCTTGATTCCTATCATTTACATTTGATGAAACATTAGGGTCTTTTAGAGACTCTTTGACAAAAATCATGTACGCTGAACTGAGCTCTTTATTGATTTATCAGATTGCCACGAAGGCTAGCCCACCATTAACGAGCTGATTTTTGTAAGTGCATGGCTACATAGCGTAGCTTGGAGCATTGCCACGAAGGCTAGCCCACATTAACGAGCTGATTTTTGTAAGTGCATAGCTACATGGCATAGCTTGGAGGACTCTGTGAATCCCTCGTCTCCAAAAGCCGCATCAAATTGCTGGATGAAGGCCAACACGTTTTTGATAGCACCAAAGGTGCCATCATAGGTGAGAAATGAGAAACTCTTTCCTCCCTCTTTGAACTTCTTTAACTTTTATGACCTTCGCCATGCAGGATATGATTTGTGATGTCCTCCCCTCCTATATTCTCTAGGAGAATAGCCATAGCTTTCATCGGAAGAGGAGGAAGGTGAAGAAGAAGGAGAAGAGTGTGACCTCTTTCTTGCCCTTTTCTTCCTTTGTTTCCTCTCTTCCCTTTCGGAATGACAAGGAGAAGGATTGTGTGTTGATCTTTCCCTCTTGGGAGGAATTGGCGATCCTCTAGACCGCCGTCTTCGTGGAGCCACATCTTCAGAGGAACTTAAAGTTTCATTGCTTTCCTGCTCTTTGGATTCCTCCTCTCGTATGGGAGAGAGTCTTCTTTTGGGGTCTCTTCAAGAGGCCTCCTAAGCTCTCTCTCCTCTTGGAGAGGAAGGGAAATCCCATAAGTGCGAAGTAGTTGTGTAACTTCGGCTTGCAAAGTAGGGTTGCCCATAGCTTGTTGCAACCTAGTAACGAGATAATTCACAAACACGTGAGCATCATCATTAGCACCTTCATGTGAAAAATCAAAGCTGTCAATGTTCATTCTACTCTCTTGGTTATTGTCAGCCATGTTAACAAAATTTATGTATGTACTTAGTGTATGCTTTGGCAATTCAAAACCTTAGTTTCCACTCCTCTTAGCCTTTGAAAATCGGCTCTTAAGTATCTACAGGCACGGCTCTAAGTGGTTAGTTATAGAGCTTAGTGGAGTAAGCCTAACATAGCAGAGTTGCCAAGGGCTAACTCCTTTTGGACTTCTTATGGCTCAATAATGGTAAAGCCGTAGGTAAGTCTAAAAAGACTCCATTATTAAGCCCAAAGCTCTTGAGGTGTGCACCATATCCCACATATGGTGGGCTGAACAAAACCAATAATAGATCTAGTTCCACTTACCCTAATATAATTAACAAAATCAACCATTTATATATTACTTAAGGACCTCTCTTCTTATGCAAGAAAAGAGAAACCAAATGCTATGATACCAATGTAATGGAATTGGCCTATTAACTTGAGAGTAGCGGAAATAAATGAGAGTACTTTTGAGAAAATACTTTGTGAGCATAGCGGGTGAACATATTTGAATATAGCAACATAAACGTAGCAATTTGTTAACTTGGCATGAGCAATACGTTTGCAAGAGAGATAATTTAGAGAACATGACAACAGCTAAGGATCGGATTTATGTGGAGCGGGTCTCTCCTCCAATAGGCATTTGTATTATGATTTCTCCCATCAAGAGAGACTTGTTACAATACAATCTTTGTGTTCCTTGTGACCTAGGTGATGCAATGAATATGGAAAGCTTTATGCATCACGATCATAACATAAACTTTGAGGAAAGCATTAACTATCTCAAGCCTCAGTCCCAAGACAAACACCTTCGAAGGTGGAGAGAGCTAGCAGGGAATGAGAGTAGGGAAGAGGAAGAAGAAAGATTTCATAGGAGAAAGAATTAGTTCCTCACTTATCATCACTCTTGTTGATAGCATACATAATAGCATAGTAATGAAGATGAAGAATATGACAAGCTTAAGCATTGAAGCATGGCTCTTGGTTGGATTTGCACTTCATAGCCAAGAGTGTTGGTGTAGGCTCTCAACCTCTACTTGCTTGGAGAAGGAGAGGGAGCTCTTGCACTTTTCACAATGCACAATGAGATTGTATGTGAGTGTGTGTGGGAGAGTATACCCCCTAAGCAAGCCCCCTACTTGATTTGGTCGACCCCCCTCATGCTTGAAGCTCATTGGACCCCTCCAGGCTTAGCCAATCACAAGCAAGAGTCATACCAAGCAACAAGGGTAGCCTTGGGACAAGTGTCCCCCTTTCCCCTTTGAGAGAGAGGACTTGATAATACAAAATCAATTAATTAATTGTGCTAAATTATCATTGGACCCCTTGGAAGGCCAAGCAATAGGCTTTAAGCACACTATGAGGGTAACCTAGCTAGGGGCTTGACAAGTGTCCCTTTTGCTTTCTTTGTACGAAGCATGCCTTGTGTGTGTGTGTGTGTGTGTGTGTGTTCTCTCTCATCCCCCCTCTTGTAGGGCTCTCCCCCTTCTTGTATGGATTGAATCTTGACTTTTGCACACCTCAAACCACTCAACCTTGGGCCTAGTTCTCACAAGAAGCTTGGCCCTTAAGCCCTTCAAGCTTGTACTGGTTCTCACCTCAAGTACAACCCCAGCATCTCAATCATCAGGCACCTTAAGCACCTCAAGCACCTTAGTCATCAAGCACGACAAGCACCTCAAGCACCTTAAGCTTGGGCCGGGCTCCCACCTCAAGCTCAACCCTAGCTTTACCTAAGGTCAAAGGACTTTTACACTAATTATTGGAGGTCTTCAATGAAGCTAACACTAAGGTATTATGATCCATTGATTAGCCTTGCTCTTTGATAGTCCATCTCTCATTTGGGTCCCTTTACCATTGGCCCCGTGTTGAGATAGATCTATAAGCACATGTCTATATCTTAACCCTTGTTCTAGTTTATTCTCCCACATTAAGTGATCATTTTAATATTCAATACAATGGGGAAGCCACCCTGACGGACAAAGATGGAGCCACAGTCAAAGTTAAGATCACCGCTAAAATAATCAATGAAGCTCTCCATCTACAGTAAGGGACACACAATCTATTGCAAAAGACAAAAGCAATAGATAACAACAAAGCCTTTTTGAAGAAAGAGGACACAAGCTGACATATCAAGATTTGATCTACTCAAAAAGATAATTTCCGTTGCGCCTCATATAGCAACATTTTAAAGTACAGAAGCCACCAAGATAGACTTAACCACTGTTGCACATGGCAGTAGTAATGGCAATGGGCTTAGCAGAAAGAAGAGTGGTCAGCTGCAACTTTGGCAACTACCTCCTCGACAACATATTAAAATAAAATCTTAAGGGGAGTCAAAAGAGCAAGGCATACATGAACACTAGACCAGTGCTGACTCGAATCACCTACCAAGCATTGGGAATGATTGCTGATCTACCACCTACAAAAGCACAAATAGATTTGATCCACAAATTTAGAAGAGCAGTAAAATCGGTAGCCGGACCATCCACAAGGCCAAAACCAGAGGTTAAACAAACAAGGCGCAGTGCGACAAGAACGGACATTGACAGTGAGAAGACAGAGTCGGATGCACCGAATAGCGAGGAAGTGGGGCCTAAGGAAAGAGATACCCCTTCAGAATACCGGTCTTCAGATGAGGAGCATGGGAGTGAGTTTTCCATGAGATACACAAGATTGAAATAGAGAACAGCCAAGGCGGCAGAGGCCATCCCACTCACCCAAGCCAGAAGAACAATGGAAGAAGCGTTGGTGCAAAGAGAAAGAGTCCAACAACATAACACAAAGAGAAAAGAAATAAGGGAACAGAAGCAGACGATGAAAAAGAGGAAGAGGAAGAAGAAGACGTCCCTTTACGATGTAGATAGACAGCAGCTCTTGAACGGATCAAACAACGTAAAAGACAGGAAGCGGAGAAGAATATGAATATTGCCAGCGACATGCGGCAACGGATTTAGAACAAGCTCAAACAAAAGATGGAGCAAAGAGAAAGAAAAGAGGCAAAGCGGCCACGCATAGATGATCTCAAATCATCTGAAGAATCGATGAAGTTCAAGGAAGAAGATGATAACCAAGAAGAGAAGGGAGAGCAGGACACGCTAGAACAACAAGGTTATGATTTTGAATCTCCAAAAGATAAAGAGGTACTTTCAGAGGCTGGAACATAAAAAAGAGAAGAAGATGTAGACCTTCCAAAACAAGGGGCAGATAAGGTGCTATCACAAGATAAGGTGGATCAAGAAAAAGAGACAGCACCGCCAGAAACTACTACAGTTCCAACTGCTATTGAAATACTAAAAACAAAGGAAAGAACGACAAAGGAGGTTGGACATCAGAACAGGGCCAAAGAAGCCAACAAAAACCACGACTGCCTCGTTCGCAAACTGTAGTTGAGGAGGGAGGAAAAATGATCATGTCATTCAACATTGATGCCTATTTAGAGTAGATCAAGCTCCAATTCTAATGCCAAAGAGCTCTCTACAACTTGCACGAGCTAGAGCTGGAAGACACCAAGAAGGAGGCATCTAAATCACTTGAAAACACTCTACAGCTACAAGACAAAATAGAGGAGTTGCAAAAAGTTCAGCTACAACTCTAATCAGAGTTGCAAAGAGAACAAGAAAATGCGGGCTATTACTACAAAGAGGTGACCCAACAATTTAATGAGGCCAACACTACTCTGCAAGTCGAGTAGCAACGACTAGAGGAGGAGCTAACTAGAGGAGGAGCTAACCAGAGAAAGAGAGCAGAGTGAAAAGCTACAAGAGTCCTACGCGATGGTTAGCAAGACTCTGACTCAGCTTTTAGCCCTGTAGGAGATGCTGAGCTCCTCAAGCTTCATAGCTAGATCAACCTCACTGAACAAAGAGGTCCAAGATCTAAAGGAGGCCCTTGCTCAGAAAAAATATGACTGACAAATCATGACAGTAGGGCATAGAGCACTACCGAAAGCCAAAGATGAAGAGGTTGAAGATTTGAGAAAGTAGTTGGCAGAGGCTCGGGGAGATTTGGAGGCTCTAAGGGCAACACAAACAAAGCCTGAACAAACAGCCCCAGTGGACTTTGATCAAAAAGGAGGATTTGAGCATTTCACTTTTGAAGCTCACCAAACAAATGTGCCAAGTACAAACACATGAAAAGTAACACAGGAATATGAAGATCCAACCACGACATCCATCTTGGATTCAGCCAAGGAATAAATTCAGCGCTGGATCTCAGAAGTTAAAGACCCCTCACACAAAGAATATCTGCAATATGAATTGAAAGTGTTGGAATCGGCTGCCCTGCTCATGATCACTCCAGATGAAGTGGTGAAAAACCTTGGGCATGAGATGATCGCCATGCCACTGATGCAGCAAGAGGCCAGATTATGGAAACAAAAAAGGCTTCATGTCCTTGAGCCAAACAACAGAGGGGATTACAGAGATGTTTTTGTCACCGCGATACAAATTCAGACTATCATTGACAATCAACCCCTCTAGCAAAAGAAATGGTTTGAGCAGCGACCAACAGATGAAACATACTATAGGAATGCTATGCAAGATCTCAAGGTCGACCCAACTTATTGTCCCATCAACAGAGGCGATCCTGGGATAGCTTTTACTCTTGGCAAAGCAAAAGACCGACAGTATTGAAGTACGCCGTCATAACAAAGCCAAGCAAAAACAACCCCTCGTCAGAGAAGTATATGGTTCAGACGCTCAAAGGGGTCATCAACATGATGAAGGAGATCCCAGATTTCGCATGCCAAATGCTCGTGAAAATTGCCAAGATGCTAATCACTTGAATAACAGCATTCAATGATATAGAGGCAGTGGAGCATCCCTGGCAGGTTTTTGTGGAAGGCACAAGAGGGCTCTGCTAGAATATGGAGACAGAAATCCCAAGCAAAAATGTCATCATGGGACTATATGCTCGAGTCGTGTTCCTGCCCTCCCACTACATGCAAACCTTCAAGGAGGCGTTCATGATTGGATTCTTTGAGGTAGACTCCTCCATATTTAATCCCATGACCAAAGATCTGTCAGCCCGACATATAGCCTGTCAGAGCACTCTCAACAAAAATAACCCTTTCAGAGAGCTGGCGACAAAAGTGGAGATTGAGGCAAGGGCGCAAAAGTTCAGCCACCTCACTACGGCGCTGAAAAAAGACCGATCAACTACTAGAAGACACTCAAAGATAGATTGCACGAGGACGTGCAATGAATAGGAAGGGGGGAATGTTTGGTGGACACAACGGACTAACACGTAAAAGGCAGATGTACACCAAACCTTGTAGTACTCGCTAGCATGTCTAGGCTATCTACCGCACCATTCTAGCCCTTGGTCAAAGCGTGATTAAGTATTAAATATTTCCTTAAGCTGTCAAACAAAGAGGCCCTCCTATACCCCATTCCCTTCCTAATGTACATGTGTGTGTCTAATTTTAAACGTCAAAAATTAGTATGTTTAGGACTCTACATCCTCATGTAGGTTTAACCTATTGAAAATTTGCATGCCCTTTAGAGGTTCTGACCAATGCAAGGCACTAAATCTATGGCTTTCTTTGCCTTGCTTCATGTGGTGACTACATTCTCTGTCGCCCATCCCCACACTCCCTCTACAATGCGACAATTTATAAAGAGGGTCTTTCTCGTTTTGGTGAGTTCATTCTAGCTAACTGACATCCTCTAGGACATGAGAGCCATAGAGAGATTAAGAAAGGGAGAGAGCATGCTACAACTCACTCTCTCTCTCTCTCTCTTTCCCCCCCTTATTTAATTCTCTCTTTGGTTTTTTCTATTCTCACTCTCTTGTTTATATTGAATGGGGCACCCATTGTATCAATGATGACACATACCCCACATAGTTCCAGTTAGTAACAACCCTAGATTCATTTTAGCATCTCCTTTTTTTGGTACCCAAATATGGTATCATATTTACCAATTTTTGAAGGTTTGGTCTCATAGGTGACTCTGGCCTCTTAAAGACGTTAATATACCATTTTATTTCACTCACTCTCTCTCTCATTATTTTTATTTAAAAAATTATCTCTCTGTTTTTAATTCTCTCTCTGTCTCTCTCTCTCTCTCTCTCTCTCTCTCTCACACACACACACACACACACACACACACACACACACATAGTGTGGTAGATTAGTTATGCCATGTCCCTCTTGAATAACAGATCTCGGGTTCAACTCTCCTCGTCAAGATAGTTTTCTACAACGTTAAAACTCTCTCTCTCTCTCTCTCTCTCTCTGTGTGTGTGTGTGTGTGTGTGTCACTCTCTCTCTCTCTCTCTCTCTCTCTCTCTCTCTCTCTCTCTCTCTCTCTCCTCTCTCTCTCTCTCTCTCTCTCTCCTTCCTTTTTTTCAAAACTCTCGCATTTTTAGCCATGACTTAGATCTACACACTTTCGTCTCCCAACCACAGTGTGGGTTCTCGATTGCGATTCTCATCGCCACAATTTTGGAGCATCAAGAATCATTCATTCACCCCACACATACTACATCACATGTAATGTTTGACCTCTGAGGACAATGAAAATCTCTCTCTCTCTCTCTCGTTTATATTGTATTGGGCACCCGTTGTTTCAATGATGACAGATACCCCACACAGTTCCAATTAGTAAGAACTCGAGATTCATTTTAGCATCTCTTTTTTTTGTACCCAGACATGGTATCAGTTTTACCACTCTATAATGGTTTTGTTTCTTAGGTGACTCTGGCCTCTTAAAGAAAAAAATTTATCGCTCTATTTTAAATTCTCTCTCTCTTTCATTTCCACACATACCCACACAATTCCAGTTAGTAGCAACTCTAGAATCTAGATTTATTTTGACATCTTTTTTTTTTGCCCCAGAGATGGTATCAGATTCTAACGGTTTGGTCTCATAGGGGACTCTCACCTCTTGTAGGGGTTAATATATCATTTCATCTCTCTCTCTCTCTCTCTCTCTCTCTCTCTCTCTCTCTCTCTCTCTCTCTCTCTCTCTCTCTCTCTCTCTCTCTCTCTCTATTTTTGATACATAAATGAGTTTATTTTAGGCCTTTTACAAAAGTTAATGACGTGTCATTTCATTTCATCTCTCTCTCTCTCTCTCTCTCTCTCTCTCTCTCTCTCTCTCTCACACACACACACACACACACACACACACACACACACACACACACACACACACACACACACACACAGAGTGAGTTTAATGAATAAAAAATAAGCAAAACAATATTTTAATAAATGAAACACAAATATAACTAAAACAAAATTTGACTACCTGGTTGACCCACGCACATCGCCTATTCTTTGTTGTTGCTGCATCTTACCCGTTGGACGTCAGCTATCCTGTGCATCCAGAGCTGCGCGCGACTGGTGCAATAAGCGAGAAAGCTCTCTCTCTCTCTCTCTCTCTCTCTCATGGAGTTGCACTTGTGTGCGCCGCTTTGTGCAGTTTCTAGCTGTGTGTGTGCAGACAGGGTCCGACACCGCTTCCGGCCATAGGTTGCTGCTACTGCGTTGAAACTGGTGGGTGATGGTGCGGAATGGGGTGGCCATAGGTTGCTACTGCAGTGAGATCTGCTGCGTTGACTGTGGTGCAGAGGACGGTAGGGATGCTCACCTCGAATACCCTAACATTGTTGAAAGGATATTGAATGCTCTCTCTCTCTCTCTCTCTCTCTCTCTCTCTCTCTCTCTAGTCGATGGGACGAATCACGATAGGGGTGGGGAGTTCCCAAGATTAAAGGCTGGTTGAAGCGTGCAGCCAGAGAGAGGAGGGTAATCTTTCAAATTTTCCAGCTAACTGCAACTAATGCTCTGAAGACGACGCCTTATTTCTTGTTTGGATTTTAGCCTTCATATTGCAGAAGAGGACACGTGGATAGGGAAACCTCGGCCGTCGTATTATGTTAGTTTAGATATTGTGTGTGTATAATATATACTAGTAAAACGGTGCCGCCTTCGACGGCGGCATGACCCCTCTTACCCTCAAACCCCTTGCTCTTCATAAATTTCATAAATCAAATCAAGGAAAGTAATCTCTCTCTCTCTCTCTCTCTCTCTCTCTATATATATATATATATATATATATATATATATACTTTTGGTCTCATAGATCATAATGGCCTTTTGGAGGTAAAGATATAGCATTTTATTTCATTTTGTTTCAAGTCTATCTCTCCCCCCCCCCCCCCCCCCCCCCCCCCCCCCCCCCAAAACCCAAAATGTGGGCACTCCTTGAGACAACATTTGGCATACATGTCGTCCAAGCCATTGTTCAAGCACTCCGTTTTCTTTCAACAACCCCTGCATCTCTTTGCCATTCCATATATGGCATCACCTTTGTGGAGGGGCGAGCAAAGAGGCATGAGTAATGTGAGAAGTGATACGGAGGGATTGTTTCTATCCTAATTGTTGGAGATGCAGAGATGTTGCTGTTGTCTCTCTCTCTCTCTCTCTCTCTCTCTCTCTCTCTCTCACAGACACACACACACACACACACACACACACACACACACACACACACACACACACACACACACACACACATTTCTTGTGTGAAAGCGGCACCTCAAATTTTAGTGGACATGCGAATAGTGGTCTGCAGTAAAGAGTCTCTCTCTCAACACAGTTCGTGCAGTGCCAGAAGCTTCTCTTTCTATCACTCTCTCTCACACTGTCCCTGTGTCGTCGAGCTGCAGAGCGCACTCATTGGACAAAGCAACTACTGATGCGTGGCAAGGAGAGGAAGCCGGAATCGCATCTACTAAAAACAACCCAAATCTCCTTGGCCCTACCCAAGTTGGGCATATCCCACAATTACGCATGAGAAGCAGAGATCCTCAAATGCAACCACCACATTCGAAAGGGAAAGCAAAAAACGTGAAATGTAGCAATGGCGACTCCATAGTTTATTAGCCATGGATTTTTACATGTTCAAGGGATCACTTGGGTTTGTAGGTTGGATTTTGTCATCACATGTGAAGTCTACGCTCTGCTTGGGCACAAAAGGGTTTGATGGTTAGAGCTATTAGAGTTGGGTTGGTACAAGCAACTTTTGTGCTTTATAAATTGCACCACATTTGGCATACATGTCGACCAAGACAATGCCAAATACGACGCCACATCTGCTGAAAAAACCCCAGAGCTCCTTCACCTTGCCCAAGTTAGGCATATCCTGCAATCAATGCATATCAAGAGACATCATCCTGGAGAGGAATCTCCTAGAGTACTTTTTGTGCTTTATGAAATGCACCACATATTGACCAAGATAGTGCCAAGCACAATGTTTCGTTTCAACAATCACTAACCCGATGGGTGCTACCACAAACCAACTTCAATGTTAAGTCACTACCTCCCACACCCTACCACACTTGGTGCACTTGAGAGTCGAAAGTCCCCGATACTTAGCTTGCACGTATGTGCGCACACAACACATACAGATCTTGAATGCATTGCATGCATAGTCTACTCTCATCTCATGCACTTAGCTCTGCTGCACACAAAGATGTTATGGGCTAGATCGCATGGGCTCCACTATCTAGCTTTTTACCCGGTTACATGAGAGCTCCATGCGATTTACTACCTTGTTTCAAGAATGCGATGTCAATTTACATCATGAGAGCTTCATGCGCTTTATCGCCTCATTTCAAGGATGGACACACACACACACACAATCATGCAAAGAGCATGCAAAAATAGAGAAATGGAGCCAAAAGATAAACACGGGAGAAAAGTCTCTGCAGTAAAATCTTCTCACTTTCTAAATCATGGCCACGTGCACTATAGTAGAGCACGAACACCAACATGCTGAGGTGAAGGAGGTCTATGTGCGCGAGCGTGAATTTGAAGCCAACAGGTGTGAGTGCATGTGTAGGGACAGCGAGATGTCAACCATCAGTCATATTCGGAGTCTGAGAGGTCAACCATCAACCATCCGAGCCTGTGCGCACACCAGTAGGATGTGTGTGTGTGTGTGTGTCTCTGAGAGAGAGAGAGAGAGAGAGAGAGAGAGAGGATGAATGTGATGGCCTACCTGGCGACTTCAGATAGCTCCCTATGCAACACATCACATTAGGGATTAGAGAGAGCCGCACAAATAAACCTTGGCACTACACAGTGTAGGGTAGAGGGGCCAGTTGTGGTACGGCCCCCAGAGAAAAGACACATGAACCCCTAATTATAATATTTTTGAGGACCAAAAGAGCAAAAAGGCGATTAAATTGAGCTACTCATCGCAAAAAATTGAGCTCGAAGGAGAGAGATTCAAGCTCCCCAAGTTACCTGTCCCCCTACTGGCTCCTCTACCCTAAGGGCATTGTGAGGTTATCCAGCTCGGATCGTGTGCGAGTCCTGGAGCTACCTGAGATTATCCTCAAATCCTGCGCGAGGTCATGGAGCTAGCAGGTGTGGTTGTGTGTGTGTGTGTGTGTGTGTGTGTGTGTGTGTGTGTGTGAGAGAGAGAGAGAGAGAGAGAGAGAGAGAGAGAGAGGATGTTACATGCATGATGGTTTTTCAACGATGCCAGTGCAGCTGATGGTCGTCGTTGCTTGCGTTTCTCTTAAGTATTGAAGTGATGCAAGAGAAGTCGCAACAGCTCTGTGATCTCTCTCTCTCTCTCTCTCTCTCTCTCTCTCTCTCTCTCTCTCTCTCTCTCTCTCTCTCTCGTGGAAGATGCACTAATGCATTCGGCAAAGTAGGTGATGCGGCTATGGCATGCCTCTCTTTCTCTCTCTCTCTCTCTCTCTCTCTCTCTCTCTCACACACACACACACACACACACACACACACACACACACACACACATGCGTTGCCTGCCTGGGGTTGCATTTGACTTTGAAGTTTTTTAACTCTCTCACCACAGCAGAAATTGGATACTCTTCAATCTCTCTCTCTCTCTCTCTCTCTCTCTCTCTCTCTCACACACACACACACACACACACACACAGAACCTGCACTCATACCTATGCAAACCAGGACTACAACTGAAACTGTCGGAGACGGGCTTCTTTAGCAATTGCTCTAGCTGCGGCTGTGTGTGTGTGTGTGTGTGTGTGAGAGAGAGAGAGAGAGAGAGAGAGAGAGAGAGAGAACACTGGAGATGTTGCCGCTCATAGGTGTGTGGGCCGTGGCAATGGCAAGCTCCAATTCGCACGGAGCGATGATAATGGAGTGGAGAGGAGTGACTGTGGCTTGCAGAAGGTTGTGGAGGCAACGGGGACGACATTGACCAGCATGAGGAGCATCAACATGTAAACTTGCGATTGTTGTGCACCGTAGTAGTCATGCAGTCTCTCGCCCTGCAGCCATGTCCAGCAGGAAGATCCAATGCAACTTCACCTGCAGGCTCCCATAGGTGTGCATAATGCAAGTGAAGCAGAGAAGGAAGAGGAGAAGGGGAGTATATAGAGACAGAGAGAGACTTGCACGTGACGGTCGCCTCGTAGTTAATACCTTGCACAGTACCCGCTCCTCTGCTGTGTTTTCAAAGGAATTGAATCCTCGCGGCGCGTCTCTTTCTGACTGTGATTCTACCTCTCCCAAAGACACGTGTGAAGGTCATCTCGTTGCCCTCCAGGCTCCCTTCCCTTGCTCCTTCCTCGTTCGGACGGCATAAATGCTCTCTCTCTCTCTCTCTCTCTCTCTCTTTTTTGCCGGAGGAATTTAAGATCGCCACGTGTCAAGGGGAGGACCGGAATCCCTCCCCCTTTTATAGAAGTATATATATATATATATATATATTTATACATATAATATCTTTCTACCCTGTTTATGAAGAGCCTTTTTCAAGAAGGCCACGTGGCTAAAGCCACAGAAAGAAAAGCAGGGCGGGAGTGGCGAGCCAGGTAGTCGAAAAGTCAACGCGCTTGAGCCGACTGGATGCAGGAGGTGAAGAGCCACAACATCTCCACCCGGATGGGAGGTGAAAAGACAAGTGGGCTGAACAGTCAAGAAGGAGACTGAATTGTCGAGAGAGAGAGAGAGAGAGAGAGAGAGAGAGAGAGACAGCGATGACCAAAGCAAGCAGTTGGCACCCATGAGTGCAGAGTTTGCAATGTGCAAGGCAAGCGTAGGAAGGATATGTGTCAAATCGCACTTGCATTGCAATTTGCCACAGAGGAGCCATATGCAGTCGTTAGTTGGTGTTTTTCTTTTGCAAGGGTAAAATTTCTTGCTATAAAAATGGAGGGACTCGGGGGAGGGGGGGAGAGAGAGAGAGAGAGAGAGAGAGAGAGAGAGATCACTTGCGGCATTTGGCCTCTATTGGTCTCCATCTACAGCCTTCGCTAAATGATCCACCTACGATGGCTTCCCTTGGACATTGGAGATAGAAATTGGCACGCATTGCAAAATGGAATATAAAAATCCTTTTTTTTATGTATCTATATTAAGTTGCCTAAATTTTTTGCATTTGAAAACCCCTCCCACTAAACTCAAGTGGTACATTAACATGATTACGTAGTGCACCCCCCTGAGTGAACAGACACCTCAAAGAGAGAGAGAGAGGGGGGGGGGGGGGGGGGGTCCCCAACATGCAGTGGAAGATGTGGCGTAGAGCTACTGCTTCTTCGAATTTTGCTATCACAACACCATTCCATCTACCTATCCACTATCTCTTTGTTTAGATAAATCATGAACGTTCTCAACAACCTGCTTGCTTCCGTATGGAATCATTTCTCTCTCGGTCTTTCGTCATTATTCTGTAGTAGAAGGTGCTTGACAACATTGTAGAGCATTGTGCGTATGGCAATGCTTGAATCTCGCCACCTGCATGTAAGTCCTCATGGAAATTAGTAGCTGAACATTCTATGTATGGTGAGCAGAAGTCGACTTGAGGAATCACTAATTCCTTTAAAGGCAACATTGCATGGATTACTTGAGTTTCTTCAAAAGCATATGCAATGTAGCAGTGTATGTAGGAAATGGTAAGTTGTTGACCACTGCAAGGAGGCATGCCAAGAGCACGCCCAAAAGGCAACACGAGCCTACAAGAAGGAAAGGAGTACGTGTGGAAGGGGGTCTATTGGCTAGCTACAACTGCTAGCCTGAAAGTAGGTATTGTGTGTGTGTGTGTGTGTGTGTGTGTGTCTATGTCTATGTCAACAATTGGTGCCATGCATCGTCTTGCTATGGCCATCGTTGTAACTTCAAGCAGCTTTGCTCACATCTCATGGAACCACAAGTGTCAATGTTGCTCCCAGCAATGCAAGTGGTTGCCATGGTTGCGCAAGACACACAATGGAAAAAGTTGGTGGTGATGGGGCATGCACTGGCAACAAAGGATAGGGCGTAGGACACACAACGGTAAAAGTGATGGTGTGAAGGTTGGCCCCGCATCGGCAATTGTACTGTGAGTTGTACACGTTTTAGAATGGAACAGAAAGCTAGATACATACAAGATACATACTACTCAGGTTGGGATAATAAAAAGCATGATACTCTATTAAGACTTGCATTTGTCAGAAGTTATCATGTATATGTATATTGTTGAGCGTTGTTTACCTTGAAAGCTAGATTAAATCTTTCATGAGTGTTGAGTAGAAATGTTGTCTCTTGGACAACCCAAATTTTGGTTATGTTGAGCGCCTCCAGAAGATGTTGCATTTAGTAGCAATATCAGGTCATGAAAGATGTTGGGTATGTGCCACGTCGTCTATAGCATCAGGACCAAGGAGCACTCATGGCATGAACAAATAGGTGCATAGAGCACACCATGTATGTCGAGGTTGGGGGTGGAGTCCACACAAGACTTAAGGAGACATGCATACAACTCAGAGGTTGAAATAATAAAAAACATGCTATATTGTGAATGTTTCTATCTGTGATGATGAGTGAGTTGGAGAAAATGTATAGGATTGGCCATCGCAAAGTGTCCATTAATGAACTGTGAAGCGGGTCGCGCGAGCTCGTTTACTACAATGATCACTACATATCCCTATCCATAATACAATATGTACAACTAGTATGCCTTGATTGATTTGTTGTGAAAATGGTGTGAATTAAACAAGAGGAGCAATGTTGTACCTTTCACCTCCTATCGTCTCTTATTCAAAAATCTCCATAGCATCTCTCCTCGAAGCTTTCGCCAAAAACTCTATGACCTCGCATCACAAATGAGATTTTGCAGTAGAAGATGTGTGGATATGAAAATTTTCACATTATAATTAGAATAGAGAGAGATGCATTTCGTGCATTTACGATGTTTGTGCCCATTAAAAAAAAAGAAAAAACCATACGTATGTATGGTGTGGAGTCGGCACCATTCTCCACATTTATAATAATACCGTAGGGAACGTGCCCTTCCCCCGCCACTTTTATTCCCTTCAGTGTTGAAGGGAGACTTATGATTCTCCTCCAATGTTGGAGAGACTTTCTTATTGTGAAAATACTAGCTTTATGAGGAAGCACTCATTACCGATGTTTTATGAAGACATGTATCATTCCACCTTGCCATGCCGTTGTGTATTGTCCATATGTCCTTTTGTTGGGCATCACAAAAATTCTTCAACCCTTGTCACCTTCATCTACAATCTTTTGAATGAAAATGAGGTAAATTCATTGCTTTAATGTATACATGATGCAATCTAAGTACTTTTGGGATCACATAAAGGAAATAAAAATACAGAATATAAGTCTACCTTTATTATTGGTCGTGTGGATCAACGCACAATCTTGGATGGATCTGCTTCTAGGCCTTCCTTACATTGTTGTGCCACCTTCTCAATAGTATATGTTCTACCATCGGCATCCATATGGCAATTTCTGCAAACATGTTGACTGTCGCATTCACTTTTGCTATCACGCCTACCATTACCTGTGCTACTTCTGATGTACTTGGTTTCAAGGTATATTTAATGGGTATGTTGAATCTGCCTTATTTTCTGTCCGTATACTCACTCACACACACACACACATACACAAAGTCACAGTCTTTGGGACACCCCATCGGGCATACATATCGATCAAAACACGACCAACCATCACATCTTTCTCCAGGAGCCCTTGCTTTGCATCTGCTAAAAATAGCCTAAAGCTTTCTGGTGCTACCCTTTTGGAGAAAATCCCACAATTAAGAGAGAGGCCATCGCTTTACATATGTTGCACACGAACTAGATCTTTCTAGCCCTGTCCTTGTGGGGCAAATCCTACAGTCAGTGCGTTCTAAGAGGCCACACTCCAGATAGGAAGCTTTTTGAGAAGTTTTGGTGCTCTTTGAAGTGCACCACATTTACCAAACATGTCAACCAAGGCATTGTCAAGCATGAAATATTTTTCAACAACCCTTGACTAACAATATCAGTGTGAATTTTTATGCCCGTATCAGCATCTTGCATAGAGCATTCCAAGAGACGACGTTTCGGACAAGAAGCTCATTAAGCACTAGCTTTTTATCCTGCTCCTGTTGTGGATGATAGGCCGAAGAGAAGTTTAGCCTTGTCCCTAAATTCTCAAAGAGACCCTTCCAGAAATTACTGGTCATTCTAGGATCTCTATCCGACACTATGGACATTGGCAAGCCATGGTACTTGAAGATTTGTGAAATGAAGAGGGTTGCCATTTGATGGGCTTTGATAGTCTTTTTGACAGGTATAAAATGAGCTTGTTTACTGAACCTGTCTACTATCGTCCATATTCCCGTATTCCCATGGATAGACTTAGGCAATCCAAAGATATATCCCATGGATATGCTCTCCCATGGTGAATTAAGGATTGGCAAGGGTTGAAGCAATCAAGTTGCTTCCCTCTATCAAATTTTGTCTTTTGACATACCACACATTTAGAAACATACTCTTGTATGTTCACTTTCATGGTAGGCCAATAGAAATATGTTTCAATTCCCTTTAAGGTAGACTGAATCCCTCTATGCCCCGCATAAGGTGGAGCATGAGATTCATACATTACTTTCTCACGTAGTGAGTTAGTAACGCATAGTCTATTGCCATAGAGAAGATAACCATCTTGTAAGGTAAATGGTTCTTCTTTCTTCCCCAATGCAAGGGCTGAAATCACATCTCTAAAATCGGGATCAATAGCATACTCATCTATCATTGAAGATAGATCATTGTGAGTTGCTATGGAAACCGCATTCACTCTCGGCCGTCTTGAGAGTGCATCACCTACTTGATTATGCTTTCCAGCAATGTGAGCAATATGAAAATGAAATTGCAAAAGGAAATTTGCCCACCTCATTTGTTTGTCGGAGAGCTTAGTCTGCGTCATGAAGTGCTTAAGACTTTGGTGATCCGTTCGCAGAATGAAAGGAGTCCCCAATAAATAGTGCTTCCATGAGTCTAAGGCATGTAGAAATGCAAGGAGTTCCTTTTCATATATGCCTAGAGCTTGCTCAACAGGGTCGAGCCTTCGACTCTCATAGCCTATGGCATGCCCTTCTTGGAGCAAAACAGCTCCAAGGCAATCACCACAAGCATCACATTGGACCTCAAATGGTTTTGAGAGGTCCGGTAGTGTAAGCACAGGTTGAGAGATAAGCTTTTCTTTAAGCTTTTCGAAAGCATTGTTCTCCTTAGCAGACCATGTATACCTAACGCTTTTCTTTGTTAGGTCATGTAAGGGTCCCGCAATTTGTGAGAACTTTTCTATGAAGAGTCTATAGTATGCACACATTCCTATAAAGCTTCTTAGTTCATGAAGATTCCTTGGTTTAGGCCATCCTTTTATTACCTCTAACTTAGATGGATCCATTTGGATGCCATCTTGAGAGATAATATGACCTAAATACTGAATCTCTTGCAAGAAAAATTCGATTAACATAAAGTTTATTCTCTCTTAAAACTTGAAATATTACCTGGAGGTGTTGCTTGTGTTTCTCCAATGAATTAGAGTAGATGATAATATCATCAAAGAACACTCCAGTGAAGGTTCGATGAGGCCTGAACAGCTTCTCCATCAAGCGATTGAATGTGGCTGGTGAATTGGTCAAGCCAAAAGGCATGACAATGTATTCATAAAGACCAAATGTGGTACGAAATGCGGTCTTTACAATGTCTTGATCAACTATCCTTATTTGATGATAACCACTTTTTGGGTCAATCCTACTGAAGTAGGTCGATCCTTGTAGCTTATCAAATAGGTCTTCTACCCGTGGAACGGGAAACCTATTCTTGATAGTGATCCTATTTAGTGCTCTATAGTCGACACACATACGATATGTGCCGTCTTTCTTTTGCACTAATAGCACAGGTGAGCAAAATGGAGATGAGCTTGGTCTAACCATACCCTTCTCAACTAACTCATGCACTTGCCGCATAATCTCCTCTTGTTGAGCTTGAGAAACTCTATAAGGAGGTTTGTTAGGCGGTGAACTTCCTCGAAGAAGTTCAATTGCATGGTCATCATTACCTCATTTAGGAGGTAGCTCACAAGGGATGTCGTCAATAAAAACATCTTGAAACCCCTTGAGAAAATTGGATAACTCTAATTCCTTTTGGTTGCTTTTATTTTCTTTTGTTAAAGCATTAGGTTCATTTTGAGATTCTTTAACAAAAATCATGTACATGGAAATAGAGCTCTTTATTGACTTGTTGAAAGCTGGTGTATGTACAATGGGGATGGTGTTACCCATTTCCTTAGCATCTATATACATGTCTTTTTCCCTGAACTTAAAGGAGATTCTCCTTTCAGGAAATTTAACATCGGCAGCCAGGCGGTCAAACCATGGTGCCCCTAGGATTACATCCTCATGCTTGAGAGGAGAGATAAAGAAGTCCTCTTTGTCTACATAGCCTTGGACATGAAGCCTCAATTTTCCAATTAAGGGAGTGACTGAAGCTTCTTGCCCCTTGAAGGCACTGTCTGCGGGTAGGACATCTCCCATCTCGTAGGATTGTATGCCTAGCTTGGTGGCTAACTCCATAGATATAAAACTGTGAGTAGAACCAGGGTCAAAGAGAATAAAAGCATCATGTTCTCTTACCTTTCCCCAAGCATGGCATAGAGGAGATCCTTTGTGGTGAGTTTGGTGAGTCTCCTCCTCTTGGATTTCAACCAAGGAAGCTCTAGGAGGATCTTGGCGGTTGTTCTTTTGGAGACAAGCGCGGTACGCATGCCCTTGTTCGCCGCACTTGAAACACCGGTTATCCTTACGATAACGCTCAAGCTCTTTAGGAGAGAGTTTATTCTTACCTTTGTAAACTCCCTTCTCTTTAGCTTTGTTGGAGTTGCCCTTAGGAGACTTTTGGACATTGTCCTTCCCCTTAGGCTCATTGGAACCCTTGTTTTCCGGGGGCTTATTATTTCTTTTAGCCCCCGTTTGGAAATTGATTTGAAAGGCCACCATAGTGTGGTGTATTACCGCCGATATGGTACGTGGCCTTTGGGAGTTGACATACTCCGCCATTTCTTCTGTTAAGCCCGCACAAAATTGTTGCTTTTGCTCTCCAAGATCCAACTTTTTGAAGACAGTGGCTTTGAGTTGTAGGTCCCAAAACTTGTCTACATATTTGTGGATGGATTCATTGGGAGAGAGCTTTAAGCTTCGCTATTCGGTGAATACTTTGTCTTTGGCATCGGTGGCCAAAAACTGCTTCATAATGGAAGCTCTAAAAGCTTTCCATTATGAAGCTTTCCATTTGTCTTTCCATGTTCGTGGAGCTTCACCGTTGGCTCGTAGGCTAGACAACCATTGTCTGGCGGACTTTTGAAAGTGCATAGCTACATGGCGTAGCTTAGAGGACTCCGTGAAGCCCTCATCTCCAAACGCCGCATCGAATTGCTGGATAAAGGCCAAGACTTTGTCCGTAGCACCAAAGGTGCCATCATAGGTAAGGAAAGAGATGCTCTTCCCTCCCTCTTTGAATTTCTTCAGCTTGGACGACCTCTTCCATGCGGCATAGGATTTCCTATGGCCTCTTCTTTTTGATGGTTCAAAAGTTGCACCATCACTTTCTTCAGAAGGTGAAGAATTTGAATAAGGTGGAGAAGAGGGTGACCTCTTTCTCGTATTTTTCTTGTTTTGATCTTTGTTCGTCTTCACCATAGCTTTCATAAGAAGAAGAGGATGAAGAAGATGGAGAAGAGGGTGTCCTCTTTCTTGCCTTTTTCTTCTCTTGCTTTTTATCATCCCTCTTTGAATTATGGCGTGGAGAAGAGTGTGATGGTCATCTCCGCTTTGGTGGTGATGGAGAGCGTTTAGTCCGCCGTCTTCGTGGAGCCATCTCCACTGAGGCGGCGGGAGACTCGCTTCTTTCTCGTTCCTTTGGTGGAGGCTCTTGAGTTCTCCTTTGGGAAGGAGATGCATCATCAAGAAGTAAATTCTTGAGCCCTTCGTATGGATTCTCTTCTTCTTCCCGAATCGGAGAGAGACCTCTTTTGGTAGTCTCACAAGGAGGCTTCCTAGGTGTTCTCTCGTCATGGTGATGAGCTTGGAGAATCCCGTGAGCACGAAGCTACCGTTGCACTTCACTTTGGAGAGATGGATTGCCCATGGCTTGTTGAAGCCTAGAAACAAGATAGTTAACAAGCATTGAAGCATCATTAGTAGCTTGCTCATGAGCAAAATTAAAGTTATCAACATTAATTTCACTCTCTTTACTATTGTCAGCCATTCTAACAACTTTTAGGTGTAAACTTTTTAGGTGTACTTTGGCACTTCAAGCCCTAGTTGCTACTCCTCTTTACCCCTTTAGAAAAAGCACTCAAGCTACTGTACCTGCGGCTCGAATACCATTAATTGCAAGGAATAGAAGAGAGGGTCTTTCAACACCAAAACAGCACCGGCTCCTGTCAAGCTTCTAATAGCTCAATAGTGGTTAAGCCATAGGCAAGCCCCGTAGGACTCCACTATTAAGACCATAGCTCTCGATGGTGATGCCCCGTTAACTGCACAAAGGCAGGCGCACTGCAAAGCTAAAAAATCCCATTTCTACTTACTCACAGGCAATTAATAATACCAACCATTTGTAGCTAGCTTGAGGACCTCCCTTCTTGAGCAAGAAAAGAGAAACCTTGAGCTCTGATACCAATGTAACATTTAATGGCCTAATAACTTGTGTGTAGTGGAAATGAGCATGAACATAGTGGGAATTTCATTAGAATAGATTCCTAATGAGAATTACAAGAGTGCTTGGGTGGAAGAAGAAGAAGAAGAGAGTTTTAACGTCGTAGGAAACTATCCCAAGAGACCTTAGATAGCAACAAAAAGCATAACACCTAGTTAGATAGCATTGACAATACTTTCAAAAGAGAGAGCAACAAAAAGCATAACACCTAGTTAGATAGCATTGACAATACTTTCAAAAGAGAGAGAAATTAAGCTAATGACAACATTTGAGGACCGGATTTGCATGGAGCCGGTCCCCCCTCCAAAAGGCTTTGTATTATGGTTTCTCCCATCAAGAGAGACATTGTACAATACAATTCTTTGTGTTCCTTCAAGACTAGCTAGTGCAATGAAGATGAAAGCTTCATGCACTAAGCAAAACACTTAGCAAACACAACTTGAATTATCCCCATTCTCAGATCCAAGACCTCACACACCTTCGAAGATGGTGAGAACTAGCAGGGTATGAGAGTAGATTGAGAGGAAGAAGGAGTATCTTACGAAAAAGATGTACATCTCCTCACATAATCACTCATATTAGCATAGCTTTAGCTTAGTAATTAGCTTGGTAGAGGAGATGAGCATGCATTGAAGCTTGGCTCTTGGTTGGATTTGCATCCACAAGCCAAGAGTGTGTTGATGTAGGCTTCTATCTCACAAGCTTGGAGTAGGTGATGAGTTCTCCATTAAAGCTTGGGAAGAGATAGTCTTCTCTTTCTTCACACATGAGATTTGGTCCACTTCAAGGGTCATCCAATAGAAACTGGACACACCTTGTGGGCATTTGGCCTAGGGAGCTGACATGTGTCCCTCATTCCCTTTGTGTAAAGGTAGCCTCTGTGTGTGTGTGTGTGTGTGTGGCTTGCTCTCTCATCCCCTACTCTCAAGGCTCGCCCCCTCCCATGTAGGGATATGCCAAGACTTTTTAGTCACACACAAAGCATCCAATTTCCCCTAGGTTTGACCTTTGGACACAACCTTTGAATTTTGGAACCTTAGCATTTTGGAAGTTTTAATGGGTTGCACCTTAGGGTCTTTTTAGCCCATTTTTGCACGTGGCTCTTTTGCATATGGCCCCCCCTTTGGATCCCTACTGTGGCTGGTCTGCTAGCTTAACCAATATTCTAGCTTTTTCTCCCCTGGCACTTCCCCACATTAAATGATCAGTTTAATATGAGAAAATCATTTAGGAGAATTAGATATTGATTATTATGACAACGTGCTATCAAGATGCACGCTTGTGCGATTGCATTAGGAGAGGTCCTTTCTTTGCATCCACTAAAAACAACCTAGAGCATTTTGGCCTTGCTGCTGTTGTGCGTGTGATTGCATCAGAAGAGGGATGGCTTTGCATCCGCTGAAAACAGCCTAGAGCTTGATGCACGTGTGGGTGATGGGTGATAGCGCTTGCTTGCTTCCCATCTGCTAAAAACAGTCCAAAGCTCGTCAAGGACTTGGTGCGCTCAAACAAGTCCACCACGCTTGACATACATACAGACTAACGTGTTGGCTGGCTAAGTATGTGTTATTTTAAAGTAACCCACTATCGCAAATATCAACATGTATCATGCCGCCTTGGTACAAACCCTTGTTCTTAGCACAGTCTTTAAGTGAGATCACAAAAGAAAGAGTCATCTCTTCCTCTCGATGTTTGCTTGTGTAGAGGATATTGCTCTGCCCTGTGAAAATGAAGCGAGTGCCGCATAGAGAGAATCGAGTGTGTGTGTGTGTGTGCGGGGTGTGTGTGTGTGCGGAGTGTCTGTGTGCATACAAAGAGTGCTGTATGAAGTATAGCACATTAGCATACATGTCAACGAAGGCAGCGCCAAGTACAACATTTCTTTTCTACAGCCCCTGGCTAACATATCATCGTAAATTCCTTTGCCCATATCAGCATCTTGCCATATGGATACAAGAGTACGCGATTGCATTTGAATAGATGCCCTCTCTTTGCATAAGCTTCTTGGCCCTACCTCTGTTGAGCATATCCCGCAATCAGTGCATTCCAATAGAGTACATTCCAGATAGAAAGCACTTTTTGTGCTTTATAAAGTACACCACATTTGGCATACATGTCAACCAAGACAGTGCCAAGCACGAAGTTTTCTGTCAACATCCCCTGAATAACAATATCACCGTGAACTCTTTTGCCCATCTTGCATGATGTCAGATGCCTTCAAGATAGGTGATTGCAATTGATCTCTCTGCATCTGCTGAAAATAGCCCAGAGATACCTGGCTCCTACTGGCTCGGCATGCCTTCAAGATGCACGCGTAGGTGATTACATCTGGACAAAGGCCATCACTTTGCATTTGCTGAAAACATCCTAGAGCTTTTTGTTGGACTGCTTTTGTTGTGGGTATTACGCAATTTGGCATTGCATTTTCCAAGAGACGTCGTTTCAAACAGTAAGCTCCTCAAGGTGCTTTTGAAGTGCACCCCATTTGGCATACATATCGATACATATCGAGCAGTGCCAAGCACAACAGCTTGTCAAGGACTTGTTGTGCTCGGACAAGTAGACCACGCTTGACATACATAATGACTAACATGTTGGCTAAGTATGTGTTATTTTCAAGTAACCCACTATCGCAAATGCGTCCTGCTACCTTGGTAAGCATTCTGGCATGTTGTCTTCGTAAGATTTATAGCCTTGCTCCTGTTGTGCATATCCCGCAATCAATGCATTCCAAGTGAAAACGTTTCGGACAGGAAGCTCCTCAAGCACTTTCTGTACTTTTTGAAGTGCACCACATTCGGCATACATATCGATCACACACAGGCAAGGCAATGGGAAGGACGAAGTTTTTTGTTAACAGCCCCTAAATAACAATTGCATCTGCTGAAAATAGCCTGGCAAAGTTACATGGCTCTGCATGACTTCAAGATGCAGATGTAGGTGATTTCATCTGGACAAAGGCCATCACTTTGCATCTGCTGAAAATAGCCTAGAGCTTTTTCGTCCTTGCTCCTATTGTGGGTATCCCGCAATCAGTGCATTCCAAGAGACGTCATTTCAAACAGTAAGCTCCTCAAGGTGCTACTGAATTCCACCACATTTGGCATACATATCAAGCACTGCCAAGCTCAACAGCTCGTCAAGGACTTATTACGCCCGGACAAGTAGACCAAGCTTGATATTCATACTAATTAATGTGTTGGCTTAGTATGTGTTATTTACTATCACAAATGTATTCTGTTGTTGCTGCCTTGGTAAGATTTCTGGCCCTGCTCCTTGTGTGCATATCCAGCAATCAATGCACTCCAAGAGACGACGTTGCGGATAGGAAGCTCCTCAAGCACTCTCTGTGCTTTTTGAAGTGTACCACATTTGGCATACATATCGACCACACAAAGGCAAGGCAGTGCCAAGCACGAAGTTTTTTGTCAACGACCCCTGAATAACAATATCATCGTGAACTACATATCAAGCAGTTTTGAAGCACAACAGCTCGTCAAGGACAAGTAGACCACGCTTGATATACATACTGATTAATGTGCTAGCTAAGTATATGTTATTTACTATCGCAAATGTATCCTGCTGCTGCTGCATTGGTAAGATTTCTGGCCCTGCTCCTGTTGTGCATATTCCGCAATCAATGCACTCCAAGAGAAGAAGTTCCGGATAGGAAGCTCCTCAAGCACTTTCTATGCTTTTTGAAGAGCACCACATTTGGCATACATATCGATCACACATAGACAAGGCAGTTCTAAGCACCAAGTTTTTTGTTAACAACCTCTGAATAACAATATCATCGTGAACTCTTTTGCCGTAACCAACATCTTGCATGATGCGAGACGCCTTCAAGCTGCACGTGTAGGTGATTGCATTTTCTCTCTTTACCTCCTGTTGTGCATATCCCGCAATCAATGCACTCCAAGAGAAGACGTTCCGGATAGGAAGCTCCTCAAGCACTTTCTTTGCTTTTTGAAGTGCACCACATTTGGCATACATATCGACCACACATAGACAAGGCAGTGCCAAGCACCAAGTTTTTTGTCAACAACCTCTGAATAACAATATCATCGTGAACTCTTTTGCCGGCACCAACATCTTGCATGATGTGAGATGCCTTCAAGCTGCACATGTAGGTGATTGCATTTTCTCTCTTTGCATCTCTGAAAACAGCATAGAGCTACCTGGCCCTCCATGCCTTCAAGATGCACGCATAGGTGATTTCATGTGGACAAAGGCCATCACTTTGCATCTGCTGAAAACAGCGCAGAGCTACCTGGCCCTCCATGCCTTCAAGATGCACGCATAGGTGGTTTCATTTGGACAAAGGCCATCACTTTGCATATGCTGAAAACAGCCTAAAGCTTTTTGTCCCTGCTCCTGTTGTGCCCGAAATCAGTGGATTCCAAGAGACGCCGTTTCCAATGGCGATGGCGGAAGTACCTCGATTGCCTCTCTCTCTCTCTCTCTCTCTCTCTCTCTCTCTCTCTGCGCTGTCAATTGTTGCAGCGCTCCTCTCTCCCTCTCTCTCTCTCTCTCTCTCACGCATGTATATTTTTTAACGCTATGATCTTCTTGCCTTTATTTAAAGAAGCCAACCATTTCTAGCCACATGGCATAGCTAACGTGGCTCCTTTCTCCAAATCGATGTTCCATAATCAAGGTAAAAAAACAGAAAAAAAATGTATACTTTTATCTTGCGATATCAGACCAAATCGTGAAAAGAAACAACAGATCTGTATGCCTTGGACCTGTGATATCAATTGGGGTCCAGGCAATCCTGGCACTTGCTTCAACAATACTGTGGACTTGAAATACCATGAATCCATTTCAAAAATTCAATATATGTGAGGCTACACATGAAGGAAGTAGTCAAATTATGTGAAGGGATGACCACTAGAAATGCCTAAGGAAGCATAAGCATACCAAGATAGATATGAAATAGGCAAACATCTTACAATGCAAACAAGTTCATCACCACTTCATATGCATGCATCTACTAACATAATATGGCGGAAGGGGGAGCCCTTTACACGTGCCGCAATCTGCAACCTGAAGGCTAAAGTCCAAAACTAAGAAAGTCCCTTTGCACACCATAAAGAGGGAGAGGGGAGAGAGAGAGAGGCCGCCGAAGGTGGCCGGCTGTACTAGTGATTAATAAAGTCCTACAGAATAGCAATTGGATATCACATATTTTGTGGATGGGCCCGTTAGTGCTCTGGAGGAGGATGGTTCAAGAGCTTGGAGGAGGGCAAGGTAGAAGCGATGAGAGGAGTGACAATGACTTGCAAATCCAAGCATACATGTATCTAGGCTCTTTATTTGCAATAATAGCAGCTAAATTCGGCTTGCCTTGAGAAAAAGCATGCAAGGGATAAGGAGTCCCCTTCTGAAGTGACTACACAATCATGCCAATATCAGCAATTTTGGAACATACAAAGTACCGCGAGGGGCGACATTTTTCTGCAACTATAAAGAATGATCCACAAGTGACCTCAAAGATCCACCAAGACCTGGTATTCAAGACAGGGAGAAAAAGGAGGACAGCAGGCTGAAATGCCAAAAATGCTTATGAACAAGGTATAATTTGGGATGTATTATTTTATTTCTCATTGGGTGAAGCTCAGAGATCTATTATGTACAATTGCTTGTCTGGGGCTCCAAGGGCCACCCAAAATTGATTTTTGAATCCCTTCAAGCAAAAAGGAGATACAAAAAATAGAGAACTTGTAACATCTATGCTTGCAAGATCTCTGCTACCCGGCCGAGCTAGCTATCCACAAAGGCTCTTTGCCCTTGTGGACCTTTTAACACTCGGGTATGGCGAAAGTCTTCAAAGGCACAATCATCACAGTGATGTCATCTCGGTTGCCTCGATGGCATGCAATCCGAATGAGCTCATTACATGCATTTGTCTTGCTGGGAGAGCCTTGCAATGTGACTTCTTTGTTGTTGACATAAGAAAGCTGGGTGGCTGATGGGATATTTTTGGAGATTGGTCTCAAGATATTATCTTTGTCTGCTTCCATTAGGATGCTTCTTGCACAATCAACCACTTCTTGGTCACTCATCTGGGCAACAAAACAGACAATTTGACAAAATTCAGGCTGAATTCTCTATATGAAATACAGATAAACATAAAACTTCACTCGATTACCGAATCAAATTCTCACCTGATCCCATAATCCATCAGAAGCTAATATCAAAAATTCGCAGTCGCTCGTGATCTCTTTCCTCATGGTTGCTGGCTCTGCAGAAACCCAGCTTTTCAAGTGTGCGTCTCCAAAGCCCCTAGTTACTGCTAATGTGCCTTGCAACCTCCATGTTCCATTGTAGCAGTCCACAAAACCTCCCTGTTTCATACATCATAAAAATGATCAGCCTTTTCAGGTTAAATGGCTGTGATTGAGTGGGTGCGTCAGTCCTACGCACATGATAACATATCCTCACTATGTGTAAACAGAGTCTAATGCCCCCACTTGCTAAAGATGACGCACATCCTATGTCCAAAGTAAGAAAAGTAAGCTCACCAAATCCTCTATTCTCTGCCTTTCCACTTCATTGCTGGCTCGATGGAGGGTGGAAAGAGACTCCGCCTTCCCGCCCCTGCACAGTACTACCTTGCAATCACCAGTATTGGCAACCACCATCTCCCCTTCATTCAACAACACGGAGACAGCACATGCTCCGCTACTCAAACGCTGCAATGCAAAGCACATACTCTTAGAAGTGCACTCAAACATTCCCACCATAGAACACATGCCCTATCGACACCATCCACATACCTGATTGAGAAACTCTGCATCGGTATTCCTGTAAGCATTGAGCAGTGCATCTTCTGTGCATGTCTTTGCATCCTTCTGATGTTGTAGTGCTGCCGATACATGCCGGCTTAGGTTTGCAGCTGCAAACTCCGCTGCATGCTTTCCACCGTGCCCATCAAACACCCCAAAGAAAGCCTGCTCAATGCATGAAAAGACTGTTTCAACAATTTGAAAGATAGAAGGCAAAGATTGGTACTTAAGTTTAAGCCACTGAGATCATCAGCATGTGTAGAAACACAAGCACATGCTAGAGATGCTGATGCACATACAAACATATCAATGTGCGCACAGATGAGTCGAATTGCTTGCATAGCTTTCCTGCCACATTACTTGCAATCTCTTTCAAATGCCAGCAGTCCACATGTGCATGTGCATGCAATGAGCAGAAAGTACCTGCTTCGGGTTTCCATGAAAATTTGTAGCAGCTGTGTAAGAATCTTCCATCCGCTCCTTTCGGCCTCTCTTTGCTGCGACTGCAAAGAGCTCAACCTCATGTTGATAAGTGTCAGAGCCCTGCTCAGGTAGTACAAACTGCTTGGCTTTTCCAAGTGATGCCAATCTTGCAGATTCTGGAATGGCTAACCTAGCAGGTCGTTTCCTCTCGGCCCTGTTTGAGCTTCCACTCTTTTGTGATCCGCAAGCATTTTCCCTGTTTTCCTTGGCTGCTTTGCGAGCATCAAATCCGAAACTCGACAGCGACCGTGGAGAGGAGAGTGCCTTGGTTAGAGCTGGGATGTGGGCAGTACTGTAGAGCTTCGACCGCGGTGAGAAAAGATCTCCAAACACAGTACTGCGGTTATGAGGAGCAAGTGGAGCAGGGGAGATGGAAACACGAGGAGACGAAGACGAAGAAGAGGAGAGCCCACGAGAGAAAGGGGAGTGCATTACATGATCTTGATGATCTGCTGAGCTGATCCTGATGTTTAAGAAGGGGGCTGGAGAGGATGGAGGGAGGGGGTTTGCCAGGGACATGGATGTGAACTGCTGAGGGAAAGGGAAAGATGCAGGGGATGAGGGAGAAGAGCAGGGGCTGATGACTCCTGAGGCAGAAGAGGAGGTGGAGGGGGGTAAGAGGGACAGATTTTGAGAGAGAGAGAGAGAGAGAGGAGAGAGAGAAGAGAATGAGGGGATCAGGTTGATGCAAAATGGGTTTTTATGTATGTTCGCGACCTCGTATGTGTTTGGGGGGGGGGGTGCGTGTGCGTGTTGTGTGTGACTGCGTGTGCGTGTATGTGGGCCGGGGGAGGGGCCCGAGTCCGAGTCCGAGTCCGACTGAGGAGAGAGAGAGAGAGAGAGCCCTGGAGGCTGGCCCTCTTCCTGCTTTGGACGAGGTCCGGACTCCGGAGCGGACTCGATCTGGATTCTGGAGAGGAGACTAAGACTCAGAGCCCCGTTCGTCACGGGTCAACCCCCTTTCGACTCTTCAAAAAGTGCCTTTGCATTTAAAGTCCAAAGGGAGCTTTCTTGGCCAATCGTAGCATGCCACGCACTCGATCATACTGCCAACTTTCTCCTGCCACGCATATCGGTATGAGAGACGCGCTGCACCACCGGCAGGCACTTTCACACCGTATTTCAACCAAAAGGTGTGCCTTTAACCCATGCTTGCAAGCAAATATAACATTGGGAAAATTACCAAAATACCCCTCTAATTTGAGGAAATTCCCAAAATACCCCTCAAATTTTAAAAATTCCCAAAATACCCTTGGTTGTGAGAGTAAATTTCTCAAAGAATAATTTTTTTTTGTAGGTCTTCACAAGAAGAGTGATTGTCTATCGTACAAGATGCTAAAACTACAATTTGAGTCGGTTATGTAGGCTTTGGAGATGAATTGCTTCATTATTTTTAGACATAATTGTCTTTTTTGCGATTGTAACTGGTGACAAATTACATGCTGAGCACTCAAAAACGGACCTCAATTGTCAAAAACGAATGAAGATTAGAAAATCTTGAACAATCCAACCAAAATAGATACAGGGGCATTTTGGGAATTTTTGAAATTTGAGGGGTATTTTGGGAATTTCCTCAAATTTAGAGGGGTATTTTGGTAATTTTCCCTATAACATTTGGCACAACGGTTGAGGTCACGGTTGCTTCTGAAAGTGTGAGCTACCTACCTTGCAAATAAGAGGCCCCACACACGGGAGGGGGTAATTTGTAAGACAAGACACTTATTTTTTTGATTTGACATGTGCACAAGAACACACGAAAAGGGAAGAGGGGGTAACCTTTGCAAAATCCAACTGCACCTCAAAGAGGTGTAGTTATGCGAAGGAGGAGGGGTAATCCAATAACAATTACCCCCTCTCGTGTGGGGGTACCCTAGTACACTAAAATGCTCTGAAAATCATTGAATCTTGAAAATTTGAAGGGCAAGGGTGGTCGTCAAAAATCAACCCTGGTTGAGGTGGACGGTGGAAGCTTGCAGTTTCATCTGGCATGAACTAGTTGCTTCTTCACCATCAAAAACAAAAGAGGAAAGTGGCTTTGCTGCAGTGTTCGGGAAAAATCGTTTTTTCCAAACATACAAAATTCCTTTTCTTGATTTTATCAAGAGGAAATTTTAGAAAAAAGCTCAGTTTTTTGGGTATTTACACTGATTTTCTCTATTTTGGGGTGCAATTTTTCCTTTTCCCCTTGCCCTTAACCGGCATTTTTGAAATTGAAAACGGCACGATATTAAGCTGAGACACATTTTTCTCGAACACTGCTTCGTTGAAACAACTCATCCATTTTTGGTGGAGCCCAAATTCAAAAGCATCTTTTTGTTGAGATCGTCTAACATAGAGTGGCTTCACAAAGGGGGCTGCGCCCATCCCGCCACTGGATGGCAATGGGCGGCCCAAAAAGCTGCAGGCCGAATGGATGGGCGACGGTTCATTCACACATAAAGAACACCCCGTGGACATGCAACATGAAAAGTGATTGGATGGATTAGTTAGACCGTATGACACGTGGACGTATCCTCTAGAGATCAATTCTCCCACCTTACTTTTGCCAAAAAGCTGCAATGTAAGCAGCGCCCATCCTTTGGGCGAGGGGGGGGGGGTGCCATCCATGAAAAGATGCAAGATGGGCATGACGGGGCTGCCACCTCCCGCCCTTCCAATTTGTGTGTGAATCAAACTCATGCACCCATGTCTTACGTGGCAGCACAACATTGGTTGTTCTCTTTGTCCAAAGTGAATGGGCGGACGTTTGTGAAGCCGCCCATAGTTAACCTTTGCCGTTGCAAATGCTTTCTAGTGAGAGGTTCTTTTGTGAAAAATAATGCCATGCTTGCCAAGCACGATGGTGCCCACCTACTTTTAGTGGGTCAACGTTCACTTTTTCATTAATTAAGCGATCTTCTGTCTCACAACCTTTGGTAAAACTAGAATACCCCCTTTGTCCTTGGTTCCCACGCTCCCCTTGCGCATGGCTTTCCTCCCGTCTGCATCACCCTTGATGGTCCTCCTGACAGCAAACTGCTCACCACGCTGCTCCCGGGTCACTCCATCTGTCCCCATGTCAAAAATCTTGCGCTGAGAGATCCTCAGTTGTCTTCCCTCCCCTGCTTCGTTGTACTTTCCTACCCTCGATCCCTTGCTCTCCACAACGCCTCGGTCACTCCCGTGCTGCATCTGCGTTTCATGATGCCACAAAGACACAAAGAGGACATGGCACAAAATTCTCTCTCTCTCTCTCTCTCTCTCTCTCTCACATTCATCGCCCTGATGCAAAAAAAAAATCCAACACTAGCCTTGCATAAACACACATTCGTTACGCCTGCAAACACATACATCCGCTTACAGCTATTCGTTGCAGATGAGTATAAGGCGGATGCCAAATTGCACGTCATTGACAGCAACAGACCTATCCATCCTCCATTCTTTCTCACCTGCGTCCTTCCCTCCTCCCATCGTCTGACAACATGCTCTAGACTACCGCTACCCGCATCGTCATCTAAAACCACTCTCGCTCATATTCTGATGCAGAAAATACCTCGCCCATGCATACAAAGATCTCCACACGTCAATAAATTTACAACACAATTTTACAGGAGCAAAGAAATCTTTAATCTTTAAAAGACCCATCCTCTCGACCTTGGGATCTCCACACGTCCCATCTACTTTTCATTTTCTTTGCAAGGAAAGTACAGATGTTCACTCCTCAGCATTTTCCTATTCAAAGTAAAAATATCCCACGTTTAGCTACCTTTATTTTCAACTTTTCCCTCAAAAACATCGCAAAATCTCCCCTTATTCCCCTTAATAAACCCCAAACCGAAAATTGGCTGGGCCTACTTTTACTTTTGAAGGCACAAGAAGTTTTTTTTTAAAAAAAAAGAGAGAGTAAGAACTTCAAATTACAACTCACACACCGAATTCCATGAGGAGAAGCATCCCAACCGGATAAAGTTAGCCATCCCATTATATGGACCAAGGGAACAACCTTTAAAGGCTACATGTCACATAAGTTTTCAAGGAGGTTTGAACCCAAGACCTTAGACCCAAGAGCAGCAGCATCGCAACCGGATAAGGTTGGCCATCCCATGATATGGACTAGGGGAACATGCCTTAAGGGTTACATGTCACATAAGCTCTCAAGGGGGGTTGAACTGAAGACGTTAGACACAAGAGGCTCTTGCTCTATCAACTGAGCTAGCACTCGTTGGCAAGGCACAAGAAGTTGTTGATGAGCTCTTATGCTAGCCCTCAATAAGGGAAACAATATGTGCATGTATTAAAAGTTGCACTCGCTACTCTATGTATACATTTGCAATCATGCTTTGCTAATAACCACTTGTAATATGAAAGATTTGCTCCTGTTTGACTTATGGCCTAAAAGCCTTGGAGAGATTGTTTTAACCATCATCTACATTTTCTAATTCCTCACATCATAGCACTTCCTGTGCATATGTAGTTGAGCCTTGAGGTATATTTCGTTGGACACCTTATGATGCTTACAATTAGGCTAAGAAAAAGTATACCACTATGTGGAGGTGCAATAAAAATTGGGGTATTTTGCAATACTAAGATTTCAAGCTACTAACTATACCATCCTTCTAGACTTAAGATTTGGCATTGTTTTAACCTTCAAAATCCCAAGTTTAAGCTTCTAGTATGGTTCCCTTTACTTGGGTTTAACTTGAAATTTTGTTTACTCAAATGATTCCGTATGTCACCCAAAGACTTCATATGATGCCAACCAGTGTTCCAGAAAAATGTGTTTCAACTTAATATCGTGCCGTTTTCAATTTCAAAGATGCCGATTGAGGGCAAAGGGAAAAGGAGAAATTCCACCCCGAACTAGACAAAAATAGTGTAAAACCTTGGAAAAATAACCTAATTTTTTGAGATTTCCTCTTGACAGAATCAAGGAAAGGAATTTTGTATGTTTGGAAAAATAATTTTTCCCAAACACAGATGTTGACATACAGGATGTGAAGTCAAAGTTAGCCCATTTTGTTGTAACTGCGGTAATCGTGATCTTTGGAATTTCCCAAACTATAGTGGTTTTTCGACCACGAATATACTCCTTGAGTGTTTCAGACTAACAAATCACACAAACATTTATTTTGCAATACAAATGCAAGCAGAAATCTCCTGCTTTCAAAAACTCAGCAAGTATATCTCCTACTGGGTCCACAGTCCTTTTAAACCGAATCTGGCGAGATGCCTTCCTCCGTCCATCCCCAAAAGCTAAAATTGCATGCCTCTCTCTCCTCTCTCTTCCCTCGGCATCGCTGTCCTGACGTGCTTCGCCATCGCCGTCTTGAGAGCCCCGCTTACACAGCAGCTCCCCCCCCTCCCCCCCTCTCCCCCCCGTCCGCCCTGCTTCTACATGCTCGCCCCACCTCCTTCATCGTTCACCGCCTTCGCCCGCTGCCTGATCCTCAAAGCCATTGCCCCGTTCCCCTCGTTGTTTGCACACCCGCCTCAATGAGGCAATGCAATGCGTATCAACGCGACCAGAAAATCGGTTTCTCCCTATGCCTGACGCATGGCCCGTCTTTTCCTGAGAGCAACGCAGATGTCTCTCTCTCATAAAAGCTCTTGTCTCCTCATCGGCTAGATCTTTAAGCTTTCTCTTGCATAGTTTCATACGACGTTAAAACTCTCTTCTTCGCCTTCTTCCACCTGGCTCTGAAACATTTAGCTTTTACTTTGCAAAGGTATCTCCTTGGATTCCCTCAAAACTAATGGATCCAAAATTGGGGTTCCCGACTCTCCTCTCATGTGTCTTGGATGGGTTTTAGAGGTCAAAATGTTATCCATCTTTACAAACGTGTTGTGCATACCCAATGTGTGAAATTCACGATTTTTTCTTTCTTGTTATTTTTGGCATAATTTGCCTCTCAAAGGTCTCCAATGGTCCTTGGCATTGTTTTTGTCCCGTGCTATATGCAAGTGCCCTCTCTGTCCACACTCCATTGGTCAAACTATATTTTTATGTTTTAATCATAAGCTGAATTTTGTTGATATTTGACAACTACTCTTTTTTTTTTTTCAAAACTCACAATATGTGAGTGAAGTGTATTAGCATCACCGAAAAGAATACATCAAAGACCATGCTCAACAGAGCCATGGTTGCTACCACAATCCTTGCTCAAAGAATCCAGCTAACAAGGGCACGGACCCGACCCGAATACCCACGGTAAGCTTCATCAACACCGGTTGGACAAGGAGCCACCCTCGATCACAAGATCATACATCGGGTGATAAGGGAGCCATCCCGCCAGGAACATATCATAAAGCCGATAGATGGGGCGGGGCTCATAGTCCCCATCACCCACAAAGCTCTCCAAGGTGCCACCATATCTGGACTGTTTTCACCAGAACTAGGCATGCCTCAGCCAAGCTAGATCTGGAGAAGAAAACCTATGTACAAGACCTGCAGGAGTCGCACATAACCACAGAACTCATGAACCAAGGGCTGTTAGATAGAGGATAACCACCAACATGCTACCACATAGACCAAACAGAAAGAGTCAACTTGACCCTACTCTTAATGTGCAAGAAATGAAGTGGATATAAAAAACTAGAACTCTATAAGCAAGTATGTTGCTCTAATTTTAAAAGCAGGTCAAATTAGGAAGAATCTCGTGAGATCCTCCATTTTGGTTTGGCGTCAAAAAGGGAAGTAATGGCACGTGCACAGGAGAGAGAGAGAGAGAGAGAGAGAGAGAGAGAGAGAGAGAGAGAGAGAGAGAGAGAGAGAGAGAGAGAATGGCATCTATCATCACGAAGACGGAGGAAGCTCTTGCATGTTCTCCACCTTCTTCATCTGTGGTGTTTGTGCTTTGTTGTGTCCAATCTATGGTGATCGTGCTCTAGCTTGCAAGTAGCAATGCGTGACCTAGCCACAAGAGGAAGAACTGATCTGTCTACGAGATTTTGAGAGAGCGGAGAGGATTGCAAGGGACACACACAAACACACGCGCATGCGCACACACACACACACACACACACACACACACACACACACACACAGATCAAAAAACTCGATGCAGTAGAGAGAAAGACTGGTTCGGGATGGTGTGCAGGGCAAGGTTCCCCTCGAGTTGTACAACCGAGGGAGGGCGAGAGCAACGAGTGTGCAGGGAATTTTTAGCTTCTTCTGAGAGAGCTGCGAATCAGAGGACGATTTGAAATGGGGGGGGGAGGGAATACTCGTGTGTCCAAGCTCCTTGACGTGCAACATTGCATGAGCATGCTTGTTTCGCTTTTTAAGCATTCAAGAGAAAGAGAATCTTTGAAAGTAATTAATGAATAGTTTTCAATTTGGACCCAATACGTATGTATGATTTAAAGCCAATATCTTTCAAGAATTGATCTAGATTATATGCATATTGGACAAACAAGTGTATTGCAATTATAGTTTTTGTGACCTTTAGAATTGTTCAAATTCAAGACGCTTACATTGCAATTTCAAACGGTAAAAGAAGGAGCAACAAGTAAACTCAAATGTCCAAGAGAGCTACTCTTTACTCTAGCCAAAAAGGGGAAATGAACTAGTATGCCTTGATTGCCAAGCTTTGCAGGAGAAGGCATGAAGTTGGAGAGTGTTCGAATGAGTTATTGAAAAACAATAGCAAGGAATACTATTGCAATTAGAGAGAGCTTCCCTTTGGTGCTTGGATGTTTATGGATTTGGTACCTGGATGTTTATGGAAATGAATGGAGAGCAAAGGCACCATTGTAAATACTATTTTGTTCGCATCGAGGCATTGAAGAAGAGTATACATTAGTAAAAAGAAAATAGAAGTGAAAGCTGAGAGAGAGAGAGAGAGAGAGAGAGAGAGAGAGAGAGAGAGAGAGAGAGAGAGAGAGAGAGAGAGAGAGAGAGAGAGAGAGAGAGAGAGAGAGAGAGAGAGAGAGAGAGAGAGAGAGAGAGAGGCAAGCCTTTTTTTTTTTAAAAAGAGAGAGACAGGGAGAGCTTATTATTTGTTTTGCTCAAATCTTGTTACGCTAAGTGAGTGTAAGTCACTGGAAATAGTATGGTAAAAAGTTGATGAATCAAGAACGGAACTAAGCAAACGAGAATTGGTAAGACTTTGAATGTAGCATGCAATGACTTCTTCACAATGAAATGGACAGAACTTATGTGGAGAAGAGGAGGAGGACTAGGTAACAACACATATTAGTGGGAGATTTTGATGCACGAAGTAAGGGCTATATCGGTAAGATGATCTTCAAAGTTGCGCGTGTGACTAACTGGTTGACAGGAAAATAGCGCAAAACGAATTGTTTAGCTGACTGAAGGTGGTTGGGGACCACGTTAGAGTAATTCGATTCTATAGTCTCGACTAGGCCGAGCACGTCCGCAATCTGCATGAACAACATACAATGGTGTTTTGTGGAGCAACCAGACAGCATGGTGATGTCAATGGTGATTTCTCTACCGAGTGTGTTCCAAGTGATGTAATGTGGATGCCATGGGGTAGGTGGTTGAATTGGCCATGGAATGAACTCAGTCCATTTATGCATGTAGTGTCTGAGCACCCGCTCTTGCAAATGTGGGTAAAGACAATATTGTAACTTATACATTGCAGTCTCAAATTCTGGCTGCTGCTCAATCAGATCAGCTGGGATCGGCTTACCCATTGTAAACTGAAAAGAAAAAGCATTTAAATCAAAGAAACTGATAAGTAGTCAAGTCTGTCATAGTCTAAATGGAAAAAAAAAAGACATTGTTGTAGCCAATGATTAACGTTATATGACAAAGACACTGAACAAAGCAATTAAATAAAGATGGCATAAGTTCGCAACTATATTTTCTTGTTTTTTTTCAAAAAATAATATATTCTCAACCTTGGTGGATGTCCAGAACAAGTGTTATAACCTAATGCAGTTGTTGTTTTGTGTTGTTTAATATGTTGAAGACAAGGTGCGGCATTTGTACATTTATAATTTTCTTGTAAAATATATAAGTTGTTGCTACATGATTTGTCTCTTATTAGCTGATAATTTTTTTGTAGAAGTATTAGACATAGGGTTGCTGGAATGGATTGTCTGTTTCTCTTGATGTTATTGCAAGACATTTAGGTAATGTGGACGGACTAGTATGTTGATCAGTCATTGAGCTACAGTACATGTAGCGGTTGAATCCTAAAATTTGAAAGCTAGATGATGTTCATGTAGAGGAAAGCAAGAACATAAGCTAAACATAATATGATATCAAGAAAGAAATTGTAGAACATAACCTGAAGAGAACACAACATAAAGAAAGTCTCACAGATAATAGAGAAGCATAACATAAAAATTATCACAGATATTAGAGGAAAAGACTCTTGAGAAGTGATTGAATACATAAGAGAAAATTGAATGAGAGTTGCTACCTCAGAACAAAGATTAAGTTTCATTGCACGCTATATTTTTCTATGGTGTTTTAAATAATAGTATTTCTTGCAGTTTGAAGGATGTCCCTTCAAATTATTGTATCCTTTCGTGGACGCTGCATCTTGAGTAATTATCTCTTGTGCTTCCAGTGCAATAGCAGTGCTCCTATCATGTGTATTGTGCAGTACATGAAACTCAAAGTTTTGACAAAATGGGGGAAAGGACGACACATCATGTTTCATCCATTTTGGTGGATTTGTCATGCGTGCTCTTTTCCTAGCTTCAAAATTGGATGTCATGCCTATGTAAACATGGTTATTGATTTTGCACCTAATAGAGTAAACTATGTAGTTCTCTTCATCTGTCGTTGTCTTTTGGGAGTTGGAGCAGCGTCGGAACGTGCTGCTTCTTCTTGTGAAGTTGTTATGTTGTTGGGGATCTCCTTGTTGGTTTTGTTGTCGATGTCCTGCACTGAAGTGATGTGCTAAATTAGTATGTAATCAGATAATAATCAGATAATTATATTCTATAAGGGGTGCATATGGTTACCATGTAGTGGTTCAAGCTTTCGAAATGGATCAGTTGTCTGACCGAACCGAGCATCAAAAATGTCTCTATTAAAATGCCATGTGAATTTCTCATTAGTTAAGATTTCTCTCTCGTTCCCTTTGAATTCGTTCCCAAACTCTTTGACCATGTTGGAAAGTGCCTGGCTTGCTGTATTCTTGTCGAGAATGACCAATTTGTCGAGGGCAATTTTTTAACCGTAGTGCAGCATCTCGATTGCATAGGTGGTGATACCAGCAGTCTTTGTGTTCAGTATTTCTTGGGCTTCTGTGTCTAGTAGTAGTTTGTTTGACTCATCAAAGTCAATGCCCAACGATAGCAGTATCTCTTTTTGTAACCCTGTAGAACAAGAAGGATAGATGTTGTAGAAGCAACCAAATTTGTTAACTTTTAGTGTTTGCAATACAAGAATATGAAGAGCTCGAAGTACCTGTTGCCAGCTTTAGCTCGTTATTTCTATATTCTTTGTTTCGATTGCTGCATTTATTGATGTATGAGTGGAGGAGTTGAGTCGTGCGGAACCCTTCGATGAATGCACTCGGAGCCTTGCCAGCCATATTTGCTAGGCGCATTTGATTTGAAGATGGGTATGCAGAATAATTGTTTTTTGGTTTTGAGGTAGCTACGATGTTGATGAATTTATCAAATATCTGAATGATAGAGAAAGAGAAATATGATGGTTGAGTTTTCTACATATTGAATGGCATAAAATGTAGCTACAAAATAGATTAATTTGAGGAATGGTTACCTGATTGGTGTCCATGAGGCGATGCTGGAGGTTGTTACTTGCTATGAAGAAAATCTGCAGTCAAGAAAACTGTCGTCAAAAAATTGATTGTGTAGTCCATGCACCTTACGAGATGAAAGACCGAAAGAGCTAGAGGACTTGTTTGTGAAAAAAAGCGAGGAAATGTCTAAAAATAAGCGAGGAAATGTCTAGAAACAAGCGAGGAAATGTCTAACCATTGGGGGAGTGTTCTACTAGCTGGCCAGAACATCCTTGGGTTGGGATGTTCAATATTTTGAGATGGTGTCTTTCTGTCACTCGAGAGAACATGACGCATGCCAATCCTGGGGCAAAAGCTTGTTTTATAATGAGGATGTCTTTCTTTGATATCGTAGCTCCTTGAGATTTGTGTCCAGTGATTGCGTACGCGAGTGACAAAGGGAATGTACTTTTGTGGAACCATTTGCAATTGATTTCTCTTGTAGCATGTTTAGTCCTTCGTATTGTCATGGTGGTATCAGTGGAAAGTAGCATTACTTCTATAGCAGCAATTTGACCGGTATAGTCGTATGAATAGGAAAGTATATGACAAGTGGATCCATTCGCCGCACCCATAGCCAAGTTAATGTTTTCTGTAATCATACATCTAGCCCCAATTGTAGTATTGTCCATCTCATGGAATGCCTTGTCTTGGAGCCATTCCTGCAGCAATGGTTCGTCAAGAGCATTGGTCTTTAGTGAAATGGCAACAATATCAGATGCCGAGAAAGACTTTTGCAGAATCAAGTTGTTGAACTTATATACATCTTCCCTATGAGTACATATCAGTGTAGTAGCGTCATCGATTACTCGTAGGAGTTCAGTTTCATTAATTACACACTGTGAAAGCGTTTCTGCTATTTGTTGTTCTATTGGTTGCTTGACACGGATCGTATCCAAGAATTGTACGTAAGCGGGGTCTGTAGCATGGCGACTGAGAAGGTCATGTTGTGGGTAGTGGCTGCAGCGATGTAAGTTGAGTTTTGTATACTGCAAACGTGGCATAATGGCTCTTGGTGATGGCAGACTGGAGGAAGTTGCGCCAAATCCCCAAAAAGCAATATGAGCTTCTGACTGAATGGGTCAAGAAGTGTTTCGTTGGTGATGTTGACTATCTGGCGAACGACCATATTGAAGATTGTACTCGTTAGCATTGATATCTCGTCTATGATAATGATGTTGGCACCATGTATAGCGACAAATCTTTCATCTGTGAGATGAATTGCTTGTGGGAAATGTTGCTTAGAGAAAGGGATCCTGAATTGATAGTGGACTGTAGTTGCAAGGCTGCTAAGGCGAGCAGCCGCTGCTCCAGTTGATGCAGTCAGGATAACGGTCTTATTATTTTTTATGAAGCTTGAGGTGAAGAATTTTATGAGGAATGTTTTTCCACATCGCCTGTAATGACATGGAGGCCATTACTCAGGCCTGATATACGATCGAAGATTTCTTGTTGTCGAGAGGTCAGAGCTGCATTGTTGGTCTCAGCGAACTCTTGCAGTAGCTTCAGCATTGTAGCACGACTTTGAGATACTCCTGGTTCAACTGTGTCATTCACTGTACAAGTGAGTTGATCCTCATGATTGAGGATGAACTTTTGTTTTATGAGGTTTAAAGTGTGTCATGTATTTTCAGAGAGGAGCATATTGCGTTGGGTGTGCTCATTTATGTACATCTCCAAGTCTTCATCATCAAGAATGATCCGACGGATTTTGCACTCCAGGAAGTAAGAAGGGAGTGTGTTGGTTGGTGATAGAAGCTCTGTCTTGTTCCTAAAGGGAAGTTTTTGCAACAAGACATTGAAGAAGAATCCCTCTGTTTGATGGCCAGGATCATACTCTATAAATCTGACAAGGCGTTGTTTCTCTATGATGCTGTTGTTGTACGCATCACAGAGACTCAGTACAGGAGTATGTTCATGTGGCTTTAGAATTTTGTATCTTCTGTTGTAGCCATAGAATGTCAACTTTTCAAAATGAAGGGGCCTTGCACAATATAAATCAATTGGATGCATGACTATAGTCTGGCTACGAGATAACAACCTTTGTCGTAGTGATGGTGGAGAGGAGTTGATGTATTCAACCCGTTCACTCCTTGTGATGGTTGGAATCTTCAAACAGTTGATTGCTGCCTCTGTTGCAAATATTGGTTTAGATAATACAGAGGCTACAATTAGTTGAAGCTTTACTTTGTCCAAGCCTTGAAGTCCAAGCCTTGCTGCATCGTCTGTGGAGAGGTTCAGTTTTCCAAGGGGTTCTGGTTTCATTGCATATTTGAGAAGGTGATGCGATATAGATGAATTTGTGACTCTTTGAATATTCATGTGTGCCTTCCACAAGAGCAAGATTGTGGGATGGTACGGGACAACATTTCGATGGTCATACCTAGGGCGGTAGTAAAGCCATCTAGCAGTACATGCATCCAAAGTTGAAGTCATGTTGTATTGTGGTTCAAACGGGAATCCGTATTTGCACACTCTACCTGATCCCATGACTCTGCAAGAGTCTCTGCATCTGTGTATCTGTTTTGTGGTAATGAGGGTTCGCAGCTCGGTGGTGAAGGTGTCTTGTGATTCTGCTGGTATGTACGCAGCAATCTTGTTTGTAACTCGGCACAAATCTTTGTTAGAGATCCACAATATGACATGTGCATGCAGTGAGCCTCGATTTTGCACTTCGTAGCGCACCATGTGATGCTCTACATGGCCAAGTATGCTGCTTCCATTGATGATGTATTTATTCAGGAAAGCGTGCAAGCGAAGGTGAAACAGTGCTGCAGACTCTACATGACAATCATTCCACTTGAAGTCTTGGTTTTAGCCTTGAGCAAGTTTTTCAATTGTGATGACTTCTTGCCATCTTGTGTGGGAAACCTCATCAACAGTGAATGTCAAGAACAGATGTGGTAGTCCCCATGTGTCTACCATTGTTATGAGGTCTCTCAAGTTTTGTCAATGCCATGGTAGAGTACCTGGAATTGTGGCTGGGAGATTGTATCAAATAATATGCTTTACTGCATCATGTGTAGATGCCGCGGTGTGTTTTCATTTGTAGTTATCAATATCCCTTTGTAAAAATGTACTGTTTGTGGAGTTTTCAATCATGATAGCTTGTTTCAATTGGTACATCATGAGCAAATATGGCTTGTACAATGTGTATACAAAGAAGGAAGTTCAGATTCTAATGTATTCACTGAAGTCGAATTCTCCTTGGTAGTTTCCTTTTCCTGTGGGAAAGAGGAAAGGGAATATCCCTGATTCTAATGTAATATCCTGCACTTCAGATTCATGAGACGGAAGTCCATTGTATTGAAAGCTGACTGTCCGCTCGCTTAGGTAAGCGGTATCACGTATTTGTATGGAACCATACTCGTGTTTGTCTTTAGCAGTAAATGCAGTTCTCTTTGTGCTGAACAAATTTTGCAATATGCTAATTTCACATTGTGCTTCTGCTTGTTGCATAAGTTCGAATGGATTGTTCTCTAAGTGGTCCCTTACGATATTTTGTATAGCCGATGCTGATAGAATACAAATAGATGTCCTTTTGTTTGGCTGCTCAGCGATGCACCGATACTTCTTGAGAATTGGATTATTCTGTATGTTGTATACTAGCACTGCTGCTAGTGGCGTGTTTGCAAGTAACGAAGTTGGCCGAGACATGTTTTGCTTTGTCGACCAGCAGATTAGTGGATTGTCGAGTAGTGATCTTCTATCAAGCAAGCCTTTTGCAACCGCAGTTGCTGTTTTTGTGACGCTGATTGTAACATCGATGACGCTAAGGAGTTGCACAATTAGTTGATCTGTGTTTAGGATGGCTTGTATGTAGTCGGGTTACAAGATGACAACACTACTTGCTCTTGAACTTTTCAGGCAAGCAGAACAGGAAGTCCAATTCACTTTGAGATTATGCATTGAAGTTGTTTGCAATAAGGTTGCATTTGCTAGCTTCGTGCGTGTGGTATTAAGACCATCGTTCTGGGTATCTTTTTTTGATAGGTTGCAAATGCCACAACTTCCGCAAATGGAAATGTTCCGAGCTGTGATGTTGCATTCTTCTTGCCAAGCCTCATAAATATGTTGCACATTAAACCATGAAGAAGCAACAGGATAGAGTAGAACTTTTCGTCTATTCATAGTTTGAAAAGCAGCGTATTCTCGGCGTCTTTTGCGGGTAGCACGTAGCGTAGTAGCGATTGCCATTGAGAAGACCTACACTTAAATGCAATTGTGAACACAATAGATACAAATTAGTCCGATTCAAATTAGAAGGGACTAATATAATGAAACTGGATGACAAAAAAAGAAGTAGAAGGGATGAATATAATGGAAGTAGGAAACAAATTAATGTTCAAAGAACTATTGCAAACCATAATGGAACTTTCAACTCAATAAATAAAAGAGCTTGGTAGTTGAGATAAATTTTCTAGGATCAATGGAAAAAAGAAATACACATTTCAGAGATGGGACGCAAGCATTGTTCGGGGTGCATATGCAGATGTTCCAGATCTTTATCTGAATCAGCGAGCGTCTTTCTTTCAGATGGATTCTCCAGAAGGTAGGCATTGTTGATTATATTCTGTATGGCTTCAACCTCTATAGCAGTTCTTGTTTGCATCAAGTCAAGTTTGTAATACACACAAAATTCGTTGCAAAAAATACCGAGGTGATTGATGATCCATGCAAGTGCATATACATCGGTTGATTTGCTCCAAGGGCATGTAGATATGGTATTCAATAGTTCAGCTGCTCGCCAAGGCCTCTTGGCATGGTATTTTGGCTTACGAATATTTGTTGGTCTTCTCTCATATGGTGGTCGAAGGGCAAGACCCCAATCTATAATGCCTACTCTTGGTATTCCCTCTCTAGTGAAGTCTAGCATAATGTTCCAAGGGTGAAGGTCATTGTGAATAACTCCATTGTCATGTGCAAATGCCAAAGCTTTTATTAGTGCATGAATCAAAGACGAAGCATGATTGATGATAAGCCTGCATTGCTGCAACTCTAGTTCAGTTGGTTTTTTGTGTTTGTGATCACCCATCGCAAGTACAATTTCACTGATGCTTCCAAAAGGTGTAGGCACACACTGTATCAAATCGCCAAGGGAAGATCCATTGAAATAAGGAAATATAAGTATCCATGGTGATTGAATTGTATGTGCAAGAGCATGCACAATACCTCGGTGATTGAGGTCAACGCTGCTCTCGATTGCAAATGATTTGAATTGTTGTTTTGCTTGACCTTTGAATTCCTTACAACAGTACACATTGTCGGACGGAAGGAAAGAAATCCCTTTGATCTTGCATTCATAAGTGTCTCCATATGACCTAGATCCTAGTTTCCTTCCTCGTTTTATAGCCTCAAATGGGATGCCCAAGGTGGCAGAGCAAAATGAGTTGAATACAGTTTTCTGAGTGTGCAGACTAGACATCGATCCTCTGGTATCTTGAAGGGTCTCCTTCTGCAATTTCTTACTGAAGGTGTTCTGTGTGTCAATATTCCTTGCGCGAGTGGATGTTTCCTTTTCAATCTTTCAGCAGTTATACCAATGTTGTAATTTCTCCATTTGTATGTCCTCTGGTAAGTCAGCTCGTAGGTCGCTAGCGCATTTTGGCATGTCTCCAACAATACTAAAAAGAAGATGCTACACGTCACTAATATGTGCGCCCTCAAACTTCAAGGCTGTTGAGCGGACCACTTCAGAGAGCAAGGCTTATAAGCGCGGCTCATCTCTCAAGGTTGTTGTTATCTTATCTAATGTGAGGGCATCCACTACACACACTAATTGCGTGCATAATCTCTTTTTCAATTGCACTGCTTGTTCGGGGAGCATTTTACCTACAACCATTCAAACGACATTATGATGTATTGGCGAGAGCATTTATCACTTCACAGCTTAGAAGGGAAGCTAGATTTCTTGCAGCAATGACAAGTATTGTATTGAATAAATTAGTGTATATAAATGAATTTTGTAAATGACATCAAATAGTTGATAAAGCAGTGCAATATGTATGGGCAAGATCCATGCTTGTGACCTAGGACGGGCCCTCCACGTAGAAACTAATAGAAAGTGCAATTGTTTCACATTGGATGACGTGCTAAGGGTAACAACTAATGGGAATTGTGCTCCTACAATGGGAACTAGCAGGAATTGGCTCGGTTAGGCGCAACGACATGGGGGGTTCAAAATGATAGTCAATGTTATAGAACGGGATCGGAGCTTTGTAGTCGATAAGTTAAACAATGGAATTCTATAACTAATTGCAATTTTATAGTTTAAAATGGGGTGTGTACAAAGGACGCAGTCAACACAGTGTGTTCGGATGGGAGATAACGACATTTGCAATCGAGAGGACGATTGGTGTCGAAGTAATCGTGCTTTTGGTGCGTGGTAAATTTTACAGTTGAAGACGGGGATGTACACAAACGAGAGATGACGACATTCGCAATCAATAAGACAGCTGATGTTGAAGTGATCAGGCTTTTCGAGTGTCATATAGGTCTCTATATTTACTCCACAGCAGAACCAAGCTCAATTTTATAGTTTTAAGACGGGGGCGTGCACAAATGACATGGTGACTATACTGTGTGAATGGGAGAGCACGACATTTGCAATCGAGAGGACGATTGATGTCGAAGTGATCAGGCTTTTGGAGAGTCATACAATCCTTCTCATGTACCCAACAAACATAAGTAAAATTCAGTTTTCTTCTTAATACCCTGAATTGAATATACACAAAGAAATTGGTATTAGGTAATCAAGGTTAAAAAAATCAGATTTTTTCTCAATACCCTAAATTGATATGTAGAGAAAAATGACCTCTAAACTTGGAACGATAAATTGATAATACTAAACAATATACTAGCAATCAATTGATCCCTGGATTTTCAACAACAACATCATAGTACTGCGTAATAGATGAGCAAATTTGATCACTAAATCACCAACTAATGACAGACTGTTAAGGAAATATGGTTTCTGAATTAAAAAGGCAATGCAAAAGTTTTGCGTTAATTGACAGCATGGAATTATTTGTTGCAGTAAACCGTACAATTCAGCAACATGCACGTGGACGTACACAAATGGGAGATGGCGACATTTGCAATCAATAAGACAATTGATGTCGACGTGATCAGGCTTTTGGAGTGTCATATAGGTCTCTATATTTACGCCACAATAGAAGTAAATTCAATTTTACAGTTTAAGACGAGGGCGTGCACAAATGAGATGATGCCTATAGTGTGTGAATGGGAGAGCACGACATTTGCAATCGAGAGGACGATTGATGTTGAAGTGATCAGGGTTTTGGAGAGTCATACGGTCCTTCACATCTACCCAACAACATAAATAAAATTCGATTTTGTTCTTAAGACGCTAAATTGATATGTACACAAAAAAAATTTAAACTTTTCTTCTTAATACCCTAAACTGATACATACACAAAATAAACGACCTCTAAACTTGGAACGATAAATTGATGATAGTAAACAATATACTGGAAATCAATAGATCCCTGGATTTTCAGCAACAACATCATAGTACTGCATTATAGATAAGCAACCTTCATCACTAAATCACCAACTAATGACAATGTTAAGGAAATACGGTTTCTTAATAAAAAAAGGCAATGCAGAAGTTTTGCGTTAATTGACAACATGGAATTATTTGTCGCAGTAAACTGTACAATTCAGCATCATGCACGTGTAAAATGCTAGTGTTTTTTGTGCAAACATCGTGCACAAAATGCTGGTGTGTTGTGGAAATAAAACCATACATAAGTATGGTGTGGAGTTGGCACAATTCTCCACATTTTTTATAATACCGTAAGGAATGTGCCTTTCCCCCCCCACTTTTATCCCCTCGAGTGTTGAAGGGGGACTTATGCTTTTCCTCTAGTGTTAGAGGGGTTAGACTTTTTAGTGAATTTTTTTTATATAATAAATGACGATAGTTTGTTAGCTTCGCTTTCGTACATTTGATTCAAGGAACAAGCATGCATGCAGTATTTTTTAAGAAAGGACTAGCATGGCCACTAACAATATCATCGTGAATTACTTCAAAAAAGTAATTGGCAATAGTAAAATGGAAAAGCCTTAGACTAACAATATGATAATGAATTACGCAAGATGCACGCAGACTCCCTCTCTCCCTCTCTCTCTCTCTCTCTCTCTCTCTCCCACTGGAGGCAGCTAGAAAATCGAAAAGCCTTCGACTAACAATATCTTCGTGAATTACTCCAAAAAAGTAATTGGCTGCTGCTCAACAGTAGAATCAAAAAGCCTTAAACTAACAATATCATTGTGATTTTTTTTTTGTCTATATTAGCATCTTGCAATTGCAGACTGCTCTCTCTCTCTCTCTCTCTCTCTCTCTCTCTCTCTCTCTCTCTCTCTCTCTCTCTCTCTCTCTCTCTCTCTCTCTCGTTCAACAGCTCCTCGGCGGCTAGATGTTTAAGGTCTCTTGGGATAGTTTCTTACGATGTTAAAAGTCTGTTAGACTAACAATATCATCCTGTTTTTTTTCTATTGTCTATATTAGCATCTTGTGATTGCAGACTGCACTCTCTCTCTCTCTCTCTCTCTCTCTCTCTCTCTTAATTTCAACTCCTCGTCGGCTATATCTTTAAGGTCTCTTGGGATAGTTTCCTACGACGTTAAAACTCTCTTAGACTAACAATATCATCCTGATTTTTTTTTGGGTCTATATTAGCATCTTGCAATTGCAGACTGCTCTCTCTCTCTCTCTCTCTCTCTCTCTCTCTCTCTCTCTCTCGCTCGCTCGTTCAACTCCTCGTCGGCTAGATCTTTAAGGTCTGTTGGGATAGTTTCCTACGACGTTAAAACTCTCTTAGACTACCAATATCATCGTGTTTTTTTTTTTTGGTCTATATTAGCATCTTGCTCTCTCTCTCTCTCTCTCTCTCTCTCTCTCTCTCTCTCTTGCTAGGTCTTTAAGGTCTCTTGGGATAGTTTCCTACGACGATAAAACTCTCTTCTTCTCTCTCTCTCTCTCTCTCTCTCTCTCTAGAATTTGGAATGAGCCAAGATGCACGCAAACTCCCTCTCTCTCTCTCTCTCTCCGCGACTTGGACGCAGCAGCCCCTTCTCTCTCTCTCTCTCTCTCTCTCTCTCTCTCTCTCTCTCTCTCTCTTGGCACTGGGCATGTTTGACATTGTGATGTTTAGATGAAATGAAAAGTGTACAATGTAACTGTACCAGTATCAAGTATTATCGAAACCCACAAAACTTTGAGTCATGCTGACAACATCAAATCAGAATTTCTTGGCATGCTGATCAGGACCGACGTCACGGGAGCCTGTATTGATATAAGGACCTCTCATAATCACCTATGTGAAAGGATTTTTTGTTCTTTGTTACAAAATAGAAAGGCGATGCCAGCAGCTGCAAAAGAAACAAGACGACCCGCCACTATGTTGTGCCGCAGGCCAGACATCTCTCTCTCTCTCTCTCTCTCTCTCTCTCTCTCTCTCTCTCTCTCTCTCTCTCTCTCTCTCTCTCTCTCTCTCTCTCTCTCTCTCTCTCTCCCCCCCCCGGCAGTCTGTCTCTGGGCAGCACGTAGGCTCTTGCTGCCTCCGTCCCAAGCTGATAGAATTCTCCCAAATACTGCCAATCCCCTGTTGCGAGGATGGCGAACATGGAAGAAGTCCTCGACTACAGTGGACGGAACTGTCTGACAGCTTCTCTCTCTCTCTCTCTCTCTCCCCCCGGCAGTCCGTCTCTGGGCAGCACGTAGGCTCTTGTTGTCGTTGTAGTGGACGAAGCTGTCTGACAGCTTCTCTCTCTCTCTCTCTCTCTCTCTCTCTCTCTCTCTCTCTCTCTCTCTCTCTCTCTCTCTCTCTCTCTCTCTCTCTCTCTCTCTCTCTCTCTCCCCCGGTAGTCCGTCTCTGGGCAGGAAGGAATAAACAATGCAACAGTTCGTTTGTGCAGCAAGGTGCACGCCCTGCACGACTCTCTCTCTCTTTCTCTCTCCCCGAAAAGCAAGACTATAGAAAATATAATGAAGGTAACGAATTACCTCTCCAACCTCTGCTCAGCACTTGCTCCGCGTCAATTGCCTTGCTTGCTCTCTCTCTCTCTCTCTCTCTCTCTCTCTCTCTGCGCTAGGGCTTGATCTCTCTCTGCTGGGTGCTATATAAATTGGGTGGCCGCCGCCATGCTTTTCTCTCTAAAAATGGTAGGCTTCGCATCCTTTATGCTTTTCTCTCTAATAAAAATGGCACGCCTCGCAAGCTTTATGCTGACCTCTCTCTCTCTATATATCCTCATTAATTCTACAAACAAATCAATGGATACCAAGTGGCATGCCTCCTCTTGCTCCGTTCCAGAAATTGGTATTACGTAATCAAGGTAAAGAAACTCCCTCTAGCTTATAATAAAGGGCCAATCTAATGGGTCCCTCTCAAGAAAGGTAAGGACTTTCTCTAGCTTAGGTTGATGTCCTTGGCAAGGGTGCCAATATTAGTAGATTGTTGCATAGATGATATAGCACAACTATCCACATTCTAACATAATCTTGAACGAACACTCGACGAGTTTGCTCATCTAGAGCACAGAGACACATAGGCTTGTAAAGCACTACGTAGCCTTGAAAAGACATAATGAAGCAACTACAAAAGCTAAGCTTGCCACGATAAAATCCCAATGCAAAAGACAACAAGTCACTATATATTTGTGTGCAACTATTTTCATGTAGCTATCTATAACTTATTTGGGGCCTCAAATGTCGTTTAACTTTAAAGATACTTGGTGTAGATCTTCTCTTACCCTTTGTTGGACTACAGATGGAGTTCTTAGTAAAGCGTTGGATTTTTGGTGCAAATGCATACTTTTGATTAAAACCTTGCAAATTAATGCCACATGGCAAAAAACATTCTTTTTTAATATTTCTTCTAGTCTTTGTGCGGGTTGTTGACATTTGTGTACCTCTCTCTCTCTCTCTCTCTCTCTCTCTCTTTAAAAGGGCCATTGAATATTGGTTTAGTCATTGTCTTTTATGTTTTTAGAATATATTGTAATCTAAATAAGTCATTGTTACTTTTGTTTGCAAAAAAATGTAATACTCTATTGTGGCAGAAGAAAAAATGTTAATGTCACTTTCTCATTTCTCTCTCAGAAAGAACCCTCTTATTATTAAATTCCTCCTCAATAGCATTATGTAGGCCATCGTGAACTTTCACCTTGTTTGAGATGGAACAAGGTGAAGAGGCACGAAGGCCTGCTAAGTTAAGGGGGGACAAAGGAGAGTAAGTTTAAATAAGTGCATACAATCATATGAGATTTTTGTTGTGTCTTAATATAAAATTGTATTATCTATTTTTAAACAGTGGCTCTTACTAGCTTGCTTAAAATAAAACACATTAATTGAAAGATGCCTTCAAGATTCCCTCTACCCTCATCACCTAGCCCTCACTTCCTGCCCTTGTCACCAAAACCTTCTCCCGTCTGTGTGTTACGCTTCCCTACCTCTTACGCGTCCCCTGCGAGCCTGCAAATTTGCCTTTCCTATGAGCTTGCACCTAAGCTTTTCCTTCCATTCATGGACTTGAACCTACACAACCATCCGCCACGTCATCTCCACTATACCTATGTTGAGGAAGGATGCAAGAGAGAGAGAGAGAGAGAGAGAGAGAGAGAGAGAGAGAGAGAGAGAGAGAAGAGATTTTATTCACCTATGCCTTATGAAGCATCTCTACCTCTACTCTGCGAAGAGAGAGAGAGAGAGAGAGAGAGAGGTCCCTAATAGGGAGGCATGGCCTCCACGTGTCCTACATCCCCCTTCTCAATCCTCTACCTCTAAATCTCCTCAAGCATCTTTTGGCCATTTTTTTATATTCTTCTAGTCGGTACCCCCTACTCGCAAATGGCTTATATATTGGGAAGGGTCCCACTTAAATAATAAGATAAACGGTGCACATTGCACCTCATCATTTTGAAACAAAATAAAATAAAAAGGAATTAAAATAAAAAGATACATTGAAAATTAAAACGAAAGAATATTTTAATGCTTTCTTATTATAAAAAAAGATAGATTTAATAAAGCAATTTAGTGAAGCGAGTTTTTTAAAAATCCTTGAATAAGAGGACCTAGAGGACCGTTTATCAATACCTCACATAGTGTTCGAAAAAGTATTTTTGCCGAAGTGATGAGTTTCTTGCTTATACAAATGCACACTAGAAATACTAGTATAAATTTTCAAATTTGCAAAATGTTTGAACTATTTTCTAGTATTTTTTGTTGGGTTTTTTTTCCTTTACCACCCTTTGCGACTGGCTAATCTTGATTTTCAACCAGCTCAGGGCTAAGCTCAGGCACACCTTTCTCGAACACTAGTCTTCACATCATAGAATCAAACTCCTGTGAATATATAATTGTTTAGATTTTGATCTTTGAAGTCTTTTTCAAGCGTGCAAAAAAAAGTAAATGCAGATTTGGACAATAGCTTTCTATTCAAAAGTTTAGCTTTCTATTCACAAGGCTTTTGAGACACTTGGGGACACTTGTTAAAAGCTTTCTTTCTCTACCTGTCCTACAATCTAAGACCCTCTCTCCTTCAAAAATTGTTCATAACCAAACCTTCTCTTACCATCATCAAGATTCCCTTCTCACCTCAAATCTGCCATCTAAACTTATCTCGTTCCATTAACCAACCCCTCACTAATCTGCTTAAAACCAACACGTACCTCGTGCACCTACCTAGACCTTTGATATGTTGGATGAATGTGCCCAATCCCGAAACCCTTCTCTCTAAAAACACTTCATCTTTTCCCGCTCAACCCCCCCCCCCCCCCAAAAAAAAAAATCCGCCCTTATTCGACCAAACCTTACCTCAGCTAACTTTGGCCTCATGTATATATGCAACCCCTCTAAACTCCACCCATCCCCTATGCTAAGTCAAATACATTTTTTGACTAGTCTCTTTCTTGTACAATTTTTTCCACTCCTTTAAATGCCCTAATAACTATCCATTTCCCCCTCCCTTTTTTTTGCAAGTACCCACTTAAGATGGGCCATCACTTGTCTTTAAGATAGCCTCTCCCTCTTTAAAATATGGTACCACTATAGTTTTTTGGAGCCACACCACACTTCCCTATTGGTACCACTACAGTTTTTTGAGCCACACCACACTTCACTATTTATATCCCCTCCATATCCTCCCTTTTGTTTACACCACTGATGAGCTAATGAAAGCGAAACGCATTTGGTGTGAAACTGTTTGCTGTACCACCCCACCCTCCATCTCCTTTGTCTCTATCCTCTTTCGCAAGATCAGGGTGATACGATTTCATTTTAAAATGTTGTTGTACCACCCCGCCCCCCACCGCTTATCTTTATTTTTTTTGCAAGATTCGCTCATTATGATTTCATTCTGATACAACAAGTCACTATATATTTATGTGCAACTATTTTCATGTAGCTATCTATAACTTATTTGGGGCCTCAAATGTCATTGAACTTTAAAGATACTTGGTGTAGATCTTCTCTTACCCTTTGTTGGACTACATATGGAGTTCTTAGTAAAGCGTTGGATTTTTGGTGCAATTGCATACTTTTGGTTAAACCTTGCGAATTAATGCCACATGGCAAAAAAAATTCTTTTTTAATATTTCTTATAGTCTTTGTGCAGGTTGTTGACATTTGTGTACCTCTCTCTCTCTCTCTCTTTAAAAGGGCCATTGAATATTGGTTTACTCATTATCTTTTATGTTTTTAGAATATATTGTAATCTAAATAAGTCATTGTTACTTTTGTTTTCAAAAAAATGTAATACTCTATTGTGACAAAAGAAAAAATGTTAATGTCACTTTCTCATTTCTCTCTCAGAAAGAACCCTCTTATTATTAAATTCCTCCTCAATAGCATTATGTAGGCCATCGTGAACTTTCACCTTGTTTGAGATGGAACAATGTGAAGAGGCACGAAGGCCTGCTAAGTTAAGGGGAGACAAACGAGAGTAAGTTTAAATAAGTGCATACAATCATATGAGATTTTTGTTGTGTCTTAATATAAAATTGTATTATCTATTTTTAAACAGTGGCTCTTACTAGCTTGCTTAAAATAAAACACATTAATTGAAAGATGCCTTCAAGATTCCCTCTACCCTCATTACGTAGCCCGCACTTCCTGCCCTTGTCACCAAAACCTTCTCCCGTCTGTGTGTTGCCCTTCCCTACGTCTTACGCGTCCCCTGCGAGCCTGCAAATTTGCGTTTCATTTGAGCTTGCACCTAAGCTTTCCCTTCCATTCATGGACTTGCACCTATAGAGCCGTCCCCCACGTTTCAGCTTACGTTTCAGCTTGTAAACCCACTTTGCACCAATGGCCTTTTTGCAAAGAGGTAAATCACATAAAGTCCATGTGCCATTTTCTATAAATGCATCATATTTTGATTGCATGGTAGCGATCCAATTTTTTGAATTCTGTGCTTCATCAAATGAAAGAGGTTCCTCCTCATCACATAAACTAGAAATAGCCAAAGCATAACAATCTAATGCATAAGATGCATGGAGAGAACCTGAATGAGTACAACTAGACATAGGTGTATCCACATACTATCACACAAAGTATGCACCAACCATTTTGGCATACCTCTAGCCTCCTCATTCTCAACCCTTTCCACATCACGTACATCATGTACATCTGCATCAATAATAGGCTGGTTCGTAATATTTTTAGAAGCTCTCATAGGCCGTACATGTGCCTCATTGGAATTTACATTCAAGTTTCTACCATTAAAAAGAGGCAACAAAGTGGCGTAAATGTCCTGTGAACTTACATTACTGTGAACAAAGACTGAACAAAACTTCCACAAACACAACATCTTGTACAACCAAAATATGTTTCGTTTTGCGAATGGTATAATCTCTAACCTTTGCTTTCAGTACTGTAACCAACAAAAATGCATTTACCCTTATCATCCAATTTTCTGTGCTGCGTTTATGGCACCAAAGCATAATCCAAACAACCAAACACGTGGATGTGATCAATAGATTGCTTTTTGTCATGCCATCCTTCATAAGGAGTCATAGAATGCAAGGCTTTGGTAGGACACGTGTTAAGTACATTAGTAGCACAAATGAGAGCCTCAAGCCAAAACAAATGCGGCACAACTTTAATCTTGACCATGCATCGTGCCATCTCCGTAAGCGCTTTTTTTTTTCTTTGCGAAAAACCATTTTGTTGAGGTGTATACGACATTGTACATTCGTGTTTTATCCTACAATTAGCTAGAAATGCATTAAACTCATGAGACATATACTCACCCCCTCGATTGTAGAGACAGTTCAGACATAGCCAAAAATTTCTTGAAGCACATGAACAATTCAGACTTAGCTTTAATAGGATACACCCATGCATGCCTGGAGTAATCATCAATGAAAGTCGCAAAGTATAGTTAATTGCATAAGGATGGAGTTTGCATATGCCCACAAACATCATTATATACAAGTTGCAACCTACATGTAGCCATTACTAAACCATCCTTTGGAAAACTTCAAACACTGCATCTTACCTAAAGCCTTCAGAAACATGCTTAGAAGGTGCTTTAAAAGGCAGCAAAGAAGAAACCATATCACATTTCTACAAATACAACAAACTGGCAAAATTCAGATGCCCAAAACGTGCATGCCAAATTTCTCCATCTGAAACAGTCTTTGAATACACAACTGCATTTGAAAAATTTTGCCCACAGTTGCCATACAAAGTGAGATTATATAGCCCACGAAACAAAATGCCAAATGCAACTATTTTATCACCAAAAATAAGATCATGAACTACACATCTGTCATCCACAAAATCGACAACAAGACCAAGTCTTGTAAGTGAAAATACAGATAAAGGGTTCTTTTTTATCCTTGGTACATAAAGTGCATCAACAAGTGTGAAGGAACTGCCATTTTCAGTGATTCGCACTAAGGCAAGCTTTTCCATGCATGGGAACCCCCCCATATATCTTTGCCCTTTTACCAAAATATTTCCTATTATATAAGTTACTTTTGATTTTTCTTCCCTTTTTCACAAAAGTTTTAGCCTTTATTAAATAAATAAGACTTATGCTAATCAATCACGATGTAGCATAAATAAGTAAGCTTTCTTTGTTGATATCTCTTTTGATCTTAAATATTAAATATATATATTCTAAATTACATTATATAGTTTAGTATTTTCTAATATATTTTTCATGTTTATATATTATTCCACCCTACCAAATATTTTATTCACTAGTTTTCATTTTCAAACCTCAACCCCACTTTCAAATTTCAATAATACCTCCATCTAGATGATTGCCAATCTTTTCAAAACTCTAGGTCATGTTTTCATACACATGAAGGAGCTTACACTTGAAGGCAAGAGAGAAGTCCACTCGAAGGGGACCACCAAAAGACCTTTGCAGCCACAAATAATACATTATTTAGATGAATTTTTTAAGTAGAGAAGAACCCCGAATCTGAAGGAGCGTTCAACATGAAAAATGCAGCTCGTGATCTCAACTTTTAGCTCAATTTTTTTCAGAATTTTTGGAGTTATGAACACGGAGATATGATTTTTGTAGTGGACCCCAGTTTTCTCGTGTAATGGTGACACAGACCATCCCCAATTTTCTTCCCTCTAGAATGGCTATGGTTCTACAAGTCTTCAAGCATGATTACAAGAGACAAGGCTCTTTTAATGAGGTCTTGGCAAGTCTAGAGTGATTCTATCACCATTTTTGGAGGATCCATCCTCATCAACAACTATCCACCTTTGACAATCTCTCTTGTAAATTTCTTACCTCTCTCTTCTCTCCCTAATAAGCTTATGTCTAGCCAAAGCTAGACTATTGTAAATATCTCCTATCCTCTAAATCCTACCCACATTCTCTCATCTTCTCTCTCTATTGACTCTGGTATTTTAAATAATGAGGAGACAAGATGGGAGCCACAGCACATGCACCCCATTTTCCTAGTCACCAAAGTGGAACACTCACCTCAATTAGAAATATTGTTAAAACCTTCCCTCCTTCCCTATATAAGGAGGCCATGAGAGCTCACTAGAAAAAAAAACACAAAACACACACACACACACACACACACACACACACACACACACACACACACCTATCCATACACACTCTTGTGCTACATGCTTGTAGCATGAACCCTAATCACATAATCACAACACCATCACCATCACCATCACCATGCACAAAAGATGAGCACCACACCTCCACACCACTTGTAATTAAGGGTTGAAGGCACAATTTCAAGAAGAAGAAGAAGGGTGGACACACTCATGATATTCCTCGCCATCAACTCCCATCTCTCCATTATGCCTCCTACGATCTTGTCCCCTTCTCATTTTCCTGCCATACGCCACCTATTGTATTCATCTTTTGCAAGCAATCAACACACTCCATCTTGGTGCCATACTTTGTGTCGCTTTGGATACATCTCATTGTGAGTATGGTATATGCTTGTTCCTTGCCTTTTTTTTCTGCTTATGTAAAGGTGTGCGGATTCGCCACCATACACACACACACACACACACACACACACTCTCCCTCTCATATTCCTATCATTTTGCTACTTCCATCTTGAGGTGTGCGGATTCGCCACCTCTTGTATGATAAGTGAGCATACTCGCAAGTTTCCCCTACCTCATTATCTTCCTTACTAACATGCACGAGTAGCAAGCCCATTCTCACTCATTCACCACTCCTCTCACCTTATTCTCCGACCACCCCATTCCACATTTGGGCGTGGATCTTGAAATTGTTTTCCATGGCATGCTTCATTGTGTATATGTATGCGTCCTAGCCGCATATCGTGCTAGGTGGTGCCCCTATTGTGTATCCCCCATGATGAGGCCATTGTGCATAGTCTTGGTGTAGAGGCCACCGGGTCTATTTTTCACTTCCGCCTCTCATTTGGTGCCCCCACTGAGGAGGGCTCTTGAAACCTTCAGTTTACAAGGCTGACATGTTTACTTCTCTTCATGGACGAGTGGCTTCTTGAATTCTCTAATTGGACCACTGAAGAGGAGGAGCTTCAAGCAGGTTTGACACAATTCATCAAGACACTCTTGCCAAGGTGTTGTATTGTTAGCATAGAAGAAGTGGTAAGACTCTCTTTCCCTACTCAGATTGTTTACATTTCTCATCATCCCCGCAAGCGTAAAAGCAAGGCACAAGTTGCATCATGCTCACATTGTAGCCAAAAACCGCACCTTCAACATGAGTGCAACCCAAAGTGAAGAAAAGGCCATCATTTTCTCCCTCGACATCCGCACAGGCGTTCTCACAACGGTAGGCTTTCAAGTAGCACCAGGCTTCTCTACATCTACGTCCCCATCTTTGCCACCTATTCCACCTACATCCACAACAAGCCTTCACAACTTGAGGAAGCTATTACGAACGCGTGGTCCCTCCCTCTCCCTTGCACCAAAAGATTCAAGGGTTTTCCAGCGCCGACAATCACCCCGTCTGCAAAACAAAAGGGTAAATCCTCCAAAGTCTTTCTATACCTCACTCTCATCTCATGAGCCAAGAACTAGAAACAACAGCATGGATTCTACGTCGTCTACCGAGTGAAGTGGCGGAGCTTGTCATCGACAAGGTCTTTGACACACGTTTTGCTTGGCGAAAAGACAAGACCCTCCACCTTCAAGGGGTGTTGCTTGTGAATCAAGGCTATGATGATGACTTTACAGCTTGCTATGTATACATCCAACTTGGATTAATACAAGTGGTAAGACTCACCACCTACCTCATCACACCTGTGTATACACTAGATGGCACTCTATCTTGCTGGAAAGTGAAGTTGCTCAAAGAGAGAGAGTTCAAGCTTTTCCAAGAGCTTGCTAGAGGGGCAGTCCTAGAGCTAGAAGACGAAGACAACCTTGTCTTGTGGTACTATAAATTTGACCTCGACTACCAAGAGCTCTACACCTCCGACTATAACCTTCCACCACGAAGGAGAGAGCCTTTCCGAATTATCATGTGATGGACCCAGCGCATCAACCTTTTGCAAGGAACCAAACTTATGTACCACAACGAATTCAATCAATCAAAGTAATCTTGGACCGCAAGATGTTTTATCAGAAGATCATTACAACCATGTTTGGTAGAGAACGACTGCAAGAGATAAACACCTCTTCTCTACCCTTTATCCTCCCTATGATTAATCATGAAGTGTCTTTTGATGTAGTTATTTTCATCCTTGTATAGTATGTTTTCCATCTACCGAGCACCCATGTATTGAATCTCTATTTATAAATTTTTTAAAAAAAAAGATTTCTAAGTCGAGTTAATCTTCTCACTCTCACAATGGCAAGTGTAGCATTTCCAACCTTTACTGGTAAGGTGGGTGAGGATGCTATAGACTTTCTAGACAACTTGGAAATAGCATGTGTCATCTCTGCGAGAGATGATGATGCTTCGCGCTTGTGCATCTTCCCACTTCTAATGAAGGTGGAGGCAAGATCATGGTACAATGCCTTGGCACAAGCAACCAAGGAACGGTGGGACTTATTAAGAGCAGCCTTTGTCAAGCGTTTTGGAGAGGACACAACATCAGAGAAGCTATGGCAATTGTTGACAGAGTTGAAGCACGGCACTATGCTGGAATACGCATCATATGAGTCAAAGTTTGTAGATTTATGGGGGCGATGGGTTGCATCGCTAAGAGAGGATGAGGGGGCACCTGATTTCCTACATAAGGATCGGTTTGTGACTGGGTTATGGCCAACTCTTAAAGAGAAGGTGAAGGAAAGGTTTCCTGCTACGTATGAGCTAGCAGTTGAAGTGGCCTGCCTTAAAGACAAGAAGTTGCGCCTACAAGCCAGGAATATCGATGAAGAGGAATCCGTTAGGACCCGACCACCTCTAGCACCACCTACAACAGCCGCCCAGAGGATTCAACCACAAGAACCAATTGAAGATCAGTAAGACCTGCTCAATCGAATCACCAATCAACTTGAGAATCTCTCAGTCCATTTGATACAACAAGGGCATGCACACAATCGCAACCAAGAGCAAAGAAGAGGACAACGAAGGCAAAACCAAGAATACCACTGCTACAATTGTGGGGAGGATGGTCATGGCATGTACTACTGTCCACACCCAAGGAGGCAGAATTTCAACAGAGGAGCCAGGCAAAACCAGGTTTCACCACTGAGAGCAAGACCACCACCACCGAGGGCACCACAACAAGCACCACCCATGAAAATCCTACAACCACCCATTCAACCACAACCACCACCACCACCACAACCTCTCATTCCACCCTTACCCCCACCACTATTTGGCAATCAAACAGTAAGCGTCATCAGTCTTGAAGGTAAAGGAAAGGAGAAAGTGGAGGAGGATATCAAGGGAGTAGCAAAAGGTAAGACCAAGTTTAAAGGAGTAGATGCCATAGGGGTAAAACGCGCTAGGCATGGTGAATCTTCCCAAAAGGAAGAAAAGATGAAGACTAAAAGGGGAATCTAGCAAAAATCCGTCCAAGTCACGACGTAAAATTGACATTGTAGATTTCTCTTTGGGTGAATGTTCTAAACCGTATGATTTGGTTCAAGATGTTTCTGTGCAGGGCCCAAAAATCACCTGGCCCCAATTACTCCACCCAGCACCTAGGGTGAGGAGACAATGGACAAAGATGCTTAGCACGAGACGACCAAAGCCAAAGATAGCTGGGGCTATCTCTGGGAGGAATCTAGATGACATACTACCAGTGATGGATGCTTACATCAAAGGGCAACACATCTCCAATATCTACATCGATGGTGGCGCACAAATATGCGCCATGAGTGAAAAAATGATGCACCGTTTGGGTTTAGAGGTGAGTCGGCCGGCACCATGCCGAGCCAAAATGACAAATAATTTAAAAGTTCAATGTGTTGGTGTCATAAATGCAGTTAGGATAAAGGCATTCAACACCGAGGTAGATGTGGACATCTTTGTCATGCCACACAAAGGGGAGGGCTATCCTATCATTCTATGGAGGCCTTGGCTTATGGCTATGAGAGCTAAGTAGGACTGGGACACCGGCATAATCCAGATGAAGGATGAAAAAGGGAGGCCAATACTTTAGGACATGAAGAAAGGTCGGCAATGCGACATGGATCTAGAAACCTCTATGGATGAGTTTTCTAGTGGTGACTCTTCAACCACTTCAGAGGAGGAGTCAACAGTGAGTGAAGAAAGTGACAGTAGCATTGAGGTGATGGGGATCATTCTCAAGGACCCTAAGAAGATGGAGTAACCTGATTTCTCATCATCAAACCAAGGGGAGACACCAGGTATACAACCTCTGGTAGAAGCACGTAAGCTACATCAAATGCTCTCTAGTGAGTTGTGTGGGAAGGAGCGTGAAGATTATATTTTGATGCTAAGTAATTTTACCACATTGTTCATTGATGAATATGATAAAATCACTGGCATCACAGTAGTTCAACATCACATTAAGCTCAAGGAGGGAAGTAAACCTGTAGTGCAGAAGCTCAGGCGGCTAGGAGTAATTCAACAAGACGCCCTACTCAAAGAGGTGAGGAAATTGCTAGAAGCCGGTTTTATCTATCCTGTTGAAGACTCAGAGTGGGTTTCTCCAGTGGTAGTCACACCAAAGAAGAATGGTAAGTGGAGGGTTTGTGTTGATTACAAGCCTCTTAATGCAGCCACAAAGAGGGACCATTTTCCTCTTCCTTATCAAGACGAAATTCTCAATGAGGTAGCAGGACATGAGCGCTACACGGTATGTGATGGCTACTCAGGCTACTTACAAATTAGCATCGCTAAAGAAGATCAAAAGAAGACAACCTTCATCACACCATGGGGATGTTTTGCTTACAGAGTTATGCCTTTTGGTCTCACTAATGCTCCAGCCACTTTTCAGCGATATGTAACATTCGTTTTTCAGCCATTCTTTGGAAAATCAATCCGTGTTTTTATTGATGACTTTTGTATCTATAGCTCTCGCTCTCTTCATTTGGAGAAAGTTTATGAAGGTCTAGCTAGGCTACAAGCTTTGGGGGGCCAACTCAATGTGGAGAAATGCCACATTGGTGAAATCAAGGTTACTCTTCTTGGCCATGTGATCTCGGCCAATGGCATTGAAGCTGACCCAAGCAAGGTTCAAGCCTTGCTGGCTTTGACCTCTCCCACCACAACAAAGCAGTTGGTCTCTTTTCTTCAAAAGGTGAGGTATTTGAGTAGGTTCATTCACTTGCTCTCCCAAGGCGTTCTCCCTTTACAACAAGCTACCCATCAAGAGATCTTCACTTGGAGTGAAGAAAATGAACAACAATTCAATGAGGTAAAACAAATTCTAGCTTCACTTCCCACCATAGCACCTCCAAAGTGGGACGAGCCATTTTATGTAAACCCTAGTGTGGGCAATGACACACTTGGGGCTGTATTGATGCAAAAGGATCCTCAAACTTCGTTCATGCGTCCTATCTACTTCTCTAGTCGAATGATGACTCCATCAGAAAAGGGATACACGGCAGTGGAGCACATGGTGCATGCATTAATGTTTGCTACCACCAAATTTCGCTCTTATTTATTGTCTAGACCATTCATAATCTTAACAATGGAAGAAGTATTTCCTTATGTAATGTAGCACATGGATGTTTCTTCTAGGATTTCCAAATGGCTCACAAGGCTACAAGAGTTTGACTACACAATGCAAGTGGAGAACTCCACAAGGGCCAGTCTAGGAGGTATTCTCACTCATCGCCACTATGAAAAGAAGCTAAAGATAAAGCCAAATGATCAAGATATTACACATGTGCTGGAAGTCCCTAAGGTAGAGGAGGCTCACTCTCTTTTCTTTGATGGAGCCTACAAGAGGAAAGTGGACAAAGCTGCAGCAGGCATTGTCATCTTCAACGAGCAAGGGGATAAGGTTTTCTCCATTGGGAATCTCTTGGATTATCACTCTAACAATGAGGCAGAATATGCAGCCTTAACTCTTCGGTTAGAGTGGTGTGTGACACAGGGCATTCAACGGTTAAATGTATTTGGTGATGCCATGCTTTTAATAAAACAGATACAAGGAACTTGGGCTTGTAAAAATCATAGCTTGCTAGGCCATTTGCGCAAAGTCAAGGAACTTTTAGGAAAATTTCAAGTTGTACAATTACATCATGTCCCTCGAGCAGAAAATCAAGAAGCAGATGCTCTAGCTAGAGAGAAGCTGCAAGATGTTTCAATGGTGGGTGCTATCAAATTGAAGCTGCCTCTCTTCCAAGGTAGCGATGCTATGCCTGACATCATGAGTTTCTTGGACACAGGAGAGTGTCCTAAGGATCTTACTAAGGGCCAAAAGCAGTGGCTTGTGAGCAAGGCAACAAAATACCGCCTTATCAATGACGACCTCTACTGCAAGGGTAAGGATCAAATTCTTAAGCGTGTACCTCTCTCTGGAGAGAACACTGAAATCATTTCAAGTTGCCATGATGGTGTTTGCGGAGGACACTTTGCACTTGACATCACTAGTAGAAAGATTCTACAAGTCGGGTTTGTATGGCCTAGTCTACATAGGGATGTGCATCATTGGTGTAAAACATGCAAGAAATGTCAAAAGGCAGGGGATAGGAGGCTCACATATGAGCCACAGACTCCTATAATCTCATATGGACCATTTGAGAAATGGGGAATTGATGCTATTGGGCCTTTGCCAAGGAGCCAATCAGGTAAATTTTATATCATCATGGGTGTGGACTACATGACCAGGTGGACTGAAGCAGTTGCCACCACCCGGATTACAGCTAAGGAAGTGGCTAAGTTCGTATTTGAAAACATTTGTTGCCGTTTTGGCACTCCTCTTGAAATAATTTCTGACAGGGGACCAGGTTTTAGAGGAGACCTTGTAGGAGAGCTAATGGAGAAGTTAGGTATCTCACGACGACACTCAACTCTCTACTACCCACAATGCAATGGTTTGGTGGAAAAGGTAAATGGTATGATCTCCAAGATCATCACTAAACATGTAAACAATCACAAAAGTGATTGGGACAAGCATCTTATGGCTGCACTTTGGGCTTATCGCACTTCATTTCGCACATCCCTTGGGTTCACACCATATCACTTGGTGTTTGGTAAGGAAGCCATTTTACCCATTGAAGTACAATTGGCTAGTCTCAGGGTGCTAGCTGGGCAGGTGGAACTTCCTAAACAATCACAAAAGTGATTGGGACAAGCATCTTATGGCTGCACTTTGGGCTTATCGCACTTCATTTCGCACATCCCTTGAATTCACACCATATCACTTGGTGTTTGGTAAGGAAGCCATTTTACCCATTGAAGTACAATTGGCTAGTCTCAGGGTGCTAGCTGGGTAGGTGGAACATCCTAATGCTCATCTCCACAACCACATTCTTGATCTAGAGAGGCTTCAACTAAACAGAGAAGATGCTATCAACTATTATGCAGCACAGTCAGAGCAATGTCGACTTACCTTCAACAAGGGACTTAGGGAAAAAGGTCTCAAGAAAGGTATGTTGGTCCTACGGTATGATAACAGATTTGACACTAGGAAGGATAAAAATTTTTCACCCAGATGGGAGGGGCCATTTGTTATTAGAAAGCGCTACGCCAATGGCAGTTACCGATTGATGGATACAGATGGTAGGCTCCACAAAACACGTGTCAATGGATGGAGGTTGAAGCAATACTTTTTGAGATTTGATCAAACACCTATGATGGAAATCCCCGAGGAGGGAGTCTCCTCCACCTCAATTGACAAAGAATCAAGTACAACGCTAGAGGCATGAATACCTCTAGCCTTTGGGGGAGGGCTAATGAGGCAAGCTTTTCCATGCATGGGAACCCCCCCATATATCTTTGCCCTTTTGCCAAAATATTTCCTATTATATAAGTTACTTTTGATTTTTCTTCTCTTTTTCACAAAAGTTTTAGCCTTTATTAAATAAATAAGACTTATGCTAATCAATCACGATGTAGCATAAATAAGTAAGCTTTCTTTGTTGATATCTCTTTTGACCTTAAATATTAAATATATATATTCTAAATTACATTATATAGTTTAGTATTTTCTAATATATTTTTCATGTTTATATATTATTCCACCCTACCAAATATTTTATTCACTAGTTTTCATTTTCAAACCTCAACCCCACTTTCAAATTTCAATAATACCTCCATCTAGATGATTGCCAATCTTTTCAAAACTCTAGGTCATGTTTTCATACACATGAAGGAGCTTACACTTGAAGGCAAGAGAGAAGTCCACTCAAAGGGGACCACCAAAAGACCTTTGCAGCCACAAATAATACATTATTTGGCTGAATTTTTTAAGTAGAGAAGAACCCCGAATCTGAAGGAGCGTTCAACATGAAAGATGCAGCTCGTGATCTCAACTTTTAGCTCAATGTTTTTCAGAATTTTTGGAGTTATGAACACGGAGATATGATTTTTGTAGTGGACCCCAGTTTTCTCGTGTAATGGTGACACAGGCCATCCCCAATTTTCTTCCCTCTAGAATGGCTATGGTTCTACAAGTCTTCAAGAATGATTACAAGAGACAAGGCTCTTTTAATGAGGTCTTGGCAAGTCTAGAGTGATTCTATCACCATTTTTGGAGGATCCATCCTCATCAACAACTATCCACCTTTGACAATCTCTCTTGTAAATTTCTTACCTCAATTCTCTCCCTAATAAGCTTATGTCTAGCCAAAGCTAGACTATTGTAAATATCTCCTATCCTCTACATCCTACCCACATTCTCTCATCTTCTCTCTCTATTGACTCTGGTATTTTAAATAATGAGGAGACAAGATGGGAGCCACAGCACATGCACCCCATTTTCCTAGTCACCAAAGTGGGACACTCACCTCAATTAGAAATATTGTTAAAACCTTCCCTCCTTCGCTATATAAGGAGGCCATGAGAGCTCACTAAAAAAAAAAACACAAAAAACACACACACACACACACACACACACACTTATCCATACACACTCTTGTGCTACATGCTTGTAGCATGAACCCTAATCACATAATCACAACACCATCATCATCACCATCACCATGCACAAAAGATGAGCACCACACCTCCACACCACTTGTAATTAAGGGTTGAAGGCACAATTTCAAGAAGAAGAAGGGTGGACACACTCATGATATTCCTCGCCATCAACTCCCATCTCTCCATTATGCCTCCTACGATCTTGTCCCCTTCTCATTTTCCTGCCATACGCTACCTATTGTATTCATCTTTTGCAAGCAATCAACACACTCCATCTTGGTGCCATACTTTGTGTCGCTTTGGATACATCTCATTGTGAGTATGGTATATGCTTGTTCCTTGCCTTTTTTTTCTGCTTATGTAAAGGTGTGCGGATTCGCCACCATACACACACACACACACACACACACACACACACACACACACACACACACTCCCTCTCATATTCCTATCATCTTGCTACTTCCATCTTGAGGTGTGCGGATTCACCACCTCTTGTATGATAAGTGAGCATACTCGCAAGTTTCCCCTACCTCATTATCTTCCTTACAAACATGCACGAGTAGCAAGCCCATTCTCACTCATTCACCACTCCTCTCACCTTATTCTCCGACCACCCCATTCCACATTTGGGCGTGGATCTTGAAATTGTTTTCCATGGCATGCTTCATGTATATGTATGCGTCCTAGCCGCATATCGTGCTAGGTGGTGCCCCTATTGTGTATCCCCCATGATGAGGCCATTGTGCATAGTCTTGGTGTAGAGGCCACCGGGTCTATTTTTCACTTCCGCCTCTCATTTGGTGCCCCCACTGAGGAGGGCTCTTGAAACCTTCAGTTTACAAGGATGACATGTTTACTTCTCTTCATGGACGAGTGGCTTCTTGAATTCTCTAATTGGACCACTGAAGAGGAGGAGCTTCAAGCAGGTTTGACACAATTCATCAAGACACTCTTGCAAGGGTGTTGTATTGTTAGCATAGAAGAAGTGGTAAGACCTCTTTCCCTACTCAGATTGTTTACATTTCTCATCATCCCCGCAAGCGTAGAAGCAAGGCACAAGTTGCATCATGCTCACATTGTAGCCAAAAACCGCACCTTCGACATGAGTGCAACCCAAAGTGAAGAAAAGGCCATCATTTTCTCCCTCGACATACGCACAGGCGTTCTCACAACGGTAGGCTTTCAAGTAGCACCAGGCTTCTCTACATCTACGTCCCCATCTTTGCCACCTATTCCACCTACATCCACAACAAGCCTTCACAACTTGAGGAAGCTACTACGAACGCGTGGTCCCTCCCTCTCCCTTGCACCAAAAGATTCAAAGGTTTTCAAGCGCCGACAATCACCCCGTCTCCAAAACAAAAGGGTAAATCCTCCAAAGTCTTTCTATACCTCACTCTCATCTCATGAGCCAGGAACTAGAAACATCAGCATGGATTCTACGTCGTCTACCGAGTGAAGTGGCGGAGCTTGTCATCGACAAGGTCTTTGACACACGTTTTGCTTGGCGGAAAGACAAGACCCTCCACCTTCAAGGGGTGTTGCTTGTGAATCAAGGCATCTCTAACATCCCAATGAGCCTATTCAGTTGTAGACATAACAACTCTAGCAACAGTAGACCTGCGAGAATGTGAAACATCCTCAACAAAGCCTGTATCCACAAAAGACAGACGTTCATCAATGTCGTGTACAACATTCCAAACACCCTTTGACACAAGAACATGTGTCATCATATAAGCCCACATTGTGTAGTTATACCCATTCAGTTTATCCTCAACCGCAAAAATCTTGAAACATTTGTGTTGTTGTCAGCGAAGGCGATTGACTGCACCTGAAAATTTGTGGTTTTTGTGATACCAATTAGAAAGCTAAGGTGGATATAAAATTGTGGCATTCATCATTTTGTAGACCATAGCAATTGATAATAGGTAGATTAGAAAGAGTGAACTCAATATGCAATGGCATGAAAACTTGCTTGGTTGATTAGAGAAAATGGAGAGAGAGCTACAAGCTTTGCCTAGTGGCTTTATAGGTTCAAGATGAAAGGTGGAAGTAAAGGTGAAAGGGATATGCAACACACATGGTAGAGAGTAAGTAGCATGCGGGCTGCAATGAGTAGCCCGCATGTGGGCTATAATGTGTAGCATGTGTGAATCTAGGAGGTTCTATGTCGGGGAGTATATCCATGCACATAAAGGTGCATGCATGCTTAGATTTAGGTATTGGCCACCTTAGAGTGTAAGCTAAAGGCTTACCCCAACAACCGCCCTCATAAGTTGAAGCATACACAAGAAGCGTGGATTATAATCATGGTTCTGATATGGGTTACATTGGGTAACTACACATGAATCTAATCCAAGAGAGTGGGTCTTACCACCAAAATTTGGGTTTGGGGTAGTGTCTAAACACTTTACAAAATATTCTCATAGTAGACAATGTTAATGTCCCTTCTTCTTCTACTACTACTAATGTACCTTGCATTAAGAATCACTTGGATTCTCTTGATTCTTAGCATTATATTTGAGGAAACACGTATTAGGTGCATGTTCTCATTTAGAAGGCACACGTTGGTCCAAAAGCAATCTTGTGATTTATGGTTGCTTTTGCTACAATGTGAGCAACCTTTTACCTTTGACACCCATTGCGCTATCTCAAGATCTTGTGTAAGAGCCAAGTCTCTTTTCTTCTTCAAGAAGCGAGTTGATTACATATCCAAGTGCCCGGATAGGATCCTTCTCCTTTAGCACAATTACAATGTTGTAAATCTAGTTGGTAGGGATTAAAAAGGATGGCTATTTTATCCTTGTCCGGAACTTGTACCTCAAGGGAGAGTACTCTTGAGTTTGTTGACAAGGATAGAAACATCACCTTGACCTTGCGTGTTGTGTCATAATAACTAATATCTAATTCTCTTAAATTATTTTCTCATGTTAAAATGATCATTTAATATAGGAAAGTGCCGGGGGAGAAACAACTAGAATATTGGTTAAGGTGGCAGACCGGCGACAGTAGGGATCCAAAGGAGGGAAAATAGGGATCCAAAGGGGGGGGGGGGGCATCTGCAAAATAGCAATGTGCAACAATGGGCTTTAAAGACCCTAAGGTTGAACCCATTAAGACTTCCAAAATGCTAAGGTTCCAAAAATCAAAGGTTGTGCCCAATGGTCAAGCTTAGGAAAATTGGATGCTTTGTGTGTGTACAAAAAAGTCTTCATGATTCCTACATAGGAGGGGGCGAGTCCTGTAAGTAGGGGATGAGAGAGAAACACATACACACACACTCTCACAAGCTTCCTTTACACAAAGGGAATGAGGGACACATGTCAGCTCCCTAGCCCCGAGGGATTCATCATTGAAAACTTATCACACCATGTAAGTGCAGGGGAGGGTTTTTTTTTTTTTTACAAGTTACATAAGCGTAGAAGTTAGGGGCAGGTCCCCAATAATTCCCAATCTTAAAAATAAGGGAGGGGGGTATCATATTTATGGGGGGGGGGGGGAGGAGGGGGGGATTGATCGGGCTTGATTACTTGTAATGATTGGTCATCGGTGTGTACTAGAACTTGAATGAATTTTGGGGAAGTTTTCAATAATGTCACACATTAAATTTTTTATCAAGCTGATCATAGATAAGGACTGATTTGGAGCAGGTTAAGGGTTGATTTACACTAGTTTTGGATGAGTTAAAATTGGACGAGTAGCCAGAGTCAGGGCTGATCGGGCACATAGTTTGAAAGTCAAACTAAGATACATTGAGGGTACATCTAGTTATCAACAAAAGTGGCTCCTTAGTATGTTTCCAGTCACTATGCTACACACTCTTTGACTAGTTTTACTTATAAGATCATGTGAGACCTAAATTTTATATGTAAGATAGAGGTATGATAGTTTTATTCATTGATTGTCGTATAACCGTACAAAGGGGGGTCATATGCCCTAATATGAGTTGTATATAGGGATTTTATCAAAGTTGTCTGCTCGCAGGTGGCGTCCCATTTTGTATATAGAGTGAATCCCTTGGGTCCCTAGCCAAGATGCCCACAAGGTGCACTCAAATCCTATTGGATGGCCATGGAGGTGGACCAATGAGAATTAGGATAGAATGAATCTAGTTTAATTCATTTAAAACCACTTAATAAAAGAACCAATAAGAATTAAGCTCTCTAGAAGACTATTGGAAACTCTCCCAAGGGATCCAATGAGCATTCAACAACCCATTCACTTGCCTGATTCCTATTGACCAGAAGACAAAGGAGTCCAATGAGAGTTTAGTTGCATTAATTAATTACCTAAATCTCTCACAAAAGGGGAAAGGGGGACACATGTCAAAAGGCTATCACTTATGCTACTTAATTCTCATCGGCTAAGCTTGGAGAGGTCCAATGGGGTGTCAGCATGAGTAATTTGCATGAGGGGTCGACCAAGAGAGATAGGGGGCTGATTTTTTAAAAGGAATTATTCCACACATAAGAAGACTCTCTCTCTCTCTCTCTCTCTCTCTCTCTCTCAAGCTTTAGTCGAAAGCTTATCACCTACTCCAAGCTTGTGAGAGGGAGGCCTACACCAACAACTCTTGGCTTTGTGATGCAAATCCAACCAAGAGCCAAGCTTCAATGCATGCTCGTCTCCTCTACCATGCTAAGTACTAAGCTAAGCTATGCTAGTATGAGTGATTATGTGAGGAGATGTACTTCTTTCTCGTAAGACTAATCCTTCTTCCTCTCAATCTACTCTCATACCCCGCTATCTCTCACGATCTACGAAGGTGTGTGAGGTCTTGGGTTTGAGACCGTGAGGGAATTGATGTTGTGTTTTATAAGTGTTTGCTGAGTGCTTGAAGCTTCCATCTTCATTGCACTAGCTAGTGATTGAAGGAACACAAAGAATTGTATTGTAAAATGTCTCCCTTGATGGGGAAACCTATAATACAAAGCCTTTTGGAAGGGGGACCGCTCCATGTCAATCCGGTCCTCAACTATTGTCAATAGCTTAATTTATCTCTCTTTTGAAGTATTTTTCATGCCTATCTAATCAGGTGTTATGCTTTTTGTTGCTCTCTCCATCCAAACACTCTTGTTATGATCATTAGGAATCTATTCTAATGAAATGCTCACTATGTTCATTTTATTTTCCATTACACACAAGTTACTAGGCCATTAAATGTTACATGTTGAGACCATAAAGATGGATTTTAAAGCTCATCTTAGAGTGCTTACCTTGAACATTGAATAGACGCTCTAGGGATTTCCAAGCATGAAGAGTGCATGCATTATCATCGATATGGTAGATAAAGTCAGCTTCCAAGGCTATGATGTTTCCAAGGACTTGCTCATCTTTGGCTTGTTGTTAAGCACTCAAGGTTTGTGTCGAGGCTTCCCCCAAACTGGATGGTGGTTTTACAATGCTATAAAGGTTTTTTTGCATCAGCACCTTCTTCACTTTGGTTTGCCAGTTGTAAAACTCGCCGCCGTCATTGAATTTATCGATGCTCTTGGTAGACATTATGCTTGTAGGGTGGTCTTAACAAAAACATTTGGTAGTGTCTAAACCATTTACAATTTTAGAGTGCAATATGGTAAAGATACTAGCTCAAGTATGGCATACACATTGAGATTTACAACCGAAAAAATATCCACATCATCACCATAAGCAAAGAAAATTGGAGCCATTGAGAAGGAAGATTTTTCAACGTCTGATTTTCAGTTGGGATGCTTTGAAATCCTTTGAGTTGATTCAATGTTGTGTGTGTGTGTGTGTGTGTGTGTGTGTGAGAGAGAGAGAGAGAGAGAGAGAGAGAGAGAGAGAGAGAGAGAGAGAGAGAGAGAGAGAGAGAGAGAGAGAGAGAGAGAGAGAGAATCTCCAAAAAAATCCTTTTTGATTGATTTAAATGAATTGGGACCCCTACTTGAGGATAGAGATCTCTCATGAGAAAAAGGAGAAGCAAGACAGAGAAGAACTCCATTGAATCTTGCACTCTATTTCTATTTCCTTGAGATATCAACATCAGAGAAGGCGATCACCGTCATTCCAAAGCAATTTAATAATTGGTTTTGGGTTTGTGCCAGTCAAGAGGGCAAGGCCATGTGGTGATGATTGGACCAAAGCTTGGCAGTTCTTTTGCTTTTGATTGGGATTGAACCTATCAATTGATTGGGTTTGGGTTTCTATTTTGGGGTATAGAATGAAAGTATACATCAACCCTTGCATGTATGGTTGATTTGGGAACTTTAATTATCAAGGATCACTATTTGGAAGTGGTTATTGATTGCAAGCTCAAATTATATCTTATTTCTCTTTTATCTATCACTAGTATCCTTAATCTATAGTCTAATTCTCTATTAATCTCTTTGAGACAGTCTTAATTCCTCATTAGCTTGTGCTACTAGCACTAGATTATCACTCTTTTCAATTTATTCTCTTCATTTCTACTCGTATGCTATTTTCTACTCACAATTAGAGGCCCAATGCCTGCACGATCTTCTTTGGAGAACAACACATTGCAACAACATTATGATAAAGAACTTTAGTTTTCTTCTTACAAGCATGGATCTATGAGATGCCACAACTTCACTCGAGCTGCAAAAGAAGGTTGTGATGAAAAGTTCTTGTGAAATGATAAAGACTACCTTACACCATTATGTACAAAATGGAACGTTCAAATAGATAAGTATAAAAGTCAAGCTTAATTAGACACAAAATTGAAGGAACTTACAAGTGAAAGAGCATAGGGAGCTTAATTGATTGGGTTTTGGTTTTTATTTTGGGATACATAATTGGAATGTACATCCATCATTGCGTGTATGGTTGATTTGTTATTAGGAATCATTAATTGGAAGTGGTCATTGATTATAGACTCAAAATTTATTTCATTTCCTTGTTATCTACTACTTATATTATCCTTAATCTAAGTCCAATCCTCTATTAATTTCTCGCTAATCAATCATAATTCCTCATTACCTTCTGCTATTAGCACTACATTTGCACTATCTATATCATATTCTCTTTGTTTCTAGTTGTAAGCTATTTTCTAATCATAATCAGAGGCCCGACATCTACTCCTAGAGAACAACCTACTCCGACATATTTTTGGTGAACCCGATGCAAAACGAATAGGGTAAGTGGAGAGCCATGTCTACCAATGGTCAAAAAAACGGGACAACAAATGTTACAACAATGCCAAAATTGCAAGTACAAATGACAAAGTTTAAATAGTGTATGGAAACACATGGATAGAATTCAAGAAAGCTCTAAAAGAGGAGTATTTCATCAAAGCTAAGGAGTGGGTAATGAAGCAGAGTTTCATGAAATGGGTACAACAACAGAACAAGGATCTATGTGCACCAAAATTGCTAGGGAATTCAAGAAAAGATTTGATCAACTATCCACAACCGAGCTTGTCATAAAATCTAATATCTAACCAACCCAAATGATTTTCTCATATTAAACTGATCATTTAATGTGGGAGAATAAACGGGTACAAGGGTTAGAATATAGACATGTGCTTATGGATCTATCTCATCATGGGGCCAAGGTTAAAAGGTGTTTAGTATGGATCCTGATTTACCCCTTGTAATTTTTTGTATTAAAAACGCACATTTGTAAGACCCCCGTTATGAGGAAAAGCCATCGTGCGTGAAGAAAAATCACTCGTCGAAAATCTTAAGTTCACGACCAAGTCTGGAGCTTTGCTTGAGTTCGCAGGAATATTATGGCCGAAGAGCGGTTGAAAAGTGGTCGAAAAACGGCCGATCAATTGGTCGATGGCTGGTGGCCGGTGGTCGGAAGTCAATGGCTGGTGGTCGATTTCAAGATGGACTTGTTTCCTCAAGGGCGGCCACACATGGACGTGTTGGAGAGCCCAAGTCGTACTTGTCAACACAAGGGCAGCTACACATGGCTGCCTCTCACGAGAGAGGGCATCCCTTTTGGCCTATGAAAGGAGGCCTCTCTCTCTCTCAAAGGGGAAAGGGGGACACTTGTCTCAAGGCTAGCATGGTTGCTTGATATGCACCCTGCATGTGATTGGCTAGGCTTGTAGGGGTCCAATCATCTTCTAGCATGAGCTACAAGGGGGGGGGTCGACCAAGGAAAATGAGGGATTGCTTGTAGGGTATACTCTCCCACACACTCACACACACACACACACACTCATTGTGTGAGGTACAAAATGCAAGGGCTCCATCTCGTTCTCCAAGCTTGTAGAGAAGTTGAGAGCCTACACCAACACTCTTGGCTATGGAATGCCAATCCAACCAAGAGCCATGCTCCAATGCTTAAGCTTGCCATCTTCTCCATCTTCATTAGTATGCTATTATGTATGCTAAGCAAGAAGAGTGATGATAAGTGAGGAACTATTTATTTTTCCTATGAACGTTTCTTTTTCCTCTTCCCTACCCTCATTGCCCGCTAGCTCTCTCCACCTTTAAAGGTGTTTGAGTCCTTGGGACTGAGGTCGGGGATGGTTAATGCTTTTTCAAAGATTATGTTATGATCATGATGCATGAAGCTTTCCATCTTTATTGCATCACCTAGGTCACAAGGAACACAAAGATTGTATTGTACCAAGTCTCTCTTGATGGGAGAATCTATGATACAAAAGCCTATTGGAGGGGAGACTGGCTCCACATAAATCCGGTCCTCATGCTCTTGTGCGAAGGAATTCTTTTCGGTGAAACACATGTCTTGCAAAAGGTCTAAGAAGGGTAGCACCAAGAAGAAATGGTTTGACATGGAATGTAGTCAAGCCCAAAAACACTTGCTAAGATTGGATGCAATCAAAGACAAGGAAGTTTACTTGGAATGTTCACACATACAAAGAACTTGTTCAAAAGAAGAGGAGAGGGTGGGAAGTCAGAAAACAACTTCTTTTAGCGCAAGAGAAAGCACATTCATGTGGCAAGTTTTGGCACTATCTAAAAGGCAAGCGCGTTGAGAGCTTTGGTGACTTGGCTCTTGAGGATATGTATATGCATTGCAAGAACCTCTATGAGAAACCCAATGTTGATAAGATGGAGTATTGTAGCTCCCTTCCGTTTATGTCTCCCTTCTTTACCATTGAAGATGTATGCCGCGCGCTTGAGAAACTTGCTACTCGCAAGGCAGGTGACCTTCAAGGTTTCAAGGCTGAAATGATTAAATGGACAAGCAAGAAAACACGATATTGGATATGTGATATGTTTAACCTTGCACTTCAGTATGGCATGCCTCATGATTGGAGTGCAAATTGGATCAAACCTTTGCACAAAGGAGGAGATGTAAACAATGTGAACAACTATCGCACTATAATGGTTGGTTCTTTGATGGAAAAGTTATTTGGATGTATCATGGAGATGAAGATAAGTGAATGGGCTGAAAAGAATGGCAAACGTGCGCTTGGCCAAGCAGGTTTTTGAAAGCATCATAGCACTATTGATCACCTTGTCACTCTTTGAGTTCTTATGGAAGCGTCTCAATTTAAAGGAAAAAAGTTGTATTGTTGCTTTGTGGATTTCAAGAAAGCTTTTGACATGGTACCGTGAGGAAATCTTTGGAGACGTATGCAAAGCCTTCAAGTGTCGAGAGAATTTATGCATGCAGTCTTTCGCATCTACCAAAAAGTGATATGTCGATTACGTATGGGAGATGGAATTTCAGAATTTTTTGCAAGCACCATTGGTGTCAAACAAGGATGCCCATTTTCCCCAACCCTGTTTGGGCTACTCATTGATGAATTGGAATGCATGGTTCTTGATTTTATGCAGCAAGAAGGCATAGAAGAGGTTAAGATCGGAAATGCGGTGATCATGCTTTTGCTTTATGCCGATGATGTAGTGCTCTTGGCACATACCTTAGAAGATGCACAAAAGCTTATGAGTGTCTTGGAACGCTTTTGCCTACATAGCGGCCTGATCGTGAATGGATCCAAAACCAAGGTTATGCTTGTTAAGACCCTCAATGACAAAAATCCATGCATTGTATACAACAATGAGCAACTTGAAGTGGTAGATTGCTTCAAGTACCTTGGCCTTGAGGTTCCATCCAATCATAAATGGAAGGATTGTGCAATGCATCGCTTGGAAGCAGGAAAGAGGGCTTATTATGCATTTGAGAACATGTGCAATGCTGGAGAGATCAAGTGTTGGGCTCTCAAAAAGTACCTCTTTGACACATTGGTGACACCAGTGCTTCTTTATGGAGTGGAGGTGTGGGGTGGAAGCATCGGGAAGTCTACTTGGAAAGAGTTTGAGAATGTCCAAAAGCGTTTTCTCACCAACTTTCTCCAAGTCAAGACACAAACACCCTACATGCTCTTACTTCTTGAGTCCGGATCTCTTCCCATTGAGGTCTTGGGCATGCGAAGGGTTGTGGAGTACATGCGTAAGACACAACGTAGCCCTTTGCATCGACTTCCTAGAATCGCATATGAAGCAAGTCAAAAGGTTCAAAAGACATGCAAGAGAAAAATACTAAGTTCCGGGTGGATGCTTGACATCAAGAAATGGTTTGGAAGATGGGATTCATGTCACTTGGTCAAGGATGCATCGATCGACTCCCAAGTTAATGAGGCCTTCTTACAACGCCAATGTATCACGGCTTGGGAGAAATCCGGAGGTTCTCTTTCAGCCATTACACCACACACGTTGCCCCAAACTACAAATCTCTCTTCTTCTCCGAACAAGATAACCGAACCCATCCCTACATCCTTGAGCCCATCCCATTGAGTGCGTTCCGCACCATTGCCTCCATTCGTCTTAGCTCCCATTCTCTACGTTGCGAGACAGGACGTTGGGGCACTGGTGAGGAGTGTCATCGACTTTGCACCTTATGCCCTTGTCAAGTGCAAGAGAGTGAGTACCACACACTACTTGAGTGCTCAGCTTTTGACCACATTAGGTCCTCTTTTCCCCATATATTCATCCATGAGTTCTCCCTACATACCTTCCTCTCCCAACCACGATGTGGAGTCTCTATTGTGACGCTCATTTAAGCCATTTTTGAGCATCGAGAGTCACTTATGACCTCCACTCACACCACGTGACATGTTCATTTGGTCCCATAGGTCATATTTGACCTTCGAGGACGATAATAGAACTATCTATCTATATATCTATCTATATATATATATATATATATCTCAAAAGTATTTTTCATGCCAAGTTAATTAAGTATAATGGTTATGTTGCTACTGCTAATTAAGTTCACTCTCTATATTCTCAAAGTAGTCTCACAAAAATGCTCACTCTAATTCTCTTAATTCCGCTATTCTCAAAGTTTATAAGCCATTTTCATTACATTGGTATCAGAGCTATTGGTTTCTCTTTTCTTGCTTAAGAAGAGAGGTCCTCAAGTTGTCCATGAAAGGTTGGGCCTGTTCATTGCAATAGGGTAAGTGGGACATGGGTCCATTATCTTGGTTGAGAAGGACTTAGTTTGAGGTATACCGTTGGGAACTATAGTCTTAATAATAGAGCCTTTCGGGGCTTGCCTTTGGCTTAACCATTATTGAGCTATGAGCAAGCTCAATAGGAACCATAATCAACTGAGCAATGTTAGACCCTCTTCACTAGTCTTTGCAATCAACAGTGTCAAAACCACGGGTGTGGCTGTTTGAGAACTAATTTTCAAAGGTAAAGAAGAGTAGCGACTAAGGTTTTTGAGGGTACCAAAGCACAAAGTAATTTTATACATAAGTGTAATTAGCATGGCTGACAATAACCAAGAGAGTAGAATGAACATTGATAACTTTGATTTTGCACATGAAGGTGTTGCCCCCGTGTTTGTTAATTACCTTGTTACTAGGTTGCATCAAGCTTTGGGCAGCCCGACTTTGCAAGACAAATTTATCCAGCAACTTCGTGCTTATGGGATTTCCCTTCCTCTACAAGAGGAGAGAGACCTTAGGAGGCCTCTTGATGAGACTCCCAAAAGAAGACTCTCTCCCATAAGAGAGGAGGAATCCAAAGAACAAGAAATAAGAGAATCCCTAAGTACCTCTGAAGCTGTGGCTCCACGAAGACGGCGGACTAGACGGTCGCCAACTCCTCCCAAGAGGAAACAACCAACACATAGTCCTTCTCCTCGTCACTCCAAAAGGGAAGAGAGGAAACAAAGGGAGAAAAAGGCAAGAAAGAGGTCACCCTCTTCTCCTTCTTCTTCACCTTCCTCCTCTTTCGATGAAAGCAATAGCTATTCTCCTAGAGAATACAAGAGGAGAGAACATCAAAAATCTTACCCTGCATGGCGAAGGTCCCAAAAGCTCAAGAAGTTCAAAGAGGGAGGAAAGAGTATCTCTTTTCTCACCTATGATGGCACCTTTGGTGCTACCGACAAAGTATTGGCCTTCATCCAGCAATTTGACGTGGCCTTTGGAGACAAGGTCTTCACAGAGTCCTCTAAGCTACGTCATGTAGTTATGCACTTCCAAAAGTCTGCTCCTCAATGGTGGGCTAGCCTTTGTGGCAACGGCGAGGCCCCAAAGACATGGAAAACTCTACGAGTTTCCATCAGGAAGTGATTCCTTGCAAGCGATACAAAGGACAAGGTGCTTATCGAATGGCGACTTGAAGCTGCTCTCCAACGAGTCTATCCACAAATATGTGGAGAAGTTTTGGGATTTACATCTCAAGGCTACTGTCTTTCAAAAGATAGACTTTACTGAGAAAAAGCAACAATTTTGTGCTGGATTACCTAAAGAGATGACTGAGTACATCAACTCTAAACGACCTTGTTCTATCACCGAAGTAATCCACCACACTATGGTTGCTTTGCACATCAATTTTCAACAAGGGGCTAGAAGGAATGCCAAGCCCATGGAAAGCAAAGACAAAAGTGATGCAAAGGGGAAAACCAATGCCCAAAATTATTCCCAAGGAAATTCCAACAACAACAACAACAACCATCAGTCCAAGGAGAAGGGCGTTAACAAAGGTAAAAATAAATTCTCTCTTGAAGATCTTGAAGCTTTTTGTAAGGACCACAAATGTTTTGAGTGTGGGGAGCAAGGACATGGCTATCATTCTTGCCCCAAGAGAAATGCCCGCAATCAAATTCCTAGAGCTTCCATGAAGCTCCAAAAGAGGATTCTCATTGCAAAGGATTACCTCTCTCCTATGCTTGGGGAAAGGTAAGGGAGCATGATGCACTCATCATGTTTGACCCTGGCTGAGTACTCACAAATTCATATCAACACTAAGTTGGGCATTCAAGCTTTTGAGATGGGAGATACTATAACTACCGATGCATCTTTGAAGGGATATCAAGCCTTTGTTACTCCCTTGATTGGGAAGTTGAGGCTTCATGTCCAAAGCTACGTCAACAAAGAATACTTTTTCATCTCTCCTCTCCAACATGAGGATGTTATCCTAGGGGCACAATGGTTCAACCGCATGGCTGCCAACGTGAAGTTCCATGAAAGGAGAGTCTACTTCACCTATAGGAAAAGATCATGTATATAGATGCTAGTGAGTCTGGTCGTACTATACCACTTGTAAATCCTCCTACTTTTGATAAATCAATGAAAAGTTCAGTTTTTGCGTACATGATTTTTTTCAAAGAGTCCCTAAAAGGTCCCAATGTCTCATCAAATGTAAATGGTAGGAATCAATACGAGTTAGACTTGTCTAATTTTCTAAATGGATTCCAGGATGTGTTCATCGATGATATCCCTATGGACTTACCTCCAAAATGAGGAGATGATGACCATCGAATTGAGCTCCTACTAGAAGCTCACCACCTAACAAGCCTCCTTATTGAGTTTCCCAATCTCAACAAGAGGAGATCGCAAACAAATGTAAAGCTAAAGTGGAACTTCCACCGACTAGCAAAGAAGGTGTGACATCATATGCCTCTACATCAAACAACCCTCATGGATCAGCTTCTTCAAGCAAGACAGGCTTTCAAAACTTCAAGTCAATTGCTGATTAACTAAAACCTCTAAGGAGCGACCCAGAAAAGCAAAGGCATATTAGCCAATGTACTCAAGAAATCAAAGGAAGGTCAAGAAAGTGTTTGTTTCGAGCAATTTAGTCAAAGTCAATGATCCGGTTTGGATTGAAGACAAGAAATCGACACAAAAAGACAAACACATGGGATGGATAACATCACAATGGAGCTTAAGAACATGAGTACTATGGAGGTAATATATCGATATGGGTGCCAAAACCATAGGTTAGAGCATATGAAGTAATGTCAAGTCCCTCCTAGGAAAGAAGGCCCACAAGGTATCAACTTCGACAATATTCTAGGATACCTAAGAAGCAGGTATACAATAGAACAACATCAAAAGATACTAAAGTTAACCACAACTCTCAAGAGGATACATAACAAAGACGGATATCAAAGAATCTTCCTCTTAGACAAGGATTCTACACAGGTTATACAAAGATTTGACTACTACCAGTCAACCACAAGCCAATTGCAACTACATTAGACTTGCATGAAGATCTCAAGAGCTCAACAAGACCTAGAGCAAGGCAAAGTCAACAAAGGAGATACAAAGGTCATAAGAGATTTGGATTCCTAAGTCTTCGAGGAAGTCCTACATCCATCACAATCATGGTTGTAAGGGTCATACACCACAAGCCAAGTCGATAAATTAAAGGATTTTAATGGGAGATAACTCCTATATCATAAAGATAAAGTCTTACTGACATATCTAGGATCTATAAACAACAACTTTTTTTCCACATTGAAGAGGCCCGGCCGCTATTCATAAAGACTTAAATGTGATATGAGACTTATTCTTAACTAACAAGTAGACTTGTGAAAAGTACCCAACTAATCGAGTCCACCCATTCGTAGACATAGTTCCATTTGGATACTAGTCTCCCACTCTCCACACCACACTCATCCATTCCTCGTTCTTTTAATTACTAGAACATTGTTTTACATGTACAAACATGGTTCCTTTATTAGTCCCAGGCACAAGTTCTTTTATGCATCCCTTCAAACATCACTCAAACAATTCTTGCTCAAACATAGTCTAATGAGGACAGTCCTATATCTCAATAGAAAGAATTATTCAATTTTCTTGTGAGTTTGCTGCTATTCGCATACTTTCTTTGTCTAACCAAAAAAACCTTTGCAAAGGATTTACTTATTCTCTTAACAACAAATTGTGAAAACTTCCCCAATCGCTAGCTGTGAGGGGGCATCTCGCTAACTGCAAGGCATCTTGCCAACCGCAAGGAACAAAAAGAGAGTTGATAACCTCAACTTATTCTCTACTAGTCGCGGGAGTTCCAGCTGGAAGCAAGATATTCCTTCAACTATCGTTCTCTTTAAGTGATTCTTCAAACATGATCCACTAACTCCTAATATCAAACAGTAACAATTTATCATACAATTTTTTCACTACTCTATAAAATCATATGCTTGTTTCTTGTGATACAATCACGTTTCTTGGACGGTTTAAGGGGATTCCTAGGCTTCACTTACCAGGTCAGCATGTATAATGATGCATAATTATAAATTTACCTTACCAAATTAACAACATGTTCAACTACCTCACGCATTGGAGGTCGGATGGCTGTAATTTCTTCTACAACTGATATCTCCGCTTGAGCTACAATTGGACAAGTTCATTCCTTCCTTGTGTACCTACTTTGGGGGTGGAAAGACAGGAGCATCTTTGGAGCTTCTTGTCACTTGCTTTGGGGCCATCGTCTCGAGATAGAGAAGAGGGACAAATTTTCCATGAAAAGCAGAGTTATTGCTCCTTGCTTGCCGAGAAGATGGCAAGAGAGAGAGAGAGAGAGAGAGAGAGAGAGAGAGAGAGAGAGAGAGAGAGAGAGCTCTACAATCCGAGGAACAACACGACGGTGGTAGAGATGGAGTCGGAGTTGGAGATGGAGATGGAGTTAGAAATGGAGATGGGTTGAGGGTGAGAGCTGGAGGCAGAGGTTGAGGGAGAGAAGATACCTCCATCGTCAAGGTAAGAGAGCTTCCATTTTTTAAAGCTTCTATGTGTGTATTGAAACTGAGAGAAGAGGGGCCTTTCTATAGGTTCTCAAGGGAAAAAGAAAGCGCTAAACATAGTGAAAATCAGGAAGTTAAGTTCATGCACATTCATGACTTTTCTGTGTGCACAATCCTCAATGCGCGATTTAGAAGACTCTAATTTTAGGAGAAAATTCTCTATTATGAAGAAAAAGAGGAAAAGAAAGATCTTATCTTATCTTACCTCTTTAGCCTCTGTCATAATAATCAATATCTAATTCTCCTAAATGATTTCTCATGTTAAACTGATCATTTAATATGGGGAAGTGCCAGGGGAGAAAAAGCTAGAATATTGGTTAAGCTAGCAGACCGTCCATAGTAGGGATCCAAAGGAGGGAAAATAGGGATCCAAAGGGAGGGCTATCTTCAAAAGAGCCATGTGCAACAATGGGCTAAAAAGACCCTAAGGTTCAGCCCATTAAGACTTCCAAAATGCTAAGGTTCCAAAATTCAAAGGTTGTGTCCAAAGGTCAACCATGGGGGATTTGGATGCTTTGTGTGTGTCAAAAAAGTCTTTACGAATCCCTACTTAGGAGGGGGTGAGCCTTGCTTGTAGGGGATGAGAGAGAAAGTCACACACAGACACACACACACACAAGCTCCCTTTACACAAAGGGAATGAGGGACACATGTCAGCTCCCTAGCCTAGATTCCCACAAGGTGTACCCAATTCCTATTGGATGGCCTTGAAGGTGGACCAATGAGAATTAGGCTAGAGTAAATTTGGTTTAATTAATTTAAAAACACTTAATAAAAGAACCAATGAGAATTAATCCCTCTAGAAGACAATTGGAAAGTCTCCCAAGGGGTCCAATGAGCATTCAACAGCCAATGACTAGCCTGATTCCTATTGGCCAGGAGGCAAAGGGGTCCCATGAGAGTTTAGTTGATTTATTAAATTACCTAAATCTCTCACAAAAGGGGAAAGGGAGACACATGTCAGAAGGCTATCACTTATGTTGCTTAAATGTCATTGGCTAGCCCTAGGGAGGTCCAATGAGAGGGTAGCATGAGCAAATAGCAAGAGGGGTCGACCAAGAGAGAGAGGGGGATGATTTTTGCAAGGCATTATCACACACACACTCACACAATCTCATGTGTGAAGTAAAGAAGACTCTCTCTCCTTCTCAAGCTTTGATAGAAAGCTTACCACCTACTCCAAGCTTGTGATAAGAGAGGCCTACAACTCTTGGCTTTGTGATGCAAATTTAACCAAGAGCCAAGATTCAATGCATGCTTGTCTCCTCTACCATGCTAATTACTAAGCTAAGCTATGATAATATGAGTGAATATGTGAGGAGATGTACATCTTTCTCGTAAGACTACTCCTTCCTCTCAATCTACTCTCATACCCTGCTAGCTCTCACCATCTTCGAAGGTGTGTGAGGTCTTGGGTCTGAGACCGGGGAGAATTGATGTTGTGTTTGATAATTGTTTTGCTTAGTGCATGAAGATTCCATCTTCATTGCACTAGCTAGTCTTGAAGGAACACAAAGAATTGTATTGTACAGTGTCTCTCTTGATGGGAGAAACCATAATACAAAGCCTTTTGGAGGGGGGACTGGCTCCATGTAAATCCGGTCCTCAAATGTTGTCAATAGCTTAATTTCTCTCTCTTTTGAAAGTATTGTTGATGCTATCTAACTAGTGTTATGCTTTTTGTTGCTCTCTCCACCCAAGCACTCTTGTAATTCTCATTAGGAATCTATTCTAATGAAATGCCCACTATGTTCATGTTAATTTCTGCTACACACAAGTTTTTAGGCCATTAAATGTTACAGCCTCTCTAATAATACTCTTTCTTTCCTAGAAATGCTCTTTCTCTTTTAGAGACACTCTTCCTTTCAAAAGAAACACTTTTTCTTTTCTAAAACTACTCTTCCTCTGCTAAAACTTAGCCAAAACTTTCTCTTTCTTTCTTATGGGTCAACTCTTATACTCAACCCTAGTCTTGAGGCATTAAATTCCTCCTAACCTTAGAAAATTCTCCTTCCCAACTTTTTATTGAGATAAATTTAAGTATGTTACAAGAATCATACGTACAGTACATTGTTCTGTACTGAAAAAAAAATTCAAATACCTAAAAATACTTACCATTGGAAAAAATACCCAAGTACTAGACCTTACGCCCCCAATTCAACGTAAGATGGAGCTAGCTAGCCTATTGCATTTCATGATTGTACTTCCCTGACCATGTACATGTAAACCCATACTCCCTAGAGATAGAGCAATAGAGTGTGTACTTCATGATTGTACTTTCTTGACCATATAGCTGTACATCCATACCCCCTAGAGATAAGAGCGACCAAGTGTGCTCTCTACACATGAGATTACAGCTCTCCATGAGTTTGTTCTGCTCTCTCTAGAGACTCAAATTTTAGCAAAGTTTTAACAAAGACCACTATCACTCATTGAGAGGCCCTAAAGCCCCCAAATTTACTTGCCAAAAGGCTAAATGAGGCGCACAACTGGCAAAACTTCATATAAAAAAATAACCTATACAAAACGTTCGATACATATAGATCCGTAGAGTACATTCATGTAACATTTAATGGCCTAGTAACTTGTGTGAGTGAAAAATAGCATGAATATAGTGATCATTTCATTAGAATAGATTCCTAATGAGCATAGCAAGAGTGCTTGAGTGGAGAGAGCAACAAAAAGCATACCTAGTTAGATAGGCATGAACAATACTTCAAAAGAGAGAGAAATTAATCTATTGAAAACAGGTGAGGACCGGATTTACATGGAGCCGGTCCCCCCGCCAAAAGGCTTTATATTATAGGTTTCCCCCATCAAGGGAGACATTTTACAATACAATTCTTTGTGTTCCTTCAATCACTAGCTAGTGCAATGAAGATGGAAGCTTCAAGCACTCAACAAACACTTATAAAACACAACATCAATTCCCTCACGGTCTCAAACCCAAGACCTCACACACCTTCGAAGATGGTGAGAGCTAGCGGGGTATGAGAGTAGATTGAGAGGAAGGAGTAGTCTTACAAGAAAGAAGTATATCTTCTCACATAATCACTCATAAAAGCTTAGCATAGCTTAGTAATTAGCATGGTAGAGAAGATGAGCAAGCATTGAAGCTTGGCTCTTGGTTGGATTTGCATCACAAAGCCAAGATTTGTTGGTGTAGGCCTCCCTCCTCACAAGCTTGGAGTAGATGATGAGCTTTTCACTAAAGCTTGAGGTGATAGCGTTGTGATATGTGTCCCCATTTCCCCTTTTGTGAGAGCTTTAGGTAATTAAGTAATGCAACTAAACTCTCATTGGACCCCTTTGCCTTCTGGCCAATAGGAAGTAGGCAAGCCATTGGGCTGCTGAATGCTCATTAGACCCCTTGGGAGACTATCCAATAGTCTTCTTGAGAGCTTAATTCTTATTGGTTCTTTTATTAAGTTTTTTTAAATGAATTAAACTAGATTTACTCTAGCCTAATTCTCATCGGGGGCAATTGGGCTAGGGAGCTGACATGTGTCCCCTATTCCCTTTGTGTAAAGGGAGCCTATGAGTGTGTGTGTTTCTCTCTCATCCCCTACTTACAGGGCTCTCCCCCTAGGGTCGTGAAATTTTTTTGGCACACTCACTAAGAGTCCAATTTTACTAAGCTTGACCATTAGACACGACCTTTGAATTTTGGAACCTTAGCATTTTGGAAGTCTTAATGGGCTGAACTGAACCTTAGGGTCTTTAAATCCATTGTTGCACATTGCTCTTTTGCAGATGGCCCCCCCTTTGGATCCATATTTTCCCTCCTTTGGATCCCTAGTGTGGTCGGTCTACCAGCTTAACCAATATTCTAGCTTTTTCTCCCTTGGCACTTCCCCATATTAAATGATCAGTTTAACATGAGAAAATAATTCAAGGGAATTAGATAATAGTTATTATGACATTCCATATGGTATAAACTATTTATATGTATGTACAAAAGCAACCTTGTTGCAAGTGGTGGCAAGCACAGTGATGGAGATAGAATCCTATGCTTCATTTTATGAGAGTGTGCCCAAAAGCTTGTTCCACCCACCTAAACCACTGATACCAATGGGTGAAGACAATAGTTCTCGCATCAACCTCACAAGGAAATCTCTTGATGAAATAGATGAGGACATGGACATAACTCATTCTTAGACCTAGATGATTGTCTATGCTTTTCTTAAAATTAGTTATAATGTTCTTTAAAATGTTTGCAATTGCATACCATGTTGATAAGTTTTCTATGCAAACTAGAGGCTCTCACGACATGTTCATTGGTAGGGATAACTTTTTGTGGCACTACCTAATCCACCTAGGACCATCCATTCTTTGAGTTGTTCACAAAGATTTCTTGAAGCATGGTTGTGCAGAGCTACTCAAGTGCAAGCTATTAAGTACCGTACTTTACAAAGATTCTCTCACTTTGAATGCCAACAAATGTATACTAGTGGATAGCAAGGCCATCTTGTATACCTTTGTAGGCAACCACCCTATGTCAATCACGTCCCACATGCCCTAAGCCTAGGTCAAGAGGTGACAAACACTGAAGAAATTGTGAAAACTATTGGCAGGAGACTCACCACTTGTCACATACCATATGGAGGAGACCCTCATTTTGTAAATTGATAGCAAGGGCTAAATCAATGTTTTTCAATGCGACCTTCTCCACCTGCACCATGTAGGAAACGTTGTTTTGGAATAGTTACGCTAGTATATCCTCTGAGGTGTCTTGCAGTGCCATTAGGGCAGCCTATTGTAGCCTTGTCACTAAATCAATGCACTCATTCATTATCTCTCTGTAAACTTGAGAGAAGGTCTCTTTGGGGATGATTGACTCAATGCTCTTCTGACATTTTCTAATCTCCCTTAGAGCTAGTGTTCCTGACCGCCATCTATGTTTCTTTTGTGTTGTCAATAACAGAGGTAGAGCTCGATACCGAGCCCATTGAGGAGAGTCATTTTTGTACTTTGTTCTCTTCTCCTTTTGTGCATTGTGCGCTTTGGCAATCAATTTGCCTTTCTTCTTCCTTGAAAATTTCTTGGAATATTGTAGAAACTTGGAAGGGTTCAAGCCCCCTATGACACCTTGCTAAGTGGTTTCAGCCCTATCTTTTGCAGCCTTCTTCTCAGCCTTTATCCTTGCTTGTAATATGGCAAGGTGGACTCGATTGACTTCTACCCTTGCCCACTCATCTTACTCTCTCTGCCTTCTCTTCTCCTCTTGAATCTTGCATGCTTCTTTCTCCTTCTCCTTTTTCCTCTACTACTCCTTAGCTCTCTTCAATTGCTTGGAGTGCTTTGGATTTAGGGCCATCTAGTATGACTTTGAAAACCCTTTGTTTGATTGCCAAGGCTAAACTTGCGCTTATTAGCCTGGGTGGTAGATTGAGTTGCAGCTTGTGGGACAATGGGAGGTATTTTTGCATTAAGAAGAGGGTCTCAATATTCTTCTTTAGTGGCCCTTGTTTCTTGTTCCACTCTTCTTCTACTTGTAGAGTATCCAAGGGAGAGGGTTTTGTCAAAGGTATGCAAGTGGTATGATTTAAAGTGATGGATCACCAAAAATCTAATGCATGGTTGTTTGATTCTCTCGATTTGACGATTGCCTAGGCACTGGGGCTTCAAGAGTGTGTTATGATGGTGGGATCTCTGTGGTGATGGTGGACTTCACATGCTGTTGAGTTTGTGGATTTGATGTGGTAAATTCCACATGAGAGATCAATTGAAAATTTTCAGTGGCATGAGTACTGGTGGTGCCATTGGTGTGCATAGTGATTTTGTATTGCGTGTCGTCCACACCAACTGCACCACCATGGAGAGAGACTTGATTGTATAACCTCAATTTCTCTTATATACTCTCTCCTTCTTTTTGCAGGGTCCATATTCCAAGCATAATAAATGTGGAGCATTAACAACTTGTCAAGAATTCTTAAACGTGCATGAAGGGCACACACATGCACATTTTGCAGTGAAATGTGTAGAATATGATCCCAATTTTGGTCTTCCTTGTCTCGTGTAGGGGATACAATTTGGTCAAACTAAGGATACCTTGAAACCATTGTTATAGTTCTTTACTCACTATTTGTGTAGCGGGCACACCTATTGCAGAATTGGTTTCAACTTTGCCACCCTTTCTCTTTCCACCCTTTGACTTGTTGCCAGCTGTTGGCCTTTTCACCATTGTCTTCAATGATTGTTGAGACTTTATTGTGGAAACAATAAATACATGGAAAGAGAGTCACACATCTTACCATGTTTGCAAGACTTGAGCACTATGAAGATAAGGCCCAAAGTTATGGCGAGAAAACCTGGCAAGAATTGGACAAAACCTCCTTTGTAATGAGGCAGAATTTCAAGGAAAAATAGTGCTAAAAAACTCATAAAATGCATAGACAAACTTGCAAAATAATTTCAGCAGAGCCTCCTTTGTTTGGGGAGTGAAAAATCAACCCAAATGATGCATAAAACGTATAAAATCAACTCAAGTGAGTAAATTTGGGCATAAATTGTCAATTTCCACTAACGAATGACTACCATACGTGGCGCCACGTCAAGCAAAATATCTGATCAGATACATAACCTATGGTGAGGATACCATAATAGGGAACTCCAACAACATGTATCACTAAAAGGAATCTCAACATTCAAGAATACTCCAACTTAACAAAACCTGACATAGGACCCTCTAAAAGGCTAAACAGACACATAGAGTAGCCACAATTTTTGAAAGGGATCTTCCAGTCCAAGCCTAAAAAATGACCACAAAATTGCCAAAGAATGGCTCCACATGGTGTACAATGGGTAGTATCCAGAACTCAACATACATGAGTATGAATGGGTGCACAAATAGGCGTTAAAAATTGCTTCATGTAGTAAACAAAATCTCTGTAGGAATATCTGCTCTTAAAAGATCTCAATAGCACTATGTGCACTCAAAAATGCATCTGCCAATGCACAACAATTTACAAATAAATTGCTGCCAAAACCATTTCAAAGGATGCTTGTGAAGGCGTTGTACTTGTGTATGTTTGAAAACCTAAAGAAATAGGTGTATGTGGGCTCAAAATCCCCCCTGTAAAACCTATTGGGAGAAGACCTGTGTGTTGATGTAGACTAGCAATCTGATGCTGATACTGTGTCGAATAGAAATGCCAAAAAAATCAATGTTTGAAGCCAAAACTAGGCCAAAAACATGGCCGATGTTGATGTTGTTGATGCGGATGTTGGGTGTCACTCCTCCATGAAAGAGGTACCTCACCCAAGCATGTCAAGAGTGCTATCATCTACAAGAATGTGCATCCATGGGAATTGCTGATGTTGATGCCAAATGCCAATGTGGACCGTCAAGAAAGCAGGTGCACTCTCTCTCTTGCTTTCTATGTCAAAGTCGTCAAAGCCGGTGTGACGCTCGCTCATGATGTATCACCAATGTAAGAGAGGGATCTAATCTATCTCTTGCTCTCTACTCATGAATCAGTGTATGCATCAAAAGCACGATCCTTGGCACAATTTGAAGCCCAAACTCAATAGCTTTTTGTCGATGCCTACACAAAATGTTCCTGTGTGTGTGTATCATTGTTGAGAGCTCTCTCTCCAATGTCGAGAATTGGAGAAAATTTGAACTTGTTTCAATTGAGAGGTTGTTGCCTTCAGTGCATGTCGTTGATGCGATGTGTGTCGAAATTTCGAGGCGATGGGGGAGCGGGGCCTCAGGACTAAGTGGCACGGGCATGGGAGGGTGGGATCTATGGCGGGGGCATTGTGGGCCGTAGATCCCAATGGCGACGCCGAAAGTAAATTAGGGTACCCTAGATTACTTTTTATTATAAAAAGTAATCTAGGGTACCCTAATTTACTTTCGGCACCCGCCCCTAAATTACATGTTTTAAGTAAATTAGGGCCCCCATGTTTCACAACGCACGCATGGCGTAGTGGTTAGGGTAGGCACCTCTTATGCGTGAGGTCCCGGGTTCAAACCCGACGCCCCAAAATGGGGGTACCCTAGATTACTTCCTAAATGCGGGTACCCTAGATTACTGTTTACCTTAGATTACAAAAGTAATCTAGGGTACCCGCATTTGGGATCTACGGCCCACAATGCCCCTGCCGTAGATCCCACCCTCCCATGCCCGTGCCACTTAGTCCTGAGGGGAGCAGGGTGTGTGTGCACCGCACCACTCTAGCTTAACTCCATAATTAAAAAAGATTTCTTGCCCCATGCTCTGCGCACGCTACAAAGTACTGTCTAATGCTTTTGACAAAGGAAAACTCTCTTTGATGATCTGCTCATTGCCCAATGCTACTTGATTTGGTTGCTGCTAATTTAGTTACTACTGGTCACTTCACTTGCTCTTTGAGTCCTCTAATTTGTTGGCCCCTGCTCCAGACCATCACTGCCCAATATTGACTATTCCCCCTTGCTTACCTTGTTGCAATGTTGCTTAATTTTGCAGTGTGTGTGTGTGTGTGTGTGTGTGTGTGTGTTACGGGCTACCCGATTTTTGCAAGGATTTTCTCTATATTTTATTCACTTGGAGATCCCCATTGTGCATGTGTGTTTGTATACACACGTAACGATGCTCACTCAGTCAATCTTGTAGATACCAATTCCCCCCTGGATGCTTTGGATTTTCCCAATTGTGTAGAGCTCAATTCTGGTCAAGATTTCATGGGATCTCCAATGGGAGTTGCACACGAGCACGTGCAAAGAGAGCTCATGCCGAGTTCCTGGCTTTGATATCAGTTGTGGGGTTGAGGAAGCCCATGCTTGAGTGTGCATGCAGGAAGGGAAGTAGAAGACGAGCCCGTGCGGGGAGGGATCATGCCGCGTTCCTGGCTTTGATATCAGTTGTGAGGTTGAGGAAGCCCATGCTTGAGTGTGCATGCAGGAAGGGAAGTAGAAGATAAGAGGAGAGAGACCAAGGCTTTGGGGGGAACACACAGTCAATCCATTGTTGTGTGTATCCTATATTATTTATGTATGCAGAAGGAATACAAGGGTTAGTGAGTTAGTAAGGGTAGGGGGTGTTCTGGCGGCCAGCCACAAGACCTTTACCCAATAGCACATGTACATCTTTATCGAGCGCATCAACACTTTTGATAGCCACATAACTTGTCAAGACGCTTCTACCTCTTGATAGTCATATTGATTGCTTCGATCACCTACCTCTAGTGTTACTTCAAGCCGGGCTTCAAGCCTTATTCACGTTTTGAATTCTCAAGAAGATCCACCAAGCTCTTAGCTCAAAATAGGGATTTACAAACTCCAAATGCGTCAAATTTTGACCTAATTTTGTTGTTAATTTGCCGATTTAATTGCCTAGTTTGGATTTTATTGATCAAATTATTTGGCGATTGAATTGATGTGATTATTGTGATTTTATTTGGCTGCACTAATCCCCTATGTGTGGAGATTTTTTTTTTTTTAAAGGGTATTTTTTGGATAATTTTTTACAAATGTTTGGCAATTTTTTACTAATTTTTGCATTAATTTTTTCTTAATTCCATAAAAACTTGATATCTTGCGATCTTTATGATTGTTTTGAATGTGTGTTTATGGCTTGATTTCGAGCGCATTTGGACGTTCGTTCGTCAAATTTTGAGCGTTTTACTATTTTCGGAGGCCGGGTTGATGAATTTGTCAAATTTGGTATTTTCAGTAAAAACTGCTATTTTTGGTCTGCTTTTGCGTGTCAAAAGTGTTTAATTGTGATCGCCGATGATTTTTAGAGATTTTTGCAATTTTCCATGAAGTTTTTGGATTTTTCTGACGATTTTTTGGATTTTCGGGTGATTTTTAGTGTTTCGACTAATTTTCAGCCTATTTTTTGCATTTTTGGACAATTGAAAATAAAATAATAAAGAAAAACAATTTTCGAGCTCGACGCCCATGCCTTGCGGCGCATAAACTTTCCTCGTCGGTGGATAGATCTTTACGGTCTGTTGGGATAGTTTCCGTCGACATTAAAATACTCTTCTTCTTCTCCTCGTAACGTGTGAACCCACCCCGTCACACACACACACACTCACACTCTTCTCGCGTGCTCTCAGCCAGACGGCCTGCAGCCCACGCGCTCTCTCTCTCTCTCTCTAGTCTCTCTCCGCTACCCCGTACACTGCGCCAGGCCGCCTCCACTCTCTCTCTCCCCTCTGCGCGCAACCTCCGAACCCGTAGTCAATCACGCTCGAGCAGTCCCAATGGACGCTGGTCAACGCTACAGCCCCGTGCCGCGCGTCCCTGTCACCTGCAAGTGAACGCGACGCTGTCCCCCACACGCTGCTAAGTAAATAGGTAGTAAGTTTTTTCTTTTTTTAAATCTATTTTGCATTATTTAATTACCATTATTTATTTTGCATTATTAAAAAAGAATTTAATATATATATATATAGCACATAAAAATTGAAAATAAAAATGCATAAAAATAAAAAAAATAAAAACATAAAAACAATTTTTAAAATAAAAATCCAATTAAAAATAAAAAAAGATTTTAAAAATCACAAAAAAATAGAAAAACTCACCAAAAATTTGATAAGAAATAAAAAACACATAAAAGATCAAAAAAATATACAGATAATTCACAAAAAAATAGAAACTTCATAGAAACTCATAGAAAATTCATAAAAATTCAAAAATTGATCAACAAAAAACCGAATAAATGAAAAATTTCAATAAACCTTCAAAAATTTTAGAAAATTCACAAAAAATTCTCTAAAAATCAAAACTTTCTAAAAAAACGTCTTAAAAAATCATAAAAATACTAAAATTTTAGAAAATTCAAAATTTCACAAAAAATTAATAAAAATAAAAAGAAAGGCATTGAAAGAGGCAATAATACACCGTCTAGAAATTTCACCGTGAAAAAGCGAACAAGTTGAAAAGAGCAAAGCCGAAAGAGTCACACACCGAGCAAACAATGAAAAAGCCAAAAATAGAAGGAGGATAGCTGGAAAAAGCGAGCAAAGAGACCAACTCAAGCAGTAGAGCAGCAAATAAATTTTTAAAAATACTGCACTCTAAAAATTGACAAGTGCAAGTAATTGCGCTGCAAATTATATTCCAATTGGACGAACAGGGGCACAAATCACTGTGGATAGCAGATTAGGCTATTCAGGGCCCATATCAATTCTGACATTGTCAAGCTAGAGTTAATCAACTCTTGTGAGTATACGAACAGTCAACTGCAAAAGTGCTTGTCATAAGCAGTTTAATCAAAACCGAGCATCATAAATTTTGCTAATCAATACCAGAATTTGCTAGGAGACAGTTTTTACAGAACTAGTCGACATGGACTCACGTTGAACTGAGAATTCAAGTACATCAGCGCAAGCTAGTAGCAGTGGCAACACATGCCCAACTACAACGGAGCAAATTTTACAGCTATATGGCTACAATGGAGATAAAGTCTTACATGCAGATTCAAAAGGCCATATATACTTGATGAGTGGTAAAAGCGGCACAGGAGCCAAGATCCTATTGATCGGAGTAAAGCTAGATTTAGAGAACTCCTAGATGTTCACAGTCTTTAGTGGAGCCAGGTATTGCAAGCTCAAAGATGAAGTGCAGATAGAAGTTCAAAAAGTCAACCCAAGTGTTCATCCAGAAATCTGCACAAGCCAGCAAAACATACAGTTGGTGCATATGCAATCAGGTTCATTGTACATCGCAAAAATTAATCATTACACACACCAAACATGCAATCAAAAACTGAATAAATCATGCACGTTAAGCACTTTTTACGCACACACACACACACACACTAATAATTGGCAGTTTTTACCAATTTTTAGGTGCACACACAAAAGGGTTAATCTTGTCGAAATTGCAATATGATTTCATAAATCTCTAGTTGGACATGACCACAAGACGAATCAATCGTCACAATTAAAAATTCATTAAGCACAAATTGATTTTTAGGTGCACAAACAAGGGCAAAATAGTGCACACACACCTAAAATTAGGTATACACACACTCAATTAGAATGCACACACACTTGATTTTAGTGCACACACACTTGCAATTGACCATTCAAGCATCCAATTAACTCAATTAGGCACCCAATTAGCAATGTACAATCAAAAATTGAAGCTGTCAAATTCATACGCTACCAAATCTGGAAAATTTTGGCATTACGACGGCATGAAAACGAACAATCCAAAAATTTGCAAAGCATCATAGCATCAACATTGCGTTGCAATAACATAGCATCAACATTACATTGCATCATGGTGGAGTCTCTACACAATCCTACACATCTTTAGATTTTAGGAAGGTTGAGAATACCACCTTTATTACCTCTCCAATGAAGATCGATTGACGGTTGAAAGCTCCAATCCTTTGTAGCAAATCAGTGTGTAAGTTAGGAAAATTAGTAAAAATAGCAAGGGGTTAGTGTGAAATTAGAGTGTGTAAACACACAACTGGCAAGATACGGTGACAAATTAGGAAAAAATGAACACAATGCTTCATGCACACACATCCAAAATCCACAAAAACATAAACACACAAGTGAAATTAGTGAGGAAACACATCCGATTATGCCACAATTATAGTAGCGTAGGTCACTGGTAGCGGTGCCAAATGTTGGGGGTTTCCATCATTGCATAGCTCCAATGACCAACAAAATTATCAATCGAAAGGGATGAGCTACCCGCCTAGGGCATGGAAACACTCACACGATTAGTGAGCTAATCATGGCAACACGAATGGTTGACTCTATGAGGTGAGATTCGCGGCCTATGGAGGAGCTCAACCACAATGATGGGCAATCTCCACATCCACTTCTCTTCACCTCCAATCAACCCAATCACACACACTAATGATTGCAAGACACACACAACACTAATCCTATCATGCAACACACTAATCGCAAGCACACACATATAGATCTATCGAGCACCACACTCCAATCAAACCTACATGCACACACAATCAAGAGAGGAATTAACCACTAATTAGTTAAGATATAGATAATCAAAGCATCATAGAAAATCATAAGAAGCATGAGAGAGGCATAATGAACGACAACTAAGCTTGATTAGTGTTTATCAAGTCACATGAGCAAGGAGAAGCTCAAGGACTCCATAGCCACACACCTCAAGAACTCTCACCAAAGAGTGCTCTCAACCAATGAGCTTGAGAACCCTAATTTCTTTTACACACTGCCTTATATACCTAGGGTAAAAATATGCAATGTCCAAGCGCCCAAGGCCTTTTGGGATCCACCACTTACTAAATCTGCAACCTAGGCACACTAGCTGTCCTATTCTTTACAGCTTGGAACTCCCATTGAGCCCATAACACATTAAAATATTACAGTGGCTTGAAATCAATTGGTAATTTATAATACGTGACCATTTTAGAAAAAAATAAAAAATGTGTAACTCCAATATTTACTCTTCTTCATGTTGATCTTCGATGTGCATTTGTATGTCTTTGATCTTTTAGCAGCTTCTGTTAACTGATGTTGACTCAGTTAACAATGCGCTCTTCAAAAAATTTCTTTAGATCTGTAGGCAATTCAATATCAGATTTAAGCTTATATGAGGGCCCCTAGACTTACCTTGCTTTTTGTCCTTTGGTACCTCCTCCATAACCACTTTGGGAACGGGCTTAGGATCAGGCCTTCCCTCTTTCTTACTGCTGGATCTTGTTGCCCTTTTTGATGTCCATATTACTTCTTCGTCCCTTCTTCCACCATAGCCTCATTAGCTTGAGACTTAGCAATAAATGCGTACACTGAAAGAGAATCCACCGGGTCATTCCACCCTATGGTTTTCTCTTGATGAAATATTAATAAGAGGTGATTCACATGCAGATAAATACCTAGGTTGGGTACTAATGCAACTGTATGGGAACACTTCCCAATGCCTACACTTAGAAGACATTGGCTATGCTCATGTGCAATCAGAGGGTATGCAACTAATCTAAAGAGCCTGGACATGCACGTCCTACGTATAGGCTCACAAGGGTGCCAGAACACTACCTAGGCTAACATAGGATCGAATAGAATTTCCTACTTGTTGTAGTTTCCCATAAGTTATATTACTTGCTTCTGCTGTCTTCAAAGCATAAGGACACATATGGCCCTTTGCTCCTGCTCCATCATCATCTACCTTTCCGTAAACATGTAGCCCATATGTAGCTGCTTCCACAAGAGAAACATTATGCTATATTTTTCCCATTAGCTTTTTCATGCCGCCTCTACCAAATTTCAAGTGGAGCATCTCATATGTTGCCCTGAGGTGAATCTTCTTGTCCTTCCAGAAAACCACATTCCTTTTGTAAGCTTCATGAAACTCATCACACTCCTTAACATATCTATGGTCTTCACTACTGTACCACATGCATCGATCGCAATTTTTGCATGGAGGTTGCTACCTAGGCTCAGAATTAGACCCTTTTGCAGCTAATCCTTCAAATTTTACAGTTTTGAAATTCAAATTTAGCTCTTGAATACCTTTCACCAGTTCATTGAGAACGGGTTGGAGCTCCTCATCTTTTTGGCTTACACATAGCCATACTAGAGAACCTTACAACACATAGGCCAGATTCCATATAGTAAGCTAAAGAAGATCAAGTCGTTGTGCTCATGAGTGCTCTACCTGAAACTTTTGACAACATAGTCACAGTCTTAGAGCAAAAGGAACCCATACCTTCTCTATAATATATCACAGGGGCAATCAATGAAGAAAAAAAGAAAAAAAAGAAGAAATCTAATAAATTTGAATCAGTGGGAGGAGCTTATTTTGCATCATCATCACCATCATCTAGGGCATCAATATCATCACCTAGATTAAATAACAAGAAGTGTTATGAGTGTGGCAAGCCTGGACACTTCTCTAAGGAGTGCTACAAGAACAAGTATTGTAGTAATTGTGGCATCAAATGTCATCCACCATCAAAATGCCAAGGAAGCAACAACAAAAACAAAGCTAGAGTCAATCTTGTAGAGGAAGAAGATGGAGATTCAACTCAAGAGGAAGAGAATTGTCTCCATGTGTTTACCGCCCTCAACTACTTTTACAAGTATACTACTGTATTGTAGATATGGATGGTCTTCCACCTTCCTTGTTTAAGGGGAGGATTCTTTAGTCTGTGTGACACCATATGATGAGACCACTTAGTCTGTGTGACTATTAGCATTTGCGACTCTGTGACACAGGCTAATAGTCACACAGAGTCACTATTAACATGTGTGACTCTATGAAACAGGCTAATAGTCACACAGAGTGAGTGGTCTCATCATATGGTATCACACAGACTAAAGAATCCTCCCCTTAAACAAGGAAGGTGGAAGACCATCCATATCTACAATACAGTAGTATACTTGTAAAAGTAGTTGAGGGTGGTAAACACATGGAGACAATTCTCTTCCTCTTGAGTTGATCTCCATCTTCTTCCTCTGCAAGATTGACTCTAGCTTTGTCTTCGTTGTTGCTTCCTTGGCATTTTGATGGTGGATGACCTTCGATGCCTCCATTGCTACATTACTTGTTCTTGTAGAAATCCTTAGAGAAGTGTCCAGGCTTGCCACACTCATAAAACTTCTTGTTATTTAATATAGGTGATGATGATGATGCCCTAGATGATGGTGATGATGATGCATAATAAGCTCCTCCCACTGATTCAAATTTATTAGATTTCTTCTTATTTTTCTTTTCTTCTTCATTGATTGCCCCTGTGACATATTGTAGAGAAGGTATGGGTTCCTTTTGCTCGAAGATTGTGACTATGGTGTCAGAACTTTCAGGTAGAGCACTCAGGAGCACAGTGACTTGATCTTCTTTCGGGACTTGGCATTGAATGTAAGTGAGCTACGTGATTATGCTCATTAGTCTGTTAACGAGGCTTGAAACATCCTCCCCTTGAAGCATAGTAAGTTTGTAAAGATTTTTCTTTAAGCTAACCTTACTTTGCTTGCAGTTGTGTAGCTATTTGTAAAGTGCACATAATTATCATGGAGTGATGTGATAATTATGCCTAGTGCTTGTTCATCTTTAGCTTGTGCTTGTGCGATTTGGGCCCTAGTGAGAGTGCCTTCAATAGAAGTGGATGGGTCACTTACTCTCGATTTTACAAGAGACCATAGGTGCTTTTTCATAAGGTATCCTCGCATCTTGGTCTGCCAGGTGTGGAAGCCTTTGCCATTAAATTTCTCAATTCCCTTTTCTCCCATAGTGCCAGCCAAGGGGTCTTAATGCTTGACACCTTGTCAAGGTCAGTGTTTGCCTCTTTACAATAGATGGCGTGAGTGAAAAATTAAAACAACGCCCTGATCTTGAATTCACTCTTCACAAAAGATTTATGAAGCATCTCTTCACACAATTTTGATAATTACTTCGCCTTTAGAGAATTTTTTTATAAAAAAACTACGATTGCTTTGCATTGCTTAGTGTGAAGATTCAAATGTCTTCACCTTCGTGTGTAGATTTGATTTGCTTCGTCTTGCTTCATGTGAAGAGCCTCCGTGTGTATAAAATTTTGAAGGGTTGGTTTGCTTGGTGTGGACGGCTCTCCTGTGAGCCTTGAAGGGATTGAATCTAAATTCTCTCACTTTGATAATGAGGCCATGTTCACTTGGTGTGAATGGCCACCTTGTGAGCTCAAAAGGTGAGTGAGATCAAAAAACGAAAAAAAAAAACGAGCAAAGATGAGAGGTGGCAAAACCTATAAAGAAGCAGAAATTGTCCATTGGCTTGCTGAGCTAAAGCTTGCAACTACACTCGATTAGAGGGTGTAGGGAGGGTCATTTTTCAGTTGTGACTGCATCCTTAGGAGCTGATTGGCAAAATTACAAAGCCGGGGAGAGTTATCAAAGTGAATTCGGAGCCGTTGATTGAGGCAATAGAGTGAAAATCTCAGCTTTTCACGATCGAAGGTTGTAGGAGAGAGCGCCCTAGTGAGGGAAGAGCATCCGTGAGCTCGGATCAGAGAAATTAAAGCTATGATCTCAATTTTTCTCGATCAACGGGCTGATTTGGGCTTCTTTATCGCCTTCTAATCAGTGTTTAATTACATAAGAGATCAAAATATTGGAGTTCTCTGTAATTGTACTAAGATTTCTAAGCTCATGGTGGTGCCAACTAGCTCTGATACTAGTTGTGAGGGATGGTGTGTGTGTGCACGTGCTCAAGGAGGTTTGTGTGTGCTTGTGTAGGCATAGCTTACACAATTAGAGAGAGAGAGAGAGAGAGAGAGAGAGAGAGAGTATACTCGTGATTGTGTGTGTGTGTGTGTGTGTGTGCAAACATAGACACAATTAGAGAGAGAGAGAGAGAGAGAGAGAGAGAGAGAGAGAGAGAGAGAGAGAGAGAGAGAGAGAGAGAGAGAGAGAGAGTATACTCGTGATTTTGACTCAAAAGGTAGTATATTAAAGTACACACCATAGCATAAAATATGTACATAGAGAGCTTTATTTATAAGCCTGGAGTAGATATCCAGCTGGAGCTCCTCACCTTTTTGGCTTACACATTGTCATACTAGAGAACCTTACAACACATAGGCCAAATGCCATATAGTAAGCTATACAAGTGTAGTGGTGTTTCCCATGGTTACAGAAGGACATGCCTATCCCAACAATCTCTATTATGGCTAATTAGGTGATGTGGAGAAGTCTTCTACCTTCTGATCCATGAGAGCCTGGGCAAACACATGGAGATTTTCCAACGCCGATATTGGTAATGGCCAGGAATCTAGAGTGTGCCTTTTGCAATACAAAGAGGATTGGTTGTAAGTGATAAGCTAGGGATTTAGATCTTGCTCCACCTACATGCAATATATTCCTCCCCTGATTGATGTAGAGCCATACAAGCTTCATTTAAATTCAAAAACAAAGTGCATACTAAAAATTTTCCCCAAATTTTTAAGTTAAAATTTGAAGCTTTTTTTTAGTATTTATAGTAAATTTTGAAAATTAGAACTAACTTTCTTGAAGGAAAGCTTAGGATCTAGCTGGGAATTCTCAATTCTAGTCAATTAAATAAAACACTAAAGTCCAATTTTCACAAACACTGACTCTATTTGTACAACACATTGCACCTAGCAAATGAGGCCGCTTGAAGAGTCACTGGCTTGCATGTTTCACAAGTGGGTAATAACCCAATTGATGTTGTAAGCTTCTAGCTTTGGAAACCCCATGTACATGGAGTGTTTCAGATGGATTTGTTGGTGATGATCACAAAATTAGGTTGGATTTGCATCTCCTAGTGATACTAAACTCCATTAGTTAAATTAATTCCAAAATAGTGGTCAACCACCATGAGCAATTATTTACATATTGTTATTTTTACTATAAATGAGTTAATGCCTAGCATAAAATGGCTCCAAATATGGTGTCGTATGTCAGCAAAAGGTTATGTATTCTTTGTAAAGAGAATTATAGATCTGTTCACCTAGGTAAAAGCAACAACTTAGATGGGATAACTTTTTGTAAGTTACAAAGAAATGGTGATGGAGGTGTACTCCCATCATAGGACTTTGAAGCCCCATAATTTTCATTGTGAAGAAGGGATGGAATACTAAGTAACTTTAAATTAGGGCAATAGACAAATTGATCGTTGAAAGAAAGAATCATTGCATCTATATCCTCCCCATAAAATCCATAAACTTGTCTACTTGTATATGGTATGTACCATTTTATGTTCATTATTTTGATGGAGAGGAAAAGGCTAGTAAATGGGCTCAATATTTTTGGACCCTTGAGGAAATACCCTGCTAGTATAGTTTATCGCTTTGTACATCACCTTTATAGCTCTGACAAAAGGAAGAAAATTTGTAGATTCCTTGATTCCTCCAACCTCAAACTTTGAGGATTTTTTTCATTCTTTTAATTTTAATTATTTATCCTCAATCTATAGCTAATGTTGTAGAAGTTGTATTTGTATTATATTAATAGCTTTGTCACCAAATATCATTTATGTTCTACTTAAATGAATTTTCTCTCTCTAGAATTGGCCATGCTAGTGAGAGAAAATAAAAATAATAAAAGGCCTAATCACGTACATTGGGTAGAGGAATGTGTTCGTGAACTAGAGGGTTCCAAAATTTGAATGCATTTTCAAAAATGCCAACAAAACTTGATAAGGATTCAATTGGGATTTTATGGAGCAAAAGTTGGATATTTGTGAGTCCAAAAGAGTCCAAAACGGCCTCCAAAAGTGAGAAGACTAACCAAAAGGTGGGAATGGGAGGCCAAGGTATTATTATCCACACATGCCAACCTAAAGCTATGGGGAGATAATGGATGTGGTCCACAAGCCTCCCATGCAAAAGACAAGGTAAGAGGAGTAGTTCTAAAAATAGAAAATTGATTTTACAAGAGCTACGGTGAGTGTTTTTGGAATAACTCTAAAAACAAGGCATTTTAAGAAAAGGGCTTGTGGGCCTTATTGGAAATGGCGAGATGAACAACTTTGTTGTTCAAAGTCTTTTCATTTGAGGGCCGCAAAGAGGAAAATTTGTTAGTTTTTCTAAAGGGCCATGCTAGAGAGAGCAGGGAAACTTTTGTCTTCTTGACTTTTGAAGCTCCACGCAACCCGCAGCCAAAAGAAAGCTCTCCATGCTCTTCTCAAGGCTCATCTCTCTCTCTCTCTCTCTCTCTCTCTCTCTCTCTCTCTCTCTCTCACACACACACACACACACACACACACACACACACAAGTCTCCATAGCTATGGCTGCTCAAGCTTTTACATAATTAACTATATAAGTTACTACTTTTTAATACTTACATATCTTCTTTTGAACAACCTAATTCTTACTTAATCCCCACAGATCTTATCACTCCTTATCGCAAGGTGTTTAGGGCCTCAGGATTGAGTTCACTGAGGTGTTTTAGTGAAAAATCTAATCATAACCTCTGGCAAATTTTAGAGCTTTTATCTCTTCAATTTGTGCAGTAAAAGTGCGATTAGCTAGTTGTATTGATCAAAAGCTCTTCTGAAAAAGAAGAATTAATTAATACAAAGTCCTTTCAAAGGGGGGGTGGCTCCAAAAATTTTGGCCCTCAACTGGTGTTGAACTCTCTCTCTCTCTCTCTCTCTCTCTCTCTCTCTCTCTCTCTCTCTCTCTCTCTCTCTCTCTCTCTCTCTCTGTCTCAGACCTGTTGTTTTTCATGCACAATTTTTCAAGCAATTCTACACCATACTTGTTGATTCTACCAAATCATACTCTGCCAGATCTACTTCTAATGCAGATCGCTACACCTGATCAATTAAATAATGATGTATTTATGTTCATCTACTTACAAAAAGACGCATGATACCTAGCTAACCTGCAAAAGTGGTTCCATGAGGAGAGAGGAGCTAAGTGGATCAAGAGGCATAGATCTTACCAATGGCATGGAGGAGTTCCACAAATGCAATGGAGAAAATGCTCATGCCAAGGAAGAATGTGCGATTCATCTTGAAACCGAGGGCATAATTGGTGTAGGATCACATCATGTTGACACTACTGGTGTTGCCATTGCCGACTACTCTCTCACCTATACCACTTCCTCCCACCCTTCTCTTGCATTCTTCAACGAGTCCTTGTGGTCCTTGTGTTGACATTGTAGGCTTTAGAAGAGAATGCAATGAGAGTCTCTCTCTCTCTCTCTCTCTCTCTCTCTCTCTCTCTCTCTCTCTCTCTCTCTCTCTCTCTCTCTCTCAATTTTGGCAAATGTATGTGATGTGTGATTGAGTCTAAGTTGATTCTTGCTTTGCAATTGTCATGCTCAAATATGCTCAATGTTACATAATTGATTGATCACTCTACTTAATTTGTAATATCAGATGCAATTTAATTTCTATTCTTTCACATTGGTATCAGAGAATATCTAAGTTATCTCTTTCTTCTTGAAGAAAGTGCAGTCCTAAGACTGAATATGAAGGGTTAGAACTTTTAATTAACCATTTTAAGTGAGTATTGGGATCTATTAACCCATATATTGTGCAAATTAAACACTCTTGGAGCTGGCATGTTAATAATGGACCCTTATGGGGGTTACATTTGGTTTTATAACTATTGAGCGTATAGAAATCTTGGAGGGATTTCCTTAGCTTCAAGACAGGTAATGTTATGACTGTGCTCTCTAAGAGTTTAAACCAAGGGTGTGCAAGATCTAAAGAGCTTCCTCTTGATTTACAAAGGGAAATAGACATGATTATTTACACAAAATAGCTATATCTCACAAGGAACTTATGATTCACAAAGCACTATTGCTATGTCTAAATAGGAGAGGGATTGACTTCACCAATTTGGATTTGCACAATGATGCTGCAAAATTGGTCCAAAATTGTCCTGGGTCTTTGTATATTGATATAGTTTCTCCAATCTTCAAGGAGCCCCATCATAGAATTGTTACTTTTTTTCTGAGAAGTTGATGCACTGGTATATCATAGCTTTGAGACGTAGATCCCAAAACTTCTCCACATATTTTATCATGTTCTCTCCATCGTCAATCTTTAGGATTTGCTAGATTGTAAGCACTTGATCAAAATCCCCACTAAATAGGAATTGCTTCAGGATAGCAACTCGGCATGTTTTCCAAGTCTTGGGAGCTTCTCGCTTGGAGCGCATGCTTGCCCACCATTGACGGACTGGTTTTTGAAGATGCATAACAACATGTCGAAGTTTGGATGACTTTGTATAAAATTTTCATCCCTAAAGTTCAGATCAAATTGCTTGATAAATCTTAGAGCTTTGTCCACATTGTTGAAAGTTCCATAGAAGGAGAGTAAGGTTATGTTTTTACCTCCTTCATTGAACTTTTGGGCAGCATGAGAGCATTGATGGCCTCTCATCTTGAGTACTTTGAGAGAATTGCTATCTAAGTAGGAGAAACTCCTAGATATAGATGAGCTTGATGATGACAAAGAGCTAGGTGGTTTTATCTTTCTTCATTTCTTTCTAGGCTTCTTCTCAATCTCCCCAGAATGATGAGAAGAATGAGACCTTGAAGATCTTTTCCTTCCAAAGGAGGTGATAGTGAGGAAAATCTTTGGCGTCTCCTAAGATGTACAACTATATCCAATGACACAAGACTATATATTTCATTCACAGGAGATTTCTCTCTTGTATCTTTGTATTTCTTCTTTCCCTTCTTCTCTCATTGAGGGTTCCTTCCTAGCAGATGCTTCTTCCACTTGATAGATTTTTTTATTTTATTTTTTGAAGTCTCTTTATGAGACTTCACAGGAGAATCCTCTTTGAGAGCAGGGACGATAAGATTCCTTGTTTGCAATTTTATTTGGACCCCAACCTACAAAGCAGTATTTTCCATAGCGTCTTGTCACCTACAAGCAAGAAATTCAATTTCCCAATTTCCATGGGTGGTCTTCCACTTGGAAGTCCCTTATCTTATACATGGGGAAGCATGAGAGAACATGATGCACTCATCCTCTTTGATTCTAGTTCCACACATAATTATATATTTGTGGTATTAGCATTAAAGCTAGGGATACATGCTCATGAGATGGGACAAACATATGCTATTGAAGGACCCTTTGAAGGCCAAGAGACTCTAGTCACACTTTTGATTGGAAATTTAATGCTTCATGTTCAAGGGTATGTGGACAAAGAGAATATTCTCATCTCTCCACTCAAGAATGAGGGTGTGTTGCTTGGAGCACCATGGTTCGATTGTATGGGTGTTTCCATCAAGTTTCTAGAGAGGTTGGTGGTATTTGAGCACAAGGGTAGATACATCACTCTGCAAATCAATGAGAAGGGACACACCATCCCCATTTTATCCCATGACTCCTTTGAAAATTCAATAAAGAGTTCTATTTTTGCTTACAAGGATGTTCCTGAAAATTATGTTGTCTCTTCTAATGGTTCATTAAATGAACATGCTGATCTTTTTATCGATGACATCCTAGGAGAGTTATCTCCTAGAAGGGGGGATGACAATCATAGGCTGAGCTCATATCAAGAAGCTGTCCTAATAAAAGGCATCCATATAGAGTATTTGTTAAGTATGGAGCTTTGATTCACCCCTTGTAAAAGAAAAGATTAAAAAACACGCATTTGTAAGGCCCCCATTATGAGGAGAAGCCATCGTGTGTGAGAAAAATCACTCGTCGGAGTATTTCAGTTTTGCCAAAATATTATGGCCATATGGTGGACAAAAAGTGACCAAAAAATGGCTAATCAATGGTCGATAGTTGCAAGTCTTTGGCCACAGTGGTCGATTCCAATGGCTGGTAAATGAATTTTAGGCGGACATGACTACAACTACACATGGGTTTAAGGACGAGTTTCAAGCGGACTTGTCTACCTAAGGAGGACGGGCTACACATGGGCATATGGGGGAGTTCAACTTGAACTTGTCTACACAAGGGCGGCTACACCATGAGAGAGGACATCCCTTTTTGCCTATAGAAGAATACCTCTTCTACACACAAAATGGATTGAAGTGGTGAAGATTGTAAAGTGAGGTGGTGAGAGTGAAGCAAGGTGGAAGTTCCATAAAGGGTTGCTAATCCCTCTATAACCTACTTCTAGTTTGAAGTGCAAAGCCATTGAGTGGTTGCTTTCCTATGGATGTACATTGGGTGAACCACATATATCATGTGCTCTCTCTCTCTCTCTCTCTCTCTCTCTATCCCTATTATCTCTCTTGTTTGTGAAAATTATCACTCTCAATTAAGTAAACAACTGTAATCTCTACTTAGCTTCGCATTTATTCCTAACATTCACACCAGCTCAACAAAAGGAGATTATTGCACAGTTCAATGAACTTGTGCAAAAAGGAATGGTAATGCCTAGCTCTTTGATATTTTGTTCTCCTATCTTATTAGTGCAAAAAAAGGATGGTACATATAGAATGTGTGTAGACTATCATGCATTGAACAAGATGACATTAAAGAACAAATTTCCGGTCCCAAGGATTGAGGATTTGTTTGATAAGCTACAAGGTTCTACCTAATTTAGTAGAATAGACCTTGAAAGTGGATTTTATAAAATACAAATTATATTGGAATATATACACAAGACAGCCTTATGACTACCTTTGGCTTGTATGAATATCATGTCATGCCTTTTGGGCTAACAAATGCTCCAACCGCATTCAATCAAATGATGGAAAGAATTTTATGTGTACATAGGGCTTACACTTGAATATTCTTTGATGATATCATAGTTTAATCTAAGTCCTTAGAAGAACACAACAAAAATCTCAAAGCAATGGTTCAAGCATTGCAAGAGAATAAGTTATTCATTCATTATAAAAAGAGTGAATTCTTCTTAGAAAAGATTCAGTACTTAGGTCATATTATCTCAAAGGATGGTCTTCGTATAGATCCACAAAATCTTGAGGTGATAAATGAATGGCCTAAACCAAGGAATCCACATGAACTATGAAGTTTTATTGGAATGCTTACTATAAAAGATTCATTGCAAAATCCTTGGCCATATATGGACCCTTACACAATTTGACCAAGGAGAACATCAAGTATGTATGGACTGAAAAGGAGACAAAAGCCTTTACTAAGCTTAAAGAGAGACTCACATCTCAACCTGTCTTAGTGCTAGCAAACCTCTAAAAGCCATCTGGAGTCCATTGTGATGCTAGTGGTGATTGCCTTGGAGCGGTACTACTTCAAGCGAGGCATGCCATAGCATATGAGAGTTGCCAATTGCATTCTGATGAGATGATTTTTGGCATCTATTAAAAAGATCTTCTAGCTATCTTACACACCTTGGATACGTGGAAGCATTACTTACTTGGGATGCCCTTCATCATTCGAACGGATCACCCTAGTCTCAAGTACTTCATGACACAAGGTAAGCTTTTCGACAAAAAAAATGAGGTGGGAAAATTTCCTTGTGTAATTTCATTTTGACATCACTCACATTCTTGGAAAGATCAATCAAGTATCCGATGCACTCTCATGTAGACCTTGATGCAATACTATGTCAATAGCCTCTCACAATGACCTGACCTCTATGGTAGATGAATTTGCTACTGAACCAAATTTTCAAGATGTTTTTTTTGCCATAGCACTAGGGAAGACGCAAGAACAATATGTGGTTCAAGATCTTGTCCATGGCTCTTGGATATGTGTTATTAAAAGTTTAGGAGATAAGGTCATGTATGAATCGCATGCTCCACCATATGCTAGGCATAGAGGGATTCAGGCAACAAAGAATGTAATTGAGACATATTTATTTTGGCCTACAATGAAAAAGGGAATACAAATGTGACTTAATGCATTGCTTGCCAAAATATCAAATATGATTATGGGAAGCAACCTAGTTTTCTCAGCCACTCCTAATTCCTAATTCTCCATGGGAGAGTATTATCTTTGGCTTATCAAAGTCTATCCATGGGAATATAGGGATATGTACAATAGTAGATAGGTTTAGCAAACAAGCTCATTTATACCTATCAAAAACACTATTAAGGCTCTACATATGACAACTATTCATCTCTTAAATATTTAAGTATCATGGTTTGCCAACAAGTATGGTTTCCAATAGAGATTCCAAAATGATCAGTAATTTCTAAAAGGGACTCTATGAGAATATTGCAACAAAGCTCAATTTCTCTTCAACCTATCATCCTCAAATGGATGGGCAAAGTGAAATTGTGAACTCCAATGTGTTTGAACTAATCAAAACTTATGTGATGGAAGTACACCAATGCAACTAATGGGAGGAGTATCTACCTTTACTAGAATATGCATACAACAATAATGTGCATTCTTCTATAGGTAAACCACCTTTTAAGGTAATCAAAGGAAGGTCAAAAGCTCCCCCCATTTTGAAAATGCATGAGAAGATCTTTGTTGTGATGATGAGTGTAGTCATGACTTACGTGATGCTTTCGCTAAGACCAAAGAAGCTATCTCTATTGCACAGCAAAAGCTTATGGCTAGTGTTGACTATTGCAAAGCTTATGTAACGGAAGTACCAATGCAACCAATGGGAGAAGTATCTACCTTTAGTAGAATATGCATACAACAATATTGTACATTCTTCTATAGGTAAAACACCTTTTGAGGTCAAATCTTGGAAGGTCAAAAGTTCCCGCCATTTTGAAAATGCATGTGAAGATCTTCGTTGTTGAAGAGTATAGTCGTGACTTACATCATGATTTTGCTAAGATCAAAGAATTTATCTCTATTGCACAGCAAAATCACAAGGCTAGTGTTGGCAAGCATAGAAGAACTCTTCAGTTCAAAGAGAATGATTGGGCTCTCTTAAAGTTTCCCAAAGCCTGCTTAAGGCACACTCTCGGGTGGTGCACCTTTAAGAATATTCATAAAACATGCCTTCAAAGGGTATTAAAAAAACCCCTTTACTTACATGCTTAAGGTAATAAAATGACCCCTTTTTCTTCAAAATGTTACAGGTTTTTCTCTGAAATCAAATAAAAATGCCTTTTTATTAATTCTAGTAAAACAGCGCCGCCTTCAGCGGTGGCATGGCTCTCTCTCTCTCTCTCTCTCTCTCTCTCTCTCTCTCTCTCTCTCTCTCTCTCTCTCTCTCTCTCTCTCTCTCTCTCTCTCTCTCTCTCTCTCTCTCTCTCTCTCTCTCTCTCTCTCTCTCTCGTGCACACACACACACACAAACGTATGTGTATTGTATTCCTCGTGCGTGTTGGGAGTTGGTGCCTGCGCATTGTCTTGCTGGCCAAGCTCTGCTCCACTAATGAGGATGACAGGATGATGTCATTTTCCATCCTAGCAACTGCTCTACTATCACCCCCGTCACGTGCTCTCCTCATCCCAAACCTAAATATAATCTCTCTCTCTCTTTCTCTCTCTCTCTCTCTCTCTCTCTCTCTCTCTCTCTCTCTCTCTCTCTCTCTCTCTCTCTCTCTCTCAATGTTGAGTATCTGTGTTGCCATCGTATGTGCTGCTCAACTTGCTGGCATAAACTATTTCAAAAAAATAGTGTAAACTATTAAAATAGCCAATTATTTTGTAATTTTTCTATCCTAAAGGGTATTTTGTATGTTCCTGAAAATGGATTTTTCTTGAACCCTGGTCACTCCCATACATCTCTCTCTCTCTCTCTCTCTCTCTCTCTCTCTCTCTCTCTCTCTCTCTCTCTCTCTCTCTCTCTCTCTCTCTCTCTTCATCCGAACTCCGATTTGGGTGATCTATAGCCTCAATCGAAGAGCACGAAGTCCTCTACGCATTGATGTAAAGACAGAAATTTTCAGAGTTATGGAAGGCGTTTCTGTAGCAGCATTTCCGAAGTGAGCAGGTTCAACAAAATTGATTCTCATCTCCTATTTTACATACAATGTCTTCCGGCACTCGCAAGGGTTCTTCTTCTTCAACAAGGTCCACAACCATTGTGGAAAATGATCCAAAATCTCCTAAGTGTGGAGATAGCAACACAACCACCCAACCAACGACATCGGAAACCATGATTATGGCGTACTTGGTATCATTGCAAGAGACCGTAAACAAACATGGCGAAGACTTACGAGCACTTGCAATGGAGAATGGCACACTAAGGGTACTTGTGGTTGAGAATGAGAATCTCAAGAGGACACTTGAGATGCAAACAACACGTTTGATGCAACTTGAAGAGGAAGTCAAGGAATGTAAACGCTCTCTTGTGGACTTGAATGCTTTGAAGGAGCGGATGAGCAAAGTAGAGCATGACCATGTATTGAAAGAGGAGAAATTTGACACTATGAGCCGGGATGTATGCGACATGAAAAATGTATGCACAAACAAGTCTTGGGCTGATGTATGTGGTAGCAATGTGGTTTCTAATTCCTCACTCATGCAAGCTATGGTTCAAACAAAGAATGTTGAGAATGTGGATGTGGAGGAGTTGAAGGAACGGGAGCGACGTTCCAAGAACATTGTTATTCGTGGAATTTCCGAAGAGAAGTTAGAGACACCTCCTTCTCTTGCCATTGTTATTGAAGATTTCTTCAAAACCCACTTTGGCATGTCCGGAGTTATGGTCTATGGAGCACATAGAGTGGGGAAGCAAGGAGCTCCTCGCTTGGGAGAACGGCCAATTGTATGTACCATGCCGGATGAGACCAAGCGAAAGATTATCCTTGATAATAGTTGGATCTATTTGAGGGATACAAAATGTTTTGTATGTGAAGATCGCACTATTAAGCAACAAAATATGCGTCGCAAGGCATATGAGGAAAAGAATAATAAAAACAAGGAGATCTCTCATGAAGAAAATGTGCCCAAGGAGGAGGCAAGTCTCTCAAGCAAATAGGGATGCGTAACCTATGAGACCGAGTTACAATTGAAAATATGCTTTTGGAATTGTAATGGATACCCATGGAATGCGGGGGTTGGCATTGATGAACTAACAAGCAAAGCCGATGTTGTACTTCTTGTTGAAACTTGGGAGCATGATACACAAAGGATTAACGGCTTGGAGGATTACAATGTACATTCATTGATGTGGTCAAAGAATCTCAAGCAACGAAGAGGACAAGGAGGGTTAGCATGTATGGTTAAGAAAGGATTGGAAGATTTTGTATCAATTGTGAAAGATGACAAGTACAAACGTTATGTATGGCTGAAAATTATGACACCAAAAAGAGCACCCATTTTTGTAGCCGGTTGCTACATTCCTCATCATGATTCTCCCTTTTATGCTTGCATGGATAGAGATCAACCATTTTCTGATTTGGAAGAGGACATTGCTTATTTCAAAGGTGAAGGTGATGTTATTGTATTTGAGGATATGAATGCTCGCACAAAAACATTGCAACATGATACTCAACAATTTGATATGCCATACATTTCAAGGGAGTTGGAGGAAGTTCACTTGTATGATCGTACTTCAATAGATAAGAAAGAGCCGGATCACTATGGAAAGTTACTTTTACACATGTGTAATAGCACGGGTATGCTCATTGCCAATGGTGTATCTTTGTGGAGTGGAACCAATGGATTTACATGTAGGAGACATAATGGGGATAGTGTGATTGACTATATTCTACTCTCTGAAGCCATCATGTATCGCATAAAGAGTTTTATGTTTGGTCAATGGACCTCGGAATCCAACCATCGCACCTTATGTATTGACCTTTCATGTGGAGAAGCAACTAAGCATGATAATCTTAGCCAAAGGAAAGAGAAGTTATCACTATGTATGGATTTCAAACGGGCACCAATGTACATTGAAATGGTTGAGCAAAAATTATGGATGACAAAGCTTCAATGTGATGCACCATTGGAAACTAAATGGGAAGCTTTCAAGAAAGCTATTTGTTCTTGTGCGGAAGAATGCTTTGCCATAAAGCATCTCCATGGTATCAACAAAGATAGATCACGCAAAAGGTGGTTTGATAAAGAATGTCAAGATGCTCGAAAGTCCTTGATAAAGCTTGATGCAACTATGGACAAAGACAACTATCAAAGTCATTTGCATACATACAAGGCATTGATTCAAAAGAAGAGAAGAAGATGGGAAGTAAAGCAACAAGAATTTCAAGTCCAAGAAAAGGCACATGCATGTGGAAGAGTTTGGAGAAACTTGAGAGGCAAGCGGGTTGAGAATTTTGGTAACTTGAGTCTAGTGGATATGTACACACATTGTAGGCAATTATATGAGCAAGCAAATACTGAAAAAATGCCATTTTATGGTTCACTCCCATGTATGCCGTCTTTTTTTACTATTGAGGATGTATGCGGTGGGCTTGAAAAGTTGGCTACTCGCAAAGCGGGAGATCTTCAAGGTATCAAGCCGGAGATGATCAAATGGACGGGAGATTTTACCCATGAGTGGATGTGTGATATGTTCAACCTTGCACTTCAACATGGTATGCCTTATGATTGGAGTACTAATTGGGTTAAGCCTTTGCATAAAGGAGGGGATGTAAAGAATGTAAGCAACTACCGGACTATAATGATTGGGTCTCTTATGGCAAAGTTGTTTGGGTGCATAATGGAGATGAAATTGAGTGATTGTGCTGAAGAGAATGACAAGCGTGCAAAGGGACAAGCGGGTTTTCGTCGATGCCATAGCACCACTGATCATCTTGTCACTCTTCGTGTTCTCATGGAGGAAAGTCGATTGAAAGGCAAGCGATTGTATTGTTGTTTTGTGGACTTTAAGAAAGCCTTTGATATGATTCCACGTAACAATTTGTGGAGAAGGATGGAAGAACTCCAAGTGCCAAGTGAGTTTATGCTTGCGGTTTCTCGAATCTATGAGAAGGTGATTTGTCAATTGCGCATGGGAAGAGAAATTTCAAAAAAATTTGTAAGCACTATTGGGGTTAAACAAGGATGTCCATTGTCACCAACTCTCTTTGGTCTATGTATCGATCAATTGGAACAAATGGTACTTGACTTTATGCAAGAAGAAGGCATCGAAGAGGTCACTATTTGCAATGCGGTAATCATGCTTTTGTTGTATGCGGATGATGTAGTGCTTCTAGCACACACTTTAGAAGATGCACAAAAGCTTATGGTTGTCCTTGAGAACTTTTGCTTGCATAGTGGGCTGATTGTAAATGAATCGAAAACAAAGGTTATGCTTGTGAAAACCAACCATAAGGAGAAGCCATGCATTGTGTACAACAACGAGACACTTGAAGTTGTTGAGAGCTTTAAGTACCTTGGCCTTGAGGTTCCATCCAATCACAAGTGACATGAATGTGCTATGCGTCGTTTGGAAGCGGGAAAGAGAGCATATTATGCATTTTAGAACATGTGTAATGCGGGAAACATCAAGTGTTGGGTTCTCAAGAAGTATCTTTTTGATGCATTGGTGACACTGGTTCTTCTTTATGGAGTTGAAGTGTGGGGCGGGAGCATCTCAAAGTCTACTTGGAAAGAGTTTGAGAATGTCCAAAAGCATTTTCTTACAAACTTTCTCCAAGTTAAGACACAAACACCATATATGCTCCTACTTCTTGAGTCGGGATCTCTTCCAATTGAGGTTATGGGCATGGAAAGGGTTGTGGAGTACATGATAAAGATGCGTCAAAACCCCTCACATCGACTTCCTACAATTGCATGGGAAGCAAGCAAAAAAGTTCAAAAGACGCATAAAAGCAAGATCTTGAGCACGGGATGGATGCAAGACATAAAGAAGTGGTTTCGGAGATGGGATGCATTACACTTGCTACATGATGCTTCAATTGACTCTCAAGTGAATGAAGCTTTTCTACAACGCCAATGTATTACGGCTTGGGAGAAATCCGGTGGGTCACGCTTCATACATTACACCACCTATATTGCCCCCAACTACAAAACCATGTTCTTCGCTGAGAGAGGAAACCGTACTCACACTTACATGCTTGAGCCTATTCCCTTGTCCGCGATACGCACTATTGCAGCAATTTGGCTTAGCTCCCATTTCCTTCGATGCGAGATAGGGCGTTGGGGCAATGGAGAAGAGTCAAATCGATTGTGCACATTATGCTCAGTGCAAGTTCTAGAGTCTGAGTACCACACACTACTAGAGTGCTCAGCTTTTGATCACATCCGAACTTGCTTCTCTCACATTTTCAGCCATAACTTAGACCTACACACTTTCCTCTCCGAGCCAAAGTGTGGGCTCTCCATTGCAACTCTCATCACTACAATTTTGGAGCATCGAGAGTCACTCATCAGCCATACACATACTACATCACATGTAACTTTGGTCCCATAGGTTATATTTGACCTCCGAGGACGATAATAAAATCTATCTATAAAATCTCTCTCTCTCTCTCTCTCTCTCTCTCTCTCTCTCTCTCTCTCTCTCTCTCTCTCTCTCTCTCTCTCTCTCTCTCTCTCTAGTTCGTGCACCTTGGCTCGTTGTTGTTGAGTTGCTAGCCTACCCTGGTTCACCATGCTCTAGCTGGCTTCCCCACAACCTGCTACGACACCGCGACGATTGACCCCAGCAGCCTGGGCCCAATGTGCGAAGAAAACTATTTTCCCAAACATACAAAATACCCTTTCTTGAATTTGCAAAGAGGAAATTTAAAAAAATCATGTTATTTTCTCAAAAAAAAACTCTATTTTGGGGTGGAATTTCTCCTTTTCCCATTGCCCGGGTCCAATGTTCGAGGAAAATTATTTTTCCAAACATACAAAATTCCCTTTCTTGAATTTGCGCAAAGAGGAAATTTTAAAAATTAGGTTATTTTTCTCTATTTTGGGGTAGAATTTCTCCTTTTCCCCTTGCCCTCAACATGCATTTTGGAATCGAAAACAACATGATATTAAACTGAGGTACATTTTTCCCAAACACTGATACAAAATTCCCTTTCTTGAATTTGACCCCAGCAGCCCGGACCCAATGTTCGGTAAAAACTATTTTCCCAGACATACAAAATTTCCTTTCTTGAATTTGCGAAGAGGAAATCTTTAAAAAATCAGGTTATTTTCTCAAATTTTTATACTATTTTTCTCTATTTTGGGGTGGAATTTCTCCTTTTCCCCTTGCCCGGGCCTAGTGTTCGAGAAAAACCAAACATACAAAATTCCCTTTCTTGAATTTGCGAAGGGGAAATTTTAAAAAACAAGTTATTAATTTTCTCAAATTTTTACACTATTTTCTCTATTTTGGGGTGGAATTTCTCCTTTTCCCCTTGCCCGGGCCTAGTGTTCGAGAAATTTCCTCTTCCCAAACATAGAAAATTCCCTTTCTTGAATATTAGGTTATATTTTGCTATTTTGGGGTGGAATTTCTCCTTTTTCCCTTGCCCTCAACATGCATTTTAGGAATTGAAAACAATACGATATTAAGCTGAGGTACATTTTTCCCAAAAACTGATAAGAGGAAATTTTAAAACTTAGGTTATTTTTCTCTATTTTGGGGTTGAATTTCTCCTTTTCCCCTTGCCCCCAACATGCATTTTTTTCCAAACCTACAATATGCCTTTCCTTGAATTTGCCAAGGGGAAAATTTAGAAAATTAGGTTACTTTTTTAGGTTTTTACACTATTTTTCTATATTTTGGGGTTGAATTTCTCCTTTTTCCCTTGCCCCCAACATGCATTTTTTTCCAAACCTACAATATGCCTTTCTTGAATTTGCCAAGAGGAAAATTTAGAAAATTAGGTTACTTTTTTAGGTTTTTACACTATTTTTCTCTATTTTGGGGCAGAATTTCTCCTTTTCCCCTTGCGCTCAACCGGCATTTTGGAAATTGAAAATGGCACGATATTAAGCTGAGACACATTTTTCCCAAACAACATCATTATCGTGAATGCCCAAGGATGCACGGCATCGGGCAAGGGGAAAAGGAGAAATTCCACCCCAAAGTAGAGAAAAATTGTAATTGGTCGGGACGATCGCACCGCCTCATGCTCGGGCAGTGTTCAAGAAAAATGTGTTTTAGCTTAATATCATGTCATTTTCAATTTCCAAAATGCCGGTTGAGCGCAAGGGGAAAAGGAGAAATTCTGCCCCAAAATAGAGAAAAATAGTGTAAAAACCTAAAAAGGTAACCTCTTGGCAAATTCAAGGAAAGGCATTTTGTATGTTTGGAAAAATGATTTTTTCCCGAACACTGTTGTCAGTGCTCTCTCTCTCTCTCTCTCTCTCTCTCCCCCCCCCCCCCCCCGCCAAAGTTATTTTCTCAAATTTTTACTTTTCTCTATTTTGGGGTGGAATTTCTCCTTTTCCCCTTGCCCGGGCCCAGTGTTTGAGAAAAATTATTTTTCCAAACATACAGAATTCCTTTCTTGAATTTGTGCGAAGAGGAAATTTTAAAAATTAGGTTATTTTTCTCTATTTTGGGGTGGAATTTCTCCTTTTCCCCTTGCCTTACGATATTAAGCTGAGACACATTAAAAAATGTCAGAGTTCCTTCTCTTCATGAACATAGGGACACGCGATAGAAGGAGGTTTGCTTCTCGTTTGGCTAATACTCTTCTTTTTCGTCTTTTTAAATTTTTACATTTTTCTCTCAATTTACCTGCAGTTATAAGGTAAGTGGAAGTCTCTGTAATATGTAGTTATCGCTCTCTATCTATGTTCCCACTCTATGTGTCTAATTATTGTCCTCTATCTATGTTGGCTCTTTGAGTGTCTAAATGCCGTCATTTTCTCTCTGAGTCTTTTTCTCTCTACATCAGACTCCATAATAGTCCGGGCCTCTTCATGCATAAGATTTCGACACGATCAAGAGACCGACCTAGGCTTAGTAGATCAAGTTGCTTCCAGGCGCTCTTCATGAGCACCTAAATCACCGCCGAGATTTCGCAATGTACTCCTCATCATCAGGGGAGAGAGAGAGAGAGAGAGAGAGAGAGAGAGAGAGAGAGAGAGAGAGAGAGAGAGAACTCAAGCGGGGGTTGAACATGTTATCATTACACCATCCGTAGCATGGAAATTATCAGAAACGTAATTGATCAGTTTCAATTGTCATCATGGCCATTTGAAATCTGGTCATCACCAAAACAGGCCAAGAAGTCTTTAAAGCCATGATAAAAAAAAAAAAAGATATTTCCATCCTTTTGGGGTATTCATACCACCGTGGCATTTCCATACCCATCCTCTTCGGGAACATCCATTTGCATCAACTTCACAACCGTTATTCCAATCTCAGGTTCTTCAATTGTCAAACATATTGTAGAGTACTCTCCATCGTGCCAATTTTGAAATGACCACTTTTGCATGATGAGCTTATCTTCTTCGAGCTTCATGTTGACACCAGTGACAACCCCATCAAAGATAGAAAATTGGCCTCTAATTTCAATATTGATCTTGGCTTTGCTTTGAGTAAATCCTCTCCATCTATTCTCATCAGTCTTCACAACTTTACCTCTAGCAGAAGTAGCTTTTAGTACCAAATTTCCTTCAAGCTCGTCTTTTGCAAGCCACCACTCCTTCATGGTCTCCTTCACAAACTTATCCACCCTTTCCAGTAGCATGGATTTCCTTTTAGCTAGAAAACTTTCTCAAAGCCTTTGTCCAACAATACCCTCATCCAAAACAGAGACTTTGAGCTCTCGATCTTCGTAGGCATTTTCATCTGTGATATCATCCAAAATCCAAAGTCTGTCAAAAAAATGAATAAGCGTAGGCATGGAGCCAACAATCATTACATGCCATGACTGAGAACTTCATCCCGTATAAGACACCTAAAACTAATAGCCGTACATCATCACAACGATATGCACTACTTCAAACCCACAAACAATGGAGATCATACATGTCAAACCACTGGAAGCAACCAACCCTGGAAGGCACAACTTCACGAAGGTGGAAGAGATGACCACCACTGCTGCAATATGACCGCCTAGCCTCGAGCTTCTCTCTCTCTCTCTCTCTCTCTCTCTCTCTCTCTCTCTCTCTCTCTCTCTCTCTCTCTCTCTCTCTCTCTCAGTCTCTCAGTCGGTATCTATGTAACCATGTGGTAGTGCCAGCCTCTTTCTCTCTCTCCCACCGTAGGCTCCGCATCTCTCGTTCCTGCAAAACTTCCAAGACTATAAGCACATGAACAGTGTTGCGCTACAGGCAACTTTGGAAAATTTTGTCGATTTTGCTCTACAGGCAGCTTCCAATATGGTCCCCGATAGAGAGAGAGAGAGAGAGAGAGAGAGAGAGAGAGAGAGAGAGAGAGATCCCCCAACCTTGCAGAGCTTGAGGTGACAAAGATCAGACCTCCAGTCCTCGGTTGTGCGCACCTGTGTATGCGTGTGTGACACACACACACACACACACACAGAGGATTTCCAGGAATCCCCTCGCCTAGCAGATCATCTCGAACGGGGAAGGAAGAAGAGAGAACGAGAGAGAGAGGGAGAGAAACCCTCCACGTCTAAGCCTGGTCCCTCCTGAGCACCTCCACATCCGAGCCTACGTATGTGCTCTCCACCTCGAGTTGAGGAGGCTTGCCTCGGGCTACTCAGAAAGAGCGTGGAGCGCGCTTGCAACATCGGATTCAATGCCCGGATTCAACCCAGGCTCGTCCCTTCGTGCAGTCTCTCTCTCAAACTCTCAAGTCTCTCTCTTCGTGCTTCGTGAAGTCTCTCTCTCAAACTCTCTCTCTTCGTACAGTCTTTGTCTGCTGCCTGGCACCAGGGCACACCAACCGGAATGAACTCCTGCTGACACATGTCCGGGGGGAGGGCCGGAATCCCCGGGGGATTCACTCTCTACGCTTATACGACAATCAATAAAGAAAACTATCATACCCCTATCTTACATATAAAATTTACGTCTAACATGATCTAATGGAGTAAAACTAGTCAAAGAGTGTGTAGCATAGTGACTGGCAATGTACTAAGTAACCACTTCTATTGGTAGCTAGATGTACACTCAATGTGTCTTAGTTTGACTTTCAAACTATGTGCTCGATCAGCTTGCACTCTGGCTACTCTACAATTCTAACCCATCCAAAGCTGGTGTAAATCAACCCTTGACCTACTCCAAATCAGCCCTTATCTATGACCGACTTGATGAAAAATTTCATGTGTGACGTGATAAAAAACTTCTCCTAAATTTATCCGAGTTCTAGTGCACATCGGTGACCAGTCATTACAAGTAATCAACCCGGGTTAGCCTCTCCCCCCCCCCCCCCCCCTTATTTTTCAGCTTGGGAGATAAATTATTGGGGGCCTGCCCCTAACTTATACGCTTATGTAACTTGTAAAAAAACCCCCCCTCTCCTGTACTTATGTGATACAGTAAGTTTTCCATGGTGAATCCCCCCCGGGCTAGAATCCCTTCCCCCTTTATCTATTAGTATAGATAATCCTGTTAAAATTTTGAAATTTTGGCAATAAGAAAAACCCATTCGTTTGAACTCTCATGGTAACTTATATTTCTAAAAGGTGAAACCCCCAAGGGCACACTACGGGCAAAAGTTTATGCAAAATTAGCATGCATGTATTATGGACCATTCCAGATTCTAACCAATCAATTCAACTTCTTGAGAACTTAAGCTACCCTCTCCTTGGCCAATCCATAATGCATTCCATGTAAATCTACTAAAGGGCTACAAGGATGGTCCACCACAAGAGCCAATAGAAAAAGACCCTCGAGAATTTAAGGGGTTGAAGAGATATTGCAACCCAAGCATATCATCCACCACAAAGACAAGGTGCTATGAAATGGTAAGGTACTATGTAATATCTCATTAAATTAAAAATACTATCCTTTTAGCGATGCTAAATTGATGCAAGAGCCACAATTGAAGGATAGTATGTCACTTTAGCCACTTACTATAAATTGCATACAAAGCCCTAATATTTTTACATCGACGTATTTAATGAAAATGCAATGAAGAAGAGCATGATTCTCACTTTTCAACTCTATTGTCTCAAGTTCTTCATTAATGCTTGAATGTGATGTGTATGTATACCAGATTTTTCACACTTGCGAGACAGAGTTTCTCACGACTATCGAGTAGACTTGCAATCTATTGCAGAAAGGTAATAGTGCTAACAAGGTAGACATACTTGTAGAAAATTTTCGCCCAAGTGCCAAGTAGATTGGTCATTTACTTTGCAACAATTTCCAATGTGCTAAAAGTGGATCCTGAGTAACAATCCAATGGGTCAAAAATGCCTCTCTTGATTAGAAGCATAGTTGAGGGCGACTATGATTTCAAGGGTGTGGTAATGTCAGCAAATTTCATTTTTGGTCTACTTAAATGAAATTTCTATTGGCCATTCTAGTAAGAGAAAATATGAATAATAAAAGGGGCAATTATGTAAAATGAGTAGAGGAATGTTATCATGAACTAGAAAGTTCCAAAATTTGAATGCATTTTTGAAAAGTGCCAATTGAATTTGATAAAGATTGACTAGCAATTTCCTAGGGCAAAGATGGGATCGTCTCTCTCTCTCTCTCTCTCTCTCTCTCTCTCTCTCTCACACACACACACACACACACACACACACAAGTCTATATAGCTATGGATGCTCAAGATTTATATAATTAACTATATAGGTTACTACTTCTTAATGCTTATATATCTTCTATCATGATTCTTGCTAAATCCCCTCACATCCTATCACTCATGAGGTGTTCATGGACTTGGGATTGAATTCAATGAGGTGTTTTAAGTGAATAATCTAATAGCAAATTCTATTGAATTCTAGAGCTTTCATCTCTTCAATTTTTGTAGTTAAAAGTGTAATTAGCCAATTGTATTGCTCAAAAGCTCTTTTGAAGAAGAAAAATTAATCAATACAAAGCCCTTTTGGAGAGGAGTCATCTCTAAAATTTTTGGCCCTCAGGTAGTCTCTCTCTCTCTCTCTCTCTCTCTCTCTCTCTTTTGGTAGATGTATTTGATGTGTGATTGAGTCTAAGTAACTTCTTGCTTTACAATATTCATGATGAAATATTCCCAACATTACACAATTGATTGATTATTCTAGTTAATTTGCAATTTTTTGCACTTCAATTCCAATTCTCTAATAGCTTTTCTTGCTTCATTGATTTGATTCTCTTTAAAGGACATTTTATTTAACTTTGGTTGAATTTCTTAGCTATGTTGTTCTATAATTTTCCAACCTTCTAATGGTTCATGTAACCCTAAGTAGATATAGATAATGTGCGCTACTGACCCTTTCGCCCCACGGGGGATTCACTACTAGTAATAGGGGACGCCACCTGCGTGCACCCAAATTGTCTTTTTAACCCCTATATATGGGACCCTCCTATGTAAAAACCAACCATTTGGCCTTAGAAAACCCCCTATTGTACACTCACGTTGTCGACAAATTTCGGTCTTGCCGGGAAAGCACCAGGCTTATGGCTGTGAGAGTTTGTGAGAGAACTCCAAAAACTATATGAAGGAGTTAAACCATAGATGCTATGAAGACTAGGGTTTGGAAAGCAATGCAATCAAATAAGTCCCACTCTTTCTCTCTTGCACTCACACATACATAGAAAGAACACAAAAGAGAATATCAAAATAACACAAAGATGAAAACATCAAGGCTATGGTCATATCGTATCATGGGTAATATGAAAGGGTTAATAGATGAGTTAATGGCATTCAATCTTGGCTGACCAAATATGCTACGAATTGTTCTTTGGAATTGTAGTTTTGTGCTTACCATAATATGTATATTTTGTCTAGTGATTGGGATTAATTGTGTGTACAAATCCTCTTGGTTCATAGCAAGATAACTACGCTTACGTCAAAAGAAAAGTTATAGTCTATGAGAGGTAGTATGATGGGATCCGGTGATAGAAGTATTTCATTGAGCCTTTCTGAGCCAAAGAGAAACACTATACGTTGTTGAAAGTGTATTTTACGGCTAATCCATACGTTAATTCTAATAGATCGTACAGAGTGAAAGCGATAGAAATTATCATCATGTGGGTTATTCATTTAGGATAGTATGTGAGAAATGTAGATATGAGAGAAGTGAAAAGATGAGAAGTTCCCCTCCCAATCCCTATTCTTTCCTGTAGGCAATAAGGATACTGCGGGGAGAGATGTACCTGTAGCAAAGACAACCTAGAATTTGTAGAGAGGATGAATTACTAAGAAAGAGAGAGATAGGTTTGGTTAAGGATACGAGATTAGATACATATATATGAAAAAGAAAACAACAAGAAATCAAGAAAACATCAATGTAGAACACATCTTACTTGACAAACCCTTCGGCACCATTATTGATGGAGAGAGAAGAAGAGGGGAGAATTCAACGTTGATTGATACGCCAATTCCACGCCCTTCTTTGATTAGATTTGATCTTCCAAGGATAGCATGCAAGGATAGCTAGTCTTCCTCTAAGAGAAAGTGTAGGCTTAGGCTTATGTTAATGGTTAAGTACAATTTGGCATTACTACTCACTCTCTCATGAATTCCTCTCATCAATGGCTTGAATGCTTGAGTTCTTTTCAAGGAAGAAAAGGTCCCCTTTTATAGGTGAAGGGAACCCCCAAGGGTTTACACAAGAAGAGAAGAGCCAATGTGAATAGAAACTGGAAAAGTTGGAAATGAGTTGTCCCTGCATGATGTGGGCAGACTGGGGTCGAGTATTTTGATCACATCTCCTCAACCGTGGCTCCAAATAAAAAAGTAAAAATATGGGCAAAAACTTCAGCTCATTAGCTACGATTTTCATTTTAAAATCCTTTTCCAATTCAAATTGGAACCTTGTGTAAAAAAATCATCAAAATAGGGTCCATTTTTTGCAGCAAAAGTCTTCCTGTGGTCCCCTTAGCTTAGACTTTCATTTGATTCCAAAGGACACCTCATGCCATATGAAAGCATGACATTGCTCCTTGACAAAGATTTATAATCATGCTTGAAATAATGCATTAAAATAAGTGTATCTTTGAAATCATGCCACCTAGTGTCCCACTAGGATTTGATTCCCTCCTAGTAGCTATTTAAAAAGAAATATAAGAAAAATATGAAAAATACATAGAATATATATTTATTGGAGTTTTTCCTAGATATAGGATCTAGGTAGGGTGTGAGATGATAATGAGATAGTAGAAATAAAGAATCAATGATTTTTGCCCCAAGTTAAAGAGGCGGAGCTATAGATGCTTTTCCCATAGTATTTTCTGATGGTAAAGTAAGAATAGGTTACCCTTGAGAAAAATAATAGGATGAGATAGAAGGCTTATTATTATACTTAAATATGCATATGTACATTATAGAAAATATAATTATGTATCTAAAAAATTACAAGATAGATCTTGTAGCATACATTCCCACTATGTACGTGTCACTGCACGACATCCACCCCCTCTAAACCTGCACATCCTCCGGTATGTGCCACATTATTTCTTTGTAAGATCAACCCTCTTGTACATCTTCCTTGCTTTCTTCATTGGATGATTCCAAAGCTTCATCTTCACTTTGATCTTTACTTGTGGTTTGCTCTTCTTCCTCATCAACATCTTCTGGATCATTGTCTCCTCTTCTCTTAAACATTTTGATCCTTTTTCCTGCAATGGGAATCTTTACTTCTATACCATCTAGTTCAGACAAGGTGTAGGTAGCATTTTCATGCACATGCTTTACAACATACGGTCCAAACCATCTTTTTGAGAACTTACGCATGACTATGTGCTGGTTATCAAGGCTACTATCATACACTAAAACCCAGTCACCTTTGTCAATTGCTTTCCTCCTGAGTCGATTTCGCTTATCAAAGTAGTCCTTGTTTTTCAACCTTGCATTTTTTAGTCGTTCTTTTGCAGCTTCAATGTCTCTAGGTCTTCTTTGTAGTTGCCTTATACGCAGTGCAAGGAGATCTTCCCTGCTAAGCCCCTCTTGCCAAGGTAGTACATTCCATGTGGGAATTGTATCTTCAATCGGCATCACTGGCTTTTGACCATATATTAGCTCCGCAGGCATGTAGCCAGTTACTGAGCTATGTGTTGTACGATCAGTCCATAAAGCATATGGTAACAATTTTGGCTACTCACCAACTCTTCCTTCGCAAGCCTTGGCCAAAGCTTTAATGATAGGAGGATGCCCTCTTTCACTCTTTCCATTACCTTCAGGGTTGTAAGCTTTAGTAAGAGAAAGCTTGATTCCTAATCTAGAAAAGAACTCCCTTGCTTCTTCGGCATCCAGTTCACCTCTATCTGCAGTGATTTTTCCCACACAGCCATAACGGCAAATCACCTCATCAAGAAGGAATTTGCACACAGCTTCTGTGGTTTTAGCTCTTAATGCTCTTCCTTCAACCTGATTAGTTAGGTCTTCTCGTGCAAGAACCAAGTATCTCATCTACCAGAGTCCTAACGGCATTGTGACTAGATCCACAACCCATTTATAGTGCATGGCTAGTGGATATGTAGGGTGCAATCCATCACGATGTCGGACATTTGAATACATTTGACAAGTTACACATGACTCTACAAATTGAGATACATCTTTATACATACCCTTCCACCAATATTTTTCTTTCAACTTGGAGAAGGTAGCCCACACCCCTGTGTCCAGCCCATAGACTCTCATGAAACTCTTGCATGAGCTTTACTTGAGTCTCTTTTTTACCTATAACCCGTTGTGGTGTAGCACCCTTTTGTTTAGGATGCTTCCACAAGTAACCATCCATCAAAAAGTACCCATATGCTTTCCTACGTATCCTCTTGAATTCTTCTTCAGACCAATCATCCTGTTTTGTTAGAGTACTCAAGTAGCTTCCAATAAGAAGCCAATCACCTTCATAAAGCTCTTTCAAGAATGATTCAAGTAGATTAGTCATGCAGACATTGTTACCTTTGACATGAGACATACAATAGAACTTTGTGCCTACATCATCTCCCTCGTCAATCATTTGTGACTCATCTTCATACCTTGCCCTTGATAGCATATCTACCACTGTATTGTCTTTACCTGCAATGTGCTTAAACTCAGGGTTTAAGGACTTTATGTAGGCAATCCACCGTAACATAGCAATGTTTGGCGTTGAGCAACTTGTAATCATCCCAAGAAGTGGTAGACAATATGTTTCTACAACCACACATGCACCAATTAGGTACTCTTTCCCACTTTTCAAGGCTGTAACCATACCCCATAACTCTCTCTTTATCTATGGATAGTTTCTTTGGCGAGCACTTAGTACCTTTGCTCCAAATCTTACCACATACCTGTGTCCTTCTTTGTCATCTTGCCATATTGCCCATCCAATCCCTGTAGGACTGGTGTCTACTGTCACAATTACTGGCCTTTGACACTCGTAGTCTACCTTTCTCAAAGTTGTTGCTGACTGGAGCAACTCCTTTAGCTTTTTCATGGATTTTACATGTGCTTCTGTCCATTTAAACTTCTGATTCTTTCTAAGCAGCTGATAAAGAGGATCAGCTACATGTGCATAATGTGGAATCCAAATAACATAGAAGACACATGCTCCCACAAACCTTCTAACCTCAGTGATGCTAGTGCACGTTTCTTTCATTCTTTGGATGGCATCTACCTTTGTTGGACAAGGTTTCCTACCATATGGCCCGCACATGTGCCCCACAATGAGCACTTCATTGACACCAAATATAGACTTTTCCCCTAACAATGTAAGATTCACTTCTTTCAACCTAGACAAAATTTTATCACAATCATTTATGTGATCTATCACAAACCTGCGACATCCCTTGAGATCCAAAGCTTCATCTTTGTCACTTTCTTCACATCCTTTGATAGGCAAATCATCAATGAAAGGCATTGTGATTTGAGGAATAAAGTCACGTAAGACCTTATTCATCCCATTCATCATATGTGCAACCGAGTTGGTTACTCCATGTGGCAAGGTACACATGCTTACCAAACCCAAAGGTTTCCTCATGGTTGTCAAGTCTCTGCTTTGGATTGCAAGCTAAAATTGATCATACCCTAAGTAGAGATCCCCCATTGAGTAGATTGCCCTCCCTACAAACGCCGCCGCAAACTCATCCACAATTGGACATGTACCTACATTTCTAATTGTCACCTTGTTTACTGGTTGCATATCTTGGATGAAGCGTAGAGAACCATTCTTCTTTGGAACTGTGAACCACATGTTTGAGTATGGAGCACAAGAAGGCTCCAAGATTCCCATTTTGATTTTCTCATTCAGTAGCTCTACTATTGAAACTCTTTACCTGCATCTTGTAAGAAAATATTTGTCTTCTCTGCATCCAGTGTGGCCCTTTCTGTCCTTGTGAGTTGTACATAGCGCCGCTCAAATTCCCTAAGTAGCTCTGCTATTGATAGTCCTTGCTTTGTCTTGACTACCCATTCTAAGAATGTCCTTTTGGTCACTCTCTCAGAGTCCTCCATGAAATATTCCTCCTTTAAAGCTACTTTGAGTTCTTCCCAATTTCTCCCATGCCCATCTTTAATTGCCCTAACATGCTCCGTAATTTCTGGAGCAACAACTAGCTCAAAGCTTTGAATCGTCTCACCTTCTGACACGCGATGCAGATCCATCTCCTTCACATACTCGCGTAAGTACTTGGTTACATCTTTGCCATTGAATTGATCCATTCTGTTGACAACCGCTTGTATGGCCTTTGTTGCTGAAATCTCCCTTCTTTCAGTGGAATGTTGTTGTTGCATGAATATTGCAAATGCTTGAAACATTTGTATTGTTGTTGGGTCAAAATGCATACCCTGTTGCTCAATATGATCACCCATGGTTACCCACAAACTCTCACCCTGGCAGTTTCGCGTCGGGTTCACCAAAAATATGTCGAGAAATTTGCGGTCTTACAGGGAAAGCACTGGGCTTATGGTTGTGAGAGTTTGTGAGAGAACTCCAAAAACTATATGAAGGAGTTAAACCATAGATGCCATGAAGACTAGGGTTTGGAAAGCAGTGCAATCAAATAAGTCCCACTCTTTCTCTCTTGCACTCACACACACATAGAAAGAACACAAAAGAGAATGTCAAAATAACACAAAGATGAAAACATCAAGGCTATGGTCATATCGTATCATGGGTAATATGAAAGGGTTAATAGATGAGTTAATGGCATTCAATCTTGGCTGACCAAATATGCTACGAATTGTTCTTTGGAATTGTAGTTTTGTGCTTACCATAATATGTATATTTTGTCTAGTGATTGGGATTAATTGTGTGTACAAATCCTCTTGGTTCATAGCAAGATAACTACGCTTACGTCAAAAGAAAAGTTATAGTCTATGAGAGGTAGTATGATGGGATCCGGTGATAGAAGTATTTCATTGAGCCTTTCTGGGCCAAAGAGAAACACTATACGTTGTTGAAAGTGTATTTTACGGCTAATCCATACGTTAATTCTAATAGATCGTACAGAGTGAAAGCGATAGAAATTATCATCATGTGGGTTATTCATTTAGGATAGTATGTGAGAAATGTAGATATGAGAGAAGTGAAGAGATGAGAAGTTCCCCTCCTAATCCCTATTCTTGCATGTAGGCAATAAGGATACTCCGGGGAGAGATGTACCTGTAGCAAAGAGAACCTAGAATTTGTAGAGAGGATGAATTACTAAGAAAGAGAGAGATAGGTTTGGTTAAGGAGACGAGATTAGATACATATATATGAAAAAGAAAACAACAAGAAATCAAGAAAACATCAATGTAGAACACATCTTACTTGACAAACCCTTCGGCACCATTATTGATGGAGAGAGAAGAAGAGGGGAGAATTCAACGTTGATTGATACGCCAATTCCACGCCCTTCTTTGATTAGAGTTGATCTTCCAAGGATAGCATGCAAGGATGGCTAGTTTTCCTCTAGGAGAAAGTGTAAGCTTAGGCTTATGTTAATGGCTAAGTACAATTTGGCATTACTACTCACTCTCTCATGAATTCCTCTCATCAATGGCTTGAATGCTTGAGTTATTTTCAAGGAAGAAAAGGTCCCCTTTTATAGGTGAAGGGAACCCCCAAGGGTTTACACAAGAAGAGAGGAGTCAGTGTGAATAGAAACTGGAAAAGTTGGAAATGAGTTGTCCCTGCATGATGTGGGCAAACTGGGGTCCAGTATTTTGATCATATCTCCTCAACCATGGCTCCAAATAAAAAAGTAAAAATATGGGCAAAAACGTCAGCTCATTAGCTACGATTTTCATTTTAAAATCCTTTTCCAATTCGGATTGGAACCTTGTGTAAAAAAATCATCAAAATAAGGTCCATTGTTTGCAGCAAAAGTCTTCCTGTGGTCCCCTTAGCTTAGACTTTCATTTGATTCCAAAGGACACCTCATGCCATATGAAAGCATGACATTGCTCCTTGACAAATCTTTATAATCATGCTTGCAATAATGCATTAAAATAAGTGTATCTTTGAAATCATGCCACCTAGTGTCCCACTAGGATTTGATTCCCTCCTAGTAGCTATTTAAAAAGAAATATAAGAAAAATACATAGAATATATATATATTGGAGTTTACCCTAGATATAGGATCTAGGTAGGATGTGAGATGATAATGAGATAGTAGAAATAAAGAATCAATGCTTTTGGCCCCAAGTTAAGGAGGCGGAGCTATTGATGCTTTTCCCATAGTATTTTCTGATGGTAAAGTAAAAATAGGTTACCCTTGAGAAAAATAATAGGATGAGATAGAAGGCTTATTATTATACTTAAATATGCATATGTACATTATAGGAAATATAATTATGTATCTAAAAAATTACAAGATAGATCTTGTAGCATGCGTTCCCACTATGTACGTGTCACTGCACGACAACATGATACCATACGGTAACCCTTAGTGAATCCCCCGTGTTTCGTCCCAAGCAAAAAATATATGAAGAGATGTAATCATATAGTTCCTCATATTCTCTTGGCATTCATAGAGATAATGCACTAGCAATACCGCACAAGATTCATATACGTTAGAAGATGTATTTATGAATGGATTCTTTATTTGCTGGCCAATTAAATGTCCATAATATTTAGTATCTGCGTGAGCTAATGAACCCCTGGCACAAGACCATGCCACAATAGAGATACACAATTATGGACATGTTCTTTGATGAAAATAATAATCCTATTGGGATAACCTCTCACATTAAGATATAAAGGATCTCCTAGCATACCATATATGACCATAGAAGAAGGTCTTAACAATAGAAGATCCCATTATAGAAGTTCAACTTAATTAAGACTAAATTTACTCATTTTTTTAGTTTCTATGCTCAACTTTAGTTGTACAGCTCTACTTCAAACTCAATTGGATATGCGATTCAATCCAAAGAGAGAGATATCCTCAATCTCATACTTGTTGATTCAAACCACACAGATAAGCGAGGATGATTTGGCCTAAGGGATATTAGCATTGTAACTTTTTTCTTTACTACAACTTACTCAAATATTTAATTCGGAATAATTAAAAGTGTTTGGTAACTTATGCCCTTCATAGTCGTACTAGTACTGGTACGTGCACACACACACACACATGGTTGTTTATAGTGTGTTGCTATTTTCCTAGTATATATTTGCTAGGACTGTTGGCCTAGGGTACCTTAGTGAATAACTCGCTTAAATTCACTACGTAATTTTTGTAAGGTATTACTTTAATGGTACCTAACCCTTAGATACTAAATGGCTTATGGGCGGGTTACCCGGCTCTGTAAATGATGTCGTCTTCTACTTAATAGCAAGGTGGCTCCCTCCTGATAGGTCTGCAATACTGCGCTCTTAAATGCTCTCTCTCTCTCACACACACATACTCTCTCTCTCTCTCTCTCTCTCTCTGTGTGTGTGTGTGTGTGTGTGTGTGTGTGTGTGTGTGTGTGTGTGTGTGTGTGTGTGTGTGTGTGTGTGTGTGTGTGTGTGTGTGTGTACATAGCAGTGTTGTTACACCATCCCCTCTTGAAACCTGGCCCGCCATACGGCTAAGAAGGAAGGTGGCCACTTGCTCCAAACCCAATAAAAAGGTGAGCTTTACATGCTCACTTAGCATTGGTGGTGTGTGTATTTGGGAGAAGTGTATGTACATTAGGACTGTGAGGAATTTACCTGCAAAGGGGTAGTGTTAACTGTCGGATGTATGGCAAATGTCAAGGATAACCAGACTATTGTGGAGTTGACTACTCCAACTCAATCTCAGGTGACTTTTGGCATTGTATTAGACTGATGTCCAAACTGTTTGATGATGGTTGTGAGTATTCCTCATGCATATGCCGGTAGAGGCACTTGAATAGCTTCTTCTGCTAAACTTTATCTCGTGAGAGCTTATAAAGCACAAGGGGATTCATATGTTTTTTTCCCCTTGTAAATGATTTTATCTCTGAATATATGATTAGTTTGACCTTTCTTATTATTTATCTTTGAAAGCAATTTAGTTGGGTGACATCTATAACATGTGGGATACCCATGCATCACCTGCATACGGTACCAATGCTAACTAAATGTTGTGTTGTTTCCATAGGTGCAGGTGAGGGTTACCTTCTCAACTATGGTTTTCAAAGTTCCTTGGCTTGAAGATGCACACTATTATATCTTCTGGCTCTTGATTTCAGCATTGGTGTATAAAGACTATTCTGTACTATGAATGAAGTTATACCTCCTTTTCATTGACATAGTTTCTAGTGTCTTTTTTAATCTAAAAGGATTCCTTGGTGTATATGTTATATTGTTATTGAAACACACGCGCACACACACACACACACTCACTCACACATACACATACACATACTCTCTCTCTCTCTCTCTCTCTCTCTCTCTCTCTCTCTCTCTAATAATAAACACATAAAAGTATGAGTGGGTAATTACATTATTGCACATCCAAATGCAGAGGCAGTTTGAGAGTCCCAACCACAATACCTTTGACATTTTACATGGGGCATAACTATTTGGCACTGGAATTTACATGGTTTATATGTGACTTGCAGATTGTATTTAACGTAATTTGTACCAAACTTTTGTATTATTACCTGTTATCATAGAGTTTTTTTATTACACATGATTGGTGAATTTTAGAATAACCACCACCCACTGGTGTACTTTGATTATTCTCGCAAGATTTTGGCAATATACATATGATGAGGCTCTATGGCCAACCTTTCATTATTTAAGTCTTAGCTACCTCAACCGATAAAAAAAAAGTGTATAGGCCCTTAATGTTCATGGTACTCATACTAACTACAACCATCTGTTGGAAAGTTTATCTTGAAGTCTCCCCACTAATACAAGCATATGAGATAACATAAAGACCCACAACTATCACTCGGTGGAAATACTAAAATAAGCAACAAAACCTCCTTTAAAAACTTTGCGATTGCAGTGTATTTTACATTACTTGCAAACAATCACTTGTGCATAATTTTTTGCCCCTTCATACTTGCAATAGGCAAAGTGTGCAGGATCGCAAAGGTGATTTACAACCTTTTGCATGCACATTTGCAAGCAGATTTGTTGCTTCTTGCTCATGCAAACACACACTTAATTGTTTGTTGTACTTTATCTACATCACCACAATACCTACGCAATCTCTCAGGTCCTACAATTGATTCTTGGCAGCACGCGCACACGCACATGCTCTCTCTCTCTCTCTCTCTCTCTCTCTCTCTCTCTCTCTCTCACACACACACACACACACACACAACAACAACAACAACACAACAACAATCATCATAGGTTTTGGAAATTATTAGCAATACATTGATAATCAAATCTGAGCAAGTAATTCCTGGAAGTACCATTGGTAAACAAGCACTTGGAGCAAGCATAAGGGCTATCCCCGATAGCGTTCAAGAGTTACATACGAGCAAAGGGACAGTCACAAACCTAACACATGCCGAATGGATATTTTTACACACAAGGAGTTATGGCATCCACTTCCATCATTTAGGTTGGATTATAAGCTTTTATTTTTTTGAGAAATTCAAGGAACATAGCATTATAGTAGGCATGAAAGATACAGAATATAGTTACAAAGTGTAAAGGGATTAGCACTTATGACTATGCACAACTTATACGAAATTTCCATAATGTAGTTAATCTATCACACTTTGTTAAGAATAAATAAAGGAATTACTTATTCGATCCTCCCTTAGTGAATTTAACGCTCATGTTTGCATATTGATCAAATTTAATCCCTATCCCACTATGTGTTGATACATTTATTCACTTAACTATTACAATATCATGCTCCATACATATACATTCGTATTTCTTTATATCCATGCCAGGTAGTATAATAGGTTCCCATATATGTTTCCCTAAATAGTGGTTTTTTGAGAAACCAAGCTCCCACAAGATAGCTCTATCGATGAAAAAAAGGGTATCCACACAATCATAGCTTATACTAAAAAAAATCTTTTTGTAAAACTATATTTCAGGGATCACATGACCAAACTAGTGACTAGAAAAACACAGTTCAAAAACCAGTAGGCAATAATAAAGATCAAAGAAGAGCATGCAATGGATAACCGTTTCAAATATTTACCATCTAGGAAACTTCGTCCTTCAGCAATATGTGATTTTCCTAAAGGATGTCAACTGGCATACTCTTATAAACATAATAAAACTATAGCTAAGAGAGTACTGCCCCCTCAAAAAGCAAAAAATTTACCCCCTAATGTGTATAAGGAGAGTGAGGGGGTATAGGGCTATGTGATAGCTATACCAAGCAAAATAGACTGCTTGGATACCTATCTTCCCAATCAGAGATAGCCCAAGTTCTAACTTGATATTTGTGTTGGATGGTGTCAAGTACAGGTCTATTCTCTCATGGTCTAGGAGCTCGTTAAGTCTCCTACAAGATCGGTTGTACCAATAAATATGAAATGAAATAACTCTATTTTTTTGTTGTTGTCCATGTTTTTTCTTTTTTATACAAAAGAAGTTTTATCTTGGTATTGTTGCTGTCAATAATTTATACATGGTTCTGTATTGAAGGGATGTTAAACATATACACACACATTATTTCCCGGATTGTCCTTGGTCGGACAATCACCATATATTAATTATTGAAAGGCAGTTGATTAGTGTTTTGTTATCTTTTTAGTTATCTAAATTCTATTGTTTTAATATTGCAGAGCAACTAGACTGCCTCCTTCACTCGCTTAGGATATGCCTTTGAAAACGATATCCCCATGCCACCTATTTGGTACACAGTGTCTTTTATCTTGTTTCAAAGGTATTGACTTTCATTCATAAACCTTAAACTTTCAGCTTTAATGGTAGCTTATGTCAATGACTGGCTTAATCTACTAGCTTTGGCAAGAAAGAACCCCACTCTTTTATCACAAGCCTTAGAGTCCTTCCTAGCCTCCCTCAAGTTTATAGATGATCAAGACTTAGTTGATTTGGACTTTTATTTCACTTCTTTACCCTCCATTGTAAATAAACTTTACTTTATCAACAACTTACCCATTCTTCCCTTTGAAATCAAGCGAACAGAAAGTGTTGTTAACCCCCTACTTGACTTAGACCTCCTAGAACCAGATGAAAAGGAAGCCTTTGGGTTTTTAGGGGATCCTAATTCTCTAAAAATTGAAGAATCTATGCCCAAAAGATTCTCAAAAGTCATCCTCTCCTCCCTCCTTGCCAAATAGAAGTGGATGCCATTAGATTGGAGAACAGACTGTGGGATTTTGAGATTCTTAATCAATATGCACCTTTTACAATTGATTCCCTGGCACTCTTATGTAGTTTGTCTCCCGAAGTCATAGAGTAGTGCAAAACCTCCGCTTTACAATCAAGACACCGCTTATCATAGGATTTACCTTTTGTCCTAAAACAAATCAAGCTCTCCGACATTAAAAGAAAGAATTGCTCCAATACAACATTGGTTGCTGGGACAAAAGGCCTATCTCTCAATGATAGACAAAATCACATTTGGACATTTTGAAGAATTACTAGAACACCTACAGGCCCTTTGTTAAATGTACTTGCAAAAGGGATCTTACGTCAACTTTTTCCCATCAACAAACATTTGGCTTGATCATCTGTTGTGGTTTGTTTTTCAAAATCTTCCAAAGTCTTTCCATTTTTCATGAGGACCGGCGCAAGTTTATGCATACGTTGCTTGGGTCACGTCATTTCCTATAGAACTACTTCATGATGTGATAGTATTCTATGCCTACAAGAGCACCTTTTCGCAGCAGCAAAAGGCTTGGTGTTATATTCACCCGGTATCCCATTACTTCCACGCGTACAACATCATCCTCTTGGGCATACTATCGACACTATCTTCAAACCATCAGAAAATAAAGAACGTTTAAAACCGATTGGCAATACTTGAGGGAGCATGTCATCTTCTTGGGCATGCTATCGACACTATCTTCAAACCATCAGAAAATAAAGAACGTTTAAAACCGATTGGCAATACTTGAGGGAGCATGTCATCTTCGTCAACGAAACCTCATCAATTTTGTGGATTAGAAGATTTTGGGGAAACCTCAAAAATGCTAGAATACACCACAAAAGAAAAGGTACGAGACTTATCAATTCGAACTAATGCGTTATTTCCTTTGAAAACACTCAAAAAAGCTTTGGTAGATTCATTCACTTATCATTTTGTAATAAGTTTATGGATTTTTTACACCCTCAAAAATTCTTTAATAATCTACTTGAAGATTTTGGTTTCAATAATAACAACCTACGACATTTTCATATCTATTTTAGTTGGAAATGTACATGTACCTTAGGACACTACCTTTATAAGCCTTACTCAACCTTTGCTGAACCATTTGACTTAGAAGATATGTGGTACACAAAAATACTTCCAAGTCTTTTTGCACGATTTTGGTCCACATGGTAAGCATGTACTGACCACAAACCCGGATTTCATTTATCACAAATTACTTAGAGCTTTTGTATCAAAAGGCCTTAATCATATTCCTTTAGTGCCTATACACTTTGGCTCAATAGAACAGGAATTCCTTAGGGGATGGGATAAACTTTGTCAAATGCTCAACATAACAAAATCACGAGCTCACTCGCAAACAATTTCAAGACACCTAAAACGACGGTTTTAAGAAATCTTTCCTTATTATAGACCCAACCAAAGCCCTTCGTATTTGGATCTTAATATTATGGATAAAATTGAGATTATTTTCAAGCACATTTTTGTTTGCAGACTTGATAAATCTACACAGACTCTTGTTTTCATTTGCAAACACATTATTTGTGTGCATGCAAAAGAGAGACTTGAGTCTTAGGAGTTCATGGTTATCTAGGAGACTGAACAAACTATAATCAATCTTTTAAACAATTGCATTAGTGACTTTGGGATAAATCTTTATGTCGAAAAAGGGCTTCCATACATCATGGGGAATTACAAGATACACAAAATGGCTTTTAGATGGATTACCAACGCCCATGAGTGCGTATTCACCCCCGTAACTAATATGATTACCAAGATGCTAAATGGATTGACTTTTGGTTTTAGGGAATATAAGGATGATTTACAAAAAAAGCTTAAAACCTTCTCTAATGTGCACACTACGCATATTGGATTATTAACAATCAGTATGATTTTCTAGTTAATCTTTCTGAACAATATCCACACTTATGATATTAAAACCTATTATGAGGCCATTCCACATCATGGAAATAATAGCCTTATGAGCTCCCTTTAGCAAATAATTAAGTTATTCTCTGGTTTGGGCTGTTTTAAACTACCTTGAAACAAAATTGTACTATAAAAAAAGAAACCCGAAATAAGATGGACTTTTGAGTTATTTTCAACCATCGATATGTTTATATTACATCATTGCTTTTCTAAATTTGGAACACAAGTTTATAGGCTATAGACATTTTACTAGTTCAAAGCTGTTATTTTATGTCCAAGCAAATGGTTGTAATCATTTTTTAGTATTGAATGATATCTATAAATAAATCCGTGCAAGAGAAAAATGCTCACTCTTGCATGGGAGGGCTCTGATACCAATTGAAGGGGATCGGGGAGCACCATAGATGGAGAGAGAGAGAGAGAGAGAGAGAGAGAGAGAGAGAGAGAGAGATTGTACCTAGGATCCATATGATGTGAATTTATATCGCTTCCACTCTATGAGAACTATTGCAATTAAGAGAACTATTGCAATTAATGTTTGGATTAGCTATAAAATACACTTTCAACAACATATAGTGTTTCTCTTTGGCCCAGAAAGGCTCAATGAAATACTTCTTTCTCCGGATCCCATCATACTACCCCTACTATAACTTTTCTTTTGACGTAAGTGTAGTTATCTTTCTATGAACCAAGAGGATTTGTACACACAATTAATCCCAATCACTAGATAAAATATATATATTATGGTAAGCACAAAATTACAATTCCAAAGAAAAATACGTAGCCTGTTTGGTCGGCAAAGATTGAACGCCATTAACTCATCTATCAACCCTTTCATATTGCCCATGATACGATACAACCATATCCTTGATGTTTTTATCTTTGTGTTGTTTTGGTATTCTCTTTTGTGCTCTTTCTTTGCATATGAGTGCAAGGGAGAGTGGGGCTTCTTTGATTGCACTTCCTTCCAAATCCTAGACTTCATGGCATCTATGGTATAACTCCTTCATATAGTTTTTGGAGTTCTCTCAAAAACTCTCACAACCAAAAGCCCGGTGCTGGTAAGATTGCAAACTTCTCAACACCGTGACAATCCTGCCATTTTTCCAAGCTTCTCGAGCTCGTCAATCGAGGCCGAGAAAAAGGGAAAAAATCATCTGTAATTGCCTCCTTGAGCAATTGTTTGAGTCTTCATCAGACCGTAACCTGGCAACCGGACATGCGATTGACAAGCCATTGATTCTTGTCGACTTCACATGAAGTGCATCACCTTATAGAACTCCGTTGAGGCCCAAAACACACCAAACGACACATCTTTCGATGCGGTCAAATGGACACATATCTGCCCTCCAAAAAGTCTTCCACATACCATAAAGAGCTCTGATTGACAATCCAAAAAGATCGGCATGCCCCACAACTTGAGCTCGTCAATCCTATCCATTGACTCCAACTCTGACCACCTGTCCATGTCTGCCCTATCCATCGGGGATCTACAAGACCTTCCAACTTTGGACTAGTATATCTTTTACATTGTGGCTCCATTTGACGAGCCATTTGGACAGACTTCTAGAGCATCTTGAGCACTACATTCTTGGATACTATTGTTGTGCTTTGGACACTTTGACCTACCATCCCAATTGGCACTTTGTGGAATCGTGTTGGCCAAAAAAACCACATCAAAAAAACAACACCGAGTGCATCACCATCCTTATTAGACATATCATCACTCGCACTAAACATATCATGCCCTGTCTCCCAACCATGCAAAGTGAGATGCTCCTCAAGAAAATCATGTACTTGCTCAACAACCCACTGCACAACTACTTTTATCAACATACCTTTCAACCACCACACACAAACCTCCTTCAAGAGCTTGGACACCACCTGGGAATCCGCACCCTCTGCCACAAAGCGCACTTGATGCACTGGGAGCACCTCTATCTTTGGCTCCATGCTTTCCTTCTCACTGCTGCCATACACTCAATTCCAGCATCATCAAGCCCTTCCTCATCTCAAGGTTGATCATCACCACTTGCTTATCAGTTTCAATTACCTCTCTCCAACCACCTCTTCTACCGTTGCATTATGTTCCACCAGGGAAGAGAGAAACTCGCTCTCTATCGCATTGTCCTTATCTTCTTCCATAAGCAAGGCTGCTCTATCCATCCCGGCAAGACTCTGTACCTGCTACACCACCATGGCATACTTCACTGCCACTTTAAGGAATAAGACCATTAGCATGGCACTGCACATCACCTTTATCTGCATGGCTCCACCTGAAGGTTTGGACTCCTCCATTTGGCTTCCGTTGAGTATATCCGCTTGCACCGTACCCTGCTCCTTGTGTTGGGGTATAGGCACATGTGCCTTGCCCGGCCGCCCAGAGTCTGGGCGCCCACTGACTTGTATACCTTATACATAGCATAAGTGTATAGGGGGCTACTCACTCTTTGAGTCTCCCCACCCACATCGTGTGTGTCTCCTTCTCTCTCTCTCTCTCTCACTCTCCATCTGTGGTGCTCCCCGATCCCCTTCAATTGGTATCAGAGCTATGGTGACCGCGGAGAGCACGACGGCTTTGAGAGCTTCAAGGCGATAGCTCGCTCGCTCTCGACGGTAGAGAGATTAAGAAAGCTTGGAAGCTTTGTGAGAATGCAATGGGAGCTTGTGAGCTCAGTTGAGAGTGATGTATGCTCTTGTGGAAGCTCAGAAAGGAGTGTGGAAGATTGTGTGTAAGTGAAGGTGCTGCCCTAAAAACTGTGTGCGCAGCAGCACTATTTTCAGATTCGTTTTTCTCCTTGTAGAATGGAGATCTGAGAATTCTGTCCGCTTGGCCCATCCGTTTCGACGTGGTCTACAACTTTGCAGAAGAAACTTTTTGCAAATTCCTCACCGTTTTGCTGATATTCAGCTCAGACTGATTGTATACAGAAATTCCAGATTTTCTGTTGTTGCATTGTGTGCGAGTTTGATGCACTTTTGGAAGCACGGGAGATGCTTGAAGTTGAGTGTATAAATTCTGAGCTGAAGATGCAATTGCAGCTTGTGTTAAGCTTGTGGTTTGAGGGTTTTTTGGTAGACTTGGGCAACGAAGTACGGAGGCGTTTACACACCACCGAAGCGGTCTCTTGAGAGACGCAGGTTTTTGGAGCACACAGGTGGAGCTTCTTTCACTGGTTTTCACAGGATACTTTGGCAGTGATTTTGTGCTTGGATTCATGGTCTTTGCGAATGGTTTGCATATGGTTATGGCGCATGGTTGATGCACATTATACATGCATTTTGACGAGCACTTTCAAGTGCCGGTGAGCTCTCTTGAGAGCATTGTTTTCGCATTGATCAAGTTTCCGGATTGCAAATCTTTTGGCACTTGCTTATGCGCGGTCACTCCGTTGATGTACGTTGAGTGCGGATTGCCATTGTATGTGAAAATGTGGAGCCATTTTAGCATTTCTACTCATTGGCATTGAGTAGTGTTATGGTTTATGGTAGAGATTGTACTTGAGTTTTTTGCTCAGTTTTCAGGGGAAATTATGTCGGATTTTTCCCAGATTCTCGCCATAGTTTGTGATCGAGTGTTTACTCTCACTTTGACAGGTTTTGTCAGTTTGGACACAGTTTTGTGTTTTTGTATCCACTCTCGCAAGAGTGAGGAATTGTGTATCTTTCTTTGCTTGAGACAGTGGTTTGCTCTCAGGTGGGAGAGTCTTGTGATCTCGAGCATTGTTTGCCATAGTTTTGCAGAGCTTATGCATGTATGTTGAGTGTAGTTTGATGTGCATTGATTGCTCATTGTATTGAGCTTGCAGGACAATGGTTATTTTGTGTTGATAGCCATTGTGCGTCGAAACTCTGGCGAAATTTTCCCAGGAGTTTTATGCGTATCATTTATGCGATCTAGGTAGAGATTGCAGGTTGCACTGAGCATTTGCGTGCGGTGTTCTCTGCAGGTGGGAGATTTGTGTGTGTGTATGCATCGATACCGCACAGTGTGGGCTTGGTGATTAGCTCATAGATTGCAGTGTGATACTAGAGCATGCGAGGCTTGTATTGAAATTGCGGGAGCTCTATTTTGGAGTGTGTCTCACAGGTTTTACATTGTGTTTCTGGCCATATTGGTAGACAGTTTCCAGGTGTTGTTGGTGAGGTGGTTTTGCTTACTAGTTTGCTACATTGTGCTCATGGCAGAGACAGGTGATCGATCAGATTGTGACCTCTCACAAATGCGCATGTTTGATGGGTCAGACTTTGCGGCATGGAGAGAGTGTATGCTTGACGCATTGACACAGCAAGGGTTGCATGGACCATTGAGTGGTGATGCAGGTAGACCTTCAAACATGTCTGACGATCAGTGGCAGGAGCTAGAGGAGATGGCACTATCTACACTCTCTTTGCACCTTGCGGAATCTGTATATGCTCTTGTTATGTATGAGACTACTTCGAGAGCACTTTGGCGCAGATTACATGATATGTATGATAGATCTGAGTCATCACAGACTCGTGTGAGACATGTACATTCACGAGCACGCCGACATGTGACATGTTGGTATTGTGGTCATTCTGGACACGTTAGACGGCATTGTTTTTGTCGTATGCGACATCGTAGGAGACATGGCAGTCTCAGAGATGTATGTAGTGATGCCATGGACTCAGTTGCTTTGACAGCTGAGGCACATGTAGTGTCGGAGTATACTAGTGACGGGGATGTCACTTTTACCTTGAGCTATGCACGAGATGCTATACATGTGGATAGTGCACTCCCTTCGCAGTGGTTGCTAGACGCAGATGCTATGTTTCATGTCACGCCGCATCGTGCATGATTTTGTAGCTGTTCTAGCGGGATGCTTGGCAGTGTACGTTTGACCGATGGATCGGTGCATGCGATAGCAAGTGCAGGAGATGTGAGACTGTCATTACCGAGTGGTGCGTCTTACTTGTTACGACATCTGCGCTATGTACCAGATTTGACAGTGAGTTTGATCTCGATTGGTCAGCTTAGAGATTGTGGATGTCAGATTTCGCTACGAGAGCGAGATTTTGTGATGCATTTGGGTTCGCTAGTGATTGCGAGAGGTGCCAGGAGTGGTACAGGTTACCCATTGCATGTGGATCACGGGAGAGACGGTGTTGTCTCTGTGATCATGCAGCCACATAGACAGTGAGAGAGCAGGCGAGTCTCTTTTGCTCATGGGTTGCAGGGTGCTTTGCATGGGGTGTAGAGTAGTGAGCTCGTTGTGCACACAGTTGGGGCACGACTTGAGCAGTCACACAGAGAGGTGACAGAGTCATACATGCATGCTTTGCTAGTGACTGAGCAAAGCAGAGAGTCAGTTGTGCGAGATACTTCTATGCAGGATAGACAGGTAGAGCGGTCTTGCTCTAGTGAGTCAGGATAGGAGGCCATTGTGCAAGAGTCTATGCATATGGAGTTAGAGCATGAGAGCTCTAGTGAGTCACAGCAGATTGAGTGGTCATGTTTGCAGTGGATGATTGCAGAGGAGGCTGATATGTCAGTGATTATGCAGTCATTCCTTTCTATGCTAGACAGTGAGCATGGGGATATAGTTGTGCAGGATATGTCTTCCAGCAGACACCTAGAGCAGTTGGTTTGCTTTGAGGTTGCACGACAGGTTGATGCGTCTTTTGCGGACAGTCAGGAGATGCATGTGGCTGACACGCCTTGTCAGTCAGAGATGCCTATTGCCAGGGATATATATGTTGATGCATGCTCCGTAGAGCTAGCAGGGCCCGCTAGCATTGCATCGGCATTCGGTGGTCTCATGTATGAGATGCTGATCTTGAGACCGGATATCACAGCTGTAGTGGGAGCATTTGCAGTTGGGGTTGTCTGTCGTTTGTTGACTGATGATGGCATAGTGCACGAGGGAGATATGCAGGTATTGCGTACATACTTGCAGTACGTGTGCGGTACGTCTGGTGGTGTATGGACTTACACGGGAGCAGGACAGCCGGATGCACACGATCACAGCCAGCCAGTGGGCATCGGTTGAGAGCGGTTTTCTCTCGCCTTTTGTAGTCTTTAGACTAGGTTCTCTTGCTTAAAGGCAAAGTCGCCTTTAAGTGGGAGGTTGTTGGGGTATAGGCGCCTGTGCCTTGCCCGGCCGCCCAGAGTCTGGGCGCCCACTGACTTGTATACCTTATACATAGCATAAGTGTATAGGGGGCTGCTCACTCTTTGAGTCTCCCCACCCACATCGTGTGTGTCTCCTTCTCTCTCTCTCTCTCTCACTCTCCGTCTGTGGTGCTCCCCGATCCCCTTCACCTTGCACATATTCACTGCATCTCTGCTCACATGGAAAAGATCAAACTCATCATACTTTGACTAAGGTGACTCGATATCCCATCTTGTATCTACATCCATAGAGCTACTATCACTTTTCTCAATCTCTTCCTTTGTCTTGAGCTCTAGAATCTTCCTAGCTTCACCCCTTTGACCTCGTCTACAAACCACACTCTTTGACCCTAGAACACTCTGACTTGGTAGCATTTCCTTTGCCCAATCTAGAACCACCTATACTTCCTCCACAATTGGAGCCGCTCTTACTGGCATTCTTGGCATAGGAACCACCATATCTCTCTGTAGCCACAGAACCCTTGGTTCCTCTTTCATATGCACTTCTCTTTGCACCAATCTTGGCTCAACTACCACTGCATCACTGCGCTTTGGCACCACAGCACCTGGCAAGCCCTGCCTAGCTTTGCACTTCTTCAAAATCTTTTTGGTCCACCCTCTTGCAAGAGCCACTGCTTCTTCGTATGACACTAGTCCATCCAACTCCACTTTGTTGTGCACTTTCTCATACAATAAATTCATAAAATTGCTCAATTTTAAAAACCCGACATTCTTTAAAGCAATTACCTTGACCAAATTTCCCCAAAGGACTTTGAACTCCCACTCAAACGCTTGAAAATCACATTCCAAGCACTGATTCAACCTGTCCAACTTATGCTTCACCTCATCCAGTTGTGCATTTGCTATGAACCTACTTTGAAAAGCCACTTCCAAGGCTTCACAATCCATCCTTTCTTCTTCATGTAGGCCATCAAACCATATCCTTGCTTTTCCATGAACCAGAAGCGGGAACACCTACACCGTACCGTCTTCTCTCAAAAAATTGCTTTCCAACAGGAACAAGCCACAATCTTGAAGCCAGGTTTAAATAAAAAAACATGTCCATGCCATCTCTAGCAGCACCTACTCTTCAAAGGCTGCAGCTTTGGCATCACCAAAATCACTGTTTTGACTTCAAATAGGAGCACCAGTGCACTCCTCAGTGGGGGCACAAGAAGATGGAGAGGGGAAAGGGGGAGCACACCGTGAACACAAATAAATTGCCTCTTTATAGCATAGGATATACATAGCACCCCAATCCACTAGAGTTCACTTTCAAAACTCTGCACACTTGCACAAGCAAACCTTTGTTTGCACACAGCATGATGCACACATACACTAATAGAACCCCACACCGCACTCACATTCCATTGTTGCTTGTCTCAAACCCCTCACCACACACACCAACGAAAAAAACTTATGCTATCTCAGAGCGAGCTTGAACTTTTTGCATCTGCATGTTCCGCAGTCAAAAAGTAAGTGAGAGAGAAAGAATAATGGGAGTCTGGGACTGGTTACTCTCTCTGCACAATCAAACCTTTGTTTGCACACAGCATGATGCACACATACACTGATAGAACCCCACACTGCACTCACATTCCACTGTTGCATGTCTCAACCCCCTCACCACACACACCAATGAAAAAAACTTATGATATCTCAGAGCTAGCTTGACCTTTTTGCATCCGCACGTTCCGCAGTCAAAAAGTAAGTGAGAGAGAAAGAATACTGGGAGTTTGGGACTGGTTACTCTCTCTGCAGCCTTCTTCTTCAAGCGTGTGCTTAGCCTCAAGATTCAAACATTCAAACTCCTTTGCTACTACCCTTTGAGGTTTCTAGGACACTACTCTGCTGCCTTCACACTCTTTGCTGTCATGTCTAGCTTTGTGAATCTTCCTTCGCTTACTCAAGGCCTCTTCAACACTCCCCTTCAAGCACTTGCCACCTCTTTTGCAATCTTTGCCGCATGTTTCCTTTCCCCTCTCTTTTATGACATCCTTCTCTGATTCTACATCAACCAATCTATTGACATTGGATCACACAGGGGCGCCATAGTGGCTGTTCCATATTGTCAAGGTTTTGGAAGGCTATGGTTCTTCTTGTGATGAGAATCAGCAAGCTTGAAGGGCAGCCACAGGTGGAAGATAGAGGTGTGGGCTGAGCAAAGGCACTATTATGAGCATAGCAAAGCACTACAGGGCTTCAAGAAATGGCTTTGAGGGAGATTGCGCACAAGATAAAGGTAGCAAACACTTCTAGTCACATATTAACCAGCCTTTAATCATCATAGTGTGGAAAGTGGCTCACAAGGAATGTATCTAGTCTTAGAGTGAAATAACAAACCCTAATCCTAGTCTAATGGATGCCAAAAACAAACTCTAGCTAACACACCATGGCTCGGATACCATGTTAAAACACACAAACCTTCTAGAGCTACGGTGGGTGTAATCTAATGCTTAGCATGATGTGTGTGTGAGGTTCTGTGCATAAATGATGCTACTCAAGCAAATTAGGTCCCAAGATGGAAGCTTGGGCTCATAGACATGATCCTGAGTATGCACAAGGTGATTACAAGTTCATAGATAGAAAATTGTATTCAAGTGATAAACTTGGATGGTATTCCATTGAGAAATGGGCCTCTTTATACCATGCCATACCCTTCACTTTCCACCAACCTCTTTCCTTCACTCTCTACCAAACTTGCCACAAACTTCAACCTACATGGATATGAAAGAGCCAAAACCCAAGGACTAAACTAAGCTAGGAAGATCTTGACATGAGAGAACAACCTCCGTATGGACAGGCACAACCACAAATGATTAGACGTATCCAATGAGATGCCATAACTCTTAACAACTTTGCAGTAGAGGCTTAGCCACTCATGTGGAAATCTAGCAAGGCAAAGAAAAGTCAATTGAGAAGTTGAAATTATGTCATCTCTCTCTCTCTCTCTCTCTCTCTCTCTCTCTCTCTCTCTCTCTCTCTCTCTCTCTCTCTCTCTCTCTCTCTCAGCCTATATCTATTCTATAAGGATACAATGGCATTAGGTGAGATGCAAAGAAAACACCAAAATTGAATTTCACAAATCAAGAGAATCTAGAAGGATAGAAAGGTTCATCCAATTTCCTCTTCTTATTTACCCACATCCATGAGAAGTTAAATTTTACCCTTCAACCTAAGGTAGTGCACAGTCTAAGAGAGTGTCATACAAAAGGATGGCTGAGAGTTGGCACAATGTCTCTCCAAACTTTATGAGGAACAAAAGTTGTGTCTTTTTCAGTAGTCCAATTCTTACTACATAGTCATGGTATTGAAGAACGATATAGTGAACTTGGAATTTAAATTTGGTTAGTTGGTGTTGGCACTGCGTTATGGTCACTTTGTTGTTGAAGCTTCTTTTTTTGCACTTCAAAAAGACAAAGGAGGTGTTAATTATTTTCATGTGAATTTACATTTCTTTTGTCTTTTTGAATTGCAAAAAAAGAAGCTTCAACTACACCTCATGTGAATTTACACCTCGTTTATCTTTTTTGAATTGCAAAAAAAGAAAGCTTCAACTCCACCTTGTGAAGTGAATTTACACCTCTTTTGTCTTTTTGAACTGCAAAAAAAGAAGCTTCGACTACAAAGTGACCATGATACAGTGCCAACTTTGTATTTCAAGTTCACTATATCGTTCTTCAATACCATGACTATGCAGACTACGGGGTAAGGACAACTTCTCTTTCTTATAAATTTTGGAGAGACATTGTGTCAACTCTCCACCATCTTTTGTATGGCACTCACTTAGGCCGTGCACTATCTTAGGTTGCACGGTAAAATTTAACTTCTCATGGATGTGGGTAAATAAGAAGAGGAAATTGGATCCACCTTTGTATCCTTGTATATTCTCTTGAATTTCAAGTTCATTATATCATTCTTCAATACCATGACTATGTGGTAAGAACTAGACTATGGGATAAGACACGGCTTTGGATTCTGTTTCTTAAAAATTTTGGAGAGACATTGTGCCAACTCTCCACAATCCTTCTGTATGGCACTTGCTTAGGCCATGCACTATCTATATATTTTTTATAGGTTTTATAAATTTTCATCATATGAAAAGTCCAACTAGTGTTTTGGTTTTTTACATAGCTCCTTAAAAGCGTACTCGTTTAATGCAAACATACTCCTAAGATCACATTGCTCATAAGGTCAGTGCTTTGTCTTCTATACTATATATAATCTATACATATATAATGGGGGGAGGGATTCTGGGCCCCCCTCTCCTTTAATTGGCATGTGTTCCCTGCAACTTGGGCGAGACAATGAACATCGCACGCGCAGCAAGAAGGGTGCACACACACACACACACACACACACACACACACACACACACACATAGAGGGAGAGAGAGAGAGAGAGAGAGAGAAGCGGCCAAAGGCCGTCGGCCACAAAAAAATTTAAAATTTTCAAGGAAGGAGAGGACCTCCAAGTGTCACTCATTGGTTCACTTCAAAGAAAACTTTACAAAACATCTCTAAAATGTAAAAGTGAAGGGTAAGATTTAAAATGCAGAATTGAAAGGTAAAATTATAAGAAATCAAAAGCCTTTTGACAATGTAAAGTCAAAAGACTTTCTACTTTACAAGGTTTAAATACAATAGATGTACCAATTCGTATCAACAATAAAAAAAAAGGATAATTTTAGTGGATATTTTGTTATAAAATAAAAATTTAATTTTTAAAGATGTATTTGCCTTTATCATTTCAAGGGGCTTTTCTCAAGATCAATAATGATATTTTAAAAGAAAAATTACGAGTCTGTATTTCTTTGAAGAGATTGAAAAAAAGAAAAAAAAATTATCTATCTACGAGTGGATTTGGGACGCTCTTGCTTTCAGGACATGAATGCAAATGAAGGGGTTACTGACCGAGAGAGAGAGAGAGAGAGAGAGAGAGAGAGAGAGAGTATTGCATTGCCTATGTGCGGATACACCTCTATCTGTGTGTGTGTGTGTGTGTGTGTGTGTGTGTGTGTGTGTGTGTGTGTGTGTGTGTGTGTGTGTGTGTGTGTGTGAGTGAGAGAGAGAGAGAGAGAGAGAGAGACCATTGCATTGCCTATGTGTGGACACATGTGCATATGTGTGAGAGAAAGAAAGATTTTACCGTCAAGCTCATAGGGACTCCGTCTCACCAAGGGTATCATTGCCCTTTTCAATTTTTTGGTATCACTACCTTGAGTCTTGCTTTATGCCATACAATGCCTTAGGCCAATTTATTATGGTTTCCTTGGCATTGTAGTGTATTTTTAAATGAGTATCTTATCTTTTTCAACGGTAGAAAATGGGTGAAATGTCCCAACCTTGACATTGACACCCCAAAGGGGGAGATAGATTACCCAATTCATAGACATTTTAGCAATTCTTGGATATTTTATCTTTTTGCTTTCTAAAAGAAACCTTAGTGTTGTGTTGGGTTAGGGAGACTTGCATTGTTTTGAGTGCATGATAGAGACTTACTTTAAATGTTCATTTCACTTTCATTTCATATCTTGACACTGTGTTTACCAAAAACTTTTTTAGGAACCAATGGAAAAAAGGAGAGCTATGAAAATCTGTCGGTTTTTAGAGAAATTTAGCCGGTTTTAAATGGTTTTTACACTGAAAGCCTCAATTTTTAGCCAGTTTCGATCAAGGCGGCCCTCAAAACTAACTGGGAATTTTTACATTTTGTCCTTTAAGAATACACTAAAGGGCGGTTTTCTGTGTGTCCTGACATGTCTTGACTTTTTTTGCATTCTATTGTTTTAGAATGTTAAAGTGAAACTTCACTTAGATAATTCTAGTAAATTCTATGGATACACACACACATACACACACATATATATTAATGAGTCTTTTTGATTTCACATTTCATTTCACAACCTCACATGGCTTGACTTTTCTTACATTTTATAACTTAATTCTAGTCAATATTCAGGAAAGTCTCTTTTATTAAGCAGTTGTCGACTGAGTTTCCTTCCCACAAAGAAGCGAATCGAAAATACTAGCATAAATTTAAATTTTGTAAAATTTTTGAACTATTTTCTCACATATTTCACCGGTTTTTCTTCCCTTTACCATGGTTTGCAACCAGGTAGTCTCCATTTTCAACCGGCTCAAGGCTAAGCTGAAGCAATCCTTTCTTGAACACTGATTCTACTTAAACTCAACCTAATGATTTTATCACGTTCTAATTATTTTAGAAAGCTATCGTGATTTCACTTGTTTATTTCTAAATGAATAACTGAACTCATGTTTTACACAAAAATGGTTGTTTGATGAAGTTGATTTTTAAATTGATCATATCTTTTATGTTTTTTGTGAAATATTTTTAGTTTAGAAAAGAAATGATGAGCAATCAACCAATACTTATTAATTATATCGTGAAGAAATAAATTACTTTTCAAAAGCTTAAGTGCTATGACAAGGCCAACCAAGCAAGACTAATTGACACATGAAGACCATTATTTGATGATCCATTAAATTTACTTAAGTTTCATGCAGCTATGTTGTTACAAATGCCAAATATATGTCCCATGGCTAGTCTACATGATTTTTGAAGGTTGAACACCCTTTAGCAAGCCAAACAAGGATAGCCAAAGAGTTCCAACTCTTTGTGTGAATTACCTAATGCACAACACATACGCACGCATGCACGTGCATGTAGACGCACGTACACACACACCCATAAAAACAAAAAAACGGAAAAAAAACAAGTTGAAGGTTTACATTCGCATTCTTTTCTTTTAGCAAAACTCACAATTCTAAGTGAATTATATTGAACAGCCCAAAAAATACAAGGTCTTATCATACTCTTAATGAGCCATGACATCATCCAGGGACTATAATTACATTGGCTATCACGGCAGCCACCGTCACCAACCCGACACCTCCTCCTCGATACACAAGGTCCAAAAACTTGTCCTTATGAAATCTTTTATTTACTGATGGCCAATATTTTCCCTCGTCCTAGGCATTCCATCTGCTGACGGCAAGGTACAAGTAGTCCTAGACCAATCCTCCGAGTGTTGCTTGCGCCCGAGCATCCATATTAGCACTTTGCTTTCTTGAATAATTTCTGCGAATCTTACCACCTCCAAACCTCCTTCAAACACACGGTGGTTCCTTGTCTGCCATACATTATATAAGAGGAACTATCTGACGATTTGAATGCTGACGAGGAGGGCAGTACTTCCTATATTCTTGCCTCCAAGGAAAAGGTCAGTCTTGAAGAAACTAATTTTCCATGTTCTTTCGACCCACTTGCATTCTAAAAGAATAAAACGAAAGGAAAATCAAGTTATGTAAGGCTTTGAATGAAAATACCTATCAATTGACAAACTAACAAGGTAAAGATTTACGACGGCCTACAGAAGAGAGAGAGAGAGAGAGAGAGAGAGAGAGAGAGAGAGAGAGAGCTATCTTGACTCCAACAAAGTGAGAGATTGGGGGGCACTCCCATATGCACACATTAGAATCCAAAAATGTTCAAATGTCACATGGAGAATATCCAACGATTCAATTCAATGGTAAAGGAATTGCACCAAAAATATTCGCTTTTCCTTATGCCCTTATGTATGAGTGTTATATTAATCGACCTCATGAAAACATAAAGCATATAAATTATTACTGAGAGTTTAGGAATTGATTTAAATCTTGTATAAATATATCAATAAACAAATCACACATTTAAACGATGCGTGCTATTAAATGAAATAAATACATAATATCTTTAGGATAGAAATGAGTAGTGAAAATTTCTAAACCTAATCCCTATAATAATACATGCAGTAAAGTAGCAAGGTGACATTTACATATCAAAACAAAAAGTTGAAAAACAAATTGCTAGTTGTGAAAATATTCTAAAGCTAATCCCTAATAATAATACACGCTCTAAAGTAATAAGGTGTCATTTGCATATCAAAACCAAAAGTTGAAAAAAAATCTTAGTGGTGAAAAAATTCTTTCTTTTAATAACAATTTATAATTTTTTAGATAAAAATTATCTATAAATGAAAAGAAAATTTACAAGGAAAAAAGTATGTTTTAAATCAAAAAGCTGACAAGAAAGTAATTAGATTAACACGAGTCCTGTAAAAAATCAGCCACTTTTGTGGCTTTTGAGACTTTTGTAAAAAAATTTATCAACACTATGTTAGTTATCTAAATAGAAAATGATTTCATGGAATTATGACCAACACTCAGTATGAGTTGATAAAAATTAGTACTGAGCTAAATGAAGGTCTAAAGGTGTCTTTCCATTGCCATCTTCTACAACTAATTTGTATCGATGGACAAAAATTTTCTATTTTCTTTTGAAAGTAAATCAAATCATTGTTAAGCAGACCCAAACTTCTTTTAAAAATCCCTCAATAGGGATGTGATAGATGTACCAAGCTTTTTTAAACCGTATACAAAGACTGCCGACATTTTTGACTTCTCCAAGTTAAGTGTTGAAGTGCTATTTTACATAAAATTTAATAATTTTAGAAAAGTAAATTTTTTTATTTTTGAGATTTTCATGTAAATTGTGTATTTAGAAACCTTTTTCATATCTTGAACCCATAATTAAGAAATTTCATGAAATTTTGATGTCATATACGAAAGTTATGTTTCATTTACTAGAATCTTCATGTGAGCCATTTTTGTGGCTTCAACCAGTTTTGTGGCTCATTAGTGTTAAATGAAGAGACACATTTATAAATTAAACAAAGATTAATGAAAGTCAAGTGAGCATTAAATAAAGGAACCAAATTACAATGATGAAAAGAGACACTTACATTATAAAAGGAAAATATAACCTTTGTAAAACTTATAAACTAAACAAAGATTTTAAAAAGAAAAAAGTCAAGTGAGAATGAAATAAAGGGACAAAATTACAATGATGGAAATACCCATTGATATTATAAAAAGAAAATATAACCTTTATTAAACAAGGAAGTGAATTGAGCATTAAAAGAAAAAACCAAGTTGAAATGATGGAAAGATCGATATACATTATAAAACAAGCTCACCTAACATGTGTCATCAATCCGTGATTCTTAATCAACGGGTCATAAAGTGCACTAATTCTCCACCCACTCTCCTATGGCCTTCTGAAGGCCAAAAAGGTCGGTCCAATCTATACCAAAGAATTAATTCCAAATGTTCTCCTATCTCTCTCCTCCTTTAAGGCTTCTTTTAGAAAGACAACAAAAAAAATTAAATTGCAATAGACGATACATGAGAAGGAAAGAAGGAAAGAAGGTTGCTTTTACGATTATTGGTTGTGAGTGTGTGATAATACAAGAAAAGGGGGGGGGGGGGGGGGGGGGAGATCCTAGCTTTATAAAATGGAATAGGATGATTGACACCATTTTAATTGACTCTCATAGATAAGGACCTTGGCTAGTCACGGGGTGGCTCCCCTATCAACCGATGTATCAGGGACTACTAAGAGTTGTCATGGCTTGGCACGAGTATGGCAAATGTAAATTTTTTTGTGTTTGTTAATATAATTCACTCACCATTGTGAGTTTTGCACACAAAAAAGGATTATTGGTTTTGTGTGTAAAGTGGTGGCAAGGCGAGGCCTCTGTTAGGGTTGATAGTATGCTCAACCTTCGTGAGTAGGGAGGCTCAAGGGAAGGGACACAGGATCTTCTCTGCATAGGTCTCACGGGGTTGGGGAGAGGGGTGGAGTTTCTTTGACGGGAGGCGTAGAGTTTGCCCAGTGGGGCCCTCGGCTACAATCCCCGCTTCCTTGCCTTCACCTCCTTGGATTGACCGTTGCACTCCTTTTTTTTGGAATTGGGGAGAGGGCCCTCCTCCCTCCTCCATTTGGAGGACTCTTGGTGGCTCAGTGGTCAGCGTGTTGGCCATTTCACAGCCATGTTGATGGTGGCAGCAACAGAGGTGTTGTTGGTGGCTCAAAATGGCTCCTTTGGAAGGGGCTTGGCTCCCCCTCAAAGCCTGTGCTTGGGATGCACCCCATCAGGTGTGGCTCATGTGGTTTGGCTTTAACGGTTTGTGGTTTTGATTACTTGTGGGCTTCTTCTGTGACGATCGATGTCCCTTTGGAGGGTGCGGATGTGCTCTTCTCTGGTGGCACCCTCACCCTTCTTCTTTGGTGATGGAGACTCGAGCTCCCCCCACTTTCGTCTTTATGTTCTCTTCCTCTTTTCCTCTATGTTTTCTGATGCTTCCTTGTTCTGCTCCAGACTTCATTGGGCACTGGTGTAGGCAATGACGGAGCCTGCCCGGTGGTGGCTTCCATGGTCGGTCCATAGCGGCAGTATGGTTTGTGGTATGTTTTGTGGGTTTTGGGACTCCATGTAAAACCCCCTTGAACTCTTTAGTTTTGGAGTTTTGTGGCTTGGTACTATTGATGCCTTGGCTCGGTTGAAGCAGGGCTATGGTTTAAAAAAATTTATTTTTATTTATTACTCATTTTCTTTGAGTTTTGCAACAAACAAGGTGATAAGGCAGGAAGGCCTGCTAAGTAAAGGGAAACGAGGGAGAATAAGTTTAAGTAAGTGCTTACAATTATATGGAATTTTTGTTGTGTTTTAATACACAATTGTTTCATCTATTTTTAAAAATTGGCTCCTACTAGCTCGCTTAAAATAAAACACACTGATTGAAAGATGCATTCAAGATTCCCTCTACCCTCATAGCCTAGTCCTCACCTCCTGCTCCTGTCGCCAAAACCTTTTTTCTTCTGTGTATTGTCCTTCCCTACCTTTGGACTCATCCGTACGAGCCTACAAATTTTCCTTTCCTGTGATCTTGCACCTAAGCTTCCCCCACCATTCATGAACTTGCACCTACAGAGCAATCCCCCCACGTCATCTCCACTATGTCTGTATCAAGGGAGGACACGAGAGAGAGAGAGAGAGAGAGAGAGAGAGGGAGAGAGAGAAGAAGAAGAAGAAGAAGAAGAGATTCTATTCACCTATGCTTTATGAAGAGTCCCTACCTCTGCTCTACAACGAGAGAGAGAGTGAGAGAGAGAGAGAGAGATTCTCTTCGGCTATGCCTCATGAAACATCCCTACTTCTGCTCTGCACAGAGAGAGAGAGAGAGAGAGAGAGAGAGAGAGAGAGAGAGAGAGATCCCTAATTGGGAGGCATGGCCTCCACGTGGTCTGCATCCCCCTTCTCAGTCCTCTACCTCTAAATCTCCTCAAGCATCTTCTTATCATCTCCACTAATGGGCCATTTTTTTATTTTCTTCTAGTCGGTACCCGCTACTTGCAAATGGTTTATATATTATGAAGTACCCCAATAATAAGGTAAATGGTGCACATTGCACAAATTAGTATTTTGAAACAAAATAAAACAAAAAGGAAGTAAAATAAAAAGACATATTAAAAATCAAAACAAAAGAATATTTTAATGCTTTCAAATAAGCATAAAAAATAATTAAACAATTTAGTGAAGTGATTTTTTTTTAAATCCTCAAATGAGAGAATCGGTTATCAATACCTCACTATATCAGTGTTTGAAAAAGGTATGTCTAAGCTTAGACTTAAGCAGATTGAAAATCAAGATTAGCCAATTGCAAAGGATGGTAAAGAAAAAAAACCCGATAAAATATATAAGAAAATAGTTCAAACATTTTATAAATTTGAAAATTTCTACTAGTGTTTCCAATTTGTATTTGTTAAGAGGACACTTGTCACTTAGATAAAAAGACTTTCTCAAAGACTGCATCATAATATCAAACTCCTATGAATATTTTGTTTAATGTTTTGATCTCTAAAGTCATTTTGAAACATGTAGAAAAAGTAAATGCTTCCTTGAAGAATAACTTTCTATTCCAAAGTTTTAGCTTTGTATTCACAAAACTTTTGAATCCCTTAGGGACACTTGTAGCTAAAGGAAAATTGATTTTTGAAGTAAATGTTGCCTTGGAGAATAGCTCTCTATACCAAAGTTTTAGCTTTTTATCCACAAGACTCCTTAGACACTTGTCTCTCAAAAAGAAATTTGATTTTTGAAGTAAATGTTGCCTTGGAGAAGAGCTCTCTATACCAAAGTTTTAGCTTTTTATCCACAAGACTTTTGAATCCCTTAGGACACTTGTCTCTCAAAGAAATTTGAACGACCTTTGTCAGTAGTGCACTAAGACCTTTAGTAGGCCAAAAAAAAAAGGATATATGAGAAGGTTAATCACTAGAGAGAGCAATTATTATGTTGACAATTTTGTATTATAAGACTCATGCTAAACCAAATAGTTTATATGAAAGTGTGCAATAAAAAATACTTTACTTACTAAAAACTTGTTTTCATTTAAACTTTAAGCATAAGATTGTCACAATTTGTCTCTTTTCGAGTATTCTGAAAAATTAGAGACTTCTATACTGTATATGAAACAGCTTCAATTTTTCAAGGAAGGACAGACCCTCCATGTGTCACTCACTACTTTACTTAAAAGAAAACCTCTCTAAAGTGTAAAATGGAGAGTAAGATTGTAAAAAATAACAAACAACTTTTCAACTTTTGTCAGAATGTAAAATGAAAAATTTACTTTTCTTTAGTAGTAGAAAGTGTTTTAGTAATAAAAATTCAAAGACTTTCTACTTTACATAAAATAAATGTATTTGTTTACATGTGCATACCAAAAAGGAGATAAATTTAGTGGATATTTTATTATTTAATGAGAATTTAATTTTTGAAGATATATTTGGTTTTATCTTTTCACTATTTTTTTTCAAGACCAATATTTATATTTAAAAAAAATTTAAAAAGTTTTTATTTCTTTAAAGATATTGAAAAAAAAAAGCTCATGTGGTGTCGACTTGGGGTAGTTTCACTTTCAGAAAATACATGCAAATGAAGGAGTAGTTATCCATGTTATTGACCATGAGAGAGAGAGAGAGAGAGAGAGATTGCATGTGGGTGCGTGTACGTGTACCTGCACATGAGAGAGAGAGAGAGAGAGAGAGAGAGAGAGAGAGATTTTCCTTTTGAGCTCAAAGGAGTCCGTCTCACCAAGGACACCCTTCAAGCCCTTCAATTTCTCCAAGGGGGGGGGGGGATCACTTAATATTTTGCGACTATCACATGAGTACATCAGAAGGGGGTTTTTTTTTTTTTCTCACATACAAAATGGTACCATAAAATGTAATTGGAAAAAATCTTTGTATATTGAATTATTTGTCAAAAATTCACAGAGAAGGAGTTTAAAAATAGTCCTTGCACGCACGTCATATAAAAATTTTATATATAGTGGCCTCCCCCGGTCATATTTTCAAGATAATATGGTTTTCTTTGAGTAATAGTGTACTTTCAAAAGGGTAGCTAACGTTTTTCACCCATAGAAAATAAATAAAATTTCCAACAAAAATCAACCCTCACATTGGCACCCCAAATAGGGAGAGAGGTTGCCCAATTAACGTATCTTTTACCAGTTTTTTAATATTTAGTCCTTTTTATTTTTAAGAGTTAAACCATGGGCCATGCTTAAAAATCAATAAATTCTCTAAAATTTGATAAGCAAAGGTGCCTATCAAAAATCAAACCCCCCACACACACACACATATAGGAAAATGTTATAGCGTCCAATGAATGATGCAACAAGCAGAAGGTGTAGACATGTAGTAGTGTTAGTGTGTATACGCGCTTCACCAGGGGCACTTTTCTCCCACTGGGTTTTTCCCCCTAGACATCCGGTGTGAAAGGACACCTTATCTCTTAGGGTTTCATATAAGCTTTGTAGCTCTGAGTTTTTATACACTATTATTCCAATACAGAGAGAGAGACTACAGAGATCTCGTACACAAGCTCTATTTCTTCTCCTTCTCCATCTTCTTCCTACTCTGAGTTGCTGTCTTCCTTCTGTTTCCTGTTTCATCATCTTCAACAATTGGTATCAGAGCAAGGTGATTTCCAGAGCCTCTACTTGCATTTTCGCATCCGCGCGCGCAATCGCAGTTTTCAGGCAGTTTTCGGAAAATTTGCTCGTGGGAGCATCCTCGACGTTCCGGAAGTATTCTGAGCAGGCGACCTGGAGTTTTACCCCCCTTTCGAAGCCGTTCGAGCCCTCAGAATTTTGTTCTGAGCAGCGTAGCAGAAGTTACTTTTCGGAGGCGTTTAGATCAAGAGGGTGTGCTTTTTGACAGATTTTCTTCAGGTAAACAGTTCTTTTGGAAAGCAGCTTGTCTTAGCTTTGTGCTGAGATTTTGTGTAGAGTTTTTCTTGGATTGGAGAGGAGATTTGTGAATCTCTTGGAGGTTCTTTTGCTCTCTTGTGTGCATCCACAGTATGGCTCAATCTACGGAGAAAGAGATTTTTGGTGCGTTTACATCCGAAGACAAATTGGATGGTACCAACTATTCTCTTTGGTCTTTTATGGCCAAAAATGTTTTGGTTGGTAAAGGATTGTGGGATTATGTATCTGGAGATGAAGTTCGTCCAGGTAGCATTGCACCTGCCACGCCTGGTCGTGGTGCAGCTGGTGGTGCAGGACCCTCACAAGTCACTCCAGAGCAAAAGAGATTGGATACTAAAGATGCACAGGCTATGGCTGTGATTGCCTTAACCATAAAGAGGACAATCACACCACATATCAGATCTTGCATAACTTCTGAGGATGCTTGGAACACTCTGCAAGCTATGTTTGGAGGAAGAAACGCTGCCAGAATAGAGTTTTTGAAGAAACAACTTGACAAAATACAGATGGACGAAGGTGACGATATTGTCGAGCATCTTACAAAAATCAGGGATCTTAAAGAGCAATTGCTTAGCATTGATGAAGTGATTCCAGAGAAGGACTTGGTTTCCAAAACACTCAATTCACTACCACCATCTTATTTGACTTTTCAGACTTCTTTGACTCTGTCTTTGCGAGCTAATCCTGAACCTCTTCATTTTGAAGAGTTAGTGGCTTTGCTATTGCAGGAGGATCAATCACGTAAGAACAAGTCTTTACACGTGGATGGTATGGATCATGCTCTTGTTGTACAGAACAAAAACAGGGGTAAAGAGAGTGCTCATCACTCCAAGTCTGGTGCAGGACAGTCTTCAGAGAAGTCTAAAGGTGATTCCGACAAGTCCAAGAAGAAAGGTAAATGTCACTACTGCAAGAAACCTGGTCACTACATTAGTGAGTGTAAAAAGCGAATTGCTAAAGAGTCAAGTTTGGTTGTTTCAGCTTCTGGTGATTCTTCTACACCTAAAGAAGAGTCTGCAAACTTTGTGCAGGATTCTTATGCTTTTGTAGTATGTTCAGATCTTTTTGCTTACATTGTTGACAAGACACAAATGATTTGGTACTTTGATAGTGGTGCATCCAGGCATATTACTTCAAGGAAGGATTTGTTTTGTTCATTGGATGCAGCTCCAGCAGGAAAGAAGGTGACATGTGCAAATAATGCTTCTTATCCAATCAAAGGCGTTGGTAAGATTTTGATTACCATTTCAGATGGTTCAGATTTATGCTTGTCAGATGTCTTATATGTTCCAGGGATCAAGAAGAATTTGTTGTCTGTATCCTCTCTTGCAAAAAATGGTCTTCGGGTCATTTTTGAGGATGACAGATGTGCTGTACGAGATCGAGAGAATGGTTATTCTCTTATCACTACAGGTACGCTGGAAAATGGACTATTTGTGCTAGATCGTTATGAAAAGCAGATTCAGGTATGTATTGCAGAAACAAAGACTCAGGCCATGCAGGATGCTGAGTTGTGGCATGCTAGATTTGGGCATGTTGGTTATGGCAGTTTGATGACTTTACAACGTCATAATATGGTGCATGATTTGTCTTTATTGGAGATGCCACCAAGACATGTATGTGAAGGTTGCGTTCTTGGAAAGATGCACAGATTTGCATTTTCGCAGGATGGTTCAGTTAGAGCGACACGAAAGTTGCAACTTGTACACAGTGATGTATGTGGTCCTATGAGGACGCCATCTATAGGAAACAGCCTTTATTTTGTGACCTTCATTGATGACTTTTCCAGGTTTTGTTGGGTGTATCCACTCAAAGCAAAGTCAGATGTGTTTGCAGTTTTTCAACATTATGTCGCCATGGTTGAAAATGAAACAGGTTGCAAAGTACAGACTCTTCGTACCGATCGAGGAGGTGAATACATGTCAGGTGCATTTAAGGATTTTTTGGGAAAGAAAGGCATTAAACACCAATGCACTATGCCATACACACCACAACAGAATGGTGTTGCAGAAATGAAGAACAGGTCTTTAATGGAGACGGCTAGATGTATGCTCAAGGCTAAGAGTTTGCCTCATAAACTATGGATGGAGGCAGTTGCTTGTGCAGCACATGTTTTGAACAGGTGTCCTACTCGTGCCTTGAAGACCATTACTGCATATGAAGCTTGGTATGACAAAAAACCTTCAGTCAGTTATCTTCGTGTTTTTGGTTGTCTTGCTTATGCTCACATCCCTCAGCAGTTACGTGGGAAGCTTGATGATAAGGCAATCAAATGTATATTTGTGGGGTACAGTAGTGGAAGTAAAGGTTATAGACTTTACAATCCTGCTACAAACAAGATTTTTGAAAGTCGTGATGTAATTTTTGCAGAAACTACTGCTCAACCTATGGTTGCTTTTGATGTACCTCATATGCAGACACATGATGTATTTGAAGGTTTGCTTCCTTCTTTTGTGGAGAATCAAGAATCACAACAGGTTGATAATCTTGATCAATCTTTTGATCAGCATGTGACACCTCATGATGTAGAGGAAATTGTGCGTGAAGAGCAAGAAGTTCTCAGGGAAGAAAGAACCTTGCCTAAATGGGTTCAGAAAACTTTGCAAGATAGCAAGTTGGATGCACCGCTGCCACGGAAAACACGTGTTGGTACTACTTTTGGCAGAGAGCAAGTAGATTTGGCTTGCTTTAGCACTCTTTGTGATGCAGATGAGCCTGATTCATTTGAACAAGCTTTAGAGTGTGTTCAGTGGAAAGATGCTATGCAGCAAGAAATTGATTCTATTCATAAGAATCATACATGGGATCTAGTGGACTTGCCTACAGGTAAAAAGCCTATTGGTACAAAGTGGGTTTTTAAGGTAAAAAGGAAACAAGATGGTACTGTTGACAGGTACAAAGCAAGGCTTGTGGCAAAAGGCTATGCGCAACATAAAGGCATAGATTATGATGAAACCTTTGCTCCTACTTCTCGTGCGTCCACAGTTAGATCACTAGTTGCAATTGCTGCTCATCATGGTTGGAAAGTGCATCAGTTGGATATCAAAACTGCTTTTTTGAATGGTGATTTGCAGGAAGAAGTTTATGTAAGTCAACCAAGTGGTTTTGTTGTAAAAGGTCAAGAGAAAAAGGTATGTAGATTGCGTAAAGCTTTGTATGGTCTCAAACAGGCTCCAAGAGCATGGTATGAGAAGATACATACTTATTTGATTGGCCAGGGATTTCAGAATAGTCCAACAGAAAGTACTTTGTATGTCAAAAAGAGAGATGGAGTTCTCATTATGCTAACACTTTATGTGGATGATATGCTTCTTACAGGAAATAATGCAAATGAAATTGAAGCGTTTAAAGATGCTTTGAGAAAAACCTTTGAGATGTCTGATCTTGGTTTGCTACATTATTACTTGGGTATTCAGTTTGTGCAATCAAAGGATGGCATATACATGTTGCAGGCAAAATATTTGCATAAAATTTTGGACAAGTTTGGTATGCAAAATTGTAAGCCAATCTCTACACCCGTAGAAACTGGATCAAAGTTGAGCATGCACGATGCTGGAGAACCTTTTGATGTACATACTTATGCAGCAACGGTTGGTTGCTTGATATATTTGGCAGGCAACACTCGTCCAAACATTCAATTTGGGGTTTCACAAGCAAGCAGATTTATGCACAGCCCAGGTATGCATCATTGGCAGGTTGTGAAGCGCATACTTCGTTACCTTTCAGGTACCC